>NC_138085.1:21450892-22837059 GCF_964212035.1 Myotis nattereri
CTCCTGGATAAAGCTTATTTTTGTTTGTGTTTTAATTAACCCATGAACTAATGAACTAAATCAGCTTTAACTAGTGGAAAATAATGAGGGAGGTACATAAATGCAGTGTTTATTTTAAATAAACTTTGGCACTTTTAATGGCAGCTTCTCAAATATATCTTGTTTCTCTTCTGAAAAAAAAAAGAAAGAAAAAGAAAAGAGAGAAAGAAACCATTGCTTTAGCCCAGCATCTGATCAGTTGTAGAGCTTTCCCTGCTGTCTTTATCTCTTCTCCAGTTGCTTGGTCCAGTTTGTTGTAGGATAATTTCCTCTTGAAGTCCTCCAGGTACAGAGGCAGTTAGAGCAGGTGTTACTAAATTTATTCCCTTTCCCATCACACGCCCTTCTCCCCCGATGTAGCCTCTATGATAGCCACTTCCTCGCTTTTCCTTATTGTTCCTCCATCTTTGTAGGTGAACATGCACATTCTAGTTGGGTTTGTTTATGAACTTTTATATAAATGAAAATTTCCTATTTCTTTGCATTTTGTTTCTTTACTGGAGATTGTTTTAAGATTTATCCGTATTGTTGCTTATAGTTTGTTTAGTGTTCTATTGTAAGAATTTATCCTCTTTTGGGTGGACATTAAAGATTTTACAGTTTTCGTGAATGTGAAGAACACTGCTGTGAAGCTTCTTATATGTGTCCCCCATGATACTGTTATGCCCAGATTTCAAGATCACCCAAGACAAACCACTAGGGAGCCAAGTCCGATGCAAAAGCATAGAGTCTTTTATTCAAGCCCGGGACTTGGTCCCTCCCCCCCACCCCCTGCCTCCATTACTGGATGCAAGAGAGAGCCCCGAGTCCCAAGGGAACAAAGAATTTATAGGGCTTGGGGTTAGGGGGTGAGGGCACACTCTGACCACTGATTTGGCCGATTCCGGTTGGTTGAGTGAGGGCTGGGGGCTAGTGACGCAAGGGCAAGGTGCAGCTAGGGTCTGGTTACACAAAGACAGGCGTGGCTAGCATACTCTTGGCCTTGGGCTAGTTTCCTTCGCTTTCCCATTGGCCAAGATAAGGGCAAGCTGAGTAACTGATACATTCTGTGGCTTTTTCTTGGAAGAGGGATTAAGGACACAGCTATCAGTCCTGTTCTGTCCTTTCATTCCCCCCTTGTCTTGGAACTTCCGGCTCAATCATGAGACAGACTGAACTATCAACTGAATTATTTTTATACACTTCTTGACAAATTGGACTAGTCTGTTAATAATGCAAGGGCCTAAAGTCAACAGCATCAGGAGGACTACAAGGGGTCTGCCGAGGTCTGCTGTCTTCTTGAGGGTGATCTGCAGCGGGTGTGTCTGGTCAGAGGTCACCTTCCAATCAGGCTCCTTGCTGTCCTGGGCACAGAAGGAGCTGGGCTTGTGATCTGGCAGAGACAAACTATAACAAATGGTCTGGTGGAAGGGAAAGAAAACATTTCAGTTTTAACAACCTCTATTAAAATAGGATTTTTCTCCTTAAAATTCCTCTATGGTTATCAAAAAGCCAAATCAAGACTAATTTATCTACTGTATTCAATTTGGCCTGATGTTTGCATAAACACAACAAGAATGGTAACTGACTACCTTTGCTGGAATTTCATGATTGAATCTTAATGTGCCCCGTAGGGCCAGGAAGCCAAGCTTTCCAGCTGCCATCAGGCCTGCCTGCAGTATCTGCTGCGTTAGGTGAATCCCTCACCTGTAGCAACTCCACCTGAGCCCATGCCCTAGGCTTTAAGGCCCATCTCAGTAGCCCTCCTACTCGTTGTGGCCCGGAGTGTGTGGGGGTTCCGCAGGGACGCAGAGGCGTCCTTATTGCTCCCCTTCTACTCTTACCAACCGCCAGTGATGGTAGGTCATGGGCCTGACGCTCCAGCGCCAGCCATCTTCAGGGCTCCCAAGCAGGATACCAGGCTTTCTCTGTGGCACTCTTACCGGCTTCAAGTCTTCAGAGCTCAGACAGGTTTCTTTAAAACATGATACTCCAGTCAAAGTTTCCGGTTAATAAAATCACTACTGAAAACCAGTCTTATTGATTTCATGCAAAGAAATGTATTGCCATGACTTATTAAGCATTGCCAGATTTCAGAGGAATTATATAAGGAGAAAAACATACTGATCTGCTCCAAGATCTTCTGATTTTTCTTGTCAGTCCTTTAAAAATGCATAACTATGCCTCAGACCTTCCATTCTAAATAGGCCTTTCCCAGCTCTCTACAGCCGAGGTTTGTACCACCCCTGACATTGGCATAGTCATGCAGGCCTGCAAGACAGTACACAGGCTGCCAACTGTCAGCTGTTTCTCAATAGATTCTCAATAGAGACCAAAACCTGATGGGTATTCTTCTTTGTCCAGTTGGGCATCTGCCCTCTTGGCAGCCAGACACCCTTTACTTTTGGGGTTCATCCCATATAGTCCCCTTCCAGGACAGCTAACACATAGCTATAACAATGTCCCTCAGTGTGGGAGACTGGACACTTGCCAGTTATTCCCAAAAACTACCAAGGACTCTAGACCATCACCGGTCCACAGCTACAGCTACATTTAAACCTGTAAGAGAATTGAAGGTTAATACAACATATTAATACAATGAAACATAATATTGGCACCATGGCCGCTTCAGGCAGCTAAATCTCATGCTATCAAACATGACACATGGTAGGGCTATACAAACATTTTAGGGAGGTGACTAAAGTCCACTCTTTGACCTTTCTATATAAGGTAAAATTGTCCTTGTCTTTCTGAAGCCATGTCTATGAAGATGCAGGCATCATCTGAGTCTATTATACAATTTTCTGCAGGTATAGTCCTTTTCAAGTTGGGGTGAGTCCTGAGGTTGTGAACTTCTTTACCCACACCGAGTCCCCAGGCTGGAAAGGATGTACAGAGTCTGAGGTGGCACTGGCAGGGCATCTTGAACAAGCTTATGAATGGCTCATAATTTCTGTAAGAGATCACGTCCAAGTAAGGGGTACAGGCATTCTGGCATGACTAGAAACGAATGAGTTACCGTGTTCTTTCTGAGGTCCATAGTCCTCTTTGATGTCCAAGGAAAAAGGCAGTCTGTCCGGTGGCTCTTAGAACTGGTGTCTTCTTAGATGTTGCTGGTCCCATTGGCTCTGTCAAGACTGAATAGGCTGCTCCAGAATACACCAGAAAATTAATCGGGGGTTCTATTTATCTACAAATATTTATACCTAAGTAGACATATAAACATCAAGTAAACATCCATATTTACATCTTTTCAGTGAACAAGTACTTTTACAGTCTTGGGAATTTTGACAGATAACAGGAACACTGCCCAAGTCCCCTGATGGGGGCCTGACAAGAACAGATGTGGGGGCCTTTGGCTGGTGGGTATAAAGTCTCCATTCTTTCTCTCTCGGCACTGCTAAGGACAGGATCATTGGAGAGGTCTCTTCACCTAGGCAAGGCTGTGCTGAGCCATCTGGGGCAAAAGTGGTTTCTGCTTCCATTAGAGGGACCAGGTCAACTGGTAAATATAGGAATTCATGAACCACCTGATGGCCGCCTAACTGACATCGGTGGGGGTGGCAGAACAGTCTGCAGCTGTGGTACCATACCAGTAGCTCCAATAATGGTGACTTCCTGTCCTGAGAGGGGAGCTACCTTCTGAGTAACTACCGAGTGCTCTGCCGCTGTATCAATCATAAAGTTCCCAGTCTGGCCCCGGATCTTCATTTTAACCATCGGCTCATGGGGGCCCAGTTGGAAAAAGCCCAGTCTGTCCTAGTCAGAGTCAGCTGTTGCCAGTCCGAGGAAGTCTGCATCAGGCGGCTCTGGCCAATAGCAGCTGGGTAGTTTGTTTGGCCTTGCCAGTTTCTTCTTCTGGCCTGCTACTAAACTTTACTCTGTCCCTTCTTACACAGGCAGGACTGGACCCAAGGCAGCGAGGTTTAAGCAATTTTAAAATTCCTTAACATACATTTTTATCATTCATGTTGCAGGGAGGGACCGGGTTGGCTCCTCCTGAATAAAAGAACTAATCAAAATAAGGCATATTTTCTAACTTCATTTGTCCCTGGGTGTGGACAACAAATGACACTAATAAGATTGACATAAAGGATTTAACCTTTGTTTAGGGAGGCAAATGCAAAGCATTTACTCCCAACTGCATTGGTTTAGGGAAGACAGGATTTCTGCTCAGTTTCCCTATTTTACTTGTCCCAGCTTACTGGTCTATCATGCATTCAATTTTCTTAAAATGTATTTTGGCACAGGAGAAAGTTGTTTTGCTGTACACAGGTAGTTTAACCCCTATATAACTGGGCTTGGACCTCTGCCCAGCAAACTGCAGTCTATAAGTTCAATATGCAGCCTCCGGTTTTTCTAACCCAACGAGGTTTCAGCCAGTCTCTGAGTCAGACTCCTCTCTTAGAGAATTTCAAAGTCCTGATGGCTTCCAGGTCCAGGGAGAGTGCCTTTTTGTTAACCCTTAGGGCCCTGCTTTCTTGCCTTTCTACCAGTTTCCTTCGTGGCAGAGCAGCAACCAGGCCTCTTTCAAGGGAGTGCACTAGAAGAGGATATCAGCCCCTCCTGTGAGCCAGCTGCTCTGCCTAGGGTCTCCCAGGGGCTCGGCCAGAGCATCCCCCAGCAAATCCCGGAATCCGCTGCCCTTTTGCAGTGGTATGGACTCAAGCAGGGGGTTCACTGGATGTAGCTGGCAGCGAAGTGCTCGCTGGCTTCTGCCTGCAGCTGCTTGTGCCCACAAGCCCTGCCCCGCAGCACTCCTGCAGCATGTGCTGCACCGTCAGCTCCAGCACCTCGGCGTTCTCCAGCTTAGCCTGCACCTGTGCTGGCGGGGGTGCCAGGTGGGGGAGGGAGGTGAAGCCAGGCTATGCCCTGACCCCCGTCCGCTCGCTCAGCATCCCCTGGGCACTGGCCCGCCAGCCTCACCTCGGTGCCCACCAGCAGTTGCTGCAGCTCCTGTAGGCTCTCGTTGATCCATGCGCCACTTCTTCTCCACCAGGGGCTTCCGGGCCTTGTGGGCAGCTCAGGCATTCAGCCCCCCTTCTTTGACCTGGCTCTCAGGGGCTGAGTCTGCCTAACAAAACAGTTCTAAATCACCAGGGCGGCTTCGGACTCTAGCTTTGTTCCTTTTCCACCTTTCTAGCAGGAGTTTAGTTGTTGTTGTTGTTTTTATTCTTAGAAACCTTAATCCTTTAATGATTACCAAAACTGAACATTCAGCAATTTTAGATTAATATTTATGAACATATTTTAAATGTACTTTTACTCTTAAGATATATCTAGACCTTTTGTGATAAAACTAAGAACAAGTATCGGTCTGATTCAGCATTGGAGGGGTTAAAAGAATAAACCAGGGCAGAGAAAGACTGTGCTTACAGTTACTTTTTGTAACCTTGAAGTTCATTGATAAGACCTGTTAGGTTTGCAGCCAGCAGCATAACTGCAAACACCCCCACCCCCCTTGTCTCAGCCCAGGCCCATTGCTTTTCCTCACAGAGTTGGCCTGGAAATATAGCGGGTGCATAGGGAGGTTTCTTGCAGACAGAAAACCTGTAGACCATCTGAAATCCAGTTACAGATGCTTTCAGAATCGGGATGAGGGATGGAGGGAAAGACCAGGTTATATCCCCTATGAGGATTCTAATAAACAATTGAAAACAGCAAGTTAAACAAAATACAGTCACAGGCAGTAAATTTCTCCGTCCTGCGGAGCTGTCCACCAAAGAGATAAGAAAACCATGAATAACAAGTTCTTTGAAATTTGCTACTTTATTAATTTGCTAAGCAAACAGTTAACTTGAAAAGACACCTCTCTTGCTTTTTCCAAGCAATCTTGGAATTACAGCAATTTACAACCCAGGTAAGAGCAACTTATAGACAGAAATTTATATTAACTAAGTGGGCTGATTCCTTCTGTAATGGCGAGCAAAAGACTCTGAGAACCGCTAGAGATTCTTGCAGCCCATCGCGGGTCCAGTCCAAACATTCAGCCAGATGAATTAACAGAAATGCAAAATAAATCAAAGTAACTTTCACTTCACACAGACTAGTAATGAGCAGCCAAAATAGACAAACACTCGTATTCACATTCTCTTAGTAGACTAGCCCAGACTTGAGCTGAGCAGATAAACAAAACAATGCCCAACTCCCCAGACGAGTGTGGGGGCACTCCTGGTACCCATGTCCCAGAACAGAATTCTCAACCAACGTTTTGGTGAGAACCTACCGGAGGAGTTAAGACTGCGTCCAGTCCCCCCTCTCGGTAGCAAATTGGCTAGTCCCACACAAACAAACAGCTGTTCACTCATGCTTCCTCAATGTTTCAGCATTCGTTCCAATTCCACAATCTCTATTGTACCCCTTTAAAAATTTTTTTAACATGTAATTAAGAACAGCAGGTTTACTTTGTCCCGACCTCATGATGATTGGTGACGAGAGACAGACAAGGGAGGGGGTGACCTGTTTTCACAGATCCTCACTCAGTTACCCGCCTGATCGAAGTTGTGGAGACACACAGAGGAGAGAAGAGAGCAGGCCCCCTCCCTCCACACTCGCACACTTTCACCAGACATTCATTCAGCAAAGGCATTTAGCTACCACAACACACAATTTTTCCCAATTAAATCCGAATCTTAAACTTTTAGCTGGCAAGTCAAATATTCAGCATTTCTCAATCAGTAACATTTTTAAGAATAAACTTCAAAAATGCAAGACGTAAGTTTTTTATCATTTGAATTCAGTAAGCTTCAAAGTCCCAAGTTCCCAGCAGTTCTGGAAAACTACACCTGAGGCTGGCAAGCAGGTTTGACCCAGCCCTTGACTTTAAAACGACCATAATGCTTAAAGGAGTAGTTTGAGTCTGTCCCATAACATCTGTCCAGTAAGTCCACAGAAAACAGAAAAAAAAAACACACAAACCCAGACAAATACAGTCTTCCAACTCTATGGAAGCAAAACCAAAACAACCTTCCGACTCCGCGGAAGCAAAACTACAGATTAGACGATGGCCATGCACCACTCGTCTCAGATTGAGGGGTTTCTGCGCCCCTCCAGATGGAGGATCAGGGCATCCCCCGCCTCCTCCTGCCCATGCCCCCCAGTGCGTCCACCTAGGCCTTTACGGGCAATACAGATTTCAGAAGTGAGCTCACACAGGACAGAACACACAGAACAGAATAGACAACACACAGACACTTACCGCGGTCAGTCAGACTTTCTGGATCGGGGTCCCATGTGAGTCTTGGGGATCCTGGATGAGCCCCCAAATGTTATGCCCAGGTTTCAAGATCCCCCAAGACAGACCACTAGGGAGCCGAGTCCGATGCAAAAGCATAGAGTCTTTTATTCAAGCCCCGGACTTGGTTCCTCCCCTCCCCCCGCCTCCATTACTGGATGCAAGAGAGAGCCCCGAGTCCCAAGGGAACAAAGAATTTATAGGGCTTGGGGTTAGGGGGTGGGGGCTCACTCTGACCACTGATTGGGCCTATTCCAGTTGGTTGAGTGAGGGCCGGGGGCTAGTGATGCAAGGGCAGGGTGCAGCTAGGGTCTGGTTACACAAAGACAGGCGTGGCTAGCATATTCTTGGCCTTGGGCTAGTTTCCTTCGCTTTCCCATTGGCCAAGATAAGGGCAAGCTGAGTAACTGATACATTCTGCGGCTTTTTCTTGGAAGAGGGGTTAAGGACACAGCTATCAGTCCTGTTCTGTCCTTTCAATACCCTTTTTATTTCCCCATGGTAATCTTTATAAGTGAGCTAGTTAGTAAGGCAGTTCCATAACTTAGTTATGCTATAAAATCACTTTATTTGTTATTAAATTCTTTCAGTTCAGAAAAGCCTTTTGAAAACAGCTATTTTAACCCTGTATGTTTTGAATAGATCTTGATAAGTGGTACCTCCCTGAGAGCCCTTTATTTATGAACTTTTAAAACACAAGTTATTTCTTTACAGTATAGTTTGATTTGAAGAGAAGTGAGAACTTTGGATTTAAATGGAATGACTAGGAGAGGTTATTTCTTTTTCATAAGAAAGGTTAACTATTGTGGTTTTACTATTTTGTTTGAGGTGAATTACCAAAACGTTTACTCATGGATTTTTATTATAAACACAAATACCTGTCTCAATTGTCATAAATTTTTGTGTGCTTCTCTATATCTTTCTGTTAGTAAGGCTATTCCTTCCTACTTCAAAATGTTTATGTAAACATTTGGGGACAGTTTTATAAAAAATAAACCCACACCAAGTTGACCTTTAGTGGAATCAGAATTCAAAATCTCATATAAAATACTCCAGTATTTTTAATTCTTTCACAATATTCAGTAGAGATTTATTGAGCACATATTATATACCTGATATTTTGCTTAGCACTAATGATACTTTTTAGCACATGATCTTACCTCCTTTTTTACTGAAAAATTAAAATTCTACCAGGCAGAAACTTCTTCAAATTTCTACCTCTATCTTAATCTTCACCTGACCTTGCTTTTCTCTCTTTTTGTTTAAGAAGAAAAAATTTCTACCCCTTATCTAACCCTTCACCTGAATCTCGTTTTCTCTGTCTTGTCTCAGAGGACAGTGCACAGCTTATATCTGGGTTTCCCCTTGTTAGCCCAGTGGCCTTGCTCCATTAGTTAGCATTAACCTATGTCTTAAGATCTTTATTGTGTTCACACTGCAGGGCTTCTTAGCCCGGAGTACAAGAATTTAGGGGGTTCTTGAATCCCCTGAAACTGTGAAATTGTGTATGTGCTTGCATTTAGGTGAGAACCCAGGGCTTTTGTTTAATTTTGGAAGATTTCCTAGATGTAAAGAGAATTAAGAAACAAGATTTTCTAGCCCTAGCTGGTTTGGCTCAGTGGATAGAATATGGGCCTGTGGACTGAAGGGGCCCAGGTTCTATCCCAGTCAAGGGTACATGCCTGGATTGCTGGCAGGAGGCAGCTGATCAATGATTCTCTCTCATCACTGATGTCTCTACCTCTCCCTCTCCCTTCCTCCCTGAAATCAATAAAAATATATTTGAGAGGAAAAAAAAAAGAAACAAGATTTTCTACTTTGTAATGACCCTTCAACAACCTTGGTCTTTTTCTAACTTTCATTCTACCTCTCTTCTCACAATCATGCTTCCTTTTCCTTAGTACTAACTCATTTATTAGTCCTCATCAAACTTGCTTCCACCCCATCCTTACCATTAAAACTACTTTGTTCCAGTCATCAACATTGATTATATTGAAAATGTTTTACTGAGTACCAATTTTGTGCTGTGCACCTTTCTAGGCATTACAGCTCTAACAGTGAGCAGCAGATAAGAGCCTAGATCCCTTGGAGCTTACCTTCTAGTGGGAGCAGGGGGAATTAGTGAAGAAATAAATGATATAATTTCAAATGATATAAGTGTAAGTAACCTAATAAGAGAGTGACTAGGAGAGAGCCTACTTTAGGTAAGAGGTCAAGGAAGAGCCTCTGACATTTCAGCCAAAGAGCTGAGCTGCGGGTAAGATGGAGCCAGCCATAGGCTGGGCCTTAACATGAAATGTTATTGGTTCAGTAGAGGAACAGAAAGAAAACCGATAAAGCTGGCGGGTGGACAACGAAGAGAGTACTAGGTCTGTTTAGGAAAGTGAAGGCAGGGCCCAAATCACACAGGACCCTAAAATGGTGGGTTTTACTCTAATTGCATTGGGGAGCCATTGGAGTGTTTTTGAGGAGGATCTCATTGTTTAAAAGTGATTCTTTTGATCTCCGTTTGGAAAATAGTTGCAGGGAGCAACATAGAAGCAGAAAGACCAGTTAGGAAACGTGCAGTAATCCGTGTGCGGATGATGGTGACTTGAACCATGGAAGTGGTAATGAAAGTGTAGAGAAGTGGGTGGGTTTGGAGTTAGAACCAACAGGGCTTGTTGATGCATTTGATGGGGATCAGGGAAAGAGGAGACAAAGCTGACTCCTCTGGCACTGCCTTAGGCACTGCCATTTGACCTGGGAGAGACTGGGAAGGAGCCTAGTGGAGGTGTCCTGAGAGCAGACTGCAGGTGGGAGAATTAGAGGTCTGTTTTACACAAGTTAAGTTGCAATGGCTGTGGACATCCAATAAACACAATATAATGTGCTCCGATAGGGTGTGTTCATAGTTTTTTGGGAACATGTAAAATCCATGCTATGTCTTTTGGAGGGAAGTAGAACTCAGAAATACTCTTTTGTAGTCCTTTTCTCTATATTCCCTTAGCATCCATGTGCATTCATTCCTCTAGTGTGCACTAATCCTGCTGTACTCTAATTTCAGATTTATTAGTTCTGGAGTTCCCTAGATCATTGCGGGTTGAAATTATAGCTTTTTATTTGGTTTCCATATTTCTGTCCCCAGAATCTAATATTGGGTCATCATTACTCTGTTTATAAATTTGAGAATCGAATAAATGTGACTGTTACAGTCTGATAATATGAACTGAAACAGTGATAGGAATGGAAGATATTAATTTGAGAGAAATTTTAGTGAAAAATCAGTAGAACTTGATGGCCAATTAGATAAGTTGAGTCACTGAGAAGAATTAGGAATAATAGTAATGGTTAATAATAATATATATATATATATATATATATATATATATATATATATATATATATAGACTTTCTTAGTCAGGCACTTTTCTAAGTGCTTTACTTATATGAATCCTCATCGCAGCTCTTTGAGGCGAGTACTGTTATCATTCCCATTTTATAGGTGAAGGCTTGGCCAGAGAAGTAACTTGCCTCTAGTCATGCAGCTAAGAAGCGGCAGAACTAGCATGATGAACATGAACAGTCTGATGCTAATGAACACACTCTTAACCACTATTGAGAATGATTGTGGTTCTCACTTGGATGTTTATGATAACAGTTTGCTGCTCACACAGTACTTTTACTTGCATTCTCTGAGATCTGTACAGCAACACAAGTTCCATTCATAATCCATTTAAAGATCATGGGAATGTGGAGAATATTCTGGTGGCAGGCTAGACAAGGGCCTTTCAGATACATTGATTTATCTCCCTTTTTTCTGCCTCCAAAGCCAATTCAGGGAAAGTAGCAGCTCTAATGTGATAGTCTCTTGGCCTCTTCCTACTTTTAATTTCTAGATTAGTCTGATGGGTAATTTTATAGAACTCCCACTTGACTATTGAGATTTCCAAAGAAAAGAAGGAATATTCAATTGTATCTGCTGTGGTACACTGCTTCATTGTCACATCTACTAAATTTTATGATACCTTCCTATCACAGACAGCTCTGTGCAGGCTGGGGCAGTACAGAGAGCTCTAGAACATTGCTTGTTCTTAACATTCTAATGACCATGTGAGGGAGATGTACATCCAGAAAAACCAAATAGCTACATAAGTTGTTCTATAACGACTATATACAAAAGTGTCATTGAAGACGTGATCACTATTCGATGGAGAAGATAGAGAAAACCTAGAAAATATGGAATTCAAGCTGAACCTTAGAATTAAATGGAGAAAAGGGTGAGGGTAAGGCTTATGAATAAAAGATGACCTGTTTCTTAATGTATAAAGAATATGTGGAGTAATTTGGAGTAGTTTGTCTTTAACGGGGAGTTCTTAGAGGAGATAAATATGATGATGTGGAAAGGGATCAAGTTGTGAAGAACTCACTGTTAGGCAGGTTTAGACTTTACTTGATTTCCCTGAATAAATTAATTCAGGGAAATTCAGGCTGAGGCCTATTTAAAATATATATATTTTTTATGTGTATGTGTATTATATATATCTGTATATATACAGATATATATATATATATATCTGTGTGTATATATATATATATATATATAGAGAGAGAGAGAGAGAGAGAGAGAGAGAGAGAGAGAGAAATACACACACACACATATATACATACTAGAGGCCTGGTGCACAAGATTTGTACATAGGTAGGGTCCCTAGGTCTGACTGGAGATCAGAGCCAATCTGTGGGGCAACCAGCAGGGTGGTCAGGGGGCCCCGCTGGCACCTGCCTTGGCTGGCCTGGGGCCTGGGGCTGAGGGCAGGTCCTGTGTCGAGCATCTGCCCCATGGTGGTCACTGCGAATCATAGCGACTGGTTGTTCCACTGGTCATTCTGCCGTTCAGTCAATTTGCATATTAGGCTTTTATATGGAATATATACATGTATATACATATATGTGTGTGTGTGTATATATATATATATAATTGATATTAGAGAGGAAGGGAGAGGGAAATATCAATGATGAGAGAGAAGCATTGATCAGCTGCCTCCTGCATGACCCCTACTGTGGATAGAGCCTGAAAAGGCTTGTGCTTTTGACAGGAGTCAAACCTGGAACCCTTCAGTTCGCAGGCCGACACTCTATCCACTGAACCAAACCAGCTAGGGTCTGAGGCCTGTTTTAAAATAAGAAGAGTAAATATTAATTCAGTGCTTATTTCATGGGATTTTTTATGGTTCTAGTCTCTGTACTAGCCAAATAAGGATTGGCTAGTACAGAGCCAATAGCAGCATTTAAGAAATGCAGTGTTTCAGGCCTATCTTCTATATATACAAAAACCTAAGCCGACAAACAACCAAATGATCAAATGCTATGTCGTGCACTGACCACCAGGGGGCAGACATTCAACGCAGGAGCTACCCCCTGGTGGTCAGTGTGCTCCCATAGCGGTAGTGCTGCTCAGCTAACAGATCAGTCCAGGCAGCCCACCAGCCCAGCAGCAGACACTCTCTCCCTCAGTAGTCCTGCAGGTCCAATCTCTGGAGAATGGGCCAGGCATTGATGGGTCAGCGTCACCAGCACAATCCCAACAGTGCCGTCGGCACCACTGCCACTTCCCCTCCCTAGACACTCCACAAGGAAGAAACGATATAAAAGCAGCCACCAGGGGGCTCCCGACAACCAGCACAAATGTCAGTGGGACAGATCTGGATCCTGGGCCTGCAAGGGTATCTCACCACCTGCCTGGAGGGCCAATCCCATCCCAGACCTTCCTCCTCCCCCCACCTCCCACTCACCCCCTTGGAATGGGTGCCAGACACAGGGCTCAAGGCTGGCGAGCGCTGCTGCCATGGCATGAGCCGCTCCCAATCAGAACTGACTGGGAAGGGGCCGGCGGCAGGAGAAGCGGGGCCAGGATAAGCAGGAGTGGCAGGGAGGAGCGGCAGGTGGCGGTGGAATGCCGGTTTTGGCCCAATCCCTGCAGGCCATGCTGAGGGACCCCACCAGTGCATGAATTTGTGCACCGGGCCTCTAGTTGTGAGTACAAATCTTCATTTTAACAAGATTCCCAAGTGACTTGTATATTCACTAAAAACTGAAAAATACTGCTAGAGTGAGGAGTCATTTGATTCTGTTATTCTAAGTGAAATTTTTATAACTAGGAACATATTTTTCAACAGAAACTAAGGAATAGTAATTAGGGTTTCAGCTTATGCCATAAAGGCCTAAATCAGAGGTTCTCAACCTGTGGGTCGTGACCCCTTTGGAAGTCAAATGACCCTTTCACAGGGGTCGCCTAAGACCATCGGAAAACACATATTGTTTTTGTGATTAATCACTATGCATTAATTATGTTCAATTTGTAATAATGAAATTGGGGGTCACCACTACATGAGGAACTGTATTAAAGGGTCACAGCATTAGGAAGGTTGAGAGCCACTGGCCTAAATGATTCATAATTAGAAATACTCTGTGGGAGCTAATGCTTAATTTCCAAATGAGGCAGTAACTGCTGAAATGAAAACCAAAAAACCGACATATTTTGCTTAGGAAAGAGAAGAAGGAAGATGAATCTGTCACATTGCTAAGTGTTAGATTAGACAAGGTGTGACTCAAGGTCAGTGACTGGGGAGTCCCGATCCTATCATATCTGGAGCACTAGATTTTAGAGCAGAGGTACTCAACCTGTGGGTCGCGACCCCTTTGGCGGTCAAATGACCCTTTCACAGGGGTCGCCTAAGACCATCCTGCATATCAGATATTTACATTATGATTCATAACAGTGGCAACATTACAGTTATGAAGTAGCAACGAAAATAATTTTATGGTTGGGTCACAACATGAGGAACTGTATTTAAAGGGCCAGAAGGTTGAGAACCACTGTTTTAGAGAATAACAGCTGTGTTGGTAGGAGAGCTCTAGGATACTTGTAGCAAATTCTCTCTTCCTTAACATACAGGCAGCCTTCATTCAGGAAAAGAACTGATTATTTTCCTAAATTACACAGTTTCTAAGATACATTGTCAAGTAAAAAAACCACAGTGGATAGTAGTATGTATAATATGTTAATGTAAAATATTGGGTTATTTTGCACATGAAAAAATGTACACACTGGAAAAAAATTCTAGAAATGAAATTATTGTTATGTTGCTAGATTTTATATAATTCTCTATAAATATTGTGCCAATTTACACTGCCACCAATATACATAAAAATGCTACATTATATAGCCAACTATTTTATCTTTGCCAAGGTGAGTTAAAAAATGGTATTCAATGTTGTTTTAATGTGTATCCCTCTAAATGGAGAGATTGAGTATCTTTAAATTTATTTAAAAGCCGTGTATATGAAGTATTCATATTCGTTGCCACTTTTTCTACTAGGGTATTTCTTTTCCTTTCTTATTTATAGGAATTATTAATATATTAGAAAGAAGTCAGCCCTTTATGATATGCGTAGCACACCTTTTTGGAAAACACAGGCCTAGAGATAGATACTTAATTTGCTGCTAACCCAATATTTTCTTAGTACAGTGATTACCAAGGGGATAGGGTGGGGTATGTCTCTTTTGAAAAGCATGTTCAATATTGTAGTTTTATATTTGGAAAGCACACAGAAAAAGTTTTATAACATAAAATGTTAAGAAAGTAAAGCTTGCTGAAATACTCTTTGCTGGTGTGACAAGGTTAAAACCGATTGAAAATGTATCTAAGAATGTGATTAGATTAAAAAATTTATATATAATACTGTTGTGAGAAACCACAAAACTGTTTTAAAAAGAATGTCCTGGTATTATTCCCATTCTTTCCACTAGGTTACCACCAAAGAACATGATTTTGGTCTAGGGGCTCCAGTTTCCGAAGCTGGAAAATACCAGAATACTCTCCAGCTAGAACAACAAGTGAGAACTCAAGATAAATTCATCTCTACACTGAAATTACAGGTTGCATTTAATTTACATATGTATTTATTTCCCTGAATTAATTTTGGCTGGGGCCTATTTTAAAATAAGAAGGCAGAGAACATTAATTCAGTGCTGGCTTATGGTTTTATTTTCTGGGTCTAAAATCATTTCATTTTTATCTTAACCATTTTGGTACACAGAGTCTGAGTCAGTGAGTGCCAACTGTGTGCCAGGTGTTTTATGAGGTGCTTTCAAGTACATAATCTTACTTCATCCCAACCTTGTGAAACTTCTATTTTACAGACACGGACGCTGAAGTTCCAAGAGGTTAAAGAATTATGATACTGGACTAATGAATGACAGAGCTAGGATTTATTGGAATTCCCAAGTTAGTTAGGATTTAAATGCAGTTCTCTGAACTCCAAGTTGAGCATTGTTTCTCTTCTCCTGGTGCCTAATCTGTAGGGTAGCTATTAATTAAGGTCATTGAAAGAAATTGCCTCTTGTAGGAAGAAGGAGTAGACTTACTTTTCCATAATCCTCTTACTTAGTACAGCTAAAAACCCTGAACATTATGTATGAAACAAGCATAGAACACTGAAAGGCGGGAGGAAGAAGGAAGACTGACTAGGGACCCCAACATACCAAGAATGACACGTTAGTGAGTTCCTAGATTTTTCTTTTTTTTGCTCCATATATTCCAGAATGCTCAGAAACAACAATGGATGCAGACAAAAAACAGTCTCAGAAAGTCGGTCTGTCTCTAGCCAGAGGACTAGGAAAGGGACAGCCTAGCAAGGAAGACTACTTTTAGACAGTAACTGCCTGCTCTAAGCAACACAGTGGAAAACCCATAGCCCCCTTCTGCCCACAAAGACTAGGAGCCTAGCCGGTTATCCTTGCCAGGCTGTAACCAGAAGCCCCAGCTGCACCTCATACCCTCCTCTCCCCCCCACCAACTTCTCCATCTCCACAAGGTGCTGTCAAAGAAGAAGGCTGAGTTGGACACCAAGACTTTTGTGCCCACAAGGCAGTAAGGGAAGTTCCCAACCCCTTTGTGTGTGTGAAGCACATGGGGAGCCTACAAGCACCTACCCCCACCGGGTGGTGTGAAGTGCCTCCTTTTCTCCTTGCTGGAGTGGTGTCCGAGGAGAATATGCAGAGTTAGGGCTTTACCAGGACCCAGCACGAACAAGTCCACCCACCCACGGTGGCAGTGGTGGACATGTGAGAGCAGTAGCGAGGCACCTCTGTTCTTCCTGCTGTTGTGGTATCAGCAGAGGCCCAGTGAGGAGCCTGAACTTCCATCCCTGTCCAGCAGGAACAAGGAGCTTCACCTTCTCCAGGTATCCATGGAAGCCTCGGGTAAAATTGGACTCCCTCCCCCCGCCTCCCCAAGCAGGAACAAAGCAGTGTCCCTCTTCTCTAGCTGGAGCAGTGTCACAGGAAGCCCACTAAAACACAGGATCCAGAGTCTTAGAATACCAAGTTTCAATTAAAAGAAAAAATCGCTCCTCATCCTAAAAATCAGGAAGATCTCAATTTCAATGAGAAAAGACAAGATGTGACAACACAGTGATGAGTTAGATATTATAATGATCTGACAAGGATTTTGAATCAGGCAAGAATTTTATGAGTGTTTCAGCAAGCAATTTTGATTATTTCTAAGGCACACAAAAGAAAATGGAGATAAAGAAGAACCAAATGGAAATTTTGGAAATTACCAAGTTGTTTTCAGTAAGTGAATGGATAAGTAAACTGTCGTGCATCCATAGAATGGAATTATAAAAAGAGATGAGTTGCCCTAACCGGTTTGGCTCAGTGGATAGAGCATCGGCCTGTGGACTGAAAGGTCCCAGGTTTGATTCCAGTCAAGGGCATGTACCTTGGTTGCAGGCACATACCCCTGTAGGAGGTGTGCAGGAGGCAGCTGATCGATGTTTCTCTCTCATCGATGTTTCTAACTCTCTATCCCTCTCCCTTCCTCTCTGTAAAAAATCAATAAAATATATTTTTTAAATAAATAAATAAATAAATAAAAAGAGATGAGTTGTTAAGCCACAATAAAACATAAAGGAACATTGAAAGTATATAACTAGGAGAAAAAAGTCAATCTGAAAAGGTTACATACTCTGATTCCAACTATATGACCTTCTGGAAAAGACAAAACACAGACATTAGAAAGAGCACCCGCTGCTAGTGATTTGAGAGGAGGGAGTGATGAATGGAGCACAGGTGATTTCTAGGTCAGTGAACTATTTTGTATGATACAATAATGATGGATACATGTCAGTATACATTTGTCAGAACCCAAAGAATGAACACTAATCTAAGCTATGGACTTTAGTTAATGATAATGTATTGATGTTGGCTTATCAATTGTATCAAGATGTAAATAAGAGGGGAGAGTGAGTGTGTATGTTTGAGGTGGAGAAACGAAAGGTATGTGGGAAATCTCTGTAATTCCCTGTCAGTTTTTCTATAAACCTAAAACTGCACTAATTTTTTGAGTACAAGTCTTCTACCTCCTTGATTAAGTTTATTCCTAAGTATCTTATTTCTTTTGTTGCAGTAGTAAATGTGTGGGGGTTTTTTAAATTATTCTTTCTGGTAGTTCATTATTGGTGCATAAAAATGCTCCTAATTTCTGAATTTTAATTTTGTATCCAGCTACTTTGGGAAATTATTTATTTTATTTAGTAGTTTTTCGGTGGAATTGTTTCTGTGTACATCTCATGTGCAAATAATGATAGTTTTACTTCCTCCTTTCCAATTTGGATGCCTTCTATTTCTTTTTCTTGTCTGATTGCTATGGCTAGGACTTCCAGTTATATGTTGAATAATGTGGTGAAAGTTGAAATCACTGCCTTGTTCCTGATCTTAAGGGATACACTTTTAGTTTTTGCCCATTTAGTGTGATGTTGGCTGTAGGTTTGTCATATATAGCCTTTATTATGTTGAGGTGTGATTCCTCTTCCCATTTTGCTGAGGGTTTTTATCATAAACTAGTGGCCCGGTGCACAGATCATGCACATTGAAAGGAAATTAATAAGAAGAAATATTTTAATATTGCTATTTGCCCTTTTCTCTATAATAGAAGTGTCAGAGATAAAAGAAAAATAGTAAAATGTATATAAAAATAATATATAAATTGATTAATAAGCAATAACAACATGCTATTACAACACAAAGACATGATATAAAAACAATAAAACATGATATAAAAATAACATTGATAAAAACAATGACTGATAAATTAATTGAACTTATTCTAATATCTCCCTGTATACCACATCAAGAGTAAAAACACTTTCAGAGTACTTGACTAATTTCCTTTGTGATGAAGTATTTACAACTTTAATGTTCCAGTTCTTTGAACTCGAGATAAAGCAACATATAACTGACCATGTCCAAAAACTGGTTCAGGTAGGAACATTCCTACTCTGTCTAGATTGGTGTCAGCAAGAGCTTTATACGTATCACGCATGCATGAGTCAACTTAGCCTTCCATAGATATAGAATAAACTTGCTTAATTAGACCTGCTTTCTGATTTAGCTAAAGTTTTTCCAACCCATTGAAGCACCCCAACTTCTCTTTCAGGTAATTGTCAGCAACACAGCAGTAAATATCAACACGAATCAGATTATTATTGTAAATTATGCAGGACCCAGCACAAACAAGTCCACCCACCCACGGTGGCAGTGGTGGACATGTGAGAGCAGTAGCGAGGCACCTCTGCTCTTCCTGCTCTTGTGGTATCAGCAGAGGCTCAATGAGGAGCCTGAACTTCCATCCCTGTCCAGCAGGAACAAAGAGCTTCACCTTCTCCAGGTGTCCATGGAAGCCTCGGGTAAAATTGGACTCCCTCCCCCCCCGCCTCCCCAAGCAGGAACAAAGCAGTGTCCCTCTTCTCTAGCTGGAGCAGGGAAAACAAAGGGTAACATATTTAACTGCAGCAGTGTTTGACTATATTCTGTGCAGTGAGAAAACCTGAAGTCATTTTCAAGGTTCACCATTTCTTACTTCTTTTCAGTTGGGCCAACTTTCTAAGCTTTCTAAATCTCTGTTTTCTGGCTAATGAAAAGAAAATAGGATTCCACCAAGTTTCCTATCTACCTACTCCAAGACTTCTGTGAGGATCAAATGAGATGAGGCACAGGAAAATGCTTCACAGCCATTTGGTTATAGTGTTAAATGTTTCCACCTGGCTGTGAAGCAAGTTGTGTTCCTGGGCTGCAGAAACTCCAAGGTGGCTAGTTCCTAGGGAGAGGAAACTGGGTGTGGCTACATGATGTCATTACCCAGACAGACACTTAGCATATTAACCCTTTGTATATATAGATGGGTGCTGGATTTTATCAGATGTTTTTTCTGCATCTATTCATATGATCATGTGATTTTTATTTTTAATTTTGTTTATGCGATATATCACATTTATTGATTTGCAAATATTGTACCTGTCTGCATCCCTGTAATAAATCTGACTTGGCTATGGTGTATGATCTTTTTAATGTATTGTTGGATCCAGTTTGCTAATATTTTGTTGAGTATTTTAACATCGATGTTCATTGGTGATATTGGTCTATAATTTTCTTTCTTAGTAGTGTCTTTGGTTTTGAAACTAGGATAATGCTGGTCTCATAAAAAGAGATTGGAAGACTTCCCTACTCTTGAATTTCTTGGAACAGTTTCAGAAGGATAGGTATTAGCTCTTCTTTGAATGTTTGATAAAATTCCCTTGTGAAGCCAATTGCTCCAGGACTTTTGTTTGCTGGGAGTTTTTTTGTTTGTTTGTTTTTTATTTCTGCTTCAATTTCATTAGTTGTAATCAGTTTATTCAGGTTTTCTTATTCTTCCTAGTTTATTTTTGGAAGGTTGTGTGTTTTTAGGACTTAGTCTATTTTGTCCACAATGTCCAGTTGGTTAGCATAGTACTTTTTTAAAAAATATATATTTTATTGATTTTTTTACAGAGAGGAAGGGAGGGGGATAGAGAGTTAGAAACATTGATGAGAGAGAAACATCGATCAGCTGCCTCCTGCACACCTCCTACTGGGGATGTGCCCATAACCAAGGTACAAGCCCTTGACCAGAATCGAACCTGGGACCTTTCAGTCCACAGGCCAATGCTCTATCCACTGAGCCAAACCAGTTAGGGCGGCATAGTACTTTCTTACAATCTTTCATATTTCTTTGGTGTCAGTTATTCTCCTTTCAATTTTGATTTTTTATTTATTTGTGTCCTCTTTTTTTTTCTTGATGAGTCTGGTTAAAAGTTTGTCAGTCTTCTTTATTGTTTCAAAGAACCAGCTTTTAATTTCATTGATCTTTTGTATTGTTTTGTTTGTTTGTTTGTGTGTGTGTGTTTTTTTTTTAGTCTCTTCTGTCATTTATTTCTGCTCTGATCTTTATTATTTCCTCCCTTATATTCTGGGCTTTGTTTGTTGTTGTTTTTCCAAGTTCTTTTAGGTATAGTGTTAGATTGTTTATTGGAGATTTTTCCTGCTTCCTGAGGTTGGCCTCTAATTCTCTAAACCAGAGATCCTCAAACTTTTTAAACAGGGGGTCAGTTCACTGTCACTCAGACATTCCACACATACATATTGCGGGCCCGGGACAAGTCGGCTGCTAATCAGGACAGGCAGCGGCGGCAAAAACACCTGGCGGGCCAGATAAATGTTTTCGGTGGGCCGCATCTGGCCCGCGGGCCGCAGTTTGAGGACCCCTGCTCTTAACTTCACCCCCAGGACTGTTTTTGCTGTACCCCAGAGATTTGGGTTTGTTGTGTGTTTATTTTCATTTGTTTCCATGTAATTTTTTATTTATTCCTATATCTCATTGTTAACCCATTCATTGTTTAATAACATGCTATTTAGCCTCCATGTATTTGAACGTTTTTCAGCGTTTTTTATTGCAGTTGAATTCTAGTTTTGTGTCTTTGTGATCCAAGAAGATGCATAATATGATTTCAACCTTCTTAAACTTGTTAAGACTTATTTTGTGTCCTAACATGTGCTCTATCTTTGAGAATGTTCCATGTGCTCTTGAGAAGATTGTGTTTTCTGCTGCTTTAGTATGAATTCCTTTGTAAATATCAATTCAATTCATTCGATCTAGTGTATCATTTAAGGTTGCTATTGCCTGTTGATTTTTTGTCGGGAAGATCAATTGATAGTGGGATTTAAAAATTCTCTATTATGACTGTATTGCTATCAATATCTCCCTTAATGTCCACCAAGATTTGCTTTATATATTTAGGTGCTCCTATGTTGGGATGCATATATGTTTACAAAGGTAGTATCCTCTTGTTGGATCGATCCCTTCAGTATTATGTAATGACCTTGTTTGTCTCTTTTATGCCCTTTGTTTAGAAGTCTAGTTTGTCACATATAAGTATTTCAGTTTTGTGGTGGTGTTTTTTCTATTGGCATGGAATATTTTTTCTATCTCTTCACTTTTGGTCTGTGTTACTTTTATTCTAAAGTGAGTCTCTTGTAGACAGCATATATGTTTTCTTAGTAAAAGATATGCTGTATCTTTTTATTGGAGGATTTAATCCTTTTATATTTGAGCTTATTGACTAGAGGCCTGGTGCACAAGATTCATGCACTGGTGGGGGGTGTGGCCTGCGGGGATCGGCCTGCGGGGATCAGCCTGCTATGGGAGCACAGCTCATCCCGGTCAGCTGAGTGGCTGTGGACCCACCCTCTGAGCGGCTGCTCCCTGGTCCGGCATCTTCCATGGAGCCAGAGCACTTGCCTCTCCAGGGGACCTGGTCAGGGACAATAGCACTGAGAGGTGGTGGAGTAGGCCTCAGTCCCGTGGTGGCCACGAATCCGCCTCCCAGCCTCCAGGGTCAGCTCTGCGAGCCTGGCGGCAGCACTGCACAGCCTGCGAGCATCTGGAGGAGGCAGCAGGGAGCAAGGAAGAGGAGCCTGGGGCAAGGAGGTCATGATTGCAGCCTGGGTTCCTGCCCATTGGCCCGGGGTTTGCAGCGGGAGCAGCCACTCCTCCTGGTCAGCTGAGCTGTGCTCCCACTGTGGTAGCACACTATCACCAGGGGGCATCTCCTGCGTTGAGTGTCTGCCCCCTGCTGGTCAGTGTGCATCATAGTGACCGGTTGACCAGTCGTTCTGGTTGTTCCACCGTTCAGTCACTGGGCTTTTATTATATAAGATAGCTACTTATTTATTGCAATTTTATTCTTTATACCTATGTTTCCCCTCTCTTGAATTTTTTCCTTTCTTTTTCTTAAAGTAGCCCCTTTACATTTCTTATAATACTGATTTGGTGGTAATAAACTTTTTTATTTTTTTGGTCTGAGAAGTCCTTTAATTTCAATTTTAAGTTATAGCCTTGCTGGATAGAGTAGTCTTCTTTGTAGTCCTTGTTTTTTTTATCACTTTGAATATTTGATGCCAGTCTCTTTTGTTCTGAAGTGTTTCTGTTGAGAAATCAGGTGACAGCTTTATGGGAGTCCCTTTGTAGGTCTTTCTGACTTTTAAGATTATCTCTTTGTCTTTAACATTTGGCATTTTAATTATGTGTCTTGGTGTGGGGGTCTTTGGGTTCACCTTGATTGGGATTCTCTGTGCTTCCTGAACTTGTGTGACTTTTCCCTTCACCAGGTTATGGAAGTTTTTAGCTGTTATTACTTCAAATAGGTTCTCTATCCATTGCTTACTCTCTTATCCTTATAGTACCCCTATTATGTGGGTATTGTTATGCTTGATGCTATCACAGAGGTCACTTAGACTTACTCGTTTAAAAAATTCTCTTTTCTTTTGATGTTCTGCTTGGGTGCTTACTGTTAACTTCTAAATCACAGATTTGATACTCTGCTTCATCTAACTTGCTGTTTATTCCTTCTAGTGTATTCTTTATTTCAGATAATTATATTCTTCATTTCTGACTGGTTCTTTTTTTATGGTTTCTTTGTCCTTTTTAATGCTTATATCTCTTTATTTAAGTTCTCACTGAGATCATCCATTCTCCCCCTAAGGTCCTTGTGCATCCTTGTAACCATTGTTTTAAACTCCGCATCTAATGTTTTGGTTGCTTCTTTTTATTTAATTCTTCTCTGGTGATTTCTCTTGTCCTTTCATTTGAAACATATTTCTTTGTCTCTCCATTTTGTTTCTGTGTATTAGGTAGATTTGTTATGGGTCCCAAACTTGTTATGATGGCTTTGTGATGAAGGTGTTTTGTCAGGCTCAGTGGAACAATATTTTAGATCACCTGAGCTCCATGTTTCAGGTATGTTTCTTGTGGGTTATGTGCACCCACTTGTAGTTGAGCCTTGAATATTTTTAGGCCATTCATGAGTGGAGTTAATTCTTCATGCTGACTGACTGTAAGGGGAAACCTCAATCATCCTGTGTGAGACACTGCAGAAGTGTCCCTCTCAAAATAGAGTTGTTCCCTGCAGGGTCTGGTGCCTGCCCGAATCCCGTTTTGTGTGTGCCACTTGTGTGGCTAGTTGGGTCTTGCTCTGGTATAGTCTGATGCTCACCATTGGTTGTGTTGGTTCTAGATCCACTCGGGCAAGGTTCACATACCAGTACAGGTCAGACATGGTATATAACCAGCCTTGGGCTACCTGTCTGGAGTTACCACCCAGTTCACCGTTTGTGGTTGTGTCTACTGGGTCTGGGTGTGCATTGGAGGGGCCAATCTGTGTATAAGTTTTGGCGTCCTCTAGCTTAGAGTTGGGGGCAGATCTGTAAAAGGCTCGAGGCTTCCTGAGGTCTATCTCTGCCTGTCAGTTACTCCTACTACTCCTGAGGTTGCCTTGTCTTCCTCCTTCCAAAGAAAGACTGTAGTGTGGGCTCAGGTTGACCACAAATTAGAGGCCCTTCCATAGGTAGCAAGCCTGGTATGGTGGTGGGGCATCTGGGGTTGGGAGGTCAGGGCCAGTGGGTCCCCTACTTCGGGGTCATAAGGTCAGGCAACTAATGAGGGGAAAGTGATCCCTCCTCTATAGCCAAACTACTCAGTCCATCCCAGAGTCTCTAACAATAGTTTCCTAAGGAGGGGCATGCCACAGGTTCAGGTTGGGTACAGCCAGCACGCCCGCCCATCTACAGGAGTAAACTCAGCCATCCTGGGCTCAGGGGGACAGATCAAGTCTCCTTTGGGGGTGATGCCAGCATAGATCACAGGAGGAAGCTAAGCACATCATCTTGGTCCCAGACAATAGCCTCCAAGTTCCTCACACCTAGAATGTTCCAGCTCTGAGCCGTTCTCCCTTCCCCCATCAGAACTGAGACTAGCTGGGCGCGGTATCTGGAACTTGGTAGGGCTGGTCCAAACAGTCTCCTGTTGGGGGTGTTGCCCACAAGCCTGTAGGAGGGGGCAGGCACTTTTTCACCTTCCCAGGGTAGTGCAAGCTAAAGGATAATGCAGGCTAAGCTAGTAAAGAGAAAGGAGTGCCCCCTGCCCTGGCAATGTGGTGTGTACCACAGCACCTGGCTGTCTGGTTCCTGTACAAAAGCTTCCCCAGAAAACATACTCTGAAGGTTCCAGCTCTGCATTGCACTCCTGTTTTCCTATGTAGGTGAACTCAGCAGGACAGGACCCACCGAGTGATTCAGCAGCTGGGGGGAAGGGCACCAGCTCTGCACTCGAGATGGGGGAGACTTGTCCTTTTTCTAAAGCTGTACATTTTAGTCACTGAGTCTCCGCTAAGAACCTCCCTAGAAAAAGAGGGTCAGGAAAGTCCAGGCTGGGTGACACCTCCAGATGACCTGAGTTTGGCAAACTGCCCTAGCCAGCAGTTGGGGCCAGACAGTGTACTCCTCAGGCTGGTGCTGTGACCATAGGAGTTCTCATTCCTGGGAAGATGGCATTTGGGTCTCCCAGGCAGACTGAATCCCCAGTGATTTTCACCACCAGATGCTATGCTATACGTGCTCTTCTTCCCATCCCTGTTGCTCTGGGTTTGGGATCCCTGTGGAGGGTGGCGCAGAGTTTTGTAGCACAATACCCTTTGTCTTCTTACCCACCATATCTGGGTATGGAGGCTGGCCCTTTCCTTGCCTCTGCCCTTCTTACCAGTCTCTAGGTGGCTTATTCTGTAAATCCTTGGTTATAATATTTCATTTGGTTATTCAAGTTTATTGCTCTACAATTTAGCTGTAAGTCTGGTTTAGGGCTGGGAGCAGGTGAATGTAGCTTCCACCTATTCTGCCATCTTGGAATCCACTTTTAGTCATTTTTTAAAGGTCAACTTTTTAAAGAGTAACTTCTTCCATTATTTATTCCATAAAAATGTTTTGAAGATTTACAATTGTGTTATCTATTGCTATGTATCAAATTTTCCCTAAACCTTAATGGCCTTAAATGACAAACATTTATATCTCACAGTTTCAATTGCCACTTAGCTGAGTGGTTCTGGTTCATGGTTTCTTAGGAATTATCATCAAGATGATGGTTAGGCCACAGTCATTGCTTGACTGTCGTGGAAGATTTGCTTTTACGATGCCTTACTCAGATGGCCATTGGCTTTTGGCAGGAAGCCTCAGTTGCTTGCCAGGTGGACCTCTCCCTCGGGTTGTTTGATATAATCTTTATAGCAGCTGGCTTGTCTCCAAACCTGTGATCCAAGAGAGACAGCAAGGAGGAATCGGTAATGCCTGTGGTGACCCACAAGCTGTGCACCAGCACTCCCGCCACGTCCTGTTCATTAGACGTGTGTCACTAGGTGTAGCCCACACTTAAGGGGAGGGCAGGTAAGCTCCATTTTTTGAAGGAAGGAATATTAGAGTTCGTGGACATTTGAAAACCACCACAGCTATATGTTTCCTTTTATCTTCTCATTTTGAGTTGTTTGCCATTTATATCTTAAAACAGTGTTTCCCAGATAATTAAAAATACAATTTTTTTAAATATGGAGAAGCAGAATTGCAATTTCACCATTACTAGTACTAGTTTCTTTTGATACAATTTATATTTTTAATTAACTTGGAAGCCATTATCAGACACACACAAATATTCACAACTCTCTCTCTCTCCTCTGCTTGCTTTATTTTTCTCTGTAGCACTTTCCTACTTACTTTATCCCTCCCTCTGCTCCAGCCACACTAGCTTCCTTACTGTTCCTTGGAATTTAGCAGACATCTTTTGCCTTTAGGACCTTTGCTGTACGCTGTATCTTCTGCTTGAAGTGCTGGCCCTGATTTTTATATGGTTGACTTGCTCCCTCCTTTAAGTCTTTGCTCAAAGGGCTCCTTTTCATGAGGACTTCCCCAATCACTCTATTTAAAATTCTGACCTGTTCCTTCATAAACACCCCAATAGCCTTAACTCTGCTCTTTTTTTTATTGTACTATATAATTTATTTGTTAGGTTTGTTTTTAATTGTCTACCCAGCTGGAATATAACATCCCCAAAGGCAGGGATCTTAATTTATTTTGCCCACTTTTTTATATGTCCAGTGCAAAGAACAGATGTGAGTGCTCAATGTATATTTTTTGAACAACACACTCACTATCTGACATATATTTTACCTAATATCTTTTGTTTTTCTCTTTTTAAGTAGAATGTCAGCTTCATGAGGACAGAGATTTCTGTCTATTTTATTTACCACTAGATCTAGCATATAGCAAAATGTCAGGCACATGGTCCTCATTAAACATTTGTCAAATAAATGAACAAACTGGGTTAGCATCTTTTTATTTTGTTTTTCAGAGCAGAATCAGCATTATGTTTTTTATATGTAAAGTAATACATATCTATTATCAAAAATTTTCACCTATATAAAATAACATCTACTATAATCATACATTGTAATAACTAGACAAAACCCATCTTCCTCAGTTTATATGTTACTAGAGGATCAGTGGCACCCTGCCTCCCGCTGTGCGAGGAGGCACCCCATGGGTGGCCAGGACCCGCGCCTGACTCGCACAGTGCCGGCCACCATGGGAGTCAGGCCTGACTGGAGCCGCGGGCAGCTGGGACCTGTGCCAGACTTCTGCCCCAGGCCACCCCCTGCCCTACTCCCTGCATACGCTCGGGCCGCCAGATCCGGATCCACCGCACCAGCTTGGGCAGGGCCCCCCCCCCGCCTTCCCCCCCCCCCCCGTCATCTCTGTCTCCATCTCTGCTCTGGGCCTCACCTGCGATCACAACCTCCTCCTATCCGTTGTGACCCATTAGGGCTTCTTGGCCTAATTTTCATATTACTTCTTTGTGTGTGTGTGTGTGTGTGTGTGTGTGTGTGTATATATATATATATATATATATATATATATATATATATATATACACTAGAGGCCCAGTGCACAAAAATTTGTGCGCTCGGGGGGGTGGGGGGGGCGCCCTCAGCCTGGCCTGTACCCTCTCGCAGTCTGGGACCCCTCGGGAGATAACGACCTGCTGGCTTAGGCCTGCTCCCGGGTGGCAGGGGGCAGGCCCAATCAATCCCTAGGTGCAGCCCCTGGTCAGGCTCAGAGCAGGGCCGATTGGGGAGTTGGGGCGCCGCCCCCTGTCATGCACAGAGCAGGGCCCATCAGGAGGTTGCTATGCCATCCTCAGTCACACTCAGGGTAGGGTCGATTTGGGGGTTGGGGCATCGTCCCCTGTCACACTCAAGGCAGGGTCGATGGGGAGGTTGCGGAGCCACCCCCTGTC
Organism: Myotis nattereri; assembly: GCF_964212035.1. Lineage (NCBI taxonomy): Eukaryota > Metazoa > Chordata > Mammalia > Chiroptera > Vespertilionidae > Myotis > Myotis nattereri. The sequence goes on from NC_138085.1 coordinate 21,478,661, forward strand.
ATGCACAGAGCAGGGTCAATCAGGGGGTTGGGGCGCTGCCCCCTGTCATGCACAGAGCAGGGCCCATCAGGGGGGTTGGGGCTCCGTACCTTGTCACGCACAGAGCAGGGCCCGTCAGGGGGTTGGGGCGCTGCCCCCTGTCACGCACAGAGCAGGGCAGAGCAGGGGGTTGGGGCGCCGACCTCTATCACCCACAGAGCAGGGCCGATCAGGGGGTTGGGGCGCTGCCACTGTCACACTCAGGGCAGGGCCGATGGGGAGGTTATGGCTCTCTCCCATCACACACAGAGCAGGGCCGATCAGGGAGTTGGGGCACCACACCCTGTCACACACACAGCTGCAGGGCAATCGGGGTTGGGGAGCTCCCCCCTATCAGGCACAGAGCAGGGCTGATCAGGGGGTTTGGGTGCTGCCCCCTGTCATGCTGATCCTGGTGCCGAGAGGCCTCTCAGCTCCACTGATCCCGGTGCTGGGAGGCATATTACCCTTTTACTATATAGGATAGAGGCCTGGTGCATGGGTGGGGGCCAGCTGGTTTGCCCTGAAGGGTGTCTTGGATCAGGGTGGGGGTCCCCACTGGGGTGCCTGGCCATCCTGGATGAGGGGATGATGGCTGTTTGCAGCTGGTCACACACCCTTCAGGGTGGGGGTCCCTACTGGGGTGCCTGGCCAGTCTGGGTGAGGGGCTGAGGGCTGTTTTCAGGCTGGCGGGTTACTGGAGCTCCCAATCGCTCCTTGTTTTCTTTGTGGTTTTTTTTTTTTATTTTATTCTGGGCCAGCTTTAGCTCTGGCTCCAGCTCTGAGGCTTCTGCTGCTGAAAGCAGGTATCTGGTTTGTTTGGGTTCTATAATCGAAACACTGTATCAACTCCAGCTCTGAGATCCTGGAGGGCTGAAAGCAGGTTTCTGGGATTTTGTTTAGCTTCTATACTTGTAACAATGTTTCTAGAACTGCAAGCTCAGAGGCTGGCAAGGCAGGTGGGGAACGTTGGAGTCCTCCGTCACTGAAGCAAGCAAGTCTCATGTTAGCTTCAAGCTGCCTGGCTGCTGACTGCCATCTTGGCTGGCAGTTAATTTGCATATCGCCCTGATTAGCCAATGGGAAGGGTAGCGGATGTATGCTAATTATCATGTTTCTCTTTTATTAGATAGGATATAAATTTTCTTTCATCTGCATAATTTTTTTGTATATAAATTTATTTTTTACAAGAATGTGTCATACTAAATAAAACTTTTGGCCTTGTGGAGTTTTAATACTAATTTAGTATGGATATCTGTACACACTACTCAATATTTATCCTTTTTTTTTATTGTCTACATAGTAGTATAATTAAAGCACTGAAAATTGTTGACCCAAATAACTTACCCATACATAAGCTTACCCAAACTGTGTATGTTATGTCTCATACCATAAAATCTCTTAATATTTCATAAAAGTATGACTTCCAGAGACATCTTAGAAAAGTACTTTAGTCAAAAGAACAAATGAGGCATAGTAGTCCTAGATTATATTTAAAAATAGTACATTTAAAGAAATAAAATAAAATATAGTACATTTAAAATATAGTACGTTTTAGTTTAGAATAATGAGAGGTTTATGAATTGAGAAATAAACTAGCTTGCCAACTTCAGCAGAGAGCTTTACAGCTTTGCATAAAAACATAGTCACTGGCCTCTAGGAACATACAATTTAGTTATATACTAAACTAAACTATAACTATGGGGAACTATACTATGAGACTGGATATGTTTGATGTCATAAATCTTATACAAAAAGATTTTTGTGGGTTGGATCGAACTAAGCTATTAAGAATTCAAAGGAAAAGACAATCATTTCTGACCATGGGTGATATGGGAAAACTTTTAACATCCTAGTCATTCTTTTATTTCTTCCATATTATTATCTTCAGGATTATAATTAGTATTGACATTTTTTCTAGTTTGTGGGGAGTAATTTAAAAAATATCAATATTTTATACAAGACATTAGCTAATTCAAAGAAACTATTATACTTCATCCTAGGTTCTTTTACCATCAAAGGTAGGAAAACATAAAGAGGTGGAATATTGTTTTTTTTGTAAAATATTCACTGCATGTTTTTATTTTTAAGTGTCTTGCTTTTTATATTCTCTTTTCCCACTTAAATCAATTTACATTTTTAAAATCCAAATAATTTTTTTCTGGCTTGATTTTCAGATTGAACTCGTTTCCCAGCAAAATAATATAATAGTATTGGAAGATACAAGAAAAAGACTTAGATCTGTAAGTGCCTTTTATATGTTAGGTAATAATTTTTATTTTTGTTAATATTAGTAAAACTATAAAAAATTGTACATATGTTTTGACTCTCGTGATTTTGTGAACAATGAAAAATGTTTGTGTTCTACAGTCAGCCCTCTGCTTGTTGCACAGGGTACTCCCATGTGTAAGAGCAATGCTGTTCTTGCTCCATTTCAGCGTTACTCCTTGCTCTCCTAGAGAGAACTTTTGGTTAGTTGTAAGTACCAATGCCTTTCGCTGTTAACTGACTTAAAATGATAGCTGTGAGTAATTTAATTCTCAACATGTAAGATGCATTTGTCTACATATTTTCTTTTTCCTAGTAAGAAATATCTGTTATGTCAAGTTTTGTTGTTTAATTCTAGGTAATATGTTTTCTTTAACAATGTGAAATGAAAACTGCTCTGTTTAGACCTTTCCATTTTATTATTTAAAATATTTGAAACATCTTCTCTGTAAGTATATCTGTTATTTCCTTCCATTATAGCATTGGTAAAATAAATGTAAAAGAAATGTTTCTAAATATGCTAAAGTGAATGGGAATGCACTTGAAAGTTCTTATAACTATAGAATATCCAGTATTCCTTTAATTTATTCATTCCTTGAACAATTATTGCACAAAACTTAGATGCTATACAAGTTTTTCTAAGCAAATTAATTTTATTTTTAGGATTTGTAACTATCCTTTGGACATTTCTGGCCTCTCTGAAATTTCTTTATTTTCTTTTCAAAATTATTGGGTAAATTTAGGAGTACTTTTAGTTAAATCAAAATATAGAACATTCAGAAATGCTGGGAAAGAACGAAAACTAACTGCTCTTTTTAAAGTGTGATTTTTCAAAGTTATTTTTAAAACACCACATTTATTACCCTACCTGGTTTAGCTCAGTGGATGGAGCATTGGCCTGTGGACTGAGGGGTCCTGGGTTCAATTCTGGTCAGGGGCACAAGACCAGGTTGAGGGATCGATCCCTAGTGGGGACATGCAGGAGGCTGCTGATCAATGATTCTTTCTCATCGTTGGTGTTTCTGTCACTCTCCCTCTGCTTCCTCTCTGAAATCAATAAAAATATATATTTTTTAAAAAGACCACATTTATTATTTTTAAAGATCCTGTGTGTGTTCAACTTCATGTAGAAAATGTTGCTGTAGTTTAGCTTGAAATATTGGCCTGATTTTTTTCTCTCTGGCAAGATAATTTTAGAGACTAAAACATCACAAAATAAATCTCCTTCCAGACTCGATTCCTTTATCAAGACCTTAGAAGCAGACAAAGATCACTACAAGAGTGAAGCTCAAAACTTGAGAAAGATGATCAGAAGTAGATCCAAAAGTCCAAGACGCCTGTCACCATCTTCCCGGGTAAGTTTTGGAAAGTTATAAATATTTTGGAGTTTATTGCTCAAACACTGACTTTTATTCTTTAATTTACCTAATCTGGAAACAATTCAGGTTGATTGGCATGAATTGGTATATCAAAGATGCTGGGAGACAGAGGTCTCTTTGATAGACAGTGGACCATTGAAATTGGTTCTTTATCCCCAGTATTTGTCATAGTTAGGAGGTAATCAGATAAATGTGGAACAATTTAGGATGAAGCTGTTTAAAAGCGAGGTGATTTTTAAACTTTTTTCCATCATTTCCTTTCTTTATACCATCATGATTGCTTAAGTAAAGGCTGTGAACTGCCATCATATCAAAGAAGTACTTCACATTTCTTGTCTCATAATTGTAGGCTACACACTGTGATGTCGAGCTTTTGAAGACCACACGAGACCGTGAAGAACTTAAGTGCATGCTGGAAAAATATGAGCGTCATTTGGCAGAAATTCAGGGTAATGTCAAGGTTCTTACATCTGAGAGAGACAAGACCTTTCTTCTTTATGAACAGGTAAACTTGTTTACAAGAAAACAAAATATGTAAGTAATAACAGTTAACTCTAGAGATATGTAATTCTTTAGGTATGCTTAAATCTGCCAGTCAAATTACTTTAACTACCAGTTAGGAATTACCTTCATTCTTAAGATATTTTTAATGAAATATATTTCCAATACAGTATATGTGTGCACACATACATATGTTATCCCCATACCCATAAAAGGTCATATACATGCATAGAAATAGTCTGATTTTTGGAATATGAAATAGAGAAAACATTAAATAGAAAGATATGTTGAGTTTAAGGTAAAAATATTTGAGTTTGGAGATTAAAAAATTGTAACATTATTTTAATGTACTATCAATCACTTTAGAAACTGCCATATAACTTTATTTCAGAGAGTAAAATAAGTTTATCTCTATTTTTAGCTTAAAATTAATACCTCTATTAACCAAATAGTTTCTTTATTCCACAAATATTAAACAAAATATATTACCAGCATAATATTTTAAAAATATCAAATTCAATTAAGAATTACAGCAGTTTTTAAAAATATATATTTTATTGATTTTTTACAGAGAGGAAGGGAGAGGGATAGAGTTAGAAACATCGATGAGAGAGAAACATCGATCAGCCGCCTCCTGCATGCCCCCCACTGGGGATGTGCCTGTAACCAAGGTACATGCCCTTGACCAGAATTGAACCTGGGACCCTTGAGTCCGCAGGCCGACGCTCTATCCACTGAGCCAAACCGGTTAGGGCAAGAATTACAGCAGTTTTGCGCAGGGTGATGGGCTTGCCACTGTAAGAGAAAAAAATAATCATAAGATGGAAACATTGTTTTTTTGAAGTTTTAAAGTTCACCTTAGTGGGTTGTATTTTAATTTAAAGTCAAGCTTACACATTGCTTTTTATTTTATTTTATTATTTTATTTTTTGAATATATTTTTATTGATTTCAGAGAAGAAGGGAGAGGGAGAGAGATAGAAACATCAATGATGTTAGAGAATCATTGAATGACTGCCTCTTGAACGCCCCCTCCTGGGGATCAAGCCTGCAACCCAGGCATGTACCCTTGACCAGAATTGAACCTGGTACCTTTCAGTCCACAGGCTGATGCTCTATCATTAAGCCAAACCAGGTAGGGCACTCATCTTTTTTTAAATAACTACAGTGACTTTTGATACCATGATTATTTGGCCCGTTTGCTTCATTTAATATGGGAAGGCAGGGCTAATAAGGTTAACTATTTTGCCCAGGAACAGCAGGAATCAGTCAAGATTATCTGATCCCTATTTGGGTCTGCTCTTTGCCATTTAATTAAGCTTGTTATAGGAGAATTGGCCCAAGGGGAAATGGATCTGTCTGGGCATATATCTTAATATATAAAATAAATGCCCAGAGTATATAGTATACTATAGAATCCTTTTGGTTAAATCACAGTACTCTTTTCTTTCACTCAAATCTCAATCTTATTAACTTTTTTCTTTCTCAGCATTGTCTTTTATTATAAAGTTTTAAACATTATATTAGCTATTTAATGGATGACACATGATATTCTCTTCCCTAATTAGCTTTCTTGTTTTTAGTTTGGGCAGTTTAAATAGCAGCTACCACTTCTAAGTGTGTGGAGTGATTACTTGGCTTTGATTAGAATTCTCTGGTGTCTGTGTCTGTACCATGAAACCTGAGTCAATGTATGTACACATGATTAAAGGGTCAGAACTGCTAAGGGGCAGGAGAGTCCTTTAATGAGAACTCTTTGCGTATGAGTGTAAGATGTGAGATTTTACTGAAACCTCTGGATAGAAAATCCTATACTTGCATAAGTATACTTTGTTAGTGATCCTCAAATTTTTGCTATATTCCTTCTTTTCAGACAATTTTATTTTATTTTAAATATATTTTTATTGATTTCAGAGAGAAAGGGAGAGGATTAGAGAGATAGAAACATCAATGATGAGAGAGAATCATTGATCAGCTGTCTCCTGCACACCCCACGCTGGGGATCGAGCCACCAAAATGGACATGTGCTCTGACCGGAAATTGAACCATGATCTCCTGGTTCATAGGTCAACAATCAACCACTGAGCCAGGCCGGCTGGGCATAAACAATTTTATATTGAGATTTGAAGTGTAAATCTATACTAATAAAAGGGTAATATGCTAATTAGACTGGATAGACCAGACGTCTTCTGGACATCCTTCCGGACAAAGCCACAGTGACGGGGGCCAAGGCAGAGGTGGTTAGGGGTGATCAGGCAGGCAGGCAGAGCGGGTAGGGGCAATCAGGCTGGCAGGGGAGAGCAGTTAGGGGTGATCTCAGGCCGGCAGGGGAGAGCAATGGTTAGGGGCGATCAGGCAGACAGGCAGTTGAGGCAGGGGTGGTTAGGGGTGATTAGGCAAAGGGGCACAGGCAGATAGGGACGATCAGGCAGGCAGAGATGGTTAGGGGTGATCAGGCAGGCAGGCAGGCAGGCAGAGGCAGTTAGGGGTAATCAGGCAGGTAAGCAGAGATGGTTAAGGGCGGTCAGGCAGTCCTGCAGAGTGGTTAGGGGTGATCAGGCAGGCAGGTGAGCGGTTAGGTGCCAGCAGTCCAGATTGCGAGAGGGATGTCCGACTGCCTGATCGGGCCTAAACCAGCAGTTGGACATCCCCCGAGGGGTTCCAGATTGGAGAGGGTGCAGGCCGGGCTAAGGGACCCCCTCCCCTGTGCACGAATTTCATGCACTGGGCCTCTAGTTAGTTAATAAGAAGCTAGTGTGAGCTACTGCACTGCCTCATTAACCCAGGAAGTACAGTTTGAAAACATTCAGACACTGTTTTCTTTGTTGGCAGTCTTATTGGGGAGATAAGGTATATCATTGTATTTGGTGGCTATTTTTTGTTAGTTTAGCATAGCATAAGTAGTTTAAAGATATTGAAAAATAAAATAAGTGGGTATTTTTCTTTATGGTGATCAAGGAAATCTTCACTAGACTATGTAGAGTTTGAGTCCTGAGGGATGTACAAATGGGGTTTCTATTATCTTGAAAGGGATAAGAAGGAACATTTAGATTAAAGAAATGATGTGAGGCACATGATAAAGGCAGGGAAATCACAGGCAAGTGATTCAGTCAAAGACTAGCATCAAAGGTATGTGACAGTGGAGGACGGGGGATCTGACACTTGTGAGGTAGATTGAACTAGAGCAGCAGTCTGCAAACGTTTCTGTGAAGGTCCAGGTAATAAATATCTTGGGCTCTGCAGGCCATGATCTCAGTCATAGCTATTCAGCTCTGTTTTTGTGGTACAAAAGCATCCACACATGATATACAAATGAATATGTTTGCTCTGTTGCAATATAACTTATTTATGGACACTGAAATTTGACTTTCATATTATTTTACCTGTTATGAAATGTTTTTCTTCTTTTGATTATTTCAACTATTTAAAAATGTAATATTAATATCAGCTTATAAACTTACAAAACACAGGAGACTTGCTGGATTTGGCCTGTGAGATTTGGTGTAGTTTACTAGCTTCTGGACTATATGGTGGAGCCTGTTCAAGGGCATTACAAGTAGTTTATACTTAGTTTTATAAGCAATGGGCAGCTTATTTTTTTTTAAAGCAGAAGAAATGTAACTAAAGCCTCATTTTTACATTTTTAATCCGGTAAGAATTTTATATTATCTTCTTTATCTCATACACAATCTTTATATGTTACCTTTTTATATAACAACTAGTGACCCAATGAATGAATTCGTGCACATTGGAAATTAATTAGAGGATGGCTGGTGGGGTGGGACTGGGTGAGATGGGCTGGATATGCCCTGGAGTCAACCCCTTATGGTTGCTCCCCAGCGTCTGCTGAATGAGTGGGGTCCCTCCGGCAGCGGGGGGTCCCTCAGCCTGGCCTGCAGGGATTGGGCCGAAACTGGCTCTCCGACATTCCCCTGAGAGTCTTGGAGTATGAGAGGGCACTCTGCAAAGTTGCTGTTGTACAGGTTGTGTAACGCAAACACAAGTGTGCAGTAAACCAGTGCCCCAGCAACATCATAACCCATGGCTGAAGGTGGAATCATGTGTCCCCGAGAGGAGTCAGGCTCTCTCCTCTCTGGTTTTGGGGTGCATCACCCAAGCACCGCCACGGCCAAGTCACTGCAGCTTTGCAGCTCCTGCATTGAGTGTCTGCCTCCTGGTGGTCAGTGTGCATCATAGTGATCGGTCAGATGGAGGGAGGGACACTTAGCATATTAGCCTTTTATATATGTAGATTTCTCCTTCAAGAGAACTAGAGGAGGGAGAAACCATGGACTCTTTAGAAGGCTGTTGGGGTGGTCCATGCATGAGGCATTTATGGACTGGGCTAGGATGCTGCCAAGGAAGACTTGACAAGATTTGATTCGAGCCAAATAGAGGGAGGAATGGAAATGTCTGAAGTTCTGTTTTGAATGACTGAAGAAATGTGGTAATAGAAAAAGAAATAGGGAAGTAACTGGTGATATTATGGAAAAGATGTGTTTGGTTCAGACAGGTGGAGTACATTCAGGTAGGAATCGCCATCAGGCAACAAGAAATGTAGGATGGGAATAGGGAGAAAAGCAAGAGGTGAATATTTCAATTTAGAAGTCATCTGCCTAGAGGTGAGTTTTGGGCCTTCAGAGTGGGTGAGGTCTCTGAATGAGAAAGCTATCTACAGAGGATCTTGGGAAATTTTATTGGATTGGAAAGAGAGAAAGAAGACAGGAAGCTAAGGCAGAACAATGTTAAAAGACCAAGGGAGGGAATTCTATCAAGAAGGGAGTTCAAAACAATGTCAAATGTTGCCAAAGTATCAAAAACAAGAACTGAGAAAAGGCCATTAGATTTGTTCAGGTCATTAGTTGAAATTCTGCAAATAGTGGGTGTGGAAGCCAGGTTACAGTGGGGTGAGAAAGTGGGTAGTAAGGAACAGGCCATGGTACAGACACTAAAACAAAGGAGAGAAAGGGAGAGTCATAGGTTGGTAAATGGGCACAACAGGATTAAGTGCCAGGTTTTCAAGATATGGGAGCCCTGTGCATGGTTGAAGGCAGGGGAGAAAGAGCCAGTGCAGAGATTGCTACTCAAAGTGAGAGGAAATGATTATAGTTGAGTCAGGGATATCTTAGAAGACACTTCAGGAGATGAGGTCCAGGATTCTGGTGAAGGCTTAGCTCTGGAAATTGGGAAGTAACATATTTTCCTCTGAGACTTGGAGACTAGTTGAGTAGGTAGTGATTACAATAGAGAGGAAGGAAGGTATGTGCTTAAGCCCCAAAGTAGAATATGAAATCATCTGAAGGCATGGAATAGATTTAGAACCAAGGATGGTTGAACAGCATGTAGAAAGTATGTTGGGTTGTCATTAAAGATTAGTGGGCTTTTCTGTCAAGGTAAAGGTATCTAGTTCATGACTATGGCATATACATTTATGTAGAGAAAGACTGTAACACTATGATAATATTTATTAAACCAGTATTTTACCTGAATTCTGTAATATATGCTGAATTCATGTTTATATCACAAAATGGATGGTGTATGCCATATATATATTACTTACTAAATATTTCTCTTGCATTGACTGACCCCAAATTAATTTCTTAAAAATTTTTGGCAAAGGTCTTGGAAAGCAAAATTCTGTTTGTATACAGCATTTGCATTTTGGGGGCATCATTTGCATTTATTTGGATAAAGTCAAAATTATAACATTATCCTACTCCATGGCTGTTGGTAATAGGTTTGGATTTCAACAACTGTATATAAAGCTGTATTTGTGTCTGTTCTAAACAGGAGTCTGTCTGTGTATTTAAATAATAGGCGCAGGAAGAAATTGCCCGGCTTCGCCGAGAAATGATGAAAAGCTGTAAGTCTCCTAAATCAACAACTGCACATGCCATCCTCCGGCGGGTGGAGACTGAACGAGATGTAGCCTTCACTGATTTACGAAGAATGACCACAGAGCGAGATAGTCTGAGGGAAAGGCTAAAGGTTTGAGAGAATTTTATCTATGTGAACATTTGTGAAACACGACACAGTGACATTGAAAGTGCTTTGTTTTGTTTTTGTTTTTTTTTAACCAGATTGCTCAAGAGACAGCGTTTAATGAGAAAGCTCACTTGGAACAGAGGATAGAGGAGCTGGAGTGTACAGTTCATAATGTAAAGAAAAGTTACTTTTGCAGTTTTGGCCGTAAACTGTCCGTGACTTTCCCTTTTCCTTTTTTACTATGTCCAGAGAGGTTCTTTTATTTTTCTATGATGGGGTTTCTAATCCTAAAATACTGAAGGTGATATATATATATATATATATATATATATATATATATATATATATATACACACACACACCCCCACACATACATATATATATATATATATATATATATATATATATATATATAAATAATAAACTGTTTATTCCTTTTAAAAATGTGAGTATTATATTTTTCATGTTAGATTGCAAAATGGCTTTAAAAAAAAAACATTAGGGATGCATTCTCAGGGATTTTAGCACAATTTTCATCTCTGTATTTCATTAAAGAGAACATTTCCAGATACAGGGAAACTGGATTATTCTACCTAAAGAGTAGCTAGAGTAGAGAAAATGATGGTGAAATGAAAACTAATGAGAAAAATATATGTAAACTGAATTTAAATGTGTGGCATCACCTTTTTTATTAATGAAGGATTTGAGATGCTATATTTGAGATATTATGACTATATAAACAGAATTAATGGAATTTGACTTTCTGTTACCAAATTTAATTGTATGTATTTATAAATTCATCTGTACTATGTTTTTATAATGAGTAAAAAATGCAGTAGATAGGGGAACAGTAATCTTGTCATTCTACTTGTGTAGCTTGATGATGAACGTATGGAGCAAATGTCAAATATGACTTTGATGAAGGAGACCATAACCACTGTGGAGAAAGAAATGAAATCATTAGCAAGAAAGGCAATGGATACCGAAAGTGAACTTGGCAGGCAAAAAGCAGAGAATAATTCTTTGAGGTAAACTAAACTGCCTTTGAACAACGAATGGTTTATTATTAATGACTCTGCTTTTTGTAGTATATTTTATAATGGTAATTAAGTTATTTGTTGACTTTAATTTTGGGGAGGATTGTTACGGAGCAGTTGTAGAAGCCTCAGCACACATTAAATGACTTCCCCAAGATCAAGCGCAGATTGGTAATGCCACACCTAACCAGGACTCAAACTTAGTAATTTCTGTCTTACATATGGAGAAAGCCTGAATGTTTAACTAAAACAGCTTTTACAAAGCCATTCTGGGCACAGGACATGTTTCACTTTAGCATTTGATTACTAATTTACCTTTATAACTCAAATTATGTTCTGGGGTCTCCACAGTGTAAGAACACACACAGCACAGGTTTTAGAGCAGCTTAGAATATAAGAAAAAGTCATAGCAGAGAAACAGGAACATGTAATGGAACTTATTAACTGAATGTGAACCACACTGCTTAGCCCATCCTACATACGGTGCAGTAGCAGAAGACATTCCAGTAAAGCAGCCTGCAGGCAGTAAGTAGAAGGGAATCAGTTTTTGAGGACCTCTGTGCTAGGAGGTTTTTTGGTTTTGTTTTTACTTTAGGTCCCTATTGATTTGAAAAATAGAAGTTGTACAGATTCAGTAAGGTTGAATTTCAGGGGATCTATTTGAAAAAATAATAGATCATGTGAGTTTGAAACAAATTACTAAGTTACAGATAATACTTGATTCGTATGAGCTCCCAGAGTCTTCTCTTTGATCTTTCAACCCAGAATATATTGGGTCTGTGATGCCTATATTGGAATCAGTTGTCAGGATAAATAATCACTCAAATTCTTCCCTTCACCTTTTCTTTAATTTCCTGCATAAAAAGACATTTGCAATCTCAGGTAAAATAAAAATAATAATCAAGCCCAGCCGGTGTGGCTCAGTGATTGAGTGTCAACCCAGAAACCAAGATGTCCCAGGTTTGATTCCCAGTCAGTGTACATGCCCCAGTTACAGAATTGATCCGCAGTAGAGGGCATTCAGGAGGCAGCCAATCAATGTTGTGCCTCTCTCATCGATGTTTCTATCCCTCTCTTTTTCTCTCCCTCTAAAAATCAATAAAAACATATTTTAAAAAATGATAATAAAATAAAACAGCATCAACAAAGAAAACCTTGGGAAATAGAGAAAAGTGTAAAGAAAATTTAAATCACTCATGAGTCCATAACCCAGGGAAGATTTTTAGTAATATACATCTGTTTCTAACAAGAAATATTTTTATATGTGTGTATATAACCTTTCAATGTAATTGACATCATTGTATATTAAGTTATATATTTGAGCCACTTCACTTAATTGTAAACCATAAGCATTTTCCCAGGTCATTAGAAGTTCTTTGAAAGCATTTTAGTAGATTATTAAAATATTCTAACAGATAGATTATAATTGGAGATATTTTTGGTGTACAATTGTTTTAATTATATTGAAGTTTGGTCAGATTTGACATATGTATGTACCTGTAAAATGATCACCACATTCAGGATAGTAGCCCTAACCAGCGCTCCCAAAAGTTTCCTCATACCCTTCTATATCCTCACCCTACCTTGATAATCCCTAGGCAACAACTGACTTGCTGTCTGTCATAGGAACTTGTTTGTATTTTTTAAAATGTTATATAAGTGAAATCACAGAGTACATTTTCTTTTGCCAGGCTACTTTCACTCACCATAATTATTCTGAGATATATGCATTTTGTCACATATAATCAAGAGTTTATTTCTGTTTATCACAGACTAGTATTCCATTGTATGGATATACTACATAGACATTTTGGTTGTTTGCTGTTTGGGACTACACAAATAAAACTGTTATGAATGTTCTTCTGTGAGTCTTTGTATAGAAAAATACTTTTATTTCTCTTGGATAAATACTGAAGAGTAGATAGAGTGAGTGAATCACATGATGGATATATATTTAACTTCAGAAGAAACTGAAAACTGTTTCCCAAAGTGGTTGCACTATTTTATTTTACCTTTGCACCACCGGTGTATTAATGTTACGGTTGTTCCATATCCTCACCAACACTTGGTGTGTGAAATCTAATGTTAGCTATTCTAATAGGTATGCATTATGGTTCATTTGCTTTCCTTAATGACTAATGATTTCATGCATCTGTTCATGTGCTTATTGGATATGTGTGTGTGTGTGTGTGTGTGTGTATCCTATAGAATAAAAGGGTAATATGCAAATTGACCCTAACAGCAAAACAACTGGGAATGACTGGTCACTATGACACACACTGACCACCAAGGGGCAGACGCTCAATGTAGGAGATGCCCCCTGGTGGTCAGTGCACTCCCATAGGGGGAGCTCTGCTCAGCCACAGGCCAGGCTGACAGCTGCCAGCACAGTGGTGGTGGCGGGAGCCTCTCCCGCCTTCTCAGCAGTGCTAAGGATGTCCAACTGCAGCTTAGGCCTGCCTGCTCCCCGCTGGCAAGTGGACATCCCCCGAGGGCTCCCGGGCTGTCAGAGGGATGTCTGACTGCCAGCTTAGGCCCGATCTCCCGGGGCGCAGACCTAAGCCAGCAGGTGGACATCCCCCGAGGGGTCCCAGACTGCGAGAGGGCACAGGCTGGGCTGAGGGACCATCCCCCCCCCCCCCCCGAATGCACAACTTTTTGTGCACCAGGCCTCTAGTATATATATTTTTTCCTTAGTTTCTGTACAAATCTTTGGCACACTTTTATCGAGTTGTTTATATCATGTGTAAGTCGTGAAAGTTTTTTTTAGTATAAGTCCTTTGTCAGGTATGTGTTTTGCATATTATTTTCTTCCTGTCTGTGGCTTGTCTTTTTATTTTCTTAACAGTGTCTTTTAACGAGAATATGTTCCTGATATTGATTAAATGAAATTTATTGATTTTCAGAAACTCATATCCAGCTTGTGTGTTCTTTTAAAGAAATCATTAAGCTTCAGGTAACTGAGATTTTCTCCCATGTTTCTTCTAGCAGTTTTGTAGTTTCAGTTCTTACATTTACATCTGTGATCCATTTCAAGTTACTTTTTGTGTATAGTACTAGATATTGATCAAAGTTTACTTTTTTGCATATGGATATTTAGTTGAAAAACTATCCTTTCCACATGGAATTGTTTTCCATCTTTGTAGAAAGTCAGTTGTCCATATATGTGTAGGTTTGTTTCCTGGTTGTCTATTTTGTTTGATGAACATATTTATATATCTTGATGCCAAATACCACACTCCTGATTACTCTGTTTTAAGTCTTCAAATTACATAATGCTAGTCCTCCAACTTTGTTCTTTCTCAAAGTTCTTTTGGCTATTGTAGTTACTTTGCATTTTAATTTTAGAATTAATTTCATACGTATAAAAACAGCCTGCTTTGGAATTTGATTGAAATTGGGGAAATGACAGCTAAAGAATATCAAGTGTTTCCACACATGAACACAGATCTTTAATTTCCTGTAGGTTATCTTATTATTTTTAGTGTACAAGTCTTAATGCTTTTTTGGGTCATATTTTCCCTAAGTATATCCTATTTTTTGATGCTGTTGTAAATGGAATTTAAAATTTCATGTTCTGATTGTCTATTGCTTGAATATGAAAATACAATTGTTTTTAAAATAAACTTTGTATTTTAGAACACTTTTAGATTTACAAAAAAATTGTAAGGATACTACAGAGTTACTACATTCCTCATACCCAGTTTCCTCTGTTATTAACATCTTACATTAGCATGGCATATTTGTTACAATTAATGCAACAACATTGATACATTATTATTTAACTAAAGTCCCTACCTTATTCAGATTTCTTTCATTTTCCCCTAATGTCCTTTTTCTGTACCAGGGTCTGATCTGGGACACCATATTATATTTAGTTGTCATGTCTCCTTATGTTTCTCTTGGCTAAGACAGTCTCAGACTTCCCTTAGTTTTGATGACCTTTGCAGTTTTGAGGAGTACTAATCAGGTATTTGGTAGAATGCCTCTTAATTGGGGTTTGTCTAATGTTTTTCTCATGATTAGAGTGGGTAATATTTTTTTGAGAGAAAGATCACAGAGATAATATATATCCAGGGTATTATAAGTACATACTATCAATATGACTTATCACTGTTGATTTTGACCTTGATAACCTGGCAGACATAATGTTTGCCTTTCTGGAATGTCATATAATTTGTATCATACAGTGTATCACCTTTTCAGGCTGCTTCTTTCACTTAGCAGTGTTCATTGAAGGTCTATCCATGTCTTTTCATACTTTAATAGTTCATTTATTCTTAGCATTGAACAATATTCCATCATATGTTTGTACTACAGTGTTTAGTCATACACCTGTCAACGGATATCTTAGTTACTTCCAGTTTTTGGCAATTATGAATAAAGCTGCTATAAACTTTATTGTGCAAGTTATTTTTGTGGACATAAGTTCTCAAATCAGCCCAGTAAATACCTTGGAGCACAGTTGCTGAGTCATATGGTAAAACTATCTTTAGCTTTATTAGAAAGTGCCAACCTCTCTTCCTAAGTGACTGTACCATTTTGCATTTCTACCAGCAATTAATGAGTTTCTCTTGCTACACAGCCTTGTCAGCATTTGGCATAGTCAGATTTTGTATTTTAGACTTGATAGTAGGTGTATAGTGATAGCTCACTGTTTTATTTTTAATTCTCCAATGACAGATGATGTCATATATTTATTTGCCATCTGGATATCTTCTTTGGTGAGGTGTCTATTTAGATCTTTTGCCCATTTTTTCATTGTTTTACTTATTGTTGTATTAAAAATTTTTCGTATATTTTGGATACACATTCTTGTCAGATAGATATGTGCTTTGAAAATATATTCTCCCAGTCTGAGCTTTATATTTTCATTTGTTTTTAGCAGTGTTTTTTGCAGAGCAGGCATTTTAATTTTTGATAAAGTTTAACTTACTAACTTTTTCTTTCATGGATTGTGATTTTGGTCCTGTATTTAAAAACTCTTCATCAAACCCAAGGACACATATTTTTCTACTGTTTGCTTCTAGCAGTTGTGTAGTTTTGCATTTTGTACTTAAGGTCTGTGATCTATATTGAGTTAATTTTTGTGAACGATGTAAAGTCTGTATTTAGGTTCACTAATTTGCATAAGGTCATCCTAAATTTGTTCCAGCACCATTTGTTGAAAAACTGCCCTTTCTCTGTTGTCTTTGTTCTTTTTTTAAGTTCAGTTGCCTATATTTGTGTGGGCCTATATATGGGCTCTTCTTTCTGTTCCACTCATCTATTTTTGTTTATTCTTTTGCAAAACCATGCTGTCTGAAGGAGTTGCTATTACTTTGTCTTCTTCAATATTGTATTGGCTATTCTGGATCTTTTGCCTTTCCATGTAAGCTATAGAATCAGTTTATTGCTATCTACAAAATAACTTTCTGGGATTTTAATTGGGTTTGCATTGAATTTTAGATCAACTTGGGAAAAATTGGCATCTTATCAGTATGAAGTGTTTCAGTCCATTAATGTAGAATGTTTCTTCATTTATTTAGAATTTTGATAGCCTTCATCAGTATTCTCTACAGTTCTCTGCACATAGTGTGCATTAATTTTGGAGAGTTCTAGGACATTACTTTAAATATTTCTCATGTTTATTTTCTTCTTTTTTCTCCTTCTGGTATTTCAGTTATACCCACAGTTCTTGGATATTCTGTTCTATATGTTTTTTATTCTTTTATTTCTCATTGTATTTCCATTTGGGATGTTTTTATTGACCTGTATTCAAGCTCATTGTTTTATCCTTGACTTTGTCGAATCTACTGATCAGCCCATCAAGGGCACTTTTCATTTATGTCACAGTATTTTGTTTTTTTAGCTTTCTTTGTTATTCTCTCAGACTTTCTATCTCTCTGCTTTCATTATACACCTGTTACTGCATATTGTTTACTTTTTCCATTAGTGCCCCTAAGCAGTTAATCATAGTTACTTAAAATTTTCTGTTGGATACTTCCCATTCCATGCAATATCTGAGTCTGATTCTGACCCTTCATGGTTCTATTTTTGCTTGATTTTTCATGTCTTATAATTTTTTGTTGAGGGTGAATCAAATTATAGTGGGTATTGGTTAATTGAGGTTAAAGAGGCCTTTAATGTGAATGTTTATGTTACTTTGCTAGAGGAGTTGAGTTGTGTTCAGTGTTTGTTGTAGCTGTAGGTTCCAGAGGCTTCAGGTTCCTTGATTGTCCTGATTTTTTGTATCTCCTCTTGACTTTAGGTTCCCTACCTACTCCTCCTCAATAAGACTGCAACCTGAGCTTTTTCAGTTGTAATTCACTGTGATTATCCTGGAATCCTGTTAGTGTGCTTATTAGGAGAGGGGGAAGGAATATCCTATATAATAAAAGGCCAGCCACTATAAGCATAATGGCCAGAACGACCAGAGACCAGAACCACCACAGCCCCTTGCCCAGCTGGCCCCGCCCCCGAGTAAGCGGTTAGGGATGATCAGGCAGGCAGGCAGAGTGGTTAGGGGTGATCAGGTAGGCAGGCAAGTCGTTAGGGGCGATCAGGTAGGCAGAAGGTCCCTCACTAGGCTGGCCCTGCCCCCAAGCAAAGAAAGAGGGAGGCCCAGGCCACCAGTGGTGATGCTGTAATAGGTGTGCTACAGCTCAGCGATAGTCCCACAGAGGGAGGCCCAGACCAGCCAAGCCATTGCACTCCACACCTGTTGCCTGCAGAGGGAGGCCACCGGTGGCAGGAGGGAGGCAGCGCTACACAGATGGCAAGCAGTGACAGCAGTGGGAATGAAGCCAACTGCCTGCAGCCGGGGAAAGGAAAGCCCCAATAAGCCCTGATCTCAGGCCAGGCCTAGGGACCCTACCTAAGGGGTCCCAGATTGTGAGAGGGCGCAGGCCGGGCTGAGGGATCCTCCTGAGTGCACGAATTTTCATGCACCAGGCCTCTAGTCTTCTATATATATATATAAAAGGCTAATGTGCAAAGTGTTCCCTCAGGAGTTCAACTGGGAGAACAGGAGTTTGATTGTTTGCTATGACATGCGCTGACTACCAGGGGACGGCGTGAAACATGGCGGGCAACTGGCGGCAGTGACGGTGGGCTGCTGAGGAAGCAAGGGGAGGAGGAGGCAGGGACATGGGGAGGCGGGGGGAGGGAGGTAACCGCACAGTGGTAGCGTGTAGGTGGCGAGGGATGGAGGGAAGCGGGGAGGCAGGGAGGCAGGGAGCCCGATCGGCCCTGATTGCCGTTCAGGTCTAGGGACCCTACCCATTCATGAATTTTGTGCACTGGGCCTCTAGTGTTCTATAGTCATGTACTTTAAATCTCAGTCTTTTAGTGCATCTGTATCTCTGGACTCTGATATTACCTGTGTTTTTCAATGATATAACTTCATTAATTTGTTTGTTTATATATTTTTGTAACTACTTATGTGGAACCAGAAGGCTAGAGGTGATAGAGTGGAAGGAATACCCTTCCCCAGCTGGGATAAACTCTGATAAAGTTTTGTTCACTTGAAGAGTAAGCCTTATTATGGGGAATGCTCTGGGCATATTTTACAATAAATACTTTTTTCCTGTCAGAGACAAAAGCGATCCTTTTTCAGATCTTCACTGTGAAAATCAAGTGGGGTTCCTGAAGGTAAATATGGAGGCCCTCTAAGAATGTGGCCCCCAGTATCTTCTCCCTCTCATGTTAATGCACACTCAGCTTCCAGCACTGCATGAACATTATCATTTAAATGTTTCAATCATTTTTGATTTAAGAGGCTTCTGCTCCAGGTGAGCATACATCAGTTGTGACTCTCTGGATTTGCCTTTCTTCTCATATTTTAGGGTGCCAACACACTCTGCACCTCACTATCCTGATGTTTTCACAAAAAGTCTTTGATTTTCAGTTTAGTCATCTTTTTCTTCTTGTAACAATGGGGATGATGGCTTCTAAGTTTTTTACATGTCAGGGCTGAAACCAGAAGTTTTACAATTTATTTTTATATATTTATCTGGTATTCTATACCCTTGCTAAATTTACCTGTTAGTTCTAGTGGTCTTCTTGTAGATTCCATTTGATTTTTCTACACACTCAATTAGGTCATCTGCAAATAAAAACAATTTTATTTGTTCAATCTGCATGTTTTTTTGTTCTTTTCTTACCGGTTGTGCTGGCTAGAATATCAAGTTCACAGTTGAATAGAAATGAAGTGGACATTCTTCAGTATTTTCACATCCAAGGGGGAAGTGTTCAGACTCTCAGTAGTTAATGTGATATTAGCTGTACACCTTTCATCTTTCATAGATGACTTCTATCAGGTTGAAGAAGTTTTGTTCTATTCCTAAATTAATTAGAGTTTTTTGTTTATTTTTGTGTTTGTTTTTTTTTTTTCAGGAATGGATGTCCTTTGTCAAGTCAGGGTATATTATGATTTTTATAGATTTCTGGTCTCAGTTAACTAATATTTTGTTTAAGTTAACAAAGCTATTAAAGAGATTGTGAGAGGGTGCAGGCCAGGGGAATTAACCGACTAGATGCCCAGTACACAAAATATTTGCTACTAAAATACCTATATAGAAAGTTTATTTAAGCAGTATAGAAACACAAATACAGGCAGTCCTCGGGTTATGTTGGACTTGATGTACGTCGTTTTCACATCTATTTTTATAATTGAAATTGGCCAACAATTTGCCTTATTGGGGTTTTTAAAAATGAGAATTTGTTATCAAGTAATGTAAACCTTACGATAATCTTTCCAATTCATTTTGTTTTCTTTCAATACCTACAACCATCTATATAATATTGCAGTTTTAGTACTTAGCAGTGAAGCCATTTGAGTCTGAACTTTCTCTTTGAGGGAAGATTTTCCTTAATTAATGAATGAAGGAACATTTAGAAAATTCTTCTTATGCCATTCAGTACGTATTTTTTAAAATATATATTTTATTGATTTTACAGAGAGGAAGGGAGAGGGATAGAGAGTTAGAATCATCAATCAGCTGCCTCCTGCACACCTCCTACTGGGGATGTGCCCGCAACCAAGGTACATGCCCTTGACTGGAATCGAACTTGCGACCCTTCAGTCTGCAGGCCAACGCTCTATCCACTGAGCCAAACCAGTTAGGGCTCAGTATGTATTTTTTTGAGGCATGTGTCCATATTCTGAAAATTAGAAAACATAATGTTGTTTATGTTACATTATCCTTCAACATTCTAATGTCCACAGAATCTGTAGTGATTTCCTCTCTTTCTAGTCTGTTGTTTTTAATAATCTTTTCAAAGGACCAACATTTTGCTTTGGTGATCCTCCCTCTTGTTTGTTTTATTATTAACTTTTGTTCTTTATTATTATCTTTTATTTTCTTTTTTTCTAATTTCTTCAGATTAATACTTAACAGTATTACTTTTCAGGCTTTCTTTTTTCTCGTATGTATATTTAAGGCCATAAAATTTCCTCTGTTCATTTAATTTTTGGCCTAAAACCTGTATTTTTATACGCCCATATCTAATCTAGTAGATCCTGACTTCAAAATGTATCTGAAGCTGAGCATTTCTACCACTTCTGTTACAACCTTGCTGATATTAAAAGATATTTTGGTAGGTAGAGAATGCTAAAGGTTGGGAATTATTTTTATTTTAACACTTTGATAATACTCTGCCATTGTCTTCTGACTTTTATTCTTTCTGCTGAGAAGTCAGCTCCAAATTTATTTTTCAAATATCAATAGCTTATATTTTATAATGCACTCACATTTATCATACGTTTCCTATTTACTTATACAAAAAACAAAGAATTACAAAGAACCTACTAAGGAGCTGTAAAATCCAACTACATTCAATAGAGTTAAAATACTGTTCTCCATTTTGTCAATTAATGAGAAAATGACTAGTTTTATTCTATTTGTATACTCTACTTATTAAAAGTTGAGTCCTGAGAACAGTTCAAAACATGTCTAGATTTTAATATCTCTAAATTGAGTACATTTTCTAGGCCAAATCAGCCAAAATGAAGCGCATCCATTGCTGTTTGGGTTTCACTGCTGATAACAAAATCCCCAGGGTTTCAAAGCCAATATTCATTACAGTAGGTCCTTGGGTTACATCGGAGATCTGTTCCTATGACGCGACGTAACGCGATTTTCGCCGTAAGTCGGAACCCACCTACATAAGCACCTACGTCACACACATGGAGCACATACACAGCAGTAATGAAGTGAAACACTAAAAAAAAATTTAAAAGAAAGATAACAATTCCTGACCTTTACTTGTGGTAAATAAATTAAAAACTTAAAGCACATATGTACATACATCGAAATGACAGAACTTTTTTTTTTATAAATACTGTAAATGGTAGATGGCAACATAACCACAAAACGATGTACATCAAGTCCAACATAACCTGAGTACTGCCTGTATTTGTGTTTCTATACTGCTTAAATAAACTTTCTAAATAGGTATAGTATTTTAGTAGCAGAATTTTTCTGTTTGGGTTTCCATGTCAGATACATTAACACTTGTGAAAAGCTGGCATGTTTTCAGAATACTTCCTAGAAGCAGATTATAAACAAAAACAAACAAAAAAAGTTCGTGTTTCTGCACCTGTACATCAAACATCTCAAGGTCCAAGAAGTAAGAATTCTCCATACAGTTGAATGACTGACAGAGCTATCTATACTAATAATAGAGGAATATGCAAATTGTCTGGGACAACATCACAGTAACAGTAACGACCGAACAGCAGGCTGTGTGGGGCAACCAAGCTGGCAGGGGGGTTAGTGAGGGACAACCAAGTGACTAAAAAGCAGGCTGCATGGGGCAACCAGGCAGGCAGGGGAGTTAATGAGGGATGACCAAATGACTGAACAGCAGGTGCATGGGGCGACCAAGCTGGCAGTGGGGTTAGTGAGGGACAACCAAATGATTGAATAGCAGGCTGCATGGGGTGACCTGACCGGCAAGGAGGGCAGTTGGAGGCAACCAGGCCAGTGGTGGGGGGCAGTTGGGGGTGACCAGGCTGGCAGGGAGGGGGCAGTTAAGAGCGACCAGGCTGGCGGGGGGGGGGGCAGTTAGGGGCAATCAGGCAGGCAGGCAGGCAGGTGAACAGTTAGGAGCCAGCGGTCCCGGATTGTGAGAGGGATGTCCGAGGGGTCCCAGATTGGAGAGGGTGCAGGCTGGGCTGAGGGGGACCCTGCCCCCCCAACCCCGGTGCACGAATTTTGTGTACTGGGCTTCTAGTCTGTTAATAAAAAGTTAGTTTGGGTCTGTGTGTTCAGTGATTCCCAGATAGGTTTAATTTGAGTTTGGGTGTTTGAGCCTAAAAAAGATTTCAATATTAAAATCTATTCCAGGTAACATGATATCCTATCTAATAAAGAGATGATATGCAAATTGACCATCACTCCAACACACAACATGGCCGCCCCCATGTGGACATCAGATGGCTGCCATAAAATGGCCGGCAGGGGAGGGCAGTTGTGGGCAACCAGGCCTTCAGGGGAGAGCAGTGGGGGGGGGGGGACCAGGCCTGCAGGGGAGGGAAGTAGGGGGGAACCAGGTATGCAGGGGAGGGCAGTTGGGGGGGACCAGGCCTGCTGGAGAAGGCACTTGGGGGCAACCAGGCCGGCAGGGAAGGGCAGTTACGGGTGACCAGGCTGGCAAGGGAGAGCAATTAGGGGTGACTGAGCTAGCAAGGAAGGGCAGTTAGGGGTGACCAGACCAGCAGGGGAGAAGTTATGCATTGATCAGGCTTGTAGGGGAGCAATTAGGGGGTGATCAGGCAGGCAGGCAGGCAAGTGGTTGGAAGCCAGCAGTCCTGGATTCTGAGAGGGATGTCTGACTGCCCATTTAGGTGGAATCGGGCCTAAACGGGCAGTCAGACATCTCTTGAGGGGTGCCAGGTTGGAGAGGGTGCAGGCTGGGCTAAGGGACACACACAAACACCGTGCACAAATTTCATGCACCAGGCCTCTAGTTTTGTGTAAAAAATCCAAAAGAACTTACCACAAAAATCTGGAGCTTATAAACAGTAATAACAAGGTTGTAGGATGCAAGGTTAATATACAAGGTCAATTGCTTTCCAATACCAGCAGTGAAGAACTGGAATTTGAAATTTAAGACAATATCATTTATATTAGCACCCCCCAAAGAATTAAGTATAAATCTAACAAACTATGTGTAAAATCTCTGTAAAACTATAAAATTCTTATGGATAAAATCAAAGAACTAAATAAATTATAGATATTTCGTATTTATGGGTAGGAAAACTCAGTATTGTCATGATGAACAACTAGACATCCATGTGCAAAAATAATAACTCTTAGACACAGTTATCATACCCTTCAAATTAACTCAAAATGCACCATAGACCTAAAGGAAATGCAAAACTTTAAAATTTATTGAAGATAATATAGGAGATGAGATTGGGCATGGTGATGACTCAATACAATACTAAAGGCACAATCCATGAAAAAAATAAACTGTACTCCATTACAATTAATGTTTTGTTTTGTTCTTGCTCTGCAAATGAAAATGAAAAGACAAGCCACAGACTGGGAGAAAATACTCATAGAAAATACATTGAATAAAAGACTGTTACTTAAAATATATTTTTTTAAAACCTTGAGAACCAAGATGGCAGTGTAGGTAAATGTGGTACTTGCTGCTTCCCACAGGCACATCAAAATTACAACTAAAATACAGAACAACCATCATTCAAAATTACCTGAAATCTGCCCTAACTGGTTTGGCTCAGTGGATAGAGTATCGGCCTGTGGACTGAGGGGTCCCAGGTTTGATTCCGGCCAAGGGCATGTACCTTGGTTGCGGGCACATCCCCAGCAGAGGATGTGCAGGAGGCAGCTGATCAATGTTTCTCTCTCATCCATGTTTCTAACTCTCTATCCCTCTCCCTTCCTCTCTGTAAAAAAAAAATTAATTAAAAAAAATAATAAATTACCTGAAATCTGGTTGAATGTAAGTTCTACAACTAGAGAATTAAAGAAGAAAGCACACTGAGACTGGTAGGAGTGGCAGAGGCACAGAACGGGTTGGTCCGACAGCCATGTGTGGCATGTTTTTAATTAGAAGGAATATCACAGCTGCGGATGCCTCCTATGAGGAGCAAGGGGTCCCAGCACCACACCATACCCCTCAACCCAGGTTTCCAATGCTGGAAAGAAGTCCCAGTAACTTCAGGCTATAAAACCTGAAGTGAGGATTGTATGGTCTGAAGCTGCCTACTGGGTGCACTGGCTATGGGGCCTCCCAGGAGGTGCAAAGTCAGCCACTGCCTGGGAGCACTCAGCACAAACTGCAGAGCAATCTCAGATGGCTGCTACTTGTGTTTGGTTTGGAAGTGCCCAGGCAAAGCCAAGCTGTCTTGGGCCTATTATTGATAGACTAGAGACCTGGTGCATGAAAATTCGTGCACTCGGGATGGGGGGAGCGGGCGTCCCTCAGCCCAGCCTGCATCCTCTCGTAGTTCAGGAGCCCTCAGGGGATGTCTGACTAACAGCTGCCTCCCTCTGCAGGAGGCGACCAAGTGGGCTGATCAGGGGACAGCGCCTGCCCGGCGAGCGGCCAGACCTGCCTCTTTGATTACCCCTCCGCCGTAGCTGGTTGCCACCACCCCTGATCACTGTCCCCTCCCTCTGCCCGCTGGCACACGCCTTGGCTGACCTGGCGCTGCCTCCTCTCCAGCTCTGCCCCCTCGCCGACCAGTTGTTCCGCCATTTGGTCAA
This sequence comes from Myotis nattereri, assembly GCF_964212035.1. Lineage (NCBI taxonomy): Eukaryota > Metazoa > Chordata > Mammalia > Chiroptera > Vespertilionidae > Myotis > Myotis nattereri. Next base: position 21,503,569 of record NC_138085.1, read on the forward strand.
TTTGCATAGTTATACTTTTATTATATAGGATATGGGGTATGCTGATGCCAGCTGCTGCTTGTTTGAGAGATTTTTGGAAAATCTGAAGCCTGAGCCAGGACAGGTCATTCATTTGGAAAAGTGTGGGTGGAGCTGCAAATTAGAAGGGGTAGGGTCTTGGAATCACCAGGATGGAGCATACAGCATGAGCCAGGTTTATGGAAACTCAGATATGGCTGCCAGTAAGCTCTGTGATGAGGGAGGTCTCAGCATAGGAACAATGACACCTACGAGCTCCCCTGTCTTGGAAAAAGCTGCCCCCCAGTTCTTGTTCCAATGCCAGACAATCCAGTTCCTTCCCATATGTCCCTGGACACCCACCCACCCCCCACCCACCCCACCCCCGCCCCAAGCTGCTGCCCTAGTGCTGGACCTCAGAGGGAGGGAGGGAGTCTGAGTAAGTTTGTACACCAACCCTTTAAGACAGTGGTTCTCAACCTTGGCTGCACATTAGAATCACCTGGGAATCTTTTTAAAATCCTGATTTCTGGGCCTCATCCTCTGGAAATTCTGTTTCTTTGTTACTAATGTTGTGGCCTCACCCCATAACAAAGAAACAGAATTTCCAGAGGATGAAGCCCAGAAATCAGGATTTTAAAAAGATTCCCAGGTGATTCTAATGTGCAGCCAAGGTTGAGAACCACTGCTTTAAGAGGAACTACCTGGGTCTCCAGCAGCCTCCATGTCACTGAGCCACAATCTCCACTAGTTTTTATAGCCTGAAGTTATGGGCACTTCTCTTCCTTGCTCTGGAACCCTAAGCTGGGGGATCTGGAGTGGGACTCATACCCCTTGCTCCTCATGAGAGGCCTCTGCAGCTGTGATATCCCTCCCAATGAAAAAACACAAACACCACACATCAGTGTCAGACCAGCCTGCTCACTCATCCACCCCTCCTATCAATCTCAGTGTGCTTTCTTCTTTACTTCTCTAGTTGGACTTCCATTCAGCCAGATTTCAGGTGGTTCTGAATGATGCTTATTCTGTATTTTAGTTGTAATTTTGATGTGGTTGTGAAAGGCAGCGAGTAATGGCATTTACCTACACCACCATCTTGGTTCTCCCAATTCCCTTAATATTAGTGTTCAAGTTTTTCATTGATGTTTCTTTAGTCTACGATTTTATATATTATGTTAGCTGTTATTTCTTTGACTATTGCAGTGGTTCTCAACCTTCTGGCTCTTTAAATACAGTTCCTCATGTTGTGACCCAACCATAAAATTATTTTCATTGCTACTTCATAACTGTAATGTTGCTACTGTTATGAATCATAATGTAAATATCTGATATGCAGGATGGTCTTAGGCAACACCTGTGAAAGAGTTATTCGACCGCCAAAGGGGTCGTGACCCACAGGTTGAGAACCACTGGACTATTGTGTTTATTCTTTCCTTCTGGTATTTTGATTGGGTGAATATTGAACCTTCTCATTCTGTTTTTTAATGGCATTTAACCCCTCTCTTTTATATATTTCCTATGCTCTATCATAGATAATTTCCACTGATCTGCTTTTTTTCCACGTACTAATTATCTCTTCCATTGTGTCTGTTGTGTTCTTAAACTTGTCTATTTATGTGTTTTTTAATTGTTTCAGTTATTTTAGTTTAATTTTTTGAAGTTCTCTTTAAAATCTTTTGGTACTTTTTCCTTTTTATGATGTATTCTATTGCTTATTTTATGTCTCACTATTTAAACATAACTATTTTTTTTTATCCTTACCCAAGGACATATTCATTGATTTTTATTTTTTATTTTTTATTTTTTTAATTAAATCTTTATTGTTCAGATTATTAGAGTTGTTCCTCTTTTTTCCCCCCTTAACTCCCCTCCTCCCAGTTCCCACCCCACCCTCCGCCCTCACTCCCCACCCACTGTCCTCATCCATAGGTGCACGATTTTTGTCCAGTCTCTTCCCGCATCTCCCACACCCCTTTCCCCCCAAGAATAGTCAATCCATTCCCTTTCTGTGTCCCTGATTCTATTATAATCATCAGTTCATTCTGTTCATCATATTATTTATACCTTGATTCTTAGATTCACTTGTTGATAGATGCGTATTTGTTGTTCATAATTTGTATCTTTACCTTTTTTTTCTTCTTCCTCTTCTTAAAGGATACCTTTCAGCATTTCATATAATACTGGTTTGGTGGTGATGAACTCCTTTAGCTTTTCCTTATCTGTGAAGCTCTTTATCTGACCTTCAATTCTGAATAATAGCTTTGCTGGATAAAGTAATCTTGGTTGTAGGTTCTTGGCATTCATCACTTTGAATATTTCTTGCCACTCCCTTCTGGCTTGCAAAGTTTCTGTTGAGAAATCAGCTGACAGTCGTATGGGTATTCCCTTGTAGGTAACTGAGTTTCTTTCTCTTGCTGCTTTTAAGATTCTCTCTTTGTCTTTAGCCCTTGGCATTTTAATTATGATGTGTCTTGGTGTGGTCCTCTTTGAGTTCCTTTTGTTTGGGGTTCTCTGTGCTTCCAGGACTTGTAAGTCTATTTCTTTCACCAGGTAGGGGAAGTTTTCTGTCATTATTTCTTCAAATAGGTTTTCAATATCTTTCTCTCTCTCATATTCTGGCACCCCTATAATGCTGATGTTGGTACTCTTGAAGCTGTCCCAAAGGCTCCTTACACTGTCTTCGTATTTTCGGATTCTTTTTTCATTTTGCTTTTCCAGTTGGGTGTTTTTTGCTTCTTCGCATTTCAAATCTTTGACTTGATTCTTGCGCTCCTCTGGTCTGCTGTTGGGAGTCTGTATAATATTCTTTATTTCAGTCAGTGTATGTTTAATTTCTAGTTGGTTCTTTATCACAACATCGAGAGTCTCATTAGATTTCTTGAGGATCTCACTATATTTATCGGCGGTCTCACCAGTCTTTTCGAGGGCCTTACTAAATTTATCGGCAGTCTCACCAGTCTTTTTCTAGGACCTTACTAAATTTATCGGTGGTCTCACCAGTGTTTTCGAGGGCCTTACTAAATTTATTGGCGGCTTCTAGACAGTTGTTGAAAGACCTTAAAAGTGTGGTTTTGAACTCTATTTGCTCCATTTCTGTCATTTCTGTCCTGTTTTTTTCTCTCCGCATTTTTTATGCTTTCTTGGTGCACCCCCTTGTGGTCTTTGTGCGCAGTCTTGTTGTAGTTAAGCCTTGATTGTTGTAGGTAAAACTGGGGGGATTTGACCTCCAGGCCAACTGGCTGTGAGAATCAGCTGTGTCTGCAGTGGGAGTACTTTTGTGCTGGATCTCTAAGGTGGTGCTAATCTAGCCTTTGCCTAAGGCTATCCCACAAATGCCTCTGTGCAGGGCTTGGGCAGGGCGGGTCCCAGGGGATCAACAGGGCAGGTGGAGCGAGCAGTTATGGCTGCTCTCAGTCCCGTCCCCAGAGGCTCTGCCTCTCAGTGTCCCAGCAACCGCTTCAAACCTCGGAGAGAAATCTGCCCTCGAGTTCCAATGGATGCCAGACAGTCCCGCTTCTCCTATTTGAGTCTGGTTCCCCAGAGACTAACCCAGAACTGGAGCTCAGAGCCTGAGACTCCCTCCCAATTAAAACAGACAACCGCGCCCTCAGCCGCCAGCCCGCTCCGCATGCACCTCTGCACCTTTGTATTTTCTGCACTGTGCCTCCTCTGAGTCTCGGTATGCTTTTCTCTTTCCTTCTAGTTGTAGAATTTCCCCTCAGCCAGCCTTCCTGTGGTTCTGGGTGATGTCCGTTCCATCTTTTAGTTGTATTTTTGAAGTGGTTGTGCGAGGCAGCAATCTCCGGTGTTTATCTATGCCGCCATCTTGGTTTCTCCTCATTGATTTTTAGAGAGGGGAAGGGAGAGGGAGCTTGAGATAGAGAAGTTGGGAGAGAGAGACATTAATGTGAGAGAGAAACATTGATGTCAGAGAGAAACATCAATTGCTTGCCATCCTGTACGCGCCCCAACTGGGATCAAACCCTCAACCTATGTATGTGTCCCGACCAGAAATTGAACCCACAGCCATTCAGTCCATGGGACAACATAGGTCAGGGCAACACAAGTATTCTTAACTTTCTATTTGAGAACACTACAATCTGAAATCCTGGGGGATCTAATTTAGTTTGACTCTCACTAAGTTTGGGCTAATACTTAAAGTGTTTTTAAAATTTGAACTGTCAGCTGACTTTCAACACGCATTTATCTGAGGTTTAGTTCTTAGCCTGGATTGAGGGTAAAGTGAAGTTTTGTGTTTATTTCTGTCAAGTGCTCTAGATTATATATATGACCATCCTAGAACCAGATTTTATTTTGATGTTTTATCTTGAGACTCTTACCATTTGCAACGTCATGGATGGAACTGGAGAGCATTATGCTAAGTGAAATAAGCCAGTCAATGAAGGAAACATACCACATGATCTCACTCATTCATGGATAATAGAGACCATTATAAACTTTTGAACAATAATAGATACAGAGGCAGAGCTGCCTCAAACAGATTGTCAAACTGCAGCGGGAAGGCCGGAGAGGGTTGGGGGGCAGGAGGTAGGGGGGTAAGAGATCAACTAAAGGACTTGTATGCATGCATATAAGCATAACCAGTGGCCATAAGACATTGGGGGATAGGGGAGGCTAGGGGACTGTCTAGGGCGGGGGGATAAAATGACACATATGTAATACCCTTTGTAATACTTTAAGCAATAAAAAAATAAAATAAAATAAAATAAAAATAAAAATAAAAAAAGAATTCCCAAGGAACACTTTTAGTTGTTATTATTACCCTAAGCATAGCAGTGGTTGGTTGACAAGCTGATTTTGTCTAGTCCAGCCGTGGGCAAACTACGGCCTGCAGGCCGGATCCGGCCCGTTTGAAATGAATAAAACTAAAAAAAAAAAAAAAAGACTGTACCCTTTTATGTAATGATGTTTACTTTGAATTTATATTAGTTCACACAAACACTCCATCCATGCTTTTGTTCCGGCCCTCCGGTCCAGTTGTGGCCCTCGAGTCAAAAAGTTTGCCCACCCCTGGTCTAGTCTGACCTTATCACTTACAGTCCTCAGTGGGGTGGCCTTAGTTCTAATTCTTGTGTTGCAGGCATCTCTATGGTCTCATCTTTTGTTTCTGAATTAAAACACAAGACCCTAGACTACTGATGTTGCAGAATTTACCAGGCGACTGGGAAATACACGAGTGCTCGGAGATTCAGGAAAAACCCTTTATTTAAAGCAGCGCTGCTGGCTCAGGGGATTTGAAGATCCAAAGCCTAAACAACTTATACAATGAGATTATTCCTTATATATATTTCTAAATTCTTTATTTCCTTACTTCCCAGCTTTTGCAGCCCTACCTAAGTTAGAATGGGGAAGTGAGATTAAGGCTAAAGGCCTGGCCTGGGTGGTGCTAGTGACCTCCCCTCTGGCTAAGCTGTTAAATTCTTGGTTGTAGCCCTTGTAAACTGGGAGTATTTAGGAAAACAGATTATCGCCTAAGGAAGGGGCAGTGACTTAATTATAGGCTAAGAAGAATGTGCACTAGACATTGGTCAATGGCACAGATTCAGATTGCTACCCCCCCCCCCCAACTCCCCCGCAGGTTGCCCCCTATATTCCTCCTCACTGGGACAGGCAAACCCCAATCATATCTAGCATAACATCAATTCATAGTCTTATGGCTCTAATTTGGCTCCAGGGGGCTTCCCTTACAATTTCTTACAAGTTTAGCCACACATTTAAAAGGATGCTTCTTTATATTAGAAGACTTTCAGATTATCTAGTCTCCATAATGCCATAAATTATATATTCTGTTTAGTTCTTTATTGACTGAATTCAGTGAAGGCAAGACTGATGTCCACCAAGTTCACTATAGGTTCCTCAACATCTACTTCCTGATATATATATTAGCCATTTAGTAAATGTGGAATGAATGAAATGCTGTTCAGTATAGATTTATTTATAATAGTGAAAAACTGAAATGAATCTAAATGCCTAATAGTAGGAAAATACTGAAGTAAATGTTTATATTTACTTAAAAGTAAATGGCTATTGCTCATATAATATTTTTTAGGCAGAAAATGATGATTTGGAGGACTGTGTTATAGATTGAAAGTTATTAAAGATTACATGTAAGTGAAAAAATCAGATTAAATTTTTTGAATTTATATTATGGTAACTTTAAAATATTATAACACTGGATATGAAAAATATGGGAAAACACTGAATAATGAACACCAAAATGCTAATAGCAGTTTATGTTGGAGTGGTGGATTGAGGGTCCCTTTTTACCCTTTATTCTTTAAACTTCCTATAATGTGGCTTTAGGAAGATACTAAAAAGAAAAAGTTTATTAGTGTTCTTAAAAATTTTTAGATTTAAATACACTAAGACGTTGATTAAAACATAAAAATTTCAAAATTAGTTTTTATTATTAAAATGTTTACAGAGTTTTATATGAAAATACAGAAAAAGACCTTTCTGATACTCAGCGACACCTTGCTAAGAAAAAATATGAGCTTCAGCTTACTCAGGAGAAAATTATGTGCTTGGATGAAAAAATTGGTGAGTTTTTTTCCCCTAATATTACATTTTCATTAGGTCTGGTAGAAAAAAGTTTTCTTCTCTCAGTTATAATATAGATAAACTTGGAGATAGGCCCCTAAATTAAAAATATATGAATAAACCATGAAAAAATATGTTTTTCATTGATAGTAAACTTTTTACTTATATTTAGGACCATAAATACTTAGACATGACTTCAAATTTTTCAGTGAAGAAAAAGCTAAACAAAGCAGCAATACTTCATAATTTATTATGGTCACTTTTAAAATGACAAGTTTTTATGTGATATTAAGCTACTGTAATGAAACAGAGTTCACATATATATTACTTTTGTTAGAAAGTGTTCATGTATTTGGCTATATCTATGATATTTCTTGGATTTATAGAGAAAATTATTTTTATAAATTCTCCTACTTATGTTACTTGCCAGTGATCTCTATGAAAATATGGTCATAATTTACTCATTTTTAAAACTGTTAAGTAAAATTTTGATTAAGACTAGAGCAGAGCCCATTTTAAAACGGAATATTGTTAACATTAGCTGTAATGTAGTTCAAATCGGGCATAAACAATTAGGTGAGTGGAGGTGTTTTTATTGAGATTGGAAATATTAAAAGATAAATATTAAAGGGGATATTAAAGAACTCATTTTGAATATTGTAAGTCCAAGGGAAAATGTAAGGTAAGCAGTTAAATAGATAAGTTTTTATCTCAGAAGTAAAACCTAAGCTAAAGATTTACATTTGGGACACATCAGCAAATAAATGATATTAAAACCAAGAATGAAGAGAAGAGGATCCAGGGCTAAAAAGCCAAAGAATTAGGAAGAAAATCCATCAGTGAGTGTTTTTTGTTTTGTTTAGTTTTTGAGGAGGCAAGCAAGCAAAATGTTTTAAGAAGGAGGGTAGTATCAACTATCAGATACTTTCGAGAAGCTAAGTAAGATGGGGATGAAGAAATGTTGATTGGATTTGGTACTTTGAAGGTGTTGGGAACACTGACGAAGTTTGGATAGAGTGTTGGACGTGGAGATGGGATAGGCGGAGGAATAAATGTAAGATTATCTGAATATGCAATCATAAAGCATTTTTAATCAACATAATGTTTTCAGTTCAAGTGCATTGAAATACTTTTCAAAGTAATTTTTCCTATATTACATTCAATGCCTAAAAATAAGTATAGTACCCCAAATAAAAACATGGCTTTTGTTGTGATTAAAACCTAAGATGAATCTTGAAATTCTAAATGACTCACAAATGTAAAAGTACAATTAACACATTTGAATAAGAAAACCAAAGGAAAGCTCTAAATTACAAGTTCTCAAAGTAGATTTACATGCCTGGTGGGGTGGGGGGCAGACTGTAGGTGGGAGTAGAGACAGGAGAGAATAGAAGTCTGTTAAGAAGTTTGGCTACCAAGTGTAGCAGAAAAATGGGGTAGTAGCTTGAGTGGAATGTGAGGTAGAGGGTATTTTTAAAATCTAGGAACTCCTAGAACTTTGTCAGAGCTTTCGTTATTTTATGCCAATGGGAATGAACTCGTCTATCAAAACATGTGTTTGTCTGAAAGATAGTAGCCTGGAAAAGGGAATTATCTATTCTCAGGTACTTTAGATCATCCTCTTGGCATGGGATAGTGCCTCTCTTATGCTGCCCTGGATGGTCGTTGGCAGGTGTCGTGTGAGACTCCCTCCAAGTTCTGCGTGGAGTAGGGTTCGGTATCTGAAAGAGGAGCCGCACAACAAATGAGAGAAAAAGACATGAGATGAGTTTGCAATATTGGGGGACCAGGAGGCAAGTCCCGAAGGACTTCCTCCATGCTCAGGCCTCACCAAGCTTTTATTGATCTGGGATGCACCCATAGCATAGCCCTTAGGCAGGTGACCCCCTGCAACAGGCAGACTAGCCCATCAGCAAGGATTTACATAATAATAAATGGGGGAGTAGTTTCAGCTACCACTGTCTGGACAAACAGAGGTGGCGCCTAGCTCCCACCTTTGCTAGGGCTTCAAAGGCACCCAGCCTTGGGGGGGTGGGGGGGGCAGGAGCGGTTCTCTGTCTATGCTTATCAGATAGTGAAGGCAATAAACAGTTTCCCACAGGCAGGAAGTAACCTAGAGGTCCAGTCTAGCAGAGCTTCCCTAGTAGGGCTCTAGACCAGAGGTTCTCAGACTTGGGTGTGGTCAGAACCCCCTGGAGGGCTAGTGCAGACCACTGGGGTCAGCTCGTGGAGTAGCAGATGGCCAGGGCTCTTGTGTCTTTTCCAGTTTGCTCAGGTGGGTCTCAAGCTGTTGTGCACTAGATCACATGGGCGGGTGCTTGTTAAGACATAATTGCTCTGCCCAGTCAGAATTTCTAATTCAGTAGGGCTGGGGTTCCCAGGTGATGCTGATGGTGCTGGTGGGAAACCACAGTTTGAGAACCAATTGCATAGCAGTCATTTAGGCGTTCAGCATTGACATTGGCTTGTCAGTGTTTCCACAATCAAATCAGACGTCCTGGGATGATTTTTTTTCCAGGAATTTTTAGGAAAAATTTAGAGAGATCAGAGTAGAAGACATTTGACTCTGAACATGACTTAATTGAATATTTTATTAAGATCTGTTACCAACTTATATACAACAATGATTCTAGTTCAGAGAGAGGGGGGAAATTGGGGGGGGGGGGAGAATGCTGGTTTCAGTATTCCACCCAACTTCATCCACCTACAGTCTGCCCCCCACCCCACCAGGCATGTAAATCTACTTTGAGAACTTGTAATTTAGAGCTTTCCCTTGATATTCTTATACAAATGTGTTAATTGTGCTTTTACATTTGTGAGTCATTTAGAATTTCAAGATTCATCTTACGTTTTAATCACAACAAAAGCCATGTTTTTATTTGGGGTACTATACTTATTTTTAGGCATTGAATGTAATATAGGAAAAATTACTTTGAAAAGTATTTCAATGCACTTGAACTGAAAAAATTATCTTGATTAAAAATGCCTTTATGATTACATATTTAGATAATTTTACAAGGCAGAGTATTGCCCAGCGAGAAGAAATCAGCATTCTTGGTGCAACACTCAACGATCTGGTTAAAGAAAAGGAATGCCTGCAAGCATGCTTGGATAAAAAGTCTGAGAACATTGCATCCCTTGGAGAGAGTTTGGCCATGAAAGTATGTTCTGAGAACTGTGGTTTAAAAGAAGTGTTTGCACTGGAATCTGAATAAAATAATAGGATTCTCTCAAATTTTTTTCTAGAGAGCTGAAACTTTAAAATGTGATTTTGAAATATTTTAGAATAGTCTTCAAAATGTGTTCTTTCTCTCATCAATGTGTGGTTAACATGCGCTGACAAGAACTAATTCAAATATCAAATATTCGAATTAAAAAGAAAGCAGTGAGATTGATTTCTTTTTAAAAGCACACCAAAACTTATACCTCCAGGGAGCCACTGGGAGGCAATATGTTTATTCCATTAAAACTGCCTTTGTAATTGTGTTCAGAACTAGATGCAGGTTTTTACATCGTGTTTAGCCATTGAGACTAGACTATATGGAGTTGGTAAGTAAAGCTGGGTGATAATCTCCCTCCCTCATTTTTTACTGTTCAAACAACAGCATAAAAGCTGTTGCCAAAATGGCAGGGGAATATTCATACCCTTTTCTTGCTTATAAAGTGGTTCTGAAGGCAATTCCAAAATTTTTTTCCACAGATGTCATAAGCAAAAGAGCATCATTGGAATAATACCTTGCCCCTCTCTAAGGGAACTAATTCGTTCATCTATCCACCCATAAAACAAACATTTATTGACATGTACCAGGTATATTATATTAGAACTTGAGGAGGAGTGGACATGCCTTCCAAAGCCTGTAGCATAATTGGGAGAAAGATAAATAAAGGTACTTTTATGATAGAATGTGCTGAGTGTATACACAATGTGTGGTTCGAGTCTGGCAGAAGCACAGTTGATTTAACCTGCGGATTGGATTAGGAGAGGAGAAGATCTAGAAAGCTTTCGAGAAGATGATAATGCCTGGACTGCCCTGAAAATTGACTAGGAATTAGCCAGGAAAAGACTTAGAGAAAGGCTGCAGTGAGAGGAAGGGTGTTCAGACAGGCAGAATACCTTTTAGAGAAAGGGGATCCAGACAGGTAGAGCAACTTACGAGAGCCCAGTGGCTTTCATCAGAGAATGTCACAGGGTTTCTTAATAGTTTATAATGTCCAGAGCATAGATTGCAAAGAGGTAAGTATGGGGTAAGGGTAGGTGGCAAAAAATGAGACGGGATAGGTAAGCAACAAATTTAAATATGTAATGATGAGTGTAGAATATCATCATTGATACAGTAAATCAATGAAAGAAGTAAACAAAGCATTACAATTAAATTCTTATTTTAAAAGAAACATTCTGGAGAGGAATACATGAATAAAGGGAGATGACACATGCACATATGACTAAACCGTCCTGATGAACAGGAACAAAACTGGTTGGAAATATAGGTTTAGGTTTTCATCTTGTTGCCTTTGTTACTTAAGATTTCAAACTTCAAAGAGCAAAGTGAAATCTAGTTATGTAGTGAAAGAACAGGGCTAATGTTAGCCTAAGTATCTGTGAATAGAATCTTTAGTTCACCATCAACAAGAACTTTCAAAGGAGGAAGTGTGGGAATAGTATTGATGGCGTGAAGATAAGCACACCTATTTCAGCCTTGACTGACTCATTAATCTCCCTCACCACACCCTTGAAAAGGGAGAATATCAATAGTTTATTTTATTCATTTTTTGCTCTAGGTCTAATATTTACCTCCTTATTTAACTTACACCTAAATAAAAATATACTTTTATAAGTAACTCCATTTTAGCAGCTTTGGAAGATGCTATTGATGACTAATATGAATAATACATGTAATTAAAGTTATTTTTTAATATTTTTATTGATTTCAGAAGGGAAAGGAGAGAGAGAGAGAGAGAAACATCAATGATGAGAGAATAATTGATCGGCTGCCTCCTGCACTCCCCCTACTGGGGATCGAGCCCACAACCTGGGCAGGTGCCCTTGACCTAAATGGAACCCAGGACCCTTCAGTCTGCAGGCCAACGCTCTATCCACTGAGCCAAATCAGCTAGAGCTAAAGTTATTTTTAATATTCACTTTCCTGGGTTTCATAACGTGAAGAGAGGTGAATCAGACTACTCCCCATGGAGAACACCCTAATGCAAACCACTGGTTTGCCTCCAGGTAACAGTGCTCTGGAGGCTCTGGTGTTGCTGGGGGACTGCACAAAGCCTCAGAGCATTTGACACGCTGATCTCATATCCATACACCCAAGTGTAGTCTTAACTCTAATGAGTATCATCGATAGTTTTTGTCTAGTACAAGTATTGACATTGATATACTAGGCTTTAGTTTTCAAGTGTAGGAAAGATGAATAGAGCATAAATGTTTAAACCCAAATGTAAATGAAAAAGGTGGGGAAATTGATTTTTGTTCATTCAGTTTTAACAGAAATAACAGTTTAAGATAATTTTTTATGTCATACTTATATTACTTTTCAAGGAAAAGACCATTTCAGGCATGAAGAATATCATTGCTGAGATGGAACAGGCATCAAGGTAAACCACTCGTCCAACAAGAATTTGAGTACATATTTATTAGGGGCAAAGTACTACGTTAGGTACAAAGATAGTAAACGGGGGCTTAGTGTTACATAGAGGGTGGTAACTTTCTAATGTTGGAAGGAGGCCTAAGTCTGTGTAGGGAAGTAAAAGAGGATATGGCATCTGCCAAGGAAAGGGAAGGAAAAACAGCAGAGAACCGGAAGACCACAGGTAATGTTCAAGAGCCTCCTGAATGCAAGTAGGTGAGTTTTGGAACTCAAAGTGAGAGAGGAGGTGTGAGGGAGGAAAGGCTAAGCACAGAGGCCTGTGTTATAGACAAATGAGTCTTGGTTTTATCCTTTGGGAAATAAGAAATCATTAAGGAATTTTGTGTTAGAAAGATTACCCACGTTGAAGAATGATGATAGATTGGGGTGGGGGAGTGTGGTCAGGGGTGAGGTACTTGTGAGGAAGAAAATCTAGGAAAATGCCAGGTTTTGAGGGATGAGTACTGGACGTGTAGAAAGTATGGAAAGCGATGGCTTTCCTCTGAATTGGAAGAGCCTTTGAGACCTTGCATATATGTCTCATAAGCAGTTAAATATAAGTGTCTGGAGTGTAAGGAGGAGGCCAAGGCTAGAGGTAATGACTTCAGAGTCTTCAGGGTATAGATGGGGCTGGGAGCCATGGATATGAATAGTATTTGTCTGAGGGAAGGCAGAGAGTAAGAAGAAACAGGAGACTAAGAGTTGAGCCCTCAGATCCCTTAGGTTTTAAGAGGGCAGAGGAAGGGGAACCTGCAAAGGAGACTAAGCCATATTTGAATGTCAGAAGTTTTGAAATACTTAGCTAATCATTGACTATTATGCATATTCAGCATCTTTTTCCATAGTGAAATGTTGGCAACACAGAGAAACTCAAATGCACTATTTTACAGTATTTATTCGTATAAATTTAAATGTGTTTAAAACTTCTTCAAATGTTTTTATGCTAACTGTCCATCTTCTGTCATGTGAGACTTTGTTATTCTGTTTTGGTAAAATGTCTCTTCTGATGTACTCTTTGATTTGTGCAATAGACAGTCTACTGAAGCACTAATTATGTGTGAACAAGACATTTCCAGGATGCGCCGGCAGTTAGATGAAACAAATGATGAACTGACTCAAATCGCCAGGGAAAGAGATATCTTGGCTCATGAGAATGACAATCTCCAAGAACAGTTTTGTAAAGCTAAACAAGAGAACCAGGTATACTTGTCCTAGTCTCTTTTTCTCCAAGAAAATGCGTATTTCCTCTTAGGCAGTGTTCTCCTTTCATTTTGTAGAAACCTCAGGCTCTGGAAGCAGCCATTTTTTACCTCTGTTACACAATATGCCACATAATTTCTAAATGAAACCCTCAGACATAAAATGTTAAATATTAAGGAAAGAGGGAACAGGGAATATAATCTATAATAATAAAAGGGCAATATGCTAATTAGACCAGACATCTTCGGATGTCATTCTGGATGTCCTTCCTGACAAAGCCAGGGCCGGAGGGAAGCCACCCTCGGTCCCGGGTGCCTGCCGGTGGCCAGAGGTGGAAAGCAGCCTGGGTTCCGGGTACTGGAGGGAAGCTGGTGCTGGCAGCCTGTGTCCCGGGTGCCTGAGGGAAGCTGGTGTCAGCAGCCAGGGGAAGGAAGGCCTACTCTTGCATGAATTTTTGTGCATTGGGCCTCTAGTAGATGTATATTCAACCTTAGAAGTACTCAACTAATGAAGATAAAAGCTTCAGAAACTTTTAAGAAAATGGTAGATTTACTTCAGGGACTATTATTCTAAGTAGGAGTGTATGAACTATGCCACATTTTTTGGTTCTCTTTAGTACTAATTCTTTTCAGGAAAATTTCTTTCATAATTACTTCCTCTCTATGCCAATATACTTTATCCACATTTCTCATTTCCAATATCATTATTTTAATTTGACCATTAAAAACATTCTATTTGGAAGATTTCCTCCCCCCTGAAAATTCTTAAGTCCAAATGATATCCCCCATGTACTGTCACTCTCAATGTTTACTTGCATCATAAAAGTCTGTATTTTAACTGTTAAACATTTTAAATTTATATAAATAGGTATAAAGATACATTTTGTTAATTACAAAAAATTGTCTGATATGTTAAAATACTGTTTTCAAAAGTTAATGAATAATGAAATCCTGTAACAAAAAAGGGAAGGCACATAAAAATGAAAGAAGTCTGAGCCCTGGCTGGGTAGTTCAGTTGGTTAGAGTGTCGTCCAGATAGTTCAAGGTTGCAGGATTGTTCTCTGGTAGGGCACATACAAGAATCAACCAATGAATGCATAAATAAGTGAAACAACAAATTGATATTCCCCACCCCCGCCTCTCCCTTTTCTCTCTCTCTCTAAAAAAAAGCAGTAAGTGAAGAAGTGCAAGAAATCTGAATAAAATACGTACTTCAGTTAATTATTTGTTGATATTGGTTCATTAATTGTGTGTGATAAGTGTACCATACTTATGTATGATGTTAATAAAAGAGGAAACTGAATATAGGGTATATGTGCGCTCTCTTTACTATTTTCACAACTTTTCTATATATTTAAAACTATTCCAGAATAAACTTTATTTTTAAAAGTTAATGAATAACAATGAAAACTAATATGTGAATTTATAATTTTGTGTACTCTAAAGCTAGAGAAAATAGGCTAAAGGAAAATATGACCTATATTTATGAAAACCTAAATTAAAAACTCATTTTGTACTGATTTTCAGTGTATTTTTAAAAACATTTTGTAATGACTTTCAATGTATTTTTAAAATATGTATTATTTTACATGAACTTTTTATGTGTAGGAATAAAACCACATGCCCCTTTACACCATGGTTTTTCTACATGAGGGGGCAGTAGAGTGGACTCAGTTTAGGACTCACATGAGTTTGAATCCCCCTGCCTGGCTGTGTGATAATATCACTAACATCTCTGAATCTCAGTTCATCATCTGTAAACACAGGGAGTGAGAATATGCCTAGAAAGCACTTATCGGAGAGTCCAGCATAATCACTTGATAAATATTTTGTAGGGACACTATAAGCATTTACCTGCTTTGTTAAAGTTTTATAAACATTTTTTATAATCAGAAGAAAATTGGCATCACAACAATTTCCATATGTTCAAGATAGTTTTTTCCTTCGTTTGGGTCATGGGCCCAAGGGTAAAAGATGGATTCCTTTGTGGACCACAGATTAAGAACCCTTATCACAGAAGATGTGGAAAACAGAAACCTTAAAAAAATTTCACCCTGAGTACCACAATTTTTAACAAATTGGGATGAGGTATTTTTAGTATTTTATTCTGATTTTTTTTCACTGACTATTGGGTGACATTTTCCTCTGTTATTAAAAGTTACTTCAAGCATTTCTTATGGAGGCATAATATCTATGTAGTTATATCATTATGTAGATACTATTATTTGCTGCATCATTCACTTAATGTGAATAAAATATTGTTGCTATAACGAATAATGCCTTAATGAACATTCCTTTCATTACATTTTGCTAGATTTAATTTCAAATTGAATCACAGATTATGAAGTTTTTTAAAATTAGGTGGACATTTTCAAATAATGAATACATATGTATACATCTCCCATCTTCAACAAAAAACAACATATTTGATACATCACCAGATAGCAGACCACAGGTTTGCTTATTGCAAATTTACATTTACTCCAATGATATGTGGAAATGCCCATTCTTTGCCATAACAGAATAGCTTCAAATCCTTGCTAATTTATAGGCAAATAGTATTTTATTGTCTTAATTAGCATTTCTTTAATTACTAGTAAATTTTTAACTTTTTAAAGTATTATCATCCACTTGTGCTTCCTTTTTATGAATTATCTGTTTGGGTTCTTTGCCTGTTTACAGTTTGGACTCACCTTTTCTCCCTGTTTTTATATGAGCTTTATATATTAGGCATATTAACTGTAACAATTATTTTAAAATTTATGGTGATTTAGAAATATAGAATTTTTCATTTTTTATTTTTTTAGTCAAATTTAGCTATCTTTTTCTCATAGGCCCTGTCTAAACAATTGAAAGATACTCATAATGAACTTAATGATATAAAACAGAAGGTCCAAGATACTAATTTGGAGGTTAACAAGCTGAAGAATATATTAAAGTCTGAAGTACGTATATACATTTTTCCCTCCTTTCTCATGATAACTGAGTTTTCAATAAAGTTCCTGATCAGTTACACTCATGGGGAGAGCTGAATCAAGTCTTCTTTTAATGCATAGCATTTAGTGTTCTCATTGTTGGGTTAACTATATATTTAGAACATCACCAATGTTCAGAAAGGTAACTCAAGAATATGCCCCCTTTTAGCTTGCTACTCAGCCATTCTAGATATGTAGAATCCGCCTAACTGGGTAAAGGACAGGGGCCCAGCTTCAACTTTCATTCATATTTGAAAATGGTAGAGCTTCTAAGTACAAACTTGGACAAAAGAAGCTCCACGTTGTGTAGCAGATCAGAATTAATCATGCTATTGTGAGGCTATCTGTTTCTTAGGCTCAGAAGGCAGATGGCTCTCCTCAGCACTGCTCTGTCAGTAACCATTTGACCATGTGCATGGATGGTTAAAGTAAATTTCAGTGCATGTGTGACAATCCTGGAATAAACAGAGACCTTGATGAATGATGTTAGATATGTTCATTTAGTAAAATGCTATCTAAAATAGTATAGTTTTTTTGATTAAAAAGTATGGTTAGATTATAATAGGTATAGTGTTTGTTACCTACATACCACTGAAACCATTAATAGGAATCGCTCTTCCCCAAAACAACTGTTTTCCTATTTAACATATTTCATATCAGTCTACAAACATATGTAGCGCATTTATTTGTGGTGTTCATTAGATTGTTTAGGATGTTGATAGATAGCGTAAGGACTTCTAAATTGCAATCCTTGCTTTTAGGCAATAAAGCAGTGAGCTTACGTTGACCAAGCAGGCATTTCCCACACTTCTTGATTTTAAGATGCCAGCATGTAATATCATGAATGGACAGAAGCTCTGGAATCAGATAGGTCTGACTCCTCTTCTCCTTAATGGCATGGACTTAGGTAGGATACTCAACCTCTCTGAGTCTCAGTGTCCCCTCTGTAACTGGGAAGAACACCCAAGTCTGTCAGCAGATCTAGCACAATGATCCATTTAAGTCTATTCTGGAATAGGGCAGAATATAAATAAATGAACATCTTAGCAACATTGAACATAGTTAATGCTGAATTAGTGTAAGACAGTTCCCCTTTTCTCCCTACCCTGTCAGGTTACCTGAAATGTCACCATTAAGGATTGGGGCTTTTAGATTCTGGAGTTGTGTTTTCAGACATCACACATCAAGTTTCTCTTAGCTTTTAGCATGCGAGTATGAGTTCTTTCACTGGGTTCCATTTCACAGCACCATTGGATGGATTCAGGCAACGCTTGCCCTAGACCAGTGGTTGGCAAACTGCGGCTCGCGACCCACCTGCGGCTCTTTGGCCCCTTCAGTGTGGCTCTTCCACAAAATACCGGCTCATCATCCACAAAATACCAACTTCTGCGCATGGGCCACGAAGTTTCAATCGCAGTGTACGTGCGCGCCCGCACGTGGTATTTTGTGGAAGAGCCACACTGAAAAGGCCAAAGAGCCGCATGTGGCTCGTGAGCCGCGGTTTGCCGACGACGGCCCTAGACAGCACAAAGCAGGACTGATAGCCTAGTAAGAATTGTCAGGTGCATTCTTCATTCACTCATCCATTCAGCATGCAGTGTGCTAGGTGCAGAGGTGCCAGAGATGAAAACTGAAAGGAAACAGAATGGCACCCAGGCAGTGGGGACAACATCAGCAAAGGTGTTAGGGGAAAGAGTAGGTCCTGTAGCTAGAGTGGCATGTATAGGTGGGTGATAACAGGTAAGAAGGACTTGTTTGAACGCCATTTTCAGGACGCTTTTGTTTAAACAAGTTAATTGAAGAATTACCTTTTAGAAAGATTATTCTGGAGATGTTAGGAAGAATAAATCAGAAGGGTAAGAAAATCAGAAGGAGAGAAAGAAGTTAGGAGAGGCTGTACCCATAATTCTGCTACTTAAGATTTGCTTTTCAGGAATCTGAGAACCAACAAATGATGGACCAACTCCGAAAAGCCAATGAAGATGCTGAAAACTGGGAAAATAAGGCACGGCAAGCAGAGGCAGATAACAATACCCTCAAATTAGAACTTATCACTGCTGAGGCAGAGGGTAGCAGATTAAAAGAAAAGGTAGATGCCCTCAGTAGAGAGGTCGAGCAGGTGAGTTTGGGAACGTGTGCTTATAGTAAGTCCTGCATCATGTTGAAGACTGTAGTTTGGCTTTCCATAAATTAAATATATAAGCAAACACTTAAATTATTTAAATACTAGAGGCCTGGTGCACGGATTGGTGCACATTGAAAGGAAATTAATTTGAAGGTGGCCAGAGGGATGGGAAAGAGTGAGAGGGGCCGGACACGCCCTGGAGCCAACCTCCTGCGGTTCCTCCCTGGCTGGCCTGCACCTGGGGCTTGAAGGACTCCCAGATGGGGTCCCTCAGCCTGGCCAGCAGGGATCAGGCCGAAACCAGCTGTCCAACATCCCCCAAGGGGTCCTGGAGTGCAAGAGGGCACTCTGCAAAGTTGCTGTCACTTGGCAGGTCCTGCATTGAGTGTCTGCCCCCTGGTGACCATCACATGTCATAGCTACCGGCCAGTTGTCAGCCGGTCTGCCAGTCAACCAGTCATTTAGCCTTTTATACCAGATACTGTGAGTTGTAGCCTGATAACTGTTCTTGTACTCACTCTGGTTCTCCTCTAATCTATTACCTGCCCTACCAATAGAACAATCTTTAGCATTTTTTTAAAAAATTAGCGATCACAAACATATAAAGAAGTACAAAAAACAAGTATTTAAAAGACATGCTTACTAGTATACCCCTCCTTACAGGTTTAAGGATGCTAACATGTTGCCATAATTGCTTCAAGTCTCTCTTTATTTAAAGAAACAAAACATTAAGTATCCAACTCCTTATCCTTTCCCCTTTTTCTCTCTAGTGGTTGGCGTGTATAAGATTCCCGGTTGTATAGCTCTCTTGTATATGTTTATATTTTTCTACATATCTCTCACCCTCAGATGATACATAAAGTTGTTTTGTGTGCTGTAAGTTTTTAAAAAGTGACAATATATAACATATTATAGGTATCCGTTGGCAACTTGCATTTTTTGTTCAATATTATTTTTAAATTTATTAATTTTTATACAGTGTATATCTAAACAGTTGTATCTATATTCATTATATAAATATTTTCTTTTTAAAAATTATTCTTGTATTAAAGGAAGTTTAATTGTCTTCATTTTCTTAATATAAAATACTACAACATCCTTTTTTGTTTCTCTTTGGATATATATTTCTTTAGGTTGATGACTAAAAGTAGAATAACTGGATCCAAGATATGTGCAATTTTAACTCTTCTTTGTATTCTCAGATTGCTCTCTAAAGTATAACTTTCCATCAGAAATCATGCAGTTATCATTTTCTCAAATACAAATCAGTACTTGATATTATCAGACATTTAATTTTTTTGATACTTTTTGTTTTGTGTATCCTTGATTACAAATGAAAATGAAGGTCTTTTCATATTTCTTAGCCATTCAGGATTCCTCTTTTATGAATTTTCTCTTGATTTTCTGGAATGAATTTCTTAAACTCTCCTATTTTTCTATTTAGTTGTTTATCTTTTTCATATTGATTTAAAAGCATAATCTATTCTTGATAATCCTTTTAAATACATTAACATTTATCTGTAGCTTGTCTTTTCACTGTGTTTGCAATATACACAGAAGTTTTAAATTCCTGTGCTACTAGAATTAGTCAACCTTTTACCGTGTGGTTTATGCTTTTATGTCTTCTTTGGAAATTCTTTATTATCCCAAGACCAGAAATATGTTTTCTTACAATTTCATTTAAAAGTTTTTCTAAAAATATGTGAAATTTTGCCCTTCACATTTAGATCTTCAATTTACTTGAGGTTGATTTTGTATATAGCTTAAAATAGAGAGGTAATTTTATATTTTTGAGGGTGAATCTCTGCCAACCTTTCTTCACTGAATTATGTCTACTTTGTCATAAAAATAAGTCCCCATACATTCTGCTCCATTGGTCAATTTATCTATCTGCTTCCCAACAATACACAAACAAAAATTTGTGCACTCGGGGGGGAGGGGGGTCCCTCAGCCCGGCCTGTGCCCTCTCGCAGTCTGGGACCCCTCGGGAGATAACAACCTGCTGGCTTAGGCCCGCTCCCGGGTGGCAGAGGGCAGGCCCAATCCCTAGGTGCAGCCCCTGGTAGGGCTCAGAGCAGGGCTGATTGGGGAGTTGGGGCGCCGCCCCCTGTCATGCACAGAGCTGGGCGGATTGGGAGGTTGCGATGCCACCCTAAGTCAAGCTCAGGGTAGGGCCGATTGGGGGGTTGGGGCACCGCCCCCTGTCACACTCAAGGCAGGGTCGATGGGGAGGTTGTGGTGCAACTCCCTGTCACGCACAGAGCAGGGCCCATCATGGGGGTTGGGGCTCCGTACCCTGTCATGTACAGAGCAGGGACAATCAGGGGGTTGGGGCGCTGCCCCCTGTCACGCACAGAGCAGGGCCCATCAGGGGGGTTGGGGCTCCGTACCCTGTCATGTACAGAGCAGGGACAATCAGGGGGTTGGGGCGCTGCCCCCTGTCACGCACAGAGCAGGGCCCATCAGGGGGGTTGGGGCTCCGAACCCTGTCATGCACAGAGCAGGGTCAATCAAGGGGTTGGGGAGCTCCCCCCTGTCATGCACAGAGCAGGGCAGATCAGGGGGTTGAGGAGCTCCCCACTGTCAATCACAGAGTAGGGCCAATAGGGGAGTTGGGGCACCGCCCCCTGTCACACTCAGGGCAGGGCCAATGGGGAGGTTATGGCTCTACCCCATCACACACAGAGCAGGGCCCATGGGAGGGGGGGTGGTTGGGGCGCCACCCTCTATCACCCACAGAGCAGGGCCGATCAGGTGGTTGGGGCGCCGCCACTGTCACACTCAGGGCAGGGCTGATGGGGAGGTTATGGCTCCACCCCGTCACAGAGCAGGGCCCGTGGGGGGGGGGGGGGGGTTGGGGCGCCGCACCCTGTCACACACAGAGCAGGGCTGATCAGGGGGTTGAGGCGCTGCACCCTGTCACACACAGAGCCACAGGGTGATCAGGGGGTTGGGGAGCTCCCCCCATCAGGCACAGAGCAGGGCTGATCAGGGGGTTGGGGCGCCTTCCCCTGTCAAGAACAGAGCAGTGCGGATAGGGAGGTTATGGCCCCGCCCCCTGTCACACACAGAGCCGCAGGGCGGTCAGGGGGTTTGGGCGCTGCCCCCTGTCACGCTGATCCCGGTGCCAGGATGCCTCTCGGCTCTGCTGATCCCGGTGCTGGGAGTCATATTACCCTTTTACTATATAGGATAGAGGCCTGGTGCATGGGTGGGGCTGGCTGGTTTGCCCTGAACGGTGTCCTGGATCAGGGTGGGGGTCCCCACTGGGTGCCTGGCCAGCCTGGGTGAGGGGATGATGGCTGTTTGCAGCTGGTCAGACACCCTTCAGGGTGGGAGTCCCCACTGGGTGCCTGGCCAGCCTGGGAGAGGGGATGATGGCTGTTTTCAGGCCGACTGAAGCTCCCAACTACTCCTTTTTTTCTTTTTTTCTTTTTTATTCTGGGCCAGCTTTAGCTCTGGCTCCAGCTCTGAGGCTTCTGCTGCTGAAAGAAGGTATCTGGTTTGTTTCGGTTCTATAATCGAAACACCATATATCTCCAGCTCTAAGATCCTGGCCTCGCTGAAAGCAGGTTTCTGGGGTTTTGTTTAGCTTCTATATTGGTTACAGTGTTTCTTAAACTGCAGTCTCAGAGGCCAGCAAAGCAGGCGGGGAGCGTTGGTTTCCTCCATCACTGAAGCAAGCAAGCCTCATATTAGTTTCAAGCTGCCTGGCTGCCGGCCACCATCTTGGCTGGCAGTTAATTTGCATATCTCGCTGATTAGCCAATGGGAAGGGTAGCGGTTGTACACCAATTGCCATGTTTCTCTTTTATTAGATAGGACTAGAGGCCTGGTGCATGAAATTAATGCACCGTTAGGGTCCCTAGGCTTGGCAGCAATCAGGGCTAATCTGTGGAGCAACCAGCAGGTCAATTGGGGGACTCCCACAGGCACCCACCTTGGCCAGGCTGGCACCGCCCACTCTCCAGCCCCACTCCCCGCTGCCATCTCTGGTCACCTTCCTCTGCAGGGCAACCAGTGGGGTGATTGTGGGGGCCCCTGCTCACACCCACCTTGGCTGGCCTGGGGCGTGAGGGCTGGGGGGCAGCTCCTGCATTGAGCGTCTGACCCCTGGTGGTCAGTGTGCGTCATAGCGACTGGTGGTTCTGCCATTTGGTCGATTTGCATATTAGGCTTTTATTATATAGGATATATATATATATAGACTTTATATATATATATACATATACATACATACATATATATACATATATATACATATATATATATATATATATATATATATATATATATATACTTTATTTTCCATCCTCTACTTTAAACCCCTGTGACTATTTTTATAACTGGCATTTTTACTTCTTAGTCCCTTCACCTTTTTCACTCATCTCCCCTCAGTGCCCCTCCCATATGACAATCATCAATTTGTTCTCTGTATCTATGAGTTTGTTTTTGTTTCGTTTATTTATTTTGGATTTCACATGTAAGTGAAATCATATGGTATTTGTTTTCTCTGTCTTATTTCACTTAGCGTAATACCCTCTAGGTCCATCCATGTTAAAATGGCAAGATTTCATTCTTTTTTATGGCTGAGTGATATTCCATTGCATATATGTATTTCATCTTTATCGATTCACCTCTTGATGGACACTTAGGCTAGTTCCATAATTTGGCTATTATAAATAATACTGCAATGAACATAAGGGTGCAAAATCTTCTCAAAACAATGTTTTGGATTTCTTCAGATAAATAACCAGAAGTGGGTTTTCTGGGTCATCTGGTAGTTCTATTTTTAATTTTCTGAGGAACATCCACACTGTTGTTGCATCAATTTATAATGCTACCAATAGTGCACAAAAGTTCCCTTTTCTGATTTATTGATGATAGCCATTCTGACAGATGTGAGGGAAGAGCTCATTGTGCTTTTAGTTTGTATTTTTATGATTAGTGATATGAGCATCTTTTCATGTGTCTATTGGCATTTATATGACCTCTTCAGAGAAATCCTATTCAGGACTTCTGCCCATTTTTTAAATTGGCATGTTTATTTTTGGGGTGTTAAGTTGTATCAGTTCCTTATATACTTTAGATATTAACCCCTATCCAATGTATCATTAGCTAATGTCTTCTCCCATTCAGTAGGTTGTCTTTTCATTTTGTTCATGGGAACAGAGGGTTTTTGACGCTCTTCCTGACCACACCCAGATGCTAAACTTCAATGATTTCTGAGCCATGCCAGCTGTGCTCTTTAAAAATATTTTGTTCCCCCTTCCCCTTCTGAAAGTTCAATTCCAAGTATGTTAGATCATTTGATATTGTTCCATAGACCATAAAGGCTCTGTACATTTTCCCTAGCCTTATTTTTCTTTATATTATACTAGAGGCCTGGTGCACAAAAATTTGTGCACTCGGGGGGGGGGGGTGTCCCTCAGGCCGGCTTGTGCCCTCTCGCAGTCTGGGACCCCTCAGGGGATGACCACTTGCTGGCTTAGGCCTGCTCCCTGGGGGATGGGGCCTAAGATGGCAATCAGGCAGCCCTCTGGAAGCCCGGCAGCCCTCGGGGGATGTCCATTTGCCAGCGGGGAGCAGACCTAAGCTGCAGTCAGACATCCTTAGCACTGCTGAGGAGGCAGGAGAGGCTACCACCACCACCGCTGTACTGGCAGCCATCAGCCTGGCTTGTGGCTGAGCAGACCTCTTCCCATGTGAGAGCGCACTGACCACCAGAGGGCAGCTCCTGCATTGAGTGTCTGCCCCCTGGTGGTCATTGTGTGTCAAGGTGACCAGTCATTCCCAGTTGTTCTGCTGTTAGGGTCAGTTTGCATATTACCCTTTTACTATATAGGATAGCGGCCTGGTGCATGGGTGGGGGCCGGCTGGTTTGCCCTGAAGGGTGTCCTGGATAAGGGTGGGCGCCCCGCTTGGTTGCCTGGCCAGCCTGGATGAAGGGATGATGGCTGTTTGCAGCTGGTCACACCCCTTTCAGGGTGGGGGTCCCCACTGGGGTTCCTAGCCAGTCTGGGTGAGGGGCTGAGCGCCGTTTTCAGGCTGGCTGGCAACTGAAGCTCCCAACCTCTCCTTTTTTTCTTTTTTTTTTATTCTGAGATTTATTTACCTTCTATGTCTGTCACTGGAGCCAAGAGCCGGCTTTAGCTCTGAGGCTGGCTCCAGCTTGAGGCCTCTGCTGCTGAAAGCAGGTATCTGGGGTTTGTATGGCTTCTATAATTGAAACACTGTTGCAGCTCCATCTCTGAGGCCTCGGCTGCTGAAAGCAGGTATCTGGGGTTTGTTTAGCTTCTATAATTGCAACATTGTTACTTAGAGTGCAGCTCAGAGCCCGGCTGCGGCAGGCAGGGAATCTTGGCTTTCTCCATCACTGGAGCAAGCAAGCCTCCTGTTGGCTTCAGCTGCGTGGCTGCCAGCTGCCATCTTGGTTGGCAGTTAATTTGCATATCGCCTGATTAGCCAATGGGAAGGGTGTCGGAGGTATGGTTAATTACCATGTTTGTTTGTGTTTTTTTTACTGTTCATCAGATTATTTATTCACTTGATTTTTAGATTCACTTGTTGATAGATGTGTATTTGTTGTTCATAATTTGTATCTTTACCTTTTTCTTCTTCTTCCTCTTCTTAAAGGATACCTTTCAGCATTTCATATAATACTGGTTTGGTGGTGATGAACTCCTTTAGCTTTTTCTTATCTGTGAAGCTCTTTATCTGGCCTTCACTTCTGAATAATAGCTTTGCTGGATAAAGTAGTCTTGGTTGTAGGTTCTTGGTATTCATCACTTTGAATATTTCTTGCCACTCCCTTCTGGCCTGCAAAGTTTCTGTTGAGAAATCAGCTGACAGTCGTATGGGTACTCCCTTGTAGGTAACTGAGTTTCTTTCTCTTGCTGCTTTTAGGATTCTCTCTTTGTCTTTTGCTCTTGGCATTTTAATGATGATGTGTCTTGGTGTGGTCCTCTTTGGATTCCTTTTGTTTGGGGTTCTGTGCACTTCCTGGACTTGTAGGTTTATTTCTTTCACCAGGTAGGGGAAGTTTTCTGTCATTATTTCTTCAAATAGGTTTTTATATCTTGCTCTCTCTCATCTTCTGGCACCCCTATAATTCGGATGTTGGTACGCTTGAAGCTGTCCGAGAGGCTCTTTACACTATCTTCGTATTTTTGGATTCTTTTTCATTTTGCTTTTCCGGTAGGGTGTTTTTTGCTTCTTCGCATTTCAAATCTTTGACTTGATTCTTGTGCTCCTCTGGTCTGCTGTTGGGAGTCTGTATAATATTCTTTATTTCAGTCAGTGTATGCTTAATTTCTAGTTGGTTCTTTATCACAACATCGAGGGTTTCACCAGTCTTCTTGAAGATCTCACTACATTTATCAGCGGTCTCATCAGTCTTCTTGAAGATCTCACTACATTTTTCGGTGGTCTCACCAGTCTTTTCGAGGGCCTTATTAAATTTATCGGCGGCTTCTAGACAGTTCTTTAAAGACCTTAAAAGTGTGGTTTTGAACTCTATATCCAGCAGTTTGCTTTACTCCAATTCTGTCGTTTGTGTCCTGTTTCTTTGTCTCGGCATTTTTTATGCTTCGCTGTGTTGATAGAGTGCCTTTCTGTGCTAAGTGTCCCAATTACCTGAGGTAGACACTCTTGGTGCACCCCCTTGTGGGTTTTGTGCACAGTCTTGTTGTAATTAAGCCTTGATTGTTGTAGTTATCACTGTGAGGAATTGACCTCCAGGCCAATTGGCTGTGAGAATCAGCTGTGTCTGCAGTGAGAGAACTTCTGTGCTGGAGACACCCCTCTGGGGCTAGACTTGCTTCGATGGGGCTTTGGTGCTCATTGAGTCTGCCCCCTGAGTGTGTCTTTTATGGTTCCACGGAGCTGCAAACTGGATGGTCCCACTCTGACCTCTGGGCTTCCTCACCATGTTTGTCTTTTATTAGATAATTGCTGTTTTTGTGTCTTTGGATTTACTGATCTATTCTTCTAATGCAGTGGTTCTCAATCTTGGCTGCACATTAGAATCACCTGGGAATCTTTTTAAAATCCAATTTCTGAGCTTCATCCTCCAGAAATTCTGTTTCTTTGTTACTAATGTTGTGGCCCCATCCCATAACAAAGAAACAGAATTTCTGTAGGATGAGGCCCAGAAATCAGGATTTTAGAAAGATTCCCAGGTTATTCTAATGTACAGCCAACGTTGACAACCACTGTTCTAATGTGTCTAATCTGCTGTTATTTCACTTAGTGAAATTTTAATTTTAGAGATTATATTTTCATCTCCAAAAATTGCTTTTGGTTCTTTTGAATGTCTTCCACTTCTCTTCTCATTATTTTTATTTTTTCTTTAAATCCTTGAGCATATCTAGTGCACTTATAATAGCTATTTTAATGTCCTTGTTTGCTAATTTCATCATCTCTGCCACATTTGCTTCTGTGTCTATTGACCTATTTTTCCCTTGATTATGGACCTCACTTTCCTTTTTCTGGGCCCATTTAGTAAATTCTAACTGTATTCTGGACATTGTTAGTTTTACATTGTTGAGGCTGATTTTAAAAGTGTTGGGTTTATTTTTTCAAGTTCTTTAGGATACCTCTAGAATGCTGTTTATTTTGGAGCTAGTTTATCCCCACAGCTAAGGTGGGACCCTTTTTAGGTCTCTGTGAATGCCTTGTATAGTCACTGAGTGTCAAATGTGCCTCCACTCTGGCTGAGATCTTGAATGATTCCTGACCTTATATGAGATGTGGGTTTGGTTCACAATTATCCTGGTAATTGTTCTTTCCTAGGAATTTGTTCTTTGTCTGACCTCTTGGAGTTATACCTATGCATGTTCAGATTTCTGGAATTGCTCTGCATAGCATCCTTCTGTTTGGTGTTCTGCTCCACAAGCTCTAGCCACCTCAACTTGCTTGAACTTTGATCTTTATCCTTTAAGTTTAGTGCAATGACTGAACTATGTTTTGTTTCTTTTCCTTTATGGTACCAGTTTACCTTTAACAAATGCTTTGACAACCATAGGGTTCACCTTGTTTGCGTCCCTTCTGTCAGAAACTACTGTTCTGTGCTACCTGCTCTCCACCATCTGAAAACAGGTTTTCTCTCCTATATTTTGTCTATTTTTTCTAGTTCTTTGTGGCAACAGGGTATCAGACCTTGTTATTTTCTCTTGTCTGCATAATAGCTACTTTAAAGCCCCTGTCTGCTAGTACCATGATCTTTATCATTTTTGCATCTGCTTACGTCAACTGACCTTTATCCTGTTTATGGATCACATTTTCACGCATCTTTACATGGCTGTTTTTTTAATAGAATAATAGACATTGTGAATTTTACTTTGTTGTACATTAGATTTTGTTATCTTTTTAAAAAGAATACTGGAGTCCGGCTGGCATGGTTCAGTGGTTGAGCTTCAACCAATGAACCAGGAGGTCATGGTTCGGTTCCTAGTCAGGGGACATGCCTGGGTTGCAGGCTCAGTCCCTAGTGTGGGGCATGCAAGAGGCAGCTGATTAGTGATTCTCTATCATCATTGATGTTTCTATCTCACTCTCCATCTCCTTTCCTCTCTGAAATCAGTAAAATCTACACTAATAAAAGACAAACATGCAAATTGACCGTACCTTTAACATGCCTTAAGCCATGCCCACCAGCCAATCAGAGTGACTATATGCAAATTTACCCAACCAAGATGGCGGCCAGCAGCCACAGAGCTGGAGCAAACAGGAGGCTTGGTTGCCCCAGTGATGGAGGAAGCCAAGCTTCCCGCCTTCCACAGCCGGCTCTGAGCTCCACTCAAGGCAACAAAGTTTCAATTATAGAAGATAAATAAATCCCAGATACCTGCTTTCAGTTGGCCATGGCCACAGACCTGGAGCGAGCAGGAGGCTTGGATTGCCCCTGGCGATGGAGGAAGCCAAGCTTCCCGCCTGCCCTGGCCGACTCTGAGCTCCACTCAAGGCTACAAAGTTTCAATTATAGAAGGTAAATAAATCTCAGAATAAAAAAAGAAAAAAAGGAGAGGCTGGGAGCTTTTATCGCCGGAGGGGGCTTAGCCAACCTGAAAACGGTCCTCAGCCCCTCGCCCAGACTGCCCAGGCACCCCAGTGGGGACCCCCCACCCTAAAGGGGCTATGGCCAGCCTGAAAACAGCCATCAGCCCCTCACCCAGGCTGGCCAGGCACCCCAGCAGGACCCTCACCCTGATCCGGGACACCCTTCAGGGCAAACCAGCTGGCCCCAACCCATGCACCAGGCCTCTATCCTATATAATAAAAGGGTAATATGCAAACTGTAACCCTAACAGCAAAAGGACTGGGAATGACTGGTCACTATGACACACACTGACCACCAGGGGGCAGATGCTCAATGTAGGAGCTGTCCCCTGTTGGTCAGTGTGCTCCCACAGGAGAAGCTCTGCCCAGCCACAAGCCAGGCTTATGGCTACCAGCACAGCGGTGGTGGTGGGAGCCTCTCCCACTTCGGCAGCAATAAGGATGTCCAACTGCAGCTTAGGTCTGCTCCCTGCTGGTAAGTGGACATCCCCCTAGGACTGCCAGGCTGCCAGAGGGATGTCTGACTGCCAGCTTGGGCCCAACCTTCCAGGGAGTGGGCCTAAGCCAGCAGGTGGACATCCTCAGAGGGGTCCCAGACTGCAAGAGGACATAGGCCAGGCTGAGGGGCCCCCACCAAGTGCACAAATTTTTGTGCACTGGGCCTCTAGTATATTTATATTTTTAAAGGAGTATTGGATTTGTTCTGGTGGGTGTTAAATTACTTGCAGATCAACAGATACTTTCAAGATTGTTTTTAAGCTTTGATAGGGCAGGTATAAAGTGGCCTTTTCTGTAAGACTAGATTAGGCCTACCACTAAGCTGTGTAGTAGGGTTCTCTATTTAATGCCCAGCCCAGAGCGTTCATTATCAACTCTTCACTTGGCAGGTTCTAACATTGATATATCCCCAACTGTGTTATCAGCTGTGGGATTGTTTGCTTTAGAGCTCTCTGATGGATCTTTCGCAGGCTTGTGGAGTTCACTCCATATATTCATGGCTCAGTATTCAGCAGCATCTCAAGAAGACTTCTAGGCAAATTTCTGGGTATCTCTTTTATGTAGATCACCTTGTTTCTGGAACTCTACTCAGCATATTTCAGATGCTTATTGTTGTCTCCTCAATTCAGCAAAAACAATTATGCTCGCATTGAAGGTCTTTTCCTGAACCAGAGACTAGAAAGTGTCTCCAGACAGAAAGCTGGGATGATCATAGGGCTCATCTTGTTTCCTTTCCTTCTCATGATGTTCACTGTCCTGTGCTGCCTGTTGTCCAATGACTAGAAGCAATTCTTTGTTTCCTTTACTTTCTCTTTTATCCTTCCTCCCTTCCTGCCTCCCTCCCTTCTTTTCTTTCTTCCTCCCTCCCTCCCTCCTTTCCCTTTCCTACTTCCATCCCTCTCTTCCTTCCATCCTTCCTTTCTCCCCCATTCCTCTCCCCTCTTCCTACTCCCCCATCAACCTCCCCTTTCTTCTCCATCTTCCCTAAGTTTTCTAGTTTTTAATAATAAGAATATAAATTCAATCTTAGTTATACTATGATAGCTGGAAACAGAAGTATTATATAACTTTTTAAAAATCCTTTTCAACTGTTTGTCTCTAATAAAAATAATATTGGTTGAGTTTTATAAAATTCAATCTGAGAATATCTTTTTATTAACTAATAAGATTAATCTATTTGTATTAGTTTGAATTGCTGGCACATTTAGGTTTACTATTAATGATTTACTTTTTTCTCTCTACTTGTCATGATCCTTTGATGTTTCTTTTATCTGTCTTTTATGTGTTTGTTTCCTTACACACTTCCTACCCCCACTTTCTCATTGGTTTTGAAGTTACACATTCTCAATCTAATCTTTTAGCAGTTAAAATTATAATGTGCATAGTTAACAAAGTCTGTTGTTAGTCTCTCCAACCCTCCTCCTAAGCAATATATGGTTCTAGGAATATATGAAAATTGAGTACAACACCCTGCTTACTAGTGCATGTGTGCTCTCTTTTATTCTCCCTCTCATAAATACACACCAATCTTTTATGATATTTTTATAGCTATTTTAGTTTCACCTGTTTTTAAATATCCTTTTCTTAACTTTATTTTTTATTGCTGACACTATTACAGATATCCTCCTCCTGTCTCCTATGTCCATCTCCACCCAGGCCCCACTGCCCGCTCCCCCCCCCCCTTTCATCTGGTCATCACCACACTGTTGTCTTTATCTATGAATTATGTATGTATGTTCTTTGGCTAATCCAGCCGTGGGCAAACTATGGCCCGCGGGCCGGATCCGGCCCGTTTGAAATGAATAAAACTAAAAAAAAAGACCGTACCCTTTTATGTAATGATGTTTACTTTGAATTTATATTAGTTCACACAAAGACTCCATCCATGCTTTTGTCCCGGCCCTCTGGTCCAGTTTAAGAACCCTTTGTGGCCCTCCAGTCAAAAAGTTTGCCCACCCCTGGGCTAATCCCCTTACCTTCTTTCATCCAGTGACCCTACTCTTCTCCCCTCTGACAAATGTCAGTCTTTTCCATATATCCATGACTTGCGTTTTGTTCATCAGTTTATTTTGTTCATTAGATTCCATATGTAAATGAGATCATGTGGTATTTGTCTTTCTCTGACTGGCTTATTTCACTTAGCATAATAATCTCCAGGTTCATCCATGCTGTCACAAAACGTAAGATTTCCTTTGTTTTTACAAAGCTGTAGTATTCCATTGTATAAATGTACCACAACTTTTAATCCACTTACCTCCTGATGGCCATGTGGGTTGTTTCCAGATCTTAGCTATACTATCTAATAATAGACAAACATGGTAATTGATCGTACCTTCACTATACCTCCCATTGGCTAATCAGTGTGATATGCAAATTAACTGCCAACAAAGATAGCGGCTAATTTGCATACTGCAAGCAGGGCAGGACAGTGCCATCCCGCCTGCCCTGCCACCATCTGGGCCTGCTGTCTGTGACCCGGGGCGGCGGGTGTCCATGTGCGACCTGACCCGGGGCGGCCGGGCGGGGCAGCAGCGATCCGCCGGCATGCCCAGGCATCCCGTGTGCGACCCAACCCGGGGCGGCGCTCCAACCCCCAGATCGGCCCTGCTGTGTGCACAACCTGGGGAGGCGGGGCAGGCACCGAGGGATCGGGCCTGCCATCTGCCACCCGGGGAGCAGGCCTAAGCCAGCAGGTGGTTATCTCCCGAGGGGTTCCAGACTGTGAGGGGGACAAGTGGGGCTGAGAGACACTCCCCCGCCAGTGCACAAATTTTTGTGCACCGGGCCTCTAGTTGTAAATAATGCTGCTATGAACATACGGGTGCATATATTATTTCTAATTGGTGTTTTGGGATTCTTAGGATGTATTACCAGAGTGGGATCACTGGATCAAAGACAGTCCCATTTTTATATTTTTATGAAATTCCATACTGTTTTCCACTGTGGTTCCACCATTCATAAAAATATAAAAATGGAACTGTCTTTGTATTCCCACTAACAGTGCACTAGGGTTCCCTTTTCTCCACATCCTTGCCAGCATTTGCTGTCTGTTTAATTACTGATGGCAGCTATTCTGGCTGGTGTGTGGTAGTATTTCATTGTGGTTTTATTTGCATCTCTCTGATAATTATTGATGTTGAGCATTTTTTCATGTCTATTGGCCATGTGTATATCATATTTGCCGATTTTTTAATTGAGTTTTTGTTTTCCTGGTGTTGAGTTGTATAAGTTCTTATATACTTTGGAAATTAACCTCTTATCTGATGTATTATTAGCAAATATTTCTCCCATACAGTGGGTTCCCTTTTTATTTTGTTGATGGCTTCTTTTGCTGTGCAGAACTTTTTAGTTTGATGTAGTCCTGTTTGTTCATTTTTCCCTTTGTTTCTCTTGATCTAGTAATTATATCAGCAAAACAGTTGCTACATGAGATGTCTTGAGATTTTACTACTTATGTTTTCTTCTAGGATTTTTATGGTTTGGTGACTTACATTTAAGTCTTCTATCCATCCATTTTGAATTTATTCTTGTGTATGGTATAAGTTGTTTGTTTGTTTGTTTTGCATGTACATGTCCAATTTTCCCAACACCATTTATTGAAGAGACTGTCTTTACTCCATTTTATGCTCTTGTCTCCTTTGTCAAATATTAATTGACCATAATGGCTTAGGTTGGTTTCTGGGCTATTGTTTTATTCCATTGATTTATATGCCTATTCTTATGCCAGTATCAAGCTGTTTTGATGATAGTGACCTTGTAGTATAGTGAACTGCATCCAGCATGGCCAATGGTGAACCTGAGGAGAGGCAGTGAAGTATTAAAGAAAACAGACAAAAGAATATATTTGGAGCCAGGTGGATCACTGTGTCTGGATGAGGAAATAGTGACACAGCTTGTAAGCCAAGTCTTTATTTTATAGTCAAATTACACAAAGCAAAACAAGGGAGTGGTCAAGATTTTACAATGTTCTTGCAAATTTCAAATCTACTTCTTTCCTGTTGTTGCACTTCTATGAACGCTATCAAACATTGTTTTGGCAGCACTTGCTGCACCTCCCACAGCCCACATCCCTCAGCCCCCTAGGACCACAGGGTCGGACCATAAGATCGAGTTGACAACCATAGCCTTTGGCTATAATTGTGCTAGGAGGGCTTTCCCCTCCAAGCTTGGACTTGTATGTGGCTTTGCCACAAGAGGACTGTGCCCTCTCATCAGTCCGATGCTTGACCCTGTCCAAACACTGTAGCCACTCTCCACAGTATAGTTTAATATAAGGTATTGTGATACCCCCAGCTTTGTTCTTCTTTTTCAAGATTGCTGACAATATTCAGGGTCTTTTTTGGTTTCATATAAATATTTGGAATATTTTTTCTAGATCTGTAAAGATGCCATTGATATTTTAATAGCTATTGCATTGAATCTATAGTATGGAGATTTTAATGATATTAATTCTTCCAAACCATGGATATGGTATATACTTCTACTTGCTTGTATCTTCCTCAGTTTCTTTCTTTCATATTCTATAATGTTCTGAGTTATAGGCCTTTTATCTCCTTGGTTAAATTTATTCTTAGGTACCTTATTTTTGTTGTTGTTGTTGCAATAGTGAATGGGATTCTTTTCTTAGTTTCTCTTTCTGATAGTTCATTATTGGTCTATAAAAATGCCAGCAATTCCCGAATATTAATTTTGTATTTTACTGCTTTGCCAAATTAATTCATTAGATTAGTAATTTTTGGTAGAGTCTTTTTAGAGTTTTCTATGAACAATATCATATCATCTGTGAATAGTGGCAGTTTTACTTCCTGCTTTCCAAATTGTTTTTTTTAATTAATCTTTATTGTTCAGATTATTACAGATGTTCCTCTTTTTTTCCCCCATAGCTCCCCTCCACCTGGTTCCTACGCCACTTACCCCATGCCCTTACCCCCCGCCACTGTCCTCATCCATAGGTGTAAGATTTTTGTCCAATCTCTTCCCGCACCCCCCACACTCCCTTCCCCCCAAGAATTGTCAGTTCACTCCCTTTCTATGCCCCTGTTTCTATTATATTCACCAGTTTATTCTGACTTAATTTCTAGGTTTACTTGTTGATAGGTATTTATTTGTTGTCACTTTATTGTTCATAGATTTTATCTTTACCTTTTTTTCTTCTTCCTCTTCTTAAAGGATACCTTTCAGCATTTCATATAATACTGGTTTGGTGGTGATGAACTCCTTTAGCTTTTTCTTGTCTGTGAAGCTCTTTATCTGACCTTCAATTCTACATGATAGCTTTGCTGGGTAGAGTAATCTTGGTTGTAGGTTCTTGCTGTTCATCACTTTGAATATTTCTTGCCACTCCCTTCTGGCCTGCATGGTTTCCATTGAGAAATCAGCTGACAGTCGTGTGGGTACTCCCTTGTAGGTAACTAACCATTTTTCTCTTGCTGCTTTTAAGATTCTCCCTTTGTCTTTAGCCTTGGCATTTTAATTATGATCTGTCTTGGTGTGGTCCTCTTTGGATTCCTCTTGTTTGGGGTTCTCTTCACTTCCTGGACTTGTAAGTCTATTTCTTTCATCAGGTAGGGGAAGTTTTCTGTCATGATTTCTTCTAATAAGCTTTCACTATTTTACTCTCTCTCTTCTTCTGTCACCCCCATAATTTGGATGTTGGTATGTTTGAAATTGTCCCAGAGGCTCCTTACACTATCTTCATATTTTTGGATTCTTTTTTTCATTTTGCTTTTCCGGTTGGGTGTTTTTTGCTTCTTCATATTTCAAATCTTTGACTTTATTCTTGGGATCCTCTTGTCTGCTGTTGGATCTCTGTATATTATTCTTTATTTCAGTCAGTGTATGTTTAATTTCTGGCTGGTCCTTTCCCATTTTTTTTTTGGCATTCTCATTAAGATCATTGAAGGTCTCACTCACTAAGTTCCTCGGAGGTTTGAGAAGATTCTTGAGTAATCTTATAACTGTGGTTCTGAACTCTATGTCCTCCATTAGTTTGCTTTCCTCCATTTCTTTCATTTGTGACATGTTTCTTTGTCTTCGCATTTTTGGCTGACTGCAAGGACCCACTGTGTCTATAAGAAGAACTGCTGTGCTGGAGACACCCATATGGGGCAGGACTTGCTTCAGTGGGGCTTTGGTGCTCACTGAGTCTGCCTCTTGAGTGTGTCATTTATGGATGTGAGGAGTTGAAATCTGGTATCTGACCAGGGGTACCCTGGCTCCTGGATCTCCAAGTCAACCACTGTGTGAGTCCACCTAGCAGGAGATACAGCGATATCAGCAGATTTCTTCTCTTTGCTTGGAATTTGGAAGTTTTGGAGTTCTCTAACCCAGCTGCAGTTAAATTAGGCTGTAAAAGCCAAGGTGATTCCTTTGCACCACTGAGCACAGGTTGGGAGGGGATGTAAATTGAGTGGGGCAGGGTCTCAGAGAATCACCAGGGCAGGGCGACTGTTGTCAGTGTGTCTGCAATTCCTCGTGTCTCTGAGACTCCGCGTCTCTGCAGTCCCGCGCCCCCACAGCAACAAAGATCCCTGCAAGCAGCACTGCGAGAAAGCCTCCCTCACTTTCCAAACCACTGCAAGACAGTCCAGTTACTCCCTATAGGAGTCTGGGACCTTAGAATCTCGCCTTAAATTAACTCAGTGCATTCAAGAGCTTGTATCCCCTTCCGATTGAAAAAAACCGCGCACCAGGGTACAGCCGCTGCACGCACGCCTTCGTACCTCTGTTCTTGGTGCGTCTGCAGCTCCTTCCCCGTCTCAATTTGCTTTTTTCTTTCCTTCTAGTTGTAGAACTTCCACTTGGCCAGCTTTCCCATGGTTCTGGATGATAGCTGTTTTGTCTTATAGATGTAATTTCAGTGTTGTTGTGGGAGGCAGCACGCACAGGTTTATGCCTTATGCCACCATCTTGGTTCTCCAGTACTCTGCTTTCCAATTTGGATGCCTTTTATTTCTTCTTATTATTGACTGCTGTGACTAGAACTTCCAGTATTATCTAAATAATAAAAGCCCAGTGACTGTTACGGTGGAATGACCAGAACGACCAGTCGCTATGACGCTCAATGCTCCCACAGGGGGAGCGCTGCTCAGCCAGAAGCTGGGCTCATGGCTGGCGAGCACAGCGGCGGTGGTAGGAGCCTCTCCCAACTCCGCAGCAGTGCGAAGGAACAGCAAGCCAAGCAGTAAGGAGCCTGCTGCTAAGAAGCAGCAAGCTGAGCGGTAAGGAGCATGCAAACAGTTGGTAAGGAGTGAGGGGTCCCAGACTGCGAGGACTGCGAGGAGAAAGAAAATTAATACCTGGGTGCATTAGAGGGAAACTACACAAAAAAACAAAGGCAGAGAACATCTTAAAAGTAGTCAGAGGAAAACCAGCAGATGGACATCCCCTGAGGTGTCCTGGACTGTGAGAGGGCGCAGGCCAGGCTGAGGGCACCCCTCTCCCCATGCACGAATTTCATGCACCGGGCCTCTAGTGTTAAATAAGAATGGTGAAAGCATACATTCCTATCTTCTTCCTGATCTTAAGAGAAACACTTTTAGTTTTTTAGTTTTTTCGCACTGAGTATGATGTTGGCTATAGGTTTTTCATATATGGCCTTTATTATGTTGATGTATGATCACTCTATCCCCACTTTGTTGAGAGGTTTTATCATAAATGGGTGCTGGATTTTGTCAAATGCTTTGTCTTCATCTATTGATATAATTATGTGATATTTATCTTTCATTTTGTTAATGTGATGTATCACATTTATTGATTTCTGAATATTGTACTAACCTTGCATCCCTCGAATAAATCACACTTGGTCATGGTATATGATTTTTTTTAATGTATTGCTGGATACAGTTTGCTGATTTTTTTTTCTTCAGGATTTTTGCACCTATGTTTCAGGGATATTGGCCTACAATTTCTTTTCTTTGCAGTTTCTTTATCTAATTTGAGGATAAGGATAATGTTGGCCTCAAAAAAACCCAAAAAAAACAAAAAAAAAAAACCTTGAAAGTATTTCCTCCTCTTGAATTTTTTGAAATAGTTTAAGGAGGACAGATGTTAGTTCTTCTTTGAATATTTGTCAAATTCACCCGTGGAGCCATCCAGTCTAGGACTTTCATTTTCTGGGAAATTTTTTTTATTATTATTACTGCTTCAATTTCACTAGTTGTAATCAGTCTATTCAGGTTTTCTTTTTTTTTTTTCTGAGTCAGTGTTGGAAGGTTGTATGTTTCTAGTAATTTGTTTATTTCACACAGGTTTTTTAATTTGTTGGCATATAGTTGTTCATAGCATTTTACTATAATCTTTTGTAGCTCTATGATGTCAGTTGTTACTTTTTCTCTTTCATTTCTGATTTATTTATTTATTTGGGTCCTATCTCTTTGTTTCTTGATGTGTCTAGTGAAGGTCTCATCAATCTTTTTTATCTTTTCAAAGAACTAGCTCTTGGTTTCATTGATCTTTTGTATTGTTGTTTTAGTCTCTATGCCATTTATTTTGGCTTTGATCTTTATTATTATTTCCTTTCTTCTACTTTCTCCGGGCTTTGATTTTTGTTCTCTTTCTAATTATTTTAGGTGGTAAGGTTAGATTATTTATTTCAGATTATTCTTGCTTCTTGAAGTAGGCCTGTAGTGTTACGAACTTTCCTATCAGGGCTGCTTTGGCTGTGTCCCATACATTTTAAGCTCTATGTTCATTTTCATTTGTTTCCTGGTAATTCTTTTTTGTTTTCCTTGATCTTATTGGGAACCCATTCATTGTTTAACAACATGCTATTTAGTTTCCATGTGTTTGAATGTTTTTTATTGTAGTTGATTTCTAGTTTCATGCCATTGTGATTCGAGAAGGTGCCTGATGTGATTTCAGTCTTCTTGAATTTAAGACGTATTATGTGTCCTAACATGTGGTCCATCTTAGATAATGTTCTATATTTACTTGAAAAGAATATATATTCTGCAATTTGAGGATGAAATGTTTTGGACATATTAATTAAATCCATCCAATCTAGTTGTCATATAAGGTCCTTTTTCCTTGTTCGGTTTTTGTCTGGAAATTCTATCCGGTGATGACAGTAGGGTATAACAATCCCCCTCTCCCTTAATGTCCACCAAGTTGTGTTTTGTTTTTTATATACTTAGATGCTCCTATATTGGTTACATATACACTTACAGGGTTATATCTTCTTGTTGGGTCAATCCCTTTAGTATTATATAGTGGCCTTTTTTGTCTCTTTGTAAGACCTTTGTTTTGAAGTCTATTTTGTTAGATATAAGTATTCCTACCCTGACATTTTTTGTTTGTTTGTTTCCATTTGCATGGAATACTTTCTTTTCCATGCCTTCATTTTCATGCTGTATATATCCTTTGCTCCAAGGTAGGTCTCTTGTAGACAATATATACATGAATCATTTTTTCTTATCTATTCAGCTACCCTATATCTTTTAATTGGAGCATTTAATCCATTTACATTTAAGGTTATTATTGATGGACTAGAGGCCCGGAGAACAAAATTCGTGAACGGGGTGCGGGGGAGTCCCTCAGCTGAGCCTGCACCCTCTCCATTCCAGGACCCCTCAGGGGATGTCCGACTGTCAGGCATCCCTCTCATAATCTGGGACCACTGGCTCCTAACCGCTCACCTATCTACCTGCCTGGTCGCCCCTAACTGCCCTCCCCTGCCGGCCTAGTCACCCCTAACCACCTCTGCCTCAGACCCTGCCACCATGGCTTTTTCTGGAAGGATGTCTGAAAGGATGTTCAGAAGATGTCTGGTCTAATTAGCATATTACTCTTTTATTAGTATAGATAAGTATTTGTCATATTATTCTCTACTTTCCTATGTGTATTTCAAATACTCCGGAATATTTTAAATGAATAAAAAATGGTCAAGTTGCAGAAAAATAAAAGTGTTGAAATACAACCTGGTAAGCTTGAAAGCAACAACATTTGTGTAAAGGGGCATAAGTTGCAGTTGGCAACAAAACTTGCTGTTAGCCGAAACT
Source organism: Myotis nattereri (assembly GCF_964212035.1). Taxonomy (NCBI): domain Eukaryota; kingdom Metazoa; phylum Chordata; class Mammalia; order Chiroptera; family Vespertilionidae; genus Myotis; species Myotis nattereri. The sequence continues at coordinate 21,542,614 of NC_138085.1, forward strand.
GGTTTGGCTCAGTGGATAGAGCATCGGCCTGCGGACTGGGGGGTCCCAGGTTCGATTCCAGTCAAGGGCATGTACCTTGGTTGCAGGCACATCCCCAGTAGGAGATGTGCAGGAGGCGGCTGATCGATGTTTCTCTCTCATCGATGTTTCTAACTATCTCTCTCCCTCCCTCTCTGTAAAAAATCAATAAAATATATTTTAAAAAAAAAACTTTTTGTTAGGATTGCTTGGTTAATATTCTTTTGTTGGAAAGTCATGGTTTGGGCAAAGGAGAAAAGGAAACCAGCCCAATAAAAGGGAATGTCTGATTGGGCCATTGCCACAACAGAGAGGGGGCAGGTCCGGCAAAGGTTCAGACTGTACCACAGGAAGGATGTCTGTGTGTATGGGACACCAAAGGCACCTGTCACACCTGAAACACAATTTGCTAATGCTCACAATTGCAGAGCTCAGGAACAATCACCTTTTTTAAAACTGTTATTTCCCTGACATATAAAATATACTTACATATAAATATACATGCCCTCTTCTGAGCTTCCCCTGCCCTCCACTTAATATTTGGCTATGGCCTTCTTTCTTTTCATGTCAACCAATTGGATGTACAGATATAATTTTTTAAAATATATTTTATTGATTTTTTACAGAGAGGAAGGGAGAGGGATAGAGAGGTAGAAACATCGATGAGAGAGAAACGTCGATCAGCTGCCTCCTGCACACCCCCTACTGGGGATGTGCCCGCAACCAAGGTACATGTCCTTGACCGGAATCGAACCTGGGACCTCTCAGTCAGCAAGCCGACGCTCTATCCCCTGAGCCAAACCGTTTAGGGCCAGACATAGTTTTTAATGGCTACAGTGTTATCCCTGACTGACATTATTATGGTTTACCTCACTAACCCTTTATTTGGGGCAGGTTGTTTCTGGTTTTCCCTGGCATCAACAACTACAGTGAACATAATTGCTTATTTGACTGTTTACTTAGAACACATTCACAGAAGTGGAACTCTTGGCCCAAAGCTAATTCACTTGAATTTTGATCCACATTTTTAAATTGACTTTCCTGAAAGTGCTTCTGTTTGTTTAGTCTATTGGTTTTACATCAGATTACACTCCCACAAACGGGTTAAGAGAAAACTGTTCAACACACCTTGGGCAAATCGCAAACTCTTGCTGAACTTGAGCAACCCCGGGGCACGGGACCTGGAGGATCCAGGCTGGAGGGTGAAGTCCAGAGATGCGCAGGTGGTGCAATCAAGGGCCCTATGTGGGTGTGGGCATGTGAGTGTATGTCGTTCGAGTCCATGCTCATGCCCCCACCCACACGTTTGCGCTTCCGCTCTGCACCCTCGGCCACCAGGAACCTCGAGGAGTTCAGCCCACTTGCCAGTCCCCACCCACTTGGTTGAGCCTTTGGTCGTTATGGACCCTGGCTCTTTATACAAATAGATATTTACTTATTGTCATATTTCCTTTATACCTATGTCCCTCTCTATATGTTTCTTCTTCTTCAAGTGGTCTCTTTAACATTTCTTATTGGTGTCATGGTAATGAATTTCTTTAGCTTTTTTAGGTCTTGGAAGCTCCTTATGTTGCCTTTAATTTTAAATGATAGCCTTGCTGGATAGAGGAGTTTTGGTTTCTTGTCCTTGCTTTTTATTACTTTGAATTCTTCATGCCTATTTCTTCTGGTCTAAAGTGTTTCTGTTGATAAATCAGCTTTATGGAAAATCCTTTGGACATAACTAACTCCCTCTCTTGCTGTCTTTAAGATTCTTCTTTGTCTTTAACCTTTGCCATTTTAATTATGCTTTGTCTTGGTGTGGGTCTCTTTGGGCTCATCTTGATTGAAACTCTGTGGTTCCTGAACTTTACTTTTTCCTTCACTGAGTTAGAGAAGTTTTTGGCCATTCACTTGTTCACTTTCTTCTCTTTCTGGTACCCCTAAGATGCAGATGTTGTTACATATCATGTCATCCAATCATGTCATCCAAAGTTTTCAATCCTTATTTTTTATTTTTTTATTTTCTGCCTCTCTGGTTGGTTTTCTTTTTCTACCTTGCCTTCCAAATCCAACCTATTTTATCCAACCTATTTTAAATTACTTCCAGTGTATTCTTGATGTCAGGTATGGTATTAATTTCTCACAGACTCTTTTTTATGGTTTCTGTGCCCTTTCCCATTCTGTTGTAATTGTCACTAAGTTCCTTGAGCATCCTTACAACTGTTACTTTGAACTCTCTATCTGATAAATTCTTGCCCTTTCTTTTTCATTTACATCTTTTTTGGATAACTTTCATTTGGGAACTGTTTCTTTGTCATCCCCTTTTGGCTGTTTCTTTGTGTTTGCTTTTATGTATTTGATAGAACTATTATGACTCCAAGCCTTCATTCAGTGGCCTTATGTATTAGGTGTCCTATGGGACCCAGTGATACATTCTTCTTGATCTCCTGAGCTGGTTGCTCTAGGAATGTCACGTGTGTGGTTCATGTGGGCCTTTCTGTTGTAATTTGCTTTTGGTTACTTTTGGTCCATTCATTGGTGGGATCAACCTTCAGACTGGCTGACAGACTCAACCCCGATCATAGCATACAGGGTGCTGTGCAGGTGTGTCTTGATGTGTCTTGTTTTACTCAGTGGCACAATCTTTCAAATCACTTGAGTTCCATGTTCCTAGAATGTTCTTGTGGGTTCTGTGCACCCCTAGTTATAGTTGTGTCTTGAATGCTGTTGGCTCTTTCATGGGTCGAGTTAACCATTCAGGATGGGTGGCTATAAGAGTAAACCTTGCTCATTGTGTATGAAATGCTGTGCAGGGCTTTCCCCATCACAAAGTTGTTCTCAGCAGGGTTTGGTGCCTGCCTGAATCCTCCTTTGTGTGTGTCATTTGTGTGGATAGTTGTGTCTGGTGTAGTCTGAAGCTCATCACTGGTTGTGTTGGTTCTTGGTCAATTTGGATGGCATTCGGGTACAGGTTGCTGTCACACTTTGTGTATAACCAGCTTTGGCCTATCTGTCTGTAGCTGCCATGCTGTTCACTGTTTGCATCTACTGGACCTGAATGTGCATTGGAGGGATCAATCAGTATAAAAGGATCACCTTCTTCCAGTATGGAACTGAGGGCAGATCTGTAAGAGGAATGAGGTTTCCCGAGGCCCACCTCCACCTGAGAACTACTCTGCCTACCACAGGGGCTGCCTGGTCTTCCTCCAGAGCTTTCTGAAGACAACTGTTAGATGAGCCCATCCTAATTGAAATAGGGTTTTAGGGCCCCCTACTTGGTGATCATACAGTTAGAAACTCAATGTGCAAAAAGTGGCCCCTGCTTCAAAGCCAAACCCTTCCATCTCTACCGGTATCTCCAACTCTAGTTCTCCCTATGGGGGCTCAGTGCAGGTCAGTTTGGGTACAGCTAGCTGTCCCCTCTTCAGGAGCAAACTCAGTTGCCCTGGGCTCAGGGCCATAGATCAAAAGAGTCTCCCATTGCTCATGATGCCAGCCCTGTCCACAGGAGGGGGCTAAGCATTTCGTTCTGGTCTTTGACAATAGCCTCTGATGATCTCATACTTTGAATGTCCCCTCTCTAAGCTGCTCTTCCACCCCCCCACCCCCCCACCCCCCCACCCCCCATGGAGCTGTTCCCATTGGGGGTATCTGGGACTTGTCAGGGCTGATCCAAACAGTCTCCTGTTGGGGGTGGTGTCAGCAAATGTAGTTACACAGCCCAGCACTTGCCCCTTGCCCATCTGGTTCCCATACAGAAGTTTCCTTGGGAGACACGGTACAAAAATCACAGCTCTATGTGGCTCCCTGGCCCCTCTGTGCCACCAAACTTGGCAGGATGGGGCCAAAGGTCAGCTGTGTGGCGCTCTGATCTCTCCATGCGACTGCTCTCAGAAGAGCAGAGCCCAAAGTCCCAGGAGCTCTGCATGGACTCCAAACCCATCAGGACAGGTTCCCTGCGCCGCCAAACAGGGCAAGGCAGGCTGAGCAGCTCAATAGGTGAAGGGGCAGGCACCAGTTAGTGCAGTGGTTCCCAAACTTATTTGGCCTACCGCCCCCTTTCCAGAAAAAATATTACTCAGCGCCCCCTGGAAATTAATTTTTTTTAAATTTTAATAGCAATTAAACAGAAAGATATATGTATTAATGTTTCTACCTTTTTCGTAAAATATAGTAAAGAAAGGTGTAAATTAGAAACATTGAAGTTTGAAATTATGAAACTATTTATTGAACTCAGAATAGAAAGGTAATACAAAAAAAGTTAAAACAAATGCACCTGTGGCCATCACCGCCCCCCCTGGATCGCTGCAGCGCCCACCAGGGGGCGGTAGCGCCCACTTTGGGAATCACTGAGTTAGTGCTCAGAAGTGGGAGACCAACCCTCTCTCCCAGTTCACAGTTTACTCACCTATGTCTCTTCCAAAAGCCTCCCCCCAAAATAGAGAGCCTCTTTAAGTCACTGCTGGGTGTGACCAGCAGACCCCTTTGTAGGACCTGAGTATCACAGCATGGCATCACCAGCAGTTGGAGTCTGTTTGGAGCAAACACCCCAGGCTGGTGCTGAACCTTTAGGAGTGCTCTTTCCCTAAGAGGGTGTGATCTGAATCTCCCAGGCAGTCTAAATCCTCACTGATTCCTGTGCAGGCTTCTCTTCCCAGTTGTGTTGCTCTGGATTGGGAATCCCTATGTGAGGTTGAGACCCTAGCTCCTATGGGGAGGAAGTTCCACAGTCACAATATCCTCCTGGCTTCTCAGCCATGGCCACACCTTCTTACCAGGCCTCTATGTGGCTTCTGTGCGCCTTGGTTATAATATTTCAGATCAGCTGGCCTTCAATTGGTTTTTCAGGTTAATTGCTCTGTAACGTAGCTCTGCAGCCATCTTGAAATACTTTTTATTTGTATCCACTCACATGTTTACAGAAGTTTTTATTCATCATTGCTTCTTACATTCTATTTCTTCCTTCTAAGTTTAGTTTTCTTTCTTTAAACTTACTTTCTTTGACCTGTCAGTTTATTTTCTCAGTCTCTTCTGCAAATGGCTTTATTTTACTCTCATTCTTGTATATTAGTTTAGCTGAATATAGAATTCAAGATTCAGGATTTTTCCCTATTATAACTTTAAATGTAATTGTCTTATCGAGAAGCCTGTTCTCATTGTAATTGTAATTCTGTATAAGTCTATCCTGTCATTGGTTCCTTTTAAGGTATTCTCTTTTTCTTTGTGTGTAGTCTCACTATTATATGTCTAGGTATGGATTCTTTTGGGGAGGAATGTCTTGGTTAGGTTGCACTATTTCAGTTAGAGTATCCATGCCTTTTATGAATCTGGAAAATACTCAGGTGTTATTTCTTTGAATATTACTGCCTCCACATTTACTCTACTGTTTCCTCTAACTTTTAAAATACACTTTTTGAATCTTCTAGCCCAAATGTTTATTAATATTTTATCATAGTTACCATTTGTTTATCTCTCTGTTCTTTGATCTGTCTTTTAGTTTGTTCTTCCCTCGCAAACTGTATTCGTCTGTTCTTTGATGCATTCATTAATTTTTCATTTATTTTTTCTTTCTAGAAGTCCTACTTGATTCTTTTTCACGTGTCTTATTAATTTTTCTTTAATGTCTTTACAACTTTTAAGCATATTTTCCTATGCCTTCTAAGATATTTTGTTCAATAACTTGAAGTTCTAGAACTCTGATCCTGCTATGTGCTATGTTACTCTGACTCTCACTACTTGACTGTAATCTCTTTAAAAAGAACGTTGTTTCTTCTATAGACTCCTGTATGGCCAGGGGTTTGGGTGGGCTTCTACAAAGGGACAAACTTTATGTTGAAGTTTAGAATTTGGATGGGTAGTGTAAAGTCTAACTTTAAAATTGAGTGAACTCAGACCTAAGATTTCAGTTTCTTACAGAAGACATTTTTCTCCGTATCCAGAGAATAGGTCAAGATAAATTTTTGTTTATATTTCTGTGAGGTTGAGTGGATTTTTTTCCCCTCAGAGCCGCCTCTCGAGGGCCCCAAATTATGTACAGGTCTCAGTTCCAACTCTCCATTAATTCTACATCTTGTCTCCTATACTTGCTTGAATGTTGGAACGTAAGTCATTCACTGTTAGTGGCTCTTTCAACCCCCAACTCTTAGCTTTAGGCTTTCATTTGCTTCCTGCTCTGGCTTTGTTTTCTTTGTTTTCAGCATGTGAGAATTTTTCTTTCTTCCTTAAAAGTTTATCTATGAATTACATATATTCATTTGGTTATTTGACTGATGCATGACTCCCCCATAGTCTGAAAGTTTTGTCAGAGCAGAGACCATTTTGCTTACCATTGGATATGCATTTAAGCACATTGACTGGAGGTGATTTAAAGAATGAGTGAGGCCCTAACCAGTTTGGCTCACTGGATAGAGTGCTGGCCTGCAGATGGAAAGGTCCCAGGTTCCATTGATTCTGGTTGCAGGCTCCTCCCCGACCCAGACCCTGGTCAGGGCTCCTGCAGGAGGCAACCAATCGATGTGTTTTTTTCACATTGATATTTCTCTGTGTCTTTTTCTCTCTCTTTCACTCTCTCTAAAAATCAATGGAAAAATATCCTTGGTGAGGATTAAAAAATAATAATACTTAAAAAAAAAGAATGAGTGAGAAATACAGTGAGTGAGAAGGAAGGGAGGGAGAAAGGTAGAAGTGAATTGTGACCAAATAATTTTTTCCAGGAGCAATATTTTAGTGATTTGTACTTTTAAAAGGAGTTGTAAAAGTAGAAAAGTGTCTTTACTTGTCTCTCAGTTCTGTTATCTTCACATAATAGCAAATGCTTCTTTGTAGATGGTAGTGTATTTAAGACATTTTTTTTCTGAAAAAGGAGGGATTATCTTGAATGTTTGAAAGCATTTATATAACTTGAATCTCATTTATATAACTTGAATACCATTTTTAAAACATACCCTTATTTCTCATAATGTGGATTTATTCTTAATTTATACTTGCCCAGAGTCTTTTTCCCTAAGGTATTAGTAAGTGCTAGAGAGTTATCAATCCTCATTTTATTATATTACTAGAGGTCCAGTGCATGAAATTCATGCACTGGTAGGGTCCCTAGCAGCTGCTGGCTGCCGGCCAGAGCCTCCCTCCCTCCCCTGCCCAGCCCTGCCCCCTGGTCAAGCTCCCGGATGAACTCCTGGTTGAGGGGACAATTTGCATACATACACTTTTATTATATAGGATGATCAATATCAACATATATTTTAAGAATTGGAAAATGAGTATTATGAGTGAAATAGTTGCTGTTTCATTTGTCACTTTATTGTTAAAGACAACAATAATATTTATATTATAGAATAATAGAAACTGTGGCAAACAGACAGAACTGTAGACCAAACATGTATATATCTCAACCAGCTTTGGGGCTGAGACTTTTAAGTGGGAATAGTTGTTTTCCAAATATGTTGACCACCTTACTCATGGGCTTTGTGTATAGAAACTTGAAACCCAAATGTGTGTGTCATAGTGCTTTGTACATATATTACTACCTATAGCATCTAAAGTTCCTTATAATGTAAGTGTACTATCATTACTAGTAAAAGATTTGCCCCATTTTGTGCTCTATGTTGTAGTTTTTTTCCAAGTTAAAAACTATAATAATAATTTTGTCTTTGTAGCACTTAAATGCAGAAAGGTCTTACAAGGCCCAGATTTGTACCTTGCATAAATCTCTTGTGAAGATGGAAGAGGAGCTTCAGAAGGTTCAGTTTGAAAAGGTGTCTGCCCTTGCAGACTTGTCTTCCACAAGGGAACTTTGTATTAAACTTGACTCAAGCAAGGAACTTCTTAATAGGCAGCTGATTGCTAAAGATCAAGAAATTGAAATGGTATGTAATGCATTTAAAATGTTTTATTTTTTCATATTTCTAGTATATAAAATTACTACAGGATTAGAAAAAAAGTTGTGTTTAATATTACATCAAGCCTGTCTCTCACCTTTAGATTTCTTTTTTAAGTCCCAGAGATTAATTTGATAGCTACATTCCAACAATTCAAGTAAGTAACATAACTCTTCCTCTGAGCATTTAATTTATATTTACTTTTGTCTAGGTCCTAGGAGAATTATAAAACATCTTTACATGCCAATCAGTAAAGAACCATGAGGTTGAGGTCCATCCAGCTAAATTATAACTTTAATGACATTCTTTTAGCTAAATTTATTTACTAATTGGGTTCTTTTAAACTGTAATTCAGTTGATTATATCCACCATGTGGCTGACAATGTGTTTGCCACTGTGACTATAATGTTCAAAAGATACAGGCCGCTGCTCTCACGGACCTTTCAGTATTGGCATTGGGATGAATGTTCTAAGAAATACGGTTTAGAGAGGGAGATCCTATTCAGTCTGTGGGTGTCGGGAGGGAGTGGACATACTAATGAGCACAGAAGAGATGAGGTGTTTCATTCAGAGGGAACAACAACATAGGGAATGAATGGAGGTAAAAGCTATTTCTTGCGTGAATAGTAAGTAATTTTCAATGGCCAGTGTAGCATGCATGGGTGAAAATTGCTGGAGATGCATCTAGAGAGAGAGATGGAACTCAGATCCTAAAGTATATGTATACAAGTTGCATAGTGTAACTGAAGAATTAACAAATTTGATCATGTGTACATTTCTGTTATTTTCAAATCCTATTGAAATTTTAGTTTTCTTAGTCTACTGTTTGTTAGGAGAATATGTTGCATTTGAGAATCATGTAGCCAGCTGGTTCTGTAAGAATTTACTGTTTATATTTTATGAATGAAGTATATGCCAGTATTGTCAGACTCTTCCTTTAATTATTTTTTTATTTCAGCAAGAACATTTTAATGATAAAAGTAACTCATAGATACTCACTGTAACAATTTAAATAATATGTCCTTAATTTTTTCTTTAAAAAAACTTTTTAGTTGGTGTTTTCAAATTGGAAAAATAATACATGTAATAATTGAACATTTGTTATTTGTAGTTTTGTTTTTTCTTTTCTTTTTTTTATAATAGCTATCCTCATAGTTGTTAAGTGGTCAGGCTAATGCAGCTTTTAATATTCTCTCTTTATCTTTCACTTTTACCATTTTAATTAGGATGTGTCTTGATGTGGGCTTCCTTGGGTCCATATTGTTTGGGACTCTGTACTTCCTGGACTTGTGTGTCTTTTTCCTCTCCAGTTAGGAAGTTTTTGCCATTATTTCTTCTAATAAGCTATTGATCCCTTGCTCTCTCCCTTCTATGTCTGGTACCAGTATGATGCAGATGCTGTTACATTTCATGTTATCCCAAAGGTCCCTTAAACTATCCTCATGTTTAAAATTCTTTTTTCTTTTTGCTGCTCTGATTGGGTGTGTGTTTTTTCTACCTTGTCTTCCAAATTGCTGATTCAGTCCTCTGATTCATCCAACCTACTGTTTATTCTTTCCAGTGTATTCTTCATTTCAGATGTATTCTTCATTCCTGATTGGTCCTTTTTATGATTTCTATGTCCTTTTTCATGATTTTGAGCATACTTATAACCATTACTTTGAACTCTAATCTGATAAATTACTTGCCTCTATTTCATTTAGCTCTTTTCTTTTGGAGATTTTTCCTGGTTTTTCATTTGGGACATGTTTCTTTGTTTTCCCATTTTGGCTGCCTTTTTTTGTTTGTTTCTATGTATTAGATAGAACTGCTATGTCTCCCAGTCTTTGTGGGATGGCCTTGTGTAGTAGGTGGCCTGTGGAACCCAGTGGTGCAGTCTCTTGGCCACCTAAGCTGTGTGCTCCTAGAATGTGCTTTGTGTGGTTATGTGGCCCTAATGTTATAATTGAGTCTTGGTTGCTATTGCCCTATGGGGTGGGATTGACCCCAGGTTGGCTCACTGTGAGGCTCAACCCTGACCATAGCATGCAATCTGCTGTACAGGTGCTGACCACAGGAAGCAGAGTTTGCCTAAGCAGGGTTTGGTGCCTGCCAAGATCTCCCTTTTGATATGCTGCTTATAAAGCTCATTGCATTCTGCTCTGATGTTGTCTAAAGCTGGCCACTGTGTTTGTTGGTTCTGGGCCTCTTGGGAAGAACTTGGTGCAGGCTAATGTCATACGCTGCCTGTGACTGGCTTATGGAAACCTGTCTGTAGCTATAAGTGTTCCACGGTTTGTGGCTGCCTCTGCTGCACCTGGGTGTGCATGGCAAGACTAAGCTTCATACCAAGGTTTATTTTTACCAGCACCGAGCCTGAGAGAGCAGGTCAGCAAAATCCCAACGCACCATGACAAGATCCACCATGACAAGATCCAGCCTACCTCTGCCTGCCGGCTTCCTATTAGACTCAGTCATTGAAAGGGCCTCTGTCTATACTCCTCAGGAAGGCATGAGGTTTAAAGGGTGGGGTGAGAGGGAGTCCAGAGGGCAGGGCTATTGCTTTCCCTTAGGCTGATGCTGCATGAGGGGAGTGAACCACCCAAGAAAGATGGCATCTGCTTTGGGTGAATGACTCAATACAAGGATCCTGAAAGCTCCTTCCCCAGAGCCACAAAACCTAGACTCTACTCATGAAACACTAATCCAGCCGTGGGCAAACTACGGCCCGCGGGCCGGATCCGGCCCATTCAGCTGTTCTATCCGGCCCGCGGAGCCGAAAGAGCGGAGGGTTCTCTTGCTCTCCCCTCCGCTCCTTCACCAGCAGCAGTGTTAACATGGCAACGTCGGGAAACATGGCCGCAGCTCCTTCTTCTGAGTCCAGTTTAAGAACCCATTGTGGCCCTCGAGTCAAAAAGTTTGCCCACCCCTGCTAGTCCATTCCACCCTCCCTCCACAGAAGCCCAAGTTGAGTGGCTGTGAATGAAATTTTGTGAGTTGGCTCTTTAAAAGGGTTCCTGTGTCTGTAGTGGACTTGCCCCTCTCTGTGGCGGACAGAATCCCTGCTGCTTTTCACAGCCAGGTGCTCTGTGGGTGCCACTTTTTGCCTCTGGTGCTTTGGGCTAGGGAGCCTGGCTTAGGGTTTAGAAACCACACTCTCATGGGGAATCTCCTGCAGCTGATATATCCCTCTGGAACCTCAGCAACCACCTTAGGGGTGGGGCCAGCTCTTCTTGCATCTCTGCCTTCCTATTAGTCTTACTGCGGCTTCTTCTGTAAATCCTTGGTTGTAAAACTCTTCAGCTAGTCTTCAGTTGTTTATTCAGGTTGTTTTTTTAATAATTTAGTAGTAACTCAAGTTTTGTCTTGGGAGGAGATGAGTGTATCATCCACCTACACAACCACCATTTTGGATCAACAGCCTTCATTTTCTTTCTTTGTTTTTTTTGGTTAATCCTCATCTGAGGAGATTTTGTTGTTGTTGTTAATCTTCTCCTCAGATGAGAATTATATATATATATATATATATATATATATATATAGTTTAGTCCTCATTTGAGAATATTTTTTCCATTGATCTTCAGAAACAGTAGAAGGGGGGAGGGAGAGGGAAAAAGAGAGAGAGAGAGAAACATCAATATGAGAGAGACACATTGATTGGTTGCCTCCCGCATGTGCCCCAACTAGGGCCAGGGATTGGACTTGAAACCCAGGTACATTCCCTTGACTGGGAATCAAACTCTTAACTGTTCAGTGCACAGGCTGACAGGCTGACCACTGATCACATAAGCCAGGGCACAAGGATATTTTTTCCCCTTGATTTTTCTAGAGAGAGTGGAAGGGAGTGTGTGGCAGGAGGGAGGGAGGGAAAGAAAGAGAGAGAGAGAGAGAGAGAGAGAGAGAGAGAGAGAGAGAGAGAGAGAGGTGAAATATACACACCAATTGGTTGCCTCCCAATTGGTTGCCTCCCAAGAGCCCTGACCGGGACTGGGGATTGAACCTGCAACCCAGGTACATGCCTTTGACCAGGAATCAAACCCACAACCCTTTGGTGCATAGGCCAATGCTTTGCTACTGAGCAACACAACCAGGGCTCCTTTATTTTCTGTTAACATATTTGAAGAAATATAATTCATACTCCATATAGTTTAACTTGGTCTTAGGGGTTTTTTTCTTCTAAATAAATACAGTATATCTGTCTACTTTTCATAAGCAAATAAAACTGCAGATGAATTTAGATGAAAAATTTCTAAAAATGGAATCCAACATGATTAAAAATGAATTTATACCATGATTAAGTGGATTTACCCCAGAAATGAAAGGTTGGTTTATTATCTGAAAAACAATTAATGAAATGTATTATACCAATAAAATAAAGAACAGATACCAATGATCATCCCAGTAGATGTAGAAAAAGCATTTGACAAAATTCAACACCATTTTATGATTTAAAAAAAATATAAACTAAGAACAGAAGAGAATTTAAGTTGATAAAGAACATCTGCAAAAAAACCCACAATTGACATATACTTAATGGTAACAGAGTGAATGTTTTTTCTTGTTTTTGTCAGTAACACAGCAAATACAGTATGCTCTCCTCACCTCTTGTAGCTAATATTGTACTGGAAGTTCTATCCTGAGAAATAAGGCTAGAGAAAGACACAAAAGGCATCCAGATTGGTACAGAGTAAAACTATCTCTATTTATAGATGATGATCTTACATATAGAAAATCCTAGAATCTACTTAAAAACCATTCAAATTAATAAATACATTTATCAAGTTTGCAGAATATAAGATTAATATACAATAATCATATTTTTATGAGTGGATGAATAATTCAAAAATTGAAATAAGAAAACTAATACATCAAATGATATTACATACAAAAGGATGGTGTCAAGAGAGGACAAAATACTTAATAATAAATTTAACAAAGAAGTGCAACACATGTATTTTATAAGACAAAAAATCATTGTTAAAAGAAATTAAGGAAGACCTAAATAAATAGAAAGACAACCTATATTCATTCATCAGAAGACTTAAATTAACATTGTTCAAATGGCAATACTAACTCAAATTGATTAAAAAAAAAATCAATACGATGCCTATCAGAATCTCAGCTGGCTTCTTTATAGAAATTGACAAAATGATATAAAGTTAATGTGCAGTGCAAGAGACTTAGAATAGCCAAAACAATCTTGAAAAAGAAGAACAAAATTAGAGGACTAACAATTCCCAATTTCAAAACTCACTACAAAATTACAACAATTAAGACAGTGTAGTACTAACATAAGAAAAGACAATGGTCAATGGGACAGAATCAAGAGTCCAGGAATAAACTCTTATATTTGTGATAAATGATTTTCAAAAAATTGGTGACCATACAGTTTAATGGGGAAAGAAGAATTTTTCCAACAAATGGTACTGGGACAACTGAACATCTACATGGAAAAGAATGGAGTTGAATTCCTATCACATACCACATGCAAATATTAACTTAAAATAGATTATAGGCCTGTATGTAAATCTTTATGACCTTAGATACATATAGAAAGCATAGCAACAAAAGAAAAAAATAAATGAAAAGGACTTCATCAAAACAACTTTTGTGTTGCAAATGATGTCCATAAAGTAAAAAGGCATTGCACAGAATGAGAAAAAAAATTTCAAATCATTTATCTTTTAAGAAAATTATATAAAGGATATGTATAAAGAATTTTTATAACTTAACTAGAGGCCCGGTTCACAAAAATTTGTGCACTGGGGGGGTGGGGAGGGGGGTCCCTCAGCCCAGCCTGTGCCCTCTCGCAGTCTGGGAACCCTCAGGGGAGGTCCACTTGCTAGTGGGGAGCAGACCTAAGCTGCAGTCGGACATCCTTAGAGCTGCTGAGGAGGCAGAAGAGGCTCCCACCACCACCGCTGTACTGGCAGCCATCAGCCTGGCTTGTGGCTGAGCAGAGCTCCCCCTGTGGGAACACCCTGACCACCAGAGGGCAGCTCCTGCATTGAGCGTCTGCCCCCTGGTGGTCAGTGTGTGTCATAGTGACCAGTCATTCCCAGTCCTTCTGCTGTTAGGGTCAGTTTGCATATTACCCTTTTATTATATAGGATAGAGGCCTGGTGCATGGGTTGGGGCCAGCTGGTTTGCCCTGAAGGGTGTCCCGGATCAGGGTGGGGGTTTCACTTGGGTGCCTGGCCAGCCTGGATGACGGGCTGGTGGCTGTTTTCAGGCTGGCCACACCCCCTTCAGGGTGGGGGTCCCCACTGGGGTGCCTGGCCAGTCTGGGTGAGGGGCTGAGGGCCATTTTCAGGCTGGTGGGCGACTGAAGCTCCCAACCTCTCCTTTTTTTCTTTTTATTTTTTTATTCTGGGATTTATTTACCTTCTATAGCTGTCACTGGAGCTGAGAGCCGGCTTTAGCTCTGAGGCCCAGCTCCAGCTCTGAGACCTCAGCTGCTGAAAGCAGGTATCTGCAGTTTGTTTAGCTTCTATAATTGAAACACTGTTGCGGTCCTGCTTGCTGAGGCCCGGCTAGCTGAAAGCAGGTATCTGGGGTTTGTTTAGCTTCTATAATTGCAACATTGTTACTTAGAGTGCAGCTCAGAGCCCAGCCGCATCAGGCAGGGAATCTTGGCTTCCTCCATCACTGGAGCAAACAAGCCTCCTGTTCGCTTGAGCTGCGTGGTTGCCAGCTGCCATCTTGGTTGGCAGTTAATTTGCATATCGCCCTGATTAGCCAATGGGAAGCATATCGGAGGTACAGTTAATTACCCTATTTGTCTTTTATTAGATAGGATAATAACCCAACTGAAAAGGGCAAAACATCTTGAGACATTTCTTTATAGAAGATACATAAATGGCCAATAAGCTCATGAAAAGCTCAACATCATTAATTGTCCAAGAAATGCAAATCAAAACAATACTATTTCACAAGCACTGGAGTGGCTACAATGAAAAAACATAATGACAGACAGTAATAGGTGTTGGCAAAGATCTAGAGATTTTGGAACCTTCATACATTGTTAGTGGGAATGTAAAATAAAGAGACCATTTTGGCAATTCTTTAAAATGTTAAAAATAGAATTACCATAGAGCCCAGACATTCCACTCCTATCTATTGAAAAGGATTGAAAACATAGGCATGTGCAAAAACTTGTACATAAATGTTCTTAGAGCATTATTTATAACTAGAGGCACGGTGCACAAAATTCACGCACTGGGGGCGGGGACTCAGCCTGTCCTGTGCCCTCTCACGGTCCAGGAGCCCTTGGAGGATGTCCAACAGGGGGCAGCTCCTGCATTGAGTATCTGCCCCCTGGTGGTCAGTCACATCATAGTGACCAGTCATTCTGCCATTGGGCAGAAACCGGCTCTCCAGCATTCCCTGAGGGGTCCCAGATTGCAAGAGGGCGCAGGCCAGGTCGAGGACCCCATCAGTGCACAATCAGGGCTGGGGAGGGACCACAGGAGGGCTCCACGGGAGGTTGGCCAGCCAGGAAGGGACCGCAGGAGGGCTCCATGGCATGTCCAACCCGTGTCACTCAGTTCTGATCAGCCAGACCCCAGCAGCAAGCTAACCTACCAGTCAGAGCGTCTGCCCAATGGTGGTCAGTGCACACCATAGCAAGCGATTGAGTGGCCTTAGCATATCACTAGCATATTATGCTTTGATTGGTTGAATGGCTGACCAGAGGACCAGACACTTAGCATATTAGGCTATTTTTATGTAGGATAGCCAGAAAAAGTAAATAACTCAAGGGTCCCTACATCTATGCAAGGAAATATTATTTGGCAATAAGTGTAGTAAAGAAATACACCTTCTAAAACATGGATGACTCTTTAAAACATTAGGTTAAGTGAAGGAAACCAGTCACAATAGACCACACACACACTGTATTATTCCATTTGTATGAAATGTCCAGAATAAGACAGATCATAGAAACTGAAGGTAGATTAGGGATTGTTTCAGGCAGATGCTGGGACGGTGGACAGTAGGTGTTTGGGGAGACTGCTAATGGGTACTGGATTTTATTTGTGGATGATGAAAAATTCTAACACTAAAGTGTGCAATCTAATCTAATAAAAGACAAACATGCAAATTGACCATACCTTTGGTATACCTTAAGCCATGCCCACCAGCCAACCAGAGTGACTATATGTAAATTAACCCAACCAAGATGGTGGCCGGCAGCCACGGAGCTGGAGCGAGCAGGAGGCTTGGTTGCTCCAGTGATGGAGGAAACTAAGCTTCCCGCCTGCCACGGCTGGCTCTGAGCTCCACTCAAGGCAACAAAGTTTCAATTATAGAAGATAAATAAACCCCAGATACCTGCTTTCAGCCGGCCATGGCCACAGAGCTGGAGCAAGCAGGAGGCTTGGATTGCCCCTGGCGATGGAGGAAGCCAAGCTTCCCGCCCGCCTTGGCTGGCTCTGAGCTCCACTCAGGCTACAAAGTTTCAATTATAGAAGATAAATAAATCTCAGAATAAAAAAAAAATGGAGAAACTGGGAGCTTCTGTCGCTGGGGGGCTTGACCAGACTGAAAACGGCCCTCAGCCCCTCATCCAGGCTGGCCAGGCACCCCAGTGGGGACCCCCACCCTGAAGGGTGTGTGACCAGCTGTAAACAGCCATCAGCCCCTCACCCAGGCTGGCCAGGCACCCCAGCGGGACCCCCACCCTGATCCGGGACACCCTTCAGGGCAAACCAGCTGGCCCCAACCCATGCACCAGGCCTCTATCCTATATAATAAAAGGGTAATATGCAAACTGACCCTAACAGCAGAAGGACTGAGAATGACTGGTCACTATGACACACACTGACCACCAGGGGGCAGACGCTCAATGCAGGAGCTGCCCTCTGGTGGTCAGGGCACTCCCACAGGGGCAGCTCTGCTCAGCCACAAGCCAGGCTGATGGCTGCCAGTACAGCGGTGGTGGTGGGAGCCTCTTCTGCCTCCTCAGCAGCTCTAAGGATGTCCGACTGCAGCTTAGGTCTGCTCCCCACTAGCAAGTGGACCTTCCCTGAGGGCTGCCGGGCTGCCAAAGGGATGTCTGATTGCCAGCTTAGGCCCAATCCCCTGGGAGCAGGCCTAAGCCAGAAGGTGGTCATCCCCCGAGGGGTCCCAGACTACAAGAGGGCACAGGCTGGGCTGAGGGACCGCCCCCCGTCCCCCAAGTGCACAAATTTTTGTGCACCAAGCCTCTAGTTATGGTATGGTTGCACAACTCTTTTAATATACTAAAAAAATTGAATTGTACCTTTTAAATGTCTGAGTTATATATGGTATGTGAATCATATTTCAATAAAGCTGTTGCCAAAAAAAGTGATGCTCCATTTTGTATTCCTGCAGGGTGTATGAAATTACTATTGCCCATTTTAAAGTTAATCAACACACACTAAGAAATTTACCAATTTGTTAAACTGGATCAGAGATTTTGCTCCCCCTGGACATCCAGCAATGTCTGGAGACACTTGTGGTTGTCACTGCTAGGGTGGGGGATGCCACTGGCCTCTAGTAGAGGTCAGGGGTGCTGTAAGCACACTGTGAGGCATAGGCAGCTCCCTATGCCACTTACTCATTCAACCCAAAAGGTTGCTACTGTCAAGGTTAAGAAACTAGAAATAGCATTTTGTTTTAATTTATATTTCTTTGATTATTCATAAAGTTATTTTCCCTTATGTTTAATAATTAGATATATTTTATGTTTCTGTTCACATTTCTCAATTTGCATGAGTTTCTTATATTAGTAAGATGTTAACTCTTTATTTTATTTACTGAGTTTATTTTCTTCCTGTTGTTTTCTTGTAAATTTTAAGCTTTATATAGACTATCAATATGTTTTTGTTTGGTCAGACATCACTTTTTAATTGTGTATAGTTCAGGAAGTTTTTCCCCCAGCTGCCTCCCCCTCCTCCTTTAATCTCATTTTTTAAATTTTTTAAATATATTTTTATTGATTTCAGAGAGAGGAAGGGAGATGGAGAGAGAGATTAAAACATCAGTGATAAGAGAGAATCATTGATTGGTTGCCTCCTGCACAACCCCTACTGGGGATTGAGCCTGCAACCCAGGCATGTGTGCTTGATTGGAATCAAACCTGGGACCCTTCAGTCCACAGGCCGACGCTCTATCCACTGAGCAAAACTGGCTAGGGCACATTTAACTTTTTAAATGCGTATATAATTTATTATAATGTGTATTATGAGATAATTTTAGGAATACTTTTTTTACTAAATAGTAATGTCTGGTTTTCTTTCTTTTGGAGAAACATTTGGCTTGCACAGTGTATTTCAGGTTCAAGATAACCTTCAAAAAAATGAAAATTTCCAAGGGTTTATGCAAGGGAGGGCATGTGTAATGACTCCTTGTCTTCCTTAACAATGGAGTGCAATGACACTCCATAATGTAGTTGGATGTTTGTAACTCACCTAACAGAGTAAAAGCAGTAGTCACAGGTATCACCATGTCAGTCATGCAGAAATGTATAAATAAATATCAAAGCTGGAAATGGAGATTGTTTGCAGTTTGAGGTAAATAACTCATTACTTAATGAATTTTTTGATATGATCAAAAAGTTGGAAAAAATGAAACTCTGTGTGTGTATGTGTATTTGGTAAGGAGGACGACAATATTTCTATTCAAGAAATTAAAAGGGCCCTGGTCAGGTGGATCAGGTGGTTGGAGCGTCATACCATATACCAAAAGGTTGTGGGTTTGATTCCTAGTCAGGGCACATACCTAGGTTGCAGGTTTGTTCCCTGTGGGGGCACAAATGGGAGGCAACTGATCAATGTTTCACTCTCACATCAAAGTTTATCTCTCTCTCATTTTCTCACATTTGTCTCTCTAAAGTGAATAAAAAACATATCAGTTGAGGATTTTGAAAAAGAAAGAAATTAAAGGGGGTTCTTATTACATAATACAGAAATTTTATAAGTCTTTGATAATCTATCAGTTAAGTGATGAATGGGAATAAGTATAGATATCTTCCTATTATTGTACAGATGGAGAATGAGTTAGATTCTGCTCGTTCTGAAATAGAACTCCTCAGAAGTCAGATGACAAATGAGAGAATCTCCATGCAGAATCTAGAAGCTTTGCTGGTGGCCAATCGGGACAAAGAATATCAGTCTCAGATAGCGCTTCAAGAAAAAGAATCTGAAATTCAGCTGCTTAAAGAACACCTGTGTTTGGCAGAAAATAAAATGTGAGTCTGTTAGCAGTATAATAACAAAGTCATATTCCTTAAATTTTTGATACTTTATTGGTTAGTAGAATTATAAAGCTGGAATTTATATAATTTAAGCATCCATAATTAGCCATTAATTAAACTGAGCACCAGAAATATTGTGATTTGCCAAAAATTTAGTGCTAGTTTCTATTATATGTTTAGCTAAATTGATTTAAATTTAAGTTTAACCATTGTGTTGATTGTTTCCAATAGAACTTTGGGTATAATAAGATGTCTGATCTAAAATACTGTCTTTAGGAAATATTATAACCAGATTAGAAAAATATACACTTCTGAAACCAGAAGAATTTTTCTATATATGAACCCACTTGGTGTTGCTCCCTAATCTTTCCATTTGTCACACTGTATTTGCTATGTACCTATAATTGTACATACTAGGTACCTGCAAGGACTCCTGCATTCACAGAATACTGAAGACTTCCCTTAGAGCATGATTGTGGCTGCTTCTTTCAGCATCCCAGCACCATTAGCAGCTTATTCCATGACCCTGCTGGGAGGGTGGGTGGAAATGCCTGCCTGGAGAGTGAATGTTCTATTGTAAACTTGGTCACCTCTCACCAAAAACAGAGGCATGGGGACCCCCAGCCTCTGTTCTTACCTGTCTCCTCTATAACACTTTCATCTAGCCTCAACTCTGCCCTCCCGTCTGAGCACGGGGTCTGGGGAGGGACAGGAATCATGGTCTCAGGAATCAGCCACTCACAGGAGCCCCTGACTGAGCCCAACCTGTATAGCCAAAGCCAGTTCCTTCAGAAACTGTTTCCAGGTTATGGCAGCTGTCACTGAGTCCTTAGTCACTGCCGCTGGGCTGTTGTGCTACCTTTAACCAGTTCTGCCAGGTCACTTTCTCAAGCCAGAGGTGGAAATCTCTTAAGAATGTAACCTTAAAGACTACCTTCTGTTTTAGACTGTCTGATCAGTACTGTCCCTTACCCTGGTAAATACGATCAGCTTGTGTGCTCTAGAGTGCTGTCCTGGGAACAAGCAGAGAGGGGAGCGCTCCGTACAAGCAGCATTCGTCTCTGTCGTTATCTTCTTGATGACAGGGCGCCGTGTTATGGGTGTTTGTGGCATGGCTTAGCCCTAAAGGAGATCCTGTTAAATGGAGGAGAGTGTGCGTGGGAATATCAGATTTAATTCTGAGTGTACATAAAGCACTTGGTTGATCTAATATATAACAGACCATATGAATCATGGTGCTAATGAATTCCAGTTTTGATTATTTGCTTATACCATTACTCAAGAGTACAATACTTTAAAGTACTTCTATAAAAATAACTAGATGCCCAGTGCATAGATTCGTACCCTGGCGGGGTTCCTCGATCTGGCCTGTGGGGATCAGGCCAAAACCGACTCTCTGACATCCCCCATGGGTCCTGGATTGCGAGAGGGCAGTTCTCAGGTGACACAACCCAGAATCGGACTCCCTCCTCTCTTCTCCCAATATTATGTCACTTTCTCTCTGTATCTGTCTCGCTTCTTTCATCTCACTTTACTCTAAGTTTGGTGGTAACTGACAACTTGTGGGCATTTAGCTGTAAAATGCAATTATTTAGCTAAAAGGATTTACTTAGCCTGGAATCTAGTCAGCCTACGGCAGGACCCTGCTCAATGTCAAGCTCGTGCCCTGGCCCTTCCGCCCAGGTGGAGTCCTGTGGGGGTGGGAACCTCCTTCTTCCCAACTGAGCTGCTCCTTCGCCTCTTTACCTCCTCTGAGGTTGCCTGCTGGTGCTACTGTCCGCCTAGAAGGAGGGAAGCCACAGCCAGTTTCCCAGCTGAGAATGGTAGTGGGAAAATTCACTGCCTCCACTGGAAATCGATATTAAGCACATGGGCCAGTGCGGGCACCAGACGTCGGGGCCACAGCTAGTAAGCCCTGCATATCTCATCATTTAGCTAATTGAGTCAAAAAGTTACTGTAAGGGCCAGACCCACGACCTCTGCAATGGGCTAGAGGCCCAGTGGGGAGCCAGACCCGAAGTAGGGAGCCAATGGGCTAGAGGTCCGGTGCATGGATTCATGCACTGGTGGGGTCCGCCAGCTTGGCCTGTGAGGGTCCGGCTGAAACCAGCTCTCTGACATCCCCTGAGGGGTCTTAGATTATGAGAGGGTGGTTCACAGGTGATGCACCCCAGAATCGGGCTCCCTCCTCTATGGTTCCAGGTGTATCACCCAAGAACCGCAGCTGCCAAGTCACTGCACTCAACAGCTCCTGCTTTGAGCATCTGCCCCCTGGTTGTCAGTGCACGTCATAGCCACTGGTTAGCCAGTCGAAAGGTCGGCTGGTCGGCCAGTCGCTTAGACTTTTATATATAGAGATGTGCAGTAAATAGGTAATAGAGATTGATAATAGATAATATTACTCCATGTAAGCACAAAGAAACTGACACAGGGAAAGTTTAACTAATTGAGTGTGATTGGCACACCTTAAGCTTTTCAAGTAGGCTACCTGTACATTTACTACACCTAAAATTGGCATATATGTCCATAAAGATCACAGTTGGCTTGGATCCAGCTGAGAACATTGCCAACATGGTTCAGAAGTTCTAGACGTTTAAAAGTCTAATCAACTCTCTCTCTTACATTCGTTTACACAGGGCCATCCAGAGTAGAGATGTGGCCCAGTTCAGGAATGTCGTCACGCAACTGGAAGCTGACTTAGACATTACCAAAAGACAGCTAGGGACCGAGCGCTTTGAAAGGTAAGTTGGTCTCTATCCAGTATTTAGGCTGGGAGCATTCTTTCTTAGATAACAACAGATTTTGGTTATTCCATGATGGCTAGGTCTTAAAGTGTGAATTGAACTTCAGTTTTGCCACTGGATTAATAATGCCACTGAATATAAAGTTTAAGAAATTCTATTTTAAACATTTTGCTTTAGGGATAGGGCTGTGCAAGAACTTCGCCGCCAGAACTACTCAAGTAATGCTTATCATTTGAGTTCTACACTAAAGCCAAATACAAAATGTCATTCACCGGAACGTGCTCACCACCGATCTCCTGACCGAGGCCTGGATCGATCTCTAGAAGAGTGAGTGGTTTAGGGTCCATTCTCTGGGGACCGTATAGCAATAAATACAGTGACTATTTGAGGATGTAAGGAAACTCAGTAACAGTCTGTGAAGAATAATGCTATTGAAACGTGATTATTTATGTTCACATAAAAAGAAAGTATTTTGACTATTAGTTTTATATAAATATTCTAAAGTGAAAGATCTCTATTTTTCCTGATTACATAATTATATATTTTAAATCTGATTTTCTTGTTATTTCTTCATCAATTTGTATTAATTTTAATTGATAAATTAATTAAATAATTTAACTTTGATTAATAAAATATTGGTTTATTTTTATACCACCCTAAATGTGAATGCTTTATGAAAGTAATAATATTCGAGGCAAGATTTTAGATACATTTCTATATGTCACAAATTTATAATAACATTTTTATTTGGAAATAATTTCAAATTTACAAGCAGTAATAAAAATAAAAATAAAATAATACAATGGAAATCTGTATACCATTTACCCATATTCTCTATTGTTAAAATTTTACCAAATTTGCTTTTTATGTGTTTGAGACAATACATGTGCTGTCTCATACATTCACACTCTTGCACATGCTCCCTCTCTCTCTATACCCACATTTTTCCAAAAAAACAATAATTCAAGTTCCAAACCATCCTCACCTTGCCTTCTTCCATTCTGTATTTGTAAGTCCTTTCTTCTACAGTGGGTACGCTGGCTCATTAACACATTTACTCCATATCAGCATAGTTACTCCTTTCTTTAATCCCAGAATGCATAAAAAATGTTTCAAAATTTCTCACCTATGTTACTACAATAAGCAGACCAACATTTTTTACAAGTTCAGGATCTGGCCCTGGCTGGTTGCTCAATGGTTAGAGCATTGGCCCAGAGATAGAAGGCTGGCAGGTTTGATTTTCAGTCAAGGGCACATATCTTGGTTGCAGGCTTGATCCTCAGCCCCCACATGCAGAAGGCAACCAATAGATGTGTCTTTGTCATATCGATGTTTCTGCCTTCTCCCTCTCCCTCTCCTCCACTTTCTCAAAAAAAAAAAGAAAGAAAAAAAAGGAATAAAATATCCTGGGATGAGGATTTTAAAAGTTCAGGATCTGTTTGAAACCCTTCCTTCCTATCCCCATATGTCTTAAGGCCTAAGTCTTGCAGGCATATAGTTAAATATCCTATATAATAAAGGGGTGATATGCAAATTGACTGTCATACCCTCGCACAAGATGGCTGCCCTATGTGGTCACAAGATGGCCAGCAGGGGAGGGCAGTTGTGGGCAATCAGGCCAGCAGGGGAGGGCAGTTAGGGGTGACCAGGCCTGCAGGGGAGGGCAGTTAGGGGGGACCAGGACTCCAGGGGAGGGCAGTTGGGGGCAATCAGGCCTGCAGGGGAGAGCAGTTGGGGGGGACCAGGCCTGCAGGGAGGGCAGTTGAGGGCAACCAGGCCGGCAGGGAAGGGCAGTTAGGTGCAACTGGGAGAAGTTAGGCATCAATCAGGCTGGCAGGTGAGTGGTAAGGGGGTGATCTGGCTGGCAGGCAAAAGCGGTTAGAGGCAAATAAGCAGGCAGGCAGGGGAGTGGTTCGGAGAGGGATATCTGACTGCCGGTTTGTGAGAGGGATTGTGAGAAGGATTGTGAGAGGGATGTCCGACTGCTGGTTTGTGAGAGGGATGTGAGAGGGATTATGAGAGGGATTGTGAGGGATGTCCTACTGCCGGTTTATGAGAGGGATGTGAGAAGGATTGCGAGAGGGATGTCCGACTGCCGATTTAGGCCCAATCCCGCACAGGGATCGGGCCTAAACCGGCAGTCGGACATCCCCTGAGGGGTCCCAGATTGGAGAGAGTGCAGGTTGGGCTGAGGGACACCCCTCCCCCCAGTCCATGAATTTCATGCACTGGGCCTCTGGTTGGTTTAATAAATTACTCAATTACTTTTTTTCTTTCTCTGTGGATATGGTATATATATTTGAAATATAATTAGATTTCTTTGTTTCAGTCTGTTTTCATTTTTTTTCTTCCTAGTATTTTCCTTGATTTGATTTAATTTTTGAGTTTGTAGGTTGATATGCTTTCAAAAGTCAAAACTTTGTAAAAGTAATACTCAAAGTGTCACTCTCTCTTATGTGCTTTCTATCCCACCCCTCCACTGAGAAGGTCTGTTTTTGTGTTTTGGTTTCATTTTAAATTTCTAGTTTTATTGCATCGTAATTAGGGAATATGTTTATAATATTTCTATTTAATGGAAACTACTGATATGTTCTTTGTACTTTACTACATGATCAATTTCTGTGACTAGTTCATGTGCACTTAAAAAGATATAGTCTTTCTTCTCAATGTATAGTGTGTATATATCTAAAAGATTTACCTTTTAAATTTTACTTAGCTCTTTTATATTAATGCTTAATTTTTGTCCACTTGACCTGCTTCACTAAGAATGGTGTTTTAAAATCTATTTTTTGTACTTTTTTTCTTGTATCTCCTACAAATTTTGTATTATTTTGTGTAAAACAAGGTGGTTCTTTGTTGCATAGATATTCTGAACTGTCATCCCTTCAGTATGGAATGTGGCCCTTTATGAAGTGTCCTTTTCTGATGCATTTATTGTTTGGAGGGGGTAGGGACTGGACATCTACTTTGTCTGTTATTAGAGTTACAACTCCGGTATCCTTATTGTCTTCATTTGCTTGGTAAAGCTTTGTCCAACTCTATTTTTAACTTTTTTCAATCACTGCATTTGAAGTATCTCTCTTATATGTAGTACTAGAGACCCAGTGCATGAAATTCGTGCATGGGGTGAGGGGACCCCTCAGCCTGGCCTGCACCCTCTCCAATCCCGGACCCTTTGGGGGATGTCCAACTGCCTCTCGCAATCTGGGACCATGAGCTACTAAGTGCTCGCCTGCCTGATCGCCCCTAACCACCTCTGCCTGCCTGCCTGCCTGATTGCCCTTAACTGCTCCCCTTCTGGCCTGATCGCCCCTAACTTCCTCTGCCTCTCCCTGCACCCAGGACCCAGGATTCCCTCCTCTGGCCAGTCACAGGCATCTGGGACCCGGGCTTCCCTCCCTCTAGCAGGCCGCAGGCACCCAGGACCCGGGCCGGCTTCACCCACACTGGCTGCAGCCACAGGGGACTGTAGGTGGGCAGCTTCACCCAGGCCGCAGCCACAGGCGCCCGGGACCGCGGGGCTGGTGTCTTGTCCCTCTCCCAGGCCGGAGGCGCAGGCACAGGCACTGGCTTCCAGGACCGCAGGGTGGATGGCTTGTTCCTCTCCTGGGCCACAGCCCCAGCTGCTGGTGCCCGGGACTGTGGGGCGTGCAGCTTGTCCCTCTCCTGGTCTGCAGGCACAGGTGCAGCTGCTGGCACCCAGGACCGCTAGGCGGGTGGCTTGTCCCTCTCCCAGGCTGCAGCCCCAGCTGCTGGTGCCTGGGACCACGGGGCAGGTGGCTTGTGCCTCTCCTGGGCTCCAGGCACAGGCGCAGCCACTGGCTCCCGGGACTGCTGGGCAGGCGGTTTGTCCCTCTTTTACACTGTAGCCTGGCTAGTCTGTATTCCTCTCTCACGAGCTAATTTTGCCTGGCTGGTCCCCATTCCTCTCTTGCAAGTTCATTTGTGCCTGGCTTGTCCCCATTACTCTCGCATGAGCTCATTTGTGCCTGGCTGGTCCCCATTTCTCTCTCCCCAGTGTTGAGTGTCTGAGCTATTATGGCATGATGGTGTGACAGCATGAGGGCGTGACAACCATTTGCATATTAACTCTTTATTATATAGGACGAATGGCCCAAAATTTGTGCGTGGGTGGGGTTGTTCCTCAGCCTGGCCTGCACCCTCTCCAATCTGGGACCCCTTGGGGGATGGCTCCTAACCGCTTGCCTCCCTGCCTGATCGCCCCTAACCACTCTGCCTGCCAGCCTGATCATCCCCAACTACCCCCACTTCCAGCCTGATCACCCCTAAGTGCCCCCCTCCTGCTGGCCTGATAACCCCCAACTGCCCACCACTGCCAGCCTGATCCTGCTTGCCCCCAACTGCCCGCCCCCCACCCCCCGGCAGTCTGATCACCCCTAACCACCTCTGCCTCAGCCCGCCACCATGACTTTGTCCAAAAGGTCTCCCGGTCTAATTAGCATATTACCTTTTATTATATAGATAGTATGGATTTGAATTTTGGGTTTGGGCCATTTTGAAATTCTTTTTTTTAAAAAAAATAAGTGAGTTAAGCTCCTTCACATTATTGAGATGAATGTTAAATTTGGTCTCAACTCTGTTATATCATCTTAGGATAATTGTGTTTATTATGTGACATTGACTGTATTTCTCAATTTGTTTATACTTCTTTGCTTTTAAACATTTGTTTGGATATTCAGGAAGGACTGTGTTTTATTATAGTGGCTACCTTTATTTTATTTTTAAAGTTTTACTATTTATTTTTTATCTTTATTTTCTTCTGTTTTTAATTGACTTTATTTGGTAACATTGGTTCACAAACCATATAGGTTCTAAGTGTACAACTCAATAAGACATCATCTGAATACTGTTTCATACACCAACAACCCCAAGAAAAGTCTTTTTTTATCCACATTTTCCCACCCTTTGCCTACCTCCAACTACCCACAACCTCCCTTTCCCTCTGGCTATCACCACTCTGTTGTTTGCATCTTTGTGTTGTATGTTTTTTGCTTAATCCCTTCACCTTTCATCCAGTCCCCCAAAACTCCTCCCCTCTCACTGCTGTCAGTCTGTTCCATACTAGTATATCCATGCCTCTGTTTCCATTTTGTTCATCAGTTTATTTTGTTCATTAGATTTCACATATAAGTGAGATTATGTTTTATTTATCTTTCTTTGACTGGCTTATTTCACTTAGCATAATAATATCCAGGTCTATTCCTGCTGTTGCATTAGGTAAAATTTCTTTTTTAACAGCCACATAGTATTCCATTGTGTAAATGTCCCACAGCTTTTTTTATCCTCTCATCTACTGATGGGCACTTGGGCTGTTTCCCAACCTAGGATATTGTAGATAATGCTGCAATGAACATAAGGGAAAATATATTCTTTAGAATTCGTGTTTTGACATTCCTAGGATATATTCCTATAAGTGGGATCATTGGGTCAAAAGGCAGTTCTATTTTAAATTTCTTGAGGAAATTCCATATTATTTTTCACAGTGGCTACACCATACTGTATTCCCACCAACAGTGCACTAGGGTTCCCTTTTCTCCACATCCTCACTAGCACTTGTTGTTTGTTGATTTATTGATGGTAATCAATCTGATAGGTGTGAGGTAATATCTCATTATAGTTTTAATTTGCATACCTGATGAATATTGACATTGAGAATTTTTTTATATGTCTATTGGCCATATCCTATTTGGAAAAGTGACTATTTTTTAATTTTAAATCTGTATTGTTGAAAGTATTACAGATGTCCCTCTTGGGCCATTCGTCCTATATAATAGGGTCCCCCATTGCCCCCCTCTACCCTCTTTCTCTTCCCCCCTCACCCCAGGCCTTCACCAACCTATTGTCTGTGTCCATGCATATAAATTCTTTGGTTAATCTCTTCCCATCACTCCTCTCCCTCTTCCATGTGAGATTCATCAGTCTGTTCCACGTTTCCATGACTCTGATTCTATTTTATTATTTATCAGTTTATTTTGTTCATTAGATTCCTTGTCTGTTTGATTTTTAGATTCAATTGTTGTTAGATATGTATTTGTTGCCATTTTATTGTTCATATTTTTTTTTCTTTTTTATTCTTCTTCCTCTTCTTAAAGAATACCCTTCAACATTTCATGTAATACTGGTTTGGTTGTGATGAACTCCTTTAGCTTTTTGTTGTCTGTGACGCTCTTTATCTGACCTTCAATTCTAAATGATAGCTTTGCTGGCTAGAGTAATATTGGTTGTAGGTCCTTGTTTTTCATCACTTGGGGTGTTTTGTGTGTGTGTGTGTGTGTGTGTGTGTGTGTGTGTGTGTGTTTAATCTTTATTGTTGAGAATATTACAGATGTCCCCTTTTTTACCCCCATTACCTCCCTCCACCTGGTTCCAGCCCCACCCCAGGCCTTCACCACCCTACTATCTGTGTCTAGATCTTTAGTTAATCTCTTCCCACTCTGCCCTCCCTGCTTCCCTCTGAGATTATCAGTCTGCTCCATGCTCCTGTGCCTCTGATTCCACTTTATTTTGCGTTTGATTTTTAGATTCAATTGTTGATAGCCATGTATGTTGACATTTTATTCTTATTTTTTCTCTTCTTCCTCTTCTTCTTCTTTTTCTTTCTCTTCTTCTTCTTCCTCCTCCTCTTCCTCCTCCTCCTACTCCTTCTCCTCATCCTCCTCTCAGATAAAGGTAGTCTAGTTTCATCTTTTTGCATGTGTCTGTCCAGTTTTCCCAACACCATTTGTTGAAGAGACTGTCTTTACTCCATTGTATGTCCAATATCATCAGGGATATTGGCCTGTAATTTTCTTTCTTTGTAGTGTCTTTATCTGGTTTTAGAATTAGGATAATGCTGGCTTTGTAAAAAGAGCTTGGAAGTATTCCTTCCTGTTGAATTTTTTTGGAATAAATTGAGGAGGATAGATGTTAGTTCTTCTTCGAATGTTTGGTAAAATTCTCCTATAAATACATCCAGTCCAGGATTTTTGTTTGCTGGGAGTTTTAAATTACTGCTTCAATTTTATCAGTTGTTATTGGCCTACTCAGGTTTTCTGATTGTACCTAATTGAGTTTTGGAAGATTATAGGTTCCTAGGAATTTGTCCATTTTGCCTAGGTTGTCTAGTTTGTTGGCATAAAGTTATTCATAGTATTTGCTTACAATTCTTTCTATTTCTGTGGTGTCTGATGTTATATCACCTCTTTAATTTCTGATTTTATTTATTTGGGTCCTCTCTCTTTGTTTCTTGATGAGTCTGGCTAGGGATTCATCAGTCTTGTTTATTTTTTCAAAGAACCAGCTCTTAGTTTCATTGATCTTTTATATTGTTGTATTGTTGTTGTTGTTTTCTCTCTCTCTATCATTTATTTCCACTCTGATCTTTATTATTTCCTTCCTTCTACTTCTTCTGGGCTTTTCTTGCTGCTATGTTTCTAATTCATTTAGTTGTAGAGTTAGATAGTTTATTAGTGCTTTTTCTTATTTCTTGAGCTAGTCCTGAAATAAATGCTATGGAAATACATGCTATGCACTTCCCTCTGAGGACTTCTTTTGCCATGTCCCATAGGTTTTGGGTGGTTGTGTGTTTATTTTCATTTGTTTCCAGGGAGTTTGTAATTTCTTGCTTGATCTCATTGGTAACCCATTCATTGTTTAATAATATGCTATTTAGCCTCCATGTATTGAGTGTTTTTGAGTTTCTTTATTGTAGTTGATTTCTAACTTCTTGCCATTGTTTTTTGAGAGGATGCTTGATATTATATCAATTTTCTTTAATTTGTATAGACTTGTTTTGTGCCCTCACATGTGGTCTGTCTTTGAGAATGTTCCTTGTGTGCTTGAGAAGAATGTATATTCTATTGCGTTGGGATGAAATGTTCTGTAAATATCAGTTAGATTCACCTGATCTAAGTGTGTCTTGTAAGGCCTCCTCCCCAAGAGAACCTGATAAACCCTTCAAGATGGCATGGTTTCCAAGCCAGAGCCACACTAGGGGAGTGCCTGTGGCAGTAGCAAGGGCTTTTTGGCCAGGAGAGCCCACCCTGAGACTCCTGCACAATTGGATTGTCCCTCACACACACACACACACACACACACACACACACACACACACACATACCCATGCACATCCACACACTTACCCTCTCACTCATTCACTCACTCACTCACACTCTCCCCCACTCCAGTCCTGCCAGCCACCATGTAGGAATCCTCCCTTTGCCCATTAAAAAAAAAATGTTTTTATTGATTTTAGGAAGGAAGGGAGAAGGAAAGGGAAATAGAAACATCAATTATTAGAGAAAATCATTGATCAGCTGCCTCCTGCACACCCCCCATAAGTGGTTGAGCCCACAACCCAGGCATGTGCCCTAACCGGGAATTGAACTGTGACCTCCTGTTTCATAGGTTGACACTCAATTCTGAGCCACACCACCCATTTTTTAATTGAGTTGTTGTCTTCCTGGTTTTGAGTTATATAAGTTCTTTTTTTTTTTTTTAAATATTTTTTATTGATTAAGATATTACATATGTGTACCCTCTACCCCCCTCTCCCCACTCACCCCCTCACCCCCCCATTGTCCGTGTCCATTGGTTAGGCCTATATGCTTACATATAAGTCCTTTGGTTGATCTTTCCCCCTTGCCCCCACCCTCCCCTACCTTCCCTCCAAGGCCCGACAGTCCAATCAATGCCTCTCCGTCTCTGGATCAGTCCTTGTTCATCAGTTTATGTTGTTCATTATATTCCACAAATAAGTGAGATCTTGTGGTATTTATCCACTCTCCAGTTCCATCCATGCTGTGGCAAATGGTAAGAGTTCCTTTTTCTTTTTCCTCTTCTTAAAGAATACCTTTCAGCATTTCATATAATGCTGGTTTGGTGGTGATGAACTCCTTTAGCTTTTTCTTATCCGTGAAGCTCTTTATCTGACCTTCCATTCTGAATGATAACTTTGCTGGATAAAGTAGTCTTGGTTGCAGGTTCTTGCTATTCATCTCTTTGAATATTTCTTGCCACTCTCTTCTGGCCTGCATGGTTTCTGTTGAGAAATCAGCTGACAGTCGGATGGGTACTCCCTTGTAGGTAACTGACTGTCTTTCTCTTGCTGCTTTTAAGATTCTCTCTTTATCTTTTGCTCTTGGCATTTTAATTATGATGTGTCTTGGTGTGGTCCTCTTTGGATTCCTTTTGTTTGGAGTTCTCTGCGCTTCCTGGACTTGTAAGTCCATTTCTTTCACCAGGTGGGGGAAGTTTTCTGTCATTATTTCTTCAAAAAGGTTTTCAATATCTTGCCCTCTCTCTCCTTCTGGTACCCCTATAATTCTGATGTTGGTACGCTTGAAGTTGTCCCAGAGGTTCCTTACACTGTCTTCATATTTTTTGAATCTCTTTTCTTTTTTCTTTTTCTGTTGGGTATTTTTTGTTTCTTTGCATTTCAAATCTTTGACTTGATTCTTGGGATCCTCTTGTCTGCTGTTGGATCTCTGTAAAGTATTCTTTATTTCAGTCAGTGTATGCATAATTTCTAATTGGTCCTTTTTCATGACCTCCATGGTCTCACCATACTCCTTGAGGGATTCATTAAATTTATCGGCGGTTTCCATAAAATTCTTGACAAACCTTATAAACGTGGCCTTGAACTCTATATCCAGTCGTCTGGCCTCCTCCGTTTCTGCCAATTGTGACCTGTTTCTTTGTCTCCGCATTTTGGCTGCTTCCCTGTGTTGATAGAGTGGCCTGCGCGCCGGGTGTCCTGTAGGGCCCAGTGGCTCAGCCTCCCCAGTTACCTGGGGTGGACACTCTTGGTGCACTCTTGGTGCCTCGATTGTTGTAGGATCACTGGGAGGAATTGACCTTCAGGCCAATTGGCTGTGGGAAGCAGCTGTGTCTGAAGTGGGAGAATGGTCCTCCTCTGACCACTGGGTACAGTGGCTCCTGGATCTAAGGAGGTGCTAATTCAGCCCCTGCCTGAGGCCACACAGCCGGAGCCGCCACTAAGAGGCTCAGCTGTGAAGCAATGCAAGCCGCTGCGGGGCCTTGGGCCTTCTCTTGGAAGTTCCGGGTCTGGCTGGCCCAGCTGCAGTTAGGTAATTATCAGGTTGCAAAGTTCTGGGGCATTCACATGCAAAAGCCTCTGCCGCAGCCCGGGTGGGGCGGGGCCTCAGGGAGTCAAAAGGCCGGAGAAAGAAGCTATGGCTGATTCTCCGCGCCCGGAGTCGCGCGTCTCAGTGTCCAAGCAATGGCTGCAAGCACCTCTGAGGGAAAGCGGCCCCCCAAGTTCGCCCGCTGCCGCCTGAGAGAGCAGCCTCTGCCCGTATGAGTCCTGGGTCCCCAGAGACTTCCCAGAACCGGAGATCAGAGCAGTCGGGAGCTTGTGATTCAAAAAGACAGCCGCGTCCTCAGGTGCCACCCCCTTTCCGCGCGTGCGAGCCGCTGCCGTACCTCTGCACTCAGCCTCCGCAGCTCCTCTGGCTCTCAGCGTGCTTTTCTTTTCTTCTAGTTGTAGAAATTACACTCAGCCAGCCTTCCTGTTGTTTTGGACGATGTTTGGTCCGTCCTTTGGGCTAATTTTCAATTGTTGTGGGAGGCGACTATTTCCCGGTGTTTATCTATGCCGCCATCTTAGTTTCTCCTCTATAAGTTCTTTATATATTTTGGAATTTAAGCCCTTATGAGATGTATTATTGGAAAATATGTTCTCCCATACAGTGGGCTCCTTTTATTTTGTTGATGGTTTCTTTTTTTAAATTTCTTTATTGATTAAGGTATTACATATTTGTCCTTATCCCCCCAACCCCACTCATGCCCGCACCCCCCTGTTGTCAGTGTCCATTGGTTAGGCTTATATGCATGCATAAAAGTCCTTTGGTTGATCTCTCCCCCTTACTCCAACCCTCCCCTACCTTCCCTCTGCGGTTTGACGGTCTGATCAATGCTTCTCTGTCTCTGGATCTGCTTTTATTCATCAGTTTATGTTCTTCATTATATTCCACAAATGAATGAGATCATGTTATATTTATCTTTCTCTGACTGGCTTATTTCGCTTACATAATGCTCTCCAGTTCCATCCATGCTGTTGCAAATGGTAAGAATTCCTTCTTTTTTACCACAGCGTAGTATCCCATTGTGTAGATGTACCACAGTCTTTTAATCTACTCATCTGCTGATGGGCACTTAAGCTGTTTCCAAATCTTAGCTATGGTGAATTGTGCCACTATGGACATAGGGGTGCATATATCCTTTCTGATTGGTGTTTCTAGTTTCTTGAGATATATTCCTAGAAGTGGGATCACTAGGTCAAATGGGAGTTCCATTTTTAGTTTTTTAAGGAAACTCCATACTGTTCTCCACAATAGCTGCACCGGTCTGCATTTCCACCAGCAGAGCATGAGAGTTCCTTTTTCTCCACATCCTTGCCAGCACTTGTCATTTGTTGATTTGTTGATGATAGCGATTTTGACAGGTGTGAGATGGTACCTCATTGTCATTTTGATTTGCATCTCTCAGATGATTAGTGACTTTGAGCATGTTTTCATATGTCTCTTGGCCTTCCTTCTGTCTTCTTTTGAAAAATATCTATTTAGGTCCATTTCCATTTTTTGATTGGGTTATTTATCTCTCTTTTGTTAAGTTATATGAGTTCCCTGTAAATTTAGAGATTAAACCCTTATCGGTGATAACATTGGCAAATATGTTCTCCCATGCAGTGGGCTTTCTTGTTGTTTTGTTGATGGTTTCTTTTGCTGTGCAAAAGCTTTTTATTTTGATGTAGTCCCATTTGTTTATTGATTTATTGATGAGAGCCTTTATGAAGGTGTGAGGTGATATTTCATTGTGCTTTTAATTTTCATTTCTCTGATGATTAGTGACACAGAGCATCTTTTTATATGTCTATTGGCCATCTGTATGTCCTCTGAAGAAGTTTCTAGTAAGATGTTTTGCCCATTTTTAAATTGGATTGTTTGTTTGTTTTTTTAAGATGTTGAGTTGTCTAGGTTCCTTATAAATTTTGGATGTTAATCCCTTATCAGCGGTATCATTGGTGAATATATTCTCACATTTAGTGGGCTGGCTTTTCACTTTGTTGATTGTTTCCTTTGCTGTGTAAAAACTTTTTAGTTTGATGTAGTCCCATTTATTTATTTTTTCTTTTGTTTTTCTTACCCAAGGAGATATGTAAAATATATATATATATATATATATATATATATATATATATATATATATATTTGGAATATTTCAGATTTTACTGTCTATGTTTTTTTCTAGGATTTTTATGGTTTTGAGTCTTACACTTAAATCTTTATTCCATTTTGAGTTTATTCTTGTGCACGGTGTAAGAAGGTGGTCTAGTTTCATTTTTATTGCATATATCTGTTCAATTTTTGAACACTATTAAATAGACTATCTCTACCCCATTGTATGTCCTTGCCTCCTTTGTCAAAGATTAATTGACCATAAAGGCAGGCTTTACTTTGGGTTCTCTATTCTTCTTTTATGCCAGGATCATGCTGTTTCTAGTACCATGTCCTTGTAGTATAGTTAGATATCGGGTAGCATTATTCCTTCAACTTTGTTCTCTTTCTCAAGATTTATGATGCTATGTGGGATTTTTTGCAGTTTCATGTTCATTTTTGGAATATCTGTTCTAGATTTGTGCAATATGCCATTGGCATCTTGGTAGGAATTACATAGTTTACTTTGGGTAGTATAGACATTTTAATGACATTAATTTTTACTATCCATGAACATGGTATATGCTTCCATTTATTTGTATCTTCTTCAGTTTCTTTCTTCAGTTGCTTTTAATTTTCCATTGTCGTGTCTTTTACATCCTTGGTTAAATTTATTAGTACATACATATTTTTTGATGAAATAGTAAATGGGATTTTTGTGTGTGTTTTTGTTTGTTTGTTTTTGTTCTTTTAGTTTCTCTTTCTGGTATTTCATTATTGGTGTATAAAATGCAACTGATTTCTGGATATTTATTTTGTATCCTGCTATTTTACTGAATTCCTTTATCAGTTCTAGTAGTGTTTTGGTGGAATCTTAAGGGTTCTCTATGTACCGTACTATGTCACCAGTAAAGAGTGGTAGTTTTAATTTCCGATTTGAATGCCTTTTATTTTTTTCTTGTCTGATTGCTGTTGCTAGGACTTCCAATACCATGTTGAATGAGAGTGGTGAAAGCAGACATCTCTATCTTGACCTTTAGGGAAATGCTTTTAGTTTTTGCCCATTGTATAATGCTGGCTGTGGGATTGTCATATGTGGCCTTTATTATGAGGTATGATCCCTCTATTCCTACTTTGCTAAGAGGTTTTATCATAAATGGGTACTAGATTTTATCAAATGCTTTTTCTGCATGTATTGGTATGATCATGTGATTTTTACCCATTTTTAAAATGTTGTGTACCACGTTTATTGATGTGGATATAGTACCAACCTTGTATCCCTGGAATAAATCCCACTTGACCATGGTGTATGATATTTTTAATGTATTTTAATTTTTAATATATTACTGGATCTGGTTTGCTATTTTGTTGAGTATTTTAGCATTTATGTTCACCAGGAATATTGGCCTTTAATTTTCTTCTTTTGTAATATCTTTATCTAGTTTTGGAATTAGGATAATGCTGGCCTCGTAAAACGAGCTGGTGAGTCTTCCCTCCTCTTGACTTTCTTAGAATAGTTTATGAGGTATAGGTATTAATTCTTTTTTGAATGTTTTGTAAAATTCACCTATGAAGCCCTCCTGTTCAAAACTTCTGTTTGATGGGAGGTTGTTGTTTTTTTTTAATTCTTTATTACTGCTGCAGTTGCATCAAGTGTAATCCGTCAATTTTGATTTTTTGATTCTTCCTGATTCAGTTTTTGAAGATTGTATGTTTTTAGGAATAGATCTACTTCATCCAGATTGTCCAATTTGTTGGCATATAGTTGTCTATGTTTTCTTACACTTTTTTTATATTTCTTTGGTGTTAGTTGTTAATTCTCCTCTTTCATTTCTGAATTTACTTATTTGGGTACTCTCTCTTTTTTTCTTGATGAGTCTGGTTAAAGATTTGTCAATATTGCTTATTATTTCAAAGAAGCAGCTCTTAGTTTCAATGATCTTTTGGGTTCCTTTTTATGACTCTACTTTTTAAATTTCTATTTTAATCTTTATTTCTTTCTTTTTACTCACTTTAAGCTTTGTTTGTTGTTCTTTTTCAAGTTTCTTTAAGTGTAAAGTTAGATTATTTGAGATGTTTCTTATTTCTTGAGATAGGCTTGTAATGTGCAATTTCCTCTTAAGACTGCTTTTGCTATGTCCCATAGATTTTGGGTTGTTGATTTTCATTTTCTTTTATTTCAAGGTATCTTAAGAAATCATCCTTGATTTCATTTTAACCCATTCGTTATTTAGCCTCTGTGTCTTTGTGTGCTATTCAGATTTGGGTGGGGGGGAAGTTGGTGATTGATTTCTAGTTTCATACCATTATAGTCAGAGAATTTTCTTGATATGATTTTAATCTTCTTAAATTTATTGAGACTTGTTTTGAGACTTGTTTGGTCTGTCCTAGAAAATGTTCCATGTGCCCTTGATAAGAATGTATATTCTGCTGCTTTATGGTGAAATGCTCTGATGATATAAATGAAATCTATTCCATCTATTATGTCATTGAAAGTCACTGTTTCCATGTTGATTTTCTGTCTGGAAGATGTATCTCTTGGTGTAATTAGGGTATTAAAATCCCCTACTATGACCATATTATTGTCGATCGCTCCCTTTATGTCCCTCAAGATTTTCTTTATATATTTAGGTGCTTCTATGTTGGGTTCATAAGTGTTTACAGGGTTATATCCTCTTTACCATTATATTGTCCTCCTTTGTCTCTTATTGTAGCCTTTGTTTTGAAGTCTATTTTGTCAGATATAAGTATTGCTACTCCAAGTTTTTCCCCCTTTTTTATTTGCATGACAAATCTTTGTTCATTCTTTTACTTTTGCTTTCTGTGTACCTTTCATTCTGAGGTATCTTGTAGACAGCATATATATGGATTTTTTTTTTATTTCTTCAGCCACCCAATGTCTTTTGATTGAAGCATTTAAGCCATTTTCATCTGAAGTGATTATTGTAAGGTACAAATTTATTATGATTTTATTCCATATTATTATGTGCCTCTTCTCCTCCTCCTTCTGCTCCTTCTGCTTCTTCTTCATGAAGATCCTTTAACATCCTATATAATAAAAGGCTAATATGCAAGTTGACCGAATGGCAGAACGACCAGTCGCTATGACGTGCACTGACCACCAGGGGGAAGATGCTCCACTGGTGGTGAGCACCAGAAGCTGGGCTCACAGCTGTCAAGCACAGCAGTAGTGGCAGGAGCCTCTCCTGCCTCTGTGGCAACACTAAGGATGTCCGACTGACGGCTTAGGCCCGTTCCCCCCTGGGGAATAGGCCTAAGCTGTCAATCAGACATCCCCTGAGGGGTCCCAGACTGTGAGAGGATGCAGGTTGGACTCAGGGACCCTCCTCCCCCCAAGTGCACGAATTTTGTGCACTGGGCCTCTAGTTTATTATAATACTAGTATAGTGGTAATGAACTACGTTAGCTTTTTCTTGTCTGGGAAGCTCGTTATTTCTACATCAATTTTAAATGACAGCCTTGTTGGGTAAAGTAGTCTTGGGTATAGGCCCTTGCTTTTCATTACAGTGAATATTTCATGCCAATGCCTTGTGGCCTGAAATTTTTGTTGAGAAATGAGCTGACAGTCTTATAGGAGTTCCCTTGTAGGTAACTAACTGTCTTTCTCTTGCTGGTTTTCAGATTATCTCTTTGTCTTTAAACTTTGCTATTTTAATTATTATGTGTCTTGGTGTGGGCCTCTCTGGGTTCACTTTGTGTGGGACTTTCTATGCTTCTTGGACTTGTATGTATTTTTTGTTCATCAGCTTAGGAAAATTTTCAGCCATTTTTTCTTCAAATAGGTTTTTGAAACTGCTTTTGCTCTTCTCTGTATATTGCGAATGTTGATAAGCTGCATGTTGTTCCAAATATTTCTTAAACTGTCCTTAATCAAAAAATGTTTTTGCTCCTTTAATTGAGTATATTCTGCTACCTTGTCTTCTAAATTGCTGATTTGCTTTTCAGCTTTATCCAATCTATTGTTTATTCTTTCCAGTGTATTTTTAATTTCAGATATCAAATTGTTCATTTGCAACTGGTTCTTTTTTATGGTTTCTATGTTTTGTTGTTGTTGTTGTTTTAATGCTTGCTATCTCTTTTTTAAGTTATCACTAAGTTCCATGAACATCCTTATAACCATTTTTTGAACTCTTCATCTGGTACAATGCTTGTTTCCATTTAATTTAGCTCTTTTTCTGGACATTTCTCTTGTTCTTTCATTTAGTTTGTCTTTTTATCTCCCCATTTTGTCTGCCTCTTTGTGTTTGTTTCTGTGTATTAGGTAGATTTGCTATGTCTCCCAATCTTGGTAGGATGGTGTCCTGTGGAACTTAATGGCACAGTCTCCTTGATCACCTGAGCCGGGTACTCCAGTAATATCTCTTGTGTATGTTAAGTGAGCTCTTTTGTCATAATTGAGTGTTGAGTTTACTATGGTCCTATTTGTGTGTGTGTTTCATCTTCAAGTTTGCTGACTATGAGTATTCATCTTGACCACAGTGTACAAGCTGCTGTGCAGGTGCTGACCATGTGAACCAGCAGGATCTGATGCCTACTGAGATCTGCCTTTGATTATGATACTTGTTAAGCTAATTGTATCTTGCTTTGATGTTATCTGAAGTTGTCCACTGGGTATGTCTATTCTGGTGCCTTTTGGGAGGTACCCTGGTCAATGTCAGACACTGCCTGTGACCTGCCCTGGGCAACCTTTTTAGAGCTACAAAGCAATCCAGTTTGTGGCTAACTCTGCTGGGCCTTGGTGTGTGTGAGATGGATCAGTATGTGCACCACGTCTGGCTTCCACCACTACTGAGCCTGGGGGCAGGTCAGCAAATGGCATAAAGGGCCCAGAGATCCATCTCTGCCAGCCTTCACCTGCCAGCTGCCTCTTAGGTTCAGTCACTAAAAGAGCCTCTAGGTGGGGATGTGTGGTGCTCACCATATTGATATAGGTCAAAACTCATGCCAATGCTGGGACTGAGGCCGCTCGGCAAATGTCCCAGGTTATACTAAACCTAGATATTCCCTGCCAAGTGCCCATAGACCTTTGTGGTGGGGTGGTGTCTCAGGGAGTCATCAGGATGAGGATAGTAGATTTTATCAGGCCCAAACACACCAAGATTTGGCTGTTAAAGGAAGGGCTCTGCACCAGTTTGGCATGCAAGGGGAAAAAATGACCCTGTCCTAGTGCGACACAACACAGTCTATCCTAGATCCTGCCCAGACCTCCTCGGCAGGGCAGAGCTGCCTGGAGTCATGGGTTAGGATCACCTGGAGCCTAGAGAGTGGGGCTAATGTATCTGCTGTGAGAGGAGGCACTGGTCAGTTTCATGGGAAAGTGGGGGGAATGGACCCGCCACAAAGCCACACAACTCAGTCCCTGAGTCAGCTCATACATCTGCACCCTGGCCCAGAAAGATGCTCCTCAGCAGAAATCCAGAGGATGGGGCTATTGTATTCACCCAGGCTGATGCCATAGGGAGAAGAGTCCTCCCCTGAGGAAGGATGGCGTCTACCGTGTGGAAAAGGGACTCAGCACAGAGATCCTGGTGGCTGTCTCTTCAGCTCTCTCCCCAGAGCCACAAACCCCAGTCTGTCCTCATGGGACTCTAGTCTGCTTTACCCTCCCTCTCTCGGTGCTCAGTGTGTGTAGCTGTGAACAAGATTTTGTGTATTGGCTCTTTAAGAGTGTACCTGGTCTGTTTCTTGTCCCTATAGTTTTGCCTTTTCCAGATGACATGAAAATGGAATCATCATATGTAGCCTCTAGTGGCTAAATTTCACCCAACATAATATATTTCAGATTTTTTCAAGTTGTTGTATGCATCAGATCTTGTTGAATATTCCTTTTACCCACTGAAAAGTATTCTACTGTAGGGATCTACCAGTTTTGTTTTATTTTTTTTTACTTGGAAAGAATTATAGACTTACCTGAAGTTATGAAAATAGTTAAAAAGGGAGTTCCCCATATCCTTCCCCCAGCTTACAAGGTAATCCTATCTAATAAAAGAGAAACATGGTAATTGGCATACGACCGCTACCCTTCCCATTGGCTAATCAGGGCGATATGCAAATTAACTGCCAGCCAAGATGGCGGCCAGCAGCCAGGCAGCTTAAACGGAACATGAGGCTTGTTTGCTTCAGTGACGGACGACTGCAACGTTCCCCTCCTGCCTTGCCGGCCTCTGAGCCTGCAGTTTAAGAAACATTGTAACAAATATAGAAGCTAAACAAAACCCCAGAAACCAGCTTTCAGCCGGCTGGGATCTCAGAGCTGGAGTTGATACAGAGTTTTGATTGTAGAACCTAAACAAACCAGATACCTACTTTCAGCAGCTGAGGCCTCAGAGCTGGAGCCAAGCCTCAGAGCTAAAGCTGGCCCAGAATAAAAAAAAGAAAAAAAGAAAAAGAAAAA
Organism: Myotis nattereri; assembly: GCF_964212035.1. Classification (NCBI taxonomy): domain Eukaryota; kingdom Metazoa; phylum Chordata; class Mammalia; order Chiroptera; family Vespertilionidae; genus Myotis; species Myotis nattereri. The sequence goes on from NC_138085.1 coordinate 21,583,026, forward strand.
AAGGAGCAGTTGGGAGCTTTAGTCCCAGCCTGAAAACAGCCCTCAGCCCCTCACCCAGACTGGCCAGGCACCCCAGTGGGGACCCCCACCCTGAAGGGTATGTGACCAGCTGCAAACAGCCATCATCCCCTCATCCAGTCTGGCCAGGCACCCCAGTGGGGACCCCCACCCTGATCCAGGACACCCTTCAGGGCAAACCAGCCAGCCCCCACCCATGCACCAGGCCTCTATTCTATATAGTAAAAGGGTAATATGCCTCCCAGCACCAGGATCAGCGGAGCCGTGAGGCCTCCCAGCACTGGGTTCAGCGTGACAGGGGGCAGTGCCCAAACCCCCTGATCGCCCTATGGCTCTGTGTGTGACAGGGGGTGGGGCCACAACCTCCCTATCCGCCCTGCTCTGTTCATGACAGGGGAAGGCGCCCCAACCCCCTGATCAGCCCTGCTCTGTGCCTGATAGCGGGGAGCTCCCCAACCCGCTGATCGCCCTGCGGCTCTGTGTGTGACAGGGTGCGGCGCCCCAATCCCCCTCCCCCCACGGGCCCTGCTCTGTGTGTGATGGGGTAGAGCCATAACCTCCCCATCGGCCCTGCCCTGAGTGTGACAGTGGCAGCACCCCAACCCCCTGATCGGCCCTGCTCTGTGGGTGATAGAGGGAGGCGCCCCAACCCCCTGATCCGCCCTGCTCTGTGTGTGACAGGGTGCGGTGCCCTAACTCCCCTATCGGCCCTACTCTGTGAGTGACAGGGGGAGCTCTCCAACCCCCTGATCGACCCTGCTCTGTGTGTGACAGGGTACAGAGCCCCAACCCCCCTGATGGGCCCTGCTCTGTGCATGACAGGGGGCAGTGCCGCAACCCCCTGATTGGCCCTGCTCTGTGCGTGACAGGGGGTGGCGCCGCAACCTCCCCATCGACCCTACCTTGAGTGTGACAGGGGGCGGTGCCCCAACCCCCCAATCGGCCCTACCCTGAGCTTGACTGAGGGTGGCATCGCAACCTCCCAACCCACCCTGCTCTGTGCATGACAGGGGGCAGTGCCCCAACTCCCCAATCGGCCCTGCTCTGAGCCCAAACAGGGGCTGCACCTAGGGATTGGGCCTGCCCTCTGCCACCCAGGAGCAGGCCTAAGCCAGCAGGGCGTTATCTCCCGAGGGGTTCCAGATTGTGAGAGGGCACAGGCCGGGCTGAGGGACCCCCCCTTCCCCACTCCCCCACCCCGAGTGCACAAATTTTTGTGCACCGGGCCTCTAGTATCTTATAAACCAGGAAATTAACATTGGTAAAATACAGTTAATTTTAACTCATATTCAGTTTTCACTTGTTTTTCCATGTTTTCATTTATGTGTATTTATAGGTGTGCTTTTTTATACACGACCCATATTTCACCACCACAATCAAGACACCTAATTGTTCCATCAGCACCAAGGAACTCACTCTCTCATGATACCACTTTATAGTTAGTCAAAGCACACACATACAGTCCCCCAAGAAAATATTAATTTCTTCTTCACCTCTATAATTGTCATTTTGAGAATGTTATATAAATAGAATCACAAACACTATGTAACTTTTTGAGATTGACTTTTTTATTTAACACAATGCCCATGAGATCCATTCAAGCTGTGTTTAATGATAGTTGATTTCCTTTTTAATATAGATATGATTCCAAGATATGGATGTATTACAGTTTATAAACACTGAGCAAAAAAATACATTGTATCTGTTTTTCTTCACAGAAGCTGGGAGAAAAATCATAAGTATTGCCAAAGTAATGTTAGAGTTTAATTTTATACATGGTGAAATCGTGGAATTAAAAATGTTAATCTGCACAAATTTTCTTCTCTCTCATAGGAATCTTTGCTATAGAGATTTCTGATATGCGAAAAGATTCTTCACATCCTTGGGAAAGGTCAAAATGTCAATCTGATTTTTTTGCTATATGATTGCATTTATCTTTTGAATCCTTGACAATGTTAAATGTATATATTAACTTTGTGCCTCTGAATTTCTGTTCTCATGTGCCATATTGCAGTGATCAGAGATGACTTATAAAACAAAAATGCATGTGGCTCTTTCTACCCATACAGTAATAGTGAGTGTAAAATCCACTTACTTCACTATTGAACACTGTTATGTTAACTATCCGGAGTAAATAAAGAAGCTTGTAAAAAGAAGGAAAAGTGTTTTTTACAAAACTGATTTTCTTTCCTTTCTTGGTCTCTCATATAATTGTATGGTTTTTTTTCTTTGTTATTTATCCTTTCTTGGCTGGAGAAGTTCTGCCAAAATAGGCACAGTTTACTGATCCTGGCCTGGGTCCCAATATGCCACTTTGGGCCCAGCCTGACATAAATTCCAGGCTATAATCTGACTTCAAAGCAGCAGATAATAGGAGTGTGTCAGGATTTTTAAAACCATAATGTTGTACCACTGATTAACATACATTTCTGCAATTGTGTTTACCCATACTATTTTTAGAAAGGCAGGTGATGCTATATCTGTCAAGAATGTAAGATTTTTTAAAATCTGTATTTTTAATAAGGTTTCTTTAAAACATTAAAGTACTGCAATCAACTTAATTGCCATTTTATTTACTTTTTATTTTTTGCCTGTGGTAGGTGTTTGTTATATAGAGTAAGTCCAGTGATCTTTTCTCATTTCCACTAACATTCCCTAAATCTCTTATCTTTTCTGTCCATTGATTTTGAATTAAGAGTCTGAACACTAATGCATTTTACTAACATTAGCTGTTTGTATTCTTGCCATTTATTTTAAAAAATCTGTCATTAATAGTATTCATAGAATGTAGACAGTTTCTCATTGTATACAGTCACTATTCAGTATGACTACAGCAATGAAGGATAGGTCCCTGGTTTAGGTCTTGTTTAATCATTAACATTGTGATATTTTACCATAAGGCCATACTACATATTTACTTTAGTTTTATATTTAAAAACCTTGAGGTTTATTCACCTAATTTAAGGCTCTCATTACAGGTTGGTTTAAAAATTGAATAATTTAAAATATGATGTCCTTTTATAAACATTTTAGACAATAATACACAAAGAGTTGTTGGTTAAAAAAAAGTTGTTGGTGCTGATATTAAATAATGTATTAATAAATATGCAAAATTAACCTTTGCTAGTGATGCAGTGACCTGAGCACTCCATCATTACAACATTAATTTTAATCTGTCCACCTCCTAGATGACCTGACAAGGAGCTGAGTGTCACCTGTCACACATACTTTACATGTTGTATGTGGAGGGCAGCATGTCGGGAAAAGGGCATGAGATAAATAAGAATGAAGTATGTAAGCAAATATTTCCATACTTGATTAAAAGTATACTGTACTTGACTTGTGCCATTAGTTACCGAATATTTAAAAGGAAAATTATTTGGTAAGTATAAAGGTGCCAATATTATCCAAAGGTAGGGAAACCTCAACTGTATTCTATGTTAAACTCAAAGAAAAGATTTTTTCTTATAATTATATTTAAGGACATTCATTATTTTAAATCAGATTCATGTCACATGATATAAATATATATTAACCTATTGATAAGGTTGAGATCACCTAATGCAATAAAATGCACAATACATATTTTTTCTTTGATAACAAAGAAATCGGAAAAAGAGCTCTCAACTTTGAAATGTCATGTTTAATCCAAAACATCCATTCTTGCTGAAGTAAGGGTGTTTTGAAAGAGAATTGTTAACCCTCTGAGTTAAATATCTTACAGGCACTAAGTCTCAATACATCTAAACTAAATTCAACAATGTGTCCTCTTGCAGTCTCTACCCTTGTTTCCCACATAGATACTATGTCAGATGCCTAAATCCTTAGCCCAGATGCCATTAGAAGTCACTCCCTTCCCTTCTCACTGCACAATTTAGTCAACCTAAATGTCACTTCCTCCTACATATTGAAGAAATTAAAGAAAACCTAAATAGTGGAAAGACATCCTGTGTTCATGGACTGGGAGCCAATTATTGTTAAGATGGCAATGTTCCTCCCAGCCATCTTCAGATTAAATAGAATTCATTTTGAAATTCCAATGGAGTCCATCTTTTCCCCCCCCCCACAGAAATGGAAAAGCCAATCATAACATACATATGGAATTTCAAGAGACCCAGAATAGCTCAATCATGAAACAGAAGAACAAAGTTGGAAGATCCACATTTACAATTTCAAAAACTTACTGCTAAACTACAGTTACCAAAATAATGTAGTATTAACGTAAGGATAAATAAGGATCAATAGAATAGATTGAGAGTTCAGAAATAAACCCATACTTCCATGGTCAATTGATTTCAACAGCGGTGCCTAGACCATTCACTGGGGGAAAGAACAGTCCCTTTAGCAAGTGGTGCTGGGACAGTTGGAAAACCACATGCTAAAGAATGAAGCTGGACCCTTACCACACACCACTTACAAAAATCAACTCAAAATGAAATATATACCTACATTTTAGTGCTAAAACTATTAAACTATTCAAAGAAAACATACAGACAACCCTTCATGACTTGGATTTCATAATTGTTTCTTAAATATGACTTAAATGACAAACAACTTCTAAGATATATAAATTGGCCTTCATCAGAATTAAAAACCTGTGCATCAAAAGACACTACAAAGAAAGTGAGTGAAGGACAACCAAATAATGGAAGAAAATATTTGCAAATCATATATCTGGTAATGGTGTAGTATCCAGAATGTATAATTTTTATAAACCAACGATAAAAAATGACTCATTTTAAAAATGGGCAAAGGACTTGGGTAGACATTCTCCAAAGAAGATATACTAATGGTTAATAAGCACATGAAAAGACACCCAATGTCATTAGTCATTAGGGTAATTGAGATCAAAGCTATAATATAACCCCTCACACAGAAAGATGGCTAGAATGGAAAATATGATAATAACAAGTATCAATGAGGATGTGGAGAAATTCATACATTGCTGATGGAAATATAAAATCGTTTGGCCACTGTGGAAGAGTTTGGCAGTTCCTCAATAAGTTAAACATGGAGTTAACATTTGACCCAACAATTCAACGTCTAGATATATACCCAAAAGAACTGAAAATGTGCTCAAACAACACTTGTACATGAATATCCATATTAGCTCTAATTGGAAACCACCCACCCAAATGCCCAACAACTGATGAATGGATCAACACAATATGTTACGTCCCTATGATGGAATATTCTCAGTCATAACTGTGAATGACTTAACATTGCGCTAAGTCATCGGTTCTCAACCTGTGGGTCGCGATCCCTTTGGGGAGTGAACGACCCTTTCACAGGAGTTTCCTAAGACCATTGGAAAACATATATAATTACATATTGTTTTTGTGATTAATCACTATGCTTTAATTATGTTCAACTTGTAACAATAAAAATACATCCTGCATATCGGATATTTACATTATGATTCATAACAGTAGCAAAATTACAGTTATGAAGTAGCAACGAAAATAATTTTATGGTTTGGGGTCACCACAACATGAGGAACTGTATTAAAGGATTGCAGCATTAGGAAGGTTGAGAACCACTGTGCTAAGTGAAAGAATCCAGAGCTAAAACCCACATAGTTTGTGATTCCATTCATTTGATGTCTTCAAATAGGCAAATTCATAGAGACAATGCAGATTAGTGGTTGCCAGGGGCAATGGGGGTTGGTGGGGGCTGCTTAGTGGGCACAGGGTTTCTGTTTGGGTGATGAATAAGTCCTGGAACTAGGTAGTGGGAATAGTTGTACTGCATTGTGCTACTGAGCTGTACAATTTCAAACAGTTAATAAAATGTTAAATTTTGTTATTTTACCTCAATTTATGAAAAAGTCACTTTCTCAAAATCTCTTTGACTCCTAGCATTGGTCTGACTGGGTCAGGTTCTTCTGCAAAAGTGTCTAGTATTTCTCTTTTGAAGGACTTACTATAGTTGTAATTGATTTTTTGTGTAATTATTTGTCTAATATCTGTCTTTCCTTCTGTACTATAAAATCCATCAGGGCAAAGAATCATATCTGTCTTCACCATTGTATCTCCTAGGATATAGCACAATTGGTACATACTAGGTATTCTATAAACACTTATGGAACAAATAAAGCAGGGGTGGGGAACCTTTTTCCTGCCAAGGGCCATTTGGGTATTTATAACATGATTCACGGGCCATACAAAATTATCAACTTAAAAATTAGCCTGCTATATGTGGTCAAACATTTAACTCACCCCTAATGCCTTAGCAGGTCCTGACTAAATCATTGCTTGGGCCTTGTAGATGTTTCCAACCCTGAAATGAAGGAACGAATTGTCCCCAATTCCTAAAAAATATAGTATCTCCTAAATATCTTTGAAATAATCTACTTTTCTCTATTCTCACTTTAATCCAAACCATAGTAACATCTTAATCTCTAGAATGATATGACAATCTCCTATTCACTCTCTCGGTCTAATTCGTTCTCCACACTGTAATCAAAGTAGTAGTTTTAAAACACTAATATGATCACATCTCTCTCTGCACACGTACCCTGTGAGTACCAAATTTACAAATTAGACTAAAGTCCAAACTCTGTATTTAACACTAGAGGCCCAGTGCACGAAAATTGTGCACTGGGGTGGGGATCCTTCAACCCGGCCTACACCCTCTTGCAGTCCGGGACCCCTTGAGGGTTGCCTACCTGCCAGCTTAGGCCCGCTCCCTCCAGGGAATTGGGCCTAAGCTGGCAGGCAGACATGGCTCTCGCAGTCTGGGACCCCTCGTTCCTTACCACCCACCTGAAGCAGAGGTGGGAGAGGTTCCTGCCACAGCCACTGTACTCACCAGCCATGAGCCTGGCTCCCTATGGGAGCACACTGACACCAGGAGGCAGCTCCTGCATTGAGCGTCTGCCCCCTGGTGTTCAGTGCGTGTTATAGCGACCAGTTGTTCTGCCGTTTGGTAGATTTGTATGTTAGGGTTTTATTATATAGGATTGCCTTCACCTGTCTGATTTGGTTCTTTATTTTTTAATCTTTTCAGCTTCATACTGCTCCCCACCCACTTTACAAATATATATTTATTCTGAATTGTGTTTGATACCTGAAACAGTTTATTTTCTTGCATCTCTTGACCTTTATACATGCTCTTTCCTCTGCCTGGATCACTCATTTCTCTCTCTCCCAGTCTCCCTTCCAACCTGGAAAAGTCTTGTTTGGCTAAAAATGTGTTGTCAGCACCTAGCACAGTGCCTGTCACATAGTATGTGCTTAATAAATACTTGTTTTTTAAAAAAAATTAAAGTTTTCCTGTTTCTTGTCTAATTTCTATATATTCTATTTGTTATAACTTATCCTGTGTGCTTCATTGCGTTCTTATTGTATGGTCTTGTTTGTGAGTCATACCTGCTAGGCAGTGAACTTCATGAAAGACTGATTACTTTTCATGGTACATACCATGCCAGACTCATGGTGGCTTCTTGTTGACATATATTCACTGAAAGAGTATAGCGTATAGGTGGTTAGGACCATAGGCTCTAGAGTCCTGCTGCTTGACTTTACTTCATGTCTTCATACTTCCTAGCTGTGTACTTGATCAAATGAGCACTTAAGCTTTCTCTACATTATTTTCCTCATCTGTTAAAGGTATATGTATAATGGAACCCAACTTAAAATAGTATCATGTGGATTAACCAAGATAATAGACCTATAATACTTAGTCTCTGTACAATGTCAGATATAGAGTAGATAGTCAGTAGATATGTTTATTATTTGTGGAACTAATACAGAAATCTATGGGTTTGAGATTCAAGAGGGGAAATGTGGCTGGAGAAAAGTTTTGGTAGTCCTCAGCAGGTATGGGTTAGGAGATCAGACAAATGAAAAGCAAGATAGGGCAAACAAAAACCAGTTCAGGGAGGTAAAGATTAACCAAGGTTTACAGATGGCTCAATTATAAATAGTGCTTCAGAGTCTTAATAATATAAGCACTGACTATACATCTAAGCAAAATTACAAAATTAAGGACAGGATGAAGGAATGGGAAAGAAGCAATGTGTCATAAAGGCCTGGGAAAGAAATAAAGGTAAATTCTCTTCTTTCATAGTGGGGAGCCAATTGATAATGCCTAGAACTGAAAAAGCAAGACATAGTGATATAAGTGTCTTACTTAAAGAAAAGGATACTAATACAGTCACATAAAACTGGTTGTTTTTGGGAGGGAAAAATTCATCAGTGGGAATGAGGCTACTCAAACAATTGTTTTGATAACCTTGTAGAACTTATTTGAATTTTTTTTTACTTTTGATAAAGTTAAATGCATAAATATTAAGTTTTTGTTTTAAGAGAGAAGGTGAGAATCAGATCAATAGCTAGAAAGTTTTTGTGTTTTCTCTATCCCATCAACCCCAGATTATTTTACCCTTCTCTGACTTTCCATTAAAATATTTACCTTTTTAGGCATTTATCACACAATTCCTTGTATTACATCTATTTGTGTACATGCTTTCACTTTCTAATAGACTTGGAATGTTTTCAAATGAAGGAATATGAAGTTTTACCCATTTTTATCTTTATCCCCAGCCTTCTTCTACTCAAAACAGTGCTTTGTATATGACAAGTAGTATCCTATATAATAAAAGGCTAATATGCAAATAGACCAAACAGTGGAATGACTGGTCGTTATGATGGTCACTGACCACTAGGGAGCAGACGGTCAATGCAGGAGCTGCCCCCTGGTGGTCAGTGCACTCCCACAGGGGGAGTGCCGCTCAGCCAGAAGCAGGGCTCATGCCTGGCAAGTGCAGCAGTGGTGACGGGAGCCTCTCCCACCTCCAGCAGTGCTAAGGAGCAGTGAGCCGAGTGGTAAGGAGCAACAAGCAGGTGGGTGGTAAGGAACGAGGGGTCCCAGACTATGAGAGAGTGCAGGCTGGGATGAGGGACACCTCCTCCTGAGTGCACTAATTTTGTGCACCAGGCCTCTAGTTTAAATACATGTGGCATGGGTGACAGCGTATGTAGCTAGGTCCCCACTGAATGCTTTATTGCTTTTTCATCAGATATAATACAGAGACCCAGTTTTTAAGTTTTTCCATCTTTGCTATGCTGAAAATGTAAGTAGGTGTTTAGTAAATGCTAAGATGATTCAGAAGTGCAATATCAAATCTCTCAATTTTGAACAAGATAACCAGATTCATCAGAATACCAAACTAATTTTCCAAAACAACCTACAGTGCTCTGGCGTAAAGTGGGACACATTTACACTTTTATACCTTTACAATACTCTATTTAATTATTCTCATTTATTTAATGAATGTTCTTTCTCTTATTTGTACATGTCAGGGTCTATTTGTCTGTGGTGTTCTCTGGTACTGAGAATACACGCACTTTGTTCTTGTCCCTCAAATAATTTCCTTTGAGTGAAAACTCTAGTTCCTCCTTCCCTCCCTCCTTTCCTTTCAATGGCTTTTTAAAGATATAATTCACATACCATATAATTTACCGATGTAAAGAGTATAATTCAATGGGTTTTATTATACTCACAGTTGTGCAACCATCACCACAACCTAATTTTAGAACATTTTGTCACCCAAAAAGAAACAGTATGCACATTAGCAATCATTCACTCCCATTCTCCTCCACATGCCTAATGCCCTGCCCTCGGCAACTACTAACCAACTTTCTGTTTCTATGATTTGCCTACTCTGGACATTTCACATAAAAGCAACTGTACAATATGTGGTCTTTTGTGGCAGGCTTTTATCATGTACATAATGTTTTGAGGGTTTTCCATACTATAGCAGGTATTGGTACTTCATTCGTTTTATTGCCAAATTAAATGCCTTTGTGTGGACATAATGTGTCTTGTTTATCTACTCATGAGTTGACAAGCATTTGGGTTTTTTTCCTACTTTTTGGCTATCCTACCTAATAAAAGAGAAACATGCAAATTGACCATAACCCCAACACCCTTCCCATTGGCTAATCAGGAGGATATGCAAATTAACTGCCAACCAAGATGGCGGCCGGCAGCCATGCAGCTGAAGCAAACAGGAGGCTTGCTTGCTCCAGCGATGGAGGAAGCCAAGGTTCCCCGCCTGCCGCAGCCCAGCCCTGAGCTGCACTCTAAGCAACTATGTTGCAATTATAGAAGCTAAACAGGCTCCAGAGACCTGCTTTCAGCCAGCTTTGGCCTCAGAACTTAGAGCTGCTGTGATGGCAACAGAGTTTCAATTATAGAAGCCAAACAGACCCAGAAACCTGCTTTCAGCCCTCAGAGCTGGAGCCAGCCCTCAGCTCCAGTGACAGCTATAGAAGGTAAATAAATCCCAGAATAAAAAAAAGAAAAAGAAAAAAAGGAGAGGCTGGGAGCTTAAGTTGCCCTCCAGCCTGAAAACGGCTCTCAGGCCCTCACCCAGACTGGCCAGGCACCCCAGTGGGGACCCCCACCCTGAAGGGGGTGTGACCAGCTGCAAACAGCCATCAGCCCATCTTCCAGGCTGGCCAGGCACCCAAGTGGGACCCCCACCCTGATCTGGGACTCTTTCAGGGCAAACCAGCCGGCGCCCACCCGTGTACCAGGCCTCTATCCTATACTACAGGCAGGGTGCGAGCTGCCATCCGGGCCCCATGTGCAGCCCTGGGCAGTGGGGCATAAGCCCCGCCCCCGCCGGGACCCCTGTGTGCCACCTGAGCCCCCAGCTGGGACCCCCGTGCCACCTAAGCCCCGCACTGCTAAGCCCCACCCCCAGCCGGGACCCTATGACTATTGGAGAGCAGGAAAGTGCCACTGGGCCCTGGGTCACTGTGGTGATCCGGCCATCGGTAAGTAGAAAAGTGCGGCCTGTAGGCAGCCCCCAGCTGTGCCTGATCCAGGAGCAGGAAAGCAAGCTCGGCCTGCGGGCAGCCCCCAGTTGCGCCTTCTCCCTGGTCACCATGAGGATCCGGGAGCAGGAAAGCAAGCCTGGCCTGCAAGCAGCCCCAAGCTGGGCCTGAAACGGGAGCAGAAAAGCCCTGCCTGCGGGCATCCCCCAGCTGGGCCTGCTCCCCGGTCGCCATGGGGATCCGAGAGCAGGAGAGCAAGCCCGGCCTGCAGGCAGCCCACAGCTGGGCCTGCTCCCTGGTCACCATGGTGATCCGGGAGCAGGAAAGCCCGGCTTGCAAGCGGCACCCCCATCCTGGCCACATCTCAAGGGAGAGTACAACATGCAGTGGAGGCCAGGAGCCTGAGAGATCAACACAGAGGGGCTCCTGCTCCAAGCCTCCATGGTGTGGCTGGGGGCAGGCCCCCAGCAGAGACACACACACACACACGGGACGCCTGCTCCGAGCCTCTGCTGCCAGACTGTGGCCATCAGTAGGACATCCACTGAGGGCTCCCGAACTGTGAGAGGGGCAGGCTGGGCTGAGGGAACCCCACCCCCCAGTGCACGAATTTTGTGCACCGGGCCTCTAGTCTATACTAATAAAAGGATAATATGCTAATTAGACAAGATAGACTAGATGTCTTCCAGACAAAGCCACGGTGGTGGGGAACGAGGCAAAGGTGGTTAGGGATGATCAGGCCAGCAGGCAGAGGTGGTTAGGAGTGATCAGGCCAGCAGGGGAGAGCAGTTAGGAGTGATCAGGCTGACAGGGGAGCAGTTAGGGGAATCAGGCAGGCAGGCAGAGGTAGTTAGAGGCAGGCAGGCAGGCAGGCAGGTGAGCAGTTAGGAGCCAGCGGTTCTGGATTGCAAGAGGGATGTCCAACTGCTAGCAGTCAGACATCCCCCAAAGTGTCCCAGATTGGAGAGGGTGCAGGCTGGGCCTCTAGTTATGAATAATGTGCTTAATGTTCACGGACAGGTCTTTGTGTGGATATGTTTTCTATCTCATGGTTATGTACCTAAGAGTGAGCTTCCTGGGTTATGTAGCATTATTTTTAGGAACCTTCAGTTTTCCAAGCATCTGCACTATATTACATCAGCAACATATGAGGGTTCCAATTTCTCCACATCCTCAACAACACTTGTTTTCTTTTTTTATTGTTGACACTATTACAGATGTCCCCATTCTTCTCCCCCCACCACCATTGCCCACCTCCACCCAGCCACTCCCCCTCCTCCCACCTCCACCCCTGGTCTAACACCTTTTTGTGTGCATGCTTTGACTGTTGTCTGGGTCCATGGGTTACGCATATATGTTCTTTGGCTAATCTCTTCACCTTCTTTTATCCAGTCCCCCGACCCCATCCCTCTGACATTTGTCAGGCTGTTCCATGTATCAGTGCCTCTGGCTCTATTTTGTTCACCAGTATATTTTGGTCATTAAATTCCACATATTAATACCATATTATATAATACTTGACTGGCTTAGTTCGCTTAGCATAATTATCTCCAGGTCCATCCATTCTGTTGCAAAGGTAAGAGTTCCTTCTTTTTTACAGCTGTGTAATATCCCATGGTGTAAATGTACCACAGCTTTTTTATCCACTCATTTATGGATGGACATTTGGGCTGTCTCAAGATCTTAGCAATTGCAAATAATGTTGCTATGAACATAGGGGTGCATATATTCTTCCTGAATGATATTTCAGGATTCTTAGGATATATGTCCAGGTGTGGGATCTCTGGGTGAAAAGGCAGTTTCATTTTTAATTTTTGAGGAAACTCCATATACTGTTCCCCACAGTTGCTGCACCATTCTGCATTCCCACCAGCAGTGTACTAGGGTTCCCTTTTCTCAACATCCTCACCAACACTTGGTGTTATTAATTTATTGATGGTAGCCATTCTGGCAGGTGGGAGGTGATACCTCATTGTCCTTTTAATTTGCATTTCCATGATGATTAGTCCTCTTGAGTATGTTTTCATATGTCTATTGACATCTGTATATACTAGTACTCTTTAGAGAAGTGTTATTCAGGTCCTTTGCCAATTTTTTAATTGGGCTGTTTGTCTTCCTGGTGTTGAGTTATATACGCTCTTTATATAGTTTGGAAATTAACCCCTTATCAGATATATCATTGGCAAATATGTTCTCCCATAAGGTGGGTTCCTTTTTCATCTTTTAGAAGGTTTCCTTTGCTGTGCAGAAGCTTTTTAATTGAATGTAGTCCCATTTCTTTCCTTTGTTTCCCTTGCCCTAGAAGCTATACCAACAAACGTAATGCTGTGAGAGATGTCTGAGGTTTTACTGCCTGTGTTTTCTTCCAGGATTTTTATAGTTTCGTGACTTATATTTAAGTCATTTTATCAATTTTTAAAATTTATTTATTATTTTTTCTTTTTAAAATTTTTTTTTATTGATTAAGGTATTACATATGTGTCCTTATCTCCCTATCACCCCCCAGCCCCCCTACTCATGCCCTGCATTTTATCAATTTTGAGTCTATTCTTGTGTATGGTGTAATTTGGTGATTTAGTTTCATTGTTTTTCATGTACCTGTCCAATTTTCCCAGCACCAATTATTGAAGAGATCATTTTTACTCCATTGTCATATATTAATTGACCATAGAGATGTGGGTTGATTTCTGGGGTCTCTGTTCTGTTCCATTGATCTATATGCCTGTTCCCATGCCAGTACAAGGCTGTTTTGATTACATGGCCTTGTAGTATAGTTTGATATCTGGTATTGTGACCCCTCCAACTTTGTTCTTAAGATTGCTGAGAATATTTGGGGTCTTCTTTGGTTCCATATAATTTTTAGAATATTTGTTCTAGATGTGTGAAATATGCCATTGGTATTATCATAGGAATTGCATTGAATCCAAAGATTGCTTTGGGTAGTATGGACATTTTAATGATGTTAATTCTCCCCATCCATGAACACGGTATATGTGTCCACTAGTTTGTTTCTTCCTCAATTTATTTCTTCATTATCCTATAGTTCTGTGAGTACAGGTCTGTTTTCATCTTGGTTAAGTTTATACCTTGGTACTTTTTTGTTGTTGTTGCAATAGTGAATCGGATTGTTTTCTTAATGCCTCTTTCTGATAGTTCATTAGTGGTGTATAAAAATGCCACCTATTTTTTTGTTTTAAACATATTTTTATTGATTTCAGAGAAGAAGGGAGAAGGAGAAGAGAGACAGAAACATCAATGATGAGAGAGAAGCATTGATCAGCTGCCTCCTGCATGCTCCACACTGGGGATTGAGACCACAACCTGGACATACGCCCTGACTGGGAATCGAACTGTGACTTCCTGGTTCATAGGTTGGTGCTCAATCACTGAGCAACACTGGCCCGGGAGGACTCATACTTTTAACCAGAGCATCAGGCGAACAGTGTCTTCTATACAAGTCGGCATGGCCCTGACCTTGTCTGCTTAGGGTTGTCACCTCTGATGCTGACTAAAAGTGCACATCCCTGCCCCAACCCCTCGTCTGAGCAAGCAGAGCAGTGCATTCTGAAGATCCAACACACGAGGAGACACTTCTTTGAAGAAAATCCATTGGCCATTTCCTCTAGTTGCACCTCAGAGTGCCCACAGAGCGGTCACCTGGGTCTAGGACTAGCTTGTCATCAGCTTCTGCAGGCGTGGAAATCTCATCATAGCCTCCAGTTTAGCAAACTTAATTAAAGATATAAACAAGGACACTCGTTCATCAATGTGCAGTGTCTGATCTTAGGGTACTCTAATCCCAGGGCCAACTTCCTTGTGAGTCCAAATTGGTGTGGAACCGGCCCGAGAAAGGCAGAAATGCTCTGTGGAATGTTCTTGGTCTACCTGTGCAGGCCTGCCTTGCCAGTCTGTCTCTAGGACATGCTGGATAAAAATAAACGGATCTGGCTCTTTATGTTTTGGTTCTTTTAAATGTCACCGTGACATTATCTCTCTTCCTGCTTGCTCCTCCCCCTTCCCAGTGTGACTAAAGCAGAAAACGTTGGTCGCCCTCCTGGTGCGACTTGAGGAGAGTGAAATGAGGAGAGGTTGGGTTGGGTGGGGCCTGTGGAGGGTAGAGCTAACTCAATTGCCCTGGAGCTATTGGAAGTCTGTGAGTAGGAATATGATCAGAGATGTCACATTTATTATTTTAATTGCAAAAGTGACACCTCCAGAGCTTAGGATGAAGAGAGAAACTAAATTTAGGCAATCTAGTGTGTGTGTGGTTGGGGGGGGGGCGGCGAGGGGAGGGGGCTGTTAACAATGACACCCTGTTTGCTCTCCTTTTAACACCTTGAGTCAGTCAAGTGGTGTGAGTTTCCTTGCTATTGAAATGAAATACCCCTTTTTAACCAGAAGGTGGGGCTGGCTCCCTGGAAACAACTTCAGAGGCCTTCCAGGAAGAAACACCATGGGCTAAATGGAATGGCTTACTGTGAGGCAGGTGCTGGCATAAGGTTGCATCTTTCACCACTGTTTCATTATAACACTAAGGAGATGCCATAGGAACTTAGCTCCTGTTTGTTTCCATTAGCCTGTGGTTAAACTGGTTTCATTATATGTCATGTAGCTTAAGAGTCACAGGACCTATCGAGGACGTTGAGGACTTTGTGCACCAGTTTTTCAACTAGCTTCAGTCTGTGGATATGCGTCAGAATCCCATGGGCACTTTTCCTGCCTGGGCCCCACCCGGACATTCTGGCTTAATTTGTCTGGGGTGAGCTCTGGGTAGTGGGTCTCAAACTCTGCTGCACATTTAGTCTCCTGCAAGCTTTTAACACTCTGACCACAACACCTGGGGCAGGAGCCCACCGTCAGCATTTTCTAGATCAGTGGTTCTCAACCTTGGCTGCACATTAGAATCACCTGGAAATCTTTTTAAAATCCTGATTTCTGGGCCTAACCGGTTTGGCTCAGTGGATAGAGCATCGGCCTTCGAACTCAAGGGTCCCGGGTTCGATTCCGGTCAAGGGCATGTACCTTGGTTGCGGGCACATCCCCAGTGGGGAGTGTGCAGGAGGCAGCTGATGGATGCTTTTCTCTCATCGATGTTTCTAACTCTCTATCCCTCTCCTTTCCTCTCTGTAAAAAATCAATAAAATATATTTTTAAAAAAATAAAATCCTGATTTCTGGGCCTCATCCTCCGGAAATTCTGTTTTTTTGTTACTAATGTTGTGGCCCCACCCCATAACAAAGAAACAGAATTTCCGGAGGATGAGGCCCAGAAATCAGGATTTTAAAAAGATTCCCAGGTGATTCTAATGTGCAGCCAAGGTTGAGAACCCCTGTTCTAGATGGTTCTAGTGTGCGACCCACTATGGGAGCCTCCCAGGTGATTCTAACCTGCAGCTGGACTGGCTCCCTTGCTGGGGAACAGACATTCAGGTGCCTCTCTGGGTGTGGCCACAGTTGGAATGAGTGGGATGGAGAGTGATCAGCCAGAAAGACTCCACTGAGTCACCCTCCATCTCTCTCTTATGTAGAGGCTTGGCCTCCTGCTTTCCATGCTGTGGGTGGCCCAGAGGTAATGGATGCGATGTGAGCAGGGTCTTAGCAGAAAGGAAGGGGCCACGAACAGCTGAGAGCCAGGCATCACCCAGAACCCTTTCTGCCCCTGTCCTTCCAGCTTTGTGACAACCAACTGGGCTCTGCAGTTTCGTTGAGCGGAATCCGACCTGGCCTTACCTGGCTTGGACCCTGGACAAGAACACCATGGGCTACCTACCCACAGTGGCGATGGGGTATCCAGTCGGCCATGAGCACGAGTAGCGAGTTTCACATCGTCCGGGACACCCAACCAGCCACTTCACCGCAGCCCTGCAGGTGAGGGCCGTGTCCTCCCGCTCCCTCTGTGTGCCCCTGGCAGCCTGCACCCTGGTCACCCTGCCTAAATCTGAGTGCCTCTGGGGGCCCAGTAGGGTGGTTCCGATCACTGCTACTCAGGGTAGCTGTGTTCAGTTATCCTAAAGTCAGAGGCCTTTTCCACATCTTCTGGTGGGAGGAGCCCATAGAATCTGGATGGGGGGCAGCCCAGGTTGGTAGGTGACCCCAAAGCAGAGTTGTGACCTCAGATGCCACTTTGGCCAGGCAGGGGCAGGGGAAGTAAGAGAGGCTACCCCTCCAGGGCAGCTCTCGCCAGCTGCTGCCACGCAGCAGTGCAGGCTCGGTGTTACTGACTTTATTTTCATGAGAAGCCAGATCCCATCGATTCTCTACTCAACATGCTGGAATAATTTTGTATTTCAGAGTAAAAGCCAAATTCTCTACATATTGGGCAGAATAATGGCCTCCAAAGACGTCTAAGATTGAGGACTGAATTAAAGCTGCTAATGAACTGACCTCGAGGTAGGGAGATGATACCGGAAATTGGTGGTTCCTAATGTAACTGCAAGAGTCTTCATGAGTGAAAGAGGCAGGAGTGTCACTGTGATGCAATGTGGGAACCACGTGACAGGCCATTGCTGGCTTTGAACATAGGAGGGAGCCATAAGGCAGACAAAGTGGGCAGCCTCCGGAAGGAATGCGTGCTGCTGCCCCTTTTTTTTTAGACCAGTGAGATGCATTTTGGACTTCTAACCTCCAGAACTGTAAGGTAATAGATGTGTGTTGCTTAAAGCCACCAAGTTTGTGTTAAGTTGTTGCAGCAGCAGTAGGAAACAGATATCCAAAATAAAAAGCTGCCATCTCAGACTCCTGTCTCTCACTCCCTCTTCGTCCACCCCATGACCTCATTGCTGTTCCTCAGGCACATGCCATGCCAAACCCTCTGCTGTGTCAGGGCCTGTGCACTTCCAGTGCCCTCAGCCTGAAGCAGGTTTTGAATCACAAAGCATTTCTGTTGGGGATGATTGGGCCTGAGACTAAGAGCCAGCTGACTACTGCTTTCAGCCATGACAAGAAACAGGGACCAGATTTATCCTCATGCCCTGAATATGCTAAAAAAAAAATACAAAACACATGAAAGCATGGTTTTAAAATACTGGACAATAGGCAGTGCAGGGGAGTAATTCTCAACAGAAAGGGAATTAACGAGGTGAGCCCTGGAGTTTCCAGGCAGTGAGCAAGAAGGGGGAACCCAAATTGAGTCAGTTATTTGAAGGAGTTTGGAAGGTGGAGTTCAGAGTTTGTGGAGACCAAAGTGGCTAGAATTTGGAGAGAGGAGAGGAACAGTGACGGAAAGCTCCAGAGAGCTGCAGCGGATTCCCCACAATCCTTTGGCTGAGTACTGATCAGTGCATAGGTGAAAGGAAACTATTGCGACCTGGGAAAGAACCAGCAAAAGGGGAAGGCAGACACACAGCCAAGAATAGCATTCCCACCAGCCAGAATGGAAAGAGCTCCTAATACATGGAGCACTGAATAGAGTCCTCACAAAGATCTTGGCTCGGTAATGGGGCCAAATTAGCCCTAGATAAAGACTGTTTTGGACCTAACAAAGCTTAAAAGCAAGCTTCTAAAGCAGCTCTGACCAACATAACTTTCTTCAATTATTGTCCAATGCTATGTTGGACAATACTATACTATATTGTCCAATACTATATTGGACAATACTATATTGGACAATAGCCATTGTGTACATTTGAAATGTGTATGGTACAAATGAGGAACTGAAATTTAAATTTTACTTAATTTTATTAACATAAATCCAAATAGACATATGTATTTAGTGGTTACTATTTTCGACAGGGAAGCTCTAAAGGATCAAAATATTTCCAAGTAAACTTACTGCATCTCAGAACAAAGTCTAAATATATTTAAAGAAGAACAAAAACCTCCAGCATCTAACAGTGTAAAATCTGCAATGTCTGGTAGCCAATAAAAACTATGAGCTATGGAAACAAGCATAAAAATATGAGCTATAAATAGGAGAAAAAAGTCAGTTGATGGAAATAGAAACATATCTGGAAATGACACAAATGATAAAATTAGTATGCACTGAACTTAACAGCTATTTTAATATATATTCCATATTTCCAAGAAGGTAGAGCAAAGCTTGAACATGATGGGGTAAAGAATGGAACATATTAAAAAGTCAAACTTCCAGAAATTAAAAATACAGTCCTGACCTGTAAAAATCCCATTGTGGATGAGATTGACACCATCAAAGAAAAGAACAATGAACTTAAAGATATATAGAAACTATACCATGAAAAAAAAAATAAACAGAGCATCAAGCAGCTTAATATAGGTGCAACTGAAGCCCCAGAGGGGACCAGGGAGGTATTCAGGAGAAAAGGCAAAATAGAAGTGTTTTGTTTGTTTGTTTTTTTGTAGTGAAGCTTGTGAAATGATGGAGAAACTAAGGGAATAGAAAACCCAGACCTTAGAATTGTGTAGGTGTGTGTCACAAGGGAGAGCGCAGAGGTACTATGAAAGGGTTAGTTGGGGCAGGATTGAACACTGACCACTCTTTGGATTTTCATTGAGGGAAGAAATGTTTCATTTTCTTGGGCTGAGAGAGGCAATCAATCAGATAAGAAAAAGTGAAACCTTTATGCACTGCTTTGGCAATAAAATGATATTTTTTTCCTCTACATTATTTCCAAAGAATTTTCAGCAACATCTAGGCAGGGTACATAAATGCTTAGTTGTTTTCCCTAAGGCAAGTACCTTTCTATCTCTTATATTAAAAATCCCCTCATCCCCCCAGGTCTGCAACTCTGAGAGTTTTGAGGTTCATACATTTTTCCCTATTTCTTTTCAATAATGCTAGATAATGATAACATTTTATTCAAAATCATCTTAGTATCTGAAGAGAAAATAAGAATATATATTGTTCTCCCTAAAATAACTTTTTAGGTTGGTCTTTGAGAGCTCATGCTTCTTTGTAACCTATTCTATCAATTAGGTATAATTATATTTCAGAGGACATATACCTCTTGGTACTGTTACTGTTGTAACTAGCTAGTTAATATCAATAATAAAAAGGAGCAAAAGGAAGGCCAGACATTGTAAGCATGGTCATCTGGGCAGCTTCACCAGGAAGCTGCAATTTCACACTCGGAGGGAACCACTGGTCCATTCCCTGCAGATCACTGAGGGGCAGGGGGATGATGGGCACATGCGCAGTGAAGTGCAGTTGGGGTGACTAGGGAAGGTGCTTGCTGTTAGTCTAGCCTGCAGAACAAAGATCTTGGCTAGGGGGTGGAGCCAATGCAAGTGTGTGAAATCCTGCAGGGTTCCCTGTTAAGCTCCTAGTTATAACCCTGAGACAGAGAGTTCTCCCGTTCTTGTTTCTCTTGCTTTGTTCCTGCTTCCTTGCACTCACTTGCTCTGTGACCCACGCTAGCCTGCCATGTGCTGGACTGGACTTGAATATGGAGCAGAGACTCTGGGCAGTGGCTTTGATCTTAACCCTGCTGAAGACAAAAATGGGAATTCTTCCATAGGGAGATGAAGGGAGATGGGACCTTGAAGGGGAACTCCCTTAAAATTACATCATCTATAAATCTTTCCATGACAACTCATTTTCCCATGGGGGCTTCAGGAAATTCTTACTCCCATGGCACCCCAAGAGCTCCACAGCCACCAGTAACAGGTGGCTCTCCAATAACAGGACCTCTGACTTATCTAAAATAGCAGCAACACTCGATTTAATTTTTTAGTATCTAGCTATACTTACAAACTATAGGATATCTGAAAATAAATGCTACAAAATATGAGAAAATGTTACAGCACACATAATGAAAAAAAATCAGAGCAGAAAATGGAAAACATATGGCACTTATATTTATTTAAATGCACTTCTATGAAGAATTTGTTCTAACTTAAAATTTGTTTATGTCTGTCGATAACATTTTGAGGGGGAAAATGGAATACTTACCAGGCAAAAACAGGAATTGTTAGTCTCTTCACATGTGAGATTATTTTTGAAATGCACATGCTGATACTAAATCAAGATAATAAAAAACAGCTTTAAAAACCTAGATATCTATTTCATCTGTGAAAAGAGAGAGAGAGAGAGAGAGAGAGAGAGAGAGAGAGAGAGATAAAACCACCAATAAAGTTGAGAAGCCCTTGGGTTAAGAAAGGTGGGGCATGTTAAACATTAAGAAATATTGCATTGACATTTCAAGTGAGGCTCCAAAAATTTAGCAGAATAAAATGCAGTTATTCTTTTTCACTAAAAACTCTTCTACTTTTAGGTAATGGGTCAATTTTAACATAATTAAAATGGCCAAAAAATATTATTCCTGGTTAACTTAAAATAGTGTTCCCTAAATAAGAGAATTGGACAGGAAAACAGTCGATACAACATTAAATATCAATTGCGTAGTGTACCTTTTCCTTTTTTTGGTTAACCACCAGTTTTTCTGGAAAGGGACCGGCGTGTGGAGAAGGGATACCAATCAGGAATCTACGCTTTCACTGCTAGTGCTGCCACTTCCCAACTCAACCCTGACACAGAGCTGACCCTCTCAGACTGCAGGCCCCTGGCGCCCAGAGAATAGACCGGCCCTCTCCCTGGGTGCTCTGGCAGGACCCGGCCTGGAGGCTCCCTGACACTCGGCTACGGCAGGAGATCGCGCCAACCTCCCAGGACCCACGAGCAGCTCTGGGGGATAAGGAGTTCACTGGGTCCAGATCGGCGCCTGATCTATGGGGAAAGTGGTACAAAGCCTTGGCAGCAAAGCTGCAGGTGTTCCAGAGCTTTGGGAAAGCTGCGGGATGCGCATGCGCATCCATCCAGGTACCGCTACCATGGAAGAGGGCTAGCCCCTGTTACTAGGAGACCGGACGCTCCTGTGGAAACTCGGCGCTGTGGGCGTGCGCCTGCGCGGCGCGGATGGCTTCCCTAGGCGTCTGCTAGGGCTGGCACGTGAACGGACGCGTCGCCACGTGCGTGGGTGCGCGCGCAGGGCTCGTAGTCCCTGCGAGAGGGAGCGTCGAGCCAGGTACGCGTGCGCACAGGGACTGTGGGCTTGAGGAAAGGATGTGGAGCTAAGGCGCCAGGAAGTGGAGGACGAGCCCCCCTAAGGTACAGAGCGTGAGGGCGGAGTCGACGGCGGCGCGGGGCGGTGCTAACCGCTCCGCCTCCTTCCCGTCAGGTGTCGTCTGCCACCACCTGCACCTCCAGCGGGGCGGGGCCGGGTCCATTTGCGGGTGGGAAGGGCGGGGAGAGGGCGGAGGATGGAGATGGGGTGGGACTTGAGTCCCTGCGGGAGGCGGCGGCCTGGCAGGCGCCAGGATGAGCTCCGAGGAGGCGGCTGGGCCGCGAAGTCCCGGGAGGGACCTGGCGCCCCAGGTAGAAGCCGCGGCGATGGCCCGGTGGGGGCCCAGCAGTTTCTGGGCCGGAAGGCCTCTGAGGAGGCAGCGGCCAGGGCGTGTGTGGGGTCGGGGCGGGGTGACCCCGAGGCAGGGGTTCGCGGCTTGAGCTGCTGTGAGGGGCAGTGGCGGCGGAGCTCGGCCCCGGGAAGCCCTCCAGGAGCCGCCCTGCTCCCGCCGCCCCGTCTCGGGAGCGCAGGGCTGGCCAGTTCCTATGGTGACCGCGGGGCGTCCTGCCGCCCTGCGCTGGGTTGCGGGGTTTGGAGACGCCGCGGACGGAGCTGAGCGTTGGGAAGTCAGATAGGGGAGCCCAGCCCGGCTCCCGACTCCCAGCCTCTCACTTCTGAGCTCTTGGCAGACTTCGGGGGCGAAGGGCCGAGAGGAAGGGCGTCCTCATGAAAACCGTGTAATTTCAGTGCCCGGGAAAGGCAGGGTGAGCGGGCTTTTGTCTGAAACTAGTGGAGGCAGTTGAGAGCCGAGGCCGTCATGGGCCTGATACCCAGATACGCACAGGAATACTTCTTTCCCTTTAAACAAAGTCAAGGATCGCGGCATCAGGAAAAGTTTGCAAAGATGACGGTGTCCGCGTTTTCCTTCTTCCCCTCCATGCCCTGATACCTCCCGGTATTGGGTGTTTAAATGCCCTCTACTGGCATCTCAACTATGCTTTTTGTGGTTGTAAGGAAATAAATAACAGTCGGTCTTTAAGTAGAGGAAAATAGGTTAGTTATAAATGTAAAAGGAGAGTGTCACATTCAAACCTGCCTCCAGGATAAAAACTTTTTTTTTTGGTTTTTATTTTAATCAACTAAATCAATCTTTTTAAAATCCTCACCCAGTTTTAAAATCCTCACCCAATCCTCACGGGGATATGTTTTTATTGATTTCTAGGGAGACAAGGGATCCATGGATGTGAGGAAGAAACATCAATCGGTTGCCTCCCTAGGCTGGGATCTAACAGGCACCCTAGGTTTGTGCCCTGATTAGGAGTGGAACCCACAGAGGTAGATCGCTTCAACCAGCGAGCCAGCTGCCCAGGGCTAAGTCAGTTTTAGTTAGTGGGAAATAATTAGGAAGGTACATTAATGAGATATTAGTTTGAAAGAATAAATTTGGCATTATTTAATGGCAGCTTCCCAAATGTATCTGATTTTAAATGTTTCTTTTCTGAAGAAAAAAAAAAAAAAAGAAAGAAAGAAAGAAACCACTGCTTTAGCCCAGCATCGGATCAGTTGTAGAGCTTTACCGGCTGTCTTTCTGTCTCTTCTCCAGTTGCTTGGTCCAGTTTGTTGTAGGATAATTTCCTCTTGAAGTCCTCCCGGTACAGAGGCAGTTAGAGCAGGTGTTACTAGATTTATTCCCTTTTCCATCACACGCCCTTCTCCCCCGATGTAGCCTCTATGATAGCCACTTCCTCGCTTTTCCTTATTGTTCCTCCATCTTTGTATGTGAACATGCACTTTCTAGTTTGGCTTGCTTTTGAACTTATGCAAATGAAATTTTACTAAGTATTTCTTTGCATTTTGCTTCCTAAAACAGTTTGTTGTTCAGTGTTCTGATGTAAGAGTATCACAACTGATCTACTCCTCTCTTGGTGGACATTAAAGATTTTACAGTTTTGGTGAATATGAAGAACGTTATTGTGAAGTTTCTTATACATGTCCCCCATGGTAATCTTTTATTTCCCCATGGTAATCTTCTGAAGTGAGCTAGTTAGTAAGGCAGTCCCATATCTTAGTTATGGTATGACATCAGTTTAAATACTATTAAATTCTGTAAGTTCATAAAAACCTCTTGAAAACAGCTATTTAACCCCTTATGTACCCATGAGGTCTTCATAAGTGGTTCCTCTCTGAAGACCTTTATTTATGAACTTTTAAAATACAAGTTATTTCTTTACTGTATAGTCTGAATGGAAGAGAAGTGAGAACTTTGGGTTTGAATGGAATGACTAGGAGAGGTTATTTCTTTTTCATAGGAAAGGTTGACTGTTGTGGCTTTACTATTTTGTTTGAAGTGAATTCCCAAAACGTTTACTCACAGATTTTTATCACAAATACAAATATCTGTCTCAAAATTGTTCATAAAGTTTTGTGTGCTTCTCTGTATCTTTCTATTAGTGAGGCTATTCCTTCCTAGTTCAAGGTGTCTATCAGTTTAAACACTTGGGGACAGTTTTATAAAAAGAAAATAAATAGACCTTTTGTGGAACCAGCATTCAGAATCTCACATAAAATACCCTAGTGTTCTATCAAAATATTCAGTAGACATTTATTGAGTACATATTATATACCTGATATTTGGCTCAACACTGGTAATACCTTTTAGCAAATGATCTTACCTCTTTTTTTACTGAAAAATTAAAATTCTATCAGGCAGGAACTTCTGCAGATATCTATCCCTTGAAAAAATGGCCCTGGCTGGTGTGGCTCAATTGGTTGGATTTTATCCCATGCACTGAAAGGCCACCAGTTCAATTCCTAGTTAGGGCACATTCCTGGGGTGCAGGCCCGATTACCCAGTGGGATGCGTGAAGGAGGCAGGCAGTTGATGTTTTGCTCTCACATCAGTGTTTTTCTCTCTCCCTTTCCCTTCCTCTCTCTTTCTAAAAATCAATAAAAAATTTTTTTAAAAGCATATTTCTACTCCTTATCTTAGTCGTCACTTGAACTTGCTTTTTTCTTTCCTGTCTCAGAGGACGGTACATAGCCTATATCTGGGTTTCTTGTTAGCCCAGTGGCCTTGTGCCATTAGTTAGCATTAACCCATGTCTTAGAATCTTTATTGTGTTTACAAAACTGTAGGGCTTCTTAACCTGGAGTACGAGAACTTAGAGGGCTCTTGAATCCCCTGAAACTATGAAGTTGTGTATGTGTTTGCATTTAGGAGAGACCCCAGGGCTTTCGTTTAATTCTGAAAGCTTTCCTTGATGTAAGAGAATTAAGAAAGAAGATTTTCTACTTTGTAATGACCCTTCAACCACCTTGGTTTTTTCTAACTTTCACTCTACCTCTCTTCTCACAATCATGCTTCCTTTTCCTTAGTACTAACTCATTTATTAGTCATCAAACTTGCTTCCACCCCATCCGTACCATTAAAACTTCTTTGTTCCAGTCATCAGCATTGATTATATTGAAAACTAGAGGCCCGATGCACAAAAATTTGTGCACTCGGGGCAGGGGGCAGGTCCCTCAGCCTGGCCTGTGCCCTCTCGCAGTCTGGGACCCCTCGGGGGATGACCACCTGCGGGCTTAACCTGCTTCCCGGGGGGGATTGGGCCTAAGCTGGCAATCAGACATCCCTCTGGCAGCCCGGCAGCCCTCGGGGGATGTCCACTTGCCAGCGGGGAGCAGGCCTAAGCTGCAGTCAGACATCCTTAGCGCTGCTGAGGAGGCAGGAGAGGCTCCCACCACCACCGCTGTACTGGCAGCCATCAGCCTGGCTTGTGGCTGAGCAGAGCTCCCCCTGTGGGAGCACACTGACCACCAGGCGGCAGCTCCTGCATTGAGTGTCTGCCCGCTGGTGGTCAGTGTGTGTCATAGTGACCAGTCATTCCCAGTCCTTCTGCTGTTAGGGTCAGTTTGCATATTACCCTTTTACTATATAGGATAGAGGCCTGGTGCATGGGTGGGGGCCGGCTGGTTTGCCCTGAAGGGTTTCCCGGATCAGGGTGGGGTTCCGCTGGGGTGCCTGGCCAGCCTGGGTGAGGGGCTGATGGCTGTTTTCAGGCTGGCCACACCCCCTTCAGGGTGGGGATCCCCCACTGAGGTGCCTGGCCAGCCTGGATGAGGGACTGATGGCTGCTTTCAGGCTGGTCAAGCCCCCCCAGTGGGGACCCTCACCCCATGGGGGTGTGGCCAGCCTGGGTGAGGGGCTGAGGGCTGTTTTCAGTCTGGCCACAGCCCCTTCAGGGTGGGGGAGGGGTCCCTGGGTTAGGGGCTGAGTGCCATTTTCAGGCTGGCCATGCCCCCCAGCGACTCAAGCTTTCAGCCTCTCCTTTTTTCTTTTCTTTTTTTTTCCCCCCAGGGCGGCCTGGAAGCAGGTATCTGGGATTTATTTAACTTCTATAACTGAAACTTTATAGCCTTGAGTGGAGCCCAGGGCCGGTCAGGGCAGGTGGGAAGCTTGGCTTCTTCCATCGCCAGGGGCAACCCAAGCCTCCTGCTCACTCTAGCTTTGTGGCCATGGCTATCTTAGTTGGGTTAATTTGCATACTGGCTCCCGATTGGCTGGTGGGCATGGCTGGTGGGCGTGGATTGATGGTTAATTTGCATCTTTCTCTTTTGTTAGTGTAGATCAGGGGTGGGCAAACTTTTTGACTCGAGGGCCACAATGGGTTCTTAAACTAGACCAGAGGGCCGGAACAAAAGCATGGATGGAGTGTTTGTGTGAACTAATATAAATTCAAAGTACACATCATTACATAAAAGGGTATGGTCTTTTTTTTTTTTAGTTTTATTCATTTCAAATGGGCCGGATCCGGCCCGCGGGCCATAGTTTGCCCACGGCTGGTGTAGATGTTTTATTGAGTACTGTGCTGTGCACCTTTCTAGGCATTACAGCTATTACAGTGAGCAGCAGATAAGAGCCTAGATCTCTTGGAGCTTACCTTCTAATAGGGGGAGAAAACTAGTGAAGAAATAAATTATATCATTTCAAATGATATACGTGTAAATAACCTAACGAGAGTGACTAGGAGAGATGCTATTTAGGTAAGAGGTCAGGGAAGAGCCCAAGAGCTGAGCTGGGGGTAAGATGGAGCCAGCCATAGGCTGGGCCTTAACATGGAATGATACTGGTTCAGTAGAGGAACAGAAAGAAAACCGATAAAGCTGGCGGGTGGACAACGAGAGTACTAGGTCTGTTTAGGAAAGTGAAGGCAGGGCCCAAATCACACAGGACCTTAAAACGGTGGGTTTTATTCTAATTGCATTGGGGAGCCATTGGAGTGTTTTTGAGGAGGATTTCATTGATTTAAAGTGATTCTTTTGATCTCCGTTTGGAAAATAGTTGCAGGGAGCAACATAGAAGCAGAAAGACCAGTTAGGAAACGTGCAGTAATCCGTGTGCGGATGATGGTGACTTGAACCATGGAAGTGATAATGAAAGTGTAGAGAAGTGGGTGGGTTTGGAGTTAGAACCAACAGGGCTTGTTGATGCATTTGATGGGGATCAGGGAAAGAGGAGACAAAGCTGACTCCTCTGGCACTGCCTTAGGCACTGCCATTTGACCTGGGAGAGACTGGGAAGGAGCCTAGTGGAGGTGTCCTGAGAGCAGACTGCAGGTGGGAGAATTAGAGGTCTGTTTTACACAAGTTAAGTTGCAATGGCTGTGGACATCCAATAAACACAATATAATGTGCTCCGATAGGGTGTGTTCATCGTTTTTTGGAACATGTAAAATCCATGTTATGTCTTTTGGAGGGAAGTAGAACTCGGAAGTACTCTTTTGTAGTCCTTTTCTCTATATTCCCTTAGCATCCATGTGCATTCATTCCTCTAGTGTGCACTAATCCTGCTGTACTCTAATTTCTGATTTATTAGTTCTGGAGTTCCCTAGATCATTGCGGGTTGAAATTATAGCTTTTTATTTGGTTTCCATATTTCTGTCCCCAGAATCTAATATTGGGTCATCATTACTCTGTTTATAAATTTGAGAATCGGATAAATGTGACTGTTACAGTCTGATAGTATGAACTGAAACAGTGATAGGAATGGAAGATATGAATTTGAGAGAGATTTTAGTGAAAAATCAGTAGGACTTGATGGCCAATTAGATAAGTCGAATCACTGAGAAGAATTAGGAATAATAGTAATGGTTAATAATAATAATTATATATATATATATATATATATATATATATATATATACACACTTGCTTAGTCTGGCACTTTTCTAAATGCTTTACTTATATGAATCCTCATCGCAGCTCTTTGAGGCGAGTACTGTTATCATTCCCATTTTATAGGTGAAGGCTTGGCCAGAGAAGTAACTTGCCTCTAGTCATGCAGCTAGGAAGCGGCAGAACTAGCATGATGAACATGAACAGTCTGATGCTAATGAACACACTCTTAACCACTATGCTATGTTACTTCCCAGTTGAGAATGATTGTGGTTCTCACTTGGATGTTTATGATAACAGTTTGCTGCTCGCACAGTACTTTTACTTGCATTCTCTGACATCTGTACAGCAACACAAGTTCCATTCATAATCCACTTAAAGATCATGGGAATGTGGAGAATATTCTGGTGGCAGGCTAGACAAGGGCGTTTCAGATACATTGATTTATCTCCCTTTTTGCTGCCTCCAAAGCCAGTGCAGGGAAAGTAGCAGCTCTAATGTGATAGTCTCTTGGCCTCTTCCTACTTTTAATTTCTAGATTAGTCTGATGGGTAATTTTATAGAACTCCCACTTGACTATTGAGATTTCCAAAGAGAAGAAGGAATATTCAGTTGTATCTGCTGTGGTACACTGCTTCATTGTCACATCTACTAAATTTTATGATACCTTCCTATCACAGACAGCTCTGTGCAGGCTGGGGCAGTACAGAAAGCTCTAGAACATTGCTTGTTCTTAAGATTCTAATGACCATGTGAGGTAGATGTACATCCAGAAAACCAAATAGCTACATAAGTTGTTCTATAATGACTATATACAAAAGTTCCATTGAAGAAGTGATCACTATTCGATGGAGAAGACAAAGAAAACCTCTTAG
The DNA here is from genome assembly GCF_964212035.1 of Myotis nattereri. Taxonomy (NCBI): domain Eukaryota; kingdom Metazoa; phylum Chordata; class Mammalia; order Chiroptera; family Vespertilionidae; genus Myotis; species Myotis nattereri. The sequence goes on from NC_138085.1 coordinate 21,611,858, forward strand.
AGAATCTAGAATTCTAGCTGAACCTTAGGAATGTCTTCATTGTTAGTTAAATGGATAAAAGGGTGAGGGCAAGGCTTACGAATAAAAGATAATATGTTTCTGCCCTGGCCAGTTTGGCACAGTGGATAAGGCATCAGCCTGCTGACTCAAGGGTCCCGGGTTCGATTCTGGTCAAGGCCATGTACCTTGGTTGTGGGCACATCCCCAGTGAGAGTGTGCAGGAGGCAGCTGATCAATGTTTCTCTCTCATCGATGTTTCTGGCTCTCTATCTCGCTCCTTTCTTCTCTGTAAAAAAATCAATAAAATATATTTTAAAAAAGATAACATGTTTCTGAATGTATAAAGAATGTGGAGTAGTTTGGAATAGTTTGCCCTTAATTGAGGGATTCTTGGAGGTGTCAAGTAGGAGATAAATTTGGAGTCATGGGAAGGGACCAAATTATAAGAGCTCTGAATGCTAGGTAGGCTTAGACTGTACCTTACTGCCCTGAATTAATTTGGGTTGAGGCCTATTTCAAAATAAGAAGATGGAGAATAAATATTAATTCAGTGCTTGTTTAATGGGATTTTTTATGAGTCTAGTGATTTGGTTTCCATATAGACCCAAGTCTCTATACTAGCCCAATAAGGATTGCTGAGCAGCTTTATGGAAATGCAGTATTTCAGGCATATTGTGAATAAAAATCTGCATTTTAATAAGATTCCCAAGTGATTTGTATATCACTAAAAAAATTGAAAAGTACTATAGGGAGGAGTCATTTGATTCTGTTATTCTAAGTCAAATGTTTATTAGTAGGAACATATTTTTCAAGAGAAACTGTATAAGGAATTGGATTTCAGCCTACCCCATAAAGGCATAAACGATTCATAATTAGAAATACTCTGTGGGATCTAATGCTAAGTTCCAAGTGAGGCAATAACTGCTGGAGTGAAGAACAGAAACACAGACTTGTGTTTTGTTTAGGAAAAGGGAAAAAGGAAGAGACGTCTGTCACACTGCTAAGTGCTGGATTAGACATTGTGTGACATAAGCATAGTGGCTGGGGGATCCTGATTCTGGAATATAACAGCTGTGTTGCCAGGAGAGATCTAAGGTACTTGTAGGAAATTCTCTCTTCCTTAACATAAAGGCAGCCTTGATTCAGGAAAAGAACAAATTATTTTCCTAAATTATATAATTTCTAAGACACTTTGTCAAGTAAAAATGTACAATGTGGATTAGTATGTGTAGTATGTTAAAGTGAAATATCTTGTTAGTTTGCACATGTACAAATATGTATGTGGGAACAATTCCTAGGAATGGGATTATTTGTACAGAAGCTATGCGTATTTGTAATGTTTGTAGATTTTATTTAATTGATCTTCATAAGTATTGTGTCATATACACTGCCACCAGTGGTGTATAACAATACTACGTAAAATATCCAACTATTTTATCTTTGCCAGTGTGAGTAAAAAAAGGTATCCAAGGTTGCTTCAATTTGTATCCCTCTAACTGGTGAGATTGATATCTTTAAATCTGTTTAAAAGTCATGTATGTGAAGTATCCATATTCTTTGCCACTTTTTCTACCAAGGTATTTCTTTTCCTTTCTTATTTATAGGAATTATTAATACACTAGAGGCCCAGTGCATGAAATTCATGCAAGGTGGTGTGTGTGTGTGTGTGTGTGTGTGTGTGTGTGTCCCTCAGCCCAGCCTGCACCCTCTCCAATCTGGGACTCCTCAAGGGATGTCCGACTGTCCATTTAGGCCCGATCCCTAAACGGGCAGTCGGACATCCCTCTCACAATCCAGGACTGCTGCCCCCCAACTGCTCGCTTGCCTGCCTGCCTGATTGCCCCCTATCCACTCCCCTGCCAGCTTGATCGATGCATAACTGCTCCCCTGCTGGCCCGATTGCCCCTAACTGCCCTCCACTGCCTGCCCGGTTACCCCTAACTGCCCTCCACTGATGGCCTGGTCACCCCTAACTGCCCTCCCCTGCAGGCCTGGTCCCCCCCAACTGCCCTCCCCTGCCAGCCATCTTTGACCACATGGGGGCGGCCATCTTGTGTGTTGGAGTAATGATCAATTTGCATATTACCTCTTTATTATATAGGATTAGAAAGAAGCCAGCCCTTTGTGATATGGGTAGCAAACCTTTTGGAAAACACAGGCCTAGAGATAGATACTTAATTTGCTGCTGACCCAATATTTTCTTAGTACAGTGATTACCAAGGGGATAGGATGGGGTATGTCTCTTTGGAAAAGCATGTTCACTATTGTAGTTTTATATTTGGAAAGCACACAGAAAAAGTTTTATAACATAAAATGTTAAGAAAGTAAAACTTGCTGAAATATTCTTTGCTGGTGTTACAAGGTTAAAACCAATTGAAAATGTACCTAAGACTGTGGTTAATTTAAAAAGTTTATATACTGTTGTGAGAAATCACAAAGCTGTTTTAAAAAGAATGTCCTGGTATTATTCCTATTCTTTCCACTAGGTTACCACCAAAGAACATGATTTTGGTCTAGGGGCTCCAGTTTCCGAAGCTGGAAAATACCAGAATAATCTCCAGCTAGAACAACAAGTGAGAACTCAAGATAAATTCATCTCTACACTGAAATTACAGGTTACATTTAACTTACATATGTATTTATTTCCCTGAATTGATTTTGGCTGGGGTCTATTTTAAAATAAGAAGGCAGAGAACATTAATTCAGTGCTGGCTTATGGTTTTATTTTCTGGGTGTAAAATCATTTCATTTTTATCTTAACCATTTTGATACACAGAGTCTGTGTTAGTGGGTGCCACCTGTGTGCCAGGTGTTTTATGAGGTGCTTTCAAGTACATAATCTTACTTCATCCCAAACTTGTGAAACTGTCGTTACTTCTATTTTACAGACATGGAAGCTGAAATTCCAAGAGGTTAAAGAATTATGATACTGGACTAATGAATGACAGAGCTAGGATTTATTGGAGTTCCCAAGTTAGTTAGGATTTAAATGCAGTTCTCTGAACTCCAAGTTGAGCATTGTTTCTCTTCTCCTGGTGCCTAAGTCTGTGGGGTAGCTATTAATTAAGGTCATTGAAAGAAATTGCCTCTTGTAGGAAGAGGGAGTAGACTTACTTTTCCATAATCCTCTTACTTAGTACAGCTAAAATCCCTGAACATTATGTATGAAACAAGCATAGAACACTGAAAGGCGGGAGGAAGAAGGAAGACTGACTAGGGACCCCAACACACCAAGACTAGGAAAGGGACAGCCTAGCAAGGAAGACTACTTTTAGACAGTAACTGCCTGCTCTAAGCAACACAGTGGAAAAACTATAGCCCCCTTCTGCCCACAAAGACTAGGAGCCTAGCCGGTTATCCTTGCCAGGCTGTAACAAGAAGCCCCAGCTGTACCTCATGCCCTCCTCTCCCACCACCAACTTCTCCATCTCCACAAGGTGCTGTCAAAGAAGAAGGCTGAGTTGGACACCAAGACTTTTGTGCCCACAAGGCGGTAAGGGAAGTTCCCAACCCCTTTGTGTGTGTGAAGCACATGGGGAGCCTACAAGCAGCTACCCTCACCGGGTGGTGTGAAGTGCCTCCTTTCCTCCTTGCTGGAGTGGTGTCCGAGGAGAATATGCAGAGTTAGGGCTTTACCAGGACCCAGCACGAACAAGTCCACCCACCCACGGTGGCAGTGGTGGACATGTGAGAGCAGTAGCGAGGCACCTCTGCTCTTCCTGCTGTTGTGGTATCAGCAGAGGCTCAGTGAGGAGCCTGAACTTCCATCCCTGCCCAGCAGGAACAAGGAGCTTCACCTCCAGGTGTCCATGGAAGCCTCAGGTAAAATTGGACCCCCTCACCCCCCCACCCCCAAGCAGGAACAAAGCAGTGTCCCTCTTCTCTAGCTGGGGCAGTGTCACAGGAAGCCCACTAAAACACAGGATCCAGAGTCTTAGAATACCAAGTTTCAATTAAAAGAAAAAATCACTCCTTATCCTAAAAATCAGGAAGATCTCAATTTCAGTGAGAAGAGACAGGATATGCCAGGATCGATATGAATTAGATATTACAATGATCTGACAAGGATTTTAAATCAGCCATCTTATAAATGCTTCAGCAAGCATTTTTTACATACCTGGGATATAGAAAAGAAAATAGAAAATCTCAGCAAAGAAGTAAAAGAGAAAAAGAGATAAAAACAAGAACCAAATGGAAATTTTAGAAGCAACCAAATTGTTCCTCAATAAGTGTATGGATAAACTGGTGCATCCATAGAATGGAATTGTAAAAAGAAATGAGTTATCAAGCCACAACAAGACATAAAGGGACCTTGAAAGCATATAGATAGGTGTAAAAAGCCAATCTGAAAAGGTTACATATTCTGATTCTAACTATGCGACCTGAAAAAGACAAAACATTGAGACCTTGGAGGGAGAGAGAGATGAATAGAGCACAGATGATTTTTAGGGCAGTATTCTGTCTGATACAGTAATGATGGTTACATGTTAGTATACAATTCTCAGAACCCATAGAATCTACAACTCAAAGAATGAACCCTAATGTAAACTATGGAGTTTAGTTAATCATAAGGTATCAGTGTTGGTTCATCACTTGTAACAAATGTATCACACTGTTACAAGATGTAAAGCAAAGGGGAAACAGTGTGTGTATGTTTGGGGGTGGGGAAACAAAAGGTATGTGGGAAATCTCTGAAATTCCTGATCAGTTTTTCTATAAAACTGCTCTAAAAAATAAAATTTATTAAAAATGTACAGAAGGAAATGTTTGTAAATCATATATCACATAAGGGTTTAATAACCAGCATATAGTATAGAGAACTACAACTCAACAGCAACGACAAATCCAATTCAAAAATGGATAACGAACTTGAGTAGACATTTCTCCAAAGAAGGTCTATCAGTGGCTAATAAATATATGAAAAGATCACCAACCATTAAAGAAATGCAAAACCACAATGAGATATTACTTTACACTCATTAGGATGGCTATTGTAAAAAACAAAAACCAACCAAACAAAACAAAAAACAGAAAATTACAGGTATTGGTGAGGATGGGGAGAAACTGGAGCCCTGTATGGTTGCTGGTGGGAAAGTAAAAATGGTGCAGCCATGTTGAAAAAAGTTTAGCAACTGCTCAAAAAGTTAAATATAGAATTGCAGTATTTTCCCAGCTATTCTACTCCTAGGTGTATCCCAAAAGATTAAAAGCAGGCCCTCAAACAGATACTTGGACACCAATGTTCATAGCAGCATTATTCACAATAGCAAAAAGGTAGAAACAACCCAGATATTCATCAGCAGATTAATGGATAAACAAACTAGCACGTACATACAATGGAATATTATTCACCCTTGAAAAGAATGAAATTTTGATAGAAGCTACAACATGGATGACCTTGAAAACATTATGCTAAGTGAAATAAGGCAGGCACAAAGGACAAATACTATACAATTCCACTTATATAAGGTACCTAGAATAGGAAAATTCATAGAGTTTTTGTTTAATGGGTACAGAGTTTCTATTTGGGATGATGGAAAAGTTCTGGAAATGTATATAGAATGGTTGCACAACATTATGAATATACTTAATGCCACTGAATTTTACACACAAAAATGGTTATAATGGTAAATGTTATGGTATGTCTATTTCATCACAACAAAATTACTTAAAACAAATGTAGTAAATGAATTAAAAACTCAGTGTTCTCAAACAACAAAATACATAGGGAGAGAGGAATGAATCAGTGAACATGAGAACAGAAAAATAGAAATTACCTGAACAATAGAGAGAAAATAGATTGAAAAAGTGAACAGAGGGTTAGAACAGGTAGAACCATAACAAAAGATACAACATTTGGATCCTTGGGGTCCAGCAGGAGAGGCAGAAAAGAGAGAGGCTGAAAAAGTATTTGAGGGAATAATGGCTAAATATTCCCCAAATTTGGTAAAAGACATAAAACAGATTAAAGAAGGTGAATGAATGCCTACAGGGATTCTCCCAAAGAAACCCATGCCAATACACTTTCTATTTAAACTTGTGAAAACTAAAGACCACAAATGTTCCTGAAATCAGAGAATTCATTACCCAGAGGGAAACATCAATTCAAATTACAGCAGATCTGAAAACATGGGGGTCAGAAAGAAGTGGCACAACATTTTTCAAGTTTTGGAGAAAAGAACTGTCAATTCAGTATTCTGTATGAAGGGAAAATCAAGACATTCTCAGAGGAAGAAAACTAAAAGAATTGATTGCCAGCAAAGAATAGCAAAAGGAATTTCTCTATGATGGAGATAAAAGAAGGAATCTTGGAAGAGTAGAAAGAAAGGACAACATTTAGAGGAAAAATATGAATAAATGTAATAGGTTTTCTTTTTTTCTAGTTTTTTAAATTATCTTTTTCAAATATAGTTCTTGATGCATGTAGAGAATAATATTTAAGACAATTATTAATAGAGGAGGATAAAGGAACGTAAAGGAAGATGAGGATTTTACACTTCACTCAAACTGGTAAAATGTAGGCTGCAATAAGTTGTGAATGTATAGGGCAACCATTAAAAAGTTATACAGCCCAGGCTGGTGTGGCTCAGTTGTTAGGGTATCATCCTGTGCACATAACAGTGAACAAAAAAGCCACACTTGAATTATAACAAAAGTAATTACATTAAGTACATATATTACTTAAAAGATGGGAACTGACAGAATGGATTAAAAAACATGACCTAGCTTTATGCAGTCTACAAGAAATACCCTTTCATGATATATCCAAGTTGAAAGGTTGAAAGGCACACAGACCTGAAATGAAGAAATAAAACTGTCCCTGTTTGTAGATCACATGATCTTCTACTTTGAAAATCTCATAAATATATAATATAAAAGGCAGAACTAATAAATGATTTTAGCAAGGTCAGAATACAAGACAAACATTAATTACGTTTCTGTACATTTCTATATATAACATGTGGCAATCAAAATTAAAAATGCATTACTATCTATAGTTAAATAGAAAATGGAATGATTAGATGTAAATCTAATAAAGAAGCCATGAGTTTGTATTCTGAAAAGACAAAATGCTAATGAAATTGAAGATCTAAACAAATGGAAAGACATATGTTTATGGATTGGAAGCCTCAACATAGTAAAGATTTCAGTTCTGTCCAAATCAATATATTGGTTTAATGCAATGTCCATCCAAGTTGTTAATCAGCAATAAAAAGGAATCTATTGATCCAAGTTGTTCTATTTATTTAACATTCTCAAATTCTAGCAAAAACAATTTGGAAAAAACAAAGTCATTTTTTTTCCTTTATTGATTAAGATATTACATATGTGTCCTTACCCCCCCACTACCCCCAACCCCCCCACTCATGCCCTCACCCCCCCCCCCCGGGTGTCTGTGTCCATTGGTTAGGCTTATATGCATACATACAAGTCCTTTGGTTAATCTTTCCCTCTCACCCCCACCCTCCCCTACCTCTCCTCTAGGTTTGACGGCCTGATTGAGGCTTTTCTGTCTCTGGATCTGTTTTTGTTCATTATTTTATGTTGTTCGTTATATTCCACAAATGAGTGAGATCATGTGATATTTATCTTTCTCTAATTGACTTATTTCGCTTAGCATAATGCTCTCGGGGTCCATCCATGCTGTTGCCTCAGTGTAGTATTCCATTGTGTAGATGTACCACAGTTTTTTAAACCACTCATTTACTGATGGACACTTAGGCTGTTTCCAGATCTTAGCTATTGTAAATTGTGCTGCTATGAACATAGGGGTGCATATATCCTTTCTGATTGGTGTTTCTAGTTTCTTGAGATATATTCCTAGAAGTGGGATCACTGGATCAAATGGGAGTTCCATTTTTAGTTTTTTGAGGAAACTCCAAACTGTTCTCCACAGTGGCTGCACCAGTCTGCATTCCCACCAGCTTCTTTTTCTCCGCATCCTCACCAGCACTTGTCATTTGTTGATTTGCTGATGATAGCCATTCTGACAGGTGTGAGATGGTACCTCATTGTCATTTTGATTTGCATCTCTCAGATGCTTAGTGACTTTGAGCATGTTTTCATATGTCTCTTGGCGTTCCTTATGTCCTCTTTTGAAAAGTATCTATTTAGGTCCATTGCCCATTTTTTGATTGGATTGTTTATCTTCCTTTTGTTAAGTTGTATGAGTTCCCTGTAAATGTTGGAGAGTAAACCCTTATTGGTGATAACATTGGCAAATATGTTCTCTCATGCAGTGGGCTTTCTTGTTGTTTTGTTGATGGTTTCTTTTGCTGTACAGAAGCGTTTTATTTTGACGTCCCATTTGTTTATTTTCTCTTTAGTTTCCATTGCCCTAGGAGCTGTATTGGTGAAGATATTGCTTTGGCATAGGTCTGAAATTTTGCTGCCCTTGGATTCCTCTAATATTTTTATGATTTCCCATCTTATGTTTAAGTCCTTTATTCATTTTGAGTTTATTTTTGTGTATGGTGTAAGTTGGTGGTCTAGTTTCATTTTTTTGCATGTATCTGTCCAGTTTTCCCAACATCATTTATTGAAGAGACTGTCTTGACTCCATTGTATGTTCTTGCCTCCTTTGTCAAATATTGAGAATAGTGATTTGGGTTGATTTCTGCATTCTCTATTCTATTCCATTGGTCTATATGTCTGTTCTTGTGCCAGTACCAGGCAGTTTTAAGAACAGTGGCTTTGTAATACAGCTTGATATCTGGTATTGAGATCCCTCCTACTTTGTTCATCTTTCTCAGGTTTGGTGGAGCTATTCAGGGTCTTTTTTAAATTCCAGATGAATTTTTGGAGAGTTCGTTCTAGGTCTGTGAAATATGACATTGGTATTTTAATGGGGTGTGCATTGAATCTGTAGATTGTCTTGGGTAGTATGGACATTTTGATGATGTTGATTCTATCAATCCATGAACATGGTATGTTCTTCCATCTGTTTATATTTTCCTCTATCTCTTTATTCAGTGTCTTGTAGTTTTCGAGTACAGGTCTTTTACCTCCTTAATTAAGTTTGTTCTTAGGTATCTTAATATTTTTGGTGCGATGGTAAATAGGATTGTTTTTTTAATGTCTCTTTCTATGCGTTCACTATTGGTGTATAAAAATGCCATAGATTTCTTGGTGTTAATTTTATATCACCAAATCGCTACATTGCCGAATTCATTTATTAAGTCTGATAATTTTTTGATGGAGTCTTTAGAGTGTTCTATGTACTGTATCATGTCATCTGGAAATATTGACAGTTTTATGTCTTCTTTTCCCATTTGGATACCTTTTATTTCTTCTTCTTGTCTAATTGCTATGGGTAGCACTTCCAGTATTATGTTGAACAGGAGTGGTGAAAGTGGGCATCCCTGTCTCATTCCTGTTCTTAGATGAATTGGTTTTAGTATTTGACCATTGAGTATGATGTAGGCTGTAGGTTTGTCATATAAGGCTTTTATTATGTTGAGGTGTGATCCCTGTATTCCCATTGTACTGAGGGTTTTTATCAAGAAAGGGCGTTGGATTTTGTCAGATGCTTTTTCTGCATCAATTGCTATGACTATGTGATTTTTATCTCTCAATTAGTTTATGTGATGTATCACATTTATTGATTCATGGATATTGTACCATCCTTGCATCCCCAGGATAAATCCTACTTGGTCATGGTGTATGATCTTTCTGATGTAATGCTGGATCCGATTTGCTAGAATTTTGTTCAACATTTTGGCATCTATGTTCATGAGGGATATTGGCCTGTAATTCTCTTTCATTGTGTTGTCTTTATCTGGTTTTGGTATTAGGGTAATGCTGGCTTTATAGAAAGAGCTTGGAAGTGTTCCTTCCTCTTGAATTTTTTGGAATAGTCTGAGGAGGATAGATTTTAGTTCTTCTTTGAATGTTTGGTAAAACTCCTCTGTGAAGCCATCTGGCCCTTGGCTTTTGTTTGCTGGAAGCTTTTTGATGACTTGCTTCAATTTCTTCCATAGTTATTGGCCTATTAAGATTTTTAGATTCTTCCTGATTGAGTTTTGGAAGGTTGTATTTTTGTATGAATTAGTCATTCTTCTTGATTCTGTAACTTAATATGTAGCCATAGTGATAAAGACTATGGTATTGTTAGAAGATAGACACATACATCAATAATACAGAATAGAGAATCCAGAAATAGCCCACACAAGTACAGCCAAATGATTTTTGAAAGTGGCACTAATGCAGAATTGTGAGCAAGGAGAGTCTTTTCAACAAATGCTGCTGGAGCAATTGGATATCTTTTAGGGAAGAAAATAAGCCTAGTTCTAAACCGTTACCAAATACAAAAATAACTCAAAATTGACCATAGAGTTAAATGTAAAATTTAAAACTAGGTAGAGGTAACATAGGAGAAAATATTCAGGACCTTGTGCGTGGTGAAGAAATGGCACCATAAGTATGAGTCATAAAATAAATTTTAAAAGATAGTTTCAACATCATAAAATTTAAGTCCTTTGCTCTATGAAAGATCCTGTTAATAGAATGAAAAAATAAGCTACAACGTGTATTTCTGCTAAAGGAATCATATCTAGAACTCATGAAGAATTCATCAAAACTCAACAATAAAAAGCAAATAATCCAATTAGAATATAAGCAAAAGATACGAAGAGGTACTTCACAGAAAGATGTATGGCTTGACAAACACAAAAATATGTTTATCCTTTTAAACATCAGGAAAATGTAAATTAAGACCATGATGAAATCATGTACACCTATAAGAACAGCTAATATGAAAAATAGTGACAGGATCAAATGCTGGCTAAGATGAGGAGAAATTGAATCACTCATACATTCCCAGTGGGAATGAGAAATGGTACAGCCACTCTGGGAAAATAAGCCTACATTAACCATACTACCTAGAATGAAAACTTAACGTCTACTCAAGAACCTCTATTCAATTGTTCATAGCAGCTTTATTTGATATAACCCAAAACTAGAAACAACTACAATTTCGCTTAATTGGTAAGTGAGTAAACGGTGATAAGCCATACTATGGAATATTCATCAGCAATAAAAAGGAATCTATTGATCTAAGTTGTTAACTTGGATAGATCTCAAAATCATTGAGCTGAGAGAAAAAGCCAATATCACAAGATCACATACTGATCTGTATCATATGATTTTAATTATATAACATTCTCAAAATGATGAAATTATAGAGATTAGTGGTTGCTAAGAGATAAGGATGGTCTACAAACAATTAAGCCAACCATGCTCTTTTCCCCATGCAATGACTGTTGCTTGTATGGGTTGCCCTAAGGGACCTTGGAGACAGCCCTTTCCATTGGACGCTCATGTCTGACCTCATGCTGTTTCCAATCTATATGGATGCTTTTGGAAAGCCCCAGGACACAGTGGCCAGGGTCCATATTGGCCAAGTCACCATGTCCTTCTATACCAAGCTGCAGAACAAGGACCATGTGAATGAGGCCTTACACAGGGGCATGTTCAAGTTCCCTGGCCACCAGAAAATTCACATCTCCAAGAAGAAGGCTTTACTGAGTTTAATGCGGATGAATTTGAAGGTATGGAGGCTGAAAAGCGGCTTATCCCAGATTACTGTGGAATCAAATACATCCATAATCGTGGCCCCCTGGACAAATAGCAGTCCCTTCACTCATGAGAGCCTCAGGCTGACCCCTCCTTACTCACATCCACCAGTAATTCCTATTTCCTGTCCCCCAAAAGATAGTTAAAGATGGGGAAGGAGCCGAAACCGGTTTGGCTCAGTGGATAGAGCGTCGGCCTGCGGACTGAAAGGTCCTGGGTTCAATTCCAGTCAAGGGCATGTACCTGGGTTGCGGGCACATCCCCAGTAGGAGATGTGCAGGAGGCAGCTGATCGATGTTTCTCTCTCATCGATGTTTCTAACTCTCGTAAAAAATCAATAAAATATATTAAAAAAAAAAGATGGGGAGGGAGAGGATGTGTCTTTAAAGGTGTAGGAGGGTGATCTTTGTGGTGATGGAATAGTTCTATATCTTGTTGAGGTGGTAGTTACAACAATATACATGGGATAAAACCATGTAGAACAATATGCACACATTATACCAATGTGAAATCTCTGGGTTTGACATTGTCTTATAACTCTGGGTTTGACATTGTCTTATAATTAAGATTTAACCATTGGGGGAAACTGGGTTAAGGACACATAAGATCTCTCTGTACATGTTTACAACTTCCTGTTCTTCAGTTATTTACTTATATAAAAACTATGGGTGGTGTTCATCACGACCATCAGAATTGCAACCAAGCAGAAGAAAGTCAGTCCTGCAGGGGTTTTCTTGGCAACGGCTGCGCCCTCCCCCGAGCTGTTTTCCGGAGCTGTTTCCGGCAAGGGCGTGGTTTGAGGGAGAGGGATAGAGAGCCAGAAATATCGATGAGAGAGGAACATCGATCAGCTGCCTCCTGCACACTCCCCACTGGGGATGTGCCCTCAACCAAGGTACATGCCCTTGACCGGAGTCAGACCTGGGACCCTTGAGTCTGCAGGCCGACGCTCTATCCGCTGAGCCAAACCGGCTAGGGCTCACTTGAACTTTAATATCTCTTTATATACACCCCAGCAAATTGTAGATATTATCTCCATTTAACAGATACGACTCAAGAGGCTTCTATTTATTTTTTCTGAAGTCAGGATGCACCTCTTAGGATCAAGAAAATATGGTAAATTGCCCGAGGTTAAGTTACTGGTGAAGGACTACAGTGGGATTTAAATCTGCCTGTCTTAGTCCAAAGCCTACATCCTTCCTACTGCCTTAAACTGCCTCTTTCAAAGTATTTGTTGCCAGGAACCAATTCCAGCATGTCATAATTTCAAGAGTTTCATCAAAAGGTTGATTAAAATTGGGGACTCAACAGGGTTGAGTCACGCATGTAGTCACCTGTTGGGAATGGCTAAAGGCATTTCCCCAAACCTGAATAGGAAACTGATTGTGGCTGCCTGACAGTTAAAGGGCATCTTAATCTACATCTTATTGCCTCCTACTGGCCAAATCCCTGAACAGCTGTGGGCTAATTCCCCCAAACTGACAATGCTTCTGTACCCTTTGAAACCTTACCCTTTGAAGTGTATTATCTCCACCTTGCCTTAGGACAAATTGTGTTAATAAAAGCAAGGGTCCAAGACAAGGAGGGAGTCTTCAGTTCCTTTAGCTGAAGGTCCTCTGACCCCCAATGCCTTACAAAATTATATCTCGTCTCCGGACTCTTTATTAGTCTCTGGATTCCTATGTCATCTATGCACAACGCCTTTTCCAGATTCCTGAACCCTTCTTGATGCTGGGACAAGAACCCCGGCAATTTGTGTCTTGGAAATGTATGAAAGTAGAGCTTGATTTCAGAGGAGAGGGAAGAGTTTGTGCATTTATAATTCATTTGTTTTATTTATTCATTTAACAATAATTTATGTGCTAAAAATATAATGATACAAAAATGAGAATAATGTTAAATAAGAAATTAGAGACACAGTCCATTTAAAGTTGTTTATAATTTAGTGGGAGGGACAGGGAAATAAAAATAGTGATTATAATATATCTTATAAAATACTAAGATAAAACTAAAAGGCTTTATGGAAGCATGGAGAGGAGAAGCATTTACTCTCTCCTGGTGCAGTGGATGGTTAGCGAGCATCTATAGTGTGCTCTAGTCGCTCAGAAATGCGCCCCTATAGAAATCATGAACAAAGACAAAAAGTTACATAGAATAGAGAAATTGAAGTTCATCTGTTTATTTACCCCACAACATATAGTTTAAAAAAATACTAATAATGAAAATAAAAATAGGGGGAACTAAACGGTGAAAGTGTGAGATGAAAATAGCAGACAGGTTCATTGCACGGACTTCTGTAGTAGTTGCTCCAGATTGGCTTTACACTTCTAAGAGGCAAAGGCAAAACGGAAATTGCCTTTGTGGACTGTAAATAATTCATGTCCACAGAATAGGAACAAACCAGGTATCCATAAGAACTTCATGTTTTCCTGAGGATTCTCATAAAAAAGGGTTCAGTGACAGTATATAACATTTTCAATAACTTCCTTAATACAGGTTTTTAAATGAGTTTAGTGAGATTGTTTCCTGAGTGTGTCTGAAGCTTAGGTCTGTATAGGGGATGGTGGATAGGCCAGACAGGTCAGTAGGGCTGTATCACAAATGGCATTCTTTCATCTTATTCATTCTCAAGCACCCCAGGTAACAGGAGTTACCTCAAATTTTCATTTTCAAAGAATTTTTAGCTGTGTATAGGAAAAGGCCAAAGGAGAAGACAGTAGGACGTATTGCTAAAAATTCAGGCCAGTGTGATAAGACTTAGCTAAGGAGATATGTGCATTTGCAGTTTCTTTTTTTTTTAATTATTATTTTTCACATTTTTTTTATTTCCTGGATTTGATCATTCAAACTCTTTACCTCTAAATCTGACAAGTTAGTATGCACTTTACAAAATGCCAAAGAGAGCCCGGCTGGTGTGGCTCAGTGATTGAGGGTCGACCTATTAACCAGGAGGTCACAGTTCGATTCCCAGTAGGGTACATGCCTCAGTTGTAGGCTCGATTTTATGGTCCTTCTAGGTATGTATTGAGTATAATAAAGTCATTGTAGTATAGTTAAATATAACTCATAATGTTTAGGATACTTTTTTATATAGTGACGAATTATAGATAAAGTTTATGTTTTTAAAGAAAACTGTTGATTTTCATGGATTGGAAAGAACTATCTCTATAGTTATTTGAAAAGTTCAAGGTCAGAGCAAGAATAATGTTAGAACTAAGAATTAGATGAGGGGATTTAGCAATTTTAGATGCTCCTTAAAGACCAAGACTTTTTTCATTTGTCATCTCACACATTCCAGAGTATACTGAAACAGTGCCTTGAATATGTTGGTGTTCAATAAATATTGTTAAATATACAACAAGAGTCAAATATTATGGGAAAGGATCTTTGTGCCACTACTTTATCTCATAGATATGTCTTTTGTGGCACTTCACATATTGTATTTGTATTTTCTCAAGTAAACAGTAAGTTCTCCGAGGGCAGGTACCTAACCTAGCTTTGTATATTTGGAATTTAACATAGCTCCCAACATATAATCATTGTCCACTGGGTCTAACATATGTATTTTCCCCTTTAAAGGCATTTGGACACCTTCGTGATAGAAAGGCCGTTTTCTTCATCCCTTCTTGATGGTTTGATAGTGGGCTGGGAAGGAAAGCTGTGGTCCTCCGTATTAATCAGCAAATACTTGATTGATCTGGTATTTAGCTTAGTCAAGTAAGTTATTGATATGTTCAAAGGTCTTTTCTAAAGAATTAGCATATTTTTTAATAAATAGAAATTTAATTATAAAGAATGCCTATTGATTATATTAATTACTATAATTAAAAATTTTTTTTTTCATTTTTTTTTGTTTTTTCTTTTTCCCCCTCCATAACTCCCCTCCTCCCAGTTCCCGCCCCACCCTCTGCCCTCACTCCCCACCCACTGTCCTCATCCATAGGTGCACGATTTTTGTCCAGTCTCTTCCCGCATCTCCCACACCCCTTTCCCCCCCGAAGAATAGTCAGTCCATTCCCTTCCTATGTCCCTGATTCTATTATAATCAACAGTTCATTCTGTTCATCAGATTATTTATTCACTTGATTCTTAGATTCACTTGTTGATAGATGCATATTTCTTGTTCATAATTTGTATCTTTACCTTTTTCTTCCTCTTCCTCTTCTTAAAGGATACCTTTCAGCATTTCATATAATCCTGGTTTGGTGGTGATGAACTCCTTTAGCTTTTCCTTATCTGTGAAGCTCTTTATCTGACCTTCAATTCTGAACGATAGCTTTGCTGGATAAAGTAATCTTGGTTGTAGGTTCTTGGTATTCATCACTTTGAATATTTCTTGCCACTCCCTTCTGGCCTGCAAAGTTTCTGTTGAGAAATCAGCTGACAGTCGTATGGGTATTCCCTTGTAGGTAACTGAGTTTCTTTCTCTTGCTGTTTTTAAGATTCTCTCTTTATCTTTTGCTCTTGGCATTTTAATTATGATGTGTCTTGGTGTGGTCCTCTTTGGATTCCTTTTGTTTGGGGTTCTCCGCGCTTCTTGGACCTGTAAGTCCATTTCTTTCATCAGGTGGGGGAAGTTTTCTGTCATTATTTCTTCAAATAGGTTTTCAATATCTTGCTCTCTCTCATCTTCTGGCACCCCTATAATTCTGATGTTGGTACGCTTGAAGCTGTCCCAGAGGCTCCTTACACTATCCTCGCATTTTTGGATTCTTTTTTCATTTTGCTTTTCCGGTTGGGTGTTTTTTGCTTCCTCGCATTTCAAATCATTGACTTGATTCTTGCGCTCCTCTGGTCTGCTGTCGGGAGTCTGTATAATATTCGTTATTTCAGTCCGTGTATGCTTAATTTCTAGTTGGTTCCCCAATATAAGATCGAGGGTCTCATTAGTTTTCTTGTAGATCTCATTAAGTTTATCGGCGGCTTCTAAACAGTTCTTGAGAGACCTTAAAAGTGTGGTTCTGAACTCTATATCTTCCATTGACAATTTTGTCCTGTTTCTTTGTCTCCGCATTTTGTTATGCTTCCTTGGTGCACCCCCTAGTGGTCTTTGTGCGCAGTCTTATAGTTAATACCAGGGAGGGTTTGACCTCCAGGCCAAGTGGCTATGGGAATCAGCTGTGTCAGCAGTGAGAGAACTTCTGTCCTCTAGAGAGGTGCTAATCTGGCGTTTGCCTGAGGCTATCCGGCAAATGCCTGTGTGCAGGGCTTGGGCGGGGCGGGTCGCGCAGGATCAACAGGGTGGGCCGGAGAGAGCAGTTATGGCAGCTCTCAGTCCTGTCCCCAGGGGCTCTGCCTCTCTGAGTCCCAGCACCCGCTGCAAAGCTCGGAGAGAAAGCTGCACTCGCTCTTACCGAAGCCAGGCAGTCCCGCTTCTCCCGTTTGAGTCTGGGCCCCTAAAGACTCGCCTGTATCTGGAGCTCAGAGTCTGCGACTCCCTCCCAATTGAAAACGCCAACCGCGCCCTCCGCCGCCAGCCCGCTCCGCGCACTCCGCACCTCAGAATTTGACTTCAGCACTGCGCCTCCTCTGAGTGTCCGTATGCGTTTCTCTTTCCTCCTAGTTGTAGGACTTCCACTCAGCCAGCGTTCCTGTGGTTCTGGGTGATGTCCCTTCCGTTTTTTGGTTTCACTTTTGAAGTAGTTGTTCAAGGCAGCAAACTCCGGAGTTAACCTATGCCGCCATCTTGGTTCTCCTCTAATTACTATAATTAAATAATTTTAAGACTGTGGTTTCTTTTTGCAGATATAAATATTTGGCAATTTTTCTAATAGTTTGGTTAAAAATCAGTAGTAATTAAGTTCTTTTTTATTAAACTGTAAATTATCTTGAAAGATATAGATCTTAACCTTTTGATTTTTATTTGTACTAGAGGCCTGGTGAACGAAATTCCTACACTCAGGGCTGGGGGGTCCCTCAGCCTGGCCTGCGCCCTCTCACAGACCAGGATCCCTCAGGGGATGTCCAACTGACAGCTTAGATATCCTTAGTGCTGCCACGGAGGCCGGAGAGGCTCCCACTACCGCCGCTGTGCTCGCCAACCATGAGTCTGGTTTCTGGCTGAGCAGCGCTCTCCCTGTGGGAGTGCACTGACCACCAGGGGACAGCTCCTGAGTTGAGCATCTGCCCCCTGGTGGTCAGTGTGAATCATAGCGACCAGTTGTTCCACTGTTTGGTTGATTTGTGTATTAGCCTTTTATTATATAGGATATTTTTTTCAGATAAGGAAAATATTCACATGGCACAAAATTCATAAAGTAAAGAAAGATACATAGTTAGGTCTCCTTGACAGGGAAGCAAATCTACCTTTCTGATTCCAGCCATCTAGTTGTTCTCAGAGGGAAGCCAAGGACATATTTTAATGTGATTATTTTCTTTCTAATTATACAGATTGAAGATCTCAAGCAGACAAATCATGCCTTGAAAGAATATGTTAGAAACCTCGTGAATAGTAAGGAGGTGGTAAGCAATCAAATAGACAATTTAACCAGCCACAATGAGCACCTTTGCAAAGAATTGATTAAAGTTGACCAATTAGCGGAGCAATTAGAAAGACAGAAAAACTTTGTGGTGGATACTGCCGACAAGGAACTTGAAGAAGCCAAGGTATTAGACTTACCACTGATAGTTTAAAAAAAAAAAAAAAATTGATGTATAATTGACATAGGGCATTATATTAATTTCAGGTGTACAACATAATGATTCTATATATATATATATATATGTATATATATATATATATAGTGAAATGACTACAATAATTCTAGTTAACATCTGACTATTGATCAATATTTTAATTCTACTTTAAATATCATGTAATTATCAAATGCAAAGGAAAAAGTGACATTGTCATTTATATCATTTGAAAGTTTTTTAGACTTGACATTATATTTAAATTTCTATTCTATGAATTAAATTGTTTTGTATCTTACATTTTTTCTTTTAAAATTTTTGTTAAGAAAATTTCCTAAGATGTGTAATGGTAAAAACTTCAAGCAATAATAATGTTCTGTATGTCAAACATTTCTCCTCCTCCCAAGTCCTTCTCTCTACACAGTTAGCTACAAACAAGATGTATGTGTCCCCATTCTTTTTTTCTGTTTGTATCACATCCACTATATATTTCACACTTTAGAAAAAATTTTTTTAACCAAAGTTTAAAATTTATTTGTAGTCATAGTTGTCAATATTTTGATTGTTTTATTTTAGAGGTTTCCTCTTCCTTTTAAAAATCTGAATAGACTTTATTTGTTAGAGCAGTTTTAAATTCATAGCAAAACTGCCCAGCAGGTGTGGTCCAGTGGTTGAGCATCAACCTATGAACCAGGAGGTTATGTATGGTTCGATTCCCGGTCAAGGCACATGCCCAGGGCACATGCCTGGGTTGTGGGCTCAAACCCCAGTTTGGGGCATGGAAGAGGCAGCTGATCAATGATTGTCTCATCATTGATGTTTCTATTTCTCTTTCCCTCTCCCTTCCTGTCTGAAATCAATAAAAATATAGTTTTTAAAAATAAATAAATTCATACTTAGCAGATGGTGTAGAGATTCCCATATACTCCCTGCCCTCACACATGCATAGCCTCCACCATCATTAACATCCCCTATCAGAGTGGTGCATTTGTTACAATGGATGAACCTACATTGACACGTCATTTTTGCATAGTTTACATTTAGGTTCACTCTTGGTGTTGACCATTCTGTGGGTTTGGACAAATGTAAAATGACATTTATCCACCATTATACTATCAAAAAGAGTAGTGTCACTGCCCTGAAATCCTGAAATCCTTGGCTTCATGTTGACTCTGGTTTGGAAAGGCCTTGTCACTTAAAGAACTACAAGAATATTTTCTAAAGTTTTCTTTTAATACTTTTAAATAACTTTTTAAAAAAGTTATAATCCTTGGGAATTCTTTTGTTCTAGTATGAGGTAGGGTCAACTAGTGCTTTCTTTAGTCACTGACTTGAAGTGCCATTTTAGCAGCTGCTAAATTCACAAATGTGTGTGGACACAGCTCTGAGCTGGTTGGTCTCATTGATTCATTTGCTGTTTCTGTGCCACTGCCACATTATTCTAATTGCTGTAGCTACTTGACATGTTGGTAACATCTTTCTTGATTGAGATTTAGTACTCTGCCATGAAATTTAGAAACTGGGATTTTCAACACTATTATAAAATGACATTTTTGTTTCACATTGCTACTGATGGTTTACAAGCAAAACGCAGAGTGGATTTGAAAGCTGAAAAGCAACCTATTGAATTCTTAAATATCGTGTGAATGTGCTTGACTTGATTTTATTAGTCACCAAATTAGTAAACTGTGTCTGTAATAACATAGTTTCCCAAAGCTAAGTGTTGTTACATGTTATTTCTTTTTTTAAAAAAATTTTTATTGATTTCAGAGAGAGGAAAGGAGAGGGAGAGAGAGAGAAACATCAATGATGAGAGAATCATTGATGGGCTGCCTTCTGCACATCCCCTACTGGGAGTCAAGCCCGCAACCTGGGCATGTGCCCTTGACAAGAATTGAACCTGGGACCTTTCAGTCCACAGACCGACACTCTATCCACTGAGCCAAACTGGCTAGGGCAGCCGTGGGCAAACTACGGCCTGCGGGCCGGATCCGGCCTGTTTGAAATGAATAAAACTAAAAAAAAAAAAAAAGACCGTACCCTTTTATGTAATGATGTTTACTTTGAATTTATATTAGTTCACACAAACACTCCATCCATGCTTTTGTTCCGGCCCTCCGGTCCAGTTTAAGAACCCATTGTGACCCTCGAGTCAAAAAGTTTGCCCACCCCTGGGCTAGGGCCATGTTATTTCTTAAACATCCTTCTAATGTACTCTTGGTAGCATATTATATACTCCTGTCGGTAGCGTATGATAAAGCACTTAATTAAATGATTAGGCTGAAAACGTGTGTTATCGAAGGCATTATTTGTTACAGTAATTTGAAATATAACAGCCCAGTTAATGAACTCTAGGATGGTATTTGTTTATATGCAGTTACCGCAGTTATTTAGAAAGGATAAGGAAATCTAAATGAGTAAAAAGTCTATTTAAATTGTGATGTTTATTCCTTTAATGTAATAACACAATCTTCTTTACCAATGCTTCCTTGAGGAGGTTCTTAGCACAGCTAATTTAGAGAGTAGATAAGGGTGATATGATTTTAATTTGTTAATTATTTATCTTGTCATGGATGCTACTAAAGTATTTGAAGGACATTTAAAAACAGCTTGAATATTTTAAACATTTTTCAATAAATTCTTTTGTTTACATTGTTACTTTAAGAATATTATTCTTTACTTACATTTTAATGGTAAGTTGCGTTTAGACTCAATTATATAAATTACAAAATTAGAAAATGCTGGATTTATGTTTTATTATACCTTCTCTGCTTTTTCTTCAAATTAAGAATTGACTGCACTCTTTCCCAGACTCAGGGCAGTCTAGTTGGCCAAAATCCCATGAAGAGAGGGCCCAGTTTAAAAGTCATCAGTTTTAAAATGTTTTAGGATCTGCATTCTAGAGAGAGTGACTACTCTGTCAGGGTAAATGCTCTGCTATCAAAGGAGAGTTTCAGGAATGGAAAATGTCAAAAATAAAAGAACTAGGATTTACCTTAAACTCACAGGTGGAAATTCTGCCTGGCTCACAAAGGAGTGTTTCTTGGAAATACATATCCATATATAAGGTGGAACGTTTGGTATATTTGAGAATTGGAAAACTATTCGGGGTAAAGGTGACTAGCAGTCTTAGAGCAGAGATAGCATTGCTGATGCAGGGAAAACATTGGAAAGTTGAAAAAGGGAGAGAGAGATGGATATAGGTCCTTCGGGTTGGTAGAATGCCCTGACCTGAAGTCATCAACCTCAGTAGGCGAGAGTTACAGGTACACGGGGAAATAGAAGATGCATGACCAATGTTGGGGAACTGAATGCTAGTGCATGTTGTCCTCCTCACATCACTGGGCGTGCAGTTCAGGTACCCTGTTACTGGGAGAGGTTCCTTGTCTGACTTGTGGGATGAGGTTTGAAATGAGAGTTTCTAATTTGAGAACTAAGAATATTTGGGTTCTTATACTCCTTGACATTATGCTCTGGATATGTGGAGGTAGAATCTGATGTTTAAGCTACTGTTTGCTTATGTGGAATTGAGAAAGATGGTATTATATTTATTTACTCGGAAGAGATTACTTTTAGTCATTTTTTAAAGGTCAGCTTTTTAAAGAGGAACTTCTTCCATCATTTATTCCATAAAAATGTTTTGAGTATTAAGCATTGTATTATCTATTGCTATCATACAAATTACCCCTAAACCTTAATGGCCTTAAGTGACAAACATTTATATCTTGCAGTCAAATGCAGCTTAGCTGAGTGGTTCTGGTTCATGGTTTCTTAGGAATTGTCATTAAAATGATGGTTTGGCCGCAGTCATTGATTGTCCTGGAAGATTTGCTTTTACGATGCCTTACTCAGATGGCCATTGGCTTTTGGCAGGAAGCCTCAGTTGCTCACCAGGTGGACCTCTCCCTCGGGTCATTTGATATAGTCTTTATAGCAGCTGGCTTGTCTCCAAGCCTGTGATCCAAGAGAAACAGCAAGGAGGAATCGGTAATGCCTGTGGTGACCCACAAGCTGTGCACCAGCACTCCCGCCACGTCCTGTTCATTAGACGTGTGTCACTAGGTGTAGCCCACACTTAAGGGGAGGACAGGTAAGCTCCATTTTTTGAAGGAAGGAATATTAGAGTTTGTGGACATTTGAAAACCACCACAACTATATGCCTCCTTTTATCTTCTCATTTTGAGTTGTTTGTCATTAATTAATGTCTTAATAAGGTGTGTCCCAGATAATTGAACACAACATTTTGAAACATGAAGAAACAAAGTTGCAGTTTCACCTTTACCAGTTTCTTGATAGAATTTATATTTTAAATTCACAAAGGGGTCATTATTAGACTGTATCTCTGGTAGCTTCTGTCATTATTTTTACCTTTGTATGTGATTCAGTCAATGAAAAATATTTCAAAACCTACCATGTGGAAGGCAAAGGTAAAGCTTATTTAAGTTTTAGGTAACTGCTTTTTTTTCAGTGCCCCTACACACACACACACACAGCTCCCTCTTTTCTCTGCTTGCTTTATTTTTCTCTGTACCACTTTCCTACTACTTTATCCCTCCCTCCCTCAGCTCCAGCCACACTAGTCTCCTTACTATTCCTTAGAATTTAGCTGACATCTTTTGTCTTTAGGTCCTTTGCTATAAGGCTGTATCTTCTGCCTGGAGTGTTTTCCCAGATTTTTATAAGATTGACTTGCTCCCTCCTTTAAGTCTTTGCTGAAAGGGCTCCTTTCATTGAGGACTTCCCTGATCACCTGTTTAAAAAATTCCAAGCGGTTCCTTCATAGACATCCCAATATCTTTAACTCTGCTCTTTTTTTCTATATAATTTATAGGTTTATTTTTTATTGTCTACTCAGCTGGAATGTAAGATCCTTCAAGAAGACCCTTCAACATTTCTTGTAATACTAGTTTGGTGGTGATGAACACCTTTAGCTTTTTCTTGTCTGTGAGGCTCTTTATTTGACCTTCAATTCTAATAGACAGCTTTGATGGGTAGAGTAGTCTTGGTTGTAGGTTCTTGCTTTTCATCACTTTGAATATTTCTTGCCACTCTCCTCTAGCTGAAAAGTTTCTGATGAGAAATCAGCTGACAGTTGTATAGGTGCTCCTTTGTCAGTAACTGCTTTTTTTCCTGTTTTTAAGATTATTTTTTTTGTCTTTAACTTTTGGCATTTTAACTATGATGTGTCTTGGTGCGGGCCTCTTTGGATTCATCTTGTTTGGGACTTTCTTCACTTCCTGGACTTGTAAGTCTGTTTCTTTCACCAGGTAGAGGAAGTTTTCTGTCATTATTTTTTCAAATAGTTTTTCAGTATCTTGCTCTCTCTATTCTCCTTCTGGCACCTCTATAATGCAAATGTTGGTACACTTGAAGTTGTCCTAGAGGTTCCCTACACTATCTTCATATTTTTGGATTCTTTTTTCTTTTTGCTGTTCTGATTGCGTGTTTATTGCATCCTCATATTCCAAATTGCTGATTGGATTCTTGGTATCCTCTATTCTGCTATTGATTCCCTGTAAATTATTCTTCATTTCAAAATGTGAGTGTATCCTTCATTTCTGGAAGGTCCTTTTTTATGTAGTTGATGTTTTCACTAAGTTCCTTGAAGTTCTCATTAATTTCCTTGAGCATCCTTATAACCATTGTTTTGAATTCTGTATCTGGTAGTTTGCTTTCCTCCATCTCATTTAGTACTTTTTCTGAAGATTCCTTCTATTCTTTCATTTGTGACATGTTTCTTTGTCTCCGCATTTTGGCTGCTTCCCTGTGTTTGTTTCTGTGTATTAGGTAGAGCTACTGTGTTTCCTGTAATTGGTAGAGTGGCCTTGTATAGTAGGTGTCCTATAGGGCCCAGTGGTTCACCTTCCATCAGTCACCTGAGCTGGGTACTCTAGGTGTGCCCTTTGTGGGCTGTGTGCACTTTCTTATTGTAGCTGAGCCTTGATTGCTATTGCCATCACTGGGAGGGATTGACCCCCACACCAATTGGCTGTGAATGCCAGCTGAGACTATAGCTAAAGAGCTGCTGTGCAAGAGATGCCTCTATGGAGCAGGGCTTGCTCCAGTGCATCTTTGGTGCTCACCAAGTCTGCTCCTTGAGTGTGCTGCTTGTGGATGTGATAGGGTTGTAATCTGAGGTGGTCTGAAGCTGATCACCAGGTGCACTGGCTCTGAGGCCTCCTGGAAGGTTCAAAGTCAGCTGCTTCCTATGCCTTGTTTGGTGCCACCCAGCATAAGCTACAGAGTGATCTGCAGATGGCTGCTATGTGTGTCAGACTTGGAGATATCCAGGAGAGGCCAAGCTGTGAACCTTGGAATGCTGCTGCTAGTGTGGGGTCTAGGGGCACTTAACTAAATAAATAGGGCATAGGGCCACTTCTTGAGTGGTGTAGAGGATGCTGAGGGCAACTGCTGCTTGTTTGAGTGATTTTAGAAAAGACTGAAGCCTGAGTCAGGCCAGGCAATTCATATGGAAAAGCCCCTGCAAACAGCTTACGCGGGGCAGGGCCTTAGGATAGCACCAAGGTGGAGTGAACAGTATGGGCCAAGTTGATGAAGACACAGATATGGCTCCTGCCTATCAGCTCTGTGGTCTCAGCCATGGAACAGTGACCTCTGCTAGCACTTTTTCTGGGAGAAAATTGCCCCCCAGTTCTTGCCCTGATGCCAGATAATTTAGTTTCTCCCTGTCTGTCCTTGGATCCTTTCAAGCTGCTGCCCCAGTGCTGGAGCTCAGAGAGAGTGGGTCCGAGTAAATCTGTGTGCAGGCCCTGTAAGAGGAGCTGCCTGGGACTTTAGTAGTCTCTGTGTCACCAGCCTTCTGGTTTTTACAGCCCAAAGATGCAGGGACTTCTCTTCCCGGCACTGGCACCCTGGAATGAGGGGTCTGGTGCGGGGCTGGTACCCTTTACTTCTCATGGGGGTAGGGAGAGCTCCACAGCCAAGTTATCCCTCCCAGTGTTTCACTGCCACTCCTGGATGTTGGACCAGCTGTTCTGTGCCTCCACCCCTCCTATTGATTTCAATGTGGCTTCTTCTTTTTTTTTAAAAAAAAAAAATTAGTTCTACTTTTATTACTAGAGAGAGCTGTGCTTTATTTATGTATTTATGTATTTATTTATTTTTAAACATTTTTATTGACTTCGGAGAGGGAGAGGGTGAAGGAAAGGGAGAAGGAGAGAGAGAAATATCAATGATGAGAGAGAATCATTGATCGGCTGCCTTCTGCATGCCCCCTTCTGGGGATCAAGCCCACAACCCTGGCATATGCCCTTGACTGAAATTGAACCCCAGGACACTTCAGTCCGCAGGCTGATGCTCTATCCACTGAGCCAAACCAGCCAAACCAATGTGGTTTCTTTAATTCTCTAGTTGTAGGGCTTTTGTTCAGCCAGATTCCAGGTGGTTCTGAATGATGATTGTTCTGTGGTTTAGTTTTAATTTTGATGTGGTTATAGGAGGAGGCGAATACCATGTGTACCTACACTGCCCTATTGACCCTCCTATTCTCTATTTTTTTTGAATGACATACTCACTATCGGACATATATTTTACCTAATATCTTTTGTTTTTCTATTTTCAACCAGAATGTCAGCTCTGTGAGGGCAGAAATCTTAGAAAAGTACTTTGGTCAAAAGAATAAATGAGGTGCAATAACCCCAGAATATATTTAAAATGTAGTACATTTTAAAATATAGTACATTTTAGGCCCTAGCCAGTTTGGCTCAGTGAATAGAGTGTCAGACTAGGTTTGATTCCAGTCAAAGGCATGTACCTCAGTTGCAGGCTCCTCCCTGACCTGGGCCAAGGTCCGGGCTCGTGCAGGAGGCAAACAATTGATGTGTTTCTCTTACATCGATATTTCTTTCTGTCTTTCCCTCTCTCTTTCACTCTCTCTAAAAGTCATTGGAAAAATATCCTCGAGTGAGAATTAAAAAATAAAATAGAGTACATTGTATTTTATTAGTATATATATTTTTTGGTACTAAATTACTTTATTTGAAGGAATGGTACAAATGAAAGACATGAGTGGATGATTTGGTACAAGTTATGGGAAAGGTAAAGTAACTCCAACATACACATATTGCTTTGGTGACCAGGGAAGTTACCCCCGTGGCTGTGGGAAGCAGCCAAGGCTTAGCTCTCATCACTATCTCCCAGGTGTGCTTGTCAAAGAGATACTCTGCCATGTCAGTTTCAGGGGCCCCCACCTGCACAAGTTGGTTACCTGGTCACTCAGTTCTTTGATGGATTTCACCTGCTCATTCAGGTAGTGAGTCTCAATGAAGTCACACAATTGAGGGTCATTTTTGTCAGTGGTCAGTTTGTGCAAGTCCAGTAGTGACTGATTCACATTTTGTAATACACACTCCATTGCATTCAACCCATTCTCCCTGTTGTCACGGTCAGGGTTTTTGATGTTTTAAAGGAAGATTCAGCCACCTCATTGGTTCTGCAAAAAATAGAGAGAAATTTATTAAACTAACTTGCCAACTTTTAGCAGAGAGCTTTACAGCTTTGCATAAAAACATAGTGACTGGCCTTTAGGAACATACAATTTAGTTGTATACTAAATATATAACTATGGGGAACTATACTATGAGACTGGATGTGTTTGATATCATAAATCTGATAAAGAAAGGTTTTTGTGGGTTGGATTGAACTAAACTATTAAAAGAGTTCAGAGGAAAAGATAATCACTTCTGACCATGGTGATTTGGAAAAATTTAAAAAATCCTAGTCATTCTTTTATTTCTTCCACATTATTATCTTCAGGATTATAATTAGTATTAACATTTTTTCTAGTTTGTTGGGATTAATTTATAAAGTATAATCAGTGTTTTATATAAGAGGAACTGTTATATATCATCCTAGGTTCTTTTATCAGCAAAGGTAGGTACACATAAAGTGGTAGAATATAGTTTCTTTTGTAAAATATTCACTGTCTGCATGTTTTTATTTTTAAGTGGCTTGCTTTTTATATTCTCTTTTTCCAGTTAAATCAGTTTACATATTTAAAATCCAAATAATTTTTTTCTGGCTTTATTTTCAGATAGAACTCATTTGCCAACAAAATACTATAGTAGTATTGGAAGATACAATAAAAAGACTTAAATCTGTAAGTACATTTTTCTTAAAAATATATTCAGGAGTAATTTTTATTCTGTTAGCATAATAAAACTACAAAAAATTGTACATATGTTCTGACTCATGATTTTGTGAATAATAAAAAATGTTTGTGTTCTACAATAAGCCCTCTCCTTGGTGCACAGGGTACTCCCATGTGTAAGAGCAATGCTGTTCTTGCTCCATTTCATCGTTACTCCTTGCTCTCCTAGAGAGAACTTTTGGTTAATTTTATTAATGCCCTTTGCTGTTAATTGACTTAAAATGATAACTGTAAGTAATTTAATTCTCAACATGTAAGATACATTTGTCTACATATTTACTTTAATTCTTCTTAGTAAGAAATATCTGTAAGTCAAATTTTGTTGTTCAATTCTAATATGTCTTTTAATTTAACAATGTGAAAAAAAACAGCTCTGTTTAGACATGTTAATGTTACTATTTAAAATAATTTGGAAGACCTTCTCTGTAAGTATATTTGTCATTTCCTCCCAATATAGCATTGGTAAAATAAATGTTGTAAAAGAAATGTTTCTAAATATGCTAAAGTGAATGGGAATGCACTTTAAAGTTCTTATAAGTATAGAATATCCATCATTCCTTTAATTTATTCATTCCTTGGACAGTTATTGAGCAAAACTATACAAGTTTTTCTAAGCAAATTAATTTTACTTTTAGGATTTATAACTATATCTTTGGATATTTCTGGCCTCTCTGAAATTTCTTTACCTTATTTCCTTCAAAATTATTGGGTAAATGTAGGGGCACTTTTAGTTAAATAAAAATGTAGAACATTCAGAAATGCTGGAAAGGAATGATATCTAACTACTTTTTTAAGTATGATTTTTAAAAGTTATTTTTAAAATACCACATTTATTATTTTTAAGGATCCTGTGTGTGTTCACCTTCATGTAGAAAATGATGCTATAGTTTAGCTTGAAATAATGGCCTAATTTTTTTCTCCCTGGCAAGATAATTTTAGAGACTGAAAAAGCACAAAATAAATCTCCTTCCAGACTCGATTCCTTTATCAAGACCTTAGAAGCAGACAAAGATCACTACAAGAGTGAAGCTCAGAACCTGAGAAAAATGATCAGAAATAGTTCTAAAAGTCCAAGACGCCTGTCCCCTACTTCCCGGGTAAGTGTTGGAAAGTGAGAAATATTTTGGAGTTTGTTGCTCAAGCACTGACTTTTATTCTTTGATTTACCTAATCTGGTTGATTGGCATGAATTGGTATATCAAAGAGGTTGGGGGACAGAGATCTGTTTGTTGGACAGTGGACCACTGAAATTGGTTCTTTAGCCTTAGCATTAGTCCTGGTTGGGAGGTAATCAGACAAATGTGGAACAATTTTGGAGGAAGCTGTTTAAAAACGAGGTGATTTTTAAAATTTATTTTCATAATTTCCTTTCATTATATCATCACGGTTGCTTAAGTAGAGACTATGAATGGCCATTATGCAAAGAAGAGCTTCACATTTCTTATCCAATAATTGTAGGCTACACACTGTGATGTCGAGCTTTTGAAGACCACACGAGACCGTGAAGAACTTAAGTGCATGCTGGAAAAATATGAGCGTCATTTGGCAGAAATTCAGGGTAATGTCAAGGTTCTTACATCTGAGAGAGACAAGACCTTTCTTCTTTATGAACAGGTAAACTTGTTTACAAGAAAACAAAATATGTAAGTAATAACAGTTAACTCTAGAGATATGTAATTCTTTAGGTATGCTTAAATCTGCCAATCAAATTAATTTAACTACCAGTTAGGAATTACCTTTGTTCTTAAGATATTTTTAATGAAATTAATATATTTCCCATACAGTATTTGTGTACACACACACGTATGTTATCCCCATACCTGTAAAAGATCATATAAATGCACAGAAATAGTCTGGGTACTTTTTTGTTTTTTGTTGTTTTTTTAAAATAAGAAATGAGGAAAATGTTCAATGGGAGGATTGAGTTCAAGGTAAAAATATTTGAATTTGGAGATTAAAAATAGTAACATATCATTTTGATGTATTATCACTTTAGAAACTTCCATAGAATTTGTTTAATTTCAGAGAGTAAAATCAGTTTATAGTTTATCTCTATTTTTTGCTTAAAATTAATAGCTTTATAACCAAATAGTTTCTCTATTCCACAAATATAACCCCATACATTACCAACATAATTTATTTTAAAAATATTAAATTTAATTAAGAATTACAGCAACTTTATGCTACTCTAAGAGAAAGAAATGATAAGATAGAGACACTGTTAGTTTGGTTTTTTGAAGTTTTGAAGTTCACCTTAGTGGGTTTTATTGTAATTTGAAGTGAAACTTTATCACCTGTTTTTATTTTTTTATTATTTTTTTAATATATTTTTTATTGATTAAGATATTACATATGTGTCCTTATCCCCACGTTACCCCCTACCCCTCCCTCCACCCCCCCCCCCCCGCTCATGCCCTCACCCCACCATTGTCCGTGTCCATTGGTTAGGCCTATATGCTTGCATATAAGTCCTTTGGTTGATCTTTCCCCCTTACCCCCTTCCTCCCCTACTTTCCCTCCAAGGCCCAACAGTCCAATCAATGCCTCTCCGTCTCTGGATCAGTCCTTGTTCATCAGTTTATGTTGTTCATTATATTCCACAAATGAGTGAGATCATGTGGTATTTATTCTTCTCTGACTGGCTTATTTCACTTAGAATAATGCTCTCCAGTTCCATCCATGTTGTGGCAAATGGTAAGAGCTCCTTTTTCTCCTTCCTCTTCTTAAAGAATACCTTTCAGCATTTCATATAATACTGGTTTGGTGGTGATGAACTCCTTTAGCTTTTCCTTATCTGTGAAGCTCTTTATCTGACCTTCTATTCTGAATGATAGCTTTGCTAGATAAAGTAATCTTGGTTGTAGGTTCTTGCTATTCATCACTTTAAATATTTCTTGCCACTCTCTTCTGGCCTGCATGGTTTCTGTTGAGAAATCAGCTGACAGTCGTATGGGTAATCCCTTGTAGGTAACTGACTTTCTTTCTCTTGCTGCTTTTAAGATTCTCTCTTTGTCTTTTGCTCTTGGCATTTTAATGATGATGTGTCTTGGTGTGGTCCTCTTTGGATTCCTTTTGTTTGGGGTTCTCTGTGCTTCCTGGACTTGTAAGTCTATTTCTTTCACCAGGTAGGGGAAGTTTTCTGTCATTATTTCTTCAAATAGGTTTTCAATATCTTGCCCTCTCTCTTCTTCTGATACCCCTATAATTTTGATGTTGGTACGCTTGAAGTTGTCCCAGAGGCTCCTTACACTATCTTCATATTTTCGGATTCTTTTTTCTGGTTGGGTATTTTTTGTTTCTTCGTATTTCAAATCTTTGACTTGATTCTTGGGATCCTCTTGTCTGCTGTTGGATCTCTGTATATTATTATTTCAGTCAGTATATGCTTAATTTCTAGTTGGTCTTTTTTCATATTCTCCAGGGTCTCACCAAATTTATCGGCGGTTTCCATAAAATTCTTGAAAAACCTTATAAACGTGGTTTTGAACTCTATATCCAGTCCTTTGCTTTCCTCCATTTCTGTCATTTGTGACCTGTTTCTTTGTCTCCGCATTGTCCACGCTTCCCTGTGTTGGTAGAGTGGTTTTGTGTGCTAGGTGTCCTGTAGGGCCCAGTGGCTCAGCCTTCCCAGTTACCTGAGGTGGACACTCTTGGTGCACCCCCTTGTGGGCTTTGTGCACAGTCTTGTTGTAGTTATGCCTTGATTGTTGTAGGATCACTGGGAGGAATTGACCTCCAGGCCAGTTGGCAGTGAGAATCAGCTGTGTCTGCAGTGGGAGAACTTCCGTGCTGAAGACACCCTTCTGGGGCAAGACTTGCTTCAGTGGGGCTTTGGTGCTCACTGAATCTGCCCCCCTGAGTGTGTCCCTTATGGATCTGAGGAGTTGTAATCTGTATGGTCCCCCTCTGACCACTGGGTACACTGGCTCTTGGAGGTTACCCAGCAGGAGCTACGAAGAGAACTGCAGATTCTCCTTCCTTTTTTGTAGTTTGGAGGTGCCCAGATGAGGCCAAGCTGTGAAGCAATGCAAGCTGCTGTGGGGCCTTGGGCCTTCTCTTGGAAGTTCTGGGTCTGTTGGCCCAGCTGCGACTTGTTAGGTAATTTTCAGGTTGCAAAGGGCCAGGGCATTCATATGCAAAAGCCTCTGCCACAGCCTGGGTCGGGCGGGGTCTCAGGGAATCAAAGGGTGAAACAAGCAGCTATGGCTGATCCTCAGCCCTGCCCTAAGAGGCCCCTCATCTCAGTGTCCCTAGGTAATCGCTGCAAGCACCTCTGAGGGAAAGCCGCCCTCAAGTTCCAAGTTCTGCCTGCTGCCAGACAGTCCAGCTTCTCCCTGTATGAGTCCTGGGTCCCCAGAGACTTCCAGGAACCGGAGTTCAGAGCAGTCGGGAGCTTGTGACTCCCTCCCGATTCACAAAGACAGCTGCATCCTCAGGTGCCAGCCCCTTTCCGCGTGCTCGAGCCTCCGTACCTCTGCACTTTACTTCCGCAGCTCCTCTGAGTCTCAGTGTGCTTTTCTCTTTCCTTCTAGTTGTAGAATTTCCACTCAGCCAGCCATCCTGTAGTTCTGGATTATGTCTGTTTTGTCTTTTCATTGTATTTTTGAAGTTGTGGGAGGCAGCAATTTCCGGTGTTTACCTATGCTGCCATCTTGGTTTCTCTATCATCTGTTTTTAAATAACTACAGTGACTTTGTATACCATGATTATGTGGCCTGTTTGTTTTATTTTATATATGGCAAGGCAGGACTAATTAGGTTAACTGCTTTGCCCGAGAATAGCAGGAATCAGTCCAGATTTTCTGACTCCTATTTGAGCCTGCTCTTTTCCATTTAATTAAGATTCTTATAGATGAATTGGCTGAGGGGGAAATAGATGTATATGGATATATATCTTAATATCCTATATAATAAAAGAGAAACATGAAGATTAGCCGTCCCTCTGCTACACTCAAGCTATGCCCACCAGCCATGCCCACCAGCCGATTTGAGTGACTATGCAAATTATCCAACAAAGATGGCGGTTAATTTGCATATGCAGGTGTTAAGCACCCCAGGAGGCGATGGCAGCCTGGTGGCTGTGGCTACAAGCTCCCGGGGCTTTTGCCGGCCCCAGGAAGTGAGGCTGTAGCCACGCCCACAGGGTCCCAGGACTTTTGCAGGTCAGGGAGGCGAGGCCGCCCGCACCTAGCCACGCCCGTGGACTTCCAGGACCTTACTGGTGGAGAGTGGGTGGACATGGCAGAGCAAAAGACCACTGGACATAGAGCAAAGCGAGAGAGAGGGCGGCTTGGAGGGCGCGGCTCCCTCTGTCACCCCAGCTTCCTCATCACAGCTGTGAAAACTGACAGCAGGGAGGAGGAAGTCCCACCCTCACAGAATCAGCCAGAATCAGCCATTGATCAGACAGCTCTCAGTGGCCTGATAGCCAGGACTCTCATTCACCTGCATCTCAGACCTTGACAGTAGAGAGGTGGGACTATGTCTAAAGAACAACTGTTGATACAACATAGCTCTGCAGCCGAAAGATGCCAGCGTTATCGACAAAAAGTGTCTGCAGAGCAGCGTGCATCTGATCTTGAAAGAAGGCGGTGCCTGTGACAGGATGTATCTGAACACCAGCTACTGGAAAAACGTCGCTCTGATGCCGAAAAACACTGGCGTTATCGACAGAAAATGTCTAAAGACCAACGTGCCTTTGAAGTTGAAAGAAGGCGGTGGCGACGACAGAATATGTCGAGAGAACAGTCATCTATAAGTACTACCAATACCAGTAGGAACTGCCTTCTCAGCGAAAATGGAGTACATGAGGATGCAATTCTCAAACATAGTTGTGGTGGAATGACTGTTCGATGTGAATTTTGCCTATCACTCAATTTCTCGGATGAAAAACCATCCGATGGGAAATTTACTTGATGTTGTAGCAAAGGGAAAAATCTGTCCAAATGATTTACATTTTCCAGATTACCCGTCATATTTAAAACGATTAATGACAAATGAAGATTCTGACAGTAAACATTTCATGGAAAATATTCGTTCCATAAATAGTTCTTTTGCTTTTGCTTCCATGGGTACAGATATTGCATTGCCATCAGTATATGAACCATACTGTTTTAGAATACACCGACAAGTTTATCACCATACTGGAACTTTACATCCTTCAGATGGTGTTTCTCGGAAGTTTGCTCAACTCTATATTTTGGATATAGCCGAAGCTACAAGTAAAAGATTAGCAATGCCAGAAAACCAGGGCTGCTCAGAAAGACTCATGATCAATATCAACAACCTCATGCATGAAATAAGTGAATTAACAAAGTCATATAAGATGCTACATGAGGTAGAAAAGAAAGCCCAATCTGAAGCAGCAGCAAAAGGTATTGCTCCCACAGAGGTAACAATGGCGATTAAATATGAGCGTAACAGTGACCCGGGTAGATATAATTCTCCCCATGTAACCAAGGTTGCTGTCATATTCAGAAACGAAGATGGAGAACCTCCTTTTGAAAGGGACTTGCTCATTCATTGTAAACCAGATCCCAATAATCCAAATGCCACTAAAATGAAACAAATCAATATCCTGCTTCCTACATTAGATGCAATGACATATCCTATTCTTTTTCCACATGGTGAAAAAGGCTGGGGAACAGATATTGCATTAAGACTCAGAGACAACAGTGTAATCGACAATAATACTAGACAAAATGTAAGACACGAGTCGCATAAATGCAGTATTATGGATTTCATCTCTCTGTGCAGGG
The DNA here is from genome assembly GCF_964212035.1 of Myotis nattereri. Classification (NCBI taxonomy): domain Eukaryota; kingdom Metazoa; phylum Chordata; class Mammalia; order Chiroptera; family Vespertilionidae; genus Myotis; species Myotis nattereri. Next base: position 21,645,991 of record NC_138085.1, read on the forward strand.
CACGTTTAATCCTATTTTAAATCCAGGAAAATTAACTCAATAGTTTATCGGGTATTCATATTAAAAAATGGAGTCCAATCGGATAAATTTCATCAAAGCAAATCAATCTAAGTTGAGAGTTGAAAAATATAGTGGTTTGATGGATTATCTCAAATCTAGATCTGAAAATGACAATGTGCCGATTGGTAAAGTGATAATACTCCCATCATCTTTTGAGGGTAGTCCCAGAAAAAAAGTAGCAGTGATATAGCAATTGTAATGAAGGATGCTATGGCAATTGTAACGAAGTATGGCAAGCCGAATTTATTCAAAACCATGACATGCAACCTCAAATGGGCAGATACTGCAAACAATTTACAATGCTGGCAAAAAGTTGAAAACATTCCTGACTTGGTAGCCAGACTTTTTAATATTAAGCTGAATGCTCTTTTAAATGATATCTGTAAATTCCATTTATTTGGCAAAGTAATAGCTAAAACTCATATCATTGAATTTCAGAAATGCAGACTGCCTCACGCTCACATATTATTGATATTAGATAGTCAGTCCAAATTACATTCCTCTAATTAAGTCCCTTTCAGTGTGCATGAATTTCGTGCACCGGACTACTAGTATAAAATAAATGCCCAGAGTATATAGTATACTATAGAATCCTTTGGGTTAAATCACAATACTCTTTTCCTTCACTCTAATCTCAATCTTGTTAATTTCTTCTTCTCAGCAGTATCTTAATAAGATTTTAGTATACTTAAAATTTAAAACATTATATTAGCTTTTTAATGGGTGCTACATGATATTCTCTTCTATAGTAGCTTTCTTGTTTTTAGTTTGGACAGTTTAAATAGCAGCTACCACTTCTAAGTGTGGGGGGTGATTTCTGGGCTTTGATTAGAATTCCCTGGTGTCTGAAGTGTGTGTGGGGTGACTACTGGGCTTTGATTAGAATTCCCTGGTCTCTGTGTCTGTATCATGAAACCTGAGTCAGTGTACATACACGTGATTACAGAGCCAGGACTGCTAAAGGGCTGAAAAGTCCTTTAATGAGACGTCTGTGTGCATGAGTGTAAGATGTGAGATTATTTTACAGAAGCCTCTGCCTTGAAAATCCTACACTTGTTTACATATAGTATAAGTCAGTGATTTTCAAAATTTTGCCTATTCCTTTTCTTCAGACAGTTTTATATTGAGATTTCAAGTGTAAATTGGTTAATGAGAAGCTGCTGTGATCTATCCAATTGCCTCATTAAGCCACGGAGTCCCATGGAACATAGTTTAAAAACATTCACAGACACGTTTTCTGTGTTTGCAATCTTGTTGGGGAGATAAGGTATAGTGTCTGTATTGGTGGCTATTGTTTGTTATTTTAGCAGAAGTAGTGGGTATTTTTCTTTCTGGTGATCAAGGAAATCTTTACAAGACTATGTAGAGTTTGAGCCCTGAGGGCTGTATTAATGGGGTTTCTATAATCTTGAAAGGGATAAGAAGGAACATTTAGATTAAAGAAATGATGATAAAGGCAGGAAAATCACAGGCAAGTGATTCAGTCAAAGACTAGCATCAAAGGTATGTGACAGTGGAGGACAGGGGAGCTGACACTTGTGAGGTAGATTGAATTAGAGCAGCAATCTGCAAACATTTCTGAGAAGGCCCAGGTAATAAATATCTTGGGCTCTGCAGGCCATGATCTCAGTCATAGCTACTCAGATGTTTTTGTGGTTTGAAAGCATCCACAGATGATATACAAATGAATATATTTGCTCTGTTACAATATAACTTTATTTATGGACACTGAAATTTCATATTATTTTATCTGTTATGATATATTTTTCTTCTTTTGATTTCTTTAAACCAATGATTCTCAACCTTCCTAATGCCGCGACCCTTTAATACAGTTCCTCATGTTGTGGTGACCCCAATTTCATTGTTACAAATTGAACATAATTAAAGCATAGTGATTAATCACAAAAACAATATGTAATTATATATGTGTTTTCCGATGGTCTTAGGTGACCCCTGTGAAAGGGTCGTTCGACCCCCAAAGGGGTCGCGACCCACAGGTTGAGAACCGCTGCTTTAAACCATTTAAAAATGTAAAAACATTATCAGCTTATATAGATCTACAAAAAAACAGGAGGTTCACTGGATTGGGACTATGAGCCAGTGTAGTTTACCAGCTTCTGGACTATATAGTGGAGCCTGTACACAGGGCATTACAAGGAGTTTATACTTTGCTTTAAAAGCAATGGGTAGTTTTGTTTTAAAGCAGAAGAAATATGACAAGTGCTGGCGAGGATGCGGAGAAAAAGGAACTCTCATGCTCTGCTGGTGGAAATGCAGACTGATGCAGCCACTGTGGAGAACAGTATAGAGTTTCTTCAAAAAACTGAAAAGGGAACTCCCATTTGACACAGTGATCCCACTTCTAGGAATATATCTCAAGAAACTAGGAACACCAATTAGGAAGGATATATGCACCCCTATGTTCATAGCAGCACTATTTACCATAGCTAAATTGGAAACAGCCTAAGTGCCCATCAACAGATGAGTGGATTAAAAAACTGTGGTACATCTACACAATGGAATACTGTGCTGCTGTAAAAAGGAAGGAATTCTTACCATTTGCAACAGCATGGATGGACCTGGAGAGCATTATGCTAAGTGAAATAAGTCAGTCAGAGAAAGATAAATAGCACATGATCATACCCATTTATGGAATATAATGAACAACATAAACTGATGAACAAAAACAGACCCAGAGACAGAGAAGCCTCGATCAGACCATAAAACCTCAGAGGGAAGGTAGGGGAGGGTGGGGGTAAGGGGGAGAGATCAACCAAAGGACTTGTATGCATGCATATAAGCCTAACCAATGGACACAGACACCAGGGGGGTGAGGGCATGAGCGGGTGGGGGGGTAATGGGGGGGGTAAGGACACATAAGTAATACCTTAATCAATAAAGAAAATTTAAAAAAGAAATATGACTAAAGCCACATTTTAAAAATTTTAACCTGCTAAGAATTCTATATTGTCTTATTTATCTCATACAATCTTTATATATTATCTTTTTTAAAAAAAATCTTTATTTTTGAAAGTATTACATATGTACCCTTTTTCCCCCATTGAACTCTCCCACCCCCTGTCCTCCCACACCCTATTCTCCCCCAGGCCTTCACCACCCTATTGTCTGTGTTTATGGTTATGCATATATGCATATGGCATATGAGTTCATTGTTTGATCTCTCCCCCCCACCTCATCCTCCCCTGCTTTCCCTCTGAGGTTTGACAGTCTGTTTGATGTTTCTGTGTCTCTGGGTCTATTTTAGTTCATCAATTTATGTTGTTAATTAGATTCCATATATGAGTGAGATCATGTGATATTTATCTGTCTCTGACTGGCTTATTTCGCTTAGTCTAATGCTCTCATGGTCCATCCATGCTGTTGCAAATGGTAAGAGTTCTTTTTTTTCACAGCTGCATAGTATTCTATTGAATAGATGTACCGCAGTTTTAATCCAGTCATCTGCTGATGGGCACTTATGCTGTTTCTAAATCTTAGCTATTGTAAATTGTGCTTCTATGAACATAGGGGTGCATATATTCTTTCTGATGAGTGTTTCTGAAATCTTGGGATATATTCTTAGAAATAGAATGACTGGGTGGAAATGGAAAGTTCCACTTTTAATTTTTGAGGAAACTCAAAACTATTTTCCACAGAAGCTGGACTAGTTTGCATTCCTACCAACAATGCACAGGATTCCTTTTTTTCCACATCCTTGCCAACACTTATCATTTGTTGATTTGATGATGATAGTCATTCTAACAGGTGTGAGGTGATACCTTATTGTCGTTTTAATTTGCATCTTTCAGTTGATTAGTGACTTTAAGCATTTTTTCATATGCCTTTTGGCCATCTGTATGTCCACTTTGGAGAAGTGTCTATTTAGTTCCTATGCCCATTTTTTAATTGGATTGTTTGTCTTCTTTTTGTTAAGTTGTATGAGTTCCCTATACATGTTGGAAGTTAACCCCTTATCAGATGTTTCATTAGCAAATATGTTCTCCCATGAAGTGGGCTCTCCTATTATTTTGTTGTTGGTTTATTTTGCAGTATAGAAGCTTTTTATTTTGATGTAGTCCCATTTGTTTATTTTTTCTTTAGTTTTCATTGTCCTGGGAGATGTATCCATATACATATTGCTATGAAATATCTGAGATTTTGCTGCCAGTGGTTTCTTCTAGGATTTTTATGGTTTCGTGTCTTAAAATCCATTTTTAGTTTATTTTTGTGTATGGTGTAAGTTGGTGGTCTAATTTAATTTTTTGCATTATATATTATCATTTAATATAATAATTAGAGGCCTGGTGCATAAAATTTGTGCACGGGTAGGTTCCCTAGGCCTGGCCAGCACTCAGGGCCAATCGGGGCCTTCTGGCTGCCAGCCAGGACCTTCCTTCATTCCGTGCCCCACCCTCCCACCACCCCCCTCCCACCCCCCGGTCCCCTGGTGGTCAGTGCATGTCATAGCGAGTGATCCAACTCTCAGTCTCCCAGTCTAATTCCCAAGGGGACACTTTGCATATTAACCTTTTATATATGTAGATTTCTCCTTCAAAAGAATTGGAGAGAGAAAATCCATGGACTCTTTAGAAGGCCGTTGTAGTAGTCCATATATGAGGCATTAAGGGACTAAGCTAGGATGCTGTCAAGGAAGACTTGACCAGATTAGATTAGAGCCAAAAGGAGGGAGAATGGAAATGTCTGAAGTTCTATTTTGAATGACTGAAGAAATGTGGTAATAGAAAAAGACATAGGGAAGTCATTGATGATTTGATGGAAAAGATGTGTTTTGTTCAGACAGATGGAGTCCATTCTGGTAGGAATCGCCATCAGGCAGTAAGAAATGTGGGATGAATATTTCTATTTAGAAATCATCTGCCTAGAGGTGAGTTTTGGGCTTTCAGAGTAGATGAGGTCTCTGAATGAGAAAGCTGTAAATAAAGGATTTGGGGAAGTTTTATTGGATTGGAAAGAGAAAGAAGACAGGAAACTAAGGCAGAACAATATTATAAGACCAAGGGAGAGAGAAATCAAGGAGGGAGTTCAAAACAATGTCAAATGTTGCCAAAGTATCAAAAACAAACCAAGAAAAGGCCATTAGATTTGGTGAGGTCATTAGTTGAAATTCTGCAAATAGTGGGTGTGGAAGCCAGGTTACAGTGGGGTGAGAAAGTGGGTAGTAAGGAACAGGCCATGGTACAGACACTAAAACAAAGGAGAGAAAGGGAGAGTCAAAGGTTGGTAAATGGGCACAACAGGATTAAGTGCCAGGTTTTCAAGATATGGGAGCCGTGTGCTTGGTTGAAGGCAGGGGAGAAAGAGCCAGTGCAGAGAGTGCTACTTGAAGTAAGAGGAAATGATTGTAGTTGAGTCAGGGATATCTTAGAAGACACTTCAGGAGATGAGGTCCAAGATTCTGGTGAAGGCTTAGCTATGGAAATTGGGAAGTAACATATTTTCCTCTGAGACTTGGAGACTAGCTGAATAGATAGTGATTACAATAGAGAGGAAGGAAGATACATGCTTAAACGCCAAAGTAGGATATGAAATCATCTGAAGGCATAGAATAGATTTAGAACCAAGGATGATTGAAGAGCATGTAGAGAGTATATTGGGTTGTCATTAAAGATTGGTGGGCCTTTCTGTCAAGGTAAAGATATCTAGTTCATGACTATGGCATATACATTTATGTAGAAAAAGACTGTAACACTATGATAATATTTATTCTACCTGAATTGTGCTGAATTCATGTTTATATCACAGCATGGATAGAGTATAAATAATTTATCTTGTATTGACTGCCCCCAAATTAATTTTTAAAATTTTTTGGCAAAGATATTATATACCAAATTTCTATTTGTATATACCATTCTTATTTGGGGGGCATCATTTGCATTTATTTGGATAAAGTGACAATTACACAAGTATTCTACTCCATAGCTGTTGATAATATGTTTGGATTATAACTGGCTGGATGTAAATAGCTATTTTATGTCTGTTCTAAAGCTTGTTAAACAGGAGACTGTCTGTGTATTTAAACAATAGGCGAAGGAAGAAATTGCCCGGCTTCGCCGAGAAATGATGAAAAGCTGTAAGTCTCCTAAATCAACAACTGCACATGCCATCCTCCGGCGGGTGGAGACTGAAAGAGATGTAGCCTTCACTGATTTACGAAGAATGACCACAGAACGAGATAGTCTGAGGGAAAGGCTAAAGGTTTGAGAGAATTTTATCTATGTGAACATTTGTGAAACACGACACAGTGACATTGAAAGTGCTTTGTTTTGTTTTTGTTTTTTTAACCAGATTGCTCAAGAGACAGCGTTTAATGAGAAAGCTCACTTGGAACAGAGGATAGAGGAGCTGGAGTGTACAGTTCATAATGTAAAGAAAAGTTACTTTTGCACTTTTGGCCTTAAACTGTCAGTGACTTTCCCTTTTCCTTTTTTACTATGTCCAGAGAGGTTCTTTTATTTTTCTATGATAGGGTTTCTAATCCTAAAATACTGAAGGTGATATATATGTTGTAAACTGTTTATTCCTTTTAAAAATGTGAGTATAATATTTTTCATGTTAGGTTGCAAAATGGCTTAAAAAAAAACATTAGAGATGCGTTCTCAGGGATTTTAGCACAATTTTCATCTCTGTATTTCATTAAAGAGAACATTTCCAGATACAGGGAAACTGAATTATTCTACCTAAAGGGTAGCTAGAGTAGAGAAAATGATGGTGAAATGAAAACTAATGAGAAAAATATATGTAAACTGAATTTAAATGTGTGGTATCACCTTTTATATTAATGAAGGATTTGAGATGCTATATTTGAGATATTATGACTATAAACAGAATTAATGGAATTTGACTTTCTGTTACCAAATTTAATTGTATGCATTTATAAATTCATCTGTACTATGTTTTTATAATGAGTAAAAAATGCAGTAGAGAGGGAAGCAGTAATCTTGTCATTCTACTTGTGTAGCTTGATGATGAACGTATGGAGCAAATGTCAAATATGACTTTGATGAAGGAGACCATAACCACTGTGGAGAAAGAAATGAAATCACTAGCAAGAAAGGCAATGGATACCGAAAGTGAACTTGGCAGGCAAAAAGCAGAGAATAATTCTTTGAGGTAAACTAAACTGCCTTTGAACAACGAATGGCTTATTATTAATGACTCTGCTTTTTGTAGTATATTTTATAATGGTAATTAAGTTATTTGTTGACTTTAATTTTGGGGAGGATTGTTACGGAGCAGTTGTAGAAGCCTCAGCACACATTAAATGACTTCCCCAAGATCAAGCGCCGATTGGTAATGCCACACCTAACCAGGACTCAAACTTAGTAATCTCTGTCTTACATATGGAGAAAGCCTGAATGTTTAACTAAAACAGCTTTTACAAAGCCATTCTGGGCACAGTGCATGTTTCACTTTAGCATTTGATTACTAATTTACCTTTATAACTCAAATTATGTACTGGGGTCTGAACAGTGTAAGAACACACACAGCACAGGTTTTAGAGCAGCTTAGAATATAAGAAAAAGTCATAGCAGAGAAACAGGAACATGTAATGGAACTTATTAACTGAATGTGAACCACACTGCTTAGCCCATCCTACATACGGTGCAGTAGCAGAAGACATTCCAGTAAAGCAGCCTGCAGGCAGTAAGTAGAAGGGAATCAGTTTTTGAGGACCTCTGTGCTAGTAGGTTTTTGTTTTGTTTTTTACTTTTGGTACCTATTGATGTGAAAAATAGATGTTATAGAGATTCAGTAAGGTTGAATTTCAGGGGATCTGTTTGAAAAAATAATAGTTCATGTGAGTGTGAAACAAATTACTAAGTTACAGATAATACTTGATTCGTATGAGCTCCCAGAGTCTTCTCTTTGATCTTTCAACCCAGAATATATTGCGTCTGTTATGCCTATATTGGAATCAGTTGTCAGGATAGATAATCACTCAGATTCTTCCCTTCACCTTTTCTTTAATTTCCTGCATAAAAAGACATTTGCAATCTCAGGTAAAATAAAAATAATAATCAAGCACAGCCGGTGTGGCTCATTGATTGAGTGTCAATCCAGGAACCAAGATGTCCCAGGTTCGATTCCAGTCAGTGTACATGCCCCAGTTACAGAATTGATCCGCAGTAGAGGGCATGCAGGAGGCAGCCAATCGATAATGTTCCTCTCTCATCGATGTTGCTATTCGTCTGTCTTTTTCTCCCTCTAAAAATCAATGAAAACTTATTTTAAAAAATGATAATAAAATAAAACAGCATCAACAAAGAAAACCTTGAGAAATAGAGAAAAGTGTAAAGAAAATTTAAATCACCCATGATTCCATAACCCAGGTAAGACTTTTAGTAATCTACATCTGTTTCTAACCAGATATATTTTTACCTGTGTGTACATAACCTTTCGATGTAATTGACCTCGTATATTAAGTTATATATTTAAGGAATTTCACTCAATTGCAGACCATAAGCATTTTCCCAGGTCATTAGAAGTTCTTTGAAAACATTTTAGTAGATTTTTAAAATACTAGAGGCCCAGAGCATGGGGTCCCTCAGCGTGGCCTGCGGGGATTGGGCTGCGGCAGGTGGTCGGGGAGGAGCCAAACCCAGGCCAGGCGCCATGCTGCCCCCCCGTTACCCAGCCCCGCTGTGCCTGCTGCTGGCTCATGCCCAGTTAATCCCTATCGGGAGAGGCTCAGCAGCGTTCGCCAGCCATGAGCCTGGCGTCTGGTGCCCGTCAGTGAGCTGAGCAACACTCCGCTGTGGAAGCGCTGACCACCATGGAGCAGCTTCTGAATTAAGCATCTGCCCTCTTGTAGTCATAGCGATCAGTCGACTGGTCGCTTAGGCTTTTATATATATGAATAGATTCTAACAGGTAGATGTATAATTGGAGATTTTTTTGGTGTACATTTGTTTTACTGATGTTGAAATTTCATCAGATTTGACATCTTTATGTACCTATAAAATGATCTCACAATCAGGATAGTAGCCCTAGTCAGCACTCCCAAAAGTTTCGTTATACCCTTCTATAACCTCCCCCTACCTTGATAATCCCTAGGCAACCACTGAGTTGCTGTCCATCATAGGAACTTGTTTGTATTTTTTAAAATGTTATATAAATGAAATCACAGAGTATACATTCTTTTGTCAGGTTACTTTTACACACCATAACTATTCTGATATTTATCCATGTCATCACATATAATAAAGAGCTAATTTCTGTTTGTCACAGAATAGTATTCCATTGTATGGATATACCACATAGACATTTTTGTTGATTGCTGTTTGGGGCTAAACAAATAAAATTGTTTTGAATGTTCTTCTGTGAGTCTTTGTATGGACAAATGCTTTTATTTCTCTTGGATAAATACTGAAGAGTAGGTAGAGTGATTAACTCATGTGATGGATATTTGTTTAACTTTGGAAGAATCTGTAAACTTTTTTCCAAAGTGGTTGCACTATTTTATTTTACATTTGTGCCACCAGTGTATCAGTGTTCCAGTTGTTCCATATCCTCACCAACACTTGGTGTGCGGAATCTAATGTTAGCTATTCTAATAGGTATGTATTGTGGTTAATTTGTTTTCCTAATGACTAATGATGTCATGCATCTGTTCATGTGCTTATGGGCTACATATATATATATACTTTCTTTCCTTAGTATCTGTTTAAATCTTTTGCAAACTTTTATTGAGTTATTTATATCATTAGTAAGTCGTGAAAGATTTTTGGTCCTTTGTCAGGTATGTGTTTTGCAAATATTTTTCCCAGTCTATGGCTTGTCTTTTTATTTTCTTAACAGTGTCTTTTAAGGAGTATATGTTCTTTTTTTTTTTAATATTTTTTATTGATTGAGATATTACATATGTGTACCCTCTACCCCCCCTCTCCCCGCTCACCCCCTCACTCCCCCGTTGTCCGTGTCCATTGGTTAGGCCTATATGCTTGCATATAAGTCTTTTGGTTGATCTTTCCCCCTTGCCCCCACCCTCCCCTACCTTCCCTCCAAGGCCCGACAGTCCAATCAATGCCTCTCCGTCTCTGGATCAGTCCTTGTTCATCAGTTTATGTTGTTCATTATATTCCACAAATAAGTGAGATCTTGTGGTATTTATCTGCTCTCCAGTTCCATCCATGCTGTGGCAAATGGTAAGAGTTCCTTTTTCTTCTTCCTCTTCTTAAAGAATACCTTTCAGCATTTCATATAATACTGGTTTGGTGGTGATGAACTCCTTTAGCTTTTCCTTATCTGTGAAGCTCTTTATCTGACCTTCCATTCTGAATGATAGCTTTGCTGGATAAAGTAATCTTGGTTGCAGGTTCTTGCTATTCATCTCTTTGAATATTTCTTGCCACTCTCTTCTGGCCTGCATGGTTTCTGTTGAGAAATCAGCTGACAGTCGGATGGGTACTCCCTTGTAGGTAACTGACTGTCTTTCTCTTGCTGCTTTTAAGATTCTCTCTTTATCTTTTGCTCTTGGCATTTTAATGATGATGTGTCTTGGTGTGGTCCTCTTTGGATTCCTTTTGTTTGGGGTTCTCTGCGCTTCCTGGACTTGTAAGTCCATTTCTTTCACCAGGTGGGGGAAGTTTTCTGTCATTATTTCTTCAAAAAGGTTTTCAATATCTTGCCCTCTCTCTCCTTCTGGTACCCCTATAATTCTGATGTTGGTACGCTTGAAGTTGTCCCAGAGGTTCCTTACACTATCTTCATATTTTTTGAATCTCTTTTCTTTTTTCTTTTTCGGTTGGGTATTTTTTGTTTCTTTGCATTTCAAATCTTTGACTTGATTCTTGGGATCCTCTTGTCTGCTGTTGGATCTCTGTAAAGTATTCTTTATTTCAGTCAGTGTATGCATAATTTCTAATTGGTCCTTTTTCATGACCTCCATGGTCTCACCATACTCCTTGAGGGATTCATTAAATTTATCGGCGGTTTCCATAAAATTCTTGACAAACCTTATAAACGTGGCCTTGAACTCTATATCCAGTCGTCTGGCCTCCTCCGTTTCTGCCAATTGTGACCTGTTTCTTTGTCTCCGCATTTTGGCTGCTTCCCTGTGTTGATAGAGTGGCCTGCGCGCCAGGTGTCCTGTAGGGCCCAGTGGCTCAGCCTCCCCAGTTACCTGGGGTGGACACTCTTGGTGCACTCTTGGTGCCTCGGTTGTTGTAGGATAGGAATTGACCTCCAGGCCAATTGGCTGTGGGAAGCAGCTGTGTCTGAAGTGGGAGAATGGTCCCCCTCTGACCACTGGGTACAGTGGCTCCTGGATCTAAGGAGGTGCTAATTCAGCCCCTGCCTGAGGCCACACAGCAGGAACCAAGAAGAGGCTCAGCTGTGAAGCAATGCAAGCCACTGCGGGGTCTTGGGCCTTCTCTTGGAAGTTCCGGGTCTGGCTGGCCCGGCTGCAGTTAGGTAATTATCAGGTTGCAAAGGGCTGGGGCATTCACATGCAAAAGCCTCTGCCGCAGCCCGGGTGGGGCGTGGTCTCAGGGAGTCAAAAGGCCGGAGAAAGAAGCAATGGCTGATTCTCCGCGCCCAGAGTCGCGCGTCTCAGTGTCCCGGTAACGGCTGCAAGCACCTCTGAGGGAAAGCGGCCCTCAAGTTCGCCCGCTGCCGCCTGAGAGAGCCGCCTCTCCCCGTATGTGTCCTAAGTCCCCAGAGACTTCCCAGGACCGGAGATCAGAGCAGTCGGGAGCTTGTGATTCAAAAAGCCAGCCGCGTCCTCAGGTGCCACCCCCTTTCCGCGCGCCCGCGCCACCGCCATACCTCTGCACTCAGCCTCCGCAGCTCCTCTGGCTCTCAGCGTGCTTTTCTTTTCTTCTAGTTGTAGAAATTACACTCAGCCAGCCTTCCTGTTGTTTTGGACGATGTTTGCTCCGTCCTTTGGGCTAATTTTCAATTGTTGTGGGAGGCGACTATTTCCCAGTGTTTATCTATGCCGCCATCTTAGTTTCTCCGAGTATATGTTCTTGATTAAATAAAATTTATTGATTTTCAGAAATTCATATCTAGCTTTCTGTGTTCTTTTAAAGAAATCATTAAGTCTAAGGTAACTGAGATTTTCTCCCATGTTTTCTTGTAGCAGTTTTGTAGTTTTAGTTCTTACATTTACATCTGTGATCCATTTCAAGTTACTTTTTGTGTATAGTACTAGATATAGATAGATCAAAGTTTACTTTTTTGCATATGGATATTTAGTTGAAAAACTATCCTTTCTACATGGAATTGTTTTCCACCTTTGTAGAAAGTCAGTTGTCCGTATATGTGTAGGTTTGTTTCTTGGTTGTCTGTTTTGTTTGATGAACATATTTATATATCTTGATGCCAAATACAACACTCCTGATTACTCTGTTTTAAGTCTTCAAATTAGGTAATGCTAGTCCTCCAACTTTGTTCTTTCTCAAAGTTCTTTTAGCTATTGTAGTTACTTTGCATTTTACCTTTAGAATTAGCTTCATACATATAAAAACAGCCTGCTTTGGAATTTGATTGATATTGGGGAAATGACATCTAAAGAATATCAAGTGTTTCCACTCATGAACACAGTATCTCTTTTCTTTTCCTTAGATCTTTAATTTCCAGTAGGTCAGTGGTCGGCAAACTCATTAGTCAACCGAGCCAAATATCAACAGTACTTCTTCAAAATAGACTCGCCCAGGCTGAAAACCAACTTCTGGGCATGGGCCACGAAGTTTCAATCGCACTGTACGGGTGCCTGCATGTGGTATTTTGTGGAAGGGGCCAAAGAGCCCCATGTTTGCCGACCACGGCCATAGGTTATCTTATTATTTTTAGTGTACAAGTCTTAAGCTTTTTTGGGTCATATTTTTCCCTAAGTATTTCCTATTTTTTTATGCTGTTGTAAATGGAATTTAAAATTTCACTTTCTGATTGTCTATTTTTTAATATGAAAATACAATTGTTTTTAAAATAAACGTTGTATTTTAGAACACTTTTAGATTTACAAAAAATTGTGAGGATACTAGAGTTACTACATTCCTCATACATGCAGCTGTCTGTTGTAATTCACTGTGATTATCCTTGTCTTCTGGTAGTGTGCTGGTTAGGAGAGGGGGAGGGAACATATTCCACAGTCATATACTTACTAGTAAATCTCAGTCTTTTAGTGTATCTTTATCTCTGGGCCTGTTATTACCTGTGTTTTCCAGTGGTATAACTTTGATAATTTTTTAATCTACTTATGTGAAACTGGGAGGCTAGAGGTAGTAAAGTAGGAGGGATGTCCTTCCTCAGCTGGGATAAGCTCTGGTAAAGTCTTTTCACTTGAAGAATAAGCCTTATTATGGGGAAGGCTCTGGGCATATTTTACATTAATTCCTCTTTCTATGTCAGAGGCACAAGGGATGCTTTTTCAGATCTTCATTGTGAGAACCAAATGGGGTTCCTGGATGTAAACACGCTGAAGTATGTGGCCCCTAGGATCTTCTCACTCTCATGTTATTGCACACTCAGCTTCTAGTAATGCATGATCACTATCATTTAAATGTTTTAATCATTTATGATTTAAGAGGCTTCTGCTCCAGGTGAGCATACCTCAGTTGTGACTCTGGATTTGCCTTTCTTCTCATATTCTAGGGTGCCAACACACTCTGCACCTCACTATCCTGATGTTTTCAGAAAAAGTCTTTGATTTTCAGTTTAGTCATCTTTTTCTTCTAACAATGGGAATGATGTCTTCTAAGCTCTGTACATATCAGGGCTGTAACCAGAAGTTTTACAATTTACTTTTATATTAGAGGCCCAGTGCACGAAATTTTTGCCCTCAGCGGGGTCGCTTAGCCTGGCCTGTGCCCTCTCACAGTCCGGGAGCCCTCAGGGGATGTCCTACTGATGGCTTAGGCCAGCTCTCCACGGGGAGCAAGCCTGAGCCAGCTGTTTGACATCCTTAGGGCTGCCTCAGAGGCAGGAGAGGCTCCCACCACCACCACTGCGCTCGCCAGCTGTGAGCCCAGCTTTGGTTGAGTGGTGCTCCACCTGTGGGAGCGCACTGGCCACCACGGGACAGCTCCTGGGTTGAGTGTCTGCCCCCTGGTAGTCAGTGCACATCATAGCAACTAATTGTTCCACTGTTTGGTCGATTTGCATATTAGCCTTTTATTATATAGAATATTTATCTGGTATTCTACACCCTTGCTAAATTTACATGTTAGTTGTAGTGACCTTTTTGTAGATTCTGTTTAGTTTTCTACATAGTCAGTTGGTCATCTGCAAATAAAGACAGTTTTACTTGTTCAATCTGCATGTCTTTTGTCCTTTTTCTTCCCTACTTCACTGGCTAGAACATCAAGTACATTGTTGAATAGAAATAAAGTGGACTTTCTTGAGTATTTTCACATCTAAGGGGAAAGCATTCAGACTCTCAGTAGTTAGTGTGGTGTTAGCTATACATCTTTCATAGATGACTTCTATCAGGTTAAAGAAGTTTCGTTTTATTCCTAAATTAATGATTTTTTTGTTTATTTTGTGTGTGTGTGTGTGTGTGTGTGTGTGTGTTTTCAGGAATGAATGTCCTTTGTCAAATCAGTTAGGGTATGTTATAATTTTTATAGATTTCTGGTCTCAGTTAACTAATATTTTGTTTAAGATATTTACACCTATTTTTATAATTGAAATTGGCCCACAATTTGCCTTATTGGGGTTTTTAAAAATTAGCATTTGGTATCAAATAATGTAAACCTTATGATAATCTTTTCAATTCATTTTGTTTTCTTTCAATACCTGAAACAATCTATATAATATTTGAGTATTAGTACTTAGCAGTGAAGCCATTTGAGTCTGAACTTTCTCTTTGAGGAAGATTTTATTTATTTAATGGATAAAGGAACAATTAGACATTTCTTTTTATGCCATTCACTATGTGTTTTTTGATGCATGTGTCCATCTTCTCAAAATTAGAAAACATTTTTAGAATAATGTTGTTTACCATATCCTTTCAACATTCCAATATCACAGAATCTGTAGTGTTTTCCTTTTTCCAGTAAGGTTTTTTTTTTTTTTTGAGTTTTGCAGAAATGATTATTTTTTTCCTCTTTTTTCTTTATTGATTAAGGTATTACATATGTGTCCTTCCCCCTCTCCCTTCCATTACCCCTTCACCCCCCCATTCATGCCTTCACCCCACTGATGTCTGTGTCCATTGGTTAGGCTTATATGCATGCATACAAGTCCTTTAGTTGATCTCTCCTTCTTACCTCTGCCCTCCCCTACCTTCCTTCTGAGGTTTGATGTTCTAATCAATGCTTCTCTGTCTCTGGATCTATTTTTGTTTGTCAGTTCATGTTATTCATTATATTTCACAAATGAGTGAGATCATGTGGTACTTTTCTTTCATTGACTGGCTTATTTCGCTTAGCATAATGCTCTCCAGTTCCATCCATGATGCTGAAAATGGTAAGAATTCCTTCTTTTTTACCACATTCATTGTGTAGATGTACCACAGTTTTTTAATCTACTCATCTGCCAAGGGGCACTTAGGCTGTTTCCAAATCTTAGCTATGGTAAATTGTGCTGCTATGAACATAGGGGTGCATATATCCTTTCTGACTGGCGTTTCTAGTTTCCTGGGATATATTCCTAGAAGTGGGATCACTGGGTCAAATGGGAGTTCCATTTTCAGTTTTTTGAGGAAGCTCCATACTGTTCTCCACAGTAGCTGCACCTCCAGTCTGTTTTTTTAAGTAGGCTTTTCAGTGGACCAACACTTTGCTTTGGTGATCTCCTTATTGTTTGTTTTATTATTTCATTAACTTTTTGTTTTTTATTATTTTCTATTTTCATTATATCTATTTTTTTTTCTAATTTCTTCAGATGAATGCTTACATTATTACTTTTCGGGCATTCTTTTTTCTCATATACATATTTAAGGCCCTAAAATTCACTCAATATACTTCTTTGAATGTATCCTACATATCTTATATACTTCTTTCTTTATAAAATATTTTCTAATTTCCATTATGACTTCTTATTTGGTTCATTGGTTATTTATATGTGGGATTTTAAATATTTAAAAAGTAACAAATTTTTATCTTTTTGTGGTCAGTTTCTTGCTTAATTACATTGTTTTTTAGAACACATTGTTAGATTTCTGATTTCTGTAATTTGTTGTCCTCTTCTTTTATGGTCAATTTTTTGGTAATGATCTGTGTATACTTTAGAAATTATAAATTAGGAAATAGTCGGGTATAATGTTTTATATTTATCCCTTAGTTCAGATTTTTAATCATGTTATTTAAATATTCTATATTTATACTAAATTTTGTGGCTTGTTTACAGGAATTTCATGGAAAGAGTTGTCTAAACTTTTGGTTCCAATGTCTCACTTTTTGTTTGCACTTAGACCTACTGTAATCTGCCTTTCTCCCCACCATTCTATCAAAACTGTTTTAAAAGGAAAATTTACTTTCATGTTACTCAATGCAGTGGACAATCCTCGATCTTCATTTTCTTTGACCTCTCTGCAACATTTGATCAGTTGTGCTGATTTAAAAACTTTCTTCATTTGGCTTCTGACATATCATGCTCATTTGATTTTTTGTTTTTATTTCTTTGGCTGTCCTATATCAGTCTCTTCTGCTATTTCCTCCTCCTGTCCACAACCTCCAAATCTTAGAGTGTCCCTGAATGTAGTTTTTGAGAGGAGTTCTTCTCTCCTCTTTTGTATCTGTACTCATCCCTCAGTGATCTCATCCAGCCTCATGTATTTATTCTTGATCCTCAAAATGTATCTTTATAGCCGAGAATTCTCTGTGGACTTCAAATTTGAATGTCCAACTATCTCCATTTCATCTTCACTATGATATTTAATAGACATTTCAAACTTAACATTTCTGCTCTCCACTATCCTTTTCCCTCTAGTGCACGAAAATCTGCTGTCTTTCAGTCTTCCCATCTCAGTAAATAGAAACTCCATTCATATAATACTTGGCCTGAAACCTGTATTTTTATACACTCATATCCAATCCAATTGATTATCTTCAAAATGTATCCAAAGCTGAGTATTTCTACCACCTCTATTGCACTCTTATTGATATAAAGGATATTTCAGTAGGTAGAAAATTTAAAAGGTTTGGGGTTATTTTCATTTTAACATTTTGAAAATACCCTTCCATTATCTTCTGACTTTCATTATTTTTGCTGAAAAGTCAGCTGTATATTTATTTTTAAGATCAATAACTTATATTTTATAATGCACCCACATTTATCATAGGTTTCCTATTTATATATACAAAAAACAAGAATTACAGAGAGCCTACTTAGGAGCTGTATAATCCAACTACATTCAATATAGTTAATATACTGTTGTTCCTGTTCTCCATTTTTTCATTTGATAAGAAAATTATAAGTTTGATTCCATGCGTAAATTCTAATGGTTAGAAGTTGAGTCCTGACATAGTTCAACACATATCTAGATTTCAGTATCTCTAAATTGAGTATTCCAGGCCAAATCAGCCAAAAAGAAATGCATCCGTTGCTTTTCACAGCTTTTCACTTCATTGCTGATAAAGAACAAAATCCCTAGGGTTTCAAAACCAATACTCATCATTTGTGTTTTTATACTGCTTAAATAAACATTCTTCCTAAACAGTGCTGTTTTATAAGAAAAAGCTGTAAAAATAATGTTATAGTGCATTTGAAGTGATTCTTCAGTTGGATTATAGTTAAATTTCACTACATTTTCAAAATTTTATTTAAATTGTTTTAAAATCCACATATATTGATTTTAGAGAGAGAGGAAGGGGGAAAAAGAGAGGGAGAGAAATACTGATGTGAAATTAATTGATCAGTTGCCTCCCGTACGTTCCCAGACAAGGGATCAAACCTGCAACCTAAGTACATACCCTGACCAGGGATTTAATCCACAACCTAACTATGTGCCCTGACCAAAATTAAACCTGCAAACCTTTGGTGTACACAATGCTCCGACCAACTGAGCCAACTGGTCAGGGCAACTTTTTCTTATTGTTGATTTATTATGCTATCCTGCAGGCAGTGATTTTTTTCTCAGATGCATGCTGGATTAGGTGACTAGGTAGGCTCCTGTAACAGTCCATTGTAGTGTACAGACTATTGGTCTCCATTGTCCAGAACAGCTCTCCACCAAGAGCCAAATAAGCTTCTGTGGTAGCACCAATGTAACTCTTTATTGCCTTGCTTCCATGACCCAGGGACACAGTGCTGGCTCTGCTAATAGGTTCTTGGTCAGCCAGAGTGCTGCCTACTTAGCTCTCTGCTGCCATAGGAAAATTGGTTATTTTTCTATTTCTTACAGTATTTTAATCTCCCCATTTTTATACCTATTATTTGGGGATATATATTATTTAGATATTATTTAGCATAGTTTTCTTGTTTATTTTTTACAAATTTATTAATGTATAATTGATATACGATATGTAACTTAACTGCATATGTTTAAAAGGTACAATTTAATGAACTTTGACATATGTATACTATTATACCCATCAAATTATCCCTAGAATCAGTATAATGTAATTATATATATGTTTCCTTTGTAATCAAATGTTTCCTTTGTAATCCTTTCCTTATGCAGCCTCCACCTGCCACCATTACTCAGGCAGCCACTGATCTGCTTCTTGTCTTTTTTTATTATCTTGGGTTTTCTAGAATTTTATCTAAATGGAATTGTATACTATGTACTCTTCTGTTGATCTACTTTGATAGAGCAAATTACCTTCAGATTGGAAGGCAGCTATTCTCACCACTATACCACCAACGCCGCACCTACCTTCAAGTTGATTAATTCATGTTGTTATGTGTTTTAGTAGCTGATTCATTTTTTGAGTCATATTGCATTATATTGATTCTAGAGGCCAGTGCACAAATTCATGCACCAGTGGGGTCCCTCAGTTTGGCCTGTGGGATCGGGCCGAAACTGGCTCTCCGACATCCTGTGAGGGGTCCCGGATTGCAAGAAGGTTGCAGAGATGCAGGAAGTTGGCCAGTTGGGGAGGAACCCTGGGAGGGCTCCAGGGTATGTTTGGCCCATTTCGCTCAGTCCCAATTGGCAGGACCCTGGCAGCAAGGTAACCTACTGGTTGGAGCATCAGCCCCCTGGTGGTCAGTGCACGTGATAATGAGCAGTTGAGTGGCCTTAGCATATCATTAGCATATTACACTTTCATTGGTTGAATGGATGACTGGATGACTGGGCACTTAGCATATTAGACTTTTATTATATAGGATACCAAATGGACATTTGATTTATTTTCAGGTTTTGGCTATAACAAATAGAACTGCAAATATAAGTCTCTTTGTATTTATATGCTTTCATTTCTTTCGGGTAAGTACCCAGGATTTGAACTGCTGAGTCATATGCTGGATCTATTTTAACTTTTGAAGGAATTAAAAATTGTTTTCGCCCTAGCTGGTTTGGCTCAGTGGATAGAGCGTCGGCCTGTGGACTGAAAGGTCCCAGGTTTGATTCCGGTCAAGGGCATGTACCTTGATTGCGGGCACATCCCCAGTGGGAGGTGTGCAGGAGGCAGCTGATCGATGTTTCTCTCTCATCGATGTTTCTAACTCTCTATCCCTCTCCCTTCCTTTCTGTAAAAAATCAATAAAATAAAAAAAAACTGTTTTCAAAAATGGTTTTGCCATTTTATATTCCCACCAGCAGTGCATTTTTAATTTTAGTGATACTAGAATTAGAGTGGGTGTTTAGTATTATATTTTGGTTTTAATTTGCTTTTTTCTAGTAATCAGTAATGTTGAGCATGCATTCATTTATTTCTTTGCCACCTATAGATCTAATTTTATGAAGTATCTGTTCAAATATTGTCCATTATTAATGGTTTTTTTTATTTTTTTATCATTAACTTATAAAAGTCCTTTATATGTTCTAATTACAAATTCTTTGTCAGATACATTGAAAATATATGCTTCCAGTGTATACTTTTGATGAACAAAGGTTTTTAATTTTGGTGAGGTACAATTTATTGAAATTACCATGCTTTTCATGTTCTATTTAAGAATTCTTTGCCATATCTAAGGTCACTAAAATTTTTTGCTGTTTTGTTCTAAAAGTTCTATAGTTTTAACTTTTGCATTTAGGTCTATGAACCTTTTCTGAAGTAATTTTCATGTAAGGCAAGCATATCAAACTCACAACTGGCAGGCTGCATACCTTGTCATGTGGCCCGCTGGCCACGAGTTTGACATGGTTGGTGTAAGGTATGAGATTAAAAGTTTTGTTTTTATGTATGGACTAGTGGCCCAGTGCACAAAATTCGTGCACATTAAAAGGAGATTAATTAGAGGAAATATTTTAATATTGCTATTTGCCCTTTATAATAGAAATGTCAGAGATGAAAGCAAATTATTAAAATGTATATGAAAATCTTGCTCCTGTCAGACTCTGGGGTGCACCATGGAACCCAGAGTTAAGTCCCTGCCCACCCATGTGTACCTCAAAATCGCATGAGACTCAGACCTGGCCACCTCCCTCCATTGGGCTAAATCCAGACCTGGCCAGTCCCACACTTGTCAAGCCCAGCTGGGCAGGGGGTGCAGCCTCAGGTGCCCTGGCCTGGTGCTGGGGCAGGGAGCACAGCCTGAGGTTCCCCAGCCTGGGCTGGGCTGGGGGCACGACTTGAGGTCCACCGTCAAGCCCCGCCGGGTGGGGAACATGGCCTGAGGTCCCCTGTCAAGCCCTGCTGGGTGGGGGGTGTGGCCTGAGGTCCCCCGTCAAGCCCCTTTGGACGGGGGGTGTGTGGCCTGAGGTCCCCCAGTCCAGGGTGAGGGGAGCAGCCTGAGGTACTCCAGGCCAGCATTGGGGTGGTGGGGTGTACCTCAAGCCCCATCAGGTGGGGGGGGGGCATGTCCTCAGTTCTCCCGGCCTGGCACTGGAGTGGAGGGTATGGCCTCAGGTCCCCTGGCCCAGTGCTGGAGCAGGGGGCGAGGCCTGAGGTCCTCCTGCCTGGCACCAGGGTGGGGGCGTAGCCTGAGGTCCCCTGTCAAGTCCCACGGGGGCGCAGGGAGGGCGCAGCCTCAGGTCCCTGCTGATTGCTCGTTAAGGCTCATTATGGGAACTTGGCCTCTGCTGTGGGTGCAGCCAATTTGTGTTACAGAAACCTCTGCCTCTGCTGTGGGCGACGTCATCTTTGTGGTGGAGTGATGGTCAATTTGGGAATCCTCTTTATTAGATAGGATCTAATCTAACAAAAGACAAGCATGCAAATTGACCGTACCTTCACTACACCTTAAGCCACGCCCACCAGCCAATCAGAGCGACTATATGCAAATTAACCCAACGAAGATGGCGGCCGGCAGCCACGGAGCTGGAGCGAGCAGGAGGCTTGGTTGCTCCAGTGATGGAGGAAGCCAAGCTTCCCACCTGCCGCGGCCCAGCTCTGAGCTCCACTCAAGGCAACAAGGTTTCAATTATAGAAGGTAAATAAACACCAGAATTAAACAAAAAGGAAAAAAAAAGAGGCCTGGAGCTTCTGCCGGGGTGGGGGGAGGGCCTTGGCCAGCCTGAAAACGGCCCTCAGCCCCTCACCCAGACTGGCCAGGCAACCCAGTGGGGACCCCCCCACCCTAAAGGGGGTGTGGCCAGCCTGCAGACAGCCATCAGCCCCTCACCCAGGCTGGCCAGGCACCCCAGCGGGACCCTCACCCTGATCCAGGACACCCTTCAGAGCAAACCAGCCGGCCCCCACCCATGCACCAGGCCTCTATCCTATATAATAAAAGGGTAATATGCAAATTGACCCTAACAGCAGAACAACTGGGAATGACTGGTCACTATGACACACACTGACCACCAGGGGGCAGATGCTCAATGCAGGAGCTGCCCCCTGGTGGTCAGTGCACTCCCACAGGGGGAGCTCTGTTTAGCCACAAACCAGGCTGATGGCTGCCAGTACAGTGGTGGTGGTGGGAGCCTCTCCCGCCTCCTCAGCAGCACTAAGGATGTCAGACTGCAGCTTAGGCCTGCTCCCCGCTGGCAAGTGGACATCCCCTGAGGGCTCCCGGGCTGCCAGAGTGATGTCTGATTGCCAGCTTAGGCCGAATCCCCTGGGGGAGCGGGCCTAAGCCAGCAGGTGGTCATTCCCCAAGGGGTCCCAGACTGCAAGAGGGCACAGGCCCGGCTGAGGGACCCCCCACTGAGTGTACAAGTTTTTGTGCACTGGGCCTCTAGTAATCTAATAAAGAGGGAATATGCTAATTGACCCTCACACCATTGCAAAGATGGCAGCGCTCACAGCCAATAAGGAGGGAATATGCTAACTGACTGCCCCGCCCTCAAGGATGGCGATGCTCACACCCAATAAGGCGGGGATATGCTAATTGACTGCCATGCCCTCAAAGATGGTGGTGCCCACAGCCACAACATGGCCGGCCGGGGAGGGCAGTTGTGGGTGATCAGGCCAGCAGGGGAGGGCAATTGGGGGCAACCAGGCCTGCAGGGGAGGGCAAGTTAGGGGAGACCAGGCTTGTAGGGGATGGTAGTTAGGGGTGACTGGGTCAGCAGGGGAGGGCAGTTAGGGGTGCCTGGGCCAGCAGGGGAGCAGTTAGGCATAGATCAGCTAGCAGGGGAGTGGTTAGGGGGTGATCAGGCTAGCAGGCAGAAGCGGTTAGGGGCAGGCAGGCAGGCAGGCAGGCAAGCAGTTGGGAGCCAGCAGTCCCGGATTGTGAGAGGGATGTCCTACTGCCAGTTTAGGCCAGGGATTGGGTCTAAACCGGCAGTCGGACATCCCCCAAGGGGTCCCAGGTTGGAGATTGGAGAGGGTGCAGGCTGGGCTAAGGGACACAACCCCCCCCCCCAGTGCACGAATTTCGTGCACCGGGCCTCTAGTTATATAGGATAGCCATTGCTTCTTATTTGTTAAGATTATCCCATTAACCCATTGAATTGCCTTGGTACCTGAAAATTTAATTGACCATATATGTGTGAGTCTGTTTCTGAGCTCTGTTCTATTCCATTGATATATTTTTCCATGTTTATGTTAGTATCACTTTGTCTTGATAATTGAAGCTTCATAAGAAGTCTTGAAATCAGATATTATGTCCTCGAACTTTATTCCATTTTAAAGTTGTTTGAGCTGCTTGTAGGTACTGCACATTTCCATATAAATTTTGGAATCATCTTTATTAGAATCATTTATCTACAAAATGTTGTTGGGATTTTGATTAAGTTGAATCTATATGTCAGTTTTGAAAAAATTGTTGGTGAATATATAGAGCTTTTTAGTCCACATAATATCTCCCCATTTATTTAGGTCTTCAAAAATTACTCTCAGCAGTATTTTATATATTTAGCTATTTACATCATGTATTTTTTTTTAATTTCAAGTACTAGATTTCTCATATTTGTTATATGTTTTTTCCCTTGGTTCTTTTTTACATCTTCTCCTTTTAATATATTTACTTGTCTAATTTAATATTATTTATTTATTTATTCCAATATATCTGCTACAGTTGGATTCTGTAATTGGTGAGTTGGTTTTTTTGTTTTTGCTTTTTGTAAGTGGCTGGACTTCTCAAATGTCTTATAATTTTTGCCTGTGAACACATGTTTTCCCAAGGTATCACTTTTTTAAAAAAATTTCTTTATTGGTTAAGGTATTACAAATGTGTCCTCATCCCCCCATTCACACCCCCCCCCCCCCACACACACACACTCATGTTCTCATCCCCCTGTTGTCCATGTCCATTGGTTTGGCTTATATGCATGCATACAAGTCCTTTGGTTGATCTCTTCCCCTAACCCCCACCCTCCCCTACTTTCCCTCTGGGGATTGATAGTCTGATTGCTGTTTCTCTGTCTTCGGATCTGTCCCTGTTCATCAGTCTATGTTGTTCTCTATAATCCACAAATGAGTGAGATCATGTGGTATTTATCTTTCTCTGACTGGCTAATTTCACTTAGCATAATGCTCTCCAGTTCCATCCATGCTGTTGCAAATGGCAAGAGTTCCTTCTTTTTTACCGCAGTGTAGTATTCCATTGTGTAGATGTACCACAGTTTTTTAATCCACTCATCTGCTGATGGGCACTTAGGCCGTTTCCAAATCTTGGCTATGGTGAATTGTGCTGCTATGAACATAGGGGTGCATATATCCTTTCTGATTGGTGTTTCTGGTTTCTTGGGATATATATTCTTAGAAGTGGGATCACTGGGTCAAATGGGAGTTCCATTTTTAGTTTTTTGAGGAAACTCCATACTGTTTTCCATAGTGGCTGCACGACTCTGCATTCCCACCAAGGTATCACTTTTATTAGTTTGTGTGTAAAAATATTTCCTTCCTTTAAATCTTTCTACCCTCCCCCACTATAATTGTCATAATAGACACAGATTTATAATTTGTTCTACCCAGGACTTAAGTTCCCTTAATGTTAGTGTTCAGATTTTTTTTAATGCTTTTAGAGAGAGAGATAAAGGGAGAGGGGGAGAGAGAGAAACATCGTTGTGAGAGAAAAATATCTATTGGTGGCCTCCCACACACACCCTGTCCAGTGATCAAACCCACAACTTGGGCATGTGACCTGACTGGGAATAGAACAGGGGACCTTTCAGTGGACAGGACAATAAACCAACTGAGCCACACCAGCCAGAGTGTGTTCAGATTTTTCCTTGATATTTGTTTAGTCTAAGATTTTATATATTATCCTGGAGGCCTGGTGCACTTCATGCACAGGGGGAGAGGGAATCCCTCAGCCCAGCCTGCACCCTCTCCAACTGCACCCTCTCCAATCCAGGACTCCTCAGGGGATGTCTGACTGCCTCTCAAAATCCGGGATTGCTGGCTCCTAATCGCTTGCCTGTCTGCCTGCCTGATCACCCCTAACCCCTCTGCTTGCCTGCCTGATCGCCCCTAACCACCTCTGCCTTCCTGATTGCCCCTAACGACCTCTGCCTGCCTACCTGATCTCCCCTAACTGCTCCCCTGCTGGCCTGATCTCCTCTAACCGCTTCTGCCTCGCCACACACCCAGGACCCAGGAGTTCCTCCTCCGGCCAGTAGCAGGCACCTGGGACCCAGGCTTCCCTCCCTCTGGCTGGCCACAGGCACCCAGGACCTGGGCCAGCTTTGCCTAGGCCAGCTGCAGCCACAGGGGACCGTGGGCGGGCAGTTTCACCCGGGCCACACCACAGGTGCCTGGGATCGCGGGGCAGGTGGCTTTTCTCTCTCCAGGGCCGCAGCTGCAGGCTGGTGCCCGGGACCGCAGGGCGGGTAGCTTGTCCCTCTCCCAGGCCACAAGCACAGGCACAGCGCTGGCGCCCCAGACCACAGGGTGGGCAGCTTGTCCGTCTCCCGGGCCACAGCCTGGCTGGTCCCCATTCCTCTCCCACAGGCTCATTTATGCCTGGCTGGTCCTCATTCCTCTCTCCCCAGTGTTGAGTGTCTGAGCCATTATGGCATGATGGCGTGAGGGTACAACGACTATTTGCATATTAGCTCTTTATTATATAGGATTAGCTACTAGAGACCCAGTGCATGAATTCGTGCATGGGTGGGGTTCAGCTGGCCTGCCCCCAATGGGGGCCCATCCAGCCAGGCTGGCAAGGGGGAGGGGACTTGGGAGGTTGGCCAGGCGGCCCCTGCCCCCAATTGGGGGAGAGGGGGCTGTTCAGGGGTGGGGCCCCCAGGGGGAGGGGCTGCAGGCAGTCGGCCTGCCGGCCCCACCCCCAATTGGGATTGGGGGTCTGATTGGCAACGGGGCCGGCCAGGGGGGCTGACTGGGGGTGGGGTTGGCCAGGAGGGGGTGCTGTGGGCAGTTGGGGCCGCAGTGCACATCATAGCAACCAGTCATTCCTGTCGCTTGGCTTTTATATAGAGATTATTTTTTGGAATATTGTGTTTATCCTCTCTTTCTTGAATTTTGATTAGGTGATTGAACCTTCTCATTCTGTTCTTAATTTTTTTTTAATATATATATTTTATTGATTTTTTGCAGAGAGGAAGGGAGCAGGATAGAGAGTTAGAAACATCGATGAGAGACAAACATCAATCAGCTGCCTCCTGCACACCCACTACTGGGGATGTGCCCGCAACCAAGGTACATGCCCTTGACCGGAATCGAACCTGGGACCCCTCAGTCCGCAGGCCAGCGCTCTATCCACTGAGCCAAACTGGTCAGGGCCTCATTCTGTTCTTTATGTCTTTTAACTTCTCTCTCTTTTGTTTGTCTGTGTTTTATTATAGATTATTTCTATGGACTAGAGTTTTTTCAACTTACTGATTTTATCTTCTGCTGTGTCTGTTGTGCTCTTAAACTTGTCTGTTGATGTTTTAAATGTTTTTTATTTCAATTATTATAGTTTAATTTTTCTGAACTTTAGTTCTTTTTAAAAATCTGCTGGTTCTTTTTTCTTATGTATTTTATTACTTTATCTTTCAGTATTTAAATACAACTATTCTTGCCCAGCTGGCATGGCTTAGTGGTTGAGGGTCAGTCTCTGAACCAGAAGGTCATAGTTCAATTCCATATCAGGGCACATGCCCAAGTTGCAGGCACAAGCCCCAGTGGGGGACATGCAGGAGGCAGCCAGTCAATGATTCTCTCTTATCCCTCTCCCTTCCTCTCTGAAATCAATAAAAATATATTAACAAAAATAGAACTATTAGGTTTCTTTGAAAATACTACAATCTATAGTTCTACGGGATCTAATTTAGTTTGTATGTCTTTTGACTCACACTAAGTTTGGATTATTAATGTGTTTTTAAAATTTGAATTGTGAGCTAATTTTCAACATGCCTGTATCCAAGGTTTAGTTCTTAGCTTGGATGGAGGGTATATCCCTCCAGAGAAGTTTTGTGTTTATTTCTTCCAAGTGCTCTAGCTTATACACACACCCTAGAGCCATATTTTATTTTGATTTATTGTCCTGAGATAAACAATACCCAAGAAAGATTTTTAAAAAATTATTATTACCCTGAGCCTAGCAGTGGTTGGTTGACAAACTGATTTTGTCTAGACCTTTTCACTTTTGTTATAGTACTCAGTGGCTTTATGTGGGGGGCCTTAGTTCTAATTCTTGTGTTGTAGGCATCTCTGTGACCTCATCTTTTGTTTCTGAGTTAAGACCCTAGACCAGTGGTCGGCAAACTACGGCTCGCAAGCCACATGCGGCTCTTTGGCTCCTTGAGTGTGGCTCTTCCACAAAATACTGACTTCTGCGCATGGGCCACAAAGTTTCAATCACACTGTACATATGCGCCTGCACGTGGTATTTTGTGGAAGAGCCACACTCAAGTAGCCAAAAAGCCACATGTGGCTCTCGAGCTGCAGTTTGCTGACCACTACCCTAGACTAAGGACACATGTAATAACTTAATCAATAAAGAAATTTTTTTAAAAAAGACCCTAGACTACTGAGACAGGCAAACCCCAATTATATCTAGCATAACATCAGTTCATAGTCTTATGGCTCTAATTTGGCTCCAGAGGGCTTCCCTTACAATTTCTTAAAAGTTAGCCATACATTTAAAAGGATCCTCCTTTATATTGTAGGATGCTTCTTTATATTAGAAGACTTTCAGATTATCTAGTTTCCATAATGCCAGAAATTATGGTCTGTTACTTTTTTATAGACTGTGAACTCAATGAGGACAGGACCAGTGCCCATCAAGTTCACTCTATGTTCCTCAGCACCTAGTACCTGGTACATACTAGACACTTAATAAATGTGGAGTGAATGAAATGCTGTTCATTATAGATTTATTAGTAATAGAGAAAACGGAAATAAACCTAGATGTCTAATAGAACACTGAACTAAATGTTTATATTTACTTAAAAATAAATAGCTATTGCTCATATATATTTTTCAGGCAGAAAATGATGATTTGGAGGACTGTGTTATAGACTGAAAATTATTAAAGATTAAGTGTAGGTGAAAAAATCAGATTCAATTTTGAATTTATAGTATGGTAACTTTAAATATGCATAACACTGAATATGAAAAATATGAAAAAGCAGCAACACTGAATAATGAACACCAAAATGCTAGCTTATGTTGGAGTGGTGGATCGAGGGTCCCTTTTTACCCTTTATTCTTTTTTTTTTAATATATTTTATTGATTTTTTACAGACAGGAGGGGAGAGGGATAGAGAGTTAGAAACATCAATGAGAGAGAAACATCGATCAGCTGCCTCCTGTGCACCCCCTACTGGGGATGTGCCCACAACCAAGGTAAATGCCCTTAACCGGAATCGAACCCAAGACCCCTGAGTTTGCAGGCCGACACCCTATCTGCTGAGCCAAACCGGTTAGGGCTACCCTTTATTCTTTAAACTTTCTATAATGTGGCTTTAGGAAGAGACTAAAAAGAAAAATGTTTATTAGTGTCCCTAAAAGTTTTTAGATTTAAATACACTAAGAGGTTGATAAAACATAAAAATTTCAGAATTAGTTTTATTATTAAAATGTTTACAGAGTTTTATATGAAAATACAGAAAAAGACCTTTCTGATACTCAGCGACACCTTGCTAAGAAAAAATATGAGCTTCAGCTTACTCAGGAGAAAATTATGTGCTTGGATGAAAAAATTGGTGAGTTATTTTTTCCTGTTATTACTTTTTCTTTACATCTACTAGAAAAAAGCTTTCTTCTCTCAGTTATAACAAGATAAACTTGGAGATAGGCCCGTCAATTAAAAGTTTATGATTCTGATCATGGAAACAAAGTAGCAACACTTTCTAATTTATGATGGTCACTTTTAAATTTACAAGTTTCTGTGTAAAAATGTGTCTTGTTCATAGCAGTTTTAATGAAATATAGTATGCATTTATATTACTTTTGGTTGGAAGTTTACATATATTTGGCTATATCTATGATATTAGTTGGGTTCATAGAGAAAATTGTTTTTATAGTCTGCTATTTATGTTTCTTACCATTTATCTCTATGAAAATATGGTCATAATTTAATATTTTTATAACTGTAAAGTAAAATTTTGATTATGACTATAAAAGAACCCATTTTAAAATAGAGGGAATATATGTATATATTGTTTATATTTTTATTGATTTCAAAGAGGAAGGGAGAGGGAGAAAGAAACATAAATGATAAGAGAGAATCATGGACTGGCTACCTCCTGTACCCCCACTGATGATTGAGCCCGCAACCCGGGCATGTGCCCTAACCAGGAATCGAACTGCAACCTCCTGGTTCATAGGTGGATGTTCAACCACTGAGCCACACCAGCCGAGCAGAGGGAATATTTTTAACAGTAGTTCAAAACTGTCTGACATAAACAATTAGATGAGTGGAGGTGCTTTTTATTGAGATGGGAAGTATTAAAATATACATTTAAAATGGGAATATTGAATAACTCATTTTTGGATATTTTAAATGCAAGTAAAAATGTAAGGTAAGCAGTTAATACATAAGTTTTTATCTCAGAAGTGAAACCTAAGCTAAAAATATACATTTGGGACACATCAGCAAATAAATGATATTAAAACCATGAAATCATCTAGAGAAAATATAGAGAATGAGAAGAGAGTCCTGGACTAAGTAAGAAGAAGCCAAAGAATTAGGAAGAATACCCATAAGTGAGTGTTTTGGGAGAGGCAAGAGAGCAAATGTTTTAAAAAGGATGGTAGTGTTAATTATCAGATAATTTGAGAAGCTAAGTAAGATGGGGTTGAAGAAATGTTGATTGGATTTGGTACTTTGAAGGTCTGGGGAACACTGACAAAGTTTGGATAGAGTGTTGGATGTGGAAGATGGGATAGGTTGAGGAAGACTGGGCAGTGAGAGTAGAGACAGGAGAGAATAGAAGTCTGTTAAGAAGTTTGGCTACCAAGTGTAGCAGAAAAATGGAGTGGTAGCTTGAGTGGGATGTGAGGTGGAGGATTATTTTTAAAGTAGGAACTCCTAGAGCTGTTTCAGAGCTTTCATTTCTTTATTGTATGACAATGGGAATAGACTCATATATCAGAACACCCAAAACATGTGTTTGCCTGAAAGATAGTAGCCGGGAAAAGGGAATTATCTATTCTCAGGTACTTTAGATCATCCTCTTGGCATGGGATAGTGCCTCTCTTATACTGCCCTGGATGGTCGTTGGCAGGGAGTAACCTAGAGGTCCAGTCTAGCAGAGCTTCCCTAGTAGGGCTCTAGACCAGAGGTTCTCAGACTTGGGTGTGGTCAGAACCCCCTGCAGGGCTAGTGCAGACCACTGGGGTCAGCTCGTGGAGTAGCAGATGGCCAGGGCTCTTGTGTCTTTTCCAGTTTGCTCAGGTGGGTCTCAAGCTGTTGTGCACTAGATCACATGGGCGGGTGCTTGTTAAGACATAATTGCGCTTTCCAGTCAGAATTTCTAATTCAGTAGGGCTGGGGTTCCCAGGTGATGCTGATGGTGCTGGTGGGAAACCACAGTTTGAGAACCAATTGCATAGCAGTCATTTAGGCCTTCAGCATTGACATTGGCTTGTCAGTGTTTCCACAATCAAATCAGACGTCCTGGGATGACTTTTTTTCCAGGAATTTTTAGGAAAAATTTAGAGAGATCAGAGTAGAAGACATTTGACTCTGAACATGACTTAATTGAATATTTTATTAAGATCTGTTACCAACTTATATACAACAATGATTCTAGTTCAGAGAGAGGGGGGATATTGGGGGGGAAGGGGGAATGCTGGTTTCAGTATTCCACCCAACTTCATCCACCTACAGTCTGCCCCCCACCCCACCAGGCATGTAAATCTACTTTGAGAACTTGTAATTTGGATCTTTCTTTTGCTATTCTTATTCAAATGTGTTAATTATGCTTTTACATTTGTGAATCATTTAGAATTTCAAGATTCATCTTGGATTTTAATCACTAACAACAAAAGCCATGTTTTTATTTGGTATACTATACTTATTTTTAGGAACTGAATATAATATAGGAGAACTTACTTTGAAAAGTATTTCAGTCCACTTGGACTGAAAAATTATCTTGATTAAAAATGCCTTTATGATTACATATTTAGATAATTTTACAAGGCAGAGTATTGCCCAGCGAGAAGAAATCAGCATTCTTGGTGCAACCCTCAACGACCTAGCTAAAGAAAAGGAATGCCTACAAGTATGCTTGGATAAAAAGTCTGAGAACATTGCATCCCTTGGAGAGAGTTTGGCCATGAAAGTATGTTCTGAGAACTGTGGTTTAAAAGAAGTGTTTGCACTGGAATCTGAATAAAATAATAGGTTCTCTCAAAATTTTTCTAGAGAGCTGAAACTTTAAAATGTGATTTTGAAATATTTCAGAATAGTCTTAAAAAATGTGTTCTTTCTCTCACCAATTTGTTGTTAACATGCACTGACAAGAACTAATTCAAATATCAAATATTCAAATTAAAAAGAAAGCAGTGAGATTGATTTCTTTTTAAAAGCACACCAAAACTTATACCTCCAGGGAGCCACTGTGGGAGGCAATATGTTTATTCCACTAAAACTGCCTTTGTAATTGTGTTCAGAACTAGATGCAGGTTTTTACATTGTCTTTAGTCATTGAGACTAGACCATATGGCAGGGGTAAGGAACCTCCAACCTGTAGGCGATATAAGACGTGCAACATCATTTGATCTGGCCCTGCCAACACAACTGCAGGCAGACTCAAAATTCAACAAACACAGGACCTTCTTTATAGCAACATAAAATCAGTGAATTATATTAAGCAAATGATATTATAAATATCCAAATGACCCTTGGCAGGAAAAAGGTCCCCCCTCCCTGTCATATGGAGTTGGTAAATAAAGCTGGATGATAATCTCCATTCCTCAGGTTTTGTTGTTCAGACAGCATAAAAGCTGTTGCCAAAAAGGCAGGGAAATATTCATACCCTTTTCTTGCTTATAAAGTGGTTCTGAAGGCAATTCCAAAACTGTTTTCCACAGATGTTATAAGCAAAGCAGCATCATTGGAATTAGGCCTTGCCCCTCTCTAAGGGAACTAATTCCTTCATCTATCCACCATAAAACAAGCATTTATTGACATGTACCAGGTATATTATGTTAAAAATTGAGGAGGAGTGGACATGTCTTCCAAAGCCTGTAGCATAATTGGGAGAAGGATAAATAAAGGTACTTTTATTATAGAATGTGCTGAGTGTATGCACAATGTGCCGTTCGAGTCTGGCAGAAGCACAGTTCTGTGATTTAATCTGTGGGTTGGATTAGGAGAGGAGAAGATCTAGAAAGATTTCAAGAAGATGATAATGCCTGGACTGCCCTGAAAATTGACTAGGAATTAGCCAGGAAAAGACTTAGAGAAAGGCTACAGTGAGAGGAAGGGTGTTCAGACAGGCAGAATACCGTTTTTTTTCCCTTTGTTTTTTATTGCTTAAAATATTACAAAGAGTAGTATATTTGTCTCCTTTTTTTTCCCCTTGACCTTACCCCAACCTCCCCTACCCCCCCCCCAAGTGTCTTGTGTTCATTGGTTATGCTTATATGCATACATACAAGTCCTTTGATTGATCTCTTACCCCTCCTTCCCCCAACCCTCCCCAGCCTTCCTGCTGTAGTTTGACAATCTGTTTAATGCTGCTCCAGGCAGAATACCTTTTAGAGAAAGGGGAATCCAGACAGGTAGAGCAACTTACGAGAGCCCAGTGGCTTTCATCAGAGAATGTCACAGGGTTTCTTGATAGTTTATAATGTCCAGAGCATAGATTGCAAAGAGGTAAGTATGGGGTAGGGATAGGTGACAAAAAATGAGATGGGATAGGTAAGCAACAAATTTAAAAATGTATGTAATGTTGAGTTTAGAATATCATTGATATAGTGAATCAATGAAATAATATAAACAAAATTTTACAGTTACATCTTTATTTTAAAAAATATTCCAGCCCTTGTTAATCCATGTAAAAGATGGATTATAGGAAAGTGAGAATGGTGACAAGGACACTAGTTAGGAGTAAAGTGTTAAGAACTGTGGTAGGCGAGTGGCAGTATCCATGAGAGAAATAGGTCTACGAAGGGAGTAAGATTGACAAGACGTGCTTTCTGACTGAGGAACCATGTGAACAGTTGCCACGCATGAAGTAGGAAGCACGGGAAACAGAGCAGGCTCAGAGAGGAAGATGATCCACATGTCTTTGGCACATGTCGTTGAAATATTCATAGGCTCTTGGATTTTTAGGTTTTGAGAAAAACTGGAATTGAAGTTAAAAGCTTTGGGAATCGTGAGCCTAACTGAAGCCCTCAAAGTGCATAAGATAGTAAATATTGGTTTACTTGTTTAAAAGATTGACTCATCTCTGTAAGCTATACCTTAATATTTTAAAAAATGTTATGGCTTTTGGGGGTAGAATGTTTTTCTCATATTTAAACACTACTACTTGAAGAGTTAAACATGTTTTGTTTTTCTTTAACACTTAGAAACAAATTATTCAGATCTATCTGATTTTCCTCAGCTATATCTATATTTCACATTCCTTCCATTCTGCTAATTGTACCAACATTATCTTTTCCTTCACAAGGAATATTTACTTGCCAATCCATTTCATGACCTTGTATAAGTTGATGATCTTGTATAAGATCATGAACATAAACACATCCATCCTCTGAGGAGAAAAAAAAAAACATTTTAAAGCAATATTAGGCATGGAAAGAGGAAACAGTTTCTACAATAATATTTTAGAGTTCAATTTATAAGTACCATATGGTGAAAAGCAGTACACTTACAGTCTAATACGGAGATTACAGAATAAATTCCTATGGAAAGTCTATATTATAATGAATAATATGAAGTTTTTTCATCTTATTGGTAATTTAAAAAGATGTCCTACTACTTACTACCAGTTAAAGTTAGAAAACTCATTAGGAAGTTCACAGACTTTTTAGTAATAAAAGCCATAATTATGTGTGTAATATTTTAGTTTATTTATTTTTTCTATATAGATTTATGACCATCTTGTCCAGATTGAATTTTTAACAATTAACTTGAACCTATGATTCTAATTGGACAAACATATTGAGGTTGTACAGAAATGTTAAATTGACAGTGATGGCATAAATATCAACAGTTTTTGAAATGCTGGTATTAGGGCATTATGAAGAGAAAATAGGGCTGGTAGGCTATATTACTGGATTCTACCCAGTAATTTTGTTGCCCTGGATACTTTACAAAGTCCTTAGTATTAGATAGTCATACTTTCAAGATGAGTTTCTATTGATAAAAGAAAGTCCTTTTTAGCCTTATAAATTATATTTAAGTTTTACCAAGTAATGACTTTTAAAAATACTAGAAGTTCAATTTGTTTTTCAGAATTTAATTAGAAATGTATTAAATTATATTTCAAAGGCATGTATAAACATTCTATTTTAAGCAGTATTTTCTCTTTGAGTTTTTCCTTCATTGGCTTGACTTCTTAAAGGGGGTTAACTGCTTTGCTAATGGATTTGTTAACCATATTCCAATATCCATCTGCACCATTCTACCAGGAGCAGAATGGGAAACCAGAGTAAAAATTACCCTGGAGAGGAGCACATGAGTAAAGGGAGATAACACATACACATGCCCATGCACACACAACATGTACACACAACTAAACCGTCCTGATGAACAGGAACAGAACTGGTTGGAAACATAGGTTTAGGTTTTCATCTTGTTTCCTTGGTTACTTAGGATTTCCAACTTCAAAGGGTAAAATGAAATCTAGTTATGTAGTGAAAGAACAGGGCTAATGTTAGCCACAGTATCAGTGAATAGTATCTTTAGTTCACCATCAACAAGCATTTTCAAAGGAGGAAGTGTGGGAATAGTATTGATAGCATGAAGATAAGCACACCTATTTCAGCCTTGACTGACTCATTAATCTCCCTCACCACACCCTTGAAAACGGAGAATACCAGTAGCTTATTTTATTCACTTTTTGCTCTGGGCCTTATGCTTATTTAACTCAGACTTAACAAAAATAGACTTTTATAAGTAACTCCGTTTTAGCAGCTACATGGATTTATGACCATTATTTATATTGATGACTAATATAAATAATATACTTGATCAGAGTTATTAGTCTTAAGAACTAAATTTAGTTTCACATCATTCACTTTCCTGGGTTTCATAACATGACATGAGGAAGTGAATCAGTCTACTTCCATGGAGAACACTGTAATGCAAACCACTGGTTTGCCTCCAGGTACACAGTGCTCCTGAGCTCTGGTGTTGCTGGGGGACTGCAAAAGCCTAACAGAGCATTTGACACATTGATCTCATATCAATACACCCAAGTGTAGTCTTAACTCTAATGAGTATCATTGATTGTTTTTGTCTAGTACAAATATTGACATTGATATACTAGGCTTTAGTTTTAAAGTGTAGGAACGATGAATAGAGCATAAATGTTTAAACCCAAATGTAAATGAAAAAGCGTGGGGGAAATTGATTTTTGTTCATTCAGTTTTAACAGAAATAACAGTTTAAGATAATTTTTTATGTCATACTTATATTACTTTTCAAGGAAAAGACCATTTCAGGCATGAAGAATATCATTGCTGAGATGGAACAGGCATCAAGGTAAACCACTCGTCCAACAAGAATTTGAGTACATATTTATTAGGGGCAAAGTACTACGTTAGGTACAAAGATAGTAAACGGGGGCTTAGTGTTACATAGAGGGTGGTAACTTTCTAATGTTGGAAGGAGGCCTAAGTCTGTGTAGGGAAGTAAAAGAGGATATGGCATCTGCCAAGGAAAGGGAAGGAAAAGCAGCAGAGAACCGGAAGACCACAGGTAATGTTCAAGAGCCTCGTGAATGCAAGTAGGTGAGTGTTGGAACCCAAGGTGAGAGAGGAGGTGTGAGGGAGGAAAGGCTAAGCACAGAGGCCTGTGTTATAGACAAATGAGTCTTGGTTTTATCCTTTGGGAAATAAGAAATCATTAAGGAATTTTGTGGTAGAAAGATTACCCACGTTGAAGAATGATGATAGATTGGGGGGGGGGGGGGGAGTGTGGTCAGGGATGAGGTACTTGTGAGGAAGAAAATCTAGGAAAATGCCAGGTTTTGAGGGATGAGTACCAGACCTGTAGAAAGTATGGAAAGCGATGGCTTTCCTCTGAATTGGAAGAGCCTTTGAGACCTTGCATATATGTCTCATAAGCAGTTAAATATAAGAGTCTGGAGTGTAAGGAGGAGGCCAAGGCTAGAGGTAATGACTTCAGAGTCTTCAGGGTATAGATGGGGCTGGGAGCCATGGATATGAATAGTATTTGTCTGAGGGAAGGCAGAGAGTAAGAAGAAACAGGAGACTAAGAGTTGAGCCCTCAGAACCCTTAGGTTTTAAGAGGGCAGAGGAAGGGGAACCTGCAAAGGAGACTAAGCCACGGTAGATAGAGGACAGATGAAAGCTTTCTTTTATTTGAATGGCAGAAGTTTTGAAATACTTAGCTAATCATTGACTATTATGTATATTCAGCATCTTTTTTCCATAGTAAAATGTTGGCAACAAAGAGAAACTCAAATGCACTATTTTACAGTATTTATTCGTATAAATTTAAATGTGTTTAAAACTTCTTCAAATGTTTTTATGCTAACTGTCCATCTTCTGTCATGTGAGAATTTGTTATTCTGTTTCGGTAAAATGTCTCTTCTGACGTACTATTTGATTTGTGCAATAGACAGTCTACTGAAGCGCTAATTATGTGTGAACAAGACATTTCCAGGATGCGCCGGCAGTTGGATGAAACAAATGATGAACTGGCTCAAATCGCCAGGGAAAGAGATATCTTGGCTCATGAGAATGACAATCTCCAGGAACAGTTTTCTAAAGCTAAACAAGAGAACCAGGTATACTTGTCCTAGTCTCTTTTTCTCCAAGAAAATACGTATTTCCTCTGAGATGCGGTTCTCCTTTCATTTTGTAGAAACCTCAGGCTCTGGAAGCAGCCATTTTTTACCTCTGTTACACAATATGCCACATAATTTCTAAATGAAACCCTCAGACATAAAATGTTAAATATTAAGGAAAGAGGGAACAGGGAATATAATAGATGTATATTCAACCCTAGAAGTACTCAACAAATGAAGATAAAAGCTTCAGAAACTTTTAAGAAATGGTAGATTTACTTCAGGGACTATTATTCTAGGTATGAGTGTATGAACTATGCCACATTTTTTGTTTCTCTTTAGCACTAATTCTTTTCAGGAAAATTTCTTTTATAATTACTTCTTCTCTATGCCAATATACTTTATCCACATTTCTCATCTACACTAATAAAAGACAAACAGGACTTGTATGCATGCATATAAGCATAACCAATGGACACAGCCACTGGGGGGTAGGGGAGGCCGGGGTAATGTCAAGGGGTGGGGGGAAAGGAGACATATGTAATACTCTTTGTAATACTTTAAGCAATTTAAAAAAATAAAAAATAAACTAGTGTTCTACACACACAAAAAAGACAAACGTGCAAATTGACCGTACCTTCGCTATGCCTTAAGCCATGCCCACCAGCCAATCAGAGCGACTATATGCAAATTAACCTAACCAAGATGGCGGCCGGCAGCCACAGAACTGGAGCAAGCAGGAGGTTTGGTTGCCCCAATGATGGAGGAAGCCAAACTTTCCACCTGCTCTGAGCTCCACTCAAAGCAACACAGTTTCAATTATAGAAGTTAAATAAACCCCAGATACCTGCTTTCAGCCGGCTATGGCCACAGAGCTGGAGCGAGCAGGTGTGGGTTGCCCCTGGTGATGGAGGAAGCCAAGCCTGCCCTGGCCGGCTCTGAGCTCCACTCAAAGCTACAAAGTTTCAATTATAGAAGGTAAATAAATCCCAGAATAAAAAAGAAAAAAAGGAGAGGCTGGGAGCTTCTGTCGCCGAGGGGGAGGGGGCAGAGGGGAGGGGGGGAACATTGGCCAGCCTGAAAACTGCCCTCAGCCCCTCTCCCAGACTGGCCAGGCACCCCAGTGGGGACCCCCCACCCTAAAGGGGGTGTGGCCAGCCTGCAAACAGCCATCAGCCCCTCACCAAGGCTGGCCAAACCTCCATGGGTTGAGTGTCCCCACTGGGGGGGGCTTGACAAGCCTGCAAACAGCCATCAGCCCCTCACCCAGGCTGGCCAGGCACCCCAGCAGGACCCCCACCCTGATCCAGGACACCCTTCAGAGCAAACCAGCTGGCCCCCACCTATGCACCAGGCCTCTATCCTATATAATAAAAGGGTAATATGCAAATTGACCCTAACAGAAGAACAACTGGGAATGACTGGTCACTATGACACACACTGACCACCAGGGGGCAGATGCTCAATGCAGGAGCTGCCCCCTGTTGGTCAGTGCGCTCCCACAGGGGGAGCTCTGTTCAGCCACAAGCCAGGGTGACTACTGCCAGTACAGTGGTGGTGGTGGGAGCCTCTCCCGCCTCCTCAGCAGCACTAAGGATGTCAGACTGCAGCTTAGGCCTGCTCCCCGCTAGCAAGTGGACATCCCTCGAGGGCTCCTGGGCTGCCAGAGGGATGTCTGATTGCCAGCTTAGGCCCAATCCCCTGGGGGAGCGGGCCTAAGCCAGCAGGTGGTCAACCCCTGAGATGTCCCAGACTGCAAGAGGGCACAGGCCAGGCTGAGGGACACCCCGGAGTGCACAAATTTTTGTGCACCCGGCCTCTAGTTTCCAATATCATTATTTTAATTTGACCATTAAAAACATTCTATTTGGAAGATTTCCTCCCCACTGAAAACTCTTCAATCTAAATGATATCCCCATGTACTGTCACTCTCAATAAGTTTAGTTGCATCTTAAAATTCTGTATTTTAACCGTTAAATATTTTTAATTTTTATAAATAGATATAAAGATGCAACATTTTGTTAATTATAAAAATTGTATATGTTAAAAGACTGTGTTCAAAGTTAATGAATAATGGGATCCTGGGACAGAAAGGGGACAGTAAATAAAAATGAAAAATATTTGGCCCTGATGCTCACTTAGTAAGAGCATCATCCCGATACATCAAGGTTGTGGGTTCGATCTCCAGTCAGGGCACATACAAGAATCAACCAATGAAGTGGAACAACAAACCAGTACTTTCTCTCTCTCTCTCTCTCTCTCTCTCTCTTAAAAAACAACAACAACAACAACAAGAAAACATCATTATATAACATAAACTGATGAACAAAAACAGATCCAGAGACAGAAAAACATCGATCAGACCATCAAACCTCAGAGGGAAGGTAGGGGAAGGTGGAGATAAGGGAGAGAGATCAACCAAAGGACTTGTACACATGCATATAGGCCTAACCAATAGACACAGACACCGGGGGGTGAAGGTATGAGGGGGGTGGAGAGGGTAGAGAGGCAATGGGGAGATATGGACACATGTAATACCTTAATCAATAAAGAAAAATAAATAAGTTTAATTTGGCTGAGAAAAATAAAAATAAATCAATGAATAAAAAATTAAAAATGAAACAAATCTGAATAAAACATGGACTTTAATAATGTATCAATATTTTGATAAATGTAGCATATTAATGTAACAAGTTAATGAAAGAGGAAACTGAATATAGAGTATATGTGGACTTTGTACTATTTTCACAACTTTTCTATAAGTCAAAAACTATATTTTTAAATTTATTTAATAGCAATGAAAACAAAAAAATGTAAATTTATAATTTTGTGTACTCTAAAGCTAGAGAAAATAGGCTAAAGGTAAATATAACCTATATTTATGGAAAAACTAGATTAAAAACTCATTTTTACTACCCAGAGTTAGCCTCCATTAACATATTTTTTACTAATTTTCAATATATTTTTAAAAATTTTTATTTTTTACAAGAACTTTTTATGTAGCTGGGATAAAACCACATGCCCCTTTACATCATGGTTTTCTACATGAGGGAGCAGTAGAGTGGAGTGTTTAGTACTCACATGAGTTTGAATCCCCCTGCCTGGCTGTGTGAAATATCACTAACTTCTCTGAATCTCAGTTTATCATCTTTAAACACAGGGAGTGAGAATATGCCTAAAAAGCACTTAGAGAGTCCAGCATAATCACTTGATAAATATTTTGTAGGGACACTATAAGCATTTACCTGCTTTGTTAAAATTTTATAAACTTTTTCTATAATCAGAAGAAAATTGGTAGGTATCATAGCAATTTTCATATTTTCAAGAGTAGTTTTTTTCTTCATTTGAGTCATAGGCCCAAGGCTATAAGATGGATTCCCTCTGTGGAGGGCAGATAAAGAACCCTTATCACAGAAGATGTGGAAAACAGAAACCTTAAAAAATTTCACCCTGCCCTAACTGGTTTGACTCAGTGCTTAGAGTGTCAGCCTGTGCACCAAAGGGTCGTGTGTGTGTGTGTTTTTGTTGTTTTTTTAAATAGGTTTTTATTGATTTCAGAGAGGAAGGGAGAAGAAAAAGAAATAGAAACATCAATGATGAGAGAGAATCATTGATCAGCTGCCTCCTGTACACCCCCACTGGGGATACAGCCTGCAACTCGAGCATGTGCCCTGACCGGGTATCAAACGACGACCTCATGGTTCATAGTTCAATGCTCAACCACTGAACCATGCTAGGCAGGCAAAGGTCTCAGTTCCAGTTCCCAATCAAGAGCACATACAGGGTTGCAGGCTCTATATCCAGCCTGTAGGGGAGTATTTGGGAGGCAACCAATCGATGTGCCTCTCTCACATCGATGTTTCTCTCTCTCTCCTTCTCCCCTCCCCGTCAATTCTATCTAAAAGCAATGGAAAAAATATCCTCAGGTGAGGATTAAAAAAAAGAAATTTCACCTTGAGCACCACAATTTTTAACAAATTGGGATGAGGTATTTTTAGTGTTTTGTCCTGATTTTTTTTTCACCAACTATAGATGGACATTTTCCTCTGTTATGAAAAATTATTCCTAACATTTCTCATAGAAGCATAATATTCTATGTAGTTATATCATTATGTAGATGCTATTATTTGCTACATATTACTTACTGTGAATAAATATTGTTGTAATAACAATGCCTTAATGAGCATTCTGTTTTGTTAAATTTTGTTAGATTTAATTTCTTTTTTAAAAATTTTATTTTATTGTTTAAAGTATTACAAATAGTAGTACATATGTCTCCTTTTTTTCCCCCATTGACCTTTCCCCGGCCTCCTCTACTACACCCCCCCCCCATAGATTTAATTTCAAATTGAATCAAAGCTTATGAAGTTTTTTTTATTAGTATTACAAATGTCTCTTGACACATCACAGGATAGAAGATCACAGATTAGCTTTTTACAAATATACATTTCCTCCAATGATACATGGAAATGCCCATTCTTTGCCATAACAGAATAACTTTAAATCCTTGCTAATTTATAGGCAAATAGTATTTCATTATCTTAATTAGCATTTATCTGATTTACTAATAAATTTTTAACTTTTAAAAGTATTATCCACTTGTGCTACCTTTTTTTGAATTATCTATTTGGGTCCTTTGCCCATTTACAGTTTGGACTCACATTTTCTCACTATTTTTATATGAGTTTTATATATTAGGTATATTACTTTTTACTTATAATAAATATTTAGAAATTTATTCGTGGTTTTGACACAGAGCAATTGTTTATTCGTTTCATAGTTAAATTTAGCTATATTTTCTCATAGGCCTTGTCTAAACAATTGAATGATACTCATAATGAACTTAATGATATAAAACAGAAGGTTCAAGATACTAATTTGGAGGTTAACAAGCTGAAGAATATATTAAAGTCTGAAGTACGTATGTATATTTCCCCTCCTTTCTCATGATAGCTGAGTTTTCACTGAAGTTACTAATCAGTTACACTCATGGGGAGAGCTGAATCAAGTCTTCCTTTAATGCACAGCATCTTTTAGTGTTGTCAGTGGTGGGTTAATTCTATATTTAGACCACCACCAATGTCCAGAATCCTCCCAACTGCGTAAAGGACAGGGGACCAGAATCAACTTTGGTTCATTCATATTTGAAAATGGTAGAGTTCCAAGTACAAACTTGGACAAAAGGCTCCATGTTGTGTAGCAGATTGAACATCTTAGCAACCTTGAACATAGTTAATGCTGAATAGTGTAAGACAGTTCCCCTTTTCTCCCTATCCTGTCAGGTTACCTGAAATGTCACCATTAAGGATTGGGGCTTTTAGATTCTGGAGTTGTGTTTTCAGACATCACACATCAAGTTTCTCTTAGCTTTTAACATGCGAGTATGAGTTCTTTCACTGGGTTCCATTTCACAGCACCATTGGATGGATTCAGGCAACGCTTGCCCTAGACAGCACAAAGCACGACTGATAGCCTAGTAAGAATTGTCAGGTGCATTCTTCATTCACTCATCCATTCAGCATGCAGTGTGCTAGGTGCAGAGGTGCCAGAGATGAAAACTGAAAGGAGACAGAATGGCACCCAGGCAGTGGGGACAACATCAGCAAAGGTGTTAGGGGAAAGAGTAGGTCCTGTAGCTAGAGTGGCATGTATAGGTGGGTGATAACAGGTAAGAAGGACTTGTTTGAACACCATTTTCAGGACGCTTTTGTTACAACAGAAACACAGAAGTGATTTGAAGAACTGCCTTTAAGATTATTCTGAAGATGTTGGGAAGAATAAATCAGAAGAGTAAGAATATCGCGCAAGAGAGCAATTAGGAGAGGCTGTATGCATAATTCAGTCCAGAAGGGGAAGGGTTCCAGTGGAGGCAGTTGGCTTTGCTGTGGTGGAGTGTTGTAAGGAGCACAGGGGACCACCAGAGGGAGCTGTGGGGTACAGGGTTGGGGGTAAGACATCTTGAAAGAGAATTGGAGAATACCAAGCAGTTTCACTTTCTTCATGCTGTTGCCTATCTTGGTCCCCACACTACTCTGGCTTCTTTGGACAGATACAAAAAAGGGTAAAATATGGACTCTTGGTTGCCACAAGGAAGGGGCCCTTGGTGGTTGGAGGGCAAGACGTTTTATGGCAATTCTTTTTTACCACTTAAACTTTGAACCTGTATTACCTAGTCACAAAATAAATTTAATATAAAAGTTGATTCCTATCTTTGAGGAATCCAAGTTGTTATTGGGGAGATTGTACATCTGCATCTAATTTCCTAAAGCTGTAAGGCAGTTTTAAGAGAACGGCATAGACAGTGAGTGCTACAGAAAGTTAAAGAGGGTAAATTTAGTTTATGTATATTGTACCATGTACCCCTCAAGTACATA
Organism: Myotis nattereri; assembly: GCF_964212035.1. Taxonomy (NCBI): domain Eukaryota; kingdom Metazoa; phylum Chordata; class Mammalia; order Chiroptera; family Vespertilionidae; genus Myotis; species Myotis nattereri. Next base: position 21,689,206 of record NC_138085.1, read on the forward strand.
GTCTGTACACAACTGTTATTTTTACTACAATAATGGAAAACACACATCAGATCCCTACTGGCACGTTTGGTATATTTGAATCTTGAAAGTCAGAACAGTAGTTTGGCTTGTAAACTTGTTATCTAACACGCTGCAAAGATCTTCCAAATTAGTCAAAGTACCATCAGGCCACAAGGTGGTAATATTGATCTAATTTCAACCAGACTTATGGTTGAATCATATTGTGAGGATTTAAATCTGATTTGAAAGCCTTATAGTGTGAGACATTGTTTATTGCAATTTGGTCATTTTATTTAGTCCAATGCTTCTAAATGTTCACTGTTTATTAACAGATAGGAGAGAAAGATCTAGTGCTTTTTAAATTTATTACCAAAATTATAAATTATTTTTTAGAATGAGTTGGCCAAACCATACTACTAGATATGTTTTTAAATATAGCCTCAAAATGATTACTAAATATAGTATATTATCTGTGGAGCTGACTGCTTTCCTCTAGAAATAAGATCCTACTTTAGTCCATCTGTTTTAAGGTTTTAAAAATGCAGTTCCATATTATATGCCCAATATATACCTGGATGTATAGTTATGAATAGTGTTTATTGGCATAGGTTTGATTTGTAGTTTCTGAGCCATTTCAGACAAGTTATTAGAGCAGTGAGCAAAAGTGGATCATAGCACAGTCCATGATGGAGTAACCTAAGGATGGGGTTCTGAATGAAAAGCCAGAATCAAACAGGAAATGCACCAAGCCAGGAGAAGTACCAGACGTTGATGCTTATAATATGCCATCAGTCAGAAGCTCTGTAGGCAGTACAACTCAGAAAAGTGGTCAGGAAGAAGGGACTAGAAAGATGCAAAAGGTCAGGCCAAGGCAGACGCTCCGAAACCAGGCCAGCAACTAGTCAGTAAGCAGGTACATGGGAAATTGAAGCAGTGGAGGATTCTGTTTGAACAAAAGCAAATATAAGAACATATTCATCCATGTCCTAAAGAGGAGAGTAAGCAACTTCACGTGCCTGGATGCGTGAGTGTGACGCAGGAGCCAGGGCAGATGCTGGTCCCACCCACTTTTGTTAATTACAGGATGACCAATTTTCCAAACGGAGAGTGCAGGTGGGAATCCTCAAGGTTATGTTACAAATGATCCTTGTGGCAAGAAAATTATCAATCACCTGACAAATAATGTTTAATTATATGTTGAACATTTTATATCTTTTAAAGTATTACCTAGGATTTGCTTTTCAGGAATCTGAGAACCGGCAACTAATGGACCAACTCCAAAAAGCCAATGAAGATGCTGAAAATTGGGAAAATAAGGCCCGGCAAGCAGAGATAGACAACAATACCCTCAAATTAGAACTTATCACTGCTGAGGCAGAGGGTAGCAGATTAAAAGAAAAGGTAGATGCCCTCAGTAGAGAGGTCGAGCAGGTGAGTTTGGGAAAGTGTGCTTGTAGTACGTCCTGCATCATGTTGAAGAGTTTAGTTTGGCTTTCCATAAATTAAATATGTAAACAAACATTTAAATTATTTAAATATACTGTGAGTTGTGGCCTGATAACTGTTCTTGTATCCACTCTGGTTCTCTTCTAATCGATTACCTGCCCTACGACTAGATCAATTTTTAGCATTTTTCAAAATTAGGAACTATTTCAAATGTACCAAAAAAGTGCAGAAATCAAATAAGATAAAAGACATGCTTATACACCCCAACCCCATATTTAAGGATGCTCACATTTTGCCATATTTACTTCTAATTTTTCTTTATTTCAAGAAGCAAAATATTACAAGATCCAGCTCCTCATCCTATCCCCTTCTCCATCCCTAGTGGTTAGTGTGTATAAGGTTCCTGGTTGTATAACTCTTTCGCATGTTCATATTTTCTACATATCTCTCACCCTCAGATGATGCATAAAGTTGTTTTTTGTGCTGTAAGTTTTTAAAAGTGATAATACACTATAAGTAACCATTTGCAACCTGCATTTTTTGCTCAATATTATAATTTTGAAATTTGTTAATTTTGATACAGTGTATATCTCAACAGTTGCATCTCTATTCATTGTATAAATCTTTTCTTTTTAAAATTTATTCTTATATGGAAATTTAAGTGAATTCATTTTTTAAATAATAAAATGTTACAACATCCTTTTTTGTTTCTCCTTGAATATATATTTCTCTAGATTTGTGCCTGGAAGTGGAATAACTGGATCCACGATATGTACAATTTTAACTCTTCTTGGTATTATCAGATTACTCTCTAAAGTATAACTCTTCCACCAGAAATCATGCAGTTATCATTTTCTCAAATACTAATCAGTACCTGATATTATCAGACATTTAATTTTTTCCCATACCTTTTGTTTCCTTGATTACAAGTGAAATTGGAGATCTTTTCATGTTTTTTCGCCATTCAGGATTCCTCTTTTATGAATTTTCTCTCAAGTTTCTGGAACAAATTTTCTTAAGCTCTCCTATTTGCTATGGAGTTGTTTATCTTTTCAATATTCATTTAAAGGGATTACCTATGTATTCTTAATAATAATCCTTTTATCTGTAGCTTGTCTTTTCACTGTGCTTGCAATATAAACAGAAGTTTTAAATTCCTGTGCTGCTGTAATTAGTCAACCCTTTACCATGTGGTTTATGCTTTTATGTCTTCTTTAGGAAATCTTTTGCTATCCCAAGACCAGAAAGATTATTTTCTTACATTTTCATTTAGAAGTTTTTCTAAATATATGTGAAATTTTGATCTTCACATTTAGATCTTTAATTTACTTGAGATTGATTTTGTATATAGTTTAAAATAGGTAATTTTATATTTTTGTGGATGGATTTCTGCCAACCTTACTTCACTGAATTATAAATCTACTTTGTCATAAAAATGTCCCTATACATTCTGCTCCATTGGTCAATTTGTCTATCTCCTTCCCAACGTATACTCTTGGAGCTTCTGTAGTTTTGTTAAGTCTTGATATCTGGTTGGATTCATGTTCCCCAAAATATATTGACTATACTTTTCCCTTATTTGACTCTCAAATAAATTTTATAATAAATTGATCACATTCCATGATTTAACATGGCAGCTCTACACAAACTGTCAACAGGTGAATAAACAAATTGTGATATAGCTAGACAGTGGAATATTATGACAATATGAACTAAGGAATGACTTCAAAATCATGGTGCTGAGTGAGAGAAGCCAAGACACAATGAGTACCGACTGTGTGATCCATAAAATTCTAGGGAAAGCAAATCTAATCCAGAATGACAGAAAACAAACCCGTATTTGTAAGGACTCACTTGAATAACTGACATATTTTACTTAGAATTGTGTTTTATATATTAATATAGCTATCTAATTTATTGTTGATGAAGTACCTGTGTATCTAATTTTTAATCAATTGTATTGAAGTATAATTTACATGAAATAAAAACATTCATTTTAAGAGTGTGATCTGATGAGCTGTGACAAATGAACACACTGCGCAATCATCACTACAATCAAGTTACAGGACATTCTATCTCCTCCCTAATTCCCTCAAGCCCTTTCGCAATCAATCCATCCCAATTCCTAGGCAACTACCGGTTTGCTTTCTGTCATTCTGGATTAGATTTGCTTTCCCTATTATTTTCATGTGAATGGAATCACACAATTGGTACTCATTCTGTCCTGCTTCTCTCACTCAGCACAATGATTTTCATTAGTTCATATTGTCATCATATTCCACTGCCTAGCTATATCACAATTTGTTTATTCACCTGTTGATGGACAGTTAGTTTGTGTAGAGCTGGCATAACAAAATACCACAGATTGGAGGGCTTAAACAACAGAGATTTATTTTCTCACAGTTCAGGAGGCTGGAAGTCCAAGATCAAAGTGCCACAGGTTGGGTTTTTTCCAAGACCTCTCAAGTTGGTCCGCAGATAGATGCCTTACCTCTGTGTCCTCACACATTCCTCTGTGTGTGTGCATCCCTGCTGTCTCTCTTCTCGTAAGGACACCAGTTATATTGGATTAGGACCCCCTCCTTATGACCTCATTTAACCCTAATTGCCTCCTTTAAGGCCCTATCTCTAAATACAGTCACATTTGGGGTTAGCCTTCAGCATATGACTCTTGAGGGGACCCAATTCAGTTTATAACAGGTTCTTTCTATTTTGGGCCATTATGAATAAAATTGCTGTGAACATAGCATGTAAGCCCTTGTGTGCACATAAGTTTTTATTTTTCTTGGATAAATAACTAGGAGCGGAATTGATGGCCCTCATGGTAATTGTTCTCAACTTTGTAAGAGACTCACAAACTGCTTTCCAAATTGTTTGTTCCGCTTCACACTGCCATTTGCATTGTATGCGAGTTCCAGTTGCTCTCCATCTTTCCCAGCCCATGGCATTGTTAATAGATATCACGTTGTAGGTTTAGTTTGCATTTCTTTCATGACTAATGATGTTGAGCAGCTTTCCATTCTGTATCGTATGTCTGATCACTAATATATCTTCCTTTATAAAGTATCCAGATAAGTTACTCATATTTTATTAGGGGTCTTGATATTAAGTTGTAAGAATTCTTTTGATTACTCTAGATGTTCCTATGTGTATTTTTTTAATATTTACTTCCAGTCATTGGCTTGTCTTTTTATTTACTTAAGTCTGTTAAAGAGCAGAAGTTTGAAATTTTGTATGAAGTCCAATTTATCAGTTTTCTTTTATACTTTGCACTTCTTTGTCCTAATAAATCTGTGTAGATACTAAGGTGCATAGATTTTCTTCTGTTTCTTCTAGGAATATTATGCTTGTTATATTTAGATCTATGATATATTTTAAATTAATAGTTGTGTGTGATGCAAGATGGTCAAGGTTCATTTTATAAAATTTATTTTTCAGTTACACTTGACCTGCAGTATTATATGAGTTTCAGGTGTGCAACACAGTGATTAGACATTTATATACTTTATGATGTGATCTCTACAAATCTAGTATCCATCTGACATCATACATAGTTATTATACAGTTATTGACTATATTTCCTATGCTGTATTTTACATCCCTGTGACTAGTTTTACAACTGGCAATTTGTAATTCTTAATCTCTTCATCTTTTTTACCTTTCCCCCCAATTCTCCTCTCATCTGGCAACCATCAATTTGTTCTCTATGAGTTTGTTTCTTTTCTGTGTGTTGGTGTTTTTTAGATTCACATATAAGTAAAATCATACGGTATTATTTGTCTTTCTCTGACTGACTTATTTCATTTAGCATAACACCCTCTAGGTCCATTCATATTGTCACAAGTGGCAAGATTTCTTTTTTATGGCTGAATAATATTCCATTGTAGATCTGAATGGCATCTTCTTTACCCATTCATCTATTGATGGACAGGCTACTCCTGTAACTTTGCTATTACAAATAATGCTAGAGTGAACACAGGGTGCACATAACTTTTCAAATTAATGGTTTGTATTTCTTCAGATAAATACCCAGAAGGGGGTTTTCTGGGCATATGGTAGTTCTATTTTTAATTTTCTGAGTTCTATTTTTAATTTTAATTAACATCCTATCGTTGCACCAATTTACAATCCCACCAATAATGCACAAAGGTTCTCTTTTCTCTACATCCTTGACAGCACTTTTTGTCTGTTTTATTAATGATAGCCATTCTGACAGGTGTGAGAAGATTATCTCATTGTGGTTTTAATTTTCATTTTTATGATTAATGATACTGAGCATTTTTTTCATATGTCTGTTTCTCATCTGTGTGTCTTCCTTGGAGAAGCGTCTGTTGAGGTCCTTTTGCCAAATTTTTATTTGGGCTGTTTGTCTTCCTTGTGTTGAGTTGTATAAGTTCTTTAATTATGTTGGAAATTAACCCCTTATCAGATGTATCATTAGCAAATATGTTCCGCCATATAGTGGGTCTCCTTTTCATTTTGTTGATGGTTGTTTTTCCTGTGCAGAAGCTTTTTAGTTTGATGTAGTCCCATTTGTTTATTTTTTTCTTCGTTTCTCTTACCATAGGAGATATATCAAGAGATGTCTGAGATTTAAGTGCCTATGTTTTCTTCTAGGATTTTTATGGTTTCATGACTTGAGTTTATTCTTGTGTATGATGTAAGTTGGTGGTCTAGTTTTATTTCTTCACATGTACCCGTCCAATTTTCCCAGCACCATTTATTGAAGAGACCATCTTTACTCCATTGTATGCTCTTGTCTTCTTTGTTAAATATTGATTGACCATAAAAACTTAGGTTGATTTCTGGGATGTCTGTTCTGTTCCATTGATCTATATACCTATCCTTTGCCTACTAGTAATTGCATCACCTCCCTCTGTAGACCTTTCAGTGGATAAAGACCTAATTTTTAACCCACTGACTAGACTCTCTGTTTTGTTTACCTTTTCAGTTGCATCCCCTCTCACTCTTCCCTGTGGTCTCGGGGCTCCAGCCATACTGGCCTCACTCTCTTCTTGGAGCATGTCATTTTCCTCCTTTCACATACGCCCTCCAAAGCTTTGCCCTTTGCATTCCTGACTTGGAAAGATGCTCTCTCCAACACACACTGTATTTATCTGCTCACCTTGCAGATCTCATTCACCTCAACTGTCATTTGTCCAGGAAAACCTCTCCTGACTCTCAGTTTAGGTCATGTTCCTTTATTATACACTCTTTTCTCTAGAAGTATTCGCTTAATATGTATTAATATATTCATTTGTTTATTTGATTGATGCATGACTCCCCCATAGTCAGAAAGTTTTATGAGAGCAGAGACCATATTGTTTATCATTGGTATGCATCTAAGCACATTGACTGAAACAGAATATACAATAAATATAGAATGGATGGATAGAAGATTATTTAAAGAATAAATGAGAAATAGAGTGAGTGAGGAAGGAAGGAAGGGAGGGAGAAAGGTAGGAGTGAATTGTGACCAAATAATTTATTCCAGGAGCAATTTTTGTGTACTTTGTACTTGTAAAAGCAGAAAAATGTCTTAATTTGCCTCTCAGTTTTGTTATCTTCACATAACAATTACTTTTCTATAGGTGGCAGTGTAATTAAGATTTTTTTTTTCTGGAACAAAAAGGGAGGTCATTATCTTGAATATTTGAAAACATTTATATAACTTGAATCTCATATTACCAGTTTTTTGTTAATCCTCACCCAAAGATATTTTTCCATTAATTTTTCCATTGAAGAGGGGAGAGGGGAGAGAGAGAGAGAGGGAGAGAAAGAGAGAGAAACATTGATGTGAGAAAGTCACATCAGTTGGTTACCTCCTGCACGCACCCTGACTAGGGCCAGGGATCAAACCTGCAACCCAGGTACCTGCCCTTGACTGGGAATCAAACCTGCAGCCCTCTGGGCCGTTGCTGTAACCATGGAGCAACATTGACCAAGGCTCACATTACCATTTTTAAAACATGCTCTTATTTCTCATGATGGATGTATTCTTAATTTACACTTGCCCAGAGTCTTTTTCCCTCGGGCACTAGTAAGTGCTAGAGAGTTATCAATCCTCATTTTATGATATTGTTGATATCAACATATCCTTTAAGAATTGTAAAATGGGTATTGCGAGTGTAATAGTGGTTAATGTTTTCTTTGTCACTTGTTAAAGACAACAATATTTATATTATAGAATAATTGAAACTGTGGCAAATATGAACAGAACTATAGACATAACATGTATATATTTCAACCAGGGTTGAGGCTGAGACTTCTAAGTGGGAGAAGATGTTTTCCAAATATGACCAGTTGACCACCTTACTCATGGGCTTTGTGTATAGAAATTTGAAACCGAAATTTATGTGTCAGAGTGTTTTGTACATGTATTACTACCTATAGCATCTAAAGTTCCTTATAAGTGTATTATCATTAAAAGATTTGCCCCATTTTATGCTCCATGGTGTAGTTTTTTTCCAAATTAAAAACTATAATAATAATTTTGTCTTTGTAGCACTTAAATGCAGAAAGGTCTTACAAGTCCCAGATTTGTACGTTGCATAAATCTCTTGTGAAGATGGAAGAGGAGCTTCAGAAGGTTCAGTTTGAAAAGGTGTCTGCCCTTGCAGACTTGTCTTCCACAAGGGAACTTTGTATTAAACTTGACGCAAGCAAAGACCTTCTTAATCAGCAGCTGGTTGCTAAAGATCAAGAAATTGAAGTGGTATGTAATGCATTTAAAATGTTTTATTTTTTCATATTTCTAGTATATAAAATTACTACAGGATTAGAAAAAAGTTGTGTTTAATATTACATCAAGCCTGTCTCTCACCTTTAGATTTCTTTTTTTAAGTCCCAGAGATTAATTTGACAGCTACATTCTAACAATTCAAGTAAGTAACATAACTCTTCCTCTGAGCATTTAAGTTATGTTTACTTTTGCCTAGAAGAATGATAAAACATCTTTACATGCCAATCAGTAAAGAACCACGAGGTTGCTCTGACTGGTTGGGCTCAGTGGATAGAGTGTCGGCCTGCGGACTGAAGGGTCCCAGGTTCGATTCAGGTCAAGGGCATGTACCTGAGTTGCGGGCACATCCCCAGTAGGGAGTGTGCAGGAGGCAATTGATGGATGTTTCTCTCTCATCGATGTTTCTAACTCTCTATTTCTCTCCTTTGCTCTCTGTAAAAAACCAATAAAATATATTTTTAAAAAATTTAAAAAAAGAACCACGAGGTTGAGGTCCATCTAGCTAAATTATAACTTTAATGACATTCTTTTAAGCTAAATTTATTTACTAATTGGGTTCTTTTAAACTGTAACTCAGTTGATTATATCTACCGTGTGCCTGACATTGTGCTTGCCACTGTGACTATAATATTCAAAAGATACAGGCTGCTGCTCTCACGGACCTTTCAGTATTGGCATTGGGATGAATGTTCTAATAAGAAATACGGTTTAGAGAGGGAGATCTTATTCAGTCTGTGGGTGTCGGGAGGGAGTGGACATACTAATGAGCACAGAAGAGATGAGGTGTTTCATTCAGAGGGAACAACAACATAGGGAATGAATGGAGGTAAAAGCGATTTCTTGTGTGAATATTAAGTAATTTTCAATGGCCAGTGTAGCATGCCTAGATAACAATGGCTGGAGATGCGTCTACAGAGAGAGACGGAACTCAGATCTTAAAGTATATGTATACAAGTTGCATAGTGTAACTGAAGAATTAACGAATTTGATCATGTGTACATTTCTGTTATTTTCAAATCCTATTGAAATTTTAATTTTCTTAGTCTACTATTTGTTAGAACAGCGGTTCTCAACCTGTGGGTCGCGACCCCTTTCACAGGGGTCGCCTAAGACCATCGGAAAACACATATATAATTACATATTGTTTTTGTGGTTAATCACTATGCTTTAATTATGTTCAATTTGTAACAATGAAAATACATCCTGCATATCAGATATTTACATTAAGATTCATAACAGTAGCAAAATTACAGTTACGAAGTAGCAACGAAAATAATTTTATGGTTGGGGGTCACCACAACATGAGGAACTGTATTAAAGGGTCGTGGCATTAGGAAGGTTGAGAGCCACTGAGTTAGGAGAATACGTTGCATTTGAGAATCATGTAGTAGCTGGTTTCTGTAAGAATTTACTGTTTATATTTTATGAATGAAGTATATGCCAGTATTATAAGACTCTTCCTTTAATTATTTTTTATTTCAGCAAGAACATTTTATGATGAAAGTGACTCATACTCACTTAACAATTTAAATAATATGTCCTTAATTTTTTCTTTAAAAATACTTTTTACTTGGCGTTTTCAAATTGGAAAAATAATACATGTAATAATTGAAACATTTGTTATTTGTAGTTTTGCTTTTTCTTTTTTTTATAATAGCTATCCTCATAGTTGTTAAGTGGTCAGGCTAATGCTCATTGCATTTAAAAATACTCCTGACAAACTTTTTGCCTTGAAATTTAATTATTTATGTTTGTACGGTTTTTTTCTATAATCCTATATAATAAAAGCCTAATATGCTAAGTGTCTAGTCATCTGGTCATCTGTTCAACCAATCAAAGCATAATATGACAATCATATGCTAAGGCTGCTAAACCACTCACTTTGAAATGGACTGCTGACCACCCGGGGGCAGACTGTTAACTGGTCGACCAGTCCCTATGCCGTGCACTGACCACCAGGAGGCAGATGCTCCGACCGGTAGGTTAGCTTGCTGTTTGGCCAGTTGGGACTGAACAAGATGGGCTGAACATGCCCTGGAGACCTCCCACAGTCCCTCCCCAGCTGGCCATCCTCCCACATCCCTCCCCAGCCCTGATTGTGTACTGGTGGGGTCCCTTGTCCTGGCCTGCGCCTTTTCATAATCCAGGACCCCTTGAGGGATGTCGGAGAGCCTGTTTTGGCCCAATCCCGCAGGCCAGGCTGAGGGACCCCACTGGTGCATGAATTTGTGCACCGGGCCTCTCTGGTAAGCTATAATTGCAAGGGCAAGGACCATCTTACTTATCTTTGTATTTCTTTTCTGTTTTGTTTCCTTTTTTTTTTTTTTTTTAAGAAAGAGTTAAAGGGAAGCAGGGAGGGAGAGAAAGAGAAAGATCAGTATTAGAGAGACACATCAGTTGGTTGCCTCCCACACTCACCCAACCAGGGCCAGGGATTGAATCTGTTACCTTGAGGAGTGCAGGCCGATGCTCCAACCACTAAGCCACAATGGCCCGGGCATTTTGTATTTCTTTATCTGTATTATGTGCTCAGTGGACACAAATACTTTTTAAATTTTATTGTAGTGACATTGGTTAATAAAATTATATAGGTTTCAAATGTACAATTCTATGATATAGCATTGCATATTGCATTGTGTGACCACCACCCAAAGTCCAATCTTCTGTCACCAGATATTTGATCCCCTTACTCTTTACTATTCCCCAATCCCCTTCCCTCTGGTAACCACCATACTGTTGTCTGTGTCTGTAAGTTTGTGTTTGTTTTTCTTATTTATTCATTTGTTGCTTTCAGTTTATATCCCATTATGAGTGAAATCATATGGTTCTTGACTTTTTCTGTCTGACTTATTTCGCTTAGCATGATATTCTCAAGATCCATCCATGTTGCTGCAAATGGCAGTATTTCATCCTTCCTTATGGCTGAGTTGTATTCCATTGTGTATAGCTACCACATCATCTTTACCTCATCATCTATCTAAGGGCACTTCAGTTGTTTCAATGTCTTGTCCACCATCAGTAATGCTCCAGTGAACATAAGGAGTGCATATATCTTTGCAAATAAATGGTTTCAAGTTTTTTAGGTATATACCCAGAAGTAGTATTGCTGGGTCATATGGTAACTCTGTTCATAAGTTTTTGAGGAGCCTCCATACTATTTTTCATAGTGGCTTTACCAGTTTGCATTCCTACCAGCAGTGAATGAGGCTTTCTTTTTCTCTACAATACTTTTTTTAAATTAAACTTTTGATTTTGAGATCACTGTAGATTCACATACAATTGTAAGATATAATACAAAGAAATCCTGTGCATCCTTTACCTGGTCTCCCCCAATGGTAACATCTTACAAAACTGTAGTAGAATATCATAATCAGGATGCTGACTCAGATTCAGGCAAGATTTTTCTGTTACAGGATCCATCATGTTGCCCTTTTGAAGTCCTATCTACTTTTCTCTTATCCCCAACCCCTCCTCAAAATCTGTTATCCATTTCTATAATTACATACAGTTATGTAACTTTTTTGGATTTTTTTTTTTTACTCAGCATAATTCTCTGAATAATCATCCAGGTTGTTCTGTGTATTAAGTGTTCATTCCTTTTTATTGCTGAGTAGTATTCCATGCAGTTGGTGTAACACAGTGTATTTAACCATTCACTGATTGAAGGACATCTGGATGATTTCCAGTTTTTGGGTCTTACAAATAAAGTTGTTGTAAACATTTGTGTATAGCTTTTTGTAAACATAGGTCTTAATTTCTCTGTAAATGCCCAGGAATGCAATTTTTTGTATTATATAATAGTTCCATGATAAGTTTCTTAGAAAAGTGCCAAACTATTTCCCCAAGTGTCTGTACCATTTTGCATTCCTACCAACAATGTGAGTGATCCAGTTTTTCCACTTCCTTATCAGCATTTGGTGTTGTCACTATTTTTTATTCTAGCCATTCTGATGTGTATAATGCTATATCATAATCTATTTGTATTTCCCTGATGATATCTTTTTGGTGTGCTTGTTTGCCATCTATCTATCTTCTTCAGTGAAATGTCTCTTATGTCTTTTGTCCATATTCTCATTGGATTGTTTGCTTTTTTAATGCTAGTATGGAGAGTTCTTTATATATTCTAGATTCTAGTTCTTTATCAGATACATGTTTTGCAAATATTTTCTCCCACTATGTAGTTTGTATTTTCATCCTCTTATCAGGATCTTTCTCAGAGCAAAAGTTCAAAAGTTTGATGAAGTGCAATTTATCAATTTTTATTTTATAGATTTACTTTTGGCTTTAAGTCTAAGAATTCTTTGCATAGCTCTAGGTCCCAAGAATTTTTGCTAGGTTTTATTTAATTTTTTCTTTATTGATTAAGGTATTACATATGTGTCCTTATCCCCCCATTGCCTCCCTCCCTACCCCTCTCTCATGCCCTCACCCCCCTGGTGTCTGTGTCCATTGGTTAGGCTTATATGTATGTGTACAAGTCCTTTGGTTTTTATGTTTCACATTTAATTTCATGATTTATTTTGAACAAATTTCTGCATAAGGTGTAAAGTTTGGGTCGAGGTTCTTTTTAATGCCTATAGGTGCCCAATTACTCTAGTACCATTTGTTGGAAAAGCTACCTCTCCTTCATTAAATTGATTTTGTACTTCAGTGAAAAATCAGTTGGATGTACTTGAGCAGGTCTGTTTCTTGTTTTTTTTAATTTTTTTCCATTGATCTGTGTCTGTTTGTTCACCGGTACCACACCATCTTAATTACTGTAGCTAATAATAAATCTTTAAATCAGGTAAACAGATTTCATCCACTTTATTCTGCTTCTTCAGAATTGTCTTAGCTATTCTAGCTTTTTCGTCTTTCCATTTAAGTTTTAGAATAATTTGTCTATTTCTTCAAAAAATCTTGCTGGGATTTTTGATAGGAATTGCATTAAATATTTATGTCAATTTGAGAAGAACTGACAACTTTACTATGTTAAGACTTTTAATCCACGAACATAGTATGTCTTATTTATATCTTATTTGATATCTTTTAATACTTTTGTGTAGTTTTTAGCATGTAAGTTCTATACATATTTTGTTAGATTTACACCTACAAAATACAAAGAATTTTTTGAGGTATTGTAAATGGTATTCTAGTTTAAATTCTGCTATCAATGTGTTCATTGCCAGCATATATAAGTACAATTGATTTTTGAACGATTATCTTATATCCTGTGACCTTGCCAAACTCACTTATTACTTGTAGGAATTTTTCTTCAGATTACTTGGAATTTTATATATAGACAATTGTTTCTCCCCTTCCCCCCACAAATTTCTTATTTACTTGCATTTCCATTATTTTGGATTTTTGTTATGGACAAATGAAGAAAAACCTTATTGATCCCTATTTTGTCAGGAATGAACTCTTATGAATCACAAGGTGATATCTACTCTGGGATCTTGCCCTATCTTGGGTTTAATTGGGAATGCAGCACAAATTCACTCTTTTCTCATATACCCTCTAAACATATCTTGATTTTCTTCTGTAGACAATTATGTTATCTGAAAATAAGGACAGTTTTTTTTTTTCTTTCCAATCCTTATGGCTTTTCTTGCCCTTTTGCACTGATTAGTAGTTTAGTGCTAGTTTAACAATAGTGGTGAAAGTAGACCTATCCTTGCCTTCTTCAAATCTTAGAGGGGAAGCATTCAATCTTTTACCATTATCTGTAGGATTTTTAGATGCTCTTGATCAAGGTCTGGAATATTTTCTCTATTCCTATATTTCTGAGAGTTTTGTAATGAGTGGATGTTGAGTTTTTGTCAGATGCTTCCTCTGCATCAGATAATATGCTCATGTAATTTTTCTCCTTTAGTTTGTTGATATGATAGATTACATTGATTTATTTTTGAATATTGAATCAGCCTGCATCCCTGGAATACTCAGATAATTTTAAATGAGAAGTTGAGGTTAACGGCAAAAGATCTGTATCTTCACCTTCATTTTCCAACAAAAATGATTTAAAGTGCTGGAATAAGCAATTTTAGAATGCTTTACAGTCTTAATTATCTTTTTCTTTTTTATTTTCGTCCTTTTTATTGAATTTATTGGGGATGACATTATTTGTAAGAAATTATACACTTTTCAGGTGCACAATTTTACAACACATCGTCTATACACAGTATTGTGTGTTCACCACCCCAAGTCAGGTCTCTGTTCATCACCATTTATCACCCTTATAACCTCCTACATTTCTGTCCACCCCACCTCCTGCTGGAAACCATCACACTGCTGTCATTGTCCATGAGTTTTTCCTCTCTCTCTCTCTCTTTTCCCTCAATCCTTCCACCCTCCCAGCCCCACACCCTTAGCCCCTCAACAGTTGTCAGCCTGCTATCTATGTATCTAGACTCTGTCACTATTTTGCTTGTTAGTTCATTTTGTTAATTAGAGTCTATATGCATGAAATCCTATGGTACTTATCTTTCTCTGACTGGCTTATTTCACTTAGCATAATGCTCTCAGGTCCATCCCTGCTATCACAAAGTATAAGATTTCCTTCTTTTAATAGCCAAGTAGTATTCCATGTTGTAAATGTCCCACAGCTTTTATATCCACTCTTTTGCTGATGGACACTTGGGCTGCTTCCAAATTTTGGCTATTATAAATGATGTTGCAATGAACATAAGGGGTTAATATATTCCTTGAAATCAATGTCTCTGGTTTCTTGGGCTATATTCTCAGAAGTGGAATTGCTGTGTTGTAAGGCAATTCATTTTTTAAAAAATTTTTAAATTCTTTATTGTTTAAAGTATTATATATGTCTCCTTTTCCCCCCATTGACCTCTCCCTGGCCCCTCCCACATGCCATCACTCCCCTAATGTCTTGTGTCCATTCATTATGCTCATATGTATGCATACAAGCCCTTTGGTTGATCTTACCCTCCTCCCCCTGATCCTCCCCTGCCTTCCCTCTGAGGTTTGATGGTCTGTTCAATGCTTCTATGTCGCTATTTTTTTCATCAGTTTATGTTGTTCATTATATTCCACAAATGAGTGAGATCATGTCATATTTATCTTTCTCCGACTGGCTTATTTCACTTAGCGTAATGCTCTCCAGGTCCATCCATGCTGTTGTGAATGATAAGACTTCTTTCCTTTTTATAGCAGCATAGTATTCCATTGTGTAGATGTACCACAGTCTTTTAATCTACTCATCTGTTGATGGGCACTTAGGCTGTTTCCAAATCTTAGCTATGGTAAATTGTGCTGCTATGAACATAAGGGTACATATGTCCTTGTTGATTGGTATTTCTGATTTCTTGAGATATATTCCTAGAAGTGGAACCACTGGGTCAAATGGGAGTTCCATTTTTAATTTTTTGAGGAAACTCCATATGGTTTTCCATAGTGGCTGTCCCAGTCTTCATTCCCAACAACACTGCATAAAGGTTTCCTTTTCTCCATATCCTCACCAGCACTTGTTGTTTATTGATTTATTGATGATAGCCATTCTGATAGGGATAACATGATTTCTCATTGTGGTTTCAATTTCCATTTATCTGATGATTAGTGATATTAAGCATCTTTTCATATGTCTATTTGCCATCTGTTTGTTCTCTTTAGAGAGTGTCTGTTCAAGTCTTTTGCCCATTTTTTTAATTGGATTGTTTGTGTTTTTGGTGTTGAGTTTTATTCATTTACTTACTGAATTTACAACAGATGCATTTTTTTTAAATAATAATATTTTTTATTTTTCAGTAATAATTGAGGTACAGTATAGTTTCAGATGCACAACCCAGTGATTGGACATTTATATAGTGTACAAAGTGATCATCCAATAAATCTAGTACTATCTAACACCATACATAGTTAGTTATCCTATCTAATAATAGACAAACATGGTAATTAACCGTACCTCTGACACGCTTCCCATTGGCTAATCAGGGCGATATGCAAATTAACTGCCAGGCAGCTGAAGTGAACAGGAGGCTCGCTTGCTCCAGTGATAGAGGAAACCAAGGTTCCCCCCCTGCCGCTGCTGGCCTCTGAACTGCACTCTAAGAAACAATGTTGCAATTATAGAAGCCAAACAAACTCAGATACCTGCTTTCAGCAGCCAAGGTCTCAGAGCTGGAGCCGAGCCTTAGAGCTAAAGCTGGCTCTCGGCTCCAGTGACAGCCATAGAAGGTAAATAAATCCCAGAATAAAAGAAAAAGAAAAAAAGGAGAGGTTGGGAGCTTCAGTCACCAGCCAGCCTGAAAACGACCCTCAGCCCCTCACCCAGACTGGCCAGGAACCCCAGTGGGGACCCCCACCCTGAAGGAGGTGTGACCAGCTGCAAACAGCCATCATCCCCTCATCCAGGCTGGCCAGGCACCCTAGCAGGACCTCCACCCTGATCCAGGATACCCTTCAGGGCAAACCAGCCAGTCCCCACCCGTGCACCAGGCCTCTATCCTATATAGTAAAAGGGTAATATGCAAACTGACCCTAACAGCAGAAAGACTGGGAATGACTGGTCACTATGACACACACTGACCACCAGGGGGCAGACGCTCAATGCACGAGCTGCCCTCTGGTGGTCAGGGCGCTCTTACATGGGAGGAGCTCTGCTCAGCCACAAGCCAGTCTGATGGCTGCCAGTACAGTGGTGGTGGTGGGAGCCTTTCCTGCCTCCTCAGCAGCGCTAAGGATGTCCAACTGCAGTTTAGGCCTGTGCCGGAAGCCGGTCCATCCTTGCTGCTTGACACAGTCGCTGCAGGAAAGAAACATCTGCACAGCATATGTTTCAAGGGACCTGGCGTATATAGCATACTGTTCTTAATATGTTTGCTCCCCTTAGCGCTGTGTGTTTTAACCAAGGTCACCTCTCCGAGAAAGGTTGTTTCCCCAGGTAGGAATTTTTCCCTGAAGTCAGGGAGGGGATGCCTCTCTTAGAAAGGTTGTTTCCCCAGGTAGGAATTTTTCCCTGAAGTCAGGGAGGGGATGAAACTCCTTAACTAAGTGTCAGGCGGGTAGTTAATCACTACAAACAATCATGCTTAAGCTACATAATCTTTACTCCCTGGAATGGAGATAAGAAACGCCCTAACCTTTGTAATAGAAATTGACAGGATTAAAATCAACTGGTATAAATACGGATGTAACAAGACAATAAACAGCAGAACCTCTCTGGAGATCCAGGCTAGAGATCCTGGCTAGGCTGCTGATCAACTGAACGCTGTCTCCGTGTCATTCCTTCTTCGCCGAGTCCGTCTACGCCTTTGGGAACCCCTGGACCTGCTGGGGTTGGACCCCGGCAGGCCTGCTCCCTGCTGGCAAGTGGACATCCCCCAAGGGCTGCCGGGCTGCCAGAGGGATGTCTGATTGCCAGCTTAGGCCCAATCCCCTGGGGAGCGGTCCTAAGCCAGCAGGTGGTCATCCCCTGAGGGGTCCCAGACTGTGAGAGGGCATAGGCCGGGTTGAGGGACCCCCCCTCCCTCCCCCGAGTGCACAAATTTTTGTGCACCGGGCCTCTAGTTATAATATAATTGACTATATTTCCTGTGCTGTACTTTATATCCCCATGACTATTCTGTACCTGCTAATTTGTACTTTTTAAAAATTCTTATTGTTGAAAGTATTGCATATGTCCCCTTTACCCTCCCAACCCTCCCCCACCCCACAGCCCAGGCCTTCACCCCCTATTGTCTATGTCCATTGGTTATGCTTAAATGATACAAGTTCTTTGGTTGATCTCTTAACCCTCTGATCCTTCCCCTGCCTTCTCTATGAGGTTTGACAATCTGTTCAATGTTTCTATGTCTCTGGATCTATTTTTGTTTATCAGTTTGTGTTGTTTATTATATTCCACAAATGAGTGAGATCATGTGATATTTATTTTTCTCTGACTGGCTTGTTTCACTTAGCATAATACTCTCCAGGTCCGTCAATTCTGCTGCAAATGATGAGTTCTTTCTTTTTTACAGCAGCGTAGTATTCCATTGTGTAGATGTACCAGTTTTTAATCTACTCATCTGCTGATGGGCATATAGACTGTTTCCAAATCTTAGCTATTGTAAATTGTGCTGCTATGAACATAGGGATGCATATATCCTTTCTGATAGGTGTTTCTGCTTTTTGGGATATATTCCTAAAAGTGGGCTTCCTAGGTCAAATGGGAGTTCCATTTTTAAGTTTTTGAGGAAACTCCATACTATTTTTCACAGAGGCTGCATCAGTCTTCATTCCTACCAGCAGTTCAGGAGGGTTCCTTTTTCTCTGCAATCTCACCAGCACTTCTCATTTGTTGATTTGTTGATGATAGCCATTCTGACAGGTGTGAGATGGTACCGCATTGTCATTTTGGTTTGCATCTTCTGATCATTAGTGACCTTGAGCATGTTCTCATATGTCTTTTGGCTTTCCTTATGTCCTCTTTAGAAAAGTATTTATTTAGATTCGTTGGCCATTTTTTTAATTGGGTTTTTTATCTTCCTTTTGTTAAGTTGTATGAGTTCCCTGTAAATGTTGATTATTAAACCCATATCGGTGATAACATTGGCAAATACATTCTCCCATGCAGTGGGCTTTCTTGTTGTTTTGTTGATTGTTTCTTTTGCTGTACAGAAGCTTTTTATTTTGATGTAGTCCTATTTGTTTATTTTCTCCTTAGTTTCCATTGTCCTACAAGATGTATCAGTAAACATATTGTTACCAGATATGTCTGCTATTTTGCGGCCTATTGATTCTTCTAAGTTTTTTACAGTTTCCCATCTTATGTTTAAGTCCATTATCCATTTTGAGTTTATTTTTGTGTATGGTGTAAGTTGGTGGTCTAGTTTCATTTTTTTGCATGTATCCTTCCAATTTTCCCAAAACCACTTATTGAAGAGACTGTCTTGACTCCATTGTATGCTCTTGCCTCCTTTATCAAATATTAATTAAGCATAATAGCTTGGGTCAATTTCTGGGTCCTCTGTTCTGTTCCATTGGTCTATAAGTCTGTTATTGTTCCAGTACCGGGCTGTTTTGAGAACAGTGGCGTTGTAATATAGCTTGTTATCTGGTATTGTGATCCCTCCAACTTTGTTCTTCTTTCTCAGGATTGCTGCAGCTATTCAGAGTCTTGTTTTATTCCATATAAATTTTTGGAGAGTTTGTTCTAGGTCTGTGAAATATGCCATTGGTATTTTAATGGGAATTGAATCTATAGATTGCTTTGGGTAGTATGGACATTTTAATGATATTGATTATCACAATCCATGAACATGGTACCTCTATCTCTTTTCTCAACATTCTGTAGTTTTCTGAGTACAGGTCTTTTAACTCCTTAGATAAGTTTATTCCTAGGTATCTTAAATTTTTTATTACAATGTTAAATGGGATTGTCTTTTTAGGTTCTCTTTCTGTGAGTTCATTATTGGTGTATAAAAATGCCATAGATTTCTGGGTGTTAATTTTGTATCTTGCTATGTTGCTGAATTCATTTATTAAATCTCGTAGTTTTTTCATGGTGTCTTTAGGTTTTTCTAGGTACAATCTCATGTCATCTGCGAACAATGACAGTTTTACTTCTTCTTTTCCAAATTGGATGGCTTTTACTCCTTCTTCTTGTCTGATCACTATGGCTAGCATTTCCAGTATTGTGTTGAACAGGAGTGGTGAAAATGGGCGTCCTTATCTTGTTCCTGTTGTTAGAGAAAATGGTTTTATTTTTTGCCCATTGAGTATGATGTTAGCTATTGGTTTGTCATATAAGGCATTTATTTTGAGGCATGATCCTTCTCTTCCCACTTTGCTAAGAATTTTTATCAAAACAGATGTTGGATTTTGTCAAATGCTTTTTCTGCATCAATTAATATGATCATGTAGTTTTTGTCTCTCAACTTGTTTATATGATGTATCACATTTATTGATTTGTGGATATCATACCAGCCTTGCATCCCTGAAATAAATCCCACTTGGTCAAGGTGTATGATCTTTTTGATGTATTGCTGGATTTGATTTGCTAATATTATTTTGAGGATTTTAGCATCTGTGTTCATCAGGGATATTGGCCTGCAATTCTCTTTCTTTGTAGTGTCTTTATCTGATTTTAGGATTAGGATAATGCTGGCTTATAGAGAGCTTGGAAGTATTCCTTCCTCTTGAATTTTTTGTAATAGTCTGAGGAGGGTGGGTTTTAATTCTTCTTTGAATGTTTGGTAAAACTTCCCTGTGAAACTGGCAGGACCAGGGCTTTTGTTTGCTGGAAGGTTTTTGTTTACTGCTTCAGTTTCATCAGTTGTTATCAGCCTATTCAGGTTTTCTGATTCTTCCTGATTGAGTTTTGGAAGATTTCATTTTTCTAGGAATATGTCCATTTTCTCTAGGTTGTCCAGTTTATTGGAATAGAGTTGTTTGAAGTATTTTTTTTTTTTTTTTACAATTCTTTGTATTTCTGTGGGGCTGGTTGTTACTTCATCTCTTTCAGTTCTGATTTTGTTTATTTGGGTCCCCTCTCTTTGCTTCTTAGTGAGCCTGGCTAGAGGTTCATAAATTGTGTTTATCCTTGCAAAGAACCAGCTCTAGGTTCTATTGATCTTTTTTTAATTTATTTAGTCTCTATGTCATTTATTTTTGTTCTGATCATTATTATTTTCTTCCTCCTACTTACTCTGGAATTTTCTTGTTGCTCTCTTTCTAATTCTTTAAGTTGTAGGGTTAGATCATTTATTACCAGTTTTTCTTATTTATTGAGGTAGGCCTGTAATACTATGAATTTCTCTCAGGATATCTTTCACTATGTCTCATATATTTTGGATTGTTCTGTTTTTATTGTCATTCGTTTCCAGGATGTTTTTTGTTTCTTCTTTGATCTCTTTGGTAACCCAGTCATTGTTTAATAGCATGCTGTTTAGCCTACAAGTGTTTTATTGTTTTTTATTATAGTTGATTTCTAACTTTATGTCATTTTTAATCTGAGAAGATGCTTGATATGATTTCAATCTTTTTGAGTTTGAAGAGACTTAGCCTGTGTCCTAATATGTGGTCTACTAGGTATACCGGTTAATAATGTGGATTTTATGATCAAAGGAAACACAGTAATTTCAAGAGAAACATCAAAAGTGCTTTATTCAAAGTAATGTCCATCACTAACTACACATTTCCCCCATTATTTGGGCAATTTGTGGATATCGTCCCAATAGAACTTTTCTTGTTTTGAGGCAGATCATTCAGAGACCCAGTTTTCCACTTCTTCATACATTTTGAAGTGCTGCTCAGAAAGTGCATATGCCATTAATCAGAACAAGTGCTAATCTGAAGGAGCAAGGTCTGGTGAATACGATGGGTGGGTTAATACTTCCCAGGCAAGATCTTTTAACATGTCCTTAACTGGTTTTGCAGTGTGTGATGGTGCGTTATCATGAAGCAAAATTACTTTGCTGTGTCTTCTGGCACATTCTGGTCATTTTATGATCAAAGCATGGTTCAAATTGATTATTTGTTGTCAGTATTAATGGTTTCACCTGGTTTTAGAAGCTCATAATACATCACACCTTTCTGATCCCACCAAACGCAGAGCATTGTCTTCTTTCCAAAGGGATTTGGCCTGTAGTAGATGTTGATGGTTGACCTGGATGTTCTTTGTCTTTCACATAGAAATCATCACTTTTAAAGCATTTAAACCAGCATTCACAAGTATCTTGAGATGGAGCATGTCCACCATAAGCTTCCCAAAGTATATGATAACTTTCAGCAGCATTTTTCTTGAAAATTATGTAATGAATTAAAACTGCCCACAAATGCTCTTTTTTTGGCACAAAATTCAACATTTTTAAGCGTAAAAATATCTATGATGTTAACCCTTTTAGCAAATTTGACATATGAAGTTTTGAAGCTTGCTGTCAATACAACAAAATAGCATACATATCAAATCACACATATATCAACATATGTGTAACTCCATCTATTGAAAAAATATTATTATTAACTGGTACAGCTAATATCTTTGAAAATGTGCCATGTGCATTTGAGAAGAGTGTATATTCAGTGGCTTTGGGGTGAAATGTTCTAACAGTGTCAATTAGTTCCACCTGATCTAATGAGCCATTTAGGATTGCTAATCCTTTGTTGATTTTTTTGTCTAGAAGATTTATCCAGTGATGTCAATGGGCTCTTAAAATCCCCTACTATGATTGTATTGTTGTTGATGTCTCCCTTGATATTTTCCAGAAGTATTTTTATGTATTTGGGTGCTCCTGTATTGGGTGCATATATGTTTACCAGAGTTATATCCTCTTGTATTATCGATCCCTTTAGTACAGTGGTTCTCAACCTGTACTTTCACAGGGGTCGCCTAAGACCATCGGAAAACACATATATAATTACATATTGTTTTTGTGATTAATCACTATGCTTTAATTATGTTCAATTTGTAACAATGAAAATACATCCTGCATATCAGATATTTACATTAAGATTCATAACAGTAGCAAAATTACAGTTATGAAGTAGCAACAAAAATAATTTTATGGTTGGGGGTCACCACAACATGAGGAACTGTATGAAAGGTTTGCGGCATTAGGAAGGTTGAGAACCACTGCTTTAAGTATTATGAAGTGGCCTTCCTTATCTCTTGTTATGGCCTTCACTTTGAGGTCTATTTTTTCAAATGTAAGTATTACTACCCCAGCTTCTTTTTCATTTCCATTTGCCTGAAATATTTTTTCCATTCCTTCACTTTCAGTCTGTGTGAATCCTTTGTTCTGAGGTGGGTCTCTTGAAGACAGCATATATATGGGACATGTTTTCTTATCCACTCAGACACTCTTTGTCTTTTGACTGGAGCATTTAATGGCAGGTCCCTTGTAGGTAACTTTCTGTCTCTCTCTTGCAGTTCTTAAGATTCTTTCTTTGTCGTTAAGGTTAGCCATTGTAATTATGATGTGTCTTTGTGTGGGTCATTTTGGGTTCCTCTTATTTGGGACTCTTTGTGCTTGTGCAACTTTTTCCCCCCAGGGCAGGGAACTTTTCTGTCATTATTTCTTCAAATGGGTTTTCTATTCCTTCCTCAGCTTCAACTCTTTCTGGCACCCCTATTATGTGGATGTTGCTTCATTTTATATTGTCCCTACACTCCCTTAAACTCTCCTCCTGCTTTTAATAATTTTTCCAATTGCTGTTTCTATACTGTCTTCTAACTCACTGATTCAGGCCTTGACTTCTTTTAGTCTACTGTTGAAACCTTCCATTGTGTTTTTTATTGCAGCTATGTCATTCTTCATTTCCACTTGATTCTTAACACATGTTGGTAAATTTCCCATCCAGACTATTGAGCATCCTTATAACCATTACTCTTGAATTCTTTCTCTGACAAATTGCTTGCTTCTATTTTATTTATTTCTTTTTCTGGCGATTCCTCCTTTTCTTTCCTTTGGGGTTATTTCTTTGTCTCCCTATTTTTGCTGTCCCTTTGTATTTGTTTCTATGTAATATGAGTTGCTGACAGTTCCTGGTCCTGGGTGACATGCTTGATGTCCGAGAAATTGAAGCCCCTAGTGGTCCAATGGTCTGGGACTCCTTAGCCCAGAGGCTGGGTCTGCCTTGAGCTTTATGCCTACAATGTCTCTGCTCTGAGTTGTATTCCCTTCCCCAATGGATCTGGTCCCTCAGTTGTCTGCTACAGGTGCTTGGGGTTGGCAGGGACAGATGCAGAGATCCTCTGGTGTGTGACTCCCTGTGAGGCCCCAGAGTTCTTTGTCATGCAATTCACTGAATGGCCCAGGCATCCTGGACAGGGCAATGCCCTAGAACCCTCTGGCTTGCCCTGTCAGCCTGGTCCTTGGGGCTGGGTGGGATGCCTGGCTGGGGTCCCTTCCCAGTACCATCTGTGCTGTCCTTGGGGCTAGGTGGGCACTGGCCTGAATGTCCCTGGCCAGTACTGTTGGTGCTGTCTTTGGGGCTCATCAGGCAGCTGGTTGGGCATTCCTTAAGGCTGGGCGAGTGCCAGACCAAGTGTCCCTGGCCAGCACTATTGGCACTGGACTT
This sequence comes from Myotis nattereri, assembly GCF_964212035.1. Taxonomy (NCBI): domain Eukaryota; kingdom Metazoa; phylum Chordata; class Mammalia; order Chiroptera; family Vespertilionidae; genus Myotis; species Myotis nattereri. The sequence continues at coordinate 21,713,387 of NC_138085.1, forward strand.
GGGGGGCTGGGTGGGCACCTGGTAGGACAGTTCTTAGGGCTGGACGGGCACCGGGCCAATTGTTAATTTACCGTCCGTGCTGTCCTTGGAGCTAGGCAGAGTGCTGGGTGGAGGTTCCTGGGCTCACAGCAGGCACACAGTCAGTGTAGTCCTGAGGGCTGGGCCGGGATGGGCATGGGATCCCTCGGTCTGTACTCACTGCTTGGGGTCCGGTAGTGCCAGGTCTGGGAGTGCAGAGTCTGGTAGCACCAGTCCAGGAGTACAGGCAGGTAGTCTTGGTGTGGTAGGTCTCTCTGGCCTGCGGTCACTACAGGCGTCTGGATACCAGTGTCAAGGTAGGGTGCCACTCACTGCAGGGGCTGGGCAGTGGTCCCTCACATGTTATGGCTGACAGGAGGCTCACTGCTCAGGTTAGGGGTGGTGTCAGAGGGCAGTCTGGGTGTTGGTGTGGCTGCACTTCTGGCCTCCACTGCTCCCCTCTTCAAGATATGGTGTTGATTTTTATAAGTTCTTGATAAATTTTGGATATTAAGCCCTTATTAGATGTATTGGCAAATATGAACCCCCCTTCAGTGGGGTTTCTTTTCAGGTTGTTGATAGTGTCCTTTGCTGTGCAAACACTTTTTAGTTTGATGTAGTCCCATTTGTTTATTTTTTCTTTTGTTTCCCTTATCTGAGGAGATATATCAGAAAAAATATTGCTATAAAAAATGTCTGAGATTTTACTGACTAGGTTCTTTCTAAGAATTTTATGGTTTTGAGTCTAACTTTTAAGTCTTTAATTCATTTTGAGTTTATTCATGTGTATGGTGTAAGTTGGTACTCTAATTTCATTTTTTGCATGTATCTATCTGATATTCCCCATATAATTTATTGAATACACTACCTTTACTCCATTGTATGTTTTTGCCTCTTTTGTCAAATATTAATTTACTATAAATGTGTGAGTTTATTGCTGGGCTCTCTATTATGTTCCATTGATATACATGTCTGTTTTTATGTTAGTATGTACCATGCTGTTTTGATTACTATGGCCTTGTATTGTGGTTTGATATCAGGTAGCCTAATTCCTATAACTTTGTTTTCCTTTCTCAAAATTGCTGTTGTTATTTAGGGTGTTTTGTGATTCCATATATATTTTTGGAATATCTGTTCTAGTTCTGTGAAATATGTCATTGGTGTCTTGATAGGAAATGTGTCAAATCTATAGATTGTTTTGCATAGTATGGACATTTTTAAAAATATATTTTTTATTGATTTCAGAGAGGAAGGGAGAGGGAGAGAGAGATAGAAACATTAATGATGAGAGACAATCATTGATCGGCTACTGAAGATCAAGCCTGCAACCTAAGCATGTCCCTTAACCAGGAATTGAATCATGTTGGCGAAGATGTAGAGAATTTGGAACCCTCATACATTGCTGGTGGGAATGTAAGATAGCGAGGCCACTTTGAAAACATTTTGGCAATTCTTCAAAATGTTAAAAATAGAATTACCTTAAAGCTAAAAAATTCCACTCTTATCTGTTGAAGAGGAATGAAAACATTGGTCCATGCAAAAACTTGTGCACAGATGTTCTTAGCAACATTATTTATAATAGCTAGAAAGTGTAAATAACTCAAATGTCCTGACATCTATGCAAGGGAATATTATTTGGCATTAAAGATAATGAAGAACTCCTAGAAGTGGGATCACTGGGCCAAAAGGTAGTTCCTTTTTTTGTTTGTTTGGTTTTTTTAATCCTCACCCAAGGATATTTTTTCCATTGATTTTTAGAGAAAGTGGAAGGGAGAGGGTAGGGCGAGAGTGAAAAAGAGACAGAGGAGAGAGAAATATCAATGTGAGAGAGAGATATCGATTGGTTGCCTCCTGCATGTGCCTGATCAGGGCCAGGGACCAAACCTGAAAACCAGGTATGTGTCCTTGATTGGGAATAAAACCTGAGACCCTCTGATGTGTAGGCCAACGTTCTAACCACTGTGCAATGCTGGCATGGGCCATTTTTTGAGTAAATTCCATACAGTTTTTCATAGTGGCTGCACCAGTCTGCATTGCCACCAGCAGTGTACTAGGGTTCCCTTTTCTTCTCATCCTCGCCAGCATTTGTTGTTTATTGATTCTTAAGAAGACCGAAACACTAATCAGAAAGGATATATGCACCTCTATAGACATAACAGCACATTTTCAATAGCTAAAATCTGGAAAGAGCCCATGTGCCCATCAGTAGATGAGTGGATAAAAAGCTTTGGTACATTTACACAGTGAAGTACTATGCAACTATAAAAAAAAAAGATTTCTTATCCATGTGACAGCATGGATGGATCTGGAAAATATTATGCCGAGTGAAACAAGCCACTTTAAAAAAAGACAAATATCACATGATCTCACTTATAAGTGGAATCTAATGAACATAATAGACTGACTAACAAAATAGGTCCAGAGGTATTGAGACATGGAACAGACTGACATCTCAGAGGTAAGGGGGGGTGGGAGGAGTCAGGAAGAGATTAACCAAAGAACTTACATACATATTAGAGGCTCAGTGCACGAATTCGTGCACCAATGGGGTCCCACGGCCTGGCCTGTGGGTTTGGACCAAAACCCGCTCTCTGACATGCCCCAAGGGGTCCCAGATTGTGAAAAGGCTCAGGCCAGGCCAAGGGACCCCACTGGTGCACGATTGGGGCTGGAGAGGGACATGGGAGTTTGGCCAGCCGGGGAAGGACCACGGAAGGGCTCCAGGGCATGTCCAGTCCAACTCGCTCAGTCCTGATTGGCTGGACCCTAGCAGCAAGCTAACCTACCAATCAGAGTGTCTGCCTCCTGGTGGTCAGTGCACGTCATAGCAAGCAGTTGAGCAGCCTTAGCATATCATTAGCATATTACACTTCAATTGGTTGAACGGATGACCGGACACTTAGCATATTAGGCTTTTATTATATAGGATTATATAGGATATGCATAACCAGTAGACACAGACAGTAGTGTGGTGAAGGCCTAGGGTGGGGCAGGGACTGGGAAGAGGGGCATAAAGGAGGGAAGAAATTAAGAGACATCTATAACACAGTCAACAATAAAAATATTTTTAAAAATGTTTTTAATAGTGAAGTACTGATAGCTGCTAAATCATGGATGATTCTTGAAAACATTAAGCTAAGTGAAGGAAGCCAGTCACAATAGACCACACTCATGTTTATTATTCCATTTACACGAAATGTCCAGAATAAGACAGATCATAGAAGCAGACGGTAGATTAGGGATTGCTTAGGCCAGTGATGGCGAACCTATGACACGTGTGTCAGAGGTGACATGCGAACTCATTTTTTTGGTTGATTTTTCTTTGTTAAATGGCATTTAAATATATAAAATGAATATAAAAAATATAAATCTTTGTTTTACTATGGTTGCAAATATCAAAAAATTTTTATATGTGACACGGCACCAGAGTTAAGCTAGGGTTTTTCAAAATGCTGACACACCAAGCTCAAAAGGTTTGCCATCACTGCTTTAGGCAGATGCTGGTGTAGTGGACAGTGGGTGCATGGGGAATCTCTAATGGGTACTGGGATTTATTTTCAGATGATGAAAAATTCTAACACTAGATTATGAGATTGTGGTATTGCATAACTCTTTGAATATATTTAAAAAATTAAATTGTGCCTTTGGAATGGGTGAGTTGTGTGGTATCCTATATAATAATACCCTAATATGCAAATCAACCAAATGGCGAAATGACTGGTCACTATGCCGTGCACTGACCACCAGGGGGCAGATGCTCAGTGCAGGAGCTGCCTCCTGGTGTCAGTGCACTCCCACAGGAGGAGCACCGCTCAGCCAGAAGCCGGGCTCATGGCTGGCAAGCACAGGGGCAGTGGCGGGAGCCTCTCCCACCTCTGTTGCAGACAGGCAGTAAGGAGTTAGGGATCCTGGACTGTGAAAGCCCCAGGCTGTGAGATGTCCACCTGCCAGTTTAGGCCTGATCTCTGAGGGGATCAGGCCTAAGCTGGCAGATGGACATCTCCCGAGGGGTCCCGGATTGCAAGAGGGCTCAGGCCGGACTGAGGGACCGCCCCCCTCCCCCGAGTGCATGAATTTTGTGCACTGGGCCTCTAGTGTAAATTATCCTATCTAATAATAGACAAACATGGTAATTAACCATACCTCCGCTACGCTTCCCATTGGCTAATCAGCAGGATATGCAAATTAACTGCCAACAAAGATGGCGGCCAGCAGCCGCGCAGCTGAAGTGAACATGAGGCTTGCTTGCTCCAGTGATGGAGGAAGCCAAGGTCCCCCGCCTGCCACGGCCCAGCTCTGAGCTCCGGATGCAACAATGTTGCAATTATTGAAGCTAAACAAACCCCAGGTACCTGCTTTCAGCCGTCGCAGGCTCAGAGCTTAGAGCGCCAGTGATGGCAATAGAGTTTCAATTATACAAGCTAAACAAATCCCAGATACCTGCTTTCAGCCAGCCATGGCCTCAGAGCTGAGCCGGCTTTCAGCTCCAGTGACAGTTATATAAGGTAAATAAATCCCAGAATTAAAAAAAAAAAAAGAGGCTGGGAGCTTCAGTCGTCCGCCAGCCTGAAAACGGCCCTCAGCCCCTCACCCACACTGGCCAGGCACCCCAGTGGGGACCCCCACCCTGAAGGGGGTGTGATCAGCTGCAAACAGCCATCAGCCCCTCATCCAGGCTGGCCAGGCACCCCAGTGTGGACCCCCACCCTGAAGGGGGTGTGACCAGCTGCAAACAGCCATCAGCCCCTTACCCAGGCTGGCCAGGCACCCAAGCGGGACCCCCACCCTGATCTGGGACACCCATCAGAGCAAACCAGCCGGCCCCCTCCTGTGCTCCAGGCCTCTATCCTATATAGTAAAAGGGTAATATGCAAACTGACCCTAACAGCAGAAAGACTGGGAATGACTGATCACTATGACACACACTGACCACCAGGGGGCAGATGCTCAATGCAAGAGCTGCCCTCTGGTGGTCAGGGCGCTCTTACATGGGAGGAGCTCTGCTCAACCACAAGCCAGTCTGATGGCTGCCAGTACAGCGGTGGTGGTGGGAACCTCTCCTGCCTCCTCAGCAGCGCTAAGGATGTCCGACTGCAGCTTAGGTCTGCTCCCCGCTGGCAAGTGGACATCCCCTGAGGTCTCTCGGGCTGCCAGAGGTATGTCTGATTGCCATCTTAGGCCCAATCCCCCGGAGAGCTGGCCTAAGTCAGCAAGTGGTCATCCCCCGAGGGGTCCCAGACTGCGAGAGGGCACAGGCTGGGCTGAGGGAACCCCTACCCCCGAGTGCACAAATTTTTGTGCACCGGGCCTCCAGTATTCTAATAAACCTTTTAGCAAAAAAAGTGACACTCCATTTTGTATTCCTGACAGCAGAGTGTATGAACTTATAATTGCCCATTTTAATGTTAATCAACACACACTAAGAAATTTACCAATTTGTTAAACTGGAACAGTGGTTCAACTGAAGGAGATTTTGCCCCCGTGCCCTCCCCCCCCCCGCCCCCCCCCCGCCCCCCCCCCCCCCAGTGGACATCCAGCAATGTCTGGAGATACTTGTGGTTGTCACTGCTGGGATGGGGGATGCCACTGGCCTCTAGTAGAAGCCAGGGGTGCTGTAAGCACACTATGAGGCATAGGCAACTCCCTACACCACATACTCATCCAACCCAAAAGGTCACTACTGTCAAGGTGAAGATACCCCAAACTCGAAATAGCATCTTGTTTTAATTTATATTTCTTTGATTATTCATAAGAGTAAATTTTTCCACATGTTTTCCAAATAGCTATATTTTATAAATTTTCTGTTACATTTCTCATCAATTTGTATGAGTTCCTTATACTAAGATATTAACTCTGTATTTTATTTACTGAGTTTGTTTTCTTTCAGTTTTTTTTCTGCCAAATTTTAAGTTTATATTGACCATCAATATGTTTTTGTTTGGTCAGGCATCATTTTTTAATTGTATCTAGTCTAGGAAGTTCTTCCCCCAGCTGCCTACCACTCCCCTAATAATCTCATTTGTTAAAGATATATTTTTATTGATTTCAGAGAGGAAGGAAGAGGGAGAGAGGGAGAGAAACATCAATGATGAGAGAGACTCATTGATCAGCTGCCTCCTGCATGCCCCCTACTGGGGATGGAGCCTGCAGCCTGGGCATGTGCCCTGACCAGGAATAGAACCTCCTGGTTCATAGGTAGAGGCTCAATCACTGAGCCATGCTGGCTGGGCAGTAATCTCATTCTTACTGAATTCTTTTTTCTTAGAGTTTTATCTTATCACATTTACTTTTATAAAGTGCACATATAATTTATTATAATGTGCATTATGAGATAATTTTAGAAATAATTTTTTTTCTAAATGGTAATGTCTGGTCTTCTTCCATTTGGAGAAATATTGGCTTACACAGTGTATTTCAGGTTCAAGATAACCTTCAAAAAAATGAAGGTTTCCAAGGGTTTATGCAAGAGAGGGCATGTGTAATGACTCCTTGTCTTTCTTAACAATGGAGTACAATGACATTTCGTAAGGTGGTTACTCGCCTCATACAGTAAAAGCAGTAGTCACATGTCAGTCTTGCAGAAATATATAAGTAAATATCAAAGCTGGAAATGGAAATTGTTTGCAGTTTGGAATTAATAATTCACTAGTTATTAATGAATTTTCTGATATTAGCAAAGAGTTAGGGAAAGTGATTCTCTGTTTGTATTTGGTAAGAAGTAGGACAGTATATCTAATCAAGAAATTAAAAGGTGTTGTTAGTTTATAACATAATACAGAAGTTTTATGACTCTTTGATAATCTATCAGTTGAGTAAATGAATGGGAATAATTATAGATATCTTCCTATTGTTGTACAGATGGAGAATGAGTTAGATTCCGCTCGTTCTGAAATAGAACTCCTTAGAAGTCAGATGACAAATGAGAGAATCTCCATGCAGAATCTAGAAGCTTTGCTGGTGGCCAATCGGGACAAAGAATATCAGTCTCAGATAGCGCTTCAAGAAAAAGAATCTGAAATTCAGCTGCTTAAAGAACACCTGTGTTTGGCAGAAAATAAAATGTGAGTTTGTTAGCAGTATAATAACAAAGTCATATTCCTTAAATTTTTGATACTTTATTGGTTAGTAGAATTTTAAAGCTGGAATTTATATAATTTAAGGATCCATAATTAGCTATTAATTAAACTGAGCACCAGAAATATTATGATTTGCCAAAAATTTAGTGCTAGTTTCTATTATATGTTTAGCTAAATTGATTTAAATTTAAGTTTAACCATTGTGTTGGTTGTTTCCAATAGAGCTTTGGGTATAATAAGATATCTGGTCTAAAATACTGTCTTTAGGAAATAAAGACAGTATTAGAAAAAAAACACACTTCTGAAACCAGAATTTTTCTATATATGAACCCACCTGGCATTGCTCCCCAATCTTTCCATTTGTCACACTGTATTTGCTTGTGTACCTATAATTGTACACACTAGATACCTGCAAGGACTCCTGCATTCCCAGAATACTGAAGACTTCCCTTAGAGCAGTGGTTCTCAACCTTCTGGCCCTTTAAATACAGTCCCTCATGTTGTGACCCAACCATAAAATTATTTTCATTGCTACTTCATAACTGTAATGTTGCTACTGTTATGAATTGTAATGTAAATATCTGATATGCAGGATGGTCTTAGGCGACCCCTGTGAAAGGGTCGTTCGACTGCCAAAAGGGTCGCAACCCACAGGTTGAGAACCACTGACTTAGAGCATGATTGTGGCTGCTTCTTTCAGCATCCCAGCACCATTAGCAGCTTATTCCATGACCCTGCTGGGAGGGTGGGTGGAAATGCCTGCCTGGAGAGTGAATGTTCTATTGTAAACTTGGTCACCTCTCACCAAAAACAGAGGCATGGGGACCCCCAGCCTCTGTTCTTACCTGTCTCCTCTGTAACACTTTCATCCAGCCTCAACTCTGCCCTCCCGTCTGAGCATGGGGTCTGGGGAGGGACAGGAATCATGGTCTCAGGAATCAGCCACTCACAGGAGCCCCTGACTGAGCCCAACCTGTAAAGCCAAAGCCAGTTCCTTCAGAAACTGTTTCCAGGTTATGGCAGCTGTCACTGAGTCCTTAGTCACTGCCGCTGGGCTGTTGTGCTACCTTTAACCGGTTCTGCCAGGTCACTTTCTCAAGCCAGAGGTGGAAATCTCTTAAGAATGTAACCTTAAAGACTACCTTCTGTTTTAGACTGGCTGATCAGTACTGTCCGTTACCCTGGTAAACACGATCAGCCTGTGTGTTCTAGAGTGCTGTCCTGGGAACAAGCAGAGAGGGGAGCGCTCCGTACAAGCAGCATTCGTCTCTGTCGTTATCTTCCTGATGACAGGGCGCCGTGTTATGGGTGTTTGTGGCATGGCTTAGCCCTAAAGGAGATCCTGTTAAATGGAGGAGAGTGTGCGTGGGAATGTCAGATTTAATTCTGAGTGTACATAAAGCACTTGGTTGATCTAATATATAACAGACCATATGAATTATGGTGCTAGTGAATTCCAGTTTTGATTATTTGGTTATACCATTACTCAAGAGTACAATACTTTAAAGTACTTCTATAAAAATAATGTGCTATAAATAGATAATAGAGATAGATAAGAGATAATATTACTTCATGTAAACACAAGAAAACTGACACAGAGAAAGTTGAACTAATTTAATGTGATTGGCACACCTTAAGCTTTTCAAGTAGGCTACCTGTACATTTACTACACCTAAAATTGGCATATACGTCCATAAAGATCACAGTTTGGCTTGGATCCAGCTGAGAACATTGCCAACATGGTTCAGAAGTTCTAGACGTTTAAAAGTCTAATCAACTCTCTCTCTTACATTCTTTTACACAGGGCCATCCAGAGTAGAGATGTGGCCCAGTTCAGGAATGTCGTCACGCAACTGGAAGCTGATTTAGACATTACCAAAAGACAGCTAGGGACCGAGCGCTTTGAAAGGTAAGTTGGTCTCTATCCAGTATTTAGGCTGGGAGCATTCTTTCTTAGATAACAACAGATTCTGGTTATTCCATGATGTGGAAATTGAACTTCAGTTTTACTGGATTAATAATGTCATTGGATATAAAATTTAAGAAGTTCTGTTTTAAACTTTTTTGCATTAGGGAGAGGGCTGTGCAAGAACTTCGCCGCCAGAACTACTCAAGTAATGCTTATTATTTGAATTCTACAATAAAGCCAATTACAAAATGTCATTCACCGGAACGTGCTCACCACCGATCTCCTGACCGAGGCCTGGATCGATCCCTAGAAGAGTGAGTGGTTTAAGGGTCCTTTCTCTGGGGACCATATAGCAATATATACAGTGACTATTTGAGGATGTAAGGAAACTCAGTAACAGTCTGTCAGGAATAGTGCTATTGAAACGTGATTAGTTATGTTTACATAAAAAGAAAGTATTTTGACTATTAGTTTTATATAAATATTCCAAAGTGAACGATTTCTATTTTATCTGTTTACATAAATTTTATTTTTAAAATCTGATTTTCTTTTTATTTCTACATCCATTTGTATTAAATTTTTATTGAATTTTTAGAGAGAGAGGAAGGGAGAGAGAGAGTGACACCCACAGAGAGAGAGACAACAATTTGTTGTTCTACTTATTTATGTATTCATTGTGGATCAAACCCACAACCTTGGCATTTCTGAAATTTTACTGCCTATATTTTCTTCTAGGATTTTTATGGTTTCATGACTTACATTTAAATCTTTTATCCATTTGAGTTCACTCTTGTGTATGGTATAAGTTGGGGTCTAGTTTAAATTTTTTTTTGCATGTATCTGTCTAATTTTCTCAACACCATTTATTGAAAAGACTGTCTTTACTCCATCTTATGCTTTTGCTTTCTTTGTCAAATATTAATTGACCACAGAGACGTGGATTGATTTCTGGGCCGTCTGTTTTGTTAGTTCTTCTTTAAATGTTTGGTAAAATTCACCTATGAATTTTACCAGGGCTTTTGTTTGTTGGGAGTTTTTTCATTGCTGCTTCAATTTTATTAGTTGCAATCATCTATTCAGGTTTTCTGATTCTCCTGATTCAATTTTGGAAGATTGTATTTCCTAGGAATTTATCCATTTCAATTTGTTGTTCAATTGTTGGCATATAGTTGTTCATATTATTTTCCTATACTCTTTTGTAATTGTTACTTCTCCTCTTTAATTTCTGATCTTATTTATTGCATCCTCTTTTTTTCATGGTCACTCTGGTTAAAGGTCTGTCAATCTTTTTTATTGTGTCAAAGAACCAGTTCTTGGTTTCATTGATCTTTTGTATTGTTTTTTCAGTTTCTATGTCATTTATATCCACTGTGATCTTTATTATTTCCTTCCTTCAGTTTACTCTGGGCTTTTTTTGTTGCTTCTTTTCTAATTCCTTTAAGTGGATGGTTAGATTGTTTATTTGAGATTGTTCTTGTTTCTTGAGGTATTCTTTGAGAATATTTCATGTGTACTTGAGAAGAATGTATATTCTGTTGTTCTACCATGAAATATTCTGTAAATATCAAGGTAGTTTTCAACTACCCTATGTATTTTGATTGGAGTATTTAAGCCACTTATATTTAAAGTGATTTATTGATACTTACAAATTTATTGCCATTTCATTCTCTGTAGTCTCCTCTTCTTCCTCCCCTTCCTCCTCCTCCTCCTCTGCCTCCTCCTTCTTCTGCTTCCTTCTCATTCTCTTTCTTTTTCTTCACCTTTAAGAAAACCCTTTAACATTTCTTATAATACTGGTTTATTGGTAATCAACTCCCCTAGCTTTTTCTTGTCTTTGAAACTCCTTCTCCTTCAATTTTAAATGATAACCTTGCTGGGTAAAGTAGTCTTGGGTATAGGTCTTTGCTTTTCATTATTTTGAGTATTTGATGCCAATCCCTTCTGGCCTGAAATGTGTCTGTTGAGAAATCAGCTGACAGTCTTATGGGAGCTTCCTTGTATGTAGCTAACTGCTTTTCTCTTGCTGCTTTTCAGATTTTCTCTTTATCTTTAACCTTTGCATTTTAACTATGATGTGTCTTGATATGGGCCTCTTTAGGTACATCTTGTTTGGGACTCTGCGCTTCCTGGACTTATGTTATTTCCTTCACCACATTAGGGAAATTTTCAGCCATTATTTCTTCAAATAGATTCTCAATACCTTCCTTTCTCCCTCTCTCTTTTTCTGGTACCTCTATGATGCAGATGTTGTTATGATTCATGTTGTCCCAAATGTCCCTTAAACTATCCTCATATTAGAATTTTTTTTCTTTGCTGCTCTAATTGAGTTTTTTACTACCTTGTCTTCTAAATTTCTGAATCAAAGTCTACTTCATCCAACCTACTGTTTGTTCCTTCTAGTACAGTGATGGCGAACCTTTTGAGCTCGGCGTGTCAGCATTTTGAAAAACCCTAATTTAACTCTGGTGCCGTGTCACATATAAAAATTTTTTTATATTTGCAACCATAGTAAAACAAAGATTTATATTTTTGATATTTATTTTATATATTTAAATGCCATTTAACAAAGAAAAATCAACCAAAAAAATGAGTTCGCGTGTAACCTCTGACACGCGTGTCATAGGTTCGCCATCACTGTTCTAGTATATTCTTCATTTCAGATACTGTGTACTTCCTTTTTGACTGGTTCTTCTTTATGGTTTCTGTATATATTTTTATGCTTGCTGTCTCTTTGTTGAAGTTCTCACTAGTTCCTTTAGCATCTTTATAAACATTTTTTTTTTAACGCAAATTGCTTACCCTCATTTTATTTAGCTCTTTTTCTGGAGATATCTCCTGGTTTGTTTGTTTTTTGTTTGTTTTTTTACTTGGGGCATGTTTCTTTGTCTCACTATTTTGTCCATCTCCCTGTGTTTGTTTCTATGTATTAGGTAAATCTATATCTCCCAGTCTTGGTAGGGTGAACTTACGTAGTAGGTGTCCTGTGGGACCCAGTGGTGCAGTCTCTTTCCTCATCTGAGCTGGGTGCTCTAGTAATGTCCCTTGTGTGTGTTTTGTGAGCCCTCCTGTTGTGGTTGAGTCTTGAGCTTGCTATTGGACTGTTCATTAGTGAGTTTGACACCCAGGATGGCTGACTATGAGGATTGTTCCTGATCACAGAGTATGAGGTGCTATGCAGGTGCTGACCACATAAAGTAGAATTCTCCTCAGCAGGGTCTGGTGCCTGCCAAGATCTCCCTTTGGATGTGCCACTTGTGCAGTTAATTGGATCCTGCTCTGATGTTGTCTGAAGCTGGCCACTGGGTGTGTTTGTTCTGGGGCATTTTGGGAGAGACTCTGGTGCAGGTCAATGTCACTGTGATGGCTCAGAGCTACTTGTTTGGAGCTACAAAGTGATTCATAGTTTGTAGCTGCCTCTGCTGGGCCTTGGTGTGTGTGGAAGACCAAGCTGCATACCAAAGCCAGCTTCCACTAGCACCAGGCCTGGGGACAGGTCAGCAAAAATTGCAAGGCATCTGCAGTTCTTCCTTTGCTGGCCTCCACCTGCTGACTGCCTTCAGTCACTGGAAAAGCCTCTTATAGTACTTGAATTGCATGCAGTAGGTTGTCAGTGAGTCACCAGGTAGGGAAAGTGGTGTTCACCAGATTGATACAAGTTCAAACTCTTACCAGTGCTGCGTCAGAGGCATCAGCAAAAGTCCCAGGATATACAAAGTCTAGCTCCCACCTGCCAGGTTCCTACAGACCTTTGTAGTGGGGCAGAGTCTCAGTGAGTGGTGAGTAGGGTGAGGCCAGCAGAGTTTTTCAAGCCTAAACAGACCAGCATTTGGCCAGTTGAAAGTAGGGCTCCGTGCAAGAAAAATGGACCTCATCCTAGAGCCACACAACTCAGTCTGTCCCAGATTCAGTCCAGGCCTCCTTGGCAGGAAGGGACCACCAAGAGTCAGGATGAGGCCGCCAGGAGCCCAGAGGTTGGGTCTAGTGTATCTCCCTTGATGGGAAGACACCCATCAAGTTCACAGGAAAGTGGGGGGATTGACCCCACCCCAAAGCCACATACCTCAGTCAAGGATACCCCTGAGTCTGCTGAGACCTCTGTACCATGGCCCAGTCAGCTGACTCCATGAGCTCTGCAGGGTGTGGCAATAGGGAGTTGAGAGGATAGGGCTTTTGTATTCCCTCAGGCTGATGCCATAAGGAAGGGAGTGCTCCACCCAAAAAAGATAGCATCTGCAGTTTGAGAATGGGACTCAGCACACGAATCCTGGCGGCTGCCCCTTTGGCTCTCTCCCCAAAGTTATAAACCCATCTCTCCTCACAGGCCTCTAGTCTGCTCTTCCCTCTCTCTGCTGGAATACAGGGTGACTGGCTGTGAATAAGATTTTGTGCATTGGTGCTCTAAGAGGAGGTCTGGTTCTTAGAGGGCCCCTACCTCTCCATGCAGGACAGAATCCCTGCTGGTTTTCACAGTTAGATTTTATGTGGGCTCCTTTTCCCAGTTCTGGTGCTCTGGGCCAGGGAGCTAGGTGAGCGCTTGAGATCCCGTGCTTCTCATGGTGAACCCCCTGCAATTGAGATATCCCTCCAGAACCTCAACTGCCACCTGTGGGTGCAGGCTGGCCTTTTTCATGGCTCTGCCCTTCTTACCATTTTTATGTGGCTTCTATTAATCCTTGGTTATAAGACTTCTGTTCAGCTAGTCTTTACTTGATTATTCAGGTTGTTCTATATTTAGTTGCAATTCCAGTTCTGTCCTTGGAGGAGGTGAGTGTAAATTCCACCTACTCTGCCGTCATCTTGAATCTTCTGACTTAACTTTTGCTGTTAGTTTTAAATGGTATCCTTTGATGGCCACCTATTATTTAGACAATGAATTTACTTAATTTGCTTTTCTCTAACCACTGGTCTGTTTCTTGTTCCTTTGCCTTTTCCAGGCTGTCATATAAATGAAATCTTATCATATATAGCCTCTAATGGCTGGCTTTCACTTAGCATAACATATTAGAGATTTCCCCAGGTTTTCATGTGCTTCAGATGTTGTTGCATATTTCTTTTAACTACTGAATGATATTCCATTGTGTGGGTGTACCAATTTTGTTTTATTTTACTTTTTATCTATATATATAAAGAGCCAGGGGCCATCACATCCAAAACAACTGAATGGATGACCAAACAGGCTGCATGGGGTGACTAGGCCGGCAGGGCGGGCAGTGAGGGGCAATCAGGATGGCAGAGGGGGGCAGTTGGGGGTGACTAGGCTGGCAGAGGGGGACAGTGAAGGGCAACCAGGCCAGTGGGGGGGGGCAGTTAGGGGTGACCAGGCCAGCAGGAGGGGGCAGTTGGGGACGACCAGGCCAGCAGGGGGGCAGATGGGGGTGAGTAGGCTGGCAGGGGAGCCAGTGAGGGGCAACCAGGCCGGCAGGGGGCAGTTGGGGGTGAGTAGGCTGGCAGGGGAGCCAGTGAGGGGCGACCAGGCTGGCAGGGAGGGCAGTTGGGGGTGACCTGGCCAAGAGGGGGCGGCAGTTGGGGGCAACCAAGGCCAGCGGAGGGGGGGCAGTAAGGGGTGACCAGGCTAGCGGAGGGGGGGTCAGTTAGGGGCGACCAGGCCAGCAGAGGGGGGCTGTTGGGGATGACCAGGCTGGTGGGGGGGGCCAGTTAGGGGCGATCAGGCCAGCAGAGGGGGGCTGTTGGGGATGACCAGGCTGTTGGGGGGGCCAGTTAGGGGCAATCAGGCAGGCAGGCAGGTGAGCAATTAGGAGCCAGCAGTCCTGGATTGTGAGAGGGTGCAGGCTGGGCTGAGGGGACCCCTGCGCCCCCCCTCCCCCCCCCCCCCCCCCCCCGCCATGCACGACTGTCGTGCATCAGGCCTCTAGTTTGGAAAGAATTACAGTATAACTGGTAGGTGCAAAAATAGTTATAGAGAGTTACCCATGGCCTTCCCCCAGTTTACCAATGACAATATCTTACAAACCAAGAGATTAACATTGGTACAATGTTAATATAGGCCTTTTTCAGTTTTCACCAGTTTTTGCATGCACTCATGTGTGTGCAGCTTTTTTTACAAACCACCCATATTTCATCACCACAATCAAGACACTGAATTGTTCCATAAGCAACAAGGAACTCAATAGCTCGTGATATCCCTTCATAGTTAAAGCACACACCCACCACCTGGCAAGCACTAATTTCTTCTCCACCTCTGTAATTCTATCATTTCGAGAATATTATAGAAATGGGATCACACACACTACGTAACGTTTTGAGATAGATTTTTTTTTTATTTAGCACAATGTTCTTGAGATCCATTCAAGTTGTATGTAATAATAATCCATTCCCTTTTATTGTTGACTATGATTCCAAGATATGGATGTATCACCATTTGTAAAAACTGAGCAAAAGAAATATACACTGTATCTGTGTTTCTTCACAGAAGTTGGGAAAAATCTTAAGTATTCCTGAAGTAATACTAGAATATATTTTTATACATGGTGAAATCTTTGAATTAAAAATATTAATGTGCACAATTTTCTTCTCTCTCATAGGAATCTTTGCTATAGAGATTTCTGACATGCGGAAAGATTCTTCACATACTTGGGAAAGGTCAAAATGTTAAACTGATTTTTTTTTCTATTTGATTGCATTTATTTTTGAATCCTTGACAATGTTAAATGTATATATTAACTTTGTGCCTCTGAATCTGTTCTCATGTGCCATATTGCAGAGATCAGAGATGACTTACAAAAACAAAAATGCATGTGGCTCTTTCTACCCATACAGTAATAGTGAGTGTAAAGTCCACTTACTTCACTATTGAACACTGTTAACTATCCGGAGTAAATAAAGAAGCTTGTAAAAAAGAGGGAAACGTGTTTTTTACAAAACTGATTTCCTTACTTTTCTTGGTATCTCAAATAATTGGTAGGTTATTTTTCTTTGTTACTTATCCTTTCTTGGCTGGAGAAGTCCTGCCAAAATAGGCACAGTTTACTGATCCTGGCCTGGGTCCCAATATGCCACTTTGGACCCAGCCTGATGTAAATTCCAGGCCATAATCTGACTTCAAAGCAGCAGATAGTAGGAGTGTGTCAGGATTTTTAAGTCCATAATATTGTACCACTGATTAGCATACATTTCTACAATTGTGTTTACCATACCATTTTTAGAAAGGCAGGTGATGCTATATCTGTCAAGAATGTAAGATTTTTTTAAAATCTGTATTTTTAATAAGTTTTCTTTAAAACATTAAAGTACTGCAATCAACTTAATTGCCATTTTATTTTTTTATTTTTTTGCCTGTGGCAGGTGTTTGTTTTCTGAGTAACCACTCCATTGGCGCTTCCTTATTTCCCCTAAAACCCTCTAAATCTCTTTTCTTTTCTGTCCATTGACTTTGAATTAAGAGCCTGAACACTACTGCATTTTACTGATATTATCTATTTGTATTCTTGCCATTTATTTTTTAAAAATCTGTCATTAATAGTATTCATAGGATGTAGACAGTTTCTCATTGTATACAATCACTATTCAGTATGACTACAATAATGTAGGATGGGGACCTGGTTTAGGACTTGTTTAATCATTATCACTCTGATATTTTGCCATAAGGCCATGCTTCATATTTACTTTTAATTTGATTTTTAAAAACCTTGAGACTTATTCATCTAGTTCAAGACACTCATTACATATTGGTTTAAAAATTGAATAATTTAAAATATGGTGTCCTTTTATAAACATTTTGGACAATAATATGAAAAAAGTTTTTGGTAAAAACAGTTGGTGCTAATATTAAATAATATCTTAATAAATATGCAACATTAACCTTTGCTAGGTGACTCAATGACCTAAGCACTATGTCATTACAACATTAATTTTAATCTGTCCACCTCCTAGATGACCTGACAAGGAGCTGAGTATCACCTATCACACATACTTTACATGTTGTATGTGGAGGGCAGTATGTCAGGAAAAGGGCATGAGATAAATAAGAATGAAGTATGTAAGCAAATATTTCCATACTTGATTAAAAGTATACTATACTTGACTTGTGCCATTAATTACAGAATATTTAAAAGGAAAATCATTTGGTAAGTATACAGAGGCCAATATTATCCAAAGGTAGGGAAACCTCAACTGTATTCTGTTAAAACTCAAAGAAAAAAAATTTTCTTATAGTAATATTTAAGGACATTCATTATTTTTAATAAGATTCTAATTACTTAATGTAAATATATATTAGCCTATTGATGTAATTGGGATCACTGAATGCAATAAAATGCACAATACAAAAACTATACCAAACATATTCTCTCTCCTTTTTTTTTTTTTTTAGTCTTCAATTCGCTCTGATTTATTTTTTATTTTTATTTTTTTAAATTAAATCTTTATTGTTCAGATTATTACATTTGTTCCTCTTCCCCCCCCCCCATAACTCCCCTCCTCCCAGTTCCCACCCCACCATCCGCCCTCACTCCCCACCCACTGTCCTCATGCATAGGTATACAATTTTTGACTGGTCTCTTCCCGCATCCCCCACACTCCTTTCCCCCCACAAGAATAGTCAGTCCATTCCCTTTCTATGTTCCGGATTCTATTATAATCACCAGTTCATTCTGTTCATCAGATTATTTATTCACTTGATTTTTAGATTCACTTGTTGATAGATGTGTATTTGTTGTTCATAATTTGTATCTTTACCTTTTTCTTCTTCCTCTTCTTAAAGGATACCTTTCAGCATTTCATATAATACTGGTTTGGTGGTGATGAACTCCTTTAGCTTTTCCTTAATACTGGTTTGGTGGTGATGAACTCCTTTAGCTTTTCCTTATCTGTGAAGCTCTTTATCTGATCTTCAATTCTGAATGATAGCTTTGCTGGATAAAGTAATCTTGGTTGTAGGTTCTTGCTATTCATTACTTTGAATATTTCTTGCCACTCCTTTCTGGCCTGCAAAGTTTCTGTTGAGAAATCAACTGACAGTTGTATGGGTATTCCCTTGTAGGTAACTGAGTTTCTTTCTCTTGCTGCTTTTAAGATTCTCTCTTTGTCTTTTGCTCTTGGCATTTTAATGATGATGTGTCTTGGTGTGGTCCTCTTTGGATTCCTTTTGTTTGGGGTTCTCTGCGCTTCCTGGACTTGTAAGTCTATTTCTTTCACCAGGTAGGGGAAGTTTTCTGTCATTATTTCTTCAAATACGTTTTCAATATCTTGTTCTCTCTCTTCTTCTGGCACCCCTATAATTCGGATGTTGGTACGCTTGAAGCTGTCCCAGAGGCTCCTTACTATCTTCGTATTTTCGGATTCTTTTTTCATTTTGCTTTTCCGGTAGGGTGTTTTTAGCTTCTTCGCATTTCAAATCTTTGACTTGATTCTTGTGATCCTCTGGTCTGCTGTTGGGATTCTGTATAATATTCTTTATTTCAGTCAGTGTATGTTTAATTTCTAGTTGGTCCTTTATCACAACATCAAGGGTCTCACTAGATTTCTTGAGTATCTCACTACATTTATCGGCGGTTTCTAGGAAGTTCTTGAAAAACCTTAAAAGTGTGGTTGTGAATTCTATATCCAGTAGTTTGCTTTCCTCCATTTCTGTCATATGTGCCCTGTTTCTTTGTCTTGGCATTTTTTATGCTTCGCTGTGTTGATAGAGTGGCTTTCTGTGCTAAGTGTCCTATAGGGCCCAGTGGCTCAGCCTCCCCAATTACCTGAGGTGGACACTCTTGGTGCATGCCCTGTGGGCTTTGTGCACAGTCTTGTTGTAGTTAAGCCTTGATTGTTGTAGGTAACACTGGGAGGATTTGACCTCCAGGCCAATTGGCTGTGAGAATCAGCTGTGTCTAAGGTGGGAGAACTGTGCTGAAGACACCCTTCTGGGGCAAGACTTGCTTCAGTGGGGCTTTGGTGCTCACTGAGTCTGCCCCCTGAGTGTGTCTCTTATGGATCTGCGGAGTTATAATTGGATAGTCCCACTCTGACCACTGGGTACACTGGCTCTTGGATCTAAGGAGGTGATAATCTAGCCTCTGCCTGAGGCTACCCTGCAGAATCCAGGTGTAAAGCAATGCAAGTTGCCCTGGGGCCTTGGGCAGCTGCAGTTTGTTAAGTAATTTTCAGATTATAAAGGGCTGGGCCTTTTATATGCAAAAGTCTCCAGGCACGGCTTGGGCGGGGCGGAGCACCAGGGGATTAACTGGGCTAGCGGAGGGGGCAGTATGGCTGCTCTCAGTCCTGTCCTCAGAGGCCCTGGCAATCGCTGCGTGTGCCTCTGAGAGAAAGCTGCCCTTGAGTACCGACCGATGCCAGACAGTCCCATTTCTCCCATATGAGTCTGGGTCCCCAGAGACTCGCCTGGAACTGGAGCTCAGAGCCTGAGAATCCCTCCCGATTGAAAATGACAATCGTGACCTCAGCCGCCAGCCCACTCCGCATGCACCTCCGCACCTTTGTATTTTACTTCCACACCGCACCTCCTCTGAATCTCAGTATGCTTTTCTCTTTCCTTCTAGTTGTAGAATTTCCACTCAGCCAGCCTTCCTGTGGTTCTGGATGATGTCCGTTTTGTCTTTTAGTTGTATTTTTGAAGTGGTTGTGCGAGGCAGCAATCTCCGGTGTTTACCTCTGCCGCCATCTTGGTTTCTCCCAAACATATTTTTTCTTTGATGACAATAAATCTGAAAAAGAGTTCTCAAGTTTGAAACGTCATGTTTAATCCAAAGCATCCATTCTCACCGAAATAAGGGTGTTTTGAAGAGAATTGTTAACGTTCTGAGTTAAATATCTCACGACATTCTGGGTTAAGTATCTCACAGGCACTAAGTCTCAGTACATCTAAACCAGGGGTGGGCAAACTTTTTGACTCGAGGGCCACAATGGGTTCTTAAACTGGACCGGAGGGCTGGAACAAAAGCATGGATGGAGTGTTTGTGTGAACTAATATAAATTCAAACTAAATATCATTACATAAAAGGGTATGGTCTTTTTTTTTTTTTTTTTTTAGTTTTATTCATTTCAAATGGGCCGGATCCGGCCCGCGGGCCGTAGTTTGCCCACGGCTGATCTAAACTAAATTCAACAATGTCTCCTCTTGCATCTCTACCCCTGTTTCCCACATAGAGTGTCACCAGCTACTGTCAGACGCCTGAATCCTTAGCCCAGATGTCATCACAGGTCGCTCCCTTCCCTCCTCACTGCACAATTTAGTCAACCTAAATGTCACTTCCTACTACATATTGAAGAAATTAAAGAAGACCTAATAAGTGGAAAGACACCCTGTATTCATGTTTTGGAAGCCAAATATTGTTAAGATGGCAATATTCCCCCAAGCCATCTTCAGATTAAATACAATTCTTATTGAAATCACAATGGAATATATATGTAATCTATTTCAGAAATGAAAAAGCCAATCTTAACAGTCATATGAATTGCAAGGGGCCCAAACAATTTTGAAACTGAAGAACAAATTTGGAGGATTCTCATTTCCCAATTTCAAAAACATACTATTAAACTGCAGTAACCAAAATAATGTAGTACTAACATAAGGATAAACAGGGATCAAAGGAATAGAATTGAGAGTCCAGAAATAAATCCATGCTTCTATGGTCAATTGATTTCAACAAGGGTGTCTAGACCAGTGGTTGGCAAATCGCGGCTCGTGAGCC
Source organism: Myotis nattereri (assembly GCF_964212035.1). NCBI lineage: Eukaryota > Metazoa > Chordata > Mammalia > Chiroptera > Vespertilionidae > Myotis > Myotis nattereri. The sequence continues at coordinate 21,734,044 of NC_138085.1, forward strand.
ACATGCGGCTCTTTGGCCCCTTGAGTATGGCTCTTCCACAAAATACCACATGGGGATGCGCACGTACAGTGTGATTGAAACTTTGTGGCCCATGCGCAGAAGTCGGTTTTCGGCCTGGGAGAGCCTATTTTGAAGAAGTGGCGTTAGAAGAAGTGGGGGGTATCGGTCTGTCGGTCCGGCGATGGGAGACGAGGCACAGGCGGGCCGCGGGATACGCAGCACGAGAGCGGCACGCGCAATTCATGCACGAGTTGAGTGAGCCAGTCAGTCAGCAGTCTCATATGCAGTTGTTAGTGCTAGTCGTGCCTGCAAATCGCACGCTGGTGACAAAAGTAGCTACTCAAAGCATAAAGTTACCTGTATTTTTCCAACCAGCTGCAAATCCTACAGGTATTTTTGTCATCAATTTAAGAATTGTAATAATTTTGTGTTGATGGCTTTATTATTATTATTTTTAGATTCTTAATTAAATCTTTATTGTTCAGATTATTACATTTGTTCCTCTTTTTCCCCCCCATAACTCCCCTCCTCCCAGTTCCCGCCCCACCATCCGCCCTCACTCCCCACCCACTGTCCTCATCCATAGGTGCACGATTTTTGTCTAGTCTCTTCTCGCATCTCCCACACCCCTTTCCCCCCCAAGAATAGTCAGTCCATTCCCTTACTATGTCCCTGATTCTATTATGATCACCAGATTATTTATTCACTTGATTCTTAGATTCACTTGTTGATAGATGCATGTTTGTTGTTCATAATTTGTATCTTTACCTTTTTCTTCTTCTTCCTCTTCTTAAAGGATACCTTTCAGCATTTTATATAATACTGGTTTGGTGGTGATGAACTCCTTTAGCTTTTCCTTATCTGTGAAGCTCTTTATCTGACCTTCAGTTCTGAATGATAGCTTTGCTGGATAAAGTAATCTTGGTTGTAGGTTCTTGCTATTCATCACTTTGAATATTTCTAGCCACTCCCTTCTGGCTTGCAAAGTTTCTGTTGAGAAATCAGCTGACAGTCGTATGGGTATTCCCTTGTAGGTAACTGAGTTTCTTTCTCTTGCTGCTTTTAAGATTCTCTCTTTGTCTTTTGCTCTTGTCATTTTAATGATGATGTGTCTTGGTGTGGTCCTCTTTGGGTTTCTTTTGTTTGGGGTTCTCCGTGCTTCCTGGATTTGTAAGTCTATTTCTTTCACCAGGTAGGGGAAGTTTTCTGTCATTATTTCTTCAAATACGTTTTCAATATCTTGCTCTCTCTCATCTTCTTGCACCCCTATAATTCTGATGTTGGTACGCTTGAAGCTGTCCCAGAGGCTCCTTACACTATCTTCGTATTTTCGGATTCTTTTTTCATTTTTCTTTTCTGGTTGGGTGTTTTTAGCTTCTTCGCATTTCAAATCTTTGCCTTGATTCTTGCGGTACTCTGGTCTGCTGTTGGGAGTCTGTATAATATTCGTTATTTCAGTCCGTGTATGTTTAATTTCTAGTTGGTTCTTTATCATAACATCGAGGGTCTCATTAGATTTGTTGAGGGTCTCATTAAGTTTATTAGCGGCTTCTAGACAGTTCTTGAGAGACCTTAAAAGTGTGGTTCTGAACTGAATATCCTCCATTGACAGTTTTGTCCTGTTTCTTTGTCTCCGCATTTTTTTATGCTTTCTTGGTGCACCCCCTAGTGGTCTTTGTGTGCAGTCCTCCTGTAGTTAAGCCTTGATTGTTGTAGTTAATACTAGGGGGATTTGACCTCCAGGCCAGCTGGCTGTGAGAATCAGCTGTGCCTGCAGTGGGAGAACTTTTATCCTCTAGGGAGGTGCTAATCTAGCCTTTGCCTGAGGCTATCCAGCAAATGGCTCTGCGCAGGGCTTGGGCAGGGCGGGTGGGTCGCTCGCGCTCGGGATCAACAGGGTGGGCCGGAGAGAGCAGTTATGGCGGCTCTCAGTTCTGTCCCTAGGGGCTCTGCCTCACAGAGTCCCAGCAACCGCTGCAAACCTCGGAGAGAAAGCTGCCTTCGAGTTCCGACTGAAGCCAGACAGTCCCGCTTCTCCCGTTTGAGTCTGGATCCCTAGAGACTCGCCCGGATCTGGAGCTCAGAGTCTGAAACTCCCTCCCGATTGAAAACAACAACCGCGCCCTCCGCCTCCAGCCCGCTCCACGTGTACTCCGCACCTTAGTATTTCACTTCAGCACTGCGCCTCCTCTGAGTCTGGGTATGATATTCTCTTTCCTCCTAGTTGTAGAATTTCCACTCATCCAGCCTTCCTGTGGTTCTGGATGATGTCCGTTCCGTCTTTTAGTTGTTGTTTGAAGTGGTTGTTTGAGGCAGCAATCTCCGGCGTTAACCTATGCCGCCATCTTGGTTTCTCCCCTCCTCTGCCCATTTTTAAATCAAATTGTTTTTGTTGTTTGTTTGTTTTCGCTATTGAGTTGCATTGAGTTCTTTATATATCTTGGATATTAACCCCTTATCTGATACATGATTTGCATTTTCCTCAATTCTGTAGGATGCCTTTATATGTTGTTAATGGCTTCCTTTGTTGTGCAGAATCTTTTTGTGCTTTAAATTTCTTGTTGCTATTCTCACAGGGAAATTTCGCATTTTATTCTTAAACTTTTAGAAAATGAAGGCCAACTCATACAGCTTCAACAAATAAGATAAAATATATAAATTCCCACTTTTGTCCTTCAGGAAATGAGGAATTATTATTTTATGTTTATTTTGCTTTTTTGGGTAATGTTAATTATATGTATGTAACACTGAGCTGGTATCTATTTAGGCAAGACAAATACAGTGTCCTGTTTTAGAGCGTTAAGGAAAAAATCCATCTTCTGCTTAGTAACAACGTACTTGTGTTTTGTTGAGCTGGATTTATACCAGATTTATCTCAGTAGAAAGCAGACATTATGGTAATTATTCATGCATTGCATCATCTGATATAATAGAAATGTCATTTTATAATATTGTGAAATGGGAGATTTCAGACTTCTTGATATGATAGAAATCTCTTCTGCTTCCTCATTTTTCTTAACAAGTTGGGGAATCCCAGATTGTTATTAAAGGGCCAGTTTCATTTATGACTTTTCCATTAAAGTCGGGGCAATTGGAAGAAAGCCTAGCTCAAGGGCAGCTGGTTACTCCTTCTGTGCACCTGTGTACTTCCGGATAACAGTCTCTAGACAAACAGGCCTGAGGTTTGGTTTACTCCTGATGGGAGTAATGGAGAGAATCAGGATCATGACTCATGGTTGTCTTGTTTTTGACTTTATTTTCCAAGGAAAATGTGGTGTGTGTTTTTAGTATGATTAACATTATATCAAGTTTCAGACATGTAGCATAATGATTTGATACTTGTATGTGTTGCCAAGAAAAGAGTTATCCATACTTAAGTATAAGCATAAGTTGGTATTTATTTTCAGAATGTTCTTGCCATTCTTTTGGTGGATTGTTGCAACATTTCACCAATTCAGCCTCAAGCACCAGTGACTTTAATATAATAGATGTTCAATAAATATGTGTTGAACAAACACATGTATGAAACCTATTTTTACATTCATGAGGATGGAAGTTTTGCCTCAGTGCTTTTCTGTAACCCCAAGAACTCACTGACCTTGCAGTCCAGGGCAGCCCGTCTTAACATGGTTTCTAACGTCTGGGAAATGGCTGATAACATACAGGCCCATCCATTGGCAATACAACTGCTCTACCGAGGGATTCTCCTGTTTACATTTTTGAAACATGGCCCACTTCGCTCCAGCTTTTAAAAATGTCTAACTAAATGAAACATAGCTTTACTAACTCTATGTCATGATTTATATAATCATTTCTTCAGAAAAGAAAGCAAGAAGGACTTTGCAAAAGCGAGTTAAAGGCAGATCCGAGGATGGTCACAGGCAGGAAACAACTCAGGAGCTCTCCCGTGGCAGCCCAGAGCTGTGAAATTCAATGATCAGGTTAATCCACGATGCAACAGTCCCTTCGGCCATTTTCAGGACTTCTATTTGGACAAAGACAGTTAATCCTGGAGTTTGTAAGCCTTAATATAAGGACTTGAGTGCCTGTATTCAAGGAAACCCATATTGGCTGCCTTTTAAAAAAAAAACAAAAAACACACGTCTTAATGACAACTACACAGACTGCAGAAAACTTTTTAGAATAGGTAATTAAAAATCTGGCTTTATATGTAAATACACATAAATGTATATTTTATATACCCACATAAACACAAAACTTTTGATATTCTATTGCAAAAAAATGTTGATGCATTAAAAATTTTTCTGAATTGTATTTGTGAGCAGAACCTTACATTTGCTCCAAGAGAAAGAAGAAAGATATATTTCTTCCAAATGTACCCTTAGTAAATTATGGCTACTGCTATAACTAATGGACATTTGACTGTTGCAGCCCCATTGTAACATTTTTCAAATCCCCCTGCTTGTCCACCAATCTCTGTTGTTTTTGAGGTTTGAATTGTTCAGTGACAAGGATTTTCAGTAGCTCAAAAGATAAATGACTTCAGGTTTCCCCCAAGCCCCATCTGGCATTGGGCTAGCCTTCAGAGGTTTGAAATAAACACCTTGGCTGGGGGAAGTGGGTAATTCATGCATGCAGCAATAGAATAGCATCTCCCTTTGTAGCAATGAATGGCAGATTTACACAGGTTAATTCTTGATGAGGGAGAATGAATGGGGAGAGCCTGTCTGAGTAGTTTCCACAGATGAGCAAAACCAGACAGGGCGGACTGCCACCCCTCCGGACGCCTCTCTGTGCCCTGTCTGGTACTGTTGCCCTTGTTCTGGAGCTCCCCGGAGTAAACAGAGCAGACATCTCTGGTTCCACAATGGGAAGTAGGAGTTTTCCTTTCTTTCTGGCAAACAATGTCTTTATGCCCAGGGTCTCATAGGATTGTAGACCTGATAGCTCATCTGCCAGATACATTGAGGCAGGCTAGAAAGAGAACTCCCTTTAGGGGTGAGGGAAGAAGTATGTGATCGCAATGTTTTATATTTTATTTTTAGAAAAAAATCTAATAATAAATAAATAATAAAATTTTAGCAATACTTCACAGAATGCATTTTTTTGTTGTTGTAAAGAATTATCCAAAAAAGTACACAATGGAAATGTTTATTAAACTTAGTGAATTATCACAAATACCCATAAACCCATTCCCTGGGTCAAGTTATGGAGCCATGAAGTATCTCAGCATTTTCCTTGGTGCCCCATGTCAGTCACTATTCCGGGCTCCCTCCCCCGCCCCCCCCCCCCCCCCCGTAGCCTCCAGATAACCAGTGTCCTGATTCCTAAGACTTTATAACTTAGTTTAGTCTATTCGGAGAGTTTTATAAAAGGAATCATAGTGGATGTATTTTTATTTCTTTTTTTCCACTCAATATTCTGTTTTTGAAATATATCCATGTTGCTAAGTGTGCCTATCATTTCATTTCGTACCTTTTTGTTGCTGGGTATTATTTTATTGTATACATATGACACAAGTTATATTCTCTGGTAATGGGCATTTGGGTTGTTTCCTGATTTGGACTCTTAAGACAGATGCCACCGTGAGCATTTATGTGCGCATCTCTTGGTGCACGAGACACATCACTGGAAGTGGAATTCCTGGGTTAAGGAGCACCATGTTTTCTCCTTAGCAAACACCACCATTGGTGCAGTTCCCAATGCAACTGCACGGATACACACCACCCGCGTCTCGGCGAGTGCACGATGCTCCCGGGAAAGCTTGGCATGTCACTCTTGCTTTTGCCTTGAGGTGGGTGTGAAGGGGTGTCTCACAGTGGCTGTGATTTGCATTTCCCTGATGCCTTAATGCGGTTGAACACCTTCTCAGATGCTTATTTCCCAACTGGCATCATATTTGGGAAGTTCATAGTCAAGTATTTTACTTACTTTTCGGTTGGTTTTCCTGACTTATTAATTTATAGTTCTTCTATATTCTGGGTACAAGCCCAATAACCTTGCACTGAGCCTTGCTTTTTCATTCATTTAATGATGTCTTTTAATAAACAAGTTTTGCCTAGCCAGTGTTTTTCAGTGGTTGCATGTGGACCCAGGCACCAAGAGGTCACTGGTACGGTTCCTGGTCAGGGCACATGCCCAGGTTGAGGCTCGATCCCCAGTGGGGACCATGCAGGAGGTAGCCAGTCAATGTTTCTCTCTCATACATGTTTCTATCTCTCCATGCCTTTCTCTCTAAAATCAATAAAAACATTTAAAAATAAACAAGTTTTAATTTTAATAATGTCCAATTTATCAATAATTTCCTTTATGAATATGTATTTTTTCTTATCTGAATAAGAAAGTTTTTCCTACCTTAAGGTCATAACGATGTCTCATATCATCTTCAATAAACTAGATTTTTCAATACCTGTTTCTCAGAACCCCAGAATTCCTCAGCTGATGCTGCACCAACCTTAAGTTTAAAAAAATTATAGGAAAAATATCAAAGCACATCTTCCTGTGTTGTCCTACTGCCGGCCAAACATTGGGAATCACAAGGAATATTTTGGGAAGTCCCATTCTCTTTCAACACTCAAGGGCTCAGAGAGGTTTTATCCTATCAAGGGGCCTAGAACTACTATTGGTTTACTATTTAAGGAATCTCGTTTTGAGAAGGCATGGCAAGGTTGGTTAGCCATTCTGCATGTAAGGTTTAGCATGAGTCCTTCAGAGTGTGAAGAGTAAAAGCAATGCATTTTGTTCTCAAGACTTTTTCCTTCTTCTTAGTTTTCTACTTTGTAAGTTTATCTTAAAGTATGTATTTGTAGATGTTAAAATTATAAGAGAGAGCATGTGAGGCAGGAAACCAAACCAAATATACAAGCAGCTCATCAGACAGTAAACATTAAAATGGGCGGGGTGGGAATGATGGGTTCTTTTCATGTAGCTGTTGCAGACAAGGCAACTGTCTGCAAAAATGAGAATGGGAGACAAGATACCTGTTCAGTTGCAGAACAAAGCTTGGACTTTTAGCTTTTAACGTATTTAAAAATGGCTGGCCCTCAAAAGCTTTTCCTGAATGGGATGGAGAGACGGTCTAATTTGGTTTTTAATTCATTAAACTGCTCTCTGGCAGCCGTTCATGGAGAGACACCCTGTCGTGAGAGTACATCCTCCAGGGCGGTAACCAATTTGACCCCATGGATGGAGAAGACAACCGGGCTTGCTTGTTTGGGGCAGGCCAGTTAATCACAGAGGTTCCTAGATTAACCACTGGGTGACTCTCCAGTTTACAATCACCCCAAACTAAGGCATGGTCTTCAGACATAAAGTACTCTTCTCCAAAGTCTAACATCTCTTCTGCCAGTCCTTCAGAGAGGTCTCATCTAGAGTCACTGGACCTCCTGAGGTTTCTGTTTTCCTCAGATTTATCAAATGGACATTTGGCTTTTTGATGTTTAGAACTGGTGGAGGCAATGCAGGTACAAACTGGCCATGCCCGTCTCCACCTATACTTCAAGTTGCTGTAGTATTAGGGTCTGGGTATTACTAGTTTACTAGGGCTGCTGGACAAAGGACCACAACCTGGGGGCTTAAGCTACAGAAATGTATTGCCTCGCAGTTCTGGAGGCTACACGCCTGAGACCAAGGTATCAGCGGGGCTGGTTCCTGTAGAGGCGGAGAGGGAGAAACTGTTCCACGCCTCTGGCCTAGCTTCTGGGCGTTTGCTGACAGTCTGTGATATCCCTTGGTTTGCAGAGGCGTCACCCTGGTCTCTGCCTTCATGTCCACATGGTGTACTGCCTGTATGTGCGTGCCATGTCCTTTTCATAAGGACACGCAGTTATGTTGGACGGGGGCCCACTCTACTCCAGGATGACCTCATCTTAAATACAACTGCACCGACTCTCTTACAAGTCAGGTCATATCCTCAGATATTGGGGAGCAGGTCTTCAACATATGAATTTCAGCGGGGACACAGTCAACCCCACAGCTCTTTGTTAGCATAGGTTTCGAGGATAACTAATCCAGGGGAGTGTAGTTCCGTTACCAAGGTGCGACCTTTCGGGGGACCTCCCAGCACTATCCCTCTGGGTGGTCAACGCCAGCCTTCCCTCCATCTGTGTGAGCCCTGGGAATGGCTCCGCTTCCAACCCTTGGATGGTCCGTTACCCAGCCGTGGCGTTTCACTCTACCCATGCGCAGCCTGCACTCAGGAGGGACCTGGTTCCTGAGCTCTTTCCCATGGCGCTCTCCTTTCCAGAACTCTGCCCTACAAATCCCAGCTTCTTCAGCCTCCCTGAAGCCCCAGTGCCATTTCCTCAACTCAGGGAGGCTGCCCCGTCTGGATTCTTACCCTCTGCCCACGCAGCCTAGCAATACCTCAGGCAGGAAGGCAAGGTGACCAAGGATCGCCGTCCTGTGCTGCCTGTAGTTAAAGGCCTGAACGTGATTGTTTTATATCTTTGCTCCAGTTTTCTGGTTAAGTCTGGGCATGAAGGCAGAGACCAGGGTGACCAGGGACCTAAGGGGCAGAAGCATAGAACAAACTCTTTGAAGCTGAGCTATACGTTCATCTGTGTTGATGTAAAACCCATGACTTTTAAATGCCTTTGGGGCACTGAATGCCATGATGTCCTCCTTGCGCGTCACGGCCTAGCTAAAAGGAATGCACGGCCATCCTCGGGGAGGCTCACAAAGGCCACTCTGACCTTCACCGCAGGCCTTCCTCCAGCCGGGCCCGTGTGTACCAGTGAGCTCGAATGTGTTAGTTTAGCTAAACCTGTTCTCGGGCCACCAATGGGAGACAAGAGGTGCATCCCTCAGCACCAGGCAACCCCAGAGGAGCTTGGGAGTCAACCTCGCCATGTAGATCTCACTGGTGCTAATGTTATGCCCCATAGTCTGAAAAAGATACACTTACATTTCTACCAAACATTTGAGTTCAGAAGCACCAAATTACTTTGACTCAATGATCAGAACTTCTCCAAATGCTTTACAATAAAGAGGAGGAGAAAGCAAAAAAAAAAAAAAAAAAAAAAAAAAGAGAGGCAACTTGTATTTGAGTTCATGTGTGCTAGGCCCATACTAAGTGCTTTGAGGTCAAACCAAGTTGGGTCTGAATTCTGGCTTCTCCAGTCACACACTCTGTGAACTCGGGCAAATCCTTCTGTGTTTCCTAATTCCTGACATGGAGATATTTTTCTCAGAAGTGTATTGTGAGTAGTAAGCAGGAAGTAGGAACATGGGTCTGCCACGGAAGCCTGCCATGCAACTGGCTTCTGGGCAAGCAGATTGGGTTTGGTGCTGCAATGGGAAGTTACCAGAAACCTACTCCCAGCATCTGTTCCCACAAGGCCCTGACCTGTGCTTGTTGCCACCGGGCCTGCATTTTCTCTCTCAGGCTTTTTCTTCATGGCTTAAAAAATTACACATATCCCTAGTAAATGGTGATGAGGCCGGAAAATAGCAAGTCAATGCTTGTCATTTGAACGGGTTGTTTTACTAGCATTTGGTGTATTGGCTGAGGTTTATATAATGGGTACATGTGAGTGAGGCTGGAGGTGGGGGTATAAAATGGGGCCTTGCCTGGAGAAGGCAGGTCTAGGGCATCTGCAAAACAGGTTTGAGCTGCAGGAGGACTCTGGGTGCACAAAAAACGAGCTTCGCCTGCATGCCAGCCTCACAGAGGGCCAGCAACCCCCATGCCGTTTTGCATAGAACCAAGTACAATCAATAAAAACTGTCATGTATGCGTGAACCGAATCAGAGTCCCCAATACAGAAGCACAGAAGTGGCAGGAAAATGACGAACAGCTGTTTCGGGAGTGACCGTGTCAGCATCACCATCCCATTTCTTGTAAGCGAGCCTCTAAGTCCACCCAAGGCCTCACAGGCCCAGCCAGTGGAGTCCTCCTGCCCACTTTCCCACTTCTCCATGGAAACAATGAGGACATTATTCCTCATCCTACTTGCACTCCGAACACTATTTTTAGTGCTCGCGTTTGCTATAGAAACATCCACTCAGTTCCTCCCCCTCAATGTCACTTCCCTTCGCTGACAGACGGGGAACAGAGGCCCCAGCAGTTCTCAGAGGAGAGTTGGGTCTTGGGTACCAAACCTATTTTTGTTCATAATTCAGTCAAAAATAAAGAACGTCCCCAAAATGACAATTATAAAATCTCTCTGTGATTAGAAAACCTGTTTGATGTTTACATTTCTTCCTTGCCTTCTTTTACCGATAATACCAAATGAACACGATGCCGCATTCCTACCACAGGAATAGGAATGGTGCTAATTTGTTCTCCTAAGAAAACACGTTGTTCCTCAGTATTTTGCAGGAGATCACCAGCGTCCCGGGAAGCACAGCCAGAGAGGGGCTGGCAGGTGCTGTGGCCCGCCTGTCCTCGGGGGCGGGTGTGAGGGGCGGCTGGGCCTCCCTGGGTAACGTTGGGGCGTCGCTCTCTGGTCCCCCATAGGGATCGGCTGAAGAGCAGGGTCTCTACGGCCCTGGAGGGGCCTGACCTTGCAGATGTGAATTGCAGTCACGTCGCACATGGTGCTGCGGAGGCAGACAAGCCCCAGGAAGCGCCTTCTAAGTGGAAGCCGCGGCCCCTCATTGGCAGGGATTATCGCTCCTATTCAGAGCCTCCCGGTTGCACGCCCACATGTGTTCTCCTTGCTTCTAAATTCGTCAGTGTGAAGACTTTTAAAAGATTAGCTGATTTAGAGCCACGTTTGCAAAAGGAGCGCTGTGGGCCAGCATGGAAATGAGATGCACGCTGGTTCCCTCCCCCCGCCCAGCACACAGGTCGGGGGTTAGACTCCTGCTGTAGAGACACATGCAGTTCTCAGTCCCCCGTATAGGACATTGTGCTATGTAAACGCGGTGGACACTGCTCCAAAGCGGCCGTTCCTACTCCTCCCGTCCAGGGAGCTGAGAGCTGGGGACAAGCAGATACTTGTTAGGCTATGCAAGGGTTAAGCAAGACAGTGCGCAGTTCTGTGGAAAACAGCGTTATTTACTGAAAAACAGCAAATCTATGATTTTTAGATGGAGTAACAAGAGAGCACACCTTTTAAAAGAGGGGCTAATGAATGATAAACATGATAAAAGTTGGGCAGGGTAAACTGAAACCATTATTTGAGTTGCCAGAAGATATACTGTTGTGGACATTCCTGGAAAGATCTGGAGGTTTCTGAAGGTTATTTGAATGGTTGCCCAAGGGTCCAACATTTCAGACTGTCAGTGTTTGGCATTTGTCAAAAAAAGAGAAACGGTGCCTAGAAGAGTCTTAGCTAAGGGTCTGAGTCCTATTGGAGCAGTTTGATGGATAACCTCTATTTGAAATATGGAGCTCCTTCAGTTGGACTGAGACAGGGCAGGTCTAATGGGCCCTGCTGTCGCCTGTCAGGGAGTGGGGATGGAGAAATGGGGTCTCCAGCAGTGAGTCCATGGAGTTCTAAAATCCTGCATTAGTTTCCTATTGTTGTGGGAACAAAGTACCACAAACTTAGTGGCTTCTTAGTGAGAAATCTGATAGGTGCCTCACTGAGCTAAAATCAAGGATTGCGTTCCTGCTGGAGGGGAGCACACATCCTCTTGCCTTTCTGAGCTTCTGGAGGCCCCTCCCTCCACCTGCCAAGTCAGCAACCCTGGGCTGCCTCCCTCTTCCCGCTTTAAGCACAACGGACTCACCAGAATAACCCAGGAAAACCTCCCTATTTTAAGGTCAATTGCTTAGCGAACTTACTTCTATGCCCGAAAACATTAATTTTCTTTGAAAAAAAAAGAAACAAAACCGTCTGTTTGGAAGTGTATGATGGGGACCAGAACACACAGTGCATGAGGGCTAGTTGCTGGAGGGAGCGGAGAAGAAGCTGCCGGGGGCACATGGAAGTGTCATCCACGTGTGTCATTCAGGCCACAGACCCCTCGAAGCCTTCCCGGCCTCTGACTCGTCCAGAGCCTTAGACCACTCACAGCCACGGACCCAGAACCCCTCTTCGGGACCTCTCCTAGGGATACAACCACACATGCAGACAAATCACGTGCACAGGCATTTACCAAAGAAATGTGTGTAATACCTTCCGATTGGAAACAATGCAGGAGAGAAAAGATAACAGAAGTCGTGATCTATCCACATAAGGGACGACTAGCCAGTTACTAAAATTTACATTTATTGAGACCTGGGCATCACATGGGAAATGACTGATGTTATAATGCAGTTGAAAAAAATCAGGACACAAAATTTTATATTTGGCTTCATCTCAAGTATGTGGAATACATTCGAGTTTGCAGGCTAACTCCAGGGCCTTCTTTCAAAAGAAACAGTGGAAGGAAAAACAACAAAATGGCCACAGGGATTCTTAGGATGGAACTATTGGCGACCTTCTTTCTTGTTGTATGTATCTCAGGGACTGTCTAAGGCAGTGGTTCTCACAGGGGTCGCCTAAGACCATCAGAAAACACATATATAATTACATATTGTTTTTGTGATTAATCACTATGCTTTAATTATGTTCAATTTGTAACAATAAAATTGGGGGTCACCACAACATGAGGAACTGTATTAAAGGGTCACGGCATTAGGAAGGTTGAGAACCGCTGGTCTAAGGGCGTTAGGCCTAAACGAAGGTGGAGACTCTAAACCTTTGTGGCTTTAGTCCGCAGGGGTCTGTGATTGTCCTTGGCAGCGTGGAAAGGCCTGGCTGTAGGAACAGAGAGGCTGGTGTGGGTTGGGCCCAGGAAGACCACGGGGTGGGGGTGGGGTGGGGGTGTGCCAATAAGACAGTACTTGGGGCGATGGCCATGAGGATCCGGGCTAAGAAGGAAGGGGGAGTGATGATTCAAGATAAGGGAGCAATCAAAGAGCAGAACGTCCCTGGCAGGGAAAGAGCAGAAATTTGGGAAACGGAGGAAGACCGGGAGGAAAAGAGTGGGGAAGAGAGAGAGAGAACTGCAGACGGATACATCAGAGGGAGGTGCAGCAATGCAGGGTCAGAGGTCATGGTGGAAGTTCACTAATTAACAACTATTTTTCAAGCAGCTACTATGTACTAGCTCTATGCTGGGTGCTGGGTATGCAACGCTAATGCTCAAAATTGGTGCCGCTCCGCCCTCCTGGCGTTGTCCTCTGCCCGGGGAATTCGGAAACCAAAAAATAAACCACTACAAAGGGTGAGATGGGCTCTACAGAAAAGGATGGGGGCAAGTGAGGAGTGCAGGCCAGGAAAAAAGACCAAAGCAGTGACACTGAAGCTGAAACCTGAAGGATGAGAGGCAGTTAGCCCGTGAAGGGTGGGGAGCAGGGCAATGAGCAAGCATTGCAGGGGAGCGGCTGCTCAGGAAGAGGCTCTGAGGCAGCGGGGAGGTGGGGTGGCCAAGAACTGGAGGAGGGGCAGTTTGCTGGAGTGGAGTGAGCTGATGGTGGATGAGAGGAGGCCCAGAGAGAGGCAGGGGACAGATCAGGTCTCTTAAGGAGCTGGTTTTATCCCGGCTGCACGGACAACAGGGCGAAGGGGGTTTGAAAGAGGGACGTGACATGGCCAGTCATATTAGTGGAGGAGGACGGAAGGGACCCCGGCTGGGACCTGCTTCTGGGGGACAGCGCCTGTGGGGATTCCTCAGGAGCAGCGCGTGCGGGCCTCTGGGAGGAGGCAGCTCTCGTCCGCCTGTCAGCAAGGCTCTCTGGGCAGTGGGCCTGCTGTTGTGAGGACGCCCATTCATTTTAGTTGGGTGGGTCCTTGCTGGCCCCTGGCTCCAATCCAATCCGCTCCCATGTAGAGGCGTCTGGGCCTGTGGGGTCTGTGTTTTCTGGGCCCAAGAGAAGCCTGGCAGAGCGGGTGTCTGAGGAAGGAGGACCCAGAGCCGAATCATGGGGAGCAGCAGTCCTGAACAGCCTTCCGGTGCCAGCCTGCCTAGGAAGCTGCTGCCTTTGGGGTAACCCTTTCCATCCCATGATTGGACAAAATGAAGAGTCAGGAGGGTGGAGACTAGACGTCAACACTCTAGCTTTCTGATATCCCAAAGGAGACTGCATCCTGAGTCTGGGAAGGGCTGGGTCTCATTTCTTGTCTAAACTAAAGGCGCTTTTCCATTTGCAGAATGAGATGCCGTTGTTAGAAAGGCAGCCTGCTCAGCACGGGAGTGCCCTTTGTGGGTTCAAATGCTGGCTCTGCTGCTTCCTTCTGGCATGACCTCGGGCTCAATACTTGCCCTTTTGATGCCTGAGTCCCTTCACCCACAGGGTGGAGATGCCAGCGGTCCCCCGTCTGCGGGGGGGTGGCGGGCCTCGCTGAGGGGCCGCTGGGACTGAATTTTCCTTTGAACCTTTGGCAGAGCCTCACGTGCACATTTTGGCCCCAGAGGCTTTCAGGAGAGAGAGAGCTCCCCAGGAGGCTACGTGTCAGGACCCTGGGGACCAGAGTCCTCCACAGGAGGGTGGGCGTGAGGAGGGTGGGGAGGGACAGTCCTCCTTTCAGCGTTGGAGAGCATGCGAGCGCTTGCTCTCCAGGCTACAAGCAATTCCTCATGTCCTAGCCTCGGCCCCACACTCGCTATGTGGGATGTTGCCACCAGGTTCTCTCTCAGCCTTAGCTCATCACGGAGAAATCCGGGTTTTGTCCTCAAAGCCTCTGGGAACTTCAAAAGCCTCCACAGCACACAGAGATGAAGGCATCGGCTTGAGATCGTTTGAAAACAAATGAAATTCTCAGGTAGAAACGTGATTTAGGGCGTCAGTGTGTGTTTAGTTGTCACAACAACAAAAATGCTGGTAGCAGAGGGGCAGGTGGGAGAGGAGAGAAAGGTGTGGATTTGCTGAGGTTGTGGGGTATAGTTGAGGCTCCTCTGTAAAGAGCAAACACAACAAAGTCGCCAATCCCGCCCTGTTCATTGCGGACGTGGGTTATGAACTTGGGGCTGTAGACTAATTCACAACACACTGAGTGGCCACATTACGATGACCGGCCAGAGTATTATGACCACCCCATCAGTACTTCGTTGGGCCACCTTTTGCCTTCTATACTGCGGCGATTCTTCTTGGCATTGACTCCATGAGATGTTGAAAGGTGATGTGAGGAATCTGACACCATGCCTGATGAATAGCACTGTCCAGTTCTGTGAGATTTGATGGTTGTGGAACCAGCTGCCCGATGGCTCTTTTAACTTCGTCCCACAAATGCTCAATGGGATTGAGATCTGGTGATTGTGGGGCCATCTAAGCAAGGTAAAGTCTCCCTCATGTTCTTGAAACCACTCCTGCACAATACGAGCACCGTGGCATGGCGCATTGTCTTGTTGGAAGAAGCCATCTCCATTGGGATACGCCATCAACATGACAGCATGAACTTGATCAGCAACGATACTTAGGTATGTTGTGCTATTCAGACGTTTATAATGATCTGGCCCTCTAGCAACTTCAGCGGGAAATCATAGCTAATTTTCCTACAAACGTCAGGTGGTCATAATCTGGCCACTCAGTGTATACTTGTGCTCTTTTCACACAGAGAATTTAAAGCACTTACCTGCCCAAGGGGCCTTTTAAGGGACTAGCTTGTGCCAAGGGGATCCTATAAGAGATGTAAAAGGGAGCTTCTCTACATTTGCTTATGAAGTGAGCGCTGGTTTCTCCCTCTTTCCTGGCCTCTGATTCTTCTGTTTGGGACTTTGGTGCCTATGCTGGTTGTGATCCCATTTGCAGCCACGGTGGAGGGTGGAGGGTGGAGAGTGGAGGGTGGAGGGAGGAGGGTGGAGGCCCTCCCCTGGCTGTGCGGCTGCTTCTGCTCTCAGTGCGGGCAGAGCTCCGCAGACCCAGCGCCGGGCGGGGTCCCCCACGGCACAGCGCTGGCGGGTCAGACTTGGGGGGACAATGACCGCAGCGTTGTCTCTCGGCTGAGCATGAAGGTTTCTCTCCTGTGAACTGGTTCCTGCGGGGACACTTCGCACTCATCTTCCCTCCCTGCTCTTGGGGCCCGTGTTCGGGGTGGAGGGGCCCCAGGCTCGGCGCGGGTCTCCGGTGGGTTGGCTGAGCGTTACAAAGCGCCTCCCCCGGGGCCAACGCGTGGGTCCCCGGAGCAGGGGCGCCGCGCGGCTGCTGTCCTCCCCATGAGTCACCTGGGACGGCGGCAGTTTCCTAATGAACCGGAGACGCTCGGACCTCACGGTCAGGAAACACCAGCTTTTACTCTAAGTCAGACGCGCCCTTCCCGCCGGGCGCCCACTCCCTGCGCCCCGCCCGCGGGCGCCGGCTTTGCGGGCGGATCAGGAGCCCCCGACCAGGGGACCCGCCAAGTGCTCAGGGGATCCCCGAAGTGCCCAGGGGACCCGCGAAGGCCCAGGGGACCCGCCAAGTGCCCAGGGGACCCGCGAAGGCCCCGGGGACCCGCCAAGTGCCCAGGGGACCCGCGAAGCTCCCAGGGGACCCGCCAAGTGCTCAGGGGACCCGCGAAGCTCCCAGGGGACCCGCGACGGCTCTGGGGACCTTGGACGGGCGGCTGCGTCGGGGCGCGCGGGGGCGCCAGGACGGGGGGCGCGACCGACCCGTCGGGGCTCAGGTGGCCCCGGGCTGCAGAGGTCAGGGCCGCCCGGAGCCCGACAGCGCCGCCGCGCGGGCGGGTGGGGAGGTTCCCGGCGCGGGGCAGGGGCCCTCCCGCGCGTCCCCGCGAGCCCTGGGCCGACGCTCCCGGGAGCGGCTGGGGGCGGGGGAGGCGCGCGGCGGCCGAGCGAGCGAACGCGTCCGCCCCCGCGGAGCCGAGCGCGGAGAGCGAGCGGCGCGGGCTGGGAGCGCGCCCGGGACGCGAGCGCCGCCGCGGGAGGACGTGCCGCGCGGGTCGGACTCGGCCGTCGGGAGGCCGCCGCCACCTGCTGCGTCGCTCCCGGCCGCAGGGCCCGCGGGGCCGGGGAGCCCGGGCCCGGGCAGCGCCGCCGGCCGTGCAGGTACCGGGCGCCGGGACTGGGCTGGCCGCCGCGCGCGGGGTGCGGGCGGGGCGGCGCGGGCTGGAGTCGCGTCCCGGCGTCGCGCTGGGGGCGGAAGCGCCGCGGGCAGGGCCACCCGCCCGGTGCTCCTAGGACCCCCTGGGGCTCGGTCCACGGCGGTGCAGGGCAGGGAAGAGGTGAACCGGCTGCGCCCCGAAGTTTCCCGGGGCTCACGGGCTGCACCTGGACCTGAGAGGCAGAGCCGGGCAGGTAAGGCGGTAAGAACATTAAAGGTGCGGGCGCCGGTCGTGCCGGCGGGGGTTGCGAGTCCAGGAAAGATTTGTGCCTCCTGCAGCCGAAGGCCCTTGCAGGAGGAATTGTGGACAGATTCATTCACCGTCTTCCTTATGCAGGGTTGATGGTGTATTTGTTAAACAAGTTTTGGGTTTTGAGCACACGCCAGCAGTAAGGGTTTGACCTAAGAAACGTTTAAAATTTTAATCAGCAAATATTTGTTGAACATACGCTTCCTATCAGACAAGGCTTTATATGAGGTTAACACAGGTAACTTAAGTAGTTACTCAAACTGGGGCTTTTGAGATGCAAAGAGAAGGGGACGCCAGCGGAATCGGACGTGTGTGTCGGTGCAGGCGGGCAGCTGGCGTCCTGTCACTGCTGAACACTGGCTTTTGGGCCAGGAAACCCTTCAAGCGGGAGACAGTCAGCTGTGTGAGCCTTTAGAGCCACCCGGCACCT
Organism: Myotis nattereri; assembly: GCF_964212035.1. Classification (NCBI taxonomy): domain Eukaryota; kingdom Metazoa; phylum Chordata; class Mammalia; order Chiroptera; family Vespertilionidae; genus Myotis; species Myotis nattereri. The sequence continues at coordinate 21,751,660 of NC_138085.1, forward strand.
TCTCAAGCTGATGTCTTAAAATATCCCTCTCCCTTCCCCGAGCCTGCGCCTGCGAGCTTCCTTCATTTACATAACGAGCACATGGCCCCCTGTTCTCCTTGGAGCTCAGCCACCCACTCACACCTGGGATGGTGGGGCTTGGTGGTCACTGCTAAGCCGTCAGGGTCCTAAAAGGGAGGAGAAACATGCAGGGACAGCGCAGGTCAGGGACATGTGAGGTCCCTGCCGCTGGGGCTGGCGGGGGAGTGGAGCTGGGCGGGCTGCCGGGCTCTGCCCCGGCGCTGTGCTCCTCCGTGCTGGAGCTGGAGATCAGTAAGCGACGCTGCTCCGGGCTTTGCTCTGTGTTAATGTTGGTGTTGGAAGACACGGCCCTGAAACATTGCTCTCACAGAGTTTCTTGGTACCCCGTACACTTTGTGCCTGGGGCGAATGCCTCACTTGCTCACCCCGGTTCCAGACTTGCCTGCTAGTCAAGTTTCTTCACCCCTCTAAGCATGTCTCCTCCTTCATAAAACAGAGCAGCGGACCTCCCGTGGCTGCTGCACAGCGAATGCAGAGCATCTGGCGCTGCGGGCCCAGGCGTGTGGGCTTGCTGAAGGGCGGCTGCCCTAGTGCGGTGCTGCCATTGAGCGTGGTCGTCTGGAGCTGGCCGGCGAAGCTTGCTGAGTCTCAGTGGGCCGCTCAGCAGAATGGGAGTAGTGGCCGCCAGCTCGCTGCAGGGATGCTGTCCGGGGTAAATGAGAGATTGCGTGTGAAAGCGCGGGGCCCACCGGGTGGGTGGGTTTTCCTGATGGCCCCGCGCGCCTGGATCTGCCCGGGTGAGCTTGCAGCCACCTGCTTTTCCTCCGAGGTGAGCCTGGAGCCTTGTCGTGCACAGACACCTGAATTCTGCCTGGGGACATCCCCCAACCCAGGAGTGTTGGAATCCGTCCAGCTGCTTCCTGTCAGGTTTATCATGGAAGGGGTGGAGCTTACCAGCTACAAGTGGTCGTGTGCAACCTTTGTTTTGTTTTAAAAGAACTTAATTTTGCTGCCCTAAACCAAGGACTTTGCTTCCTTTGGTTATTTTTGGACCTAGCTCATGATTGTGATTCTCCTGAACCGAATTCAAGTGATATTATCTCAGTCACTGGCTAGTTTAAAGCAGCTCGGTCCCTGGGGAGTCACCCTCTCAGTCTGTGCAGGTCCTGGGGTCCCTTCTTGCTGCGGGTGGTCTCTGGGCGCCGGGCGCAGGCTGCGGTCACATCAGGGTGTTGGGAAAGTGTCCTCTTGTTGGTCATCTGATCCTCTGGTGAGTTTCCCACCCAGCCCTGAGCCTCCTCCTGTTTCCACTGAGTGTTGTCCAGCGGGTGTCACGGGGTGAGCTGCAGCGGGGGACCTGCCTCCTGCATCCTGGCCCTGAGGTCCTCACACTCTGGGTCCAGGTCCCTCCTGGGCACCTGAGCGCCCGCCCAGGCGGTGGGAGCCATGCTGGGCTGCCATTCCTCCCGTCCTGAGTGGTCTCCTGTTCCCAGGAGGACACAGGACAAAAGCTCCCCGTGCTTCCCACATCCCCCTCTGCCTCGCAGGGTTTCTGTGCCCCCATCACCTCTCCTCCTCCAGGCCGGGGGCAAAGGGGAAAGGGGCTTGGTCCCTCCAGGACACACCCCTGCCCCATATGAGAAGAGCTTTTTCTACCTGGGGGCAAGAACCTTCCTCAGGTTGGGTCCTCTGTCCTCTGTATAATGTGGCTTAGAGTAAAGGTCTGGGCCAAAACCTCCAAGCTTTGCTTGTGATATGTAAAGGGAAATTAAATACCTTTTTCTATTAGTTCCCCATCCCTGGAGAAACCAAATGGGCCTGGTGCAGGCAGGAACAAGGGAAAATAGAGAGGCAGCTTCCTCCTCCCCCCCCCTTCGCCATCCTTCTGGGCTCCAGCCTGGGTAATGTGCACTAGAATTATTACCTGAGAAAGGCTGGGAAGCTGGGGTGGGGGAGCTTCTGGAGCAACCAGTCCGGGCTGTGAAGGGTTGGTGGGGGGTGGGGGAGAAGACAAACGCTTTCTGCTTACACCGTGCTGAGCCCAGCCCAGTAAGTCAATTTCATGTGGATTAACATCTTCCAAACCATCTTGCCTATTCATGCTGCAGCGTCTTCATCATCAGAATGGTCTACTGTGTGCTTGCATTTCCTGAAAGCAATGGAGGAATACAGAAGAGTCCCAGACATAATTGCTTCTTCAGGGGGCTGAGGAATTACTCAGAGAACACAGTCAGCCTTGTTTGAGGCCCAAAGCTGAATACCCAAGCCCTGGGTTTTGTTGACCGTGGGTGGAAGGTGAAGTGGTCAAGGAAGGCTTCTCGGAGGAGGTGGGGCTTTAAGTAACATTAAGTCTTGGCCCAAGGACATGAGATGAAAGAGAACCTCCCATGAGAAGGAACTCTTGAACCCCTGGAGACAGAAGGACCGGCCCAGAGTGGCCTTCCGGGACCCAGCTGTGTCTTGACTCTTCCTGGGGCCCTGCTGGCCCCTTTCCTTGCCGAGGTTGCTGTAAACCTGGTACAGTTAGTGTCCCCTGCAGGGAGGACGGCATTCTAACTTCCGGTGCTTTCTCCTAACTGAGTGGAGATCAGAGGCATTTTCATTTAATCCTGTTTTTCTTAAAATATGTGCATCTGGAAAATCATTTCAAACCTTTTGGTCAGGTAATCGGTCCTTCAGACATGTTTGTGATTCTGAGGAGTTAATTACCTGAGGATTCTGTGTGTGGCTTTAATGTGCTTTACCCCTTAATCCTGAGCTCAGTGGGTCTCCAACCGGAAGATGCCACGGGAGCGCTCAGCACACCGACAGGAGACGAGACATGTTTGGCCAGGCCACCCACCGGGGACTCCCCTCACCAGCGTCGGCCACTCGTTCTGTGCAGACCCTTGCACTGTTCCTGTGCACGTTCCTGTAGGCAGGGCTCACAAATGTTTTTCTTATGCTTAAGGTGCCTGTGGACAGAAATTACAAAAGATCCTTTTGAAGGGTGAGGAACAGGAAGTTATTTGTTTGCTCCTGGCCCTGGTGTGTGGGACCGGTTTTTAAAAGTCTTAGTTTTGAGAACTTCCAGGAACTTGCCTACCCTCTGAGGTCCATACACCAAGCTATGTGGTTTCTCCCTGAATTCTCCCCAAGCTCCGTGATTCCTCTCCATTGTCTTCTTAAATGGTGAGAGAGCATTTATTATAATTCCCAGTGAGCAGCCTCTAGTAAAGTACCTAAAGCAATGAAGGGTCTGCACAGGGGAGCAAGTCTGCTGTACAGGGTGCTCTTGAGCAGAGCTACTGGGAGGTGTCAGGTGGGCGATGACCTTGGTGCAATTAACTAATTTATTTGCTTATAAAATATTGTATTGATTTTTAGAGAGAGCAGAAGGGAGAGGGAGAGGGAGAGAAACATTGATGTGAGAGGGAAACATTGATCGGCTGCCTCCTGCACGCCCCCTACTGGGGATCGAGCCAGCAACCCAGGCATTGATCCCACAACGCAACCCGGGCATGAGCCTTGATGGAGAATTGAACCGGCAACCTTTCAGTGCATGGGACAACGCCCAACCAACTGGGCCACACCAGCCAGGGCCCTTGGTGCAATTTAAAACACTCAGTGGGAAGCAAAGGGAAGGGGATGGGGAGGTAACAGGCAGGAGAGGGTGCAAGTTGGTGGGAGACCCTCAGCACCTAGTCCAGGGGTTCGCAGCATTCGCACCCGCTTTTCCTGCTGATTTGAGGAACCAGAATTAAAGTGCTAGCTGTGGGGCCATGGATGGGAGGGGCCGCGCCAGTGAACACACAGGTGTCCTACTGGCAAGCGTGGGGACAGCTCCGTCCTGCCACCTCTGCGGCTTGCCGAGGACTTGATGAGCAGCCTTGGACTAGAGGCCCGAATGGGTGTCACCAGTGGGTAACTGAGTTAAGACCTAAACTGTATGCTTAGTCTCATGAGCATGACCTTATGAATATTCAGTACCGTTTCGGATAGCGGTGAGCATGCTGTGAACATCGACCGCCTGGGCGTGCGTGGCCTCCTGCACCTTCGGGGCCCCTCTGCCCTTCCACGGCTTTCTCTCTCTCTCTCTGATACTCATGTGCTCTGCCTCCTGAGTATTTATGCTTAACAGAGTCATCATTGCACATCATAGCTTGTAAGAGTCATCATTCCCTTAGCTCTTTTTTCCTCAGAATGGACTGTTTTCTGACAAGACAGCACTAAATTAGACCCTTAAACCAGTTTCAAGATTGGGACTATTTCTGCGAAGCCATTGTCCCGTTGACCTGGGTGAGCTTGCGGTGCATGCTGACCTCTGGGGCCGGGAGGTCTACACGGGCTTATGTGGCTTGTTCACACCCACGTCGGGTTCGCAGAGGGACTCCGAAGTGTGCGTCCAAGGCTGGGTTCTGCTCTCAGCTCCTCGGGAAACAAGTGACCGTGGAGAATGGTCCTTAGTCCCGCCAGACGTGCTGCTGTGAGCCTGGTGCTAGGCCGTCTCCGCTCAGCGCTTCGCGGTCTGGTGGCCGGCCTGTGGCCAGCGCCGTGTCTGCACCGGCGGGGGCAGGGACAGGGGCAGTGGGTGTGGAGGCCACACTTCGCCGCAGGGCACAGGCTCAGACCCGGGCCTCTCTTTTTTTATTGAGTTTCTTGGGGTGACATTGCTTAGCAAAACCGTGCAGGTTTCAAGTGTACACTCCACAAAACGTCATCGGCCACGGCATCCTGTGCCCGTCGCCCCAGCATCTCTCTGTCTCCTGTTATCCCTGCTTTGCCCTCCCCCACCTCCCCAACCCCTTTTCCCTCTGGCTATCACTGTATTGTTGTTTGTGCTTATGTGTTTGGGGGGTATATATATATATATTTTGGGGGGCTTAATTCCTTCACCTTTTTTTTTTCACTCAGCCCCCAAAACTTCCTCCCCTCCGACAGCTGTCACTCTGTTCTATGTCTCTATGCTTCTGTTTCTAGTTTGCTATTTTTGTTCATTAGATTCCACATATGAGTGAGATCCCATGGTGTCTGTCTTTCTCTGACGGGCTGATTTCAGTTAGCACAATCCTCTCCGCAGACCTGAGTCTGTAGAGTTCGCTGCCCTGCATCGCATGGGACATGCAGTGCGCCGCTCTGAGGTCCCGTCTCCACGCTGCCCCTGCTTCTCTAACCCGGGTTTAATTCCTCACTCCCAGTCCTGAGGGCCTTCCTGATTCCGTCCCTTAATGATTCATGTTTTCCCTCACGCCCTCCCCACAAAGAACTTCTCCTGGGTCTTTCCTGAGCCGACTCTGCTCCCAGGAGCAAGGAGGAGGACGGGGTTGTTGGCAGGTGAGACCCACCCACTTGGCATCTGAACCACGGCCACACCACTCCACCTGGTGACTCATTCCCTGTGAACGGGGATCGTTTCCACGGGAATAGAACTGGTCACGTATTTTTGGAAGGTTGTTGGGTGTCAGCTGCATGCTCCGTCGGAAGTCAGATATTTAAATCGTCACAGGTCAGCATTTCCAGTATACTCTCTGGGTGAAATGGGCTCTTCACATAGGCGCACACGCGCTCAGAAGACCTGAGTCATCCGTTTTCCAAGGCCTGGCCAGTGTCATCTTGTCCCTGTGGCTTTCATGAGCAAATCTGGGACTTGGAATTGAGTAGGCAGGGCTTATCTGGTACCACATTTAGAAGTGAAATTACTGGGTGTGTTTCATGGGCCCTGGGGCAGCCCGGGGGATCTCTAGGTGGAGGAGGAACCGCTGTGGACAGGAAGAAAGTGAACTTGGCACAGAGCAGGCCTGCCTGCCGTCTGGGGCTGGGACCAGGGTGGTGATTTGGCTCATTCCATCCAGTCTGCCCTTTGGCTGGTCCCTCGTGTGGCGCAGGGCCAGGTGCCACCGTAACAGAGAGCCTCTATGTCCAGCACACCTGGGGCCAGAACATGAGCAGGTGCCTCGGTAACATTTGGGGGCACATCTTCCAAATGTCCTGTGCTATCCCGAATATTCATCTATGCATATATGTACAAACGTATATATTCAATTATAAAGGTCACGCCCTGGCTGTGTGGCTCAGATGGTGGGAACATCATCCCATGCACCAAGAGATTGCAGGTTCGGTTCCGGGTCAGGGCACATACTTAGGTTGTGGGTTTGATTCCTGGTCGGGGTGTGTTTGGGAGGTGGCTAATCAATGTTTCTCTCTCACATTGATGTTCCCCCCTCCCTCCCTCCCTCTTTCAAAATCAATAAAAACATGTCCTCAGGTGAGGATTAAAAAATAATAAATAATTAAAACAAAAGCGGGCACATCAAGATTGTTTTGTGGGTTGCCCTTCACAATTAGTAGTGCGTGTTGAGTCTCATTTCCACATTCCTAGATAATCTTCCGTAGCAGCAGCCCCTGTGGCTGTGAGGAGCGCCATCGGGTGGGTAGGCCTCCGCTTACTCACCCACGCCCTCTCTGAATGGACGTTTAGGGAGCTCATTTTCACCCTTTCGCCATTTAGTAACAGATGACAGTGACCGTCCCTGTCGTGCCCTTTTGCACGTTTGTCTGGCTGGTTCCTGCGACGTCCCATCCCCTCCGTAGATTTCCTGTGCATATACAAGCCTCCTCCTCGGACATGCATGTTCTTCCTGAAATAATTTCTTTCACACCAAGGTTTTCCCCGTGAGATTCCTGCATCTTGGTCGACAGCACGGTCAGCACCTGGCTCTTCAGGATTCCCGCGAGATCCTTTAGGTAGAAGAGGACGTAATGTGGAGGGAAGCCGGGAAGTGGAGTCCTGGGTGTCCCCGCCTCCAGCAGGCAGTGAGCAAGCCAGGTGGGAGGAGCTTCTCACCTGTCTCTCTTCTTTAATTTTGTACTTCTTATGTCATTTTAGACCAGCGGTTCTCAACCTGTGGGTCGCGACCCCTTTGGCAGTCGAACGACCCTTTCACAGGGGTCGCCTAAGACCATCCTGCATATCAGATTCATAACAGTAGCAACATTACGTTATGAAGTAGCAACGAAAATAATTTTATGGTTGGGTCACATGAGGAACTGTATTTAAAGGGCCAGAAGGTTGAGAACCATTGTATTAGATGCAGGCAGAGTGAGAGCCACCGAATTAGCCAGGGGTATGGTGGGCCTGGTCCCGCCTCGCTGAATCAGCCTTTGGTCGTCCTTGGAGCTCTGTGACGGAGCCCCGACGCTTTTCTCTGCAAAACCAGATTGGGAGCTTCACCAGCCTGAGCTCCAAGCAGGCAGACGCGTGGTGGGGCCCCAGGGGTGGTCTCTGCAGACCGGCCCTGCCCCAGACCACGGGGTGCCAGTCAGCCCTGGGCCTGCCCACAGACCCATGTGACAGCCACCCCTGGGCCTGCCTCCGCGGGAGGACCTGGCCTGGCAGCCTGGCTGTGCTCTCCCCACGTTGGCAAATGCTTGTCTCCCCTGCCCCTTCCTTGGCGGTGTCCTGTGAATGTGGAATAGTCCCCCTCACCAGGCCTGGGTGGCAAGCAAGAGTTAACATCCTGCTAAGTTTAAGTTAGTGGCCAGTTTTTTTCATGAGTTACAATTGTTCATCAGTCAGTTAGTGAACAATAGTTCTCCTCAAACAGGCTTTTGTGTATAATTACTGTGAATTCGGGTGTTTCTGTGGTTGCAGGCCCCCCTCTGGGTGCAGCTCTCTGCTCTCCTCGTTGTGTGGTGGATGGTTTTACCCTGGTTCCAGTCAGCTAACACGCCAGGTGCTGTGCTTGCTTTATTCCTCACGGAGGAGGGCCCTGAGGCCCAGGGAGGTTATGGGACTTCCCTAAGTCACCAGTACACAGTGGAGCAGGGTTTGAACCGGGTCCTTTCCTGTCACCTGCATTTCACCTGTTTTGAACTGTTAACTTTGAAATGGTGGCAAGTGTCCGCATCACTTGATGGGAGTGAACACTCTTTACATTTTCCTCCCGGAGCGTCCACAGGGCCTGGGCCACCAGAAGGGCTCCTGACTCTGGGTCAGCTCCCCCCAGAGACCTCCTCCCTGACTTCCGCCCAGGGAGTCTATGCAGAGCCCTCCCCCTCCCTCCTGCTCTGCTGGGGGAAAGGGAGGGGAAGGTCACAGGGGGGCCTGGCAGGGGGAGGACACGGGCGGGAGGCTGGGCCGACCTGGATCCACCCTGGTGGCCAGGCTGTGGGGTGACCTGGGTCACAGCCTTGGGCTCGCTTCCTCCTCTGCGCATTGGGATGCTGAGGTGCCTGCCTCCCAGAGTTGGGAGAAGCAAAGGCCATACTTCCTGTGGACATGGCCGATATACAAGCGTGAGTTCAAAACATTTCATTACAAATTAGCCTTACGTTCCACCTCTCCCTTTTTTGGTTAACACTTTCCTAGTTGAAGTAGAATAAGGCCTGTGGCTGGGAGCCCTGGATGCAGCGCCCGGCCCTCCTGTTCTCAGCCGTGCGGCCTCTCACAGCCTCTCACGGCCTCCATTCCCGCCTCGAAAATGAGTGGTTCTCACAGCCACCTAGGCCCTAGGGCCTAGGTCCTAGAGCGTTGCTGTGGGTTAACGGGAGGATGGTGTGAACAGTGCAGGGCCCAGAGTAAGCCCGTAATTAGCCCTTCCTCGCCTTCTGGGGGAGTAAATGTTAAATGGCTGCAGTCTGTGAGAATAAAAGCCGAAGGGAGACTTGAGGGAAGAAGGAAGGTTTGGAACCAATGGCCTAAGCGTGTGTGCCTCCCAGCCACTATTAGGCACTGAAGGAATACATGATCCCGCTAATTCTTGGAGTAACCTTGAAAGGTGAACTGATTATCACTCTTGGAGGTGAGGGAGTGAAGGTGACTTGCCAGTCCCCACCCAAGGAGACCTAAGTGGGGCGGAGAGGGAGGTGGTTCCCTAATGTCCCTGAGCGGGTGGGGGCTGCCCCGGGATCCTGACTTGGCATTGGATCAGCGGTGGCGGCCTGAGTGTGGTCCTGGTGAGCATGATCAGCTGAAGGAGCAGAGACTTCCCAAACATCATCTGTTCTTGTTTCTCCCCGGCTCCCAAATAAACACTGCTGTTGTATCGCAGCTCTGTGCTCTTCTGACGGACGGACCTACAGTCTCTGTACAAGGTTACCATGGAAGCGCCTCCCTGGCAGCCAAACGGAAATCCCATCTGAATTCACCTTAAGGCGCAGCGTCCAGGAGGGTCTGCCGCAGTGTTTGGTCCTTTAAGGCTGTGGGCTCTCCCCCCAAAGCCCTGGTCTTTCTGAGCATGAGGGTTCCTTCGTAGCATCCAGCAATTTGGGAAGCCTTTCACATGAAAGTGATTATATTTTCGCGCTCTATCAAGGAGGAAAATATATATAAACAGAAAGACACTATGCATTTTGAGGTTCTTTGAGATAACATCTACACATATCGAAATATAATAACCTGCCCGTGTCTGCGACATCATATTGATTCCACTTTCACATAATGATTGTGCATCAGGGATTGGCATGTAAAAAGCTAAGGCTCAATGCTTGTAGAGTTAATATTTGTAGCCCTTCATAAATATGGGTGTGCCCTTTAGCAGTTTGCTGTTTCCTCCAGGGGACTTTGCCTGCAATTTAAGCAGGTTCCACCAGGGGGTGCCTGGGATCATAACGCTTCTGCAGTGACGCTTTATCCAGTGATGAGACCAAGGGTGGTTTTCTACTCCCAGATGTTTTCTTTTTAGGAAAAAACTACTTTAATACAAAAAAACAAACAAACAACACACAAAAAACACCCCATATGAAGGAAGAGAATGTGGTCTAAAAAGTAACCAACCCGGATGCCTGTGGTTCACTGGTTGAGTGTCAACCCATGAACCAGAGGTCACAGGTTCAATTCCTGGTCAGGGCAATTCCCCAGTAGGGGGCGTGCAGGAAGCAGCCGGTGGATGTTTCTCTCTCAACGATGTTTCTATCTCTTTATGCCTCTCCCTTCCTCTCTCTCTAAAAAGCAATAAAAACAATAATAATAATAATAAAAGAGGTAACCAAACACAAAGACACATTTAAAAGATGTAGCAGGGCCAGTAACACCAATCTTCCAATGACTAAGGACTGCCTAATTTTCTCTAGTTCTGCATTTTTCTCAGCTTTCAGGCACCAAAAGCAATCCCAAGCAGCGGCACTGCTTACAAGGCATGTGAAGTGCCATCGCACAGCGGAGCCATAGCATTAGATACCTCAGTCGTTTTAGCCACGCAGGGACCGTGAGCTACTCCAGACCTCTCTTCTACCCGGACCTTGGAGAAGGCTCTGAGACTCTTGCGGGCATGTCCCTCCCCTAGTAGGCGAGCCTTGCAGGCTCCTGTGGGAGGTAGCTGGTGTGGAGTCGATCTGAATATGAGATATATGGCCGCAAGAAAACCAGACGAGAGCCCCTCACACAGCCCTATCAAATCAGCCAGTAGTTTCACCATAAAAGCTCACTTCTACTCATCCTGTCCCGTGTTCTTCAGCACACAGAACCGAGGCCCCTGTGGAACTCACAGCTAAGCAGTAGCTGTAGACACATCATCATAGTGCAGGGAGTGTGACGGTCCGGGCAGCAGGTCCCACTGGGGCAGGGCTGGGGGGTCCGGGTCATAGAGGTACTGGCTATACTTGGGCTGGGTCTTCCATGGGGAGTGTTCTGGGGGCCATGAGGGGCGGGGCCCAGGGCAGGGCCACTTGTCCCCTAGCAGGGGAGGCACAATGCTGAGGGTCCATAATAGTTTCAGGGATCCACAAACATGTCTTAATTTACTTTAAAATGAGAAGGGAGACATGAACTTAAGGTCAGAGAAAGTATCTTAATATATAAAAATATGTTCATCTTTGTACTGATGCAGTTGTAAAATATACTTTTTATTTTTAATAGAAGAAAGGGCCCATGAAAGCAAAAGTGCACAGAGCCCAAGAAAGTTATGCAGTGGTCCTGGATGGGAGTGTGACAGGGTCCTCCTGGCCCAGCCGTGGGCAAACTACGGCCCGCGGGCCGGATCCGGCCCGTTTGAAATGAATAAAACTAAAAAAAAAAGACCGTACCCTTTTATGTAATGATGTTTACTTTGAATTTACATTAGTTCACACAAACACTCCATCCATGCTTTTGTTCCGGTGCTTTCCTAGTCCAGTGCCTGGCCTCTAGCCATTGTCAGATGTCGGTTTCCTTCTTTGCTTGTCCACATTCCTTATCCAGGGAAGGCCAGAAGGTGGAGGTGGCTTCCCTGGGCCCTGCCTTGGCCGGGTGCACCTCTGCAGCTGCCTGGCCTCGCCTCCCGGGCTAACTCAGGAGGTTTGGACGGGACTGGAGTTTGTGTTTAACAAGCTTTGCAGGCCAGTCTGCTGTGTGGCCGGGGCAGACAGCTTGGCCTTCACCTGAGTGTGTCTGGGCCAGTTTTGGTTTCTAAGACCGGGGCTCCCCGCTCCCTGCGGGAGGGAGGAGCCAGGACCTTGTCTGGGGAGATTCCAAGGGTGCAGGGCTGGGCTGGCTCGCACCCATGGCTCCGAAGAGGCACAGTCACTCCTTTGTCCTCGCGCCTTCTGAGTACTTCTTCCTCCTGGCTCGGGAGTGAGCAGGGACTCACCCCACATCCGTGGTGCGCGTCCCCAGTCCCTCCTTCCAGGTGGTTAGAATGCACTTGCTGCAGCTGTGACTGGAGGCCGCGTGGCCTAGGTGTGGGCTGGCCTCCACAGTCACCTGAGAGGGCGCGGACGTGTGAGCAGCTCTTATCACAATTAGACTAAGATCAGGGCCGCTCCGCAAAATGCAAACCCCATAATGGATTTGTTGGATGGAGGTAGCATGTGAGTGGACCTAGAAGAGTGCTCGTCATTGCTACAGGCAGGAAGCACGGAGAGAGGCGTCTCCATGGAGGACGGTCGGGCCTGCGTAGGACGGGCCGTGTCGGGTGGACAGGACGTTGACCGTGAGGAGGGCTTTCGAGGGCAGAGGCGTTTCAGAGGAATGGGCTGCCGCTGACCTGGGAGGCCCTGCACCCTGGGGGAAGTAACGGCACCTCTCAGTGGCCAGGGCCCTGGAGGCCCGGAGCGGCGACTGCTCACGAAGGCCCTGAAACCAGCCGTGCTCGGGGCGGGGGGGAGGGGGGGTGCAGAGACAGGGCCTACAGGCCGAGGTGTGTGCAGTGCCGCCCCTCTGCCCGTAGGAAAGGCAGGAAGTGTGGCGTGTGATGCGGAAGCTGTTCGCTCGGGGAGAACCAGAGCTGGGACCGGAAGGGTGCTCGCGGGGACTGTGGAGAGCACGGGCACGTGAGAGCCTGTATGAACGGAGAGATTCTGCATGTTCCTGGATGGGAGGGGTCAATATGTTAAACATTTAGGTCATTCCCAAATTAATTTATGGACTTAATGCCATCGCCCACCAGAATCTGGGTGGATTACCTATCAGATGTGAAAACATACCATAAGTTCTTCTATATAATAAAAGCCTAAGCGACCTTTACAGCAAGATGACCAGAATGACCGGTCGCTATGATGCACACTGACCACCAGGAGGCAGACGCTCAACGCAGGAGCTACCCCCTCGTGGTCAGTGCGTTCCCACAGGGGGAACGCATCTCAGCCAGAAGCCGAGCTCATGGCTGGAGAGTGCAGCAGTGGTGGCAGGAGCCTCTCCCGCCTCCGCAGCAGCGCTAAGGAGCAGCGAGCCTAGTGGTAAGGAGCAGCGAGCAGGCGGGTAGTAAGGAGTTAGGGATCCCGGATTGTGAGAGGAATGTCTGCCAAGGGGTCCCAGACTGGGAGAGGGTGCAGGCTGGGCTGAGGGATCCCCCACCCGCCAGTGCACAAATTTTGTGCACTGGGCCTCTAGTAATAATATAAATATTTTGGTATTGGGGTGGGAGTAGAAAGCCTATCCATGGAACAGACTAGAAAGTCTGGAAGCCCTGGCTGGTTTGGCTCAGTGGATAGAGCGTTGGCCTGCGGACTGAAGGGTCCTGGGTTCAATTCCAGTTGAGGGCACATGCCCAGGTTTCAGGCTCCAACGCAGTGGGTGGCATGCAGGAGGCAGCCAATCAGTGATTCTCTCATCATTGATATTTCTATCTCTCTCTCTTCCTTCCTCTCTGAAATCAATAAAAATATATATAAAAAAAAGAAAGGAAAAAAAAAGTCTGGAAAACAGAAGTGAGTAGATTTAGTTAATATTTAACCACTTGGGAAACCATCAGGTTTCTCAATATCAAACCCCAAAATATATTCCATGTGCATTAACACTTTAAATGCAAAAAGTAAATCATTAAATTCACTTTAGGTAAGGATTTAAGATACGGTGGGATGAGAAACACGATACTGGAGGCAGAAGCCACAAGGCCAAAAGTGTTTTGATAATTCATTAGGGGGAATACGACCTTTAGTATGCAATCAACTGTCCCCTGATCAAATGTGAAAAAGTGCCCGCAGCCTTTATGACAAATCCCCTCTCGCCTAAAGAACTCTGAAAGTTGATATGGAGAACTTGTTATAAGTGAACTCCCAGTAGGAGTGTGAGCGAAGGGTGTGCATTAGGTCTCATGGGAGGAGTAGTGGCAGTGAGTGTGAGGACGTCCATCGTGTGGCAGTCAAACAGGTGCACTTCAGAGGGGACACTGCTCCTTGCTCTCGTGTATTGTTTTGGGGATGATGGCACTCGGTGCAAGTGGAAGGGTGGCAAGGACGCCCCTATGCCCTCGGGAGTGGAAGACAGCCTTCTGCCAAGCAGTTTGGCAAAATGTCCACAAATCCTTAAAAGAACTCCTCTCTTTATCATGGTGCTTCCACGTTTAGGAATTTCCCCCAAGGGAACCGTTAAACCTGCAGTCCAGAGAGTTCTGTGCAAGGACGTTCATCACAACGTTATTTATAAAGGTGGGAATTTGGAAGCAGCTTGAATGCACAGTGATGGGGAATGAGTCATTCATCCGCCAGAATTCGGTCTAGCCCTGGAGAGCGTTTGTGAAGGAAGGATGCTCAGTCACCAGGGAACTTCGTGATCTAAGCTAAATGGGGAAGCAGGAAGGATGGTGGCCGGAGCTGGAGGCAGAGAAGGAGCCGAGAGAAAGGGCCAGGGGCCAAAGTGAAGACGGGACATGTTGGGAGAATGTGTTTTCAGTGAGTTTTGATTGATCAGGTAATAGGTGCCAGATGCGGTCATTTAGGCTCGATTTAGAGAAAGAAGGTTTGGGTGGACTGAGCCACAGGAGGGGTGCTGACCCCGGACAGGCTTCCCCAGGGGCGATAGACACCCTGCCGCCTGTCCAGGGCCCACCCAGCCCCTCCAGGCAGGCTTTGCCTCGGGGATCCTCCCCCTCTCGGCCGCTCACCCCTCCCCTGGGAGCTGCCCTCCCACCCTCTGTTCTCCGTGTGTATGAAGGACCGGCATCCAAATCAAACAAAACACCCAGGACATACAACTTTGAAATAAAAGAAAGTTCGTATAACATAAACCTTTTTAAAAGAGGAGTCCCATTCTACATTTTTATATTTCCTACTCCCATCCCAACACCAAAATGTTTTATAAAAATAAACTTTTATGTGTGCAGATAGGGAAAAGGTTGGAAGGAAACAGAAAAATGTTATTTCTGGTAAGCTGTGATATGGTTGTGGGAGATTTAATATTTTCCTGTATTTTTCTCATCAGCATGGATTCCTTTTTTAAAAAGTTTTGTTGAGTTATAGTTGGCATATAATCTGCATACATTTAAAGTGGACAATTAGGTAGGTTTTGAGATACGTGTGCTCCTGTGAAAGCAACAGTACGTTCAAGATACTGAACATATTATCGCCCAGAGGTACCTCCTGCTCTTGGTAATCCCTTCCCTCCACCCCTCCCCTCCCCTGCCCCCTACAACACAGCTGCTGGCCACCCTCTGTCACTGTTCTCCAGTTTACATGCCCTAGGATTTTGTCTAAATGGAGTCACACAGTGTGTCCTCTGGCCGGCCGGCTTTCAGCCTGTACTTATTTTGTGATTTGTCCACGTAGTTGTGTGTATCAGTGGCTTATTCCTTCTTATTGCTGAGTAGGGTTCCATTGTGTGGATATAGCACAGATTTTTTTTTTTACAACCTAATGAGCTAATTAGGAGCCTCCCCGTTTTTCTAAGTGTACCCTGAGATCAGGCAGTGTCGTGGGAGTTTGGGTCCTGATGTCCGTCCCTGTCTGAAAGTTTGGGGCTGTGTCTGAGGCCTGGCGATGACTCTAAGGGCAACAATCTGGCCAGCCCCGAGGGGCCTCGCGCTGTCATTCGCCAAACAGAAGGCTTGGCCGTGCTCTCGAACGCTCGAGCTGTGCTCAGGGTGTGGGTTTGGGTTCCAGGAGGCTGAGTGCTGGGTAACAGACATTATGAAGGAATGCCCTGGTGTTTCATTTCAGTCTGAGGGTCGGAGAAAGCCTTGTGGAAGGACCTTGACCTCTTGTCACCAGTTGGCATTCAGTGTGACTTGCACGCATCACATGAGCCCAGCAGTGCTGCTGCCATCGGTGCCTGCCCACCTGCCCGGTCCCAGGCCTGGCCGGCACTCCCCCCACCCAGGAGCCCTCTGCGCAGAGCAGCCTCCTCTTCGCCGGCCCAGCGCACCCCCACCCCATCTCCCCGCAGCTCTTGTCCGTCATCGAGGGGAAGCTGAAGGCCTCCCTCTGCTCCTAGTGGCTTCCCACAGGGCCTTCCCTGTCTCCCGGGTCGGCCCACGCCCAGGCAGGACTCCAGACCCCCAGGGCTCAGGGTGGTCACCCTCAGGCATCCCTGCCCCAGGGGCACGGCCACAGGCCTGGCCTGCCCCGCCCCCTATTGCCCCACGCACTTGGGGTGCCTGGGGGTGCCTCTGTGTGCTCAGGAGCGAGTCACCATGACAGACGGCTCCGGCCCCCTCCTGGGCACTCCCGGGCCCACAGGAAGGGCTTGGCCACCCATGGAAGAAAGGGTGGCAGGGCAGCCCCTCTGCCGCACTTGGTACCCCCTTGGCCCTGGGCCTGAGTCCCCTAAGGTCTGTCACATGATGTCCTTTTTATTATCTCGCAAGTCAGGGTCAGACCTAGTCGCTGGGCCAGGCCAAGAAATGGACACTCCCATCCTGCTGACCTCCCTCCCACTGTATTTCCCCTGAGCACCCAGGGCCTGGGCCCGTGATGGCGAACCCATCACACGCGTGTCAGAGGTGACACGCGAACTCAGTTTTTTGGTTGATTTTTCTGTGTTAAATGGCATTTAAATATATAAAATAAATATCAACAATGTAAGTCTTTGTTTTACTATGGTTGCAAATATCAAAAAATTTCTATATGTGACACAGCACCAGAGTGAAGTTAGGGTTTTTCAAAATGCTGACATGCCGAGCTCGAAAGGTTCGCCATCACTGGGCTAGGCCAACCCCTCACCAAACCACCCACTCTGCAGAGACCCTGATCGAGCAGGGAGCTGACGCCTGTGCCTGCTCTACTGCACCCTTTGCCCACTGGGCACCTGCCACTGCCAGACGGCCCAGCGGGGTCCTGGGACCTGGCCAGGAGCAGCCCTGAGGCTGAGACGCATCCTGCCCTTCCTTCTCTCTGTAGGAAGAAGGGAGGCCAGAGGTGCGGGGCCTGCCAGGGAGGGGCACTGACCCACAGGCACCTGCCCGGGCCACCTGGCCTCCTGGTGGGAACAATGCAGGGCAGTATCTCCGCGAACTCGGGAATCTCTCCCCAGTGGGCAGGGGGGGAATCACCTCTTCGCAGTGGGCAGGCGGGGGGAACGGCCAGGGCTCCTCTCTCCCCAGCAGGAACTCCTATTTTTAAAACGTCTCCTTCAAGAAGGAGGGAAAACTAGTAGCTCCTTCTGGCCCACGTCCGCCATGTGATCTAGAGCCACGGGGGCAGGTCCAGCGTCCGTCCAGGGCCGGGGCGGGCTGGGCAGCAGAGGCTCCTGAGGAGCCCTGTGGGCTCAGCCCAGGGCTGTCTGCCCCACGCCCATCACGTGCCTCCTGCTGGCCTTGCACAGGAGCTTGGTCCTGCTGGAGATTCGGGGCCTGGGGAATCGGGAGCTGGGCGAGGGGCCTGGGGGTGGGGTGGAGTCCTGGAATGGGCCGGGGGGGGGGGGGGGCCCTGGCTGTCTGTAGCAGAGGGTGGACAGAACCCTGCTGGGTTTCTCAGGGGGCCCCTCCTTGTGTCCCAAGGTGCCTTTTGTGCGTGTCTATACCCGTGGGACCCACTTGTAGGTGCTGCGAGGCCCATGTAGAGAGGGGAGCCCTCCCTGGAGCCCCAGCTCGGTGGTGCTGCCTGCCGCAGGAGGTTGAGAGGCTGCTGTTGAACTGGTTGGGCGGCTGGGTGACGCTGGAGGGGGCGGGAGGAGGGCCTGGCTGGTGACGTGGAAGGTCCCTTAGAGGAATTCCCGGGACAGTTACCTGGGCCCTTCGGCTCAGCGTCTCCTCCCCAGCAGGTCTCCTGACTGTTTCTGGCTCCTGATGGGGCAGGGCACCTGGGCCCACGGGCCAGCCCCTCGCTGGTCCGTGTGTCTCCGGGAACGACATGACGGTAATAAAAGCAGCAACGGAGGCCTGATTTCCAAGCCTGTTAACCCATGTTCTCCCCGTTCTCCTCGAGGAGGCAGGGGCTCGGAGGGTGAGTCTCTGCTTCTAACCCTGAGCTGGGGGTTGGCCCCACCCTGTCTGGCTCTGAACCAGA
Source organism: Myotis nattereri (assembly GCF_964212035.1). NCBI lineage: Eukaryota > Metazoa > Chordata > Mammalia > Chiroptera > Vespertilionidae > Myotis > Myotis nattereri. Next base: position 21,769,294 of record NC_138085.1, read on the forward strand.
TCGTCCCCCTGGGTGTCCGTCCTCCGACTCACGCAGGTCAGGCCACAGGCGCTCACACAGCTCAGCTCATGTCGTCCTCAGAACGGCCTGCAAGGGAGGCTGCTCTCGTTGCTGACTCAGAGTTGCGAGGCCCAGAGCGTGAACGGAACTCGCCCAGCCACATACTTGATCAGGGTCTCTCAGCTCCTGGAGGTCACGCTCCCCGTGACCCGCTGGAGGCCGGTCCTGCCCTGTGACGGGAGGTGTGCTCCTCGGTTACTGAGGTGCCAGGCCTCCGAGTCTGACCTGTGTCTCTGTGTCTGGCCACTCCTGACACCGCCCCTCCCCTCACTGCCCACAGGTTCCAGCCTCGATCTTCCTGTTCTGCAAGCATCCCAAACGCGTAGGCCTCAGCCCTATGTCCTCACGCCCACTTGGTCGCCCTGCAATGCCCCAGGTCACTCTCTCCCTCCCTCACCCCCTGGGCACAAGTGCTGTTCCTGGGCACTCCCTCTCCGCCCCTCACACCACTCCACACAAGGAGACGGTGGCAGTGCCTCCCACACCCCCACTGAGATTTCTGGAGGGTGCAGAGGAATCTAGACTGATAAAAGTGTCATATGCTAATTATACCGATGACCTTCTGGACAAAGCCAGGGCTGCAGGGAAGCCCGGGTGCCGGGTGCCAGAGGAAAGCCGGTGCCAACAGCTGGGGAGGAAGGCCTTCTCTTGCACGAATTTCATGCATCAGGCCTCTAGTAACAGATAATAGGTGTTTGGTAAACGGCTATTGAATCTGGTTGAGTTGAGCTTTTAGATACAAATGTTCTCCCTTCTTTTCTGATCTAATGCCTCTTGTGTGTGAGAACTTGGCAGTAGGGTGAGAATTTTCCACGTGACAGAATGGGTCTCGGTGGGAAGGAGTGATACCGATTTCATTTTAAACTCCAGATTTTAACTCCCTGATTGTGCTCCGAGTGTATGGCTGGATGTCTCGAGAAACGCATGGAGTTTGCAGCGTGGGCTCATGTCCTCCCAGAGTGCTTCGGCTGAGGTGGCGAGAGGCCGCAGGTCTGCCCCCAGGCTCCGCTGAGGCCGAGGACCTCGGGCCCTGGCCGCGTCGCAGGGTGCCGGTGGGTGCCTGCAGCTTTCCCCTGGGCCCTGCTTCTGGCGCCTCAGAAATGAGTCAGGACATGTGCAACGTGGGCTGGTGCGGGTGGCAGGGAGCCCAGAATTAGCTCAGCTGTGTTTCCTTCAGTGGAGGGGTGGCTGTGCCAGGTGGGGGGCGGGCGGGGAGAGGCAGAGGCAGCGGCAAGCAGCCCTGAGCCTCGGCGGAGGGCTCTCAGGAGCCGTCACAGGCCTCAGGGCTTGGGGGCGGGCTGCTGGGTGCCTGGCACATACCCAGTTGTGCACGAGCAGTGGGGTGAAGGGGCAGACCTGTGTAGCCCAAGCTGGTGTGACCCCAGCACGCCTGAGACAAGTGTGGGGGGCAGATGGGGATGGCCATGTCACCCCCAAGGAGCAAGTGGCAGGCAGGTGTGGGCAGCGCCGCGCTCGCCACCACCTGCCACCCAAGCGGGCAGAGCCGAACAGACCTGAGCTGACCTGCCCCGGACAGCAGGCCGCCTCCTCCCCTGGCACGCTCCCACTCCGCAAGCCGCCTTTTTGCTCAGAGGGCGGGAGGGTTAGCGTGGGTATCTTAACAGATTGCAAAATGTTTTGTCCTCTGTTGCCCTTTTCTGCTCTCCCAGCCTCTGGCAGGTGCGCTGCCGGACGCCCGTGGTCGGCACCCAGGAAACAGGGCAGCTTCATGCCTCCGTGGAGGGGAGAGGGGGAGGGGGAGGGGGAGGGGGAGGCCTGCCCTCCTGTCGCCACGTGCGTCAGCGAGGTGGGACAGTAAGATACTTAATCCCGAGCGTGTCAGCGTTGTTCCAGATAAGACGCTTGTAAAGGTTTTGGTGTGTGGCACGGGCACGTCCCCGCTGCGGTTTCCCCGTTGCCATGTGCCCCGCACGCCAGCAGAGGGTGGTGCGCTTGGGGTTTCCGTGGGCTTAACCGTGGGCAGAAAGCTCTGAGGACGGAAACAGAGCATCCGAAGGTGCCCAGGGAGCCCAGCTCTGAGGCTCAGCAGGTGGTTTCTGCCTTAGAGTGCTGGCCTGGCGTGCTCACTAGCCTGTGGGTGCAGGAGGCCATGGTGGGCTGGCTCCAAGGGTAGCCCGCAGCTCCCTCCCAGCAGGTGCCTCCCTTCTTGCCCTGGACCGACGCCCCGTTTAGAACTGGCCATCCTCATCCCTGTCTGTCACAGGGGATCTCACACCTGGACCTGCCACAGAAGGGGGGGGCCCTCATCTGTGGGAGCTTGAGAACTTCTGTCAGCTTGGTCCCTCCAGCGCCTGACCTAGTGCTCTGCACACGGAGGACCAGGACCCTCGGAAGTTCTGTGGGCTCACACCCTTTCCACGCCCCTTGCTGGCACCCGGGGTCAGGGCCTGGGGCATTTGTGCAAAGGGTCCCACAGTCTGGAGAATCGTTTCCGTTGATACAGCCATCCGTTCTTCTAAAGGCACAGCATGTACCCCACAGTCTTGTTTGGGCCCCACATGAACTGTGAGGTGGGCAGGGTAAGAGCTAATGTGCCCCTTTGAAGGAACAGGTACCGGGGGCCCCGAGAGCAGAGGGACGGTGCCCGCGCTGGGACCAGAACCATGGGTCCCCGCCTCTCGATCCCGCACTTTGCTCAGGTGCCTGGCTTGGTCCATCAGGACATCCCTCCAGGTCCCCACCCAGGACGCTGGGCGGAATGACCCCTCGGTGAGCCTCAAACCGGAGAATTTTGGAGCAGGAGTGGATCCAGAGATTGGACAGCATCTGGAGCGTGGGTGTTGCACGCTTGTTTGCACCTTGTTTGGGGCTGGGGAGGTTCCTCAGAGCAGCAGTTTGGGAAACAAGGAACTTGTCAGAATCCATTTTCAGAGAAGATGCTGCTGTCCACTGTTCTCAAAGGCATGTGGGGTGTCCCTCCTGAGGGCGGTTGGGGGGCAGATCCCCCCACGTGTGACGTAGGGGAGCAGGGACGCAGCGAGGAAGCTGGTGTTTTCTTCCGCCGGAGGGTTGAGAATCTGCCCAAAATGCAGCAGTTTCCTCCTTCGGGATTAAATGACCCCTTTTCAAAAGCTGCCAGAGCCCTGCTAGCCATTCCTTTTGTTGTCATCTTCTCTCTGCCAAGTTGTTGGCCCTTTGCCATGTCCCTGGACGAGGGGGGCGGGGTGGCTCTGTGAGACCACAGGTGGTTCAGGAGCAGGATTCTTCTGGCCAAAGGGAACCAGGGAGAACGAGCAGCTGGCCAGGTGGCTTGGGGTGTGCCCAGATGGAGCATTCAGTGCCAGGCCCTGCTCCCCGAGAGGCAGGCCTGGGCGTCGGGTTTCAGTGGGCCCTGGCAGGTCAGCAGCAGGAATGCCCGGGGGAGGAAATTCCACTTTGCATGGCGGGTGTGGGCCGGCGCCCTGTAGCCTGTCAGCTCAGTTTGCATTTGCAGGTTTCATGAGCCGAAGGTTGCTGACGGTTGCTTGGGTCCAAGTTACATGGAAACGTTCTCAACCTCCTGTGGGATCCTTCATCGAATAGTCATGACTGCTTTCTCAGACACTTAATAGGGATTTTTCCATACCTGCCCACTCACTGCTCCGTAAACGTTACAGCAGTGACAGTGCACAGCTGCTGCATGTAAATCAGAAGAAAATGGAACCAAACAAAGAAAAGAATTTTACAAATAAATAAGTGCCCCTTGAGCAGCGCAGGAAATCTGATGCAAATATCCTAAGGGAAATTTAAGCATTTGCTCCTGCTACCGAGGGCTCTGGAAAAGACGGGTTCCGTGGGATGCTCAGAAACTCTGCCAATCTTCTGAATTTTTAGTGGCGTCTCTGAGGAGTGCAGCTTCTGAAATGCTGATTCACTGTGTGAGGTTTAAAATCAGGACCTACTTACTCAGCCCCTATGCTTAGCATTTGCATTAAGCTTTAAAACGCAGGGTTGGGGAAAACGGGTTTCGGGCGGTGGCTGTCGGCGAAGTCCTCCCAACCTTTCGGATGCTTCTGGCTAGTTACACAGGGACTCAGTCCAGGTTGAGCGAAAACGGGGGAGGTGTAAATGGACTGCGTTTCTGTACCCGTCGAAGCTGCATGGAAATGGCGAGGCCAGGTCTACTTCTCAGGTGCAGACCGTGGCCTTGTGTGGATGCTGAATGTTGTTCTAGGTTTAGGACAGCCGTGGGCAAACTACGGCCCGTTTGAAATGAATAAAACTAAAAAAAAAAAAGGCCGTACCCTTTTATGTCATGATGTTTACTTTGAATTTATATTAGTTCACACAAACACTCCATCCATGCTTTTGTTCCGGCCCTCCGGTCCAGTTTAAGAACCCATTGTGGCCCTCGAGTCACAAAGTCTGCCCACCCCTGGTCTAGGAGGAGGTCATTGGATCCGGAAGCCACCGTGGAAACCCGAGCTGCAGCCTGCTGTTCAGGGCAAGTGGCAGCTTGTACCAGGGAAGGGAAGGGACGGCTCCTCGGGTCTTTATCTGCCTGATAGGCATTCCCAGCGATAGGGCGAGTGGCTGGGAGTTTGGGTTTTTATTTGGGCTGATAAGATCGTTCTACTCACTGACAAGCTGTTCGGTTGACAAGCTGGCTGCAGGCCGTGTGTGGGAGAAGCTGTGGAGTCATCTAGCTGGTGGTCAGGAAGGACTGCTGGCTCCCCCCCCGCCCCCCCACCCCTCCTTGCAGTGCCAGGGGCAGGCCTTTGCTAGGAAAACAACTTTTGTCGGAGGATTAACTAAGTTACGGTCCTGCGTCTGCAGGAAAGGCTGCGTGTGATCCATTCTTGCCTCCCAGCTGAGGATTTGGAATTGCCCGGGAGGGACCCTATACTTGAGAGCGACCTCCACGCTCTCTAGGTCACACCCTTTCGATTCCTTTCCTTCTGTGGCTGGTTTCCCAGGTGGGAGTGCCCGTCAGTCCACTGGCTGTGGCCAGTGCCTCCTACCGCTGTCGACAGGCTCAGCCAGAAAAACCATGGGGGGAGGTCCTCCGACTCCAGCTTCAAAACGGCATGTTCCTCCCTGGTGCCAGAGGTGAGCAATGGCCTCGTATTCCCAGGGTTTCTCTGAAGGCACACATTTCACTCCTATATTCTTGCCCGATTGGCACAGTGTTTAACAGGTCAGAGCATTACCATTTTCTGCTTCAAGAAAAACATCGTCCGCCTTTTTTATGTGGTCTTAAAGTAGATAGTTCATTCTGCAACCTCTTCCACGCAGCAGCCAGTCACCTTTTAGGGTATAATCAGTCTTCGGATCCCAGTCATGATGGGATAATACGTATTGGATTTACTCTCCTTTCCTAAACAATTATGATATTGTACAAAACATATGAAGCCATGTTTCCAAGAATGGAATGAAATTCAGGGCAGGTCTGGAATCCAAACTGAAAGGCGTCAGGCAAGCCCCACATTCATCCTGGCTTTCTGTTGGGGAGTGTCTTCAAAACTAAAGTACCCGGAAGCAAATGCCAGCAGAGAGTTGAGCAAAAGAAACAGATCAGAATTTGGGGGGCGGGGGGGCTGCCGAGGCAGCTGGAATTTGGGGGTCAGGGTACTGGAGAAGCGTCGTGAGCAGAGGAGGGACTTCAGAAATCTTCAAAGTGTTCCCCTAGAATCTTGCCTAAATACTGGTACTAAGCTGTGTTCACTCAGAATAAGACTCTTTGAGGCTTGGCAGAAAACAACAACTGGGGATTGGGGGGAGGGGGGGTGCGCTAGTGAGCTGGACAGAAATTCGGGAGGTAACGCAGCACTGGGAGATTTATGCAGTTTTAACCTGCCAGAGTGAAGAGTGAAGAGACCTTGCTGAACACCTTGAGCACTTACCTGAGACCACAAAAAAGCCACACCTTAGGAGCTGGGTTACCCTAGTTCAGAGTAAGGACCCTGCTAAATACACAATAACAAAACCTAAAAACAATCCTGTAGGGATAAGAGGATATGCCAGTCCACTAACAGGCTGCCAGGATAAAACCCAGCACTGTTTAAACAAAGTGTTATGCATGTGCATATCCAGCACACAATGAGAAGGCACCAGACATGCAGGACAGTACGACCAATAACAAAGAGAAAGGTCAATAGGTACAAACCCACACAAGCATCGGAAACAGAAGGAATTTCAATAGAAGAATGGAACTTTAATAAACCAAATGAAAATCCTAGAATTGCAAGGTCCAGTTACCTGAAATGAAAGCGGCTGGAGCGCACAACAGTTTGGGCATTGTGGAAGAAGAGTCAGTGAACTCAACAACATCAACACAAACCATCCAAACTGAGGCACAGGGTGGAAAAAGGGAACGTGTGAGGGATAACAATTAGTCTGAAATATGTGTAATTGAAGTCCTAGGAGAAGAGAGATTGGGGCAGAAAAATATTTGAGGGAAATGGCCCGAAATTTGATTTTTAAAAGATGTCTGTCTACAGATCCCAGCATTTCCATGAGCCCCAAGCATGGTAAGCCCAAAGAAAAGCACGCATAGGCACAGCAGAATTAAATTCTTAAAGCAAAGTCGTAATTGCTGAAAACAAAAGAAAAAGAAAATATTAAGGCAGCCAGAGGAAAGAAGGTATGTTACATATGGCGGAACAAAAATAAGGGCATGACTGACTTCTTATAAAAAAACAATGCATTCCAGAAGACAGCGGGACAGCACCTTTAAAGTTCTGAAGAAAATATCTTTCAAAAATAAACATGAGATAAAGACATTTTCAGATGAACCAAAGTTGAGAGAAATTGTTTTCTGTAGATCTAGAATATGAGAATCATTAATGAAAGTCTTCAACCTAAAGGTAAATAATGCTGGATAGCATATAGATCCATATACAGGAATGAAAATGCCAGAAATAGGAAGTATGTGGTAAATATAAAAATTTATTTTCTCACTTTAAAATTTCTTGAAAAGATAATTGATAGCTTACAACAAAATAATTGCAATTTATTGCGGAGTTTCTAATATATAACCGTAAAATGTGTGACAAATAACAAGAGGTGGGTAAATGAAAGAATGCAGATGAGCAACAGAGAAACATCAGTGAACATGAAACATGGATTTGTAAACAGATGAATAAAATTGATAAACCCCTAAGATTAATCAAGAAAAAAGAGAGAAAACCAAATTGCCAATATCAGGAATAAAAGAGGGCATATTACTATACATTTTATAGACAAGCGTCTGAGCCCCAAGCATGGTGAGCCCGAGGAAAAGCACACCACACACACCAGAACCAAATTGCTGAAAACAAAAGATAAACATAAAATAGTAAAGCAGCCGGAGGAAAGAAGGTCTATGACATATGAGGGAACAAAAATATACGTTAAAAAGTTTAATAAATTAAATGAAATGAATAAATTCATTGAAAGAGGAATTATCGAAATTGATACAAATCTGAATAGACTTAAATTTGATTTTTTTAAAAATAAATTTTGTAATCTGAAATATTCCCACAAAGAACACTCCAGGACCAAATAGCTCCCCTAGTGAATTTTAGGAACAAATTTAAGGAAAAGATGGTACTAATCTTACCAAACTGTTTCCTAAAGGAGGAGGAGGAAAACGGAAACACTCCCCAAATGATTTTTTGAAGCCAGGATAACCCTGATGTGAAAAAAGGAAAAGAGGTTGCTAACCAATATTCCTCCTGAACATAGGGATTAAAGAAAGAAGTAATACTAGTATATGGAATATAGCAGTATATAAAAGTACCTCATGACCAATTGGGGTCTAATCCCAGAAATGCAAGGTTGGCTTAGCATGTGAAACTCAATGAATGTAATGCTCCACATTAACCGAATAAAAGGAAAAACTGTATGATCTGTTGAGTAGATGCAGCTTATTGATTAAAAACTCTCAACAAACTGAGAATAAAAGGAAATTTGCACAGTCTGTTAAAGGACATCTCCCAGAAGTACAGAGCTAAAATCATTCTAAAGTGTGAAGCAGTAGATGCTCTCTCTCTTCATCAGGAATGAATGAGGCCAGGAGGTCTGCTCTGACTGTAGCGCACGGTACTGGAAGTCCCAGTCAGTGCAGTAAGGCAACAACAACAAAAAAGAAACAAAACACATAAAGGCTGGAAAGGAGGAAGTGAAATTATCTTTATTTACAGAAGACATAAGTTTGAAATAAATGCAACTAGGACTAATAAGTGCACTTAGCAAGGTCAATATGCAAAAAGTAATCATATTTCTATATGCTAGCTAGAGTAATTGGAAAATGAAATTAAACTGTCAAAAATCTCAGAGTGAAGGGGGAGGGGGCTGGGAAGAGATTAACCAAAGAACTTATGTGCATATATGCATAACCCATGGGCACAGACAACAGTGTAGTGAAGGCCTGGTGGGGGGGTGCGCAGAAGTAGGGGGGTGGCCAATGGGGGGGAGAGGAAGTACATCTGTAATAATTTCAACAATAAAAATGATTACTTAAAAATATCTATACTAATAATAGCCTAGGTGGTTGTCACGCCCTCACGCATCATGCCCTAACGTCATCACAAGATGGCTGTCACAAGATGGCCACACACACAGCAGAGGCGGGGCCCGGTGGAGGAGGTGGATCGTGGCAGGGGAGGGCAGTTGTGGGTGATCAGGCCAGCAGGGGAGGGCAGTTGTGGGTGATCAGGCCAGCAGGGGAGGGCAGTTGGGGGTGATCAGGCTGGCAGGGGAGTGGTTAGTGGGTGATCAGACTGGCAGGCAGGCAAGTGGTTAGGAGCCAGCAGTCCTGGATTGTGAGAGGGATGTCTGACTGCCTTTTTAGGCCCATGGGATTGGGCCTAAACTGGCAGTGGGACATCCCCTGAGGGGTCCCAGATTGGAGAGGGGTCAGGCCGGGCTGAGGGACACCCCCCGCCCCTCACGAATTTCGTGCACTGGGCCTCTAGTATTGAGATAAAGATAGGTAGGTAGGTAGGTAGGTAGATAGATAGACGCTAGTAGATAGATGTCAGATTGTGCCAGCCTTCTGCTTGGAACCCTAATGGCATTTTACTTCACTCAATAGAATTTAGTCTTGCCCATGTGCACTCCCATCCCCATAGCACCCAACATGTCTCTGATCTCTCCCTGATCTCCCCTGGCTCCCTCTGCTGTGTTCACGGCCTTGGCATTTGCTCTCTCCCGTTCCTGCACACTCTTCCCACACACACCCCACTGCTCACTCCCTCACTCATTCAGGTGTATGCTCAGCTGTCACTTCACAGAAGGTCTTCCCTGATCACGTTATATAAAGTAGTGCCTCCCTCACCTCACTCTGGTTTAAAGCCCTCACCACCACCTGGCGTGTGGGCTCTCTGTTATTGGCTCTCTTCCCCGTTAGAACATGAGAACAAAGATGTTGTCTGCTGCGGTGGTGAGGGCAGAATCTGCAGCGCCTCGCACAGCGCCTGGGACTGGGCAGTCCGTCATCCTTTGTTTCAGGAGATGGAACAGATTGTAGTGGCGCTGGGTACAGGCGCGGGGTAAACACACCGAAATGGAAGCACTTGGTGAGGTAGCCTCTTGGGCTTGCTTTCAGCTTTTTTGAAAATCTATGTAATTTTACTGTGAAAGAAAAATTTCAGTGAAAAGTTGTGATGTTTTGCCAAGTCTTGAAGCAGGACAGGGTACAACTGTCGCGCTCCTGTAGTTTGTGTGGCACTCCATCACTTGCTGAGTGCTTTCCTGGGCACGGCCGCGGGGTCGCCCAGGGCCCAGGGACATGGCAGGTAGGATGGTGAGGCGGAGATTTGGTTACCTGCCTACAGCTCTGCGGGCAAGCCGGCATCCTAACGGCTGGGTTTCGCTCCCGCGTTTCTCTCCACTGCACCCGTGCTGGGAACACGCCTCGTCACGGAGAGTCTGCGTGGCCACTCGGGCAAGGCAGCCCCTCCGGTTCTGTCCTCGCGAGGTTAAATGTTCTAGTATCTCGGTCTTGTGCACATGTGCCGGGGCATGCAGGTGGAGCTAAAGGATTTTCCAGATTTTCCAGATCTGTTTGGAAGGAAGGTCTGTGGGAAGGGAGGCTGGGGCCAGCCTGGCATCAGTCAGGGCCATGTTTTCCCTGGGTAGGGAGGCCCAGGAAGGGCTCTGCTAGTCCTGGTGGAGCGAGGGCCCCACAGACCTGGCCCTGAGGGGCTCCGGCCTAGGGACCGTGGAGGGGCCTGTGGGTGTGGCCTGGTTCTTGTCACATGTGCCACCCTGAGCTGTATGTCGATCAGTGGGTACTTTTCTTCTCTGATTAAATTCGTGTCAATAAACACTCATAGGTTCATTGCCATTAAAAGCATGTGCCATATCTCCTTGGATCATCAACGTAGACAAGAACACACCACCTCCATCTTCTCAGTTGAGGAAAATAACCAAGACGATCATGTGAGTTTCCCAAGGTCATTCCCATATGAGGTGGCACGTCTGCCACCAGGGCCCAGGTCAAGTACTCTTGGGGTGGGGGGGGGGTGCGGGTTCCAACCGAGAAGCCTTGTGCCTGAACAATGACTGCGGGGTGCGGGGATGGAGAGCACTGTATTGTGCTGATAAGGCCGTCCTGACGCAGGGGAGGCTTCCAGGCGCGCTCTCTAGGAGAGGATGGATGAGGGGGCCCTAAGGCAGGCTGGGGATTGAAGTCACTCTGCGAAGTGTGTGCAGGACGCGGCCCCTCGCCTCACATTCCTTTGCGTTCAGCGTCTGCTTTCTCTGTGGCCCTCACCCGTTAGGATGCTCACTCCCTTTCTCTGGGGATCATTTTACCTCCTTCCTGGCGAGAGGCTCTAGCTCCACCTGCCTGAGGGGAGCTCAGAGGACCAGGACCGCTGGCAGCTGCGGTGGGGCTCGGGCTCTCCCACACGAGGCTGCCCCCCGTTGTGCAGATGTCCTTGCGGGCACCTGAGATCAGACCAGGGAACGGCACCTGGACCGGGGGCCAAGAAAGCAGGACTTTGAGGGCAACAACTTGCTTATTACAGACCACACTCGTGTGTGTGTGTGCGTGTGTGTGTGCGTGTGTGCGCGCGTGTGTGCGTGTGTGCATATGTGTGTGTGTGGTGTGTGTGTGTGTGGTGTGTGGTGTGTGTGTGTGCATGTTGTGTGTAGTATGTGTGTGCATGTGTGTGTGGTGTGTGTGCGTGTGTGCGTGTGTGTGTGGTGTGTGGTGTGTGGTGTGTGTGTGTGGTGTGTGTGTGTGTGGTGTGTGTGGTGTGTGTGCGTGTGTGCGTGTGTGTGTGGTATGTGGTGTGTGGTGTGTGTGTGTGTGTGGTGTGTGTGTGTGTGTGGTGTGTGTGGTGTGTGTGGTGTGTGTGTGTGTGTGTGTGGTGTGTGATGTGTGTGTGTGTGGGATGCTGAGCTCATTCTTAGTTTGGGTTATCAGGACACAAATGCTTTTCATCGTTGGTATTTGTTGCTTTGGACCGGTGGTTCTCAACCTTGGCTGCACATTAGAATCGCCTGGGAATCTTTTTAAAATCCTGATTTCTGGGCCTCATCCTCCGGAAATTCTGTTTCTTTGTTACTCATGTTGTGGCCCCACCCCATAACAAAGAAACAGAATTTCCGGAGGATGAGGCCCAGAAATCAGGATTTTAAAAAGATTCCCAGGCGATTCTAATGTGCAGCCAAGGTTGGGAACCACTGGTTTAGACAGAAACCTCTACTCCTTGATTCAAATGTCGGCAGTAGGCCAGACCTCTCTCTGGTGCATGTGCCTGCTGAGACGCAGCTTCTTCCCGCAGGTGGGAGTGTTCAGCGTCCTGTGGGACAGCCTCTCAGACTTCGGCCCCTTTATTTTTTCTCGGTGACATTTTTTAAAAGTAGGGGAAACAATGTGTTTCAGAGTTGGGAATTGTCTTGGAGAGATGACCTATAGTCCAGGCTGCGTCCTCTGGATGAAGAGGTGACTGTTGGGCCAAGAATACTGACCCCAAGTTCAGGGGGGACTCGGGGTCCCAGAGTTCTGGGAGGCGGGTGTGGTGGGTTCCTAGTTCCAGCCTTCTCAGCTGCGTCTGCTGATGAGGAGACCCCTCCCCAGGGCAGGACCCTTGGCCCTACAGACCTTTCCCTCCAGCTCCAGGGCTGACCAGGCCCAGGCAGTAACCAGGGCCCCCGACCCCACAGCTCAAGCAGCTTTGAAAGCCTGAAGCCTTGAGTGAGGAGAGGGGTGTGGTGCTTCTTTCCATGGGACCTAATTCTGTTCCCCTCCGTCCGGCTGCCACCATCATAGGCCACGTGCCCGGCAGCCTCCACCGGACGCAAAGTCGCCAGCCCTGAGCGTCTCCTGTGCTGGCTTGCTCTGCCCAGCACGGCTTTGGAAGGAGTAGCGGCCCCTCCCTGGCCGGGCTCCGGCCCTCACATCACTTCTCTGCTGACATCAGTGGGACAAGTGCGTGGTTCTCTTGGGAGGTTGCCCTCCTCTGTCCTTTATGGAACCTTTCCCACCCCCTGCCCCTGCCCCACACAGACAGTCGGACCCTGCATCCCACTCTGCTCCCAGACCCCCTTGAAAGTCAGGGGGAGGCGGGCGCTGGCGGAGTCGCCGCTGAGCAGGTCTGTGGCCTGGCTCTGGCTGCAGAGGAGACCAAGGCAACCCCGCCCTGAACCTCCAGTCCATCCTTGGGTTCCTGTTGTGCCAAGATTTCCTCCCACACACATCCGAGTCTCACCTTCGCCCTCCATCGTCAAGCCTGCACCAGCTCTTCAGCCTCTTTCCTCCCGTTTCCTCCTTGGCCACATGTTTTCCTCTGGCCTGATTGGGCCAGTCCGTCTGCTGACCACATCTTGCCCTCTTGCTACCACTGCACTGTTCAGTGCCCCCCTCCCGCACCCAGTGCCACCCCAGTCCCCATCTCTTCACCTGGACATACCACACGTGTCCCCCAGAGCTTGTCTGTGGTCCCAGCTTCAAAATGTCCCCCCAGGTGCTCCATGCCCAGCGAGATCTCATCCCTGGCCTGCCCACTGGGCGCCTGCTCAAGCTCTGCCTTGAGGACATTTTTCTTTCCCCTGTAGACTTGTTCCATTCACTGTCTCTCCCACGAAACTACAAGTTGTAGGAGAACTTTTGTATATTTTTGTCCCGTTGGATGCTTACTCAGTATGTTAACTTTGAAAGAAAGGATTAATGCCTTGAGGCCGAGACCTTGTCTGACCCCTTGGGGTTGCCGCTGGCCAGCATCGTGCTGGGCCCTGGGCCACTTCCTGGACAGCCTGTGTGAGGAGGGAGGCTGTGGAATTTTGCTGGGATTTGGGGTCTGCGCTGAACGGACTGGCTCAGAGGATGGTACGTGAATTCACGTTGGCTGCCATCCCTTGGCCTGGAGGACATGTCACCTCGATCATGTCCCTCTTTGGCGGACGAGACGGCAGGTGTGTTTCTGGTGTCCTGGCCTCGTGGGGGCCCGGCAGCCGGGGACTGACACGGGGCTCTCCCGTCACCACAGGCCTGGGTTGTGACGCCTCTGGATCTCAGCCTGTCTTCCTGCTTTAGGGAAACAAACAAACAAACATCCTTTCTGGCAGAAATTAGCGCGGCCTTCTGCTCCTTCAGGCAAACAGTGCTCACTGTCCTGTGTGCAAGCGCGTCAGCCACCCAGCAGGACAGCCTGCCCTCGCGCTCTGTGCGTGCGCTGGTGGCGTTTCCGTCGCATCCCCTTCCCGGTCCCCGGTGATGGGACACAGGCCGCCGTTTCCTGCCAAGCTCAGGACTGCGGGAACCACGGCAGGTGCTGCAGGTCTGGGCAGAGGAGGCCCAGACCCAGGAGGGCCGCCCTGAGCCCAGAGCAGGCTCTCGCTGGCCGGGGAAGAGGGCTGTCGGTGTGCTGGTTGGCATCCTGGCCTCCCTTTTAGTCTTCCTGACATTTACCCTCTGAGCCCCTTACGGGCACTAAATATGTGACGCCAAGCCCCGAGGCTCTGGTCCTGGGTACCTCTTCTCTCCCCACTACCTAGCAAAGTGAGGACTCGGTGCTGAGGTCAAGACCCACACGTCACCGACCGCGTCGATGTGCACGTGGCCCTTTAAATGAGTATTGATTGTTGACTATAAAAGCAGTAAAACTCCAACAAAGCTCCACACTCCAGCCAAGTGACCAGTGGAGGGTTTTCCGTCAGCTGACCCCATAGTCTTTGTATCTTGATGTTTACAGTAGCTAAGCCCTGACACCATCAACTCTTGATGAGTTATTTGTGAATGCACCTTTTGGGGATCATAGGTGACAAACTGTAAGCCGCATCTCAGCTTCCGCAGCTGCGGGCAGACGGTGGGGCTCCCTGACCCCCATCGATGGGGAAAGCTGGGGGAGCATCGTGATTTCGATGGGAAACAGCTGCCTGAGGAAGCCGCCCCCTTGGGCTCCATATCCAAGGGTGATTTTTTTTTCTTCACTGCGTCATGGAGCATCCCTACTTTAAGAGTTAAAAGTGGCCCAAAAGTTGTGCATAAGAGAACCCGAGGGCTTTCTTGTTTTACTGACTGTCTCATAGCAGCCGCTGATTCCCGCGTGCTGCACAGCAGGAGGCTGGTTGGCCGCTCTCAGGCGCCCGTGGGAGACGATTTCCCTGGTCCGTGAGCTGGGGGGGGGTGGGGGGGGGATGCAGGTGGTGAGAGGAGCAGAGAGCAGGTGCACGTGCAGGGCCGCCAGGGCCGGTTAGCGCCAGAAGGTAAAGGCTGCAGACAGCAGATCGGATGACTCTCGGAAGCCTCCCGCTGAGCGGCAGGAGGCAGGCTCACAGTGTTACACGCTGTACCCTTCCATTTCTGTGATTTTCTCAAAAAGGAAGGACTGGTGACGGGGAACAGGTCGTGGTTGCCAGGGAGTCGGGGGCGGGCGGCGTGTCTATAAAGGAGCAGCCGGGGGTGTTGGGGGATGGAACCGCTCTGCATCCTGGCTGTGCTATCTGCACACGTGTCAGAACTCAGGGGCCGGGCACAAACACAAGCCCGACCGACTGTGTGAGCGTCTTCAAATACAGTAATGCGGGAAGCGCCTACGCTGAGTCCCTGGCAACAGGCTCAGGCCCCGCCTCTCCCGGAAGTCGCCACCTCTGTGCTGAGAGGGGCAGGAAGGTCCCCAACCTGGGCCCACTTCAGTGTCTTCAGTGCCATTCGGCTGACGGCTGTCGGGATGCCCCAAGGCTATGATCTGGTTCTCTCTGCTGCAGAAGGGAGCATGGGATTTGCCCTCTGCTCCAGACTTGCCTCTTAGGGTGGAGTGTGGTGCAGGTTGGGGTGAATTTTGTGGCCACTCTCAGGATTTCCTTGTGTAAGTGTTTATAGGATTTATATGTAAGTGTTTTTGTGAATGTAGGTTTTCATATAACATTAACCCATTTAGAAGTTACTCCTTTTCAGCTGTTGTGATTTCTCTGAAATGTTTTCTTCTCTGAAAGCAGCACGTGTTCTGACTGTGGATGCATCTTCATTTCTCTCTCCAGCAAAGCCGAGTCTCTGGCTCAGGAGTGACGCCATCATCTGCTCACTTACCCAAACTTGAAACCTGGGCTCTATCCTTGTTATCTCCTCCCAGCCCTACTCTAGGTACCACGTCTCGTATGCTGTGTCTCTTAAAGAGCCCTCGACTGGCCCATTCCTCTCCATCCCAGGCCACCTCCCCAGCCCCTCACACACCCACCGCTCTACCCTCCAGCCAGGAGATCTCTCTCACACTCACATTTATTTGATCATATTTTCTGGCTGGAAACCTTGCCATGCGCTCCTTACAGAGTCCAAGCACCTTACCATGACTTCATGTTCTTGGGTCATTTAGCTTTCCTCTGCTGCTTTCTCCAGCGTAGTCTCCTTTCCCACCCACCCCACACTCACACTGCTCACAGCCGTGGGCAGGTTCATTCGGCCTCACAGAACGGTATTCCCTGCGCTTGGTGCCGTGGCCCTAGCCCTGATCACACACAGCATCTGCCTGCAGTTTTCTCTTCATCGACCCCTCCTCAGCCCAGCTCTCACCTTCTCCTGGCTGGGCATTCTTCCCTTCCGGCTGTGGCGTAGCCTGTTCTTCTGTTCTGCCACACTGTGTCACCATGGCCCCCGGGTCTTTGTCGGGAGGGTCCTCCCTGTGTCGTCACTGCCGTGTCCTGGGCACCTAGGACTGTGCCTACAGCTAGAAGCTGCTGAGGGAAGATTTTATGATGAATGGACAGTCACCTGTAAAATCTCAGAACAGGAATTGAATGGCTACGAGGTGCCAGCCCCTGCCTTCTGAACTGCTTACAGTCTGACCAGGGAAATAATAGCTCTGGAAAGAGTTGAATCGTAATTGGGTTAAACCATGTGACGTGGACGGTACCTGGGAGCCGAAGGGGCTGAGGCTGCTGCAGAAGGGTTCACGGGATGCCTTTCCTCACACCATTTCTCTACCTGTTTTCTCACATCATATGGATTCCCCTCCCTTCTCACACGGCACGGACTGCTGGCCGGCTGCCTCCCTGCTCTAAGTAGCGTGGAAACGCACCCAGTCGGCCTCTCCCAAGCCCTTCTTCTCCCGCAGAGTGTCCTGCAGCCAAAGGGTGTGTAGAGGAGTGGGGGGAGCAGGGTCCTCTCCCCTCTGTCTCTTCTCCCTCCTCTTCTCCCCTGCACCTGGCAGGATGGCTTTTGGCCTGGAAAACACAGTGTCTTGAATCAAAGTTTGAGCACGCATGCTGATGGGAACCCGTCCTGTGGTGGGTCTCTCTCATCGCTGTCTGTGTCTTGCCCAGGGCTCTGCTCGTAAGTGGCTGTGTGCAGGGATTTCCGCTTGGGCTGCGCCTCCAGCTCACCTGCCCAGGCCTTAGACCCAGGTGACGGGGGCAGCTGGGCTGGGTGAGCACCTGTGTCCCCTAGGCAGGGGAGGGCTGTGCTCATGCACAGGGCTGGCTGGGCCACATCTGAAGTTGTGTCCAGTACGAAGCTGAGCAGCCTGCCTGCCTGGCCTTAGGGTTCCCTCAGGGAAGTTCTGCCTTGCACCTCACAGCCATCAAGGCTGCCCAGGGGAAGGGCCCCAGAGCTGGTGACCTCTGCAGCTTCACAGTTGTGTCAAGGTCAAGGGCACCTACCTGTTTTTGTTTGAGGCCTTGTCTGATTTCCTGACTACAAACAAACCTCCCAGATCCGGGACGTCTTACACTCTTGGCTGTAGGCACTGCCTGTGTGCAGGGCCCTTGGTTGGTCCTAGCTCCCCGCTGACCAGCCCGTGTGGCACAGGGACAAGTCCCTGGCTTTTCTGGGTCTCTGTCTCATCTCTCAAATGAGGGGTTTGGATGAGGTGACCACTGTGATTCTCTCTCCAAGTTTGACTTAATCAAGTTACTGTTCTGGGAGTTAGCGTTGGGGATGGTGGACTAGGCACACACAGTCACCTGCCACCTTCTCTGGTCCCAGTGAAATGATGAGCAACGAAGTAAAACGAGGTGAAGCCACAACACCCTCAGCAAACCAGAAATGCAGAGGAGGCCCTGGAAGGTAAGAACAGATGGGGTTGCCAAGGAAACCAGAGCAGAAGAAGCTATAGCCTAAGACACTACAGAGAGTCTTTCCTGGGAGCCTTGGAGAAGCTCCAAGCTCCATGTGGTTAAACACAAGAACTTGAACTTGATGAGCAGCAGCTACCTCCCCCCCACACCCTCCCCCGCCCCAGGATCCCCTCAGCAACACCCTGCAGAGTGCAGTAGCCCAGGGCAGGGCTTGCCTGCGGGGAAACCCTGGGAGCATCCCTGGAGAAGGCGGGCGGCCTGGGCAGGCTCAGTGTGGCGTTGGGTCCGAGAATCGTTGCGCAGCCTGAGGTAGTAACTTCAGACCTGTGAGCAGAGTTGGAGGCGAACAAAACGAGGAAAGATGAGGCTGTCCAGGCGTCAGACACGGCACATGCTTCGCGCCAGGGCCAAGCTGTCTTGATGTTGGCAGTGGTGAGAGTCCTGGGCTGCCAGCATGTCCCCCTACCCCGCCAGAGCCACGGCCAGCCTCCCATTCAGAGGAGAGGCCCGGGGGGGGGGGGGGTCGGGGGGGGGGAAACTTTCTAGCAAACTTCAGGATGCAGAGGGTAAGGAAAATATTGTTAAAACCTCTGCCGAAAGACAACAGAATCAAACTGGCAGCAGACTTCTCATCAGCACGACTTGAAGCCACAGTGGGGCGAAGTCTGCCAGGTTCTGGGGAGAGGATCTCCACCCTGGAATGCTGCTCCCACTAAATTATTCACCAGGTGTGAGGCCCAGTAAAGATATGTTCGTGCCTGGAGGACCTCAGAATTTCTCTTTTATATGCTAAGTGGTAGGGGGAGCGGGGAGAGAAAGATAAATCAAAGAGGCCCTCCAGATAAAGGAAAACACCAAACAAAAACAAGGATTGCGTGGTGTACAAAACAACAGTGGCAACTGAGGATTCAGAAGTGAAGAGAGCTGTGGAAACAGGGCAATGCTTTTGTTACGCTGACTCCTGAAAGGTTCTGGGGTCCACAGGATGCATCTAAAACTTTAATGCAAACCTGCAGGGAGCATATCTGCTCATTCGTCTGAATATCTGTGCCTCTGAATATTTCTATGGAGTAAATTCCCAGAAGTGGAATCGCTGTGTCATAGGATGAAGACATTTAAGATTTTGATGGAAACTGCCAAACGGCTGTCCAGAAGGTGTGGATCCATTTAACTCCAGCAGCAGCGTGTGGGAGTGCCCGGTTCTCACACGCGGCCAATGAGGACGAAATCTACCTTTACGTTTCCCAGCAGTCTCATTCTTACATTTGGTTGCTAGTGGGGTGGATCGTTTTTTATATGCTTACTGGCTATCCCCTATCGTGTGAATGGATTGTTTTTACATATCCTTTGCCCACTTGAATTATTTGCATTTTTCATATTGCTTTATAAATCAAGGATGAATATTTCCTTTCTTATATAGATTTCCTCCTAGTTTGACTCATGTCTTTCAGCTTCATTGAAAGTTTTCACAGTGTAGAAAAGGTTTGGAAGAGAAGAAATAGGAAGTCACCTATTTTTTAGGATAAAAAAAAAAGGAAAGGACTTACGATTCACATACAACCTTTTAAATAATGTCCAACTTTACCAAACAAGAAAGAAGAGTCAGGAATGGCATTGTTATAACTGTTATTAGAGGAATTTTGTTTCATTTTTCTCCATACTTTTTATATAATTGAGATGTAATTCACAAATCTCAAAGCGAGATTGTGAACTATCACCACAGCCTAATTCCAGAACATTTCATCACCCCAAAAGGAACCTACTTGTCCGTGAGTAGTCTTCTTTAAACCTTGGGTAGAATTGAGCCGTGAAGCCATTGGGGCCTGAGCGCTTCTTTGTGGACTCCTTCAAAATTCCTAATTCAGTCTCTCTACTTGTGATAGTCAATTCATAATCTTTCCTTGAGTTAGTTTTGGTAGTTTGTGTCATTCTAGGAATATGTTCATTTCATCTAGGTTACCTAGTTGGCAGCAGACAATGTTCACAGTAACCCCTATAATTGTTCTTACTTCTGTCAGGTCATGGGGATGGCCCCTCTTTCATCCTTCATTTCAGTCTCCTTGGTTTGTTGACTGTCTCTATTGTTTTGCTACTCTCAGTTTCATTAATATTTTCCCACAGTCTTTATTTTTCTGCTTGTTTTCAGTTTCGTTTGCTCTTTCTCAAATTTCTTAAGGTGGGATGTTAGATTATTGATTTGAAATCTTTCTTATTTTTAAATGTAGGCATTTAAAGCTATAAATTTCCTTAAAAGCACTGTTGTAGCTGTGTGATTTCAGTGTTTTTAAGTGCATCAAGATTTGTTTTATGACCTAACAAATGACCTTTCCTGGAGACTGATTCACGTGCTCTTGAGAAGAATGTGTTTTCTACTGTTACTGGGTGAGTGTTCTGTAGATGTCTGTCGGGTCTAGTTGATTTATTATGTTATTCAAGCCTTCTCTTTCCTTGTTGATTTGACATCTAGCTGAAATGGGCAGTGAAGACTTCAACTATTAGTGCCTAATTATCTATTTCTTCCTTCAATTCTCTCAGTATTGCTTCATGTATTTTAGAGTTTTGTTATTAGGTGAATATATGTGTATAATTATTCAATCTTGATTGACCCTATTATCATTATACTAGAGGCCTGGTGCATGAAAATTCATGCACTGGAGTGGGGAGTCCCTCAGCCTGGCCTGCCCCCTCTCACAGTCTGGGAGCCGTCAGGGGCGGGAGGCGACCCAGCGATCGGGGAAGGCAACACCCCATCACACCTCTGCTGCTGCCACTGCCTGCAGCGCAAGCCTTGGCTGGCCCTGGTTACCTGAGCCTCGGGCGGCCCTGGGCGGCTGGGAAGCTGACATCTGAGGCTTGCCTGTGCCTTGGGCATTGGCTGGGCAGCCACCATCCAAGGCTTGCCTGTGCCTTGGGCTGGACCTGGGCGGCTGGGGGACTGAGGGGACTGGGTGACTTGGAGACAGGCGTGCGGAGCGGCTGGCAGGGCTGAGTGGACTGGGTGCTGCTGTCTTGTGGCTGTGGGCGCTGCCATCTTTGAGGGCAAGGCAGTCAATTAGCATATTCCCTCCTTATTGGCTGTGGGTGCTGCCATTTTGCGACGGTGTGAGGGTCAATTAGCATATTCCCTCTTTATTAGATAGGATAACGTCTCACTTTGTTTCTAGTAATTTTTGTCTTGAACTCTGTTTTGTCTGATATTAGTAGAGCCACTTCATCTTTATTTTGAGTACTGTTTGCATGGTACATCTTTTTTCCATCCTTTTACTTAATTTCAAGCTATTTGTGTCTTTGACTTTAAAGTTTGTATCTTGTAGACAGCATACAGTTGGAATATTTTAAAAATCTATTTGTCAGACTCTTTTATTTGAAGTGTAATTATTAATTATTATTAAGGTAGGATTTACAACTGCCATTTCTCTTTGGTTTCTGTATGTCTTATGCCTTTTTTGTTCTTCTATTCCTCCATTGTTATATCCTTCTATGTTAAATAGATATTTTCTAGTGAATCATTTTAATTCCCTTGTCATTTCTTTACCTTTATAAAAAACTAGGGGCCCAGTGCACAAATTCATGCATCTTGAAAGGAACTGTGGGCCAAGAGGCTGCGGTGGGCAGAGTGGCAGGTCTCAGCCCATTCTCCGTGCCCCCGCCTGGCCCCTCCTGCCATGGCCCCTGGTCCCCTGTCTGCAAGCAGCCCCACTCCCGCTGGGCACCTGCAGTGGGATGGTGTTGGCTGCATGTGTGAGTGGGGCCAACACCGGCAGTGGGTGCGAGCAGCAGCTCCAGCACTGGTAGCAGGTGCAAGCAGGGCCAGCGCCGGCAGCAGGTATGAGTGCCCGGCAAGACTGCGACACACAGGAGCAAAGAATTTTTAGTGACCTCCAGAGGCTTGCCCCGATGACAGTGACCGGCGCCTCGCCTTGGTCTGGCATCCCCGCTCACCTGCACCACCATTCTGCCACGGCCAATGCCTGCCGTGTTCCGCACTCTGCCACCTGCTGCCGATGCCTGCCATGTTCCACGTGAACCCCCTGGTGGTCAGCGCATGACATAGCAACTGGTTGTTCGGTTATTTGCATATTAGGGTTTTATATAGAGAGAGATTATTTTTTTAGTAGTTGCCCTTAGGAATTACAGTTTTCATTTTTTAATTTATAATAATCTATTCAGATTAATTCCAACTTAATTTCTGCAGTATAAAAAAAATTTTGCTCTTATATAACTCCATTCCTCTTCCCTTTTCTATACTGTTATTATCACACAAATTGTATCATGAACACAGATTTGTAGTTACTGCTTTATGCAGTTTTTTAAAAATTACATAGATGGAATAATTACAAACAATAATATATTTATACTCTCTTATAATCACCTATGCAATTACCTTTAATGGTACTCTATTATTTCATGTGGGTTTTAAATACTGTCTTGTTCCAATAGTATATTGGAATTTTTTCTTTCATATTTGAACAGTTTATTCCACTACCTTTTGGTCTCCATGACTTTTGATGAGCAGTCAGCTGTTAATCTTTTTAAGGATCCCTTATAGGTGGTGCATTGCTTCCCTCTTGCTGCTTTCAAGATTTTACCTTTGTCTTTGATGATTTGATTAGGATGTGTCTAGGTATGAATCTCTGAATCTATTCTACTTGGAGTTTGTTGAACATTTTTTATGTATAGGCTCATGTTTTCCTCAGTTTGAAAGTATTCAGCTGTTAATTCTTCAAATATTCCTTCTGAACAATTCTCTCCTCACCTTTTGAGACTCTAAATATGGATGTGTATGCTCAGTGGTGTCCCACAGGTCTTTGAGGCTCTGCTCATGTTTCTCCTTGTATTTCAGTTGACCTGTCTTCAAGGTCACTGAATCTTTCTTCTATCACTCAAATATCTGCTATTGAGCCCCTATAGTGATTTTTTTAAAAATAATTTCAGTTATTGCACTTTTCAACTCCAGAATTTGTATTTGGTTCTCTTTTATAATTTCAGTCTCTTTATTCTTAGTTTGTATTTGGTGAGACATCATCTTCATACCTTTCTTTATACATGGTTTCCTTGAACATATTTAAAATAGCAGTTTCTCTTTCAATTTGTCTAGTTCTATATCTGCACTTCCTGTGTATGGAGCAGACATTTTGTTTCTTTGTAGGTCTTGTAATTGTTTTGTTGAATATTAAAAATATATATAATGTGGCAACTTGGAGTGGCAGATCTTCTCCTGATCCCCAGCATTTGTTGTTATTGTTGGTTTATTGATTTTACTGAACTAATTCTATAAACTCTGTATTTTTGTCATGATGGCCACTTATGTCTCTGTTTGGCTAGTTTAGTAATCAGCCAATCATTGGACAGAGACTTTCTTAAACACTTAGAACCAATAATCCTCTCAGTTTTTGCTGAGGGACTCTGTGTGTTGGGGCATTCCTTCAACACTCATCCAGGCATTGAACAGCAGTGTCTAAATCCCCTTTCTCACTTGCACAGAGCCTCAAGGTCAACTAGAGGTGAGAGTATAGGGCAGGGGTGGGCAAACTTTTTGACTCGAGGGCCACAATGGGTTCTTAAACTGGACTGGAGGGCCGGAACAAAAGCATGGATGGAGTGTTTGTGTGAACTAATATAAATTCAAAGTAAACATCATTACATAAAAGGGTACGGTCTTTTTTTTTTTTTAGTTTTATTCATTTCAAACGGGCCGGATCCGGCCCGCGAGCCGCGGGCCGTAGTTTGCCCACGGCTGGTATAGGGCTTCCTCAGGTCTTTCCTGAGTATGTGCACAGCTCTCCATGTGGTCTAGATTCCCAGAAATGTATTGGGTTTTTTCTTTTAAGCATTTCAGTTAGTCTGTCACTGTCTCAACGGTTATCCACTGCCTCAGTGGAGTTCAATATTTGCCTTTAATTGTCTTCAATAAAGACCTCAGTGGGAGGAAAGGATTTTCTTATACTGATTGAACTTGGGCTCAGGTCAGGGTGGGGTTTTCCCCCTTGCAGTTGGGTTCTTCCTGGGAACCATTGGAAAAGTCAAATAATGACAGTTCTCTGGGAATGGAGATTTGAAGAGGCTCCAACCCAGATCTCCCCCCATAGTGGTTGTCAGGTTGCTGATTTACACAATAATCATGAAGCTGTGGTTTTCTGTTGCTGCTGAGCTCACTATTTTTACCAAAATTCAGCCATTTCTCCATTAATGCTGCAAACCTTCGGTTAATGTCCAGCGTTTTGACAAAGTTGATTTTAACTTTTGTGTGTGTGCCCATTTTCTTATTGCTTTTATAGAGGAGAGATTTTATTGTGGGCGGCGGGGGGGGGGGGGGTCCCTTATGCCACCATTTTTTGCTGATGTCACTACTTGTGGTTTTATTCTTAACTAGAGGCCTGGTGCATGAAATTCGTGCATGGTAGGGTCCCTAGGCCTGGCTGGCGATCAGGGCCTTCCAGCTGCCAGCCTGGGCCTTTCTTCATTCCGCACCGCCCCCTGGTGGTCAGAGCACGTCATAGCGAGCGATCGAACTCCTGGTCGAACTCCCAAGGGAACACTTTGCATATTAGCCTTTTTCATACATAGATAGTGTTTTGAATCCCATTGCATGTTTGGCATCTTACTATTTGCTTAACTAAGAGAGCTCAGTTTTGCTACCAATTCACTGTGTTCCGGGGCAAGTTACAGACCCTGTCAATCTCTGTTCTGTTGCTTGAAAAGTGTTGGATGGCCACGTGAGAACTCCAGCTTTTACCACCTCTGAAATCCTGAGTTCCTAAAGGCCATATTTTCATCTGCATTTTCAATTCTTCCTTTTGCACCTTTACTGAATCAATTTTAGAACATTCTTACCACATGCTAACAATCATATTTTTGTGGTAAGTTTTCATTCTGAATTGTAAGCATTCTTCCCATAGCATCGCTGTGGTGCTTGGCTGTTTTTTGTTCCGGCTGAGAAACTTTGAAAATGCACTTGCTATGTATTTTACCATCATAAAAAGATGGGATTGCTCTTCCCACCAATACCCCCGCCCCCCACTTTGGTTTAGTAACTCCTTAGCACATAATTGAAGAACAGGCCTTTCAGTTGGCCCAGGACAGGGTAATGGTGTCAAGGCTGGAGGTCAGATGCCATACTCGCTGAGCCACCCATCTTGTGCCCCCTTTGACAGTTGCTGAAGAATGGACCCCACCGCAGGTTTCAGCCACTCCCTGGACTGTCATCTCCATGGCCTGCGGCCCTGAGCTGGGCTTCAGTTCCCTCTGTGGTGAGGCCTGTGGTGAGATGGCTGATGGCCACCCTCCCCACACCCCTGCTCTCTGTGCCAGGTGCCCTCACTGTCCTCCTTGGGAAGGGAAGCCAACTCGGTGGCCACTAGTCCAGGGTGCGAGGAAGGGGCACGGAGCTGCACCCCTCTCTGGGAGGCCCAGATGCATCTCCATTTCTCAGGTCCCTGAAGGTGGGGGTTGGATCATCATCCTTACTTCCCTGTCTCCACGGCAGTGGGCCTGGGTGGCGGTGATGGGGCAGGGTCTCCTGGTGGTGAGGCCTGGCGGGCTGGCTTTCCATCATGTGGAGGAGGGTGGGGCTCAGGTCCAGCCCCACCACCTAATTCCTTTTCCACCTCCTTCCAGCCCTGCCTGTTTCCTTGCTGGAGGCCTGCATGAGGGTTGTGACCAGTCATTGGCTCTGTCTTCCCTGCCGCGCCCTGCCCGGCTCTCAGAGCTGTGCAGGCCTCTGCATCCTTTGGCTGGTGCAGGTCATTTGCTGCGGATCCAGCCGCTCTCAGACTTGGTGCTGCTCCTCCCGCAGGAAGGGGCAGGTGCTTCCAACAGGAACAGCAGGGTTGTCTTGCCCTTTCATTGCCTCCTTAGCCCCAGGTTCTGACCCACAGTGCCCTTGCGCCCTCTGCTGGCCAGGTGGGTAGGGCACCTGTGGGTTAGCTGCCCTTACCTCCCAGCACCGGCTGCTAGCCAGCCAGAGATCTTCCCCTGTGGGCGGCCTATTTTCAATTCTGAGTAAATTGGGGACGGGTAAAGGATGAAGGGCGAGGCCTGGGAGTGAGACAGCCCGGGTGGGGCTGAGCAGGGGCACGAGGGGTGCTTAGGAACACCAGCCTCAGAAGGCTCAGGTGCTGCTGTGGGCCCATTGTGAGCAGAGACAGGGTGACTCCTGTGCTTCGGGGTGGCCTCGGGCGGGGCCGTTCACAGGCTCAAAGGGACCACAACAAGGGAGGACTCCTCCGGGGCAGGAAGCCAGCACAGGCGCGGAGGTGGGGTGGGGTGTGTCCCTGTGCTGCATTCTGAGAGAAGCCAGAAATAGCAGAGAGCAACCCGCTCTCCTCTTCGCTCCCGCCTTCCTTTATGCCTTATGTCATCTCAGTGGCTCCTTCACAGCAGCCCGTCGACAGGTCTTGTAATAGCTGAGAAACGAGGCCTGGCTGGGGAGTGAGGACCGGGGCTCCCGGGCAGACAGCAGCCTGGAGCTGCTGTTCTGTGCAGGCCCAGGGTAGCCGCCTGCTTGGATGTAGAGAGAGAGTTACCATTTCTGGTCGGTCGCACAGCTGCACTTGGTGCTAGTGTGTACAAATGCGTCCTTCCCAAGGTGCACGGGACCGTGGGAGCAGGTGCTGCCCCCTCTGGTCCAGCGCCTGCTGTGAGCTGGGCCCAGGTGCAGGTCTCAGGCCACCGGTGGAGGTGCCTGAATACAGCGTGGTTCTTCTCTGACTCAGCTCCGTTCCTGCTGGGACCTGCCCGTGGTCGCTGGCCACCCGTCTTGATCTCAGCCCACGTGGAGTTCCTTCCAGCCCTCAGCACCCAGTGGGTAGCACATCGGCTCTGGGAGAGGGAGGCTTGGCATCTGGATGGGAGAAATGCTGCCAGCTCTCAGGTCCATCAAAACCTCCATCCTCCCGCCTCTGCGCCAGTCACGCTAGATTGGCATTGCATCCTCCCTTGTTGTGGTCCCTTTGAGCTTGTGAACTGCCCCGCCCTAGGCCACCCCCGAAGCACAGCCTGTGGGCTCACACTGGGCCCAGGACGCCCTGCGAGACATCTGAGGCTGGCTCTCCTAACACCCCTCGCAGCTCTTCCTCCACCTGGGCTGCCTCACTCTCAGGCCTCTCCCTCCTTCCTTTAGCAGATTGTCTCCCCTCATGGAAGAAGTGAGGCCAACAGGCACCCCAGGCTCGGGCAGGGAATGGCTCATGACTTGGCGTTGGCTCCGTCTGCCAGTGGTTGAGCTGTTCACGGGGGCGCTGACTCTGCGAGGTGCGAGTCTGCAGTGAGCATGTTCTTCCCTCACTGACCCCCCTTATGGTTTGCCCTTCTCACCTGTGTGTCAGTTCAGCTGTCCTGAAGGTTGACCAACCTCCTTTGCTCTATAGATCTAAAAATAGAAACCAACAAAGCATGTCCAGGCAGCTCCAGAGGCTCAGATGGTGTGATGTCACTCGTCCAGCCCGTTTGCTCAGGGAATTAGCTGGGGCTCTTTCCTTAAATGCGTGCGAAGACTTGTTTGGCGTTTAAAACACCAGAGGACAGACCTTGTGGCTCAGGTACCTGGAAAGCCAGGCTGACTTCGGGAACAGCTGGACCCAGGACTCTAAACAGGAGTCTCCAGGCACATTTGCTTTTTCCTCTTCACCTCTTAGCGCTTCTTTCCTCTACCCTCACATCCTCTCAGACCTCACAGAAGAGAGACGTTCTCTTTCAACAGCTGCATACAGGCCCTGACCCTCACTCTTCTCGGCCTGAGCTGAGGCACACACCGGTTCCGGGAACAGCCACCCTTGCCCGAGGTGGAACTGCAGTGACCAGCTTGGGCCATGTCTGTAGCGCCTGTCTCGGCCGCGCTGTGTATGGAGACTCGGGCCTTGGCCGGTGCTGAGCTGGGCGGACAGTTTCCATCCTGCTGGAAGAGTGGCCCCTCCGCCCAGTAGTGCTGGGAGTGGAGTGGCTGTCTCAACCCCCCAGTTTCAAGCACGGGCAGCCTAAGTAGTCTTCTACCTCCCAGCGTGGGTTCCCATTCCCATTCTTAGGAGGTGGCAGCCTCTCAGTTCTCCTTGGCTTGATTTTCCACTCTCTCTGAAAATCAGTGGATCCAGAGACAGCGAAACATCGATCAGATGCTCAGACTTCAGAGGGAAGGTAGGGGAGGGTGGGGATAAGGGGGAGAGATCAACCAAGAGACTTGTATGCATGCATATAAGCATGGCCAATGGACGCAGACAGCAGAGGGTGAGGGTGAAGGCAGGATTGGGAGGTTTGGCGGGGGGGGGGGGGGGGGCAATGAGTGGATAACCACACATTTGTAATACCTTAATCAATAAAAAAATTATAAAAAATAAATAAAAATCAGTGGAGAAAATATCCTCAGGTGAAGGTTAACAAAAGGAAGGAAAGAAAGAAGGAAGGGAGGGAGGGAAAGAGGAAAGAAGGGAAGGAGGGAGGGAGGGAGGAAAGGAGGGAAGGAGGGAGGGAGGGAGGAAAGGAGGGAGAGAGGGAGGAAGGGAGGGAGGGAAAAAGGGAGAGAGGGAGAGTGCCCTCTCCCCGCCAATGATGCTGTGTGCGCAGCTCCTACCGCGAGGTCATGGGCCCTGGAGGCCATGCGTGCTTCCACTGCCAGGCTGGTGCAGGCACCAAGCTCATGGCGCTCCTTGTGTGTGGGTGAGCACTGTGCCACTATACAGGGGAGTGTTCCCACAGATGCCCCAGCTGCAGGCTCACCCAATGACAAGCGGCCACACTCAGAAGTCTTGACCTGCCTCCAGAGCAGTGGTTCTGGACCCTGCAGGCATTCTGACATCACCTTGTGGGGCTTTATCAAATGCTGACACCTGGGTCCCCGCTACCGGCAAATGGGCTGAGGCATGACCTGAGTACCAGGAGTTTTGAAAGCTCTGACATGTACCCAGGGTCGAGAACCACTGATCTAAAGCCTGGTTCTCAAACTTGACTGCAGTGGAACCCCCTGCGAGCTTGTGGCAGTGGGACTCGGAGTCCGTAGTCCAGGCGGAGCCCAGTGTCTGCACCTCGACCAGCTCCAAGGTAGCACTGGGGCAGTGGTCGGCAAACTGCGACTCCTTTGCCCCTTGAGTGTGGCCACAAAGTTTCAATCGCACTGTACGTGCGTGCCCACACGTGGTAGTTTGTGGAAGAGCCACACTCAAGGGGCCGCAGTTTGCTGACCACTGCACTGGGGCTCTGGCCCCCAGCCCACACTCTGAGTGGCAGGGGGCCTGGATTCCGTCCTGAGGCCTCTGGACGTCCCGTGGCAGGGGGCACATGAGCCTGGGCCAATGCTCATCCCACCGTTACAGGCTCCATCCCACTGAGCTGCCTTGGGTGGGAAGCAGAGACAGCTGCCCACTCGGTTTCAGGCAGGTGCCAAGGCTGCCCCATCTGACCTGTCAGCCATAAAGCCATTGGGGTCCCTGAAATAGCACTGGCAGCCGTCCTGAGGGTGAGGCACTGGTCCTCCAGCTCTCTCCATTATCCAGAGCACTCAGTGGGCCCCCCGTCACCCCCCCCCCACCCCCCCGGGCAGTCAGCGGGCCGGCCGTTTCCTCCCGTGCGCGTGGGTGGGTGTGTCTGACTTGGCCACGGTTGCGGGGAGAGATGAGTTGGGGGCTCTCCAGCACCTTTGCCACTCTGAGTGGCTACTCACTGCAGCACCCCTGCCCTCGGAGAGATTTGACTAGAAGGAGAGCGAGAGAGCCTCCCAGCGGTGCACCCAGCCGACCTTGCTGTCGGAGACCTGGAAATCCTATTAGGACCGCAAGAGCAGGCAGCCCGCAAACACTCAGAAACAGGGGTCCCTCCCTGGTCCCCAGGCTCATGGATGCCAGGAGACCTCGGGGCTCCACCTACCCCCTACCCTGTGCCCACTGCCACCTGGTGACTCTGCGTCGTCTTTGTTGACAACTCAGAGTGGCCTGGCTTGGATGAAATACTTGTAACGTTCAGTGCCGCTAACAATCCAAGAGTGAGTGTATGTGAAACGTTGACCGCAGTTCCCAGCGTGTGGTCGGCTGCCACTGGCATCATGCTTTGGCTCCTAGGAGGTAGAGTGTGGGAAATCTTCAGTGTCCTCCTCCGTGCTCAGGATCCACCTGATCACCGCAGCCTGCGTCCCGGGCCGCCTTCCTGCACGTCAGCTGACTAAGGAATTTGTGCAGTGCCCAGTGCTGTGTCCACAAATGACCCTGGCCAGCAGGAGAAGTACATGGCTTGTGTCGCACCGTGTTAATCACAGTGCCTTTATTAAGCACCGACTGCACACTGGGCCCTATGGGGTATACAGAAATAATCACATTCATTGGTATTGTTCTCAGACCTCAGAGTCTAATGAGAAGGACAGCTAGGATGCACGAGACAACCCAGAAGTCATTAGGCGTTAAATGGTGTGGGGCATCCCTATGCACGCCCACCCCCATGGAGCTGTGTAAAAACATGGGACTTGGCTGCCTTTTCACATCTCTCAAACACAGAGAGGCCGGGATAATTTGGGTTTTAGGTCTTTGCATAACCAACCAGCTGCATGTTCGTATTACCACATGTCCTCACACTCCAGATGTGATGCCTTCGAGTTACATCATGGGAAGATATCTGTGAAGCCCAGCCAGCCCCCGTGTCTGAATCACCCTGGAGCACTTTGTTTGAGAATCTTACCAAATGGCTCAAAGAAAAGCAGGCGCTGGAGAACATTTATTTTCTCGACCTTCTGAAGAAAGTTAGTGAAGTAAAAGACCTTCGTAAAAGTGACTTGTTATCTAATGAGGGCTACCCTCGAATTTTCTAAGCATGGGTGACAAGGCTCGCTCATTTATAAAACACTAGAGGCCCAGTGCACGGATTCATGCACATTGAAAGGAATTTAATTAGAAGGTGGCCAGCGGGGCGGGACTGGGCGAGACGGGCCAGGCACACCCTGGAGCCAACATCCCGTGGTCCCTCTCCAGCTGGCCACACCTGGGGAGGCGCCAGAGCTCGAAGGGCGTCTGCGCAGTGAGCAGGATCCCTTGGCCTGGCCTGCGGGGATCAGGCCAAAACCAGCAGTCCGACATTCCCTGAGGGGTCCCAGAGTGCAAGAGGGCACTCTGCAAAGGTGCTGTTGCTCGGCAGCTCCTGTGTTGAGTATCTGTCCCCTAGTGGTCAGTGTGTGTCATACCTACTGGCTGGTGTGTCGGTTGCTTAGTCTTTTATATATACTAGAGTCCCAGTGCATGAAATCTGTGCACAGGTAGGGTCCCTAGGCCTGGCTGGCGATCAGGGCCGATAGGGGCCTTCTGGCTGCTGGCCTGGGCCTTCCTTCTGGCTGCCAGCCGGGACCGTCCTTCCCTGGCTGCCAGCTGTCAGTCGGGGCCTTGGGGCCTTCCTTCCCTGGGTGCTGGCTGCTGGCCGGGGCCTTCATTCACTCTGTGCCACCCCCTGGTGGTCAGCACACATCATAGCAAGCAATCAAACTCCCAGTCGAATTCCCAAGGGGACACTTTGCATATTAGCCTTTTATATATATAGATAAATTTACCAAGCACCTAGTGCAGGTATTAGGGCTACAAGGGTGAAAAGAGGTGGTGTCTGCCCCCAGAAAGCTCAAGGTCCAGGAGGAGAGATGTAAGAATAATGTGGTGGGTGGGCAGGGGCTCAGAGTGGGGAGTGCAGGGTGCCCAGCAAGTGCAAAGATTTCTGTGGGCCAGGGTGGTAGAGTTGCTGGTGTGTGTGGGTGTGGTGAAAGGCAGGCATTCCCCGCAGGAGGCAAGCATGTTAGGGGAGGCTGCGTCCAGTGGGGCTGGTGGGAGGTGGGTTTCTGCGGTATTGGTACCATTGCTGCTCATTTTTCTGGATCACAAACAAACAGTACATTGAAAACTAGAGTTTGGAAATATATTTTCAATATATGTTTTTCTCAGCTCAAATATGTTTTTTTTAATGTGTTGACTCAAATGTCTGCCCAGAAAAAGAAGTTATACAAACCTTTATTTTTCAGAAGTAATCTAATAGATTCTTATACATCAGAGTCCACACCATTTACACCAGAATTGAGACTGAGGCCCAGAGAGGGAAGCAGTTGGTCCCAAGTCCTTCAGATGGTTAGTAGCTAGTTAGTGGTAGAGCCCAGGCTAAAGCCCAGTTCTATCAATTTATTGCTATTTCTACCAGTGGTGTCGGCAGGTTTCTAGCCAAGTGCTACGCCAAGCATCTGGCAGAGCCGCCTAGAGTACCATGTGGTGAGCAATTTGAGAATGATGCTGTGGCTGATTATTGATGTCTGCCAAGGGCGCGCGATGGGAACAAGACCACAGTGTGCCATTCTGCCTCATCTGTCCTTGTGATAGAAATGAAGCATTAGGAAAAGCAGAAACTGCAGTTAGTGATGACTTTAAAAATTAGACTTCTGATACATTCATTTAAGTCAGCAACCATTTTTGAGGTCTAATACATGCTGTCAGTGCTGTGACCACACAGCCTGGCTCTCACTAAGCTCACAATCTTGCGCAAAAGCTGGGTTCAGCAAGGAACATCACCGGCGTGTAACAGAATGGGGGAAATGTGAAACGTAATCTAACAGTGGAGTTACGCTCTGCAATGCTTATGTCTAAATAAACTATTTTTAAGTGAACTTAAAATTAAAACTAATATCATTTTAGTTACTAAACTAGCAAGGGGATTTCAGACCTATAAAGGCATTAAAATTTTTACTCAATTAAAAAAATAAGTACAAACAGAATTTGTTTTCAATATTTCATAATTTCTACAGTCCCTGGTGGTCTAGTGGTTAGGATTCGGCGCTCTCTCTCAATATTTCATAATTTCCTCATCTCTTTACATCTAATTCCAAACCTGACTATCCTCCTAGCTCAGGCACATTCCTGGAGCACCGGGTTTTTCTTTTGAAAAATAAAGGTCTGCACACATGGCACAGACTTCTTTTTCAAGTACAGGAAGCCACTTTGCTGGCTTGTGCTTAACTGGGGTCAAGCTGGCCGATGAAAAATCGAAGAGTTGACCAAGGCAGGCCAGCCACATTTATGGAGTGCCGTATGGAGTCATGCATGCCCAGATCTCCAAAAGGCCAGCCTACCAGGGGAGAATGTGTAATTCCATTTGTTGCCTGGTCCTTCTCATGTTTATTTTTTTTTTTCATAAATGCAGATACTTGGTCTTTGTGGCACCTGTTTACTTCTGTCCTCAATGCCACAGCCTCGTCTCCTGCAGCGTGTCATTTCCCGGTGATTCTCGATGCTCCATGTTGAATCATTTATATGTGTGTGTTAGGCCACACAGTCCTCGAGCACAGTTCTGCGCAGTGCCAGCCAGGCCAGAGAATGTTGGGGTTACAGCCCACTCTCTCAAACATGTTCTGTTCTCTTGTGCTTTCTCTCTGTCAGCTAGGACCCTCTCCTCTTCCCTCTCTCCAGGTTGCAGGGTCCATGTGCGTAGCAGCTGACACACACTGCTGTGTCATCTAGGCAGCATGGCATCTGAGATGGCACTGCCAGTAGTCATTATGTGGATGGGCTGCCTAGTGGAACTGGGCTCTATGTGAGGAAGATCAAGGAACTAAGAGTTTGGAGGTGAGGCATCTAGTTGTGCCTTTGCCACTAACTAGCAGCTGAGTCTGTCTTTGCCTCTGTGTCTGCATCTGCAGAGTAAGGGACTGGTCTACTCTCTGTCCTATGACTTGTGCTGTAAGTAGACTGGGGACCATGCCCACCCCTCACAGTAAAGTGCATAACTTAGATAGCTGTGCAAGTGAAAAGCATTCTGGGAAACAATGTTGTTGGTATTCATGCATATGTGGTTTGATCTCATAAGATGCTCATTATGCAAACTGTGTTTGCCCCATAGTACAACGGCCCCAGGTGGGATTGAGATGAAGAACAAGGCATTTAGCCAGTCCTGGAGAACAGGGGTGGAGTGGTTACGGGGAAGATACCTTGTCGTCCACCCAGGTGGGCTTAGAGACAGTTGCCTTAATGAGTGGAAGGTCTGAGTCAATGATCTGCATTGGAAACAGCACTAAAGAGTAGACAGGATGAGCCTTTATAGAAAACACCAGCATCTCTGCCACCTCCAAAGGTGGGGTGATGACTACAACCAAGACTACTTTACCCAGAAAGGCTATCATTTAAATTTGAAGGAGAAATAAAGAGCTTTCCAGACAAGAAGCTGCTAAAGGAGTTCATTACCACCAAACCAGTATTATAAGAAGTGTTAAAGGGCCTTCTAAAGAAGGAGAAGAAGAAACAGAGGAACTTAATAAAAAGAATTAAATGTCAATAAATATGTATCTATCAATAATCACTTTAAATGTAAATGGCTTGAATGCTTTAATTAACATAGGGTAGTTGAATGGATAAGAAAACAAGACTGATTATATATATATATATATATATATATATATATATATATATATATATGCTGTCTACAAGAGACCCACCTCAGGACAAAAGATATGTAGAGACTAAAAGTAAAGAGAAGAAAAATGATATTTCATGCAAATAGAAAGGGGAAAAAAGCTGGGGTAGCAATACTTATGTCTGATGAAATAGACTTTAAAACAGAGGCTATAATAAGAGACAAAGAAGGACAATATAATGGTAAAGGGAACAATCCAACAAGAGGATATAATCCTTGTAAACATTTATGCACCCAGTACAGGAGCATCTAAATATGTAAAACAAATCTTGATGG
This sequence comes from Myotis nattereri, assembly GCF_964212035.1. Lineage (NCBI taxonomy): Eukaryota > Metazoa > Chordata > Mammalia > Chiroptera > Vespertilionidae > Myotis > Myotis nattereri. The sequence continues at coordinate 21,803,479 of NC_138085.1, forward strand.
ACATAAAGGGAAAGATTGACAGTAATACAATTACAGTAGAGGAATTTCACACCCCACTGACATCAATGGATAGATCTTCCAGAAAAAAATAAATAAGGAAACAGTGTCCTTAAATGACACACTAGATCAGATTGATTTAATTGATGTCTTCAGAGCATTCTACCACAAAGCAGCAGAATATACATTCTTTTCAACTGTGCATGGAATATTTTCTAGAATAGACCACGTTATGACACAAAACAAGTCTCAATAAATTTAAGAAGATTAAAACCATATCAAACATCTTCTCTGACCATAATGGCATGAAACTATAAATCACAAGAAAAAAAATAAAACTGAAAAACACAAAAAGATATGGAGGGTAAATAACATGTTCCTAAACAATGAACAGGTTAACAGTGAGATCAAAGATGAAATCAAGAGATACCTTGAAACAAATGAAAGTGAGAACACAACAACCCAAAAGCTGTGGGACACAGCTAAAGTAGTCCTAAGTGCTCCTCACCTCAGAAGCCCGCTGCAGCCTGCGCTCCCCCTTGCAGTATGTGGGCATTCTCTGTGTCAGTATTTTTGTGAAACACGATTTTTTAGTGATTATATAACTTCCCCTCGCATGCGTGTGTCCCAACACCTAACCGCACTCCTATTTGTCTCCTGTTCATGAGCCAAGTTTCCAGGTGCCATTATAGGGATGCTGGATGCTCTGCTGAGGACAAATTCCCAAAGCAATTGCTGGGTTAGCACTGGTTGTGAAGGCTTTGGACACTTGCTGCCTGTTTGCTGGCCCAAGAGGATGTAATTTGACCTGTCACTCGAACTTTTGGCTTCTTAGGAGGCAGGTGCCTGTGTGGGGCAGGGTGCACTCTTGGGTGAGGCACAGGTCAGAGTTTTTCCACTCACTGGCTCAGAGATCTTGGCCTGCTTGCTCAACTCTCTGCTTCTCTGTTGTCCAACTTTCAAAAAGGAGATGCTCCATTTAATTCAGGGGTGGTGGTGAGCATCAAAGAAGAGAGAAGGTAACCCCTGGGACCTGGGAGGGCACGGCACAGGCCTGGAGCAGGACAGGCCATAGCAAGTGGCAGGGTAGGCTCCAAGCTCAGTGCGGTCGACCGAGGTGGCCTCTAGCAGCAGGTGCTGTGGGCCTTGACGCTCTGGCCTGCTCAGGCCTCTGGGGAGACAGTGCTGCTGGCTGGCACACTCCTCACTGACATCAGCCTGGGGCCTTCCCTGCCCCTTCCATAGCTTATTCTGCCACGTGGGCCCCTGAATTGCCCCACCAGAGAAGGGGAGGTTGCCCCACCCGGGGTTGCCCCTCTCCTGGGAAAAGGCTGAGTGGTTAGCAGCCGGCTCCTCCCACCTGCAAGCGGCAAGGCATTGGCTATGCTCTGTTATTTAATTTTTACACCATTTGACTAGAACTCTGTACAAATGCATTTTGGAACACAGAAGAACAAGCAAGGCCTTCTGTAGAGCCATCCTCAAAGTCCCCCCTTCACCTGCCCCATCCTTGGTCTCAGCAATGCAGAACCACACCTGCCACCCAGAGCCTCTGTCAGCCCTCCCGGCGATGCCTGAAAGCGGCCTGTGTCCTGGTTCTCACTCTTAGACTCGGGATGAACTCGGGTCAGGTGGGGCGCAGTGGTGCTCGCAGGAGTCTGCTCTTTTGAAGGGGCAGCTGCAGGGGGTCAGGGTGGACGTTACCAGGGAGAGCCGAGAGCCTGGCCACGCCAGCTGGTGGTTCCCACCCAGGGGTAGGGCCTGTGCACCTGCCGTGTGGTCTCAGGCAGGGTCACTGCACAGAGAGCGTGGTGAGCAGGTGCCCGGCTGCAAAGAGCAATCGGAAGGTCCCAGGGAAGCAGTTCACGGAACATCCAGTCCCTGAGGTAACAGGATGGGCCTTTAAGAACAGATGACAAGAAAGATGGAGCTAAGGTGCCAATGTGCCTGGCAGAGGCACCTGTGCCCATAATGCCTGCACTCTCCAGGCCGCAGGTGCCCACGCCCAGGAGGGCAGGACAGACGCACATGTGTTCTTGGTGGGGAAGGAGAGGGTGCAGGACCTGGCTGTGTTAGGCTCAGAACCTGGGATGTTCTCAGCATGAGTCTCTTTCTTCCTGGGGTCAGCCCGCCGTACATGGGGTGCAGCCCCCTGACCGTTGCTTTTTGCGGCCTAGAGTGAAAGAAGAGCGTGTGCTTCCCAGGCAGCTTCGACCGTGTGCTGCACACCTGCTGGGAGCTCCTGTGGGTGCTGCCGGGCCCAGGGGTCTGCTTGGTGGGGAGATGGGATGAGGGCCCCTGCTCGGCACCCCACGGTGTCCCAAGTGCCCTAAGCCACTTTGGGGAGGACAGGGAAGGCCTCTCTTCTCCCTGCAGTGAGCTCCCTGAGGTGAGCGTGCCCTCTGGGAGCACCAGGGCGGCCAGGCCACACCCCCTGGGGCACAGCGTAGACTCACCTCTATTGTCCTGTGTTCCAGTATGTTCATGCCTCCTTCCTTACAGTCATTATTTTATTTCCTTGGATTGTGTGGATTCTGGAACAAAGCAATGATTTTCTTTGTGACACACACATACAATGAAAGAGAAAGGGGAGCAGAGAGTGGAGGTGGGGCAGGAGGGGAGGAAACAAAGGGAAGGGACAGGGAGGGGCAGAGAATTGGGGGAAGAGAGCTTTTACTCTCGGGATCTCGTGCCTGTAACTTGGGTCCACAGGACGCAGTCTGTATAGTTGAGTGGAGGGAAGAAAGCAGAGGTCAAAGCTGAAGGCCATTAGAATACAGTGGAGCCTTGACTTACGAGTGTCCCGATTCACGAGTTTTTTGAGATACGAGCTGTCTCTTAGCCGATTTTTTGCTTTGAGTTGCGAGCTAAAATTCGGGTTACGAGCCAGCTTCAGATACCCCACCGCTAGTTGGCGCAGCGAACGCCCCAGTGAACGCCACAACATCAGCCCGGCATCACGTGTCTCACTCGTTCGCTTTATGATTTGACATACGAGCAATTGGAGTTACGAGCTCCGTCACGGAACGAATTAAACTCGTAAGTCAAGGCCCCACTGTAATTCCCTTTCCTAACGATCAGCACCAAAGGGCTTGCTCCTCGCTGACAGCCTCGCTTGTGGGAGAGGCCAGTGACCCTGCACAGAGCCACACGCCCTGCTGCGTGGCCTCTTCGCTGGAGGAGTGTGGCTCTCGGTGCGTTTTGATTCTGTCACAGTAGATGAAGTAGCGCTGGGGTGTGATTTCAGCCCCGTGGCTCAGCACAAACAACCTGCACGTCTCCTGCACCAAATGGAAAACTCCCGGAGTGGCGGCCGCTCTCGGTCCAGGTGATTGTCACATCTGCACATCACTCAGGCTGCTGGGTGGATGCTCTTGGGGAGCTGATGCTGCACCTGCGGCAGCACACATCCTGGCAGTGTCGGGGTGCTGAGGGCCTGGGGCAGGCAGTGCCCCCAACGCCAGCCCCACTTTCTTCTTCTGTTATATAGAGACAGTGACCCAGCAACCTCAGGACCCCTTGTGAACACAGGCTTTTATTCTAAGAGAAGCCTTGTGCGTGGAAGTCATCGTCATTGTTACTATTTCATAAGCATTTGACTGGTCATCAACCCCATTTTGTGACGCGGCCTATTTCAGACGGGTCAGCATAGAGTCGTGGTGTTACGTCGTCTTATGAGTAGGCTTTGCCACACGGCTTCCTACTGCCGAGCTGCCAGTCACGTGTGGAGCATCCCAGGTAAATGAAGCCGTAAGGACTTTCTTTGTGGAGTTGTTTTTGGCATAAATGCATAGAAAGGGTGTTTCTTACCTCAGCGAACTCACGACATTAGCAATAAGCCAGCCCAGTGGACTTCCCTGGGCCCCTGCTCCGCTGCCCCGGGTCACACGTGTGTGCAGCCGTCCTCACAGGCACAGCTCTCACTCCGAGATGGACAGTCTCCGAGTTAGATCACATCCTGGCATGATATCCCGGCGTCGGAATGAATTTATGCTGTAGTCTCCCAAGAATTATGCAAATGCGATTTCTAAGTTAAGCTCACAAAGTTTGAAGCTCTTGCGCTTACCTGTTTCTGAAACGATGGTTTTGTAAGTCTCTAACTGATTTTTTTTTACTCTGTAACCTGAAAATGTCTAATGTTTTTCAAATCTCACATGGAACCATTCACTCCTGGATGAGAGAGAACAGGGTCCTCCGTGGCAAGCTGATGTGCATTGCAGTCTGACACCGTTTGATTGAGCCCCATTCATGGAGACCTCGTCACCTGTGGGAGCTCAAGTTCTCGCGTGCATGTGTATGTGCTTATATGCTGCATCCGGCAGCTGTCTGCATCCCTTGCTAAGTAACTTACCAAATTGCCCATTCACACAGACCCCAACTGCCCAGGAAATCAACTGTTTATCTTACATCAGATACTATTATGTGCTTGTAAATCCTCCCATTTATCTTGCTGGTGACTGGGGTCATTTGAATGAAGCTCTGTTGTTTCTTTGCGGAAAAGCATCCTAGCGAGCCTGTGGCCCAGTGCCTTGCTCCTTCTGGCTGTTCTCACTGTCCCCGCCTGGCCCGTGGCCAAAGGGAAGCGTAAGGATGAGAACAAGGCATCTGGGCAGGGACCTCCCCTGCATCCGTATCCCTTGGTTCCCAAGGGCCGTTGGACTTTAGCTCTGCCTGGTTGTAGGGTAGGTCAAGGCTGAAGGAGGACGGGATAAAGCAAAGCTCAGGCTAAGGAAATGTGACATAGTTTAGCAAAGTCACGGGTTTGGAAGGAGACAGCAGAGTGCTGGGTGGCCTTGGGAACTATGATTGGGTAGCTGATGCTGTCTCATTTTATTAGGAGGGGATTCTTTTGTCTAGCGAGTGTTATAAGTGCCTGTGGTTCATTTGTTTGTTCATTTATTCATCCATTCATTCAACAATATTTATTGAGCACCTCTTGAGGGGCAGTACCACGCTGATCCATGTTCCCTGACCTCAACCAGTTTCCAAGTTTTATTTACTTAGCCAGATAGGGGATGACTCACTCTCCAGTCCATGCCTAATGTTAGTTTAGTTTTTTATAAGATAAAAAATGTCTAAAGTAATGTTTTTTATAAGATAAAAACAGGGCCTTAGGAAATATCACCGCTGACCACCCACCAAGTTCCTCTACTCTCCCCTCTTTCTCAGAGCACTCGGACTCAGCATCTGAGTTGCTGGTTTCAGCCCTTTGCTTATGACACTTCTTTGCTTTCTTTTCTCCATATGCTCAGTAGAACTATCCCTTTCTCCTCCCTGTCTTTTCTGACAGCTAGACAGAGGTTGTGCGCGCACACAACTCGGTGTCTGCATCAAAGGGCAGGAGGTCCTCTGGCACCTTCAAGGAGAAATGGTTGGCGTGATGAGGTGCAGTCTCAACACCCCCCACTGTGAGTCAGGTCCAGTCCTCTGCTCTCAAGGAAATGATACCTATCACGATGCACTCAGCTGGCGCAGCTTCTGAACAGGGAATTCTCACAGGAACTTTGTGAGCGTTGCACATTCCGTTGGCCTCAGTAACGTGAAACTTTTCTAAAAAAGGTACAGACAGAACTTGGTGTGACTCACTAGAGAGCAACAGTTAAGTCACAGCTTATTTTCTTTTTTCCTAAGAAAAGGAAAAATTGATTAAATGTATAGGAAATGCAAGCAGCCTCGAATCTATCAAGGGGAACTGGATCAACGTCATGCAAACTTCGAGATGGTTAAAACTGGTTAACTTCTATGAACAAAAGGTGCTGGGGTTCTCACAGTGCATTGTGGGAGGCCCTAGCTCATCCTGGGAGGGCCTGGCTCTCCTGGAGGGCATATCGGTCTTCTCTGGGAAGTGGAATTGAAGCTGTCTGAAGGATGAGAAGGATTTTATAAGAGGAAAGTGGAGCAGGAGGGCAGGGAAAAGCATGTTAAATCAGGGGAACAGCATCTGCAAAGGCCCTGGCTGGAAGGAAGTGGAATGCTATGGGGCAGGGGAGAGCAGAGCCAAGGCACATGGGTATGCCAGTTGCGCACAGGGCCTCTGAGTGAAGTCCAGATGCCTGCTCATCTCGTCCATATTTATATTCACCCGCATATCTGTTGTTCTCCATTCCTACCTATCTCTCCACACTTCCACCTGAGAGCATATCCTTCTTCCTCTAGTATTTGTTTTAGTGTGAGATTGCTGGAGACAAAGTGTGTCAGGTCTGCTTTTCCAAAAACGTCTTTATTTCACCTTTTTTTCTCTTAACACATTTTCCAGCAGCTTTATTGACATATAATTTCATACCGTAAAGTTCATCTTTTTAAAGTGTGTAGTCAGTAGGTTTTACTGTATTTACAGAGTTGTGCAACTATGAACATAATGTAATTTCAGAACATATTCATCTCCCCCAAAAGAAACACTGTGGCCATTGGCAGTCACTTCCCATTCCATGTCTCTTCCCCTAGCAGCCCACTCCCCTGCCCAGTCAAACGCTGGTCTGCTTTCTGTCTCTAGAAAGCCTATTCTGTCTCTAGGGGGTTGCCTATTCTGGATACGTGCATAGATGCTAATAATTATTATATCTTCCTAATGGATTAGCAGCTACTTCTGGCAGGGCAATAACCATCACCGACCCAGAAGTGGGTGAGTACAGAGACCCGGGAGAAGGTGACCAGGATGGATGCAGGGCCCTGCCAGGACAGAAGACAGAGGGAGGAATGTTGGAGAGGGAGGTGGTCGGACACCAAATGAAAGGCTTTTTACCTCGTCTTCCCTAACTAGGCCACCGCCTCCAGCTGGCCAGGGAAAGGGGAGCTGAAACTCACTGTTGGTCTCCCTCAGCTGTCTGAGGTTGGGTGAGCTGATATTCAGAAATCCCAGTCAGGATGCTAAGACCCACTGACCTTGGATATTTAATAGGTATTGTAAATTTAACAGGTATTTTGATCAGCAAGGATATTTGAATATTCTGCCCCACAAAGCTGCTTTCCTACCATCTACATCTGGCACATTTCACTTGGTTATTGACGTGCATGTTTGCTTCTCTGTGGCTTCCCAACCTGGTGCTTGGGCGTTTGGGGTTGGCACGTAGGCCACCGAGGCCTCTGCCCTGCTCTCCCGGGTCGAATTTGCTCTGCACTCTGCATTGTTTTCCCTGCCTGGCCTCTCCTTCCTCCTTTTATTTTGTGTTCTGGGGAATAGTTTTGCCCCCGGAGCTTAGTGACAGACCTTCTGTGGCGACAGACAGACGGTTGGGCTGAATGTTCATCGTCAGTGAGGCTTCAGGGACATTGGTGGGGGACACAGACACGGATCAGCAGGCAACTGGCAGAGGTGGGAGCCTGACGCTGTGAAGGCCGTCGCAAACACGCGCCTTCCTGGGGGTGGACGGGGTGTGAATAGTAGATGAAAAGCTGGTTAGAGGCAGATTATGTCTTCAGATGGTTTGAAGAGAACAAAAGAGCAGTTGCCGAAGTAAGAGGCCAGGAGTGGTCTTCAGAGATAAATTTGCACAGAGGTGATGGCATTTCTGTGCAAATTGGTCTTCAGTCCTAAAGCTTTATTCCACGTCTCTTCCCCTAGCAGCCCACGCCCCAACCTGAAGGATGTGAGTTTAGTTATTGTTCCATTCTCAGGAAGGCAGCATCCACCGTCCCTTCCCCTCCCCCCAAACACTCACGCTATCATGCACACTCAAACACGTGCATTAAGTGGGGTCTGAATGGCTGTAAAGGTAGGGTCTGTTAGATGTCTGTTGTTGAATATATGTTAATATTCAAAGAATGGTCATTGGGCTCATCGACACTTCTGAAGTTCAAGGACAAGTGTGTTACACGGCATACCTGTTCACTCATTCTGCAAATGTCTACAGGTACCTTTTGTGGCCAGACACTGAGCCCCATGCCTAGATGGGCACAGTAGAGGCCTTGCCCCCAAACACTCCCCCTAGGAAGAAGAGCTTGTCCTGGAACTCAAGCCTGTCAGTGCTACCCCACTTGGAGAAACAGTGAAAAGTGAGACTCCAGTGATTAAATGGTAGTTTCCGTTTGGGTGTCTGCAATTGGTGCTGGGGTCTTCAGTTGATTTGGCACACAAACACTGGTATTTAGATTTGCTTTTATTTGCTTTTAAACAAAAAACTGCATTGATGGATCTGTGATCATTTGCTGTTACTCTTCTTAAAAGGTACTTCACCTAGTCTTGGTGAAATCAACTCTCTCCAGGACGCGGGGACTCCACATCCAGCTGCCACAGGCACTGCAACACGCATAAGAGAAGCATTTGGGTTATTGCTTCAGGTTGAAATGCCATCACTTCTGTGCAAATTTACCTCTTTTTTTTTCATCGTTTTAAAGTTGTGCTGCTCCCATAAAGAAAATAAAGTTCTTTTCAATAGACCGAAAAGGTGATTTGCTTTTTACTAGTCAGGTTATCACAAATCTCCTGGAGGACGTCCTCTGTCTTAAATTGGTTTGTAAAACTAGATCCATTTCTAGAACATAGCCGGTGACTTTACTGCTGGTTTTCGTTCTGTTTGTACCCGTGTTGATCATCTCCAGAAGCCCCCGGAGGTTTGTCATGGGTCTAGTGCTCAGTGCCTTGCTCCAGGCACTGTCCTTGGTGCTGATCAGAGAGCCGTGGATGAGACCGGCATATAGCTCGCCCCACCAAGCACAGTCTTAGAAGGGAAGGGTACGTTAGGCAGGCACCTTACAAGGAGTGCTGGCTGGCAGCCTTGGTGAGCATTGTAAGGAAAGGTACGGGGGCCGAGAGAGACTGCCGCAGGGATGTGACCAAGCCTTTCATGCATAATGACGTGCTCAGAGGTATGTAATCCGGTTACAGATGGGATTTTTTTCGCATTGTGTAGATAAACATAGATTGAAACTGTTAAAATACCATATTAAAATCTATTCTTGTTCCCCACATGAATAAGCTTTTGTAGGATTTTTCAATATGAGCTGCAACTGATGATGGCATTCTGCCATAAGCTTGGAAGCAGCCTGTGGTCGCAGTGAGGGTTCGGGGGGAGGGAGTGGGACACCCCACGGGGCCTTCTTTGGAGGAAAGTCTCTCCTGGTTCCGTGGGCGCCCAGATCCACATGGAGGCGCGCAGGGCACTGCAGGCCCAGCGCCTTTGTGAGTTGATTAGAATCCCTGAAGAGGCACCTCAGGTCCAGATTTGAAGACGAAGTGTTTCTGTATTTGAACTTGAGCTGTCAGAACAATAGGGGCAGGAGGGTGGGGGGCAACCGCTGGTGGAGGGGGCAGTGGGACGGCCTGCCTTGAACTTTGAGAAGCAAGGGGTGCTGGGAGAGAGTGGGAGATTTCTGATATGGTTCTCCCTGAATGTTACTTGGGTGGGGAACATGTTTCAGAAAGGGCAGGTTATTGGGCCCCACGGAGAAGGCTCCCCACTGTCACCGTGTGGAGGGTTTCCACCTGGAGTGTCCGAGCGAAGGGCTCAGTCCATCGGCACCCTCCACATCGCAGAGGGCTGCTGTCCCCAGCTGACCCCGCCCCGGGGGCCTGGGATGTTTTCATTCCTCACTTGGCAGCAGTCTCACCCACTGCCATCAGACTGCAGGGCCTGGGGAAGCTCAGGGCCCATCTTCCAATCCAGGCGTCTTCATCTTTGCCCGATCACAGTGACTCTAAGGGAGCCGTTTGTACGGGACACCGTGTCTTCATGAGGCAGATGGACATTTGCTGCCAGGCGTGCCGGTGCGTGCTCCTGTCTGCATTGGTGCTGACGTGTGAGCACGTGGTGAGGAACAAGCTGTGGAAACCACCCACGGTTCTCAGCGAGTGCGTGTCTGTGCTGTGTTCTCCGCCCCAGGCAGTGCCAGGGTTATTGTCCCTGTTTCCTAGGTGAGGAAACTGAGGCTCGGCAAGGGTAAGTGGGGGCTGAGGCTCGGCAAGGGTAAGTGGGGGCTGAGGACTCCGTCCCAGGGCAGCCTGACTTCCGCGTCTTGGTCCCTTTCCTCTGCACTTTTGCTCGTGTGCAGGTGTTTGGAACATGAAACATGAGCAGGTTTTCAAACCTCCCACACGAGGTGAGCCAGTCTGTCATCCCTTTGTCTGTGGAGTGGCTTCTGCCTCCGTGTGTGAATCCTTAGCAGCCTGGGCCTCTGGCCATGCTCTCTGCATCCGGGCCCAGCAGGATGTGCACACAGCAAGTGGAGAGCGGGGCCGCCTCCCCCCCTCCCCCCACTCCTCAGCCCTCTGACGCCTGCGGCTTTGTCATCCATCCCAGGAAGAGCAAGGGCGAGCTTCTGGTTTTCCTGCCCACTAAGTGGGTGGGGCGCCCTTCAACCCACCCACAGGGCTAGTGCACACACACTCACATATACCTCTGCGTTCTCAGCACTTCCCAGCAAGGAGCGTTTGATTAAATGGCCAGAGGTGACCGGACATTTTGAAGGTAACGCCATAGTGACTCAGGAGTGTTAGGTGACATATCAAGGCAGCTACAAACCCCTTCCCTCAGACCCAGGCACCCTGTCAGACTGATCTTCTGGGAATGTCAGCCTTAGGCCCCAGGCCTCACCCTGGGGACATCTCAGGACTGTCCCTTCACTGGGTCAGCGCCTGCGAGAGGCTGCTGACATCGGTCTCACCCATCACTGTATCCCAGGCCTTGAAGGTGCTTGCCCATGCTGGGTGTGGACACAGGTTGGCACAGGTGCTATGTTGAGTGCGTGTCCTCATGTTGGACATAGGTTGGTGCCGGTGCTATATGTGTCTTGTTTCTGTGTGTCTTGTTTCATTTCTTTCAGCAACATTTGTAGTTTTCAGTGTGCAAGTCTTTCCTTGGTTAAGTTTATTCCTAAGTATCTTATTCTTTTTTTGATGACATTATAAATGAAACTGTTTTCTTAAGTATCTTTTCAGATTGCTCATTGTTAGTATGTAGAAGCACAACTGATTTTTGTGTGTTCCTTTTGAATCCTGCGCCTTTGCTGCATTCACTTACTCTAACAGTTTTTGTGAGGGGGGATCTTTAGGATTTCCTACGTATGAGATCATGTCATCTGTGAACAGAGATAATGTTACTTCTTTTCCTTAACATGGAGGTCCTCTGTTCCTTTTTCCTGGCTGACTGATCTGACTAGGACTTCAGCACTGCTAGTCTGCTGAGTAACCGTGGTGAGTGAGCACCCGTGTCTTGGTGCTGATCTTAGGGGAAAAGCTTTCCGTTTTCTCTGTTTAGTATGAGAAGAGCTGTGGGCTTTTAGTCTGTGGCCTTTGTTATGTTGAGGCAGCTTCCTCCTATTCCTAGTTGTTTTTAGTGTTTTTATCATGAATGTTGTCCAGTGGTTTTCTGCATCAGTGGCGGTGATCGTGTGGGTTTTTCCCCTTTCGCTCTGTTGGGCAGACATTTTTATGGAGCTAAATTGTATGAAAATAGAGAAGTGACGCTGATGAAGCTTTGTTCATCTTTTGAAGGAATTGGCTGGTGGGGAGAGGGACATTTTGACATTAATATTAAAGGAGACCGAAACATGACACCCGACCCTGCCACAGACCCGTGACTCCTTTCCCCTGCCAAATAGTGTCCCATTATGTGCTGTGCATAAGGGGCAAGTGTTAACTGGTTAATTAAACATCTGAGCCCCCCTTTTAAGTGAGGGTCCATAGTAACTGCCAATAAGGAATAGCTTTCCGAATAAACGGTGCATTAGTGAGTGGGGTAGAGTGCGCCATTCACAGGTCAGCTGTGGGAGGCAGGCGTACAGTTAGGCCCGTGTTCCGCAGCAGGGAGAGCGGCCAGCAGTCATTTATGTGATTGCCATGAAGAGTCAGAGGCATTTTATTCAGGAAGAAGTCAAGCACATGTGGATGACATGATAGTATCTGGGATGGTTTGCTTTGAAATAACCTAGTGGGAGTTGGAGGGGGAGAAGGCGTAAAGTTGAAACTACAGCGACCATATGTTAAGTTCATTATATATTCTTTGCAATTTTGTATTGGTTTGAAATTTGTCATAATGAAAAGTTCAAAAAAGAAACTCAGTTAAAGCAATGATGATGTGGCTTTATATCAAAATCCTATGTAGCCATTGGAGTACACTTAGGAAGAATTAGCAAGAAAATCAGGAAGTCAGTTTTCCTAATGTGATGTGTGTGTGCATATACATACAAATATTTGCACAGAAAACACTGGGAAGGAAATACATTAAAACATTAACTGTGATTATCCTTGGTAGGATGATGGGTGGTTTTCGTTCTCTATATCTTCTAAACTTTCTGCAGTGAACAAGAGAAAAACATAACTTCTGAAAACGTTTTTGGTTGTTGTTGTTTTTTGAGAGAAAGGAACCAAACCTGCATTCTGTAAACTAGTTAAAGGATATTTTGTTTTATTTCAGTTATATCCAACCCCATTCTGTATTAGCTTCAGATGTACAACAAAGTGTCCAGAAAATCACGTGCTCTATACATGGTCCCCCACTGCACCAGGTCCCCCCCTCTCGCCCATACCATCTGTCTTGATATCATTGACTACATTCCCCATGCTGTAATCCACATCTCTGCGGCTGTTCTGCAGCTAAATGGGTGAAGCATTTGTTCCTGCTATCTGTTTTCTATGCAGATGCTCTGCCAGCGAATGGTTAAATGCCTGTGTGGCTACTAATCTTGAGCTGTCGATGTGTTTTGGGCTGTACCGTCCCATAATATGCCATGGAATCTGCCTTTGCTGGTGTGGGCAGGCGAGGTCATAGACAGAAAGCAGTCACCACCACCATTTTTCTCACTGTTAACTTCTGTTAAACATGTTCCTTTAATGTGAATTTCCATCTGGTTTTAGGGAGCTGGACATGATTTCCACAAGGGTGATGGACTTCAAGCTTCGGGAGGCTGCCGAAGGCCTGGGGGAGGACAGCACGGGTAAGGCCTCGCTTCCCCTGCTCTGGGGAGAGTCCTCACTGGGTTGTGGGGCGGGAGGGGGGGGGGCTGACGGAACCAGGCCATTGGGGTTCTCTGCTTGGAGAGTGGGGGTTCAGTTCACAGCATGCTCAGACACCCCCTGGGTCCTTCATACCGAGGCCAGAGGGCCTGCAATGCCGGGGGTCCTCCTTTGCTTCTGTCAGACGTGGAGGGCGGGTTAGAGTCATTTTCCTCATTCCCGTCCCCATGTTTGATTGACTTGAGAGGTGCAGTGGAATCGTTTATTATCTAAGAACATCTGAAGGTACCAGCAGGAGGTTGGCAACGTGTAAGGTAGCCTGATCGTCCAGAAGAATAGAATAACAAAGCCTTTGAGTCCTCTTTTATGGCTACTCTTTTTCAGGAGACCTTATTACATCCTCTACTGAGCCAAATGCCAGGCCCATGAAGCACCATCTCACAACATGTCCTGAGAGTGGCCCGGTTATTCGATTGGTTTACCACTACTCATAGATTGCGACTTATGTCTTGATAGAGTTGTAAAATTGACCTTAAAATCATCGATCTTCCTACACTGTACCTTTTCCATAGATTAGCCATTTGTACTCACCTTATTTTTGTAACAAAGGTCTCCATCTCTCTCTCTTTAAAGTCAAAATGCTAGTCGTCATTTTTAAATATAGTTCAGGAGAAATAGCTTCAATAATATGAAATTCTAGCTTCCGATTACTAATTCTGTTAAAGACTCTATTTCATCTATTTTCAATAGATTTTTCTTATTCTAAATTAGGACTGCTTTTTCTCTGTCACATTTCAATAAGTATCATATAGGTAGATTGTAGGTAGCTTTTTCTTATTATTCCGTGTTAGAACTACTTTTTCTTTATCATAATTGAATAGGTAACCCCCACCCCCTCCCCAATATAGATAATAGGTGGGGGTTTTTTAATTAACCCTGAGAAAAAATGAGTTGCAAAATTTCATATTACGGGGCACTGAATTAGTACTAATTTTAAACAAGAAAATACTGTTTAAAGAAGTACTTCAGCCCTAACCGGTTTAGCTCAGTGGATAGAGCCTCGGCCTGAAGACTGAAAGGTCCCAGGTTCGATTCCAGTCAAGGGGATGTACCTTGGTTGCAGGTACATCCCCAGTAGTGGGTGTGCAGGAAGCAGCTGATCGATGTTTCTCTTTCATCGATGTTTCTAACTCTCCCTCTCCCTTCCTCTCTGTGAAAAATCAATAAAATATATATTTTTTAAAAAAGAAGTAGTTCATTCACCTGAAACTACATCCATAACTACTAGTTTGGGGTACTTACCGAGGTCACCATGAACAATTTATTTTTAAAAAGAAAGAGAGAAACTAAGTTTTTCCCCCCAAATAATAGTGAAGCGAGTTATTCAACCTCTTCCCGTTTAAAATGTAAAATTCTAGGTAAGAGCATTCTTTTAAACCCTCTTTAAAAGCACACATAAAAGTGATGAGCCCAGAATTAGAGAAAAATGGAAGCCTGAGCATAGAAGCCACCTTTGCCCTCAGATCATTTACCAATCTTGGAAATTTCGAGTTTCATTTTTGTCTTCATGAAGTAATAGGAGAGGGAGAGGGTCATATGTCAAGTGCAGACCTGTACAAGGTGGGCCGTCTACTGGAAGACCTTCCCTAAAACCAGCTGGGGGCTGGAGGAGCCACAAAATTTGAATACGTGTGAACCAGAGGTCGGTCATAGTTGTGTGGATTTATAGCATGCGTTTGCTTCACTTGGGTAATTCAGAGACTCTCAAGCCTTGAGCTTGGCTCAGAGTATTTCTAGACTGAAGGTGGCCTGAGGTACCTTGCAGAAGGAAGCAGTCTTCTCTGAAGGAAGGTGCCTTCTATCTAGACTCCAAGTTACTACCTTAGTAATTAGTACTGTCAGTTCTGTGACACACTTGTCAGTGATAACCAGGCAGACTGGGCAACAAGCACCATGTATGAGAACCAACCTGTTATGGGTTGAATTGTGTGCCTCCAAAATTCCTGTACTGTAGTCCTGACCCCCAGGACCTCAGAATGTGACCCTGTTTGGAAACTGGGTCTTCACAGAGGTAGTTGGTTTAGATGAGATCATACTGCGGTAGGTGGGCCCCCGATCTACGGTGACTGGTGTCCTTATAGAAAGGGGAAATTGAGATGTAGGCACACACTCAGAGAACGCCAGGTGAAGATGAAGTCAGAGATTAGGGTGACGGCGGCTACAAGGCAAAGAACGCCAGATTGACAGCAGACACCCACAGTTAGGGGAGAGACACGGAATAGAGTTCTCCATCGTAACCCTTTGAAGGAACTAGCCATGCCAACGACACCTTGATCTCAGACATGTAGCCTCCAGAACTGAGACCATAGCAATTCTGCCGTTTAGGACCCCAGTCTGTGGTAGTTCATCGCGGCAATCCTAGCGAACTGATACACAGCAGAGAAACAGACACACAGGGCACTGAGTGTCAGAACTATCAAATACGTGCTATAAAACAATCACCACACTGTGGTTGAAGATAACAAATAGAAGTTTGAAAATACATGGAAGTAACAGGGAACCATAAGAAGTCTCATAGCACCCAGCCAGTGCCCTAAGGCACGAGAAAGAAATAAAGGGGATCCAGGTGGAAAGAAGAAATAAAACTCTTGACTATAGAAAATATCAAATAGTACCTAGAACTCTTAAGCAAGGTTAGCAAGTTGGCACTAAATACGTGGTCAGTATTTTAAAAACTGCAATTTTATACACTAACAATGAAGAATTAAAAATTGACATGTAAAAACGATGCCATTTACAGTAGTACCAATCAAAGAAATACTTAGGTATATATCTAACAAAGTATATGTAGGGTCTGTAGACTGAAAGATATAAAATATTATTTGAAGAAAGCAACAAAGACCCACATACGTGGAGAGGTGCACTATGTGTTATGGACTGAATGTTTGTGTCCCTCCAAAATTCATAGGTTAAAATCCTAGCGGCCCGATGCGGTGCTGTTTGGAGGTGGGGGCTTCGGGAGGTGATTCAGTCTGGGGGGTAGAGCCTCGTGGATGGGATCACTGCCCTTATGGGGTGAGGCCGGAGGGCCTCTCGCTGCCTTCCTGCCATGTGAGGACACGACGGGAAGTGGACAGTCTGCAGCCCAGCAGAGCGCTCTCAGCAGCACCCTCCACGCTGGTGGACTTGTTTTTATTAACATATCAGCCATTACAGTGAGCGCAAGGAGACTAATTACATTAATTTTTCCACTTAGAAGTTAAAGATCATCAGATGGAATTTCTAAAACGAATTCTCTTAAACAAAAGGACAGAAAAACATGTACGTTGCAAATACTGGGCAAAAGGAAGCTGGTGTGGCTCTATTAATATTAATAGCAGTCAAAATAAAATTTAAGGCAAAAAGCATTACTAACATTAAAGAGGGCATTTCACAAAAGGTTTCATTTCGGACCAAGAAAATAATTTTACCTTTCTATGCTCCAACATAATGTCAAAGTTTATAGAGTAAAAATTGACACTTAAATAAAGTAGATGTAATCTACAATCAGAGTGGGTTATTTTTCGTATAATTGTATCAGTAATTTGTAGAACAAATGTATTTAAAAATTAAAGATATAAAGTATTTAGACAACACAAATAAAAAGGCCTTATCCTATTTGACACATATAAAACATTGAAAACAATACATTATTTTTCCAGCACACGAGGAACATTTACAAACTTAAGCAAGTCTCAACAAAACTGAACAGATTCAGACTATACGGAGTATATTCTCTGACCACAATACAGTTAAACTAGAAATCAGTAACAGAAAGATAAGAAAATTCTGAAGTGCTTAGAAATTGCCTAAAATTAATAAATTGCCTAAAAATTAACAAGCTAAATATTCATCTCATGAAATTTAAAAAGATAGCAAAGTAAACCCAAAAAAAGTAGAAAGAAGTAAAGAATAAAGAGAGGAATAGAAATGAATGCAAATAAAATCAACAAACCTCTGATGCAGCTGACCAAGGAAAAAGAGGAGGCACAGATAATTAACACCAGGGCTGAGAAAGAGGACTTTATTACAGACAGTGCGGATGCTGAAACAGTAAGAAGATATTATTCATATCTACATGCCAATAACTTTGAAAATTTGGAAAAAGGCAAATTCCTAGCAAATATGTAAATTCATAAAACAGATTCAAGATGTAAAAACCTGAATAGTGCCGGTCACCATTAAAGAACTTAAATTAAAAAGTCTAGCAGGTGAATAAGTGTAGCACAGACAGGACCCTCGTGGATGGCTGCCGAACCATGCCAGGCAAACGCAAGTGCTCAGCCGCGCGTCTGGGTCTGTGCGGCTCCTTGCCCGCACCCACTAACCAGCAGCGGCATCTTGTTCTTGTTTGTTTTAATTTATTGTTCTTGTTGAAAGTATTACAGGTGTCCCCTTCCCCCCACATTGAGCCCCACCACCCCACACCTGCCCTCCCCCCCCCCGCCTACCACTGCACTATTTTATATTTATTTTATTTTTTTCTTTATTAAGGTATTACATATGTGTCCTTATCCCCCTATTGCTCCCCCCACCCCCTACTCATGTCCTCACCCCCCTGGTGTCTGTGTCCATTGGTCAGGCCTATATGCATACATACAAGTCCTTTGGTTAATCTCTCCCCTTTACCCCCACCCTCCCCTACCTTCCCTCTGTGGTTTGACATCTGATCGAGGCTTCTTTATCTCTGGATCTGTTTTTGTTCATCAGTTTATGTTGTTCATTATATTCCACAAATGAGTGAGATCATGTGATATTTATCTTTCTCTGACTGACTTATTTTGCTTAGCATAATGCTCTCCAGATCCATCCATGCTGTCGCAAATGGTAAGAGTTCCTTCTTTTTTACCACAGTGTAGTATTCCATTGTGTAGATGTACCAGTTTTCTAACCCATTCATCTGCTGATGGGCACTTAGGCTGTTTCCAGATCTTAGCTATTGTAAATTGTGCTGCTATGAACATAGGGGTACATATATCTTTTCTGATTGGTGTTTCTAGTTTCTTGTTATATATTCCTAGAAGTGCGATCACTGGGTCAAATGGAAGTTCCTTTTTTAATTTTTTGAGGAAATTCCATACTGTTCTCCACAGTGGCTGCACTGGTCTGCATTCCCACCAGCAGTGCACGAGGGTTCCTTTTTCTCCACATCCTCGCCAGCACTTGTTGTTTGTTGATTTGTTGATGATAGCCATTCTGACAGGTGTGAGATGGTGCCTCATTGTCGTTTTGATTTGCATCTCTCAGATGATTAGTGACTTTGAGCATGTTTTCATATGTCTCTTGGCCTTCCTTATGTCTTCTTTCGAAAAGTATCTATTTAGGTCTGTTGCCCATTTTTTTATTGGATTGTTTATCTTCCTTTTGTTAAGTTGTATGAGTTATATGTAGATGTTGGAGATTAAACCCTTATTGGTGATAACATTGGCAAATATGTTCTCCCATGCAGTGGGCTTTCTTGTTGTTTTGTTGATGGTTTCTTTCGCTGTGCAGAAGCTTTTTATTTTGATGTAGTCTCATTTGTTTATTTTCTCCTTAGCTTCCATTGTCCTAGGAGCTGTATCGATGAAGATATTGCCTTGGCATCTGTCTGAGATTTTGCTGCCCATGGATTCCTCTAATATTAAACATAAGACAGGAAACCACCACACTATTTTAAACACATAATTCCTATGCTGCCAGTTACTTTTAGAGTTAAACGTTCCTCACTGCACTTTATAATGTATTTTGCTATGTGTACTTAGGAACTAGACAATGACTAAACTGTTTTTCTCTTTGACCTTCACTACTGTCTACTCAAAACAGTTTAGTCCATTTTTATGTCATTTGAGAACACTGTAAACATCCCAGAACGGCAGCGGCGTCTTTGACTGTGAAGGACCGCGAGGCCACATGTTTGCTCAGACCTTCAGGGATGTGTACCTATTTGTTAACTAGGCAAAGGCCAGATGGTGACCTGGTAAATGCAGAAAACTGTTAAAAGCCTTTCCAAATAATAGACTCTCTTGGAGAGCCACCAATTAGCAACATAATTGTTTTGTGATTATAAAGGTAAGGAAACTTTCATTCGATGGTAAGATGTGGCTGAACAACTGAATCCCCTCTGGGCAGTGATTAGCTCCACCTAAGGTACTGCAGGAGCGCCTACCAGACTAATCCTTAGTAATTCTCCACCTTAGGGCAGTATCGGGCACGCGTCCTAAGGGAGCGTTAACATAAAAGATAACAATTCCACTTGTTTGTTAAGGAGCTCAGCTTACAGAATTACTTACGTATAAACTCAGGAATCACTGGAGTAGATTTTGGGGATATATCAGGCGGCATCCCCGGCATCCTGCTTATCCGCAGTGTTGCATCCTTCCATTGCTAGTCCTCCTACAGATTCGGGAGGAAAGCAAGGCGCTCTGCTTAGCTACTAATGCGCCATCACAGGCCCGGGTGTGATGGGATCTGTGGGCGAGAAGGCAGAAGACATCGCAGTTGCCAGGCTGTGAACTCTGTCACCCTGGGAGCGTGGCGGTCGGGCTCTGCGCGGCCTCCGGCATGTGATGATTTTTCCCACGGGAAGCTGTTAGGTCATCCCGGCTTTGGGACTCCCGCCAGCACCTCTTGCCCATGAGGCTGGCCCTCCTCTGACTGTCATGGTGCTCATGTCCACACTAACGGAAGCACTTAGGATTATTTTGAGGGGGAAATTGGGGTTCTGACGTGGTCTTTTCCTTTTGACCCTGTGTATGACAGAGTTTAAAACTTGATTTCAGGTGAGAGGAAAGTTGCTCATGCCTCGATGCTGTGATCACGCTCCAGCGCTTGGCTCTTTTGTTAAATGCCCCGAAATAGGCAGAAACCAAGATCTGTTTCCAGGTGTCCAGGAACGGGGTGCCAGGTGCCTCACGTCCTGCTGTGTGGTGAACGGGCTGTTGAGGAGCGAAGAATTGGGTGCATGGACAGCGGTCTTGCTTTCTCCCCTTACAGGCTCGGGAAGCACTCACGGGCATTCCTTCCTCACAGGAAAGAAAAAATCCAAGTTCAAAACGTTTAAGAAGCTCTTCGGGAAGAAGAAGAGAAAGGAATCGCCTTCCTCCGCAGGAGGCAGCGCCTGGAAGCAGAGTCAAGCGAAGAGTGAGGTCATTGCCATCGAGGCAGGGCCAGTGGGCTACGACTCGGAGGATGAGCTCGAGTAAGTTGCTTTTCACGGCCCTCAGGAGCCTGAATGCGCTGTGTCGTTGTCATGGTAACCTGCTGGGTTTCTGAGCCTGCGTTCTTCCTAGGTAGTTCCACAGCAGGTTCTCCCACAGAAGTTGGTGCTTTCTGTCTTTTCATACACGGAGAAAGTTTGGGGGGAATCCTTAGGTACCTGCTGTGTGCCAGGTGCTGCATATATTAACATTCTGCGATAACTGTGGGACAGGAGGGGAGATGTGCCATTTTATCAATGAGCAAACCACGCTTTAGCAAAATGTTGGAGAATTTGCCCAACATGCTACAGCTGAACGTGGCAAGATTGGGATATGAGCCGATTTAATTTGACCTAAAATTCTTTTGAGGACCTGGATGCTATAGCAGGAAGTACATCTCTTTAAGCTTGAACTTTGAGTAATCTGATAAGAAAGTTTTGAGAGAGCAAAACAGAAACAAGAGAGAAGCCGGTGGGGGGGGGGGGGGGGGAGGCGGAGATGCTTTTTGCTGTTTCATCTTAGAAAAATCATCAAAAAATATTGTGAGGCAGAACAGACTCAATAGGTAGGACAATTTGGGGAAGTCTACTTATTTTCATAACTTGCATTTCACCAAAATATAGTTGTAATATGTATGCTCAGTTATTCCAGCAGCTATATCTATGAGTAAAAAGGGGGGGAAACACACAGATTTGTTGCCACGCCAACTTTTATGTTTTCTTTTAAACAACATTGGCCCTTACCTTGAAGGTAAAACTCTTCAGAGGCATAATGACCCTCGGGGTCAGAGAACAGACCACCCTGAGATGGGGTCGCTGTCTGCACCCAAGGATGTGTCCTGCCTTCCCTCCTTCTCACCAGTCTCCTCGCCAGGGTTTAACAGAGTGGAAATTACACTGACCACTTGGTGGCACCAAATGACTGAAGAGGAAAGGCTCCAGGCTTTTTTGTTGGTTTCTTCCGGGCTGGCAGTGAGCATGCTTGCCACACCCCGGCTTGTGGAGCGAGGAGAGGATGGACTGAGCGAGGAGCTGCGGGTGGTGTGCTCCAAACTCGGGGGGAAGACATCATCATGTAACATTGCTAAGGATCACACGTCTTCTCTGGGCCAGCTGCAGGGAAACGACAACACTCACCCCACACAGCCCTCTTGACTGGAACACAGTCCTGGTGTTGGGAAGACAGGCCTGGGAGTGCCTCCCTCATCCCTCCCCCTCCCCCCCAGCCATGGAACAGCACCATAGCAGGAGGGGCGAGCTGGGGTGAAATAACCTGTCCACTTGTCCATCTCCTCTATCACCGGAGCCCATGGGAAGGTGGGGACTGCGCCCTTTTCACCTTTATATGCCCAGCACCTAGCAGGGCCCTCACTTACTGGTAATATTTGCTAGATTGATGCAAGGAAAGGAAGCCCAAGGGTGGACTATGATGAGGCTCTGGAAGTGCAAATAATGTTTTCAGAGAGCAGCGTGGAGGACAGGCAAGATCTTAAAGGCATTTAGCCAATGCAAGAGTCGGCGTGTCTCCTGGACCTGAGCAACTTCTCACCGTCACCTTGGCCAGAGGAGTTCCACCTGCCAAGACACATTGATGCTGGCAAAGTCCGTGGGACCCTGTGGGTTTGAGAAGTTGATGCCCATTTATTGTGTGGTTTTGCCTCTAAAGTCTCTTCATCTGTAGCAACCCTCAACCCCCTTGGTTTCAGGTCACTGACCTGCTGGAAGAGCAGGGCCGATGGCTCTGCAGAACATCCCATGTTCTGGCTTTGCTTTCTCTTGGCATGACCGGACTCATTCCTGTAGCCTCTGGAGCTCTTGGGAAGTGTTAGGTAGAGCTAGATATGAATGAGATTGAGGTGGAACTGGGTACTTGCTGTCACTTCACAGGCACATGCTTTCTGGTTGTCCCACTTCCAGTGTCTAAGACTGAGCAGTGGGTGCAGGGGATTCTCAATGCGATTCCTCCACTCATCTTCACCGAATGGTCTTAGCACCCACTGAGGGTCATGGCCTAGACCAGCGGTCGGCAAACTGCGGCGCACGAGCCACATGCGGCTCGTTGGCCCCTTGAGTGTGGCTCTTCCTAAGCCTCAGGAGAACCCTAATTAAGTTAATAACAATGTACTACCTATATAGTTTAAGTTTAAAAAATTTGGCTCTCAAAAGAAATTTCAATCGTTGTACTGTTGATATTTGGCTCTGTTGACTAATGAGTTTGCCGACCACTGGCCTAGACTCATCATTTCATTGCAAAATGGTGGTTTTTCTAATTGTGCCATTTATTCTGCATGAGCCAGCTGGAATCTACACTAATAAAAGAGAAAAATGGTAATTGGCGTACGGCGATACCTTTTTCATTGGCTAATCAGGGCTATATGCAAATTAACTGCCAACTAAGATTGGCAGTTAACTGCCAACTAAGATTGGCAGTTAACTGCCAACTAAGATTGGCAGTTAACTGCCAACAAGATGGCGGCTAATTTGCATATGTAGGCACAATGCAGGGAGGCGAAAGGGAAAGCAGGAAGAAGCCCCCTGCCACTGACAGTGATCAGAAACCCAGGGGGGGAGCTAAGAGCTGGGGGGCAGGGCAAAGGCGGCCCTGGGGCCGCCTTTGCCCTGCCCCCCAGCCATGATCAGAGAATCAGGCGCCTTTGCCGCCCTGGCCAGTGATAACAGGAAGTAGGGGTGGAACCAGCGATGGGAGCTGGGCACGGTCGAAGCTGGCAGTCCCAGGAGCTAGGGGTCCCTTGCCTGGGCCTAAAGCGAAGCCCACGATCGCGGCGCCCCCCGCTGCCACTGCAGGTCCCCGCTGCCTGGGCCGGACGCCTAGGCCAGAGGCGTTAGGCCTGGGCTGGGGCGGAGCCTGCAACCGCGGGGAGCTGGGGGTCCCCTGCCCAGGCCTGACACCTCTGCCGGAGGCGTCAGGCCTGGTCAAGGGGCCGATCCGGTGATTGGTGATCAGAGGGTGATGAGGGTCAACTCCTCTGGCCGAGGCATCAGGCCTGGGTGGGAGGCGGAGCCGGGGATTGGGGGGATATGATGGTCCCCTTGTCCAGGCCTGAAGCCTGGGTCAGAGGCGTCAGGCTTGGGCGGGGGGTGGAGCAAGTGATCAGAGGGAGATGGGGGTCCCCTGCCCAGGCATGATTCCTGGGCCAGAGGCCTCAGGCCTGGGCGGGGGCCAGAGCCAGTGATGGGGGGGAGGTGGGGGTCCCCTGTCCAAGCCTGACACCTCTGGCGGAGGCGTCAGGCCTGGGCAAGGGGCCGATCAGGCGATCGGAGGGTGATGGGGGTCAACGCCTGAGGGCTCCCAGTATGTGAGAGGGGGCAGGCTGGGCTGAGGGACACTCTCCTCCCCCCGCCCCCCCCACCCAGTGCACGAATTTCGTGCACCAGGCCCCTAGTCTATATATATAAAAGGCTGATATGCCAAGTGTCGCTATGATGCGCACTGACCACCAGGGGGCAGACACTCAACACAGGAGCTGCCGAGCTGCAGTAACTTGGCAGCGGAGGTTCTGGGTGACGCACCCGAAACCAGAGAGGAGGGAGCCTGATTCATCGCGTGGGCCCCATGATTCCACCTTCGGCCATGGGCTATGTTGTTGCTGGGGCGCTGTTGGCCGAACCTGGTTCATTGCACACTGTGATTGATTCCACACCCTGTAGGACAGCAGCTTTGCAGAGTGAGTGCCCTCTCACACTCCGGGACCCCTCAGGGGATGTCAGGGAGCCAGTTTTGGCCCAGTCCCCACAGGCCAGGCTGATACCCCACCTGCCAGTGGAACCCCACTCATTCTGCAGACGCCAGGAAGGGACCGCGGGAGGTTGGCTCCAGAGCATGTTCAACCTATCTTGCCCAGTCCCGCCCCACCGGCCACTTTCTAATTAATTTCCTTTCAATGTGCATAAATCCGTGCACTGGGTCACTAGTTCTTCTATGAAGAAGACCTTTTTCTTTACTTCATCAGCTCCTTGGTGGCTCTCAGATACAGTTTGTAAAGGAAGGGCAGGGTAATGCTTAGATAATGATCCTTTTATTGATCCACCTTCAGAGTGATGACCTGGTACCCTGTCACCTTCCAGTAATGACCAATGAATTTTGTTTTTTCTTGAATATTATTATTGACTAGAGGCCTGATGCATGAAATTCATGCACTGAAGCGGGGGAAGTCCCTCAGCCTGGCCTGCGCCCTCTCATATTCTGGGAGCCCTCAGGGGATGTCCAACAGATGGACATCCTTAGTGCTGCCATGGAGGCGGGAGAGGCTCCCACCAGTGCCACTGCGCTCGCCAGCTGTGAGCCCGGCTCAGGGCTTCTGGCTGGGTGGCGCTCCCCCAGTGGGAGCACACTGACCACCAGGGGGCAGCTCCTGTGTTGAATGTCTACCCCCAGGTGGTCAGTGTGCGTCATAGCGACTGGTCGTTCTGCCATTCGGTCGATTTGCATATTAGCCTTTTATTATATAGGATAACTTGTATTTCACCAAAGTATAGTTGCAATATACATGCTCAGTTATTCCAGCAGTTATATAAGTGAGTAAAAAGGATAAAAAAACCCACAGATTTGTTGCCATGCCAACTTTTATGTTTTCTTTTAAACAACATTGGCCCTTAACTTGAGGATAAAACACTTCAGAGGCATATGACCCTTGGGGGTCATTATTATTAAGGCATGGCTTTTTACATATTTGATTTGCTTTAGCCCATGACAACCTTTATTCATCTTTATGTCCCATGGGAGTGTCTTCAAATGAACTCCTGGGTGTTTTTTTTAATGTTTTTATTTATTTTTTTTAGAAAGACAGGCAAGGAGAGAGAGAAACATTGATCGGTTGCCTCCTGTATGCACCTCAACCAGGGATCAAACCCGCAACATGGATATGTGCCCTGACCGGACACGGAACTGGCAACCTTTCAGCACACAGGATAGTGGTCAGCCTACTGAGCCACACCGGCCAGGGCAGCTCCTGGGTGCTTTTACCACGAGCCCATTTGTTGTGAAAGCTTCTTTGCTTTCTTGCACAGCAAGAAATCTCAGGGTAATTCACACATTTCCTGCCCTAGACCTGTAATCAGCCATTTCTTCACAGGGCTCTAGTTCCTTTCAGTGTGGATGGCTTTAGGAGACCACAGGCTGGTTGCCAGGGGTGATGATTGCTAGGTAGTTGGCTGTCCTTGCTTTTAGACCTTTCTAGCACATATACCTAGGAAAGATGCTTTATTTTTTTAAGAGAAAAAAAAATTATTAATTTACTGATATTTCCAGTTTAAATTTAATAGGATAAATATTTTACTTTTTGGATTTTTTATTTGAGTTTATTTTTCTCTTATACTGGATATCTTGGTTCATAATGATATTAACAAAATTATTTCTTTCCTTCATCATGCAATGTACTTATAATAACTTTATTACTCTCCTTTCAGAACAAAGGTTGTTATATACTGTAGATTGTTCTGTACTGTGTTTTTAAATCAGTGTTGTTACTAATAAGACTACCAAGTGCAATTTGATATCTTTGTGGGTTTTGTTCTTAGAATGTGTCCTATTACAGATGTAGAGTCAAAAGTCACTTGGAAGTAGAGTTAAAGTCACTCAAAATCACTTTTCTCTGTGTGGATATGCCAATAACCTGATATAAAACTTTGCTTGTTTCAGGTTGTTGTCTAGTTTTAGAGATTGTTTTATTTCCTTCTTTGTTTGATTTTAAGTATGTAAAACATTGACATAGTTTCAAAGGCAAAATTGTACCTATAGGTACCTTGGCACTCTGTCTCCCACCTTGTTCCTTCCCCCAACGAAAATCATTTTTATTAATTTGTTACTTATCCTTTTGTGGGTTTTTTGTTGTTTTGTTTTGTTTTGTTTTGGGGGGGTTAATCCTCACCGGAGGATATTTTTCCATTGATTTTTAGGGAGAGTGGAAGAGATAGGGAAAGACAGAGAGAAATATCAATGTGAGAGAAACACATCGATTGGTTGCCTCCTGGGCCCCGGGAGAGGGAGGAGCCTGCAATCGAAGTACGTGTCCTTGACCAAAGCCGGGACCCTTCAGTCTGCAGGCCGATGCTCTATCCACTGAGCCAAACCAGCTAGGGCTTTATCCTTTTGCTTTTATTTTATTTTATTTTTTATTTATTTATTTTTTTAAATATATTTTACTGAGTTTTTACAGAGAGGAAGGGAGAGAGATAGAGAGCTAGAAACATCGATGACAGAGAAACATCGATCAGCTGCCTCCTGCACATCTCCTACTGGGGATGTGCCCGCAACCCAGGTACATGCCCTTGACCGGAATCGAACCTGGGACCTTTCAGTCCGCAGGCTGACGCTCTATCCATTGAGCCAAACCGGTTTCGGCTATCCTTTTGCTTTTAAAAATATAAGCAAATATGCACACAGGTTCACATATGTCCATATACATCCAGGCCCCTTTCCCACACTGAGCTAACACCGTAAATGCTGTTCTGCTCTGTGTTTTATTTCCCTTAGTGTAGACTGGTGCTGCCCGTGTGCAGTTTACAGAGATCCTCCTCACCCGCTGCTCAGCTGCAGGTCTGCCGTGTGTCCTGGTTACCTCCTGAGGGACCCTTGGGTTGCTTCCGGTCTTCCGCTTCCATAAAAGCTGCTGTAGTGAATGGCCTTGTGTTTCTGCCAGTGTATCTTTGTGGACGTGGTGCAGCGATCATGGTTACAAAGGGTGTGGCCCAGCTGCCCACTGGAGGAGGGAAGGTTGGTGTGCCTGTGAACTCTGTGGCAAGGGCCGCCGTTGGTGGGAGGGCCGCCTGGTGCTTGCACTTGGCCCTTGGCCCTCCCAGAAATGTGAGGACACACCCTTCGGGGAGCCGTGGGTTCCCCCCTTGCGAATTCACTCTTGCAGGCTAGAAAGAAGTTAGAGATCATTAACCAACACAGTTTGATCTGCAGGAGAGCAGAGCCACACCTAAGAGTCCCGATGGCCTCGCAGAGGACAGGATGCGGGGCGGGTGGTGTGGGGGGCCGTGGTGTACAAGACGGCCCGTGTCTGCCGGGGCCGGCTTTCCTTCCTTCATCATCAGGCCTCAGTCACCTCCTTCCACCTATTGTTCAGCAGCCACTGCTGCTAGGAAAAGCCGACGCTAACTCCCACATCCTCCTAGAACATCTGTGAACGTCCTGTGGGTTCAGTTCCAAATGGGAGCCAGGAGCTAGGGAAGGGGCTGGCGGTGATGACAGGAGGGGCGGCCATCGGCACTCCAGGACCTAGGCACACAGGTAGCCCTGCACGGATCCTGTCAGATAGGGCGAGAGCGTGGCTTTGCAGATGTGCAGTGTCATTTCACAGCCAGCGTGGAGGTGAACTTTAGTCCCCGAGCTGGGCAGGCCCTCCACCTGCTGTGCAAACACAGCCTCCAGCCCACCCAGCGGCAGCGCGTGGGCCCGCGGGAGTGACCCCACCCTCCCGACAGCGCTGCCAGCCGCCGAGGCCCCTGTCTCAGCCCTCACACCTGGTCAGGCCTTGGCTTTCCATTAATAAAAAAAATTTCACACAAACGTCAGATCTGTTAGGAAAATCTCCATCTCTGCAATGTTCCTAGTCGCTGACTAAAGTCGGGAGCAAATAAAAAACGCACCAGCCGCGGCCGGTTGTGTGCAGGGCCACCGGCCCGCGTGCCCCTGGCTCTTCACCCGAGGACCCGGGTGAGGGGCCGGGCGCAGTCTCACGGAGGCTCTCTCATCCTAGGGAGTCCAGGGGCGCGCTGGGCGGCCGGGCCCTCTCACACGACAGCATTTTCATTCCGGAGTCGGGACAGGACCCCGCGAGGCCCGTGCGGGTGTTTTCCCAAGAAAACGTGTGTGACCGGATTAAGGCTCTGCAGGTAAACCCCTTGGCAGCGTCACCTGGTATGTACGTCAGATACAAATCGAGATGTTTTTAAGTTCCCGCTTGGTTTATTTGATATATTTTAAAGTACAGTGGCGTGCACATCGCAACTTTCCCAAGACACGCCTGGTAGTTACAGCTGGATCGGGACTTGTCTGCGTGGTAACGGCTCGTTTTCAAGGTGACAGCAGAGCTGGCGGCAGACAGGCCTGTCTGCCAAGCAGGGAGATGAACCTCCCAGAACCTCGGCCAGGCGCTGAAACATCTCCCGAATGAATGAATTGGGGCGTGAGGGTTTGTTGATAAAGTCGCTGATGAAAACAAGAGCCAAATGTCCTTTATTCCAACCCAGTTAAAAATACAGTGCAATGTGAAAATGGGGCCGCCACCCCCTCCCGGCGGCCTGCCTGCCAAGCGGGGAGATGACCCCGGCATGAGTTCTGAGGACGACGGGCTGCCCAGGAGCCCCCCAGAGATGTCCCTGCTGCACGACATCGGTCCCGGCACAACCATCAAGGCAAGTACAGCCTGCGCCCCGCGTGTCTACCGCACCCGCCACGGAGGGCAGCCGGGGCTGCGGTGGCCCCCGTGCGAGGCCCGTGGTGGGTGGCCGGGCTCGGTGCAGCGGGAGGTCTCCCAGCGCAGGTCACTGGCGCCCACAGCTGGCATTTGTTTTCACTCTTTGAGCAGAAATGCAGGTCTCCTTAGGCGATAGGGTCTGGGTCGCGTGCTTCATGATGGGAGAGATCTGGCACAGTGGACTCTACCTCGTCTTTCCTGTCGAGCAGGTGACCAGACGGGGAGGAAGCACCTTTGTCCCGCTCTCTGTTGGCCTGACCCTGGGCTGGAAGGAGAAGGGAGTGGTCAGCATGAGTGACCTAGCCCGGGCAGTGGCTTCTGAATGGAGGACAGTGAGAACCGGTCAGGCAGGGGTGGGGGCGGGGGCGGGGCGAGGCGTGGTGCTGGTCACAGGGCAGCGGGGAGTTGGCCCTGCAGGAGAGGCAGCATGGCCTCCGCGGGCGGGGGAGCTCGTCCTGGGTGCCACCCACCCCTGAGAACCCATGGGGAGGACGGGCCCTGCCTGCTGTGCGAACTGCAGGGCTCCTGGGCCGCCCTTCCACCCAGGCCACGTGCTTGTACATGAATGCCCCTGGCACACAGCTGGCTGAGGGCTGGGCAGAGGGGGGCTGTTTGTGTTATGCTGGCACCTGGGTCCATCTGTACAGCCACACTCCCCCCGGAGCACCCTGGGAGCAGCACTGCTGCCTGGGCCGGGCTTCCCCAGGGAGGGCAAGGGTTTCATCGTGACTCAGAGGCTCAGAGCCTGTGCCCTCTGAACCCCAGGAGCCCTGCAGAGGCTGGGGAAGCAAGCTGCTCGGTGTGTGTGCAGCTGTGGGCAGCCAGAGGGTCGCTGACGGGAAGGTCGAGGTGTGGCCGAGTGACTAGCCCGGCACCCGCAGAGCTCCACTCCAGGTGCGCCTGTCCCCGCTGGCTCCACACCGGCCTGGGGACAGTAGGCCACCCCCCGCCCCCCCACGGCTCTCCCACCTGGCGGAGAAGGAGGCGGGGGCAGGGGGATGGCTTGCCCTGTTTCTTGGACTTCAAGCCACTCCCATGACACCTTAAAACACCGGAGCAGAAGTTGACAGGCTTGTGCTGCTTATGTTTTAATTATCATGTGACGGACACATCGCTGCACCCTCAGGTGTGCAGCCTCAGTGTCCCCCAGCCTCAGTGTCCCCCAGCCTCGGCGTCCCCCAGCCTCGGTGTCCCCCAGCCTCAGTGTCCCCCAGCCTCGGCGTCCCCCAGCCTCGGCGTCCCCCAGCCTCGGCGTCCCCCAGCCTCGGTGTCCCCCAGCCTCAGTGTCCCCCAGCCTCGGCGTCCCCCAGCCTCGGCGTCCCCCAGCCTCGGTGTCCCCCAGCCTCAGTGTCCCCCAGCCTCGGCGTCCCCCAGCCTCGGCGTCCCCCAGCCTCAGTGTCCCCCAGCCTCAGTGTCCCCCAGCCTCAGTGTCCCCCAGCCTCGGCGTCCCCCAGCCTCGGTGTCCCCCAGCCTCAGTGTCCCCCAGCCTCGGCGTCCCCCAGCCTCGGCGTCCCCCAGCCTCAGTGTCCCCCAGACTCAGTGTCCCCCAGCCTCGGCGTCCCCCAGCCTCGGTGTCCCCCAGCCTCAGTGTCCCCCAGCCTCGGCGTCCCCCAGCCTCAGTGTCCCCCAGCCTCAGTGTCCCCCAGCCTCGGCGTCCCCCAGCCTCAGTGTCCCCCAGCCTCAGTGTCCCCCAGCCTCAGCGTCCCCCAGCCTCAGTGTCCCCCAGCCTCGGTGTCCCCCAGCCTCAGTGTCCCCCAGCCTCGGTGTCCCCCAGCCTCAGTGTCCCCCAGCCTCGGTGTCCCCCAGCCTCGGTGTCCCCCAGCCTCAGTGTCCCCCAGCCTCGGCGTCCCCCAGCCTCAGTGTCCCCCAGCCTCAGTGTCCCCCAGCCTCGGTGTCCCCCAGCCTCAGTGTCCCCCAGCCTCGGAGGCCCCCAGCCTCGGCGTCCCCCAGCCTCAGTGTCCCCCAGCCTCAGTGTCCCCCAGCCTCGGCGTCCCCCAGCCTCGGCGTCCCCCAGCCTCAGTGTCCCCCAGCCTCAGTGTCCCCCAGCCTCGGTGTCCCCCAGTCCCCCAGCCTCAGTGTCCCCCAGTCCCCCAGTCTCGGCGTCCCCCAGCCTCAGTGTCCCCCAGCCTCAGTGTCCCCCAGCCTCAGTGTCCCCCAGCCTCGGCGTCCCCCAGCCTCAGTGTCCCCCAGCACCCCAGCCTCGGCGTCCCCCAGCCTCAGTGTCCCCCAGCCTCAGTGTCCCCCAGCTTCAGTGTCCCCCAGTCCCCCAGCCTCGGCGTCCCCCAGCCTCAGTGTCCCCCAGTCCCCCAGCCTCGGTGTCCCCCAGCCTCGGTGTCCCCCAGCCTCGGCGGCCCCCAGCCTCAGTGGCCCCCCAGCCTCGGTGTCCCCCAGTCTCGGCGTCCCCCAGCCTCGGCGGCCCCCAGCCTCAGTGTCCCCCAGCCTCGGTGTCCCCCAGCCTCAGTGTCCCCCAGCCTCAGTGTCCCCCAGCCTCGGTGTCCCCCAGCCTCAGTGGCCCCCCAGCCTCGGCGTCCCCCAGCCTCGGCGGCCCCCAGCCTCAGTGGCCCCCAGCCTCAGTGGCCCCCAGCCTCGGTGTCCCCCAGCCTCAGTGTCCCCCAGCCTCAGTGTCCCCCAGCCTCGGTGTCCCCCAGCCTCAGTGTCCCCCAGCCTCGGTGGCCCCCAGCCTCGGTGTCCCCCAGCCTCGGCGGCCCCCAGCCTCGGTGTCCCCCAGCCTCAGTGGCCCCCAGCCTCGGTGTCCCCCAGTCTCGGCGGCCCCCAGCCTCAGTGTCCCCCAGCCTCGGCGGCCCCCAGCCTCAGT
The DNA here is from genome assembly GCF_964212035.1 of Myotis nattereri. Lineage (NCBI taxonomy): Eukaryota > Metazoa > Chordata > Mammalia > Chiroptera > Vespertilionidae > Myotis > Myotis nattereri. Next base: position 21,834,840 of record NC_138085.1, read on the forward strand.
GTCCCCCAGCCTCGGCGGCCCCCAGCCTCGGTGTCCCCCAGCCTCGGCGGCCCCCAGCCTCGGTGTCCCCCAGCCTCAGTGGCCCCCAGCCTCGGTGTCCCCCAGTCTCGGCGGCCCCCAGCCTCAGTGTCCCCCAGCCTCGGTGTCCCCCAGCCTCGGTGTCCCCCAGCCTCAGTGGCCCCCAGCCTCAGTGTCCCCCAGCCTCAGTGGCCCCCAGCCTCAGTGGCCCCCAGCCTCAGTGGCCCCCAGCCTCAGTGGCCCCCAGCCTCAGTGACCCCCAGCCTCGGTGTCCCCCAGCCTCGGTGTCCCCCAGCCTCAGTGGCCCCCAGCCTCGGCGTCCCCCAGCCTCGGCGGCCCCCAGCCTCAGTGTCCCCCAGCCTCAGTGTCCCCCAGTCCCCCAGCCTCGGCGTCCCCCAGCCTCGGCGTCCCCCAGCCTCGGCGTCCCCCAGCCTCAGGGCCACGTATGACCTTGTGTGTTTGTGGGGCGGTCTCTCACGAGCCATTGTTGACCCTCTCGCCCCATTCCATCGCAGAGCTGTGTCTGACACTCTCGGCCCGTAGTGCCCTCTGTTTAGTGGGGACACAGTACAGAGACCCCTTGTTTCTAAGTCCGTTCACTCAGGAGCGAGCCCAGCTCCAAACCCACCAGCACCACGAAGTGCAGAGGCCACAGTTGGCTGAGTGGGAGCCACGCGAGCTGGGCAGGCCGACCTCGTCCTTCCCAGCGTCCAGGGCATTCTGGGAAGTTACCAATTCTTGGGCAACATGAACAATCCTCTAGCTTCATAGGAAATAAAACCTGAGCCTTTAAGACTTAAGAAAAGTAATCTTCAGATTGTGGTTGTGAGGACACAGTGATGGTATTGTGAGCCCTGGCAGGGCCCAGGCGCAGGGCCGGCCGCGAGGGGCCGTGCGCACCGCGACGCGTTATGTAACGCGTGGTATCGGCTACAGCGGCGCCTTCCACCCCAAAGCACGCGCTGTGGGCTGTGTCGCTGTCTCCTGCCGTGACCGCCACAGGCCTGCGGGCGGGCGGGGACCCTCGAGGAAGATTCCTGCGAACTGAGGTCTGCAGCAACAGTATGTGATGTCAGTGCCGAGGTGGTATCCTGGCAGAATGAGTTTTCCAGGAAATACCTGGAATTACTTCTTAAATTTTATTAGCATGCGAGCTGGCAACTGATGAAACGTAACTTGGCGATCTTGAAGGTGAAATTACATCTAACTAGTCATGTGCTAGGCTTCCTGCCACTGAGGAGGGAACCCTGGGTGGCAAACTGGCCAGTCTGTCTGCTGCAAGAGACGAGGGAGGGAGGAAGGGGGAAGGTGGGGGACACAGCTCCGGTGGCAAACGGGGGACGTGTGTCCACTGCTGTAGGGCTAGACCCCAAGCAGGTGCTGTCACCTCTAGGAATCTGTCCTCAGGGTTTGGGAGAGAATCAGAGGAGGCCAGGTGGGGCAGCGCCCCCTTTCCTCACCGTGAATGCCCCGGCGTCCGTCCCACCACCCTGCTCCGCACCCGCTGCTGCTCCTGGGTGCACCGCCCTCAGCCTCTCGCCAGTGGCTGAGCCCCTCTGTTTGAGGACAAACATTTTAAAGCAGCTGTCACCTACGGTCACCCCTGAACAACCCTCTCAACCCAGGCCATTTCCTCATGGCCCTGTGAGCCACATCCCCCGACACAGGGCCAGTTAGACTTTTAAATCATCCCCTTGGAGAATCATCCAGAAGCACAGATTGCAGAAGAAAAGTGGGTGCCTGGGCGCACGCAGTGCCAGTGAGCATGCCCAGATGCTGCAGCCCACAGATAAAACGCGGCCAGCGTTCCTGTCCTCCTCCCCTTGGCCCCGCCCCACCTCTGCAGCTGCCCCAGTGACTCGGCAGGAGATCATGCTTCTCCTGGGCCTGACCGGATCGGTCTTTCCAGACCCAAGACGTCAGCCCACAGCGGAGAGCTCAGCTCCCAGCAGGAAGGCCCACGGTGACAGCCAGCACAGCGCCTGTGCGGGACGGGGGTCCTTGTTCAGTGTCAGGGAACTGAGGCTCCTGGGCAAGGGCAGCCAAGGGGCCAGGTGGGCGCCCTGGAGGAGAGGAGACAGGCCTGCCTGTCCTTTGGGTTGATAGAGGGGTGACCAGAGGCCCTTTGTCTCGAAAGTAATCCTTCTCATTCCTGGACTCACTGCGTTTGCAAAGCTCCTCGTCTTTCTGTCCTCTTGAGTCCCAAACAGTCAGCAAAACAAGCCAAGTGTGTCTTACGTCTAGACAGGGGCTGGTGCAGGGTGATTCTGCATGATTTTTTTTTAATTGATTTCAGAGAGGAAGGGAGAGGGAGAGAGAGAGATAGAAACATTAATGATGAGAGAGAATCATTGATCTGCTGCCTCCTGCACAGCCCACAATGGGGACTGAGCCTACAACCCGGGCATGTGCCCTTGACTGGAATCGAACCTGGGACCCTTCAGTTTGCAGGCCGACGCTCTATCCACTGAGCCAAACCAGCTAGGGCAGGATTCTGCTGCGTCGCCCTTAAGGAGGACTCCTTAAGGAGGGCAAGAGGGAAGGAAGCTAAAGCCACAGGTACAGCGGAGGTCGTGGTCAGGCGTCCTGTGGTTTGATTTAAAAATAATTTTTCTTGCTCTGTTTCCATAATACCTGAGTAGCTCAGACGAGAACTAAAATTGATGACATCCACTTACAACCTTTCCCTCGTTCAGTGCCCGTCTTCTCCCTCCTGACGGAAATAAGCGTTCTGCTTGCCTGAGAGCATGTGAGGGGCCTTCGTAGGAACCGGGAGAGGCAGTGCCCCTGGGGGCGGTCCCTGCCTCAGAGCCTGTCTCTGCAGCAGTGGCCTCCCTTTGGCCCCACCCCCTGGGTGAGAGGAGGCTGCTGGCCCTACTCTGCGTGGGGCCCAGGGTTTGGGAAAAGTAGCCGAGCAGGATGTGCCCATGCCCTCCGAGCCGCCCTCTGCCTCCGTCCTGAGACTTTCCACAAGCGCTTACTGAGTCATTGAGAGAGGCACAGAATTATGTCTTCGGTTAAAATGTGCACCTGACACCACCTCACCCATTAGGACGGCTACTATAAAACAATAGAGAAATAAAGAAATAAGCAAATAAATAACACGTTTTGGCGAGAATGTGGAGAAATGGGAATCCCAACTTAGTGTTAGCAAAGTCAAAGGGTGCAGTCACTGTGGAAAGCAGTATGGAGGGTCCTCAGAAAACTAAAATAGAACTTGCAAATGATCCAGCAATTCTCCTTCTCGGTATCTACCTGTAAGAATTGAAAGCAAGTTCTCTAAAAGATTTTCTTACAGCCATGTCCATAGCAGCATAGCTCGCAGCAGCTAAAAGGTGGAAGCACACAGGTGTCCGTCAGCGAGTGGCCAGTAAACAGACGTGGTCTGTACACACGAAAGGGGGGAACTCTGACCCGGCTGCAGCGGGGATGGGCCTCACAGACACTCTGCTCAGTGAGACAAGCCCGTCACAAAGGGGGGAATACTGCGTAGATTCCACTTACAGGAGGTGCTGCGAGAAAGCACACTCACAGAAACAGAAATCGTATTGTGGTGCCAAGGCTGGGAGAGGGCATGGGAGGAGGAGTTCCGTGGGCACAGGGTTTCAGCTTTCCAAGAGAAGTTCTAGGGGCGGATGGTGGCGATGGTTGCACAGTAATATGAATGTATTTAATCCCACTGTACTGCACACTTAAAAATGGCTGAGATGCTACATTTTCTGTGTACTTTACTACAGTAAAAAAAAAAAAAAAAAATGGAAAATAACCCTGGAAAAACCACGTAAGCTTGACACTCTTATTGAGCACCAGGCTAGAATAGAAAGTTTGTTTGCAGGTGACAGGGCTGTAGCTCAAGCCAGCACCTCCCAGCTTCCCTCTGCACCTCGCTGGTCACCTGGCTGCATTTGTCATGCTGTGCAGCGGGCGCCCTCTTTACTTCACGCTGACACATCTCTGCAGGGGACCCACTCAGGCCTCACTGGGCGGAGGAGCTTGCCAAGTTCAGTGGGCAGGGAGCTCAGGGCGTTGCCATCATTCTTGCGTGTGACAGCCAGACTCCCTGGCAACACTTTTGCCCTTAGCTGTCAGTTACTCTCTTCTGAAGTTTAAATTAGTGAAATATTGTAACTTAACAGATGGTAACTTAAACCAGATTCTCCAAGAGCATGTGTAAAGACACAGAAACCATCTGGGGCAGCGGTTCTCAACCTGTGGGTCGCGACCCCCTTGGCGGTTGAACGACCCTTTCGCAGGGGTCGCCTAAGACCATCCTGCATATCAGATATTTACATGACGATTCATAACAGTAGCAACATTACAGTGATGAAGTAGCAACGAAAATAATGTTATGGCTGGGTTACACCATGAGGAACTGTATTTAAAGGGCGAGAAGGTTGAGAACCCCTGGTCTAGAGCGAGCAGCTCAGGCTCCAGTGATGGACTGCCAGGGGGCTTCCAACATCCTTGCCCCTGCCTAGAGGTCACACCGCTGGTCACCCCTCAGCTTCCACAGACAGGACCACGCCCGACTCTGCCCTGGGGGAATCAAGCTGCCTGCGTCATGAGAGTAGCTAGCTCTGTCTGAGTGCCTGTGCCCGCAGCGGTGGGAGGGTGACGGCAGTGGGAGGGTGCCCGCAGCGGTGGGAGGGTGACGGCAGTGGGAGGGTGCCCGCAGCGGTGGGAGGGTGACGGCAGTGGGAGGGTGCCCGCAGCGGTGGGTGGGTGACGGCAGTGGGAGGGTGCCCGCAGCGGTGGGAGGGTGACGGCAGTTGTCTGCTGAGCGGCCTGGGGCGCAGGTTTCCTGCGTGGCCATGGAATGAGTGGCAGGCTTCCAGGCCGTGGCCCAACACTTAACCCTCCCTGTTGAGACTCCGGGGAAGACGGGGTGGTGAAAGCACGAAGTCGGAGTGTTTGCCGCACCCGTTCTTATTGAGAATTAACATGTCTGTTTGCTCCTTCTCTCGTGAAGGTCTCTCTGGTTTCCTCGTCCCGGCCGCCCTCTCCAGACCAGCCCTCCTCCAGGCCCCCGAGCGACGCCCCCGCCTGCCCCCGGACCGCGGCCAGCAGTGTGGCGCCGGTGGCTGATTTCAGCTGCCCCCCAGGATCCTCCTCCTGCCTGGACAACTCCGCAGCGAAGCACAAGCTCCTGGTTAAGCCCCGCAACCAGCGCTCAAGCAAAATGAGGCGCCTGTCCTCGGTAATCGGCTCCCCTCCCGCCGCCTCTCGCCCGCCTCTCTCCCCCCAGGGCCAAGTGCCCCCCCGAGTGACTCCCACGGCCCCAGTGACAACATACATTAATATGTCTCTCCCCTACATAAACCCTTCCTTCCTTCCTTCCTTCCTTCCTTCCTTCCTTCCTTCCTTCCTTCCTTCCTTCACTCTGCAACCCCTGTCAAGGACCTGCTTGCTGTGTGCTGCCTCTCCTTGCCTTCCCTCTGCACTCAGTGAAGTCCACACTCTGCCCCCACCCCCCGCCCCTCCACCTGCCCCGGGCTTTCTCTGGCTCTGCCTCCTCCTGCTCCTGAGCTCTCCAAGCGGCCTCTGGCCACAGGCCTTGTCCCTCCTCGATCTCCTGGCAGCTCCTCCTCAGCCCCGGGGTCTCGCCTCGAGGTCCTCTCCCCACGGGCTCACCTGAGTGTGTCCACCTCCCCCGCAGTGCTCACTTCCCTCATAGCAAGGGCTACGCGGGGCGACCTTTGGAAATGTATGCTCACTTGTTTACTGCCTGTCTTCTCCGAGGCCTCGTCCCAGCTGCACCTCCAGCCCTGGGGCTCGGCTCATCACAGAGCTGACCCAGCAAACATTGGTTGAATGCATGAATGAATAAACACACAGGGAATGAGTGATGGCAGCAGAAGAAGCCACTAGACTGGACCCCCTCCCCCCCACCTTGGGTGAGCACCTGCTTAGTAGCAGAGGGATGGTGCCCCTGTAAGGACAGACCCTCTTGGGGCTGCGGCCTGGGCAGCTGTCATAGCTGTGAGAGTCGAGAACTCGCTCGTGGTACCAGGGAGTCACAGTCCATGCAGGGTAGGTGCCTTCTCCCCAGCCTGGTGTGCAGACACTGCCTCACCCTAAGGAGCTGAGGCCAGGCAGCAGCCAGTGCTGAGAAAGGGGTGCTCGCTGACCAGCGTTCCCTCCCTTCGTCCCTCGAGACAAGATGGGGCTGACGAAGGCCCCGGGACAAGCTCGGTACTTCAGCTGGAGACGGTGGCGCGGGGCCACCCAGGATGTTGGGGACCCCCTGAGACAGGGGGTTCCCCTTTGGGCATGTGGAATGTGCTTCTGAAGCTCATGCTGGAAGGCTTGGCATGGGTTTTAAAGGTTGACTTTTGAGGGGACCCACGCTGAGGAAGGAAGTGACTGTGGTTGCCTCCAGGGCACTGTGCCCTCAGGGAGCTGGGGCCTCGGGTGTGCACCGGCGCTTGAGTATCCGGGGCCTTTACAGTGAGAGGCTCTGAGCTGGGGGACTTGCCAAGGCCCAGTCGCTCTGGCCTGCCCGTCCTCGTGCTGCGTGGCGCCCAGGGCAGGGACGCAGCAGCTCCCGCTGGCCCTCAAGGTGGGCTTTATTCCCAGCGATGTCTGTGGCCCTGCAGGGGTGCATGTCACCAGCCCGGCCGGACTTGGGGCCGAGGGCAGCCGGCTCCTGCTTCAGGGGAAGGGCAGTACCCCCTCTCTCTGCCCCGGGGAAGAGGAGCTGTGCCTCTTTCTTCGCTCTTGAACTTGACTTAGCTCTTCACCACATTTTAGAACAACAAAAGGTCTCATCTTCCCCATCTGGGTAAACAGAGTCTTTCCTTAATTTAAACTGTCGTGTCCTCTCCTCTCCTTCCCGTCCCTGGTGGGAGCAGCACGGATAGGTTAGGCTTTGGGAGGTCTGCTGCTTGGTCCTCAGCGGGAGGCTTCTGTTCTTCCTGTCTAAGTGCCTTTGCCCTTTGGCCATGAGGTCCCTCTTCCCAACCATGAGGACCTTCCTGGTACCGGGGCCCCCGTGGGACTCAGCTGCTTTCTGATGCTCCCATCCTGCTCAGCGGGTGGGGAAGAGCCGCCACGCTGCGCCCCCCCCCCCCCCCCCCCCCGTCCCGGCTGCCCTCCTGACCTGCGTGTCCGTGGAGGTTCACTCCCCTCTGGGCTTTGCGAGACACTGAGGCCCCCGTCGCCCCTGCTTCTCTAATAGCTGGGACTTCTTTCTCCATCACCCACCCTCCCCCACCCCGGGCTCAGGCGCCTGCAGAGCCTCTACTTTAGTCTCTTCCTCCTGCTACCCAGGTGCCTTCCTCCATCTGGGCAGAATGGCCGTCCGTGCCAGCTGGCCATCCCTGCTCGGTCCAAGTGGGGCACACTGCCCTGCACATCCCCGAGGCTCTGACTCGGTCGAGCTCTGGAAGAAAGCGGAAGGGCTTTCTTACCTTCAGAGCCCCGTCGCCCGCGGTCGGATGAAATCCTTGGCTCTCAAGTAGAGTTTCTCTCACGTTGGAGAAACACATCCCGGTGGGCATCTGGCTGAACCTGCCGGCCTCCGAAGCAGAGGGCAGGAGACAAGCGCAGGCTGTGCCCTCGGCTTTTCCCGTCCGCACAGAACGGCCCCGTGGGGTCCAGCACAGACGGGGAACCCCGGTGAATGTCCGCGCGCCCCTCCCCACAGTCAGTCCGCTCCCAGCCCGCAGTGCCAGGAGCAGGGCATGTCATGAACTCTCCCGGGAACAGCAGGGTGACACGGCTAGATCAAGGTGGCATGGCTGGCAGAGCTGCCAGCTGCACGCCCGGGTCTCTGACAGAGCCTGGCACCTCCTCACTCCACACTGCTCATCGGCGGGGCTGCCGCCTGCAGAGGATGGGGATCTGCCCCAGGGCTCGTACCAGTGAGAGGAGGGGGACGAGCAGCAGCCGGGATGGTCTCCATCCCTGTGCAGGGTGAGCAGTGGGTCCTCTACCTCCGCTCTCCGGGGAGGCCGGAGGGAGGAGGGCGGGGAGCGGTGGAGATGGGGGGCACACGCCTTCTGCTGCTGTGCCTGACCCTCTGCTCCACGTCCAAGTCCATCCTCTGGGGTCCGTGTTCCACGCCCGCCTTCGTCCTGCCGCCTCCCCCTGGGTGGGCCCCGTGGAGGCTGCTCCCGCTCCGAGCTGACTCAGTGTGAGCATTTTGAAGGTGACCCACATCCTGAAGAGGTTTCAACGTCCATGGTTTCCTGTGACAGCAAAAGGCCAGTGATGCCTTTGTACCTGCAGCTTTTGAAAATTCTGCTGTCGATTTCCTTACACATCTCCCTCTTTGTGTGCCCAGAAGAGTAGGATTGTGCATCTTGGCCAGAGTTCGGCTGAGATATTGTTCAAACATCCCAGCGATCCCGTGTTCTTTCAGCAAGGAGATGCTGGCTGGAAATCGTTAAAAATAACATCCACAGACAACAGAAACCTATTGCTGACACCCGGGGTGTTGCCTAAAGGTGGGGGAGAGAGCTCACTGCAACAGCCTGATGACTCCAGGCCCCAGGTCAGAGTTTTTCCAAAGATCAGTCTCCACACCACAGCCTTTGGGTCATTTTCAGGTTGGGCTTTTGAATGAAAAGTGATTGCCTTCCTCTCCTTTCCTCCGGAAGAGCAGGGGCTGGCTCTGCGTACGGCAGGAGGCCCGGCCCCAATTCCAGACCTTTGAGAAGAAAACTGCCACCAGGCAGCCCAGGTGTCAGGAGAGAGGGAGAGTCAGAGCCTCGGGGAGGAGGCCAGGCTTCTGTTGAGACGGATTTGAGTCGTGGGGTGCTGGTAGAGTGCCCTGGCGGTATGGGGGGGGGGGGGTCACGCAGACCCACCGTCGGGTCCGGACAGCAGCGGGGCTTGGCAGGACCTGAGGAGGGAGCTGGAGGAACACCGAAGAGCAGAGACTGTCAGGCACTTTGAGCTGAAAAGTGTGGACTTTGCCCTGTACGCTGTGGGCTGCTGTTGATGCTGTTTGACTTGCTGTGAATCCCGTTTTAGGCAAACAGCCTGCCCTCGCTGGGAGCGGGCGCTGAGGGGAGGCTGGCTCTGCGGAGCCCCAGCTTCCCTCTGGGCTCGGAGCTCCGCGGGCCAGGAGGTGCCCTCACCAGTGCACAGAGGGAGTGACGATCCTTCCCGCGCTGGGAGGCATCCCGAGGGGAGGAGCAACAAGCATAGAGCGCAGACGTGGCAGCCCTCCACCTGGTCACGGTCCCCTTCCGTGGCTTCGCTCGGTAGAGAGCCCTCCACGAGAGCCTCAGGCGACATTTATTTTGAGGGCATGGCTGCCACTGTTCTGCTGAAAGTGGGCTTGCGAGGCAAGACTCCAAACTAGAGCCGTGAGGGCGGGACTAGGAAGAGGCTCCTGGACGTGAAGGTCCGAGCGGGTGCAGCCTGGACAAGCGGGCGGTGGCGGGCTTCCCGCTTCCCCTGCAGTGATGCTGTGTGTCCTCTTCCTCTCCTAGCGGGCGCAGTCCGAGTGCCTGGGCGACCTGACCTGCACCCCCGAGGAGGAGGAGTCTGACGAGAAGCTGGTGCCCACAGTCAGCGCAGAGGAGACGCCCAGTGCTGGGCAGCAGCCTGGGCCCAGGGGACTGGCCCCCATGCTGCTGCCTGGGAGGCCCCGTGCCAGGCGGGCGCAATCTGAGTGCCTGGGCGACCTGACCTGCACCCCCGAGGAAGAGGAGTCCGACGAGAAGCCAGTGCCCACAGTCAGCGCAGAGGAGACACCCAGTGCTGGGCAGCAGGCTGGGCCCGGGGGACCGGCCCCCGTGCTGCCGCCCCGTGCCAGGCGGGTGCGTCTGCAGCACTGCCCCGCGCTCAGCGCCAGTGCTGAGGAGGACGAGAGCCCCCCCGGGGACGACCCCTCCAGCCGCCAGGCCACCCCGGAGGTCATGGAGGTCACGGAGCCCGTGCCAGGCCCAGCCCCCTGCTTGGAGTGCCCACTTTTGCCAGAAGACTCCCCACACCCTGACCCCGACAGCAAACATCAAAGGGAGGAGCCATCCCTTGAAAGCGCACGTCCACCCTCCGAGGACGCAGCTGGAGAGGTGGGGTGCGTTTCTGGAGACACTGAGAGTTCATCGCCCCACGTCCCTGAGGAGGACACGGCACCTCCTGGGACCGGCCCGGCCGTCCCCTCGGAGACTCCCCCCGGTCCAGACGGGCCAGGCCTCGCTGCGCAGGAGGCGGAGGAGGCGGGGCTGACGCTGGCAGTGCCCGGTCCCAGTCCTGAGGGCACAGAGGGTACAGAGTGCTCAGAGGACCACGCCCCCAGCCCTCCAGCCTCCAAGAGCTGCTTGAAGCACAAGGCGCCAGCGAGCAGGAGCCTCAGCGTGTCCCCCACGCCGCCCGCCTCAGAGCCACCACCACAGGAGCCCACCCCCTGTGCCCTGGACGAGGAAGCCGCCCCCCTGGAGTCCCCCAGGGCTGAGCAGGGCGAGTCCCGGCAGGAGGGAGCCGAGAGGGAGGCACCGGAGCCGAAAACCGGGAGAGGAGGCAGCAGGCCCCGGGGCGGGAAGAAGTTCTCCGTGGCCTCGGGCCGGGCGTGGCCGCACACAGGCCACAGAGAGCGGCCGGCGCGCCCAGGCCCCGTTGCCGCCCCCTCCCCTGTCCGGCTGCCCCTGCTGAGGAGCAGCGCGGCCTGGAGGAGCGAGGCCGCCCTCGATGACCTCCAGGCGCCTCCAGAGCGCCAGAACCCAGAACTGGAGCCTCAGGAGCCACCGTCACCCGCCGAGCGTGGCCCTCAGGACTCGGGGAGCAGGGCGGCCAGCCAGGCCGGGCCCGGGCAGAACCCCCCGGAGGCAGTGGCCACACCGGCCACCAGAGAGCCCCGCCCCTCCGCCCAGGAGCCGCGCCCGTGTGGGGACAGGAGCCCCTTCCCCGTCAAGCTCCGGTCCACGTCTCTCTCCTTCAAACACAGAGACGTGGCCGTGCCGGAAGGGAAGGGGGTCAAGAGGTACAGTGCTGAGGTCCGGCTGGAAAAAGGAGGACCGGCTCTGCTCCCGAAGGACGACAAGTGTCACGTGGGGGCGGCCCCCACGATTCGGGGGACCAGGACCCCCAACGGCCAGGGGAAGGGGAAGGCCCGGTCATCGGAGCAGCCGGGCTCCAAGCCGCCCCTGCCCAGGAAGCCGCTTCTGCAATCCCTCACCCTCCCGTACCCGCCCGCGGGCCCCGATGTGAGCCCTGGAGAGCTGGACAAGGTCGCACCACCCCCGGGCCCCAGAAAGGAGAGTCGGACGGTGGAGAAACGGTTGCCCCGCCGGGGAGCTGGTAAGAGCCAGCCCTGAGCATGCTGGGGGTGGGACAGCGCAGGCAGGCAGTGGGAGGGCCTGCTGGACATCCACCGGGGAGACACGGTGAACACGGGGGTGAAGGCCTTGCCGCAGGAGATTGGCAGCAGAGTCCACATTCCTCACGGTGCCCTCGCGCGTTTGAGAGTTGGGCATGGAGACCGAGAAGGGGGAGCAAATGCCAGGAGGTTGCGTGAGTTCAGGGAAGTCAGGAATTGTCCACACTCGTTTCGCAAGGCCTTGTTTCCTAGCAGGTGGCCCCTGGGGGCTCATGCCACTCCCACTGCTTACCTGGGAGCTCCGTGAGGCCCTGTCCGGCCCGTGCTCTTGGCGGAGGCCCTGGGCTGGCAGCACCTATGTTCTTCTTGGCTTAAAAGGAAGCACCTGGCCCCTCAGTCTCTTAGTGTCCTGACCTCCACCCCAAGAAAGTGGTTCCTCCGTCTAATCATTGGGCTCACGGGCCCGGGTGCAGGACGCACCCCCTTTATTGCAGTCACACCTCTGTCCAGTGTGCGCCCCTCAGCAGGTGGGCGCGGGCTCCCTGTCCCAAAGGGAGCCCGTGTTGAGATTGGGCGGAGTGCCCGAACATTCTACAGCAACCGTCTTCTAAACGAGAGACAGACGATGGGTTTCCTGTCAGTGACGTTTGTCACTCTTTACGCGTAGTGTTTCAGACAGAGCGGGCCGTCTGCTGGACATGGGTCGCCGCGGTGGAGCGGGAGAGAGAGCCCGCCACTGGCCGTTTCTTTCCTTGATGCAAATCACGGTGCCAGCAAAGGAAGCGCCACAGAGCGGTCCTGACCCGTGTGATGAGGGCCCTGGGGAGAGATTTTTCATGGCAAATTTTATTTTTTTTTAAAAAACTTCCAGGATATGTTAAGTCCAGGCTCCACTAAAGTACTGCCTTGTGGGACAAAAGACAGCAGAGCCCAGCTGTTCTCTAGGGACCTCACATCCTGTGAGCAAGATGAGGGCACACTCGGGCGGAAAAAATGAGCTCACACACAGAACCCGACAGATGCGAGGTTCTCGTCTTTTCTGTCCCCTCTTTGCAAGTTAGCGGGACGCAGTGTACAGTGCCTTCCGGTCCTAAGGGGACACCCCAGGATGCAGACGGTCCAGGGAGAAGAGCCAGGAAAATGCCTCCCTTCCCTGGCCCCTGGCTCCACCATGATTTTTTAGGACCGTCCGGGGGGTGGGGGAGGAACTTCGGGGAGGCCGTAGCTGAGCTCCCCTGGGCCAGGTCCCAGCGAGGGCACGGAAGCTGCTGTAGAGTGACCCAGCACCTTCGGCTGAAACGGAGGCAGGAGGGGGCTTGGTCTTTCGGGTAAAACCCTGACCTCAGCACCGTCCCCCTTCTTGACCCGGAACTGAAAATGTCCCTCAAGGGCTTGCTGAGAAGGGCCCTTAGACGCAGGACGCCCAGGCTCGCGCTGAGAGCGACACTTCAGGGAGCGGCGCTCGGCTCACTGATGATCCTGGCTTCCTCCGTCCCTGCCAGAGAGAGGCTTCCCTCGTTGCCAAGCGCCTGCATTAGGCTTTTTTCTTTGATTTATAAAATACAATATTGTATTTGTTTACTAATGGCTTCGCTTCAGTCGCAGAAGAGAATTGTCTTGACAGTCTGGGTGTATTAATAGTCTCTGAGCACAGAAATAACCCGTTGGGATGCATTCCAGGGTGGAAGAAACTGGGTGAGGGGGCACTGTGGTGAGTCTCATTTCCTTGCAAAGACGGGAGGGACGGAATTACCCACACTCGTTCGGGAACTGACCCTCCCAAGGGGATGGTATTTGAGGGGAAAGTGCTAGGAGAGGCTGTGGCTGCTGCCTGGGACCCCCGGGGCCTCGGGGCGCAGGCCTGCCTCATGCAGAGCCGAGCAGGATCTCAGTGAAGCAGCCTCTGACGCTTGCAGACCCTGGGTCCGCTGGTGGTTTCGTTCGTTATTACTTCCGCCGTCAGCCTCATCGCTCCCATGTGACAGCGGCTGAAGGCAATTCAGTTTATCTAAAACGTGCAAATCATGCAAGGTTTAATCACAGCATTCCTCAGAAAGTCCTAATTGCTGCTGTTGCTTATCTTGGTGGTGGGCCCTTCCCCGAGGCCCAGTGGGTTCCGTCTTCCTGTCCACCTTCCAGGCACAGACCATGAGGTCAGGTACGGAGGGTCCCGGACAGTGCCCGCTCTGCCTCGGGGACTGCAGCTGCCTTTCCCCAGCACTCCTGCTAGCTATCCTCGCCGCTCCACACTCCGTCTTCCTTCCTCGAAGGCCTGGAGACACTGCCGCCAGGGAAGCTGGGAGAGTTCGATTTTGTTGCGATAAGCCCAGGAGCCCAGCTTGCCAAGCGGGACTGGCCTTGCAGGGCCACCTCCGGGAGGGTGCGGCAAGCCCTGGGCGCGCTTGTGCGCATCCACCACAGGGCACCCATCCGTCTGCTGACAGGCAGGGCAGGCGAATGGCCGGGGGCATCAGACTCGTCCAAGTGTGCAAGACACACCTCCTCCCGTCGGGCTTGTCCAGCCAGAGTCTAAATTACAGGATTAGAATTAGAAGAAGGCAGTTGGAGGCTCCCATGTAGAAAACTGATAAAACACAGAATGCCTAGAGAAAAAGCAGTCACCTGTGAGTCCACTCTGTAGGTGTGAGACCTGTTGGACGTTCCTTCTAATCCTTCTGCGTATGTGCGCGTGTGCGCATGTGTGTGTGTGCGTGTGCGTGTGCATGCATGTGTGCGCACGTGTGCGCGCGTGTGTGCGCATGTGTGTGTGCATGCATGTGTGCGCACATGTGCGTGCGTGTGTGTGCATGTAATTTTCTGTAGCGTTGTGGTCACATGGCAGATACTTGGGACGGTAGCTGGGGCCTCATTTGATAACCAGCCTCAGCCTCCAATCCAGCTCATTCCACCCGGCCCGACCTGGTGACAATGAAATGATGCAATCAGGCTCTGGCCTTTTTTCCTGGACTCGCAGCCTCTCTGGATCATGCTTCATTCATTCGGCAAATACTTCGTGTGCTCCTACCACGTGCGTGGCATGGCACTGGCCCAGCGGCAGTCGGAAAGCACAGGACCTCGTCCCCAAGGAGGGGCGGGGTGGGGGGCAGGGAGGGAGGACGTCCTTAGGAGAGCCATTCCCCCCAACCCCCACCCCTCCCCTCCCCCAGCTCTGAGCTGCGTGCATTGCGCACAATGGTGGCTGAACACGTGCACTTTAAGTCCAGGCTCCTCAGCCTCAACTCCGTGCCCTGGAGCCCGTCGCTGGCTCCCAGGCTCCACTATGAGATGCTGGTCTTGGGCTGGGATGCCTGCCAGCCTGGCTCCCCTGAGGGCTGGGCTCCACTTCTGTAGTCAAGCAACGGTCAGAGCATCTGACCCTGGGGAACCCAGTAACGTGCCTGCGTGGGACCAGCCCACACGTCCACATCCAGACCTGACACACGCGTTGATTTTTCTTTGTAAAGTGTTTTTTCACAAAGAAACAGAGCCCTGAAACAGTGAGAGTTGGTACTGTAACAACCAACAAACTAGGGAGACCCCAGGTCCTCTTTTAGGAAAAGATCCCATAAATCCCTACCGTGGAGTCCTGCACAAACCCCACCCAGGGACAAGCACTGTCTGCCGTCCCGATGAACGTGCTGTGTTCTCAGGCGCCCGGAGCGCTGACGGGGACACCTCTGACGCCGTGGCCTTCTCCCCGGGCCAGGATCAGTTAGAAAACCATGACGTGCTGATGTTATCAGCGTCCTTTGCCTGAAGGTACCCTGTGCGGGTGAGCAGTGCGATGCCTCACAGTGTCCATGATACGGGGAAGAAGGGCACGGTCTGGGCCTCGCCTGTTATGACATAAACACTCTTTCGGGAACAGTTAAAGCAACAGCGGTGTCTTTTTCCTGACGTGCATTTGCAGGTTGTGAGAGAGGAGAAGTGTAGGTCGGGAAGGCGGTTTCAGAGGAGCCGGGTGAGGAGGTCGCGGCAGGGCCTTCTGACTTGGGGTAGGGAAAGCGGGTAGGACACTTGGCCCTGGAGGCCGCGTGCTGGTGGCTGAGACAAGGGATCGCTCCTGAGGCTGTGAAGTGAGTCTGTGACCAGAGAGGGGGGCTGCCTGCCCTGCTGATTCCGGGGTCTTCTATGGGGGAGGAAATGGATCCGGGGGAGTGTCACAGAATGGCGGGAAGGGGAGACCAGGTGGGCAGGGGAGCAGCAGTAGGAAAGGCAGGTGGGCCCAGGACCCAGGTGCATTTGAGGGCAGGGAGAATGAAGAGAATGGAAAGGGCCTGCCACGGAGGGAGGACGTCCTTAGGAGAGCCATTCCCCCACCCCCACCCCACCCCCCGGGCAGCAGCCTCACCTACGCACAGTATGGAAACAGCTCCATGGTGCAAATTTGCTCATTTCTCTGTGTGGACAGAGTTGGTGCTGTAACAACAAACAAACCAAGCAGACCTCAGGTCCCCGTTTGGGAAAAGACTCACATGAATTCCTACAGCGGAGGCCTGCACCAACCCTGGACTCCTCTCCTGGTCGCTATCCAGGCCCGGAGTGAGTCCTGACTGTCTTGGTGTGTGTGTGTGTCTGTGTGTTTTGTTTTAACTTTTTATTGAAGAATGATACACACACACAGAAGGGCACAGACCCTGTGTGTGCATCTGAGTGGATCTTCACACACTGAACACACCATCCAGGAGACAGAGAGGCAGTAGCCAGAGGCCGCCCAGCCCCCCTCTGGCAGCTCTGGAACTCATTTCTGGGCCATCCGTGGTCGCTCTTGCAGGAGAGCGTGCGTGGTGCACTGGAGAGATGTGTTAGATAGGAAGGTCCTTCCCTCCACGGTCTCAGCGTGCACCAGGGGCCTGGGCCCGGGGGCACTCACCAGGCACAGCCGGTTCTCGTTACCTGCAGTCCTTCTGCTCTGTAACATCAGAATGAGCCGCTGCTGAGCCATTGCCCCCGGGAGAGGCAGGGTGAGGTTCCTGCAGCCTCCGACCACGTGTCCACCAGCTGGTCCGTGGTGACCGTGCTGCTGTGCACGTGTCTGCAGATGCCCATGGGGGTCATGAGTATTGATTTGGGGTTTCAAGTACATTTAGCAAGTAGGAACATGCTCAGGTGTGGGATTCACAAGCAAGGAGGCCCGGCTGCGTTTGTTGAATTGGTAACGGAAGGAATGGTGGTACAGGTGAAACTAGGACACAGCCCCGTGCGCATCGTTACGAACGGGAGCTTGCTCTGGGAAAAGTCCTCCTCGCTGAGCAGGGTGTTGAGATAGGTGCGCTCGAGCGCTGCAGCTGCCCGTGGCGGGCACACAGCCAGGCTCCGGACAGGGCCCGCGAGGGGCAGCTGCCAGCGTGTATCGACCAGGAGCTGTCTGTGTAAGCCGAGACTGACAACAGATCAATACATGCTTTTAAAAAGTCAACTTTCAAACAGGAAGTCAGACAGAACACTCGGCATGGGTGAGGCCCCCTCACCCCCACCCCAGCAATCCCCTTAGTGCCTGCACATGCACCGCGTTGCTTCAGGTTGAGCCCGGGCAGAGGACCTGGCAGCCAGGCTGAACCAGGAAGATGACCTAGACGCCCGGAGCCACTGCTCTGGCTTCGGCTCGTTGGGACAAGTGTGGGTGAGGCACCCACTTTAGACCAGAAATCTTCGAGGGCAGACTTGCACCTCTCCTTGCGCGGAGGCTGTTTCAGAGGGCGGGGGGTTGAGAGGGGCAGCTGTCGCAGGGGTGTGAAGATGACACCCAGCAGAAACAGGTCGGGAGGAGTGTGGCCGAGTGCACAGCTCTGCCGGTCGACTCACGGGGAACTTCTCCTCCTTTGCATGTCCGGCGGCCCCCTGAGTTTGTACAGTGTGCATGAGACTTTTATAAACAAGGAAGACATTTTATGAAAGGAAAAAAATTCTTAAAAATTACTGCTTCAGCCTATACCAAGTTTTTAGGGGCTCAAGAATCCTGCCACCCTGCTATGTTAGCTTAGGGCAGAGTATCTACTTTATTTTCATTTTTTTCTTTTTAATTGAATTTATTGGGGTGACATTGGTTCACAAAACCATACAGGTTTCAAAAGTACAAATCAATAAAACATCATCTGCACACTGCATCGTGCGCCCACCGCCCCAAGCAAAGTCTCTTTCTGTCCCCATTTTCCCCCTCTTTGCCCACCTGCACCTACCCTGTCCCCCCTTTCCCTCTGGCTATCACCCTGTCACCACCCTGTTGTCTGTGTTTATGAGTTTTATATACATGGGGTTTTGGGGTTTTTTTGCTTAATCTCTTCACCTTCTTTCATCCAGACCCCAATTGCTCCCCCCTCTGTTCCTCTTTTGTTCATCAGGTTATTTGTTCATTAGGTTTCACATATAAGTGAGGTCCTATGGTACTTGTCTTTCTCTGACCGGCTATTTCACTTAGCGTAATACCCTCCAGGTCCCTCATGCTGTCACAAAAGGCAAGATTTCTTTCTTTTTTTTACTTTATCTTCTTAGCCAAAGGGCAAGAAACCATGGTAGTTTCTACGGCGCCGCTCATGCCGTGCTCTCAGGAGCCGGTGTTCTCGACAGCTCCCAGCTTGCAGACCCACAGCTGGGTCCTGCCCGCCATGTGGGGTGCAGACCACCATTAGCGTCCCGCCCTCAGTCCCTCCTCCTGTCATTATGGGAGTTTTGTGAATGAAAGAAACAGCACCTTAAGGCTGAATTTGAATAGGTTCCAAAAAACGAAACAACCAAAAAAGCCACCACCAATCAGTAAGTCAGGATTACGTGATAGGAGTCATCTCTCACAGGAGTGGTTGCATGTCCAGAAATGGCTTAGCGTGAGGGCTCTCTGAACGGCTCATTTTAGGTCTTCCTGAATACAAATGACTCTGTTAGGATTGTGTGTTGAGGCGGAAAGAGGTAAACGAAGTGTTTGCAACTCCTCTTATGTAACCTGGTGCCGCCCCTATGTTATCAGGAATTACTGACACTTTGAACATGCTTGATCTCAGAAGCTGTTTTATGGTGTAACCTTGACCCTGAGTGTTCCTGCTGTGGAGCTGTCAGAGTGTAAGGCCTCTGGCCCCTGAACTCGCCTTATCTTGCACATTACCTGTGTCTACTTCCTTCCTTTCTCCTGCCCTCACACACCCCACAACCCTTGTCCCTGCTCTGTGCCAGGTGCAGGGTGTGGGGCTACAGTGGCCACTAAGCAGAATGGCTTGTCACCAGATGCTCTGCCTGTGCCCACCTGGGACAGGGACTTACCTGGCGGTTACCTGAGGCTCCGAGTGGAATCTCGGGCCTTTCTGAATCATGGTTGGGAGCCATTGTGGGTTTTCTCCCTTCTTCCTGGTGTGTGGACGCTGCCCACCACCTGTACCATCTCCCCATGAGGCTGGCCTTTGACAGACCCTGTGAAAGGGTCTGGGGGGCATCAGCTCTGGCCCAGTTGCATTCCTGACAAGGCGGAAGTGAGAAAGCAGAGTACAGAATACAAGGAAAGAACACCCCTCGGGAAAAGAAGGGGAACCAAGAGAGAGAGAAATGGTTGGTGAAAGATCTTGGCCGTGTGCCCGCTCCAGCACTTGGCGACACGGCCATCGCAGGGAGCCTTATCTCACACGGGCACAGCCTGGCCCAGCTGTGGCGCTGACTCCCTCTGTGGGTCTGCCCATGAGCCCAGACATATGGGCTCACACTCGCCTACAGGCAGTGCAGCCAGTGGCCCTCTCTGCTTGCGGTAAATCCGCCAGCGCAGTCCTGGTGGCAGGGGAGAAAACAGCCAGCCTTTCAGGATGGACCTAGTTGCTTGTTGACAAGACTGCAGTTCCCAGGAGCTCACTGGGAGGAGAGAATAGGCTTTGCCTCAGGTGTGAGCAGTGGGCCTTGAGCACAGTCCCAGCCTGGGCCCACCTTGGCTGCAGCCTCATCCTCGGGCCTCCCCCCAGTGCCACCCCAGGAGCACTGTGTGTGCCCTGTTCCGTAGAACTCTCCCTAGGGAGTGTTAAGCACTCTTTTTGGCTCAAAGAGGGGAATCCGATGGCATGGGGTAGGACCTCACCAAGGCTATGTCCTGTGCCCTCGAGTGAGAGTGACATGTCCAGTGCCTCACGCTGCACGCACGGTGCCTGGAGAGGCAGCCAGAGCCCCCCGCGATGCTGGGCTGCCTTGGTGTTTCACAGCTGCCATTCTGCCTGTGGATTAAAACCTGGATGAAAATTTTCTGTCCAGATACACTTTGTCTTGACCAAATTACTCAGAATATTTTGCTGACTGAGGTAACGTGCTGGGCGCAGCTGAGAGGATGGCACGGCCCCACACCCTGGACCACGGCGGGAGCAGAGGGTATAACCAGCGACTTCACTGAGAGTGAAGCAGAGGTTGGAGAAGTGAATTAAGCCTTTTAAGAAAAGTCCAGTAGAACCAAGATGGCAGTGTAGGTAAATGCCTGTACTCACCGCCTCCCACTGCCACATCAAAATTACAACTAAAACGCAGAACAACCGTCATTCAGAACTGCCTCAAATCTGACTGAGTGGAATCCCTACAACTAGGGAAGTAAAGAACACAACACACTGAGACTGGTAGGGGAGGTGGAGGCATGGAACAGGTTGGTCCGACACCCACGTGTGGCATTCTTTTAATCGGGAGGAATATCTCCAAGGCCTTCCATGAGAAGCAGGGACCCCCAGCTCAGGGTTTCAGAGCTGGGAAGAGAAGTCCCCATAACTTGGAGCTGTAAAAACCAGCAGGGATTGAGGCTGAGTGACATAGAGGCTGCTGGAGTCCCAGGTGTTCCTCTTAAAGGGCCTGTGCACAAATTTACACTGTCCCACTTCCTCTGAGCTCCAGTACCAGGCAGCAGCTTTTGGGAGGAATTCAGGGACATACAAAGAGGAACTAGACTGTCTGGCATCAAGGCAGGAACTCGGGGGCAACTTTCTCCCAAACAAGGGTGCTCACAAGGGTCATTATTCCTGTGCTGGGACCTTGTTGTAGAGATGACTGGCAGCCATATCTGAGTTTCCATCAGCATGGCCCACACTGTTCGCTCTGCCCTGATGATTCCCTAAGACCTCGCACCATCCAATTTGCAGCCCCACCCAAACTGCTTGCAGTTGGTTTCCCACATGAATGGCCTGTCCTGGCGCAGACTTCAGATTTTGCTAAAATCTCTCAAACCACCAGCGCTGGCATCAGTATGCCCCACACCTATCAATAAGAGGCCCAAGACCCAGCACTAACACCAGCCTGCCTTACTTCACAGCTGGGCCTTGCATGGGCACTTCCTAGCCCAATACTAGTACAAGTAGCAGCCATCTGCAGAAATATCTGTAGCTCCTGCCAAGTGCCCCCAGGCAGTGGCTGACTTTGCATCTCCTGGGAGGCACCAGAGCCAGTGGACTCGGGGAACAGCTTCAGACCATTCCAGATTACAACTCTGCACATCCACAAGCGACACACTCAAGAAGCTGACTCAGTGAGCACCAAACCCCCACTGAAACAAGTCCTGTTCCATAGGGGTGTCTCCTGCACAGCAGCTCTTCCATTTTGGACACAGCTGGTCCTCATATCCAATTGGCCTGGAGGTCAATTCCTCCCAGTGATGCCAACAGCAATCAAGGCTCAACTACAACAAGACTGTGCACACAGCCCACACAGGGGTGCACCTAAAATGCCCAGCTTAGGTGACGGGAGACTGAGCCCTACACGACACCTAATACACAAGTTCTCTCTACCAATTCCAGGAGACATAGTAGCTCTGCCTAATACATAGAAACAAACACAAGGAAGCTGCCAAAATGCAGAGAAAGAAACGTGTTACAAATGAAAGAAATAGAAGTAAACTACTAGATACAGAGTTTAAACCAATGATTATAAGGTTGCTCAAGGATCTTAATGAGAACTTCAGGGGACTTAGTGAGACTTTTAAGAATCTTGGTGAGAATGTCAAAGACATGAAAAAGGACCAGTCAGAAATTAAGCATACACTAACTGAAAAAAAGAAGAATTTACAGAGTTTGAACAGTAGAGAAGAGGATTCCAAGAATCAAATCAATGATTTGAATATGAGGAAGCAAAAAACACTCAATTAGAAGAGCAAAAAGAAAAAATAATCCAAAAATATGAAGCTAGTGTAAGGAACCTCTGGGACAACTTCAAGTGTACCAACATTCACATTATTGGGGTGCCAGAAGGAGAAGAGAGAAAGTAAGATATTTGAAAACCTACTTGAAGAAAAAATGACAGAACACTTCCCCTATCTGGTAAAAGAAATAGACTTACAAGTCCAGGAAGCACAGAAAGTCCGAAACAAGAGGAACCCAAAGAGGCCCACACCAAGATACATCATAATTAAAATGCCAAGGCTTAAAGACAAAAAGAGAATCTTAAAAGCAGCAAGAGAAAAGCAGTTAATTACCTACAAGGGAGTACCCATACGACTGTCAGCTGATTTCTCAACAGAAACTATGCAGGCCAGAAGGGAGTGGCAAGAAATATTCAAAGTGATGAATAGCAAGGACTACAACCAAGATTACTCTACCCAGCAAAGCTACCATTTAGAATTGAAGGTCAGATAACAAGCTTCACAAACAAGAAAAAACTAAAAAAGTTCATCACCACCAAACCAGTATTAGATGAAATGTTGAAGGGTATTCTTTAAGAAGAGGAAGAAGAAGAAAAGATAAAGAATATGAACAATAAAATGTCAATAAATATGTATCTATCAACAATTGAATCTAAAAAACTAAACAAGAAATCTAATGAATAAAATTGAATCAGAGGCATGGAACCATGGAACAGACTGACCAATCTCAGAGGGAAGGGAGTGCAGGGGGTGGGAAGAGATTAACCAAAGATCTTACATGCATGGCATTACCTATGGACTCAGACAATAGGGTGGTGAAGGCCTTGGGTGGGGCAGGGTGGGAACCAGGTGGAGGGGGCAATGGGGAGAAAAAGGGGGGGCATCTGTAATACTATCTTCTATCTATATATATAAAACCCTAACATGCAAATAGACCAAACGGCACAACAACCGATCAATTGTTCGCTATGCCGTGCGCTGACCACCAGGGGATGGGCCTGGAACATGGCGGGTGTCAGCAGCAGATGGCAGGGTGTGAAACATGGTGGGTGTTGCCTGGTGGGATGGTAGACCAGATGAGCAGGGGCACCAGACCAAGGTGAGGCACCAGTTGCTGTCATCGGGGGGAGCCTCTGGTGGTTACTGCAAATTGTTTGCTCTCATGTGCCTCGGTCCTGCCAGACACTCGCACCTGCTGCCGGAGCTGGCCCTGCTCGCACCCGCAGCCAGCACCGGAGCCGCTGCTCACACCCTCTGCCAGCGCCCAGTGCTGGTCCCAAGCGCTGGGTGCCGATCCCAAGTTGCTCAGTGCCATCAGCGGGTGCAAGCAGCAGCTGCAGGCCCCAATCGCCCCTGAGGGATTCTCCACCTCCCCCTGCTCCTGAGGGGCGATGGGGCAGTCAGCAGGTGTGAGCAGGCCAGCACCATCAGTGTGTGGGAACAGCGGCGGCGGGAGTGGGGCTGCCAGCCAACAGGGGACCGGGGGCCGCAGTGGGAGAGGCTGGTTGGGGCATAGAGGATGGGCTCAGACCTGCCCCTGTGCCCACCAAAGCCTTGCAGCCCACAGTTCCTTTCATGGTGCATGAATTTGTGCACTGAGCCCCTAGTCAACAATAAAGATTGAAAAAAGAAAAAAGACAAGTCCAGGAAGATAGCGTGAGGACTCTGTGAATGAGGGATTAATAACCAGGAATGAGAAGTGTAGACTTTCTGTAAAACAGACAACCACCCAGCTTACCTTTCGTGTGCCAGGGTCTGGACAATAAAAAACATGTAAAATTATGTCATAAATGGGCTGCCTTGATAACAGGACGTGGTGTGTAGTCTGTGTCATGCGTTTGTTAAGTAAGTTCTAATGACCAGAAGCATGTACCAGTGGGGTAGAAAGTCAGCTAGCAGACATGTCTAGCACCAACCACTGGGGCAAAGGTCTCAGAGAGTTACAGAAGAATTAGGAGAGGGAGAGAATGTCCCACTGAGGAACCAGGGCAGGCTGCATGGAGGAGGTGGCATCTGGGCATGGCCTTGTTGGACAAGAAGGGGTGGTTCTGGAACAGGGCATCCAATCCCTGATCACCTCTCTGGACTGTGACACAGCCTCCCTCCTCGTTCCCCAGTCACAGGTACTCCTCACACAGCCTCCAGATGTGACCCTGAATTGGCCCCTGGAGGCTTCCCATGTGGACAGGGAGAAGGCCAGAGGGCCCCTTTTCAGTTGGCCTCCTGCCTGCGGGCCGGCCTGCAGGCAGCTCTGTCTCTGCCCCCTCCACCTTCGTGGCCTTCCTTGCCCCTCTGCTCAGCCTAGACCAGTGATGGCGAACCTTTTGAACTCGGCGTGTCAGCATTTTTAAAAACCCTAACTTAACTCTGGTGGCGTGTCACATATAGAAATTTTTTGATATTTGGAACCATAGTAAAACGAAGACTTATATTTTTTATATTTATTTTATATACTTAAATGCCATTTAACAAAGAAAAACCAAAAAAATGAGTTTGCGTGTCACCTCTGACACGTATGTCATAGGTTCTAGACGCTTTGCTGTCCGTCTCCAGGCCCCAGCCCCAGACAGCATCCTCAAATGCTGCCCACTAGCTTAGGCCCTGTCTGCACAGCACTTATAGATTGTAGCATCTTCCAGTTTCCATCATGGTTACTTGTGGGTAGTCTCCCGCACTAGACTTTGAGCTTTGTAAGGAAGGGAGGGCGAGAAGGGGAGTGGAAACGCTGGACTGGGCCTGAGAGTAGGCACTAGGGCTAGATTTTACACTGGAAAGTCATCCAAGCCAATCTGAGTGCTGAAATCAGGGCTGGAACCGAAGAAGAGATGAAGGCTGGGGGTGGGGACAGGGAAGAATCTCCAGGTTCAGGAGCGAGTTGGGCAAGAGCCTAGAGCAGGAGCACCCAAGGAGAAAGGTGCCTAGAGCAGTTCCGTGGTCAGGTCGGGGGAGGGGGGGAGCAAGTGGAGGGTGGGAAAGGCATCCGTACATCTGGTTCAGCGGTGGGCAGGTCGCAGCACTCGGGTGTGGCTGGCTGAGGAATTGGCTGGAGGGACTCAGGTTGAGGGTGGAGGGGAGTGGAGAGCTGGGGCTTCAAGGGGCCTCGAGCCTCAGTGGGGACCGTTTTCCTTGGAGCTGTGGGAGACCCAAGCTTTATGCAAAGCAGCAGGGAAGACAGCAGTGGTCAGGAAGAGCCTGCAGCTGCAGGAAGAGACAGGGGATGAGACAGACAGATGGAGCGGGGCTCCCAAGGGACAGGGGCGTGAAGACCTCAGGGGCAGCCAGGAGCAGAGCAGGGGCCGTCCCAGCGGCCCAGGCCAGAGAGGCCCTTCTCAGCTGGCTGGAGACAGGTGCTCAATGGCTCCTGTCCCTCATCCCTCCTTGGTGACCAGGTTGAACTGGAGGCAGAAACGAGAACAAATAGAGTGATATCCCGAACACACCAGAGCAGAGGGCGGCATGTTTCAGAGCACAGAGAACAATGACGCTACCTGCCCTGGGGCATCTGCTGTGACAGACGCTGCCTCACCTGGCTGACCCAGGTGCTCACATGGGAGGGGGACAGGCATGTGGACATGAAGTCGGTCTTTGTTCCGTGTGCTGGAGGCAAAGGTTCAGAGGGACAGGCTGCGGCAACATTTGGGTCTCGTGCACTTCAGAGAGAAAGGACTTTTGAACCTGTGAGAAGCCGCTTATTTCATCTGTATGTTTCCTTGAAAAAAACAAATAAGATTGCTTCCTTTTTCTCTTAATGAAGGTAATAAATTCTCGTTGTAGAAAATATAAAAATATAGAAGAGTTAAAAAGGAAGAGGGGGGTGACCCACAGTCGTACCACCCAGAGATCGCTGTGAATGTGGGAAAAAAGTCAGCAAAAAGTGGTGGTTTTAAAGGCACCATTTCTCTTTTCTCAGAACATGGGGGAAGACAGCTGTGGCTATTTTGGGTGTCATTCTTTACAAATGGAAGGGCAATGCTTACAATTTTTAAAAGAAAAAAAAAGGAAGAAGACTGTGTCTACAGTTTCCAAACCAGTCAGGAAGTGTGTAAAGTGATGGTCTTATATTCCAGAAACCTTATCTTCTTGTGTACTTCTGTGTCATTCCAGAAAAAGTCCCTTACGAGGAAGTGGGCTCTAAGATGTGTGTACCGGAGCAGCTGCATTTAAGTTTTTGTGGCTCAGACCAGAGAAGCACAGCCTCTTTGGTGCACCCATAAATGAGGATGCAAAGTTCCCTCAAGAAAAGGAATTGTCCCCCCCGGGGAGAGGGGCTCCCAGCCTCGTTCCCCCCCCCCCCCACCGCCACCTGCTCCCCTCGCCCCCCAGCGTCCTGGGTGTGGGAGCCACAAAAGTGAGACTGAAGCGGGACTGGGAGTGTTTTGACAACCTTGTGTCTCTACCCACAGAGAAGGGCCTGCCTCCCGCAGCATCGGGGCCTGGAGCCGAGGGCCGGTCGGGGCCGCCCTGGATCACCATCACCCCACAGAAGCGGCGAGGGGCCCCCGAGCAGCCACCCAACCGGGAGGACAAGCCTGGGGCCCAGACCCTGAAGCCCGAAATAGGAAGGGCAGCCAGGGCACCCGAGAGAGCCCAGGTGGGTGCGAGAGCACAGCCTTCCTGTCCCTGTGGATGTGGGAGGGAGCAGCTGGCCGGGCTGGGGGCCGAGGCCCCACAAGGACCACGCTTCCTGCCTGGTCAGCGCAGCCCGAGGCCTGGGGTGCTGGCTGCTGGCTGCCCCGCACGGGTCTGTTAGGGAGGCAGAGGAGCAGGCGGATCACTTAGGCGGGAGAGACAGCTCTCAGCTCCCTGCCTCCTAGGCAACGCACGCAGCATCTGGAGATGCGGAGCAGGGTTAAACAGCTTCTCAGGCAGGCGCGGCGGCCATGTCAAAAGCTGCCTCTCGGCTCGGGGTGGACCAGCCCTGACATTGCTGCTGCGGGGTGCCTGCCAGTGATGCCAGTGCAGGTCAGGGTCCCTTCCTCTCAGCCAGGGCTGCCGCGCTGCACCCAGGGTCCATTTGCAGTCTGGACTGAGAACAGCTTTTTCAACCCCAAACAACTGTGCTTGGAAGCAGGCTGAGAATTATGGCCTCCGCGGTCCCCCAAATAGCCACCACAGTGAAGCCACAGCATGTTTCAGCCACCGGGGAAGGGGGGTAGGGAGGCATAGGGGGAGGGGGAGGAGGCAGAGCCAGCAGCAGGACCTGCTCCCCTTCATCTTAACCCAGATCTCAGTCATCCCCGTGCCTGAAACCCTGCGTACAGACAGCATTTATAAACAAATACTAACCAGCGATCTGGTTTGGGGCATCTGTGAGCAGACCAGGTGTCATAAAAACCTCAGAACTACTTCCAAACACCATTCATTTTGACTCTCTGATGGGATCCCTGCTGTCCAGTATCGGGGGCTGAGGCCAGGGGTGGGGACAGGGCAGAACCCAGGACGCCTGTGTGTGCCCAGGAGCATCCGAGCTCCTGGTTCTGAAGGCTGGCGCCAGTGAGTGCACAAAGCAGAGCCCAAGACGGCGCAGGCCGCACGCTTCCTGTTGACAGACCCCGCGGCTCCTGCCTGGGGTTCTGCTCAGACCCATCTGAGCCTCAGGTGACGGACAGAGTGTGTCTTTCTTGCATCCTCACAGGAGCCCGTGAGGCAAGCTGACTTCGTCCGCAGCAAGTCTTTCCTGATCACCCCGGCGAAGCCCTCCGTGGACCGAAGGCAGGGGACCAAGCTGTGCCTCCAGGAGGGGCTGCAGAGAGGGATCTCCTTGTCCCATCAGAACTTGGGTATGAAACCTGCAAACAGTCCCAAACACTCTGACATATGCTTCTGGGGTGGGTCCCACGGGTTTTGTTTTTTGGCGTGTTTGTTTGTTTTGTTTTGTTTTTCTGAATTATTTGACACATTGATTTGTTAAAATAGCTTTTATTGAGATATTGCCATAAAACTCACCTGTTTTAAGTGTGCAATTCAGTGAGTACTAATTGACAGTGAGTATATATTTACTGAGTTGTCCAACCAGCACCATCCAATTTTAGAACCTCACCGTAAAAAGCAACTTTGTGCCCATTTACTGGCACTCACCATTCCCCGCCCCACTCCAGGCAACCAGGAATCCACTTTCAGCCTCTGCATACTGACCTTTCTTAGACACTTCTCATTCCTGGAATCATAAGATACGTGTTCTTTGGTGTCTGGCTTCTTTCACTGAACATTCATCTCTGACATTCCACGTATCAGTACCTTTCAAATTTCTTTTTAATTATGTAAAATACACATAACAAAACTTACCACCTTAACCATTTTTAAGTGTGCAGTTCAGTCGTGCTAAGAGTATTCGCACTTGTACACCCAGTCCCCCAGGCTGCAGTTTTATTCTAGAAGTTTCTCTCCTCACTGCATGGGAGCCTCCTGTCGGTCCTTTTGGCACAGAAGTTATTCTGGACCTAAACCTTCTTCACCTTTTCGCACATTAAGGATTTCCTGTTTGAGACCACAGTTAAGACCTCAATGCGTATTTTAAAGAAACGCAGAGGCTTGAGTGAAAATTGAAACGCGTTGCTCGTGTGTGTGTGTGTGTGTGTGTGTGTGTGTGTGTGTGTTGTCTTCATCCCAGCAGCTCAGCCTGCGGTGATGGCGGAGAGAGACCTGCACCAGCTGAAGAGAGCCAGCTACGCCAGCGCGGAGCAGCCGTCCTGGATGGAACTCGCCAGAAAGAAGTCTCAAGCTTGGAGTGACATGCCCCAAATTATAAAATAGGTTGACAGCGTGTGACCAAAAGTGTCCAGCACCTTGACGGGTCCCTTAGTGAAAAACGGCCACTAAAGGCAAAGACACTGAAACGTAAGAGTGATTTTTATCATCCGGTTATGGGAGGGCGGGCTTGGGGAGGAACGAGCCAGGCAAACAAGGACAGACACACAGCCACAGGCCTGGCCAGCAGGGCCCGAAAACAAGAGGACCATTGAAAAGGTGTTCAGGGAACAAGGCCCGGTGCCCGGAGGCCTGAATGCCAGTCTTTCAGAAATCCCTTGATCAAAGGAGCTCTGACACGGAAGAAAGAGGCAATGAAACGCGGATGCAAAACTGGGACCTGGAGAGCGTGCGTCTGTGCCCCCAGCTGAGATCGGCTTGTGTCCGTGGCTGGGGTCTTGCCTGCGGATCCTGTCCTCTCCTCTCCTCCCCGATGGGGCATGATATTTATGGACATAAGGATGCCGCTTCCAAGAGCAGCGGTAGAGCAGCCGGCGTTCCTGAGGACAGTCGCTCTGTGAGGGGCGGGAAGCGCACGGCAGGGCGCATCAGCTCATAGACCGTTTCCAACAATAATTTTTAAATTTTTCCACGAGGCATCTGTGTCCTTAACCGTTGCACAACGCATTGCCTGTTCAATAAAAGGGTTCAAACACGCTTCTGTCGGATGTTATTTCTACTCACATTTAGAGAACGTCCTCCAGCCCTGAGTTAAATGCAAAGTAGGGTGGTTCATTTAATAGACGTCTCACTTAAAATCTCTGTTGGGTGGATTTTGGAGTTTGGGTTTTCTTTAGACTTTTTTCTCCCAATAAAATTTTGGTGTTTATTTTGTTAATTCCCCCTTTTTTAAATATATTTTATTGATTTTTTACAGAAAGGAAGGGAGAGGGATAGAGAGTTAGAAACATCGATGAGAGAGAAACATCGATCAGCTGCCTCCTGCACACCCCCCACTGGTGATGTGCCCGCAACCAAGGCACATACCCTTGACCGGAATCGAACCCAGGACCCTTGAGTCCGCAGGCCGGTGCTCTATCCACTGAACCAAACCGGTTAGGGCTGTTGTTTATTTTGGAAACCAGAAGTTCATATAGGTTTTTTTTCCTCTTCTCATCTATTTGGTACAACATATAAAACTATGAAATTTCCCAAAATGTTATAGTTCTTTATCATCAAATTAATCTAACTTGCATATTTCTGTTAAAGACTAGGTTTTCAATTATTAGCCAGGATGGTTCATGAATACAGAATGTGGAGAAGCCAACAGAGAAAGAGCATATATTTTGGGAATCTCAGATTCATGTCTCAGTTACATAATACCTCTATTTTTAAAAAACATTTCCAGTTTGTTCTTTTGAACAAGCTAATCTCCATGGGAATATGTATATAGCTGTGAACATTCAGCCATCAGAATTAGTAAGACCTCATACACTAAGTTTTGATACTTTTACTGCATTTTTTTTTCTTTATGAATAATTGTTTTTCTAGCTGTTGCAACTACACAATTGAATCAGGTCCAAGGCCTTCCTTGTGAATGTCCTGGGATAGTTTTTTTTCCCCAACCACGTTGATGTATTAATTCCACTGTCTCAGCATCAGTACGGAATGGCAGGGTGAATGCTCTGAAGAAAAACTCCAGCCATGTAGGCTTGCTCTAAAAGCTTAGGCATGACTAGATTCAACTAGAAAAAAATGTCACGTTGGCTGTTATTACCCGAGACCATCCTTTCTCCCTAAGACTACAGGGACTGTCTCCAGCTCGAGCAAGGCTGCCAATTTGAGGAGAGCAAGGCTCCCTCACCCACACGGAGGAGACGATGCTCATCTCCTTCACAGCAGAGAAATCGTCAAGAAGAAAAACATTTGAGCTAATAGGGGTGCCCCTGCAATTTTAAGAAAAATGCACTTCGTGAGATGGGCCCTAGATCTGCATCCGTTTTCAGTGGAAGACGGAGGAAGAAACACAGGAAAGGCAGTGATCCTAAGAGAGATGATAGGGACATATTTCTGTGGCAGCCTGCAGTGGCTTTACATGTGCCACAAATGATCGGACAGTCCTCGCTTCAAAAAGGGGAGCCTAATTTGCCTTCCCTGGTTGTGAGACAGACTCAGTGCTCACGTCTAACTCCGGCAGGTAGCAGAGCTGACCTGTGTGACTTCTGAAGTGAGGTGATGAAGGCGTTGCTGCCCTCACCCTGCACTCTTTAGGGCTGTCCTCTCGGAGAGAAGTCAGTCGCCAGGGCTTGAGAAGCTGTAGCAGCCTGTGCAGAGGCCCCGGTGGGAAGAACGGAGACCTCCTGCTCTGGCCTAAGTTGTCTCCCCCCGCCCCCCACCCCATATGTAAATTATATGTGGGCCTAACCCAGAGTTTCAGAATGTGACTGTATTTGGAGACAGGACCTTTCAAGAGGAAATTAAGTTAAATGAGATCATTAGGATGGACCCTAATCCAATATGACTTGGGTTCTTATGAGAAGGAATTTGGCACAGATACACACAAAGGGAAGACCATGTGACAACATGAGGAAAATACAGCCATATAGCAGTCAAGGACAGAGGCCTCAAGAAATCAACCCTGTCAATATCTTGATCTCAGACTTTCAGCCTCCAGAACTGTGAGACAACACAGCTCAGTTATTTAAGCCCCTAGTCTGTGGTACTTTGTTTTGACAGTGGGAGCACACAATCATCAGCACCAACTTGCCAGCCATGTGAGTGAGCCCCTTAGAATTGACTCCTCCAGCCCCAGTCAAGCCTTCAGATGAGTGCAGCCCAGCTGACATACTGACTGTGACCTCACGAGAGATCCCAGGCCAGACTGCCCAGCCAGGCTGCTCCGAAATCCTGACCCACTGAAAATGTTAAGTAACAAATGTTTGTTATTGTTTTAAGCCACTAAGTTTTGGAGTCATTTGTTACTTAGCAACAAGTATCTCATAGGACAGTTTTATGTTCTTTTTCTGGGTCATAAAGTGAAAAGGCCTTACTTGTTTTCACATTAATATTTTAGTTGGGGTTAAGAGTATAACCATATGCACAGTCTGAGAGAAATGTATTTAACACCTCCCAGGCTACAATCTGTCTGAGGTTGTAGAGCATAGATAGCTAGGGGGGCACACCAAAGACCTGTCATCGCCTCGCATAATCTGGAAGCAGATGTCCAGCCAGAGACATCTCCAGCTGCACCCATGCCCACCCAACCCACACCCCTGCTTATACGTGGGACCCAGCCACTGAGTTCTGGCTGACGGGCTGAGAGCAGAAGTGATGGGCATTCCATATACAAAGTTGTGTCTAGAAGGGGCCAGGGAGGCAGCCAAGAAGACAAGGAAGAGATTTCAGAGAAAGGGGATGTTCAGCTCAGAGAGGCCAAGGGGAGACAGGAGAGGTTCCTACAGGCGCCTGAAGGAAGAGGAGAGAATTGACTTACTCTGCGTAACTCCACAGGGAACAAACCAGGACCAGAGGGGACGTTCCAGAGGAGGACAGAGACAGGTTTACCTGTTAGAGTG
The DNA here is from genome assembly GCF_964212035.1 of Myotis nattereri. NCBI lineage: Eukaryota > Metazoa > Chordata > Mammalia > Chiroptera > Vespertilionidae > Myotis > Myotis nattereri. The sequence goes on from NC_138085.1 coordinate 21,866,464, forward strand.
ACCCAGCACGGGGCGGGATGCTGGCCAGCAGGGAGCTCCCTGACCTCCAGGTGAGCAAGCTGTGAGGGTGGATGGCCAGCCCAGACAGAGCCACTCTGCATCTACAAGGCAGGCCTTTCACTTTCACTTTGTAATGTAGTTACATTATGTGGCTCTTAACACTAATTATAACCGAGAAGTAACCATCCAGAAAATGATCCAAATGGGCTTTTATGCGGACTGTGGTTGTTCAGAGTGCTTTGAAAGCTCTTTATTACCAGAAGGAAGCCAGGCAAAAGCAGCCAGTCAGCAGATGGGCCTGCCCAGCCCCCTCCATGGTTGTACATGATGGCGGGAGGTGTGTGTGTGGGGGGGTGCGATCTGCTTCCCCGCCCCCTCCCCCGCCCCTGAATCTCCTGGCGGTCCTGCTGAACTCCCTGGCAAAGGGGATAGTGATTTATTCCCTGGGAGGTGAAAATAGTCTGCAGTGAATAGATTTATTAGGATCAAACAGCAGGAATCGCGCGCTGCTGGTTTGGGGAAGCAGCGCAGGTGCTGAGCAGCGGCTGGCTTTTGCTTTCCATGCCTTGTCTAGCTTCCTTCCTGCCAGCTCCTTGGGGAAATGACCGTGAGCGTGGGCGCAGGGGAGAGCTGTGCTGTGATGCCCAGATTATTAGCGACAGCAGCACTGGGGCTGGGTGTTGGGTGCGCTCCAGTTTGCGTGTGCCCCCCCACCCCCCCCAGCACCGGAGGCCCCTGCACCGGCACCTCGGCTACGACCCCTGCAGAAAAGCAAAGTCAACACTCAGCCCACTCTCCACTAAAGAACAACTTGCCCTGAAGGATTTTCCCACAGGAAAGGGAATTTTGGTGTTCAATGTAGGAAAATGCAAAATTGCTACCGGGACAGAGGAAGTGAGGGGCAATTCACGAGGGAGTCCTTTAGACAAAATAAACCCAATCTTGCAAATGCCGAAGCCTTTAAACTCAGGCTCTCCATCTTCCTTCCCAAGGGAGGGCGAGGAGAGAAGTGATCAGAGGGTTTTCACTGCTGCCCACCTCGCACTTCATCTGTCAGGTCCTCTGGAAGGATCAGGCCTGTCCCCTGGGGGCACTGCCCAGGCTCCCCAGGCCTAGCAGGAGGCTGAGGGCGGCCGCCACCACCACCCTAATGGCGGGCAGCCCCCCAGAGCCCCGCCTCACACCGCCCTGTCCCGAGAGCACTGTCCTCTGGTGCTGCTGAAATGCTGCAGCACAGGACACATTGGTAACGCATGTGGGCGAAGCACTGAATCAACGGTGGCCAAGTTGGGAGCTGGCTTTCCTGGCAGTGGCTGCAGCCAGGGCTGGGTCACCTGGGCACCTTGGACGTTCCGGGAGCTCCTGCCCTTCCAGGCCATGGTTCCATGCATCCCTGAGGCCGCCCACTGGGCGCAGCAGATTCCGCAGCTCTCTTCTCCTTGGGGTCCTGTCCCCTGGGTGCTGGGCTGCAAGCGCTTACAGGCTGGTGTCCCCCACGTTCACCTGTTGCAGCCCTAACCCCCGGACCTCAGCGTGTGACTGTATTTTGAGAGCGGGCCTTGACGGGGTGATTAGGTGAGATGAGGTCACCGAGGTGGGTGGTAATCTTAGGCTGGGGTCCTAATCGGAGAGGAGCACACAGACACGCACAGGGAAGACCATGTGGGGACAGAAGGACAAGGCGACTCTCCGCACGCCAAGGAGAGGGGCCTCGGAGGAGCCGGCTGTGCCCACACCTTGATCTTGAGCTTCTGTCCTCCAGAGTTACAAGAAAATAGATCTCTGTGGTGTAAGCCACCCCATCTGCGGTGCTCTGTGACGGCAGCCGGAGCGAGCGAGGCACACGTCTGGTGTGGCCTACGCAGGGCGGGGCTGCCTCTCTGAGTCCGGCCGGGAGAGGCGGCCTCTTGGGCGCCCCTGACTCCTAGCCTTGTGCTGAGACACAGGAAAGGTCAGCTTCTTTTCTTGAGCAAAAGCTTTGGTACTTCTGGCCGGTTACTGTTTATTCAGGAAAAGAGAACAATCCCCAGTTTTTAATGCTCTCTCCCCGCTTCTGATAACTTCAGCCTCTGAACCGCTCGTGGGTGGTCAGGACATGCCTTTGGTTCCATGCGGAGAAGGCTGCAGGCTCCACTTGCAACTCACCCATCGGCCCTGGCAGCACTGCCTTTCCCTGGTGCCTGGATGCCCTCACCAGTCTTCAGCACAGTGGTATACCTGGTGCACAGTAGGTGCTCAGTTAACGTCTGCTGAATGGATGCATAAATAAGGTATTTAGCAACACAGATGTTTCCACACAGGAACAGTCTATAAGAAAACATCGTGTCGGTCACATACACCTCATCCCCCTTCATTCCCTGCTGGTCCAAGTCCAGCCCAGAGGTTTTCCTGGGGGTGGAAGGGCAGGGGCAGATGGAAAGGAGGCAGAAGGGAAAAGAATCAGAAACGCCTGTGGAGCCTTTTTCAAGTCGGCCGACCCTGCTCTTCTCTGGTGTCTCAGACAAAAACTACCCGGGACCTGGAGTGCGGCCTTGGCCTTGGCATTCAGTGGCACGGAGCACGGTGATGGTCCTCGCTCAGTGACCCACGGGCACTCGGGAAGTGCTACTTCAGTCAAGTTGGTTGACGGTGTTGTTGGAGTCCTTTGTGTCCTTACAGTTTGGTGCCTACTTGTTCCGTCATTTACTGAAAGAGCGTGCTGAACTCTCCGCCTCTTACGTCTCCTTTCAGGTCTGTTAGTTTTGGCCTTGGATACTCTGCAGCTCTGTTGTTAGGTGCCAACATGCAGAATTACGACTTCTTGGGGATTTGGCCTCTTATGAACTGTCCCTCTTGGTCCTCGATAATCTTCCTTGTTCTGGAGTTTACTTTAAAATTAACATAGCTGCTCCACCTTTCTCTCGGTTGATGTTTGCACGGTATACCTTTCTCCATCCTTTTACTTTAGACCCAAGTAACCCTTTACACTTGAAGAGGGTTGGCTGTAGATAGCATAGAGCTGAGGCATGTGTTTTGTTCAAATGAGTATGATCGTGTTCCAGTAAAGCTTTGATTTACAAAAACAGGCAGCCAGCCTGTGGGCCATAACTTGCTGACTTCTGAGCTGTAGAAAAATAGGAAATGAAAAATCAAAGCCTTGCACCCCCAGAGGCAGTCCCACTCTCCAGAGTAACCACACGGAACAGTTTCTGTATTGGGGGTTCCCATACCCATCGCTCTAGATACTATGCTTGTTTGGTGTATTAATTTTACCCGGCATCTACTGGGTCCCCCCAATGAAATATGGAAGAACTGCCTGGCTCCCATGACCTCTTCCCTCCACTACTCCCCAAGACTTGTCTTTTATAAACATCTTATTTACTGTTTTTCTTTTGTTTGCCTTATAACTTTGCTGTTTCCTTTTCCATTAACAGGACCGTTCCTCCTGCCCCTCCCGCCGTGATTGAGGGTCTTACTATCCCCCTCACCCGGCAGTGTCCCGTCCTAGCCGACTGTTACTTCCCAATACCCACGTTCTCATGTTTACACTCCATGTTGTAAGCAAACGAGGTCTCTGGTGCTCTGCCAGAAGTTGATCCTAAATGCTGCAAACTAAGACATGGTATTTACAGTGTTTTAATTGTGTAAATATTATCACACAGAACCACGTCATGTGATTGGAAAAATAAATACAAGCCTCTGGGACTGAGCGCATCTCTCCACAGGGAGCGTCCTACGCATCAAAGCCACATGGATTGTTTCCTTCTTACTCCCCACCAAATCCGCAAAATCATACCGCGTTTTAGTTTGCTGTCTTATCCTGGAAGTCCTGTCATTCGTCTTCAAGAATTCTTGTCCTCTGCTCCTTTTTCGGGTGAACCTGTTCCTACTTCATGGAAGTGAACCCTCACACAGAGCTCCGAGCCTTCCCTTTCTGCTACTCTCTCTCCTTACCCTGGGAACCATCCTTGGGTTACTGTCTCGGTTCTTCTCTTTGAAGCTGTGGCTTTTCCTCGGGGCTATCTTGGTTGTCCATTTGTATTTATGGGCAAAAGCCGGGCTGGTTGATTTGGGGCGTGTGCTGTGGGTTCAGTAGCCCCTTTCTCCCAACAGTCCCATTCCCGGATAGGAAGACCAAGTCCATGGATGGGAAGATCATCTGATAGGCTCAATTTTAAGGTGCATGGGCAGGCCCGGCCGGCATGGCTCAGTGGTTGAGCATTGACCTATGAGCCAAAAGGTCATGGTTCGATTCCTGGTCAGGGCACATGCCCAGGTTGCTGGCTCAACCCCTAATAGGGGGCATGCAGGAGGCAGCTGATCAATGATTCTCTCTCATCATTGATGTTTCTATCTCTCTCTCCTCCCTTCCTCTCTGAAATTAATAAAAATATATTTTTTAAAAATAAAGTGCATAGGCAGGAAACAGGTAGCTAACCACTCCTTCCCATCCCACAAGGCCCAAATACAGAGGACTTTCCTCTGGGATGGGGCACAAACATCCACACTGGGGCCTAACCCAACCTCCCCCGCCCCCCTCCACCGGCCCTTACCAGGCCGTTTCCTTAGAGGGCAGCCATCCTGGTTTATCAGCGGGGCTCCTATTTGGAGCTGGCGCTGTGAGGTAACTGTCCAAGGGGACACAGTTCTTCAGATGCCTTTGTTGAACCAGCCTAATTTCGGCCTCTCTTGCTATTGGTGTTTTGTGCCTGTGGATTCTGAGCTAGGAGCTGTGGGGAAGCCCAGGCAAGGGTTCTGTTTCCCGGCAGCTTTCTCTTCTGCACCTTTGAGCTGCAGCTCACTTTGCTGTGCAGACTCAGCAGTGTCATCACATCCACTTCTCACCTTCCGGATTCTATCGCTACCCGCTCTGCTGCTGGTTCCCCTTCTGTTCTCAGCTCTTGTAGAATTAGTCTATTTTATACTATACAATAAAAGGCTAATATGCAAAATGACTGAACGGAAGAATGACTGGTCATTATGACGCACACTGACCACCAGGGGGCAGATGCTCAATGCAGGAGCTGCCCACTGCTCGTCAGTGCGCTCCCACAGGGGGAGCACTGCTCAGCCAGAAGCTGGGCTCATGGCTGGCAAGCACAGTGGCAGTGGCGGTAGCCTCTCCTCCCTCCACAGCAGTTGGACATTCCCAGAGGGCCCCCAGACTGCGAGAGGGCGCAGGCCGGGCTGAGCCCCCTCTCCCCCACCCCCGAGTTCACAAATTTCATGCACCGGGCCTCTAGTAAGTGTATAAAATGGAGTAATGATGGGCAGGAGGCAAGGTAAATGTATGTCTACCTGGCAGCCTAGAAAACATGAAGCCGTGGGTACATTTCCCCACTAGTGGAAATACACAAGGTAGATTTGCCTTTGTCAAAAATCCAAACCAAGTAATTCATACAACATGGAAAATTTTAGTTTCATATCCAACAATTGCTTATATTTTTTCCATTGTTTGAATACTAGTAATAACCATTTTTACAAGAGATTTACTAGTTTGTAAAAGTCTCCAAATCAGGATTTGAACCTGAATGTACCCTTCTCCAAAGAGGTTATAGGCCCCAGTTCTTCATACTAGGGATATTTGAAAGAATATTATTAATCCGTTAAGTAGAACTGTTTTCTCCGCCCTCCCTGTGTCTTGATATTATTGATCATTTTATCAGCCTGGAAGGCTAAGAGTGAGATCAACCGCCTAAGCTGCACATTAAGTAAGGAATGAATGTATCACCGGGGGGGGGGGGGGGGGGGGTGGAGCGGGGGGGAGGGGAAGAGGGGCGGGGGGCGGGGGAGGGGGAGGGGCCGGGGGAGCGGGGGGCGGGGGGGGGGTGACTTCACACACTGGCTCACAGGATCCCGGGCTTGGTCCAGCAAAAGTCCCAGAAATGCTCTTGGAGCCTCGGTAGCACTTGATGACTGGGTGGGTATTTTCTGAGCCAGGCCTGTCAGCTTGAAGGGTTCTCCTGGGGAAGAAAAGGCCTTTTAGCACCTCAATCCAGGTAGAGTCCCCTCGGAGGGCCTGAAGGGTTAATCCCTTGAGCTTCAGGAGTGGCAAAGGCTTGGTTCAAGGGGCTGAACACCGTGCACAGAAATGTAAGATGTGAGTCATTGGTTCCAGGAACTTAACGTTCTCAACCAAGAACCACCGAGAGCAGCCAGCACCATTGAAAGCATCTTTAAATTAAATTAACTGGCTCCCTTCTACATCCAAAGGACAAATTAAATAAATGCGTTGTCTGAGGCCAGTTGATTTGCAGTTCACATTTCTCCTGGAAAGCCCTAACTACAGCTTTCTGACTGCATCTCTGACCGCGTGGTTCTGTGCTGCGGCGCCGGGGGCCTTTGATATCTGCCACGATGACCAAGGCCTTGGGAGGTTCGCAAATGCGTTTCCACAAGATTTGCTTATGGCCTCTGCACGGAAAGCATAAACATGTTGCCGAGAATGTTACTTAAAATAGGAAAGAATCAAAAAGCATTTTCCCTTTTCTCTGTAATGCACCACTTAACTATCACCTGCAAACTGGAACCACTCAGCTGGCACTGTTAGGACAGCGCTGGGCCGTGGCCTGAGAAGCAGCCCCTGGGGCCACACGGGGACACGCCCGGGTGGACTTGGTTTTGAAAACACCAAAGCGTGTAGGTGCCCTTTCGTTTGCATTTGTGATGGTGCAAAGTGGACGCTGTCTGACCTTGTTTCAGACACTGGAGGGAGAACCACCATGACAACCATGATGGTTGAGTCTGTGTGTCTCCTTTACTGGACCACCGGGTGCCTAGAGAGCTGGCTGGACTTTATCTCTGGGTGGGTGTTTTGAGAAGGGATTCGCAGTTAAACAGGTAGGCTAAGTGAAGCAGATGGCCCTTCCCAGTGTGGGCATCATCCAATCTGTTGAAGGCCCAAATAGAACGAGGAGGCAGAGGGAGGCTGGGCTTGCTCGCTCTCTCGGCCGAGGCCCAGCCCGAACGGAGGTCTCTTCTTGCTGCCAAGCCCCTGATTCTCAGGCCTTCAGACTCGGACTGGACTCTGCACCAGCGCCCTCAGTTCTGCAGCCTTCCAACTCCCCTGGCCTCCTGCGTCTCCCGCTTGCACATAGCAGATCATTGAACGTTCAGCGTCCTGTCCCGTGAGCCAATACCTTGTAATAAATCTCTTTATGTGATTCCTATTGGTTCTGTGCTCTGGAGAACCCTGACTAATACACCACCTAACTGTGATTCTGAAGGTCACATTTCAAGGACAGTAATGTCTCGGCTGTCCTCACATCTCAGTCTGGAGTGACACTGGGGCATGGTTGTCTAGGCTGGTGATTCACCTGCTGTGATTTCCGCCCTTCAGAAACAGGTTGGTGGATAAGAAAGTGCGTTCACTGAGGGGGGAAGCCACCAGGGATCGGGTATGGGACGGGACTGTGGGGGCAGGAGGAAGCTGGGGAGACTCTTACCTTGTCTCCCACTTTGAACCAGAGGCAGGAGCAAGGCTGTGTACCTCGGCATTGGCCCTGGTTCTCAGCCAGCTCTGAGGGTGGTGCGCCCCCGCCCATGCCAAGGAGACGTCCTGCCACTTCCAGGTGATGCCCCGTGCGGGCCTGGCTGGGGCAGGAGGGCCGGCGGGGTTCCTGGTCCTCTTCCTGCTTCCCAAGGCCATTCTCATCCCGAGGTGCTCGGAGACACCCTGACTCTGAGCGAAGGATCCAGTTAATGAAGAACGGGTCAGGCATTTCCTGTTTGGTTGCACAGGTGATCCCTGGCTCCTGGAACCTGACGGGTTCGTTGCTGTCCTCACCGCTGCAGCCTCCCTGAGGGATCCTTGACTTACCCCAGGGAGCCTCATGCCACCGGTGATCCCAGCCGGCGACCGTGGCTTCTTGCCAGAGCAGTGACACTCCAGAAGCTGCCACACACGTAAAGGGGCAGGCCAGCACCTTGCCGCATGTGACTGGGCCGTGAGTGGAGGTTCAGTGCAGACGTAATGAATTAGAGCTTGCACTCCGAGAAGATGCGTCTGGGAGCAGGAGGGACCGGCAGCAGCGGCTGTGTATTTACCCAGGGCGGGTCTGGGGACAGTCTGGTGGAGTGGCCAGGCTTTCGAGACTGGACTGAAATGTGGCCAGAAAAGGGGAGGCCGGCACTGGAGGGGCAAACAGCACGTGCTCCTGGCACCCCTGCGAGCCTGGCATCCCTGGCCGTGCTCCTGCCATCCTGTCCACACTCACAGCATCTGGGAGGAGCTGGCCGATGCCAGTGACTGGGCACCAGCACCGTGGGATCCGTGCTCTCTGGGGCTGGCTCATGGGTCTCAGAAAGCTCATCCCACCCCACCTCCTTTTGACAAATATTGGCTGACGGTCCACCAGGAGCCAGCCACCGGATATGTGCTGGGGATACACAGAGGAAAGAATGAGTCAGGCCCCAGGCAAAGACGGGCCGGCCTCCTGAACAGTAACCCCCGGTGATGGCCTGTGAGAGACAGGGCAGGGGCAGGCCAGAGGGAAGGGCAGAGGAGGCAGGGATGCCATGCCTGTGATGTCTGCACTGCCACCCGAGCCATGAGGAGGAGGGAGCTGAGGGAGGAGGGCGCCCCGGGGGAGAGAGTATGCAGGGGTTAGAGTTTATTCTAAAATCCAGGAAAAATCACTGAAGTTTTTAATTTGTGACATTCCCGTCATCCACATGCTAACACTTCCCAGCATCATGTCTCCATCCCCGACCTTGGCTCTGAGCTCCACCTGCCTGGCCGGCTTCTCCACCTTCCTATGTACAGAGCTGCTCTTCCCACCGTGGTCCCCGGGCTACTGTGATGGAATAAGAAAGATCCTATATAATAAGAGAAGAATATGCTAATTAACCGTTACACCCTGAGGTGAAATGACCAAGCACTTCACTACCGGATCACGGATCAGCAGGAGGGTGGGCCAGCGAGGAAAAGCTGGCTGTGGAGAGCTACAGGAGGGGGCAGGGCAGCAAGCTATGAGGGGAGGGAGGGGGAAAGGGGGAGCTACAGGAGGGCGGGACAATGGGAAGAGAGCTAAGGAGGGCAGCAGTGACCTACTGGTGCACGGATTTGTGCGCGGGGCTACTATACACACACACACACACACACACACATATATTTGCCCTTTGTCCTGGTTCCTGGCACAAAGCCCTGCTGATTTCTTGTTGGGGGTGAGCAGGGCATCTTTTCTTATTCACAATAAGCCTCTTTCCACTCCACCACGGCTTGCCCTCCAGGTGACTTCTGGAGGACGGGAACGGCTGCCTGAGAAATGAGCCTTCCAGAGGGATTGGAGGCTTCAGCCCCACCGCCGGACAGCTGGGAGACCCTTCCTTCCAGGGCCTGTGGAAATCCTGCTCCATTTCAGTAGGTCTCAGTGGGCTGGAGAGTTCTCACGGCCTTTGGGGAATGCTGAGGCCACTGACCCTGAGGCTTCACTGGTGGAGGAAAGTCCTAGAAGACCATGAGAGGCCAGTCCAGCCAGAAGGTCTTGAGAGAGGGGCGATTGCTCAAGATGGGGCTGGCGAGGTGAGGGGAGCCTGCTCGGTCATGGCCTTGGGTGCAGTAAGAAGCTTGGGTGTTATTCTAAGCGCAGCAGAAACCTGCGGAAGGTTCGATGCAGACCAGGGCTGGGAGTGGCGTGCATGATCTAATTTTGCTTCTAAATCACTCTGGCTGCTGGTTGAGTGGGCATGGTGTCAGTGGGGAGACCCCTGGAAGGGTGCTTTACAAATTCACCTGGAGATGATGGTGACTGGACCAGGGTGGTGAGGGAGAAGATGGATGAAGTAGACAGACTCCAGACGTATTTTGAAGGTAGAACTAAAAGAACTCTCTGAGGAGTTGGATATGGGGAGTGAAGGGAAGGGAGGAACCAAGGACTCCTCCAGGGATTTTTTTCTTGAGCAAGTGCAGAGCTGTGGTGCCATTGACTGAGATGGAAGGAGGAGCAGTGAAGGGAGGGGATGAGCACCTCAAAGTGGAGATGTCGAGGAGTTAGAGCGTTCAGTGAGTCTGGAGCTCGGAGGGGAATCTCGGCCGGAGATGTAAGTTTGGAGTTGTCAGCTCAGCACCAACCTTTTTTAAGGCTATGAGAATGGTCACACCACCTCGGAAAGGGGTGTGGACGGAGAAGAGTAGAAGCGCTAGACAAACCCTGAGGGACACGGTGTTTAGAGACTGGGAACAAAGAACGAGCAACCAGACTGGAGAGCGGGCACACAACAGGCAACCAGACTGGAGTCACTGGGCCATCCCAGGAACGGGACCCGTTTGCATGTCACCTCTTTTCCTCTGGCATTCACGGGATCGTTTTGAGGACCACGTGAGGAGCACAGCTCCGTGGCTTTGAGGAGATGAACCCAGCATCTGCCAAACCATAGCTGCCGGTGGGCGGGTAAAGGCTGAACCTGCAAGTCACGTAGCAGACGCAGCCCCTGTGCCTTCCGGTCCTGTTCTACTCTTTATGTTGACCTGTTACTCTATTACTTTTGTCACTGTGTCCCCAATGATTGTTTTTTTATAATTTGTTTATTGCTATTTCTTGATTTACATTATCACATTAGATTTTTACACATGGGAGCCTACAGGGGACATCTTTGATGATTAGTTTATAACTTAAAAATGAATATTTTATATACAGAAACACTTAAAACAGAGGCAGGAAAACTCTTAACCCAGTTTTATCTTAATGCTAACATTTTATTATCACTAACTTTCCAGCCTCCAAGCACTATGCAAATAATCCTTGTGGGATGGTGTTATCAATTATTAATAACTTTTAAATTAGCATGGAGTTTCAGCCTCCACTAAGTACGTTTCATAACCGAGAAGCAGGGAGAGGGCCTGCTCCCTCTTGGGTCTCCTGCTCAGACAAAGCTGAAGCCTGTCCAGGCTCCTGGGCTCCTGGGTGGGCCAGTCCCTGAGCCCACAGCGACTGCCCCTGCTCTGCGGGCACCCCAGGCCTAGGACATCCTTTTGGGGGGAATGATGAGCCCATACTCCAGGGAATTCCTGCAGGGACATGTGACCCCAATGATCTCCACAAGCCAGAGAAGGAGGCTGTGTTTGGACTTTGTCTTCCTTGTCATCTGTTATGTATTGAAGTGTGGCCCCCACAAAGTTCATATGTTGAAGTCCTAACCCTCCATAACCTAGACTTGTACTGTATTTGGAGACAGGGCCCTTAGAGAGGTAATGAGGTTAAAATGGGATCATTAAAGTGGCCCTAATCCAACATGACCGATGTCCTTACAAGAAGAAATTAGGGAACAGACTTCACCAACAGAAGGACAACCATCTGCAAGGCCAGGAGAGAGGCCTCAGAAGAAAGCAAACCTGCTGACACCTTCATCTTGGCCGTCTAGCCTCCAGTACGGTGAGAAAATGAATTTCTGTTGCTGAAGCTGCCTGGTCTGTGGTGTTTGTTGTAGCGGCCCAAGCAAACTAACACCCCGCCTGTGTCCCATCCTTCTATCGCGTCTGGTGTCCTTGTGAGTGTCCTTCTGTCCAACTCTGCCCCCCAGGAGGTCCCAGCCAGCCTCTCCCGGTGTAGCTATCTCTCCTATCTCCCTTTTAAAACATGATCTGGGAAGCTGTGCTTTGGTGATTCTTAACGTGTATAACTTAATATATTACCCTGATCATGATGGTGACCCAGCCCAGGAAATGAGAAACCAAGTTGAGAGAAACTCTGAACCTCATCAACTGTCTTTAAACAGAGAGTGGATTGTGGGGAGCAAACAAGCCCTTCCTTCTGTTCTGTCCCCACCGCTGCCCAAGGCCATACCTCGCACCTGCCTTGTTCCCAGAGCATGTTTCCAACAGCTGTCCCCGACCCCAGGGGGGCGCCGGTCCTCGCTGGAAGCCCTTGGGATTTGGGCCCTATGATGAAGGAGTCGACCATTAACTGGTGCCAGGCGCCCCTCAAACTACCCCCAGCTGTTTCCCATCCTAATTAAAGAAATTGGGGCTTCCCCTTGCAATGGATGCCTCTGGGGCGAGGCACGGGGGAGGCTTAGGAGACCAACTCCCCCCACCTGGACTGGAACTGCCTGGGGTACTCTCTTCACCTGAGTAAGTATCGTGACTTTTTAAAATGAAACATTACACATCTGTGGTTGGAAAGAGCACAGGAAATGGAGCTCTGACAGTTGGTTGCCGTTTGGGTATTTCTGCCTCTCACTAGGACCACTGAACTTCAGCAAAATACCTGGTGGGGAAAACACATTTCGGGAAACCCAGCCCTGCACCCAACGTGAATAAATGCAATGCCGTGTCATTCGGCTGTGGACGGCCTTGTCAAGGGGCCTGCTCTGAAAGCAGGGGGGAGCGAGGGGAGGGGCCAGATGGTTGAAGGAACAGAAGAAGGTACCAACCGTTTGCCCAGATTATTGGCTCTGCAGGGAGTGGGAACAGCTGGTTATTATCTGTCTCAACACAGGGCGTCTGTGAGTAAGTGAACTTCCCCGATCCAGGTGTATCGTTCCCAGCATTGGATTAGCCAAGTAGAGTGGAGGCAGCAGACGAAGGACGGCTGCTTTCCCGTCAGATCAGCCTTGGAGAGAAGGAGATGATTGGGTCTAAGCGGAGTGTCCGGCCTCCTTCCATGTACTCTGCTCACAAACCTTTACGACCAACCTGGGTAGAATGAAAAGGTAGGTGAGGCCCATGATTCTGAGTTCTCCATCCTCTCTCACAGCCCCAGAGCCTTTGAGATCTTCTCTCTTCTCTGCTATCAAATCATGTGAGAAAAACCATTCATGTATATATGAATAGAGAGAGATATATGTATACATAGATGTATGTACCAGAGAAAGTGACAGCTGTTAAGAGCTGATTTGACAAACCCGAAACCACAAATAACCTTCAGCTACAGAATGGCACCCCATGTACCTCAGGCAGGAAGGGTTGGAAGAGCCTGATGACGGTGTCCCAGTGCCCTCAAGTCATCCCCACAGAGCCTGCTCCCTGATGGAACCTGCTTTTCATTGGCCCAGCATCCCATACAGTGTGCCTTTTGCAGCTTGTCTTTCTGTCAGGCATGTGGGCTGCTAGGACCCTCTGCTTTGTTCTCAGTGGACAGCATAGAAAATGAAATAGAGCCCTAGCTGGTTTGGCTCAGTGGATAGAGTGTCAGCCTGCAGACTGAAGGGTCCTAGGTTCTATCCCGGTCAAGGGCATATGCCCAGGTTGAGGGCTTGACCCCCTAGTGGGGGCATACAGGAGGCAGCCAATCAATGATTCTCCTCATTGATGTTTCTATCTCTCTCTCCCTTCCTCTCCCTTCCTTTCTAATATCAATAAAAAAATATTTAAAGAAAGAAAGAAAATGGAATAGAGATGAGCTTTGGGATCAGATTTATTTGTGTTTGTATCCCAGATCAATATAGACGACCCTGGGTGAGTTAATTACTTCTGTGCAAAATGGGATGATAATAATAATAATAATAATAATAATAATAATAATGATAATAATAATACCCCTTCTTTTGTTCTGAGACCATTTTCAATGTGCGTGGGGATGTGTGGAGGGTTTCCCCCCCCCCGCCAACAACAAGCAATGCGCCAACACCAGCGGGGTGTCCTACAATTCAACCTAATTCTGTCACTATCTCCCCGAAGATAGATAGCATCAGATCCTAGGTTAAGGGCTCAGTTCTACAAGACTGCCCCCACCACCACCTTTAGATGCCCATCACAAGACCAGGTTGTTATCTGTGCTTATGACTCACAGGCTACAGATTGGAGGTTCCCACGACCTCCTCCCTGGGTTCAGTTAGCTAGAGCCGCTCACAGGACTCAGAGAAACATTTACTTACTAGATCACCAGTTCGTTGTAAAAGGAGGGAATAGCTGGAGGGAAGAAATGCATAGGACAAGGTATGGGGGAAAGGCAGGGAGCGTCCAGGCCCATTCCAGACACGCCACTCTCCCTGCACCTCCGCATGTTCAGCAAACAGAAGCTCCTTTTGGGTTTCTAAGAAGGCTTTGTTACATTACTTTGGCATGATTGATTCAATCACCGGCCATTGGAGATTGGCGACTGGTTCAACCTTCAGCCCCTCTTCCCTCTGTGGAGGTCAGGGGGTGGGACCAGAAGTTCCAACCCTCAAATCATGTTTGGCTCCCCTGACAACTGGCCCCATCCTTAATTGGGGCCCAAAAGCTGCCTCATTCACATAAAAAAGACACCTTTCTCAGTCTCAACACTTGGGAAATTCTGAGGGTTGCTGGGAGCTGGGAGCCAGGAACCAGATGAAAACCAAGTTTCTATGTCTTATAAATCATAGTATCACACTACCTCATCGGGTTATGAGGATTAAACGAGTTAGTACATGACCTTAGCACATGGTAAGAGTGTTCAGTGGTATTGTCATCGTGATTGGCTGGGTGAACCTAGGTTTCCTCATCTACAGCATGGAGCTGTTATTAAAATAATTAAATGAGATACTGGATGTGAGACACCTGGCACATAGAAAATGCTCAACGAATGCGTCTTCATTTTTTCTTTCTACTATTTTAGGGAAAGTTGATAATCTAGTAGTATGTCATCTGGCAGGAACACCCATTGAACCCATTGTCTTTATCCATCTAAACCAGTGGTTCTCAACCTTCCTAATGCCGCGACCCTTTAATACAGTTCCTCATGTTGTGGTGACCCCCCAACCATAAAATTAATTTTCGTTGCTACTTCATAACTATAATTTTGCTACTGTTATGAATCGTAATGTAAATATCTGATATGCAGGATGTATTTTCATTGTTACAAATTGAACATCATTAAAGCATAGTGATTAATCACAAAAACAATATGTAATTATATATGTGTTTTCCGATGGTGTTAGGCGACCCCTGTGAAAGGGTCGTTCGACCCCCAAAGGGGTCGTGACCCACAGGTTGAGAACCGCTGACTAAACACAGCCAAAATGAATGCCATGCTCTGAGGACTCCGTGTTCTGCCCTTCCCACATGCAAAGTCCTTTTGAACACATAATATGAGTCCGATGCAAAGTGAGCCTTGAGCTCTATATCATTTCATCCTCATAACCACACTATGAGGTCAATATGGTCATTCCTGCCTTACCGATGAGGAAACTGGGGCTTTGAGAGGGTAAGGAACTTGCCCAAGGCCACAGTGATGTGTCACAGCCTTGCCATTGCACCCAGGTCTCTACCAGAGCGAAATGCTCAGCCTCTCTGACTCCATCTCATCCAAGTCTTCGTTGTTCCGATGGCCTTCAGGCTAGTAGCTTCTGCTCAGCCTCACAGATAGACCTGCTAATCATTAGAGGAATTCTGCTTGAGGCTTGAGTTTTACAAAAACAGCCCCTTACCAGAAGGTGCATTTCCTGAGGAGATAAGAGAAGTGTGTACAAATAAAAACAATAATGATTGTCTATCAAAGATTTGCAGGAACCAAACTCACATCAACCAGCACAATCTTCCTCGAACCCCTGCTTGTACCCAGATATCACCTCTTGCCCCTCCTCTTTTCCCTTCCCTCGACATAAAAGAAGCCTGAACTCTGGTAAGATGGATCTAAGGGTTAGGTCTCTCATCTTCTTGGCTGGCACCTTCTCGAGCAATAAACCATTCCTTACTCCAGACTCTGACATTTTGACCTTTGGCCTTTCCAAGCAGCAGGCACCAGACTTTGGACTAGTAAGGTCTTTCTGACTCCTGAGCCTGACCTGGAACCTCTGAGGTTTCCAGAGCCAGAGCTGATCAGAAGCAGCTGATGCTATAGAGCCTGTCACAGACAGGCACCCGGACAAGAGGGATAGGATATAGCAGAGTGGTCCAGGGTGAAGAATCAAGAGGGGCCAACCATCCTTCGGGGACGAATAGGAGCTGCAGCAGCTACCCTCCCTCCCCCTCCCCCCCCCCCGCCCCCACAGGCCGCCATGCTGTCAACCCTCCTCATCCTTGTTCAGGTGTTGTCACTTTCTCTTCTGCCAACCTGTTTTAAAAAATACGGCTTTGTCGAGATTTATTTCTCATACCACACAAGTTACCCATTTAAAGTGTACAATGCAATGGCTTTTAATATAGTCACAGAGTTGTGAATCCACCACCACAATGATTAGAACAATGTCATTCTCCCCCCGACCCCCACCCAAAGAAACCCACACCCCTTAGCTCACCCTGACCCAGCCCTAGGACACCAGTCTTTTTTGTCTTTACAGAGTTTCCTGTTCTGGACATTTCATATGAACGGAATTAAGCAATACGTGGTCCTTTGTGACTGGCTTGTTTCATTTACCATAATGTTTTCAAGGCCTGGTTTTAAAGTCAATAAAAAATGGTTAAAGTTCAATGTACACTACTTGGCACGAAGTAGAGGTGCTCAATAAATGCTCATTGAATTGCAATTAGTGCTACATGATGGCTCTGCGTCATCAAGAAGAGGCTACAGTCTACTCGCCACTTTCTTTAGGAGAGCAGAGAAATGGATGCCTTTTTGAACATTGTCCATTGAAAATAGATAAAAACATAAAAGTAGTGCTTAAAGGTGTCCCGGTTGCTGGAGACTCGGCTCTCTAGAGGGACTTTCTCTCGGGGATTCCAGGTGGTGAATGTTTTACTATATATACTGTGTTCACTACATTTTTTATTTGCTTGATTTGTTCTCTATCAGTAAAGGTGCCTGATGCTATGAGACTTCATTCTGTAGATCTGTGACTACTGGTTTCTCAGTCCCTGTCTCCTATCTTGGGTGGTTAGTACGGTAGTAGGTTCTGACTGCATGCTAGGTCATCTCTTTTATTCACTTATTCATGCACCATCTTCTCTCATTACTGATGGAAATGGCAGATATACTGGCCCAAGGCCAGCCTTTGAAAACACTCTCTGTTTTCTAATACTGACATTTTGACCATAGTTCTCTGGTTTGTTGAGTGGCTTACATGGAACAAGTTAAACTTCTGTCAACGTTAAGATACATCATGTATACCACATGTAAACAACAGCCTTTGACTTACCAGACTTCGAACCAGTGACCTGTTACCAGTCTGACAGGATCTGTTATTGCCACAGCCATAATTAAATAATATTTTTTAATATATATTTTATTGATTTTTTACAGAGAGGAAGGGAGAGGGATAGAGAGTTAGAAACATCGATCAGCTGCCCCCTGCACACTCCCCACTGGGGATGTGCCAGCAACCAAGGTACATGCCCTTGGCCGGAATCGAAACTAGGACCCTTGAGTCCGCAGGCTGACGCTCTATCCACTGAGCCAAACCGGTTAGGGCAATAATATTTTGTATTTATTCCAAGGGCAGGAAACATTCGTCAGCCCGTTTATATGCTTAATTCCATTCATATGAAATGTCCAGAACAGGAAACTCTGTAAAGACAAAGTAGACTGGTGTCCTAGGGCTGAGTCAGGGTGAGCTAAGGGGTGTGGGTTTCTTTGGGGGGGGGCGGGGGGAGAATGACATTGTTCTAATCATTGTGGTGGTGGATTCACAACTCTGTGACTATATTAAAAGCCATTGCATTGTACACTTTAAATGGGTAACTTGTGTGGTATGAGAAATAAATCTCGAGTAGTGAGGGGTCCATAGTTACTAGGATTAGGTGTTTTTCTTTGTGATGATTTTGAGAATTATTTTCACCAGTTTCTTATAGTTCCTCACATTGCTAATTCTGCTAAAGTTATTAAAATCAATGGCAATTGTTTAGGTACTGTCAATCTCCAGGGCTTTTGGGTTGTGCATACCTCTAAATCAGCGGTTCTCAACTTGTGGGTCGCGACCCCTTTGGGGGTCGAACGACCCTTTCACAGGGGTTGCCTAAGACCATCGAAAAACACATATATAATTACATATTGTTTTTGTGATTAATCACTATGCTTTAATTATGTTCAATTTGTAACAATGATATTAGGGGTCACCACAACATGAGGAACTGTATTAAAGGGTCGTGGCATTAGGAAGGTTGAGAACCATTGCTCTAAATACATGTATATTAATTCTTTTTTAAAAAACATTTTTATTGATTTCAGAGAGGAAAGGAGAGAGAGAGAGAGAGAGAGAGAAGCATCAATGATGAGAGAGAATCATTGATCGGCTGCCTCCTGCATGCCCCCTATTGGGGATCGAGCCTGCAACCCAGTCATGTGCCCTTGACTGGAATCGAACCTGGTAACCTTCAATCTGCAAGCCGATGCTCTATCCATTGAGCCAAACCAACTAGGGCTGAATATTAATTCTTTACTTCCAGATGATCTTCTCCAAATTCCTAACTGAGTTGTAATGAATTTTCACATGACCTAGAACAGCGGTTCTCAACCTGTGGGTTGCAACCCCTTCGGGGGTCGAACGACCCTTTCACAGGGGTCGCCTAAGACCATCGGAAAACACATCTATAATTACATATTGTTTACAGTAGCAAAATGACAGTTATGAAGTAGCAACGAAAATATTTTTATGGTTGGGGGTCACCACAACATGAGGAGCTGTATTAAAGGGTCGCGGCGTTAGGAAGGTTGAGAACCACTGGCCTAGAAGCTGGCCCAGGCCAACCTGAGGTGGAACTGCCTCCTCGTTTCTCCTCACACCTCAGTGTCGCCCTCCGACAGCTCCAGGTGGACCATTCTCAGAGGTCCCACTTGAGAACCCTGGCCTTTCTGGAAAGCTCGTGATGAGTTGTCTCCAGCAGCGGCGGCTGAGGCCGAGGCTGCCGTGGGATAGCGTCCAGCCTCGCAGACCCAGCCCGTCCTGGCGCAGCCTTTCCTGGGCTCTCAGTCCTGCCCTGGCTCCTTCAGCCGCATGCCCTGTCACCCAGCCCTGACCTCGGTTTGCTGTTGCTTCAGATCTGTTCTGTCTGTAGCTGATTACAGTTGTCGGGCAGCCAGAAGCTTCATCCTCCAGGGGCTCAATCAAGTCTAGAGCAGGTTCCCCTGCGGTGGGCTGACCAGCATCGGACACTTGCAGGGAACGTTCTAATTCTTGGTCCTTCATTGTGCCTGAGCCCCGGGCTGACGAATGTTTCCTGCCCTTGGTGTGCTTCTCTTCTCTGGAAACCATCCAGCCCGCTCCCAATGTTCTGTAGCCCAGAACTCTAACTACAAAAATTAGAAAATCATATAGAGTTTCATAGAAAGATAAATAGAACTCCCATATGTACCTAAAATCCCTCCACTCTCAAACTGTTACTTTCAAAAGTGTAGCTGATCTTTTGGTTCTGAGACCAGATGGTACAAAAATTATTCCCTACGGTAGTAGAAGTCATCATCAATTGCTATAATCTTTGAGAAGTATGATTTAATATTATGTGTTAGGACCACTTCAAAGCTCTGGGAATTCCTCATCCCACTCCTAGGAATTTATTCTAAAGCCACCAACAGATGTGTATCCAAATTTGTGTACAAGAATATCATGTGGCATATCTGTATTGAGAAAACTTGGAAAGAGTCTAACTGCCCCCAAATAGGACTAAATAAAATATGGCACACTGATATAGCAAAATGTTCTACAGCCACTCAGTGATGTTTTATTTTTTTATTTTTTTTAAAATATATTTTGCCGAAACCGGTTTGGCTCAGTGGATAGAGCGTCGGCCTGCGGACTGAGGGGTCCCGGGTTCGATTCCGGTCAAGGGCATGTACCTGGGTTGCGGGCACATCCCCAGTCGGGGACGTGCAGGAGGCGGCTGATCGATGTTTCTCTCTCATCGATGTTTCTGACTCTCTGTCTCTCTCCCTTCCTCTCTGTGAAAAATCAATAAAATATATTTAAAAAATATATATATATATATATTTTATTGATTTTTTACAGAGAGGAAGGGAGAGAGATAGTTAGAAACATCGATGAGAGAGAAACATCGATCAGCTGCCTCCTGCACATCTCCTACTGGGGATATGCCCGCAACCCAGGTACATGCCCTTGACCGGAATCGAACCTGGGACCTTTCAGTCCGCAGGCCGACACTCTATCCACTGAGCCAAACCGGTTTCGGCATGATGTTTTAGAACAATATTTTTAAAATAAGAGAAATTCCAAAACTTGAAGAATATTTTTTTAAAATACGAGTATGTAATTGAAAAGTGAGATATGACATTTTCTATAATACTACCCCAATTTTTTAAAGAAAAATGGTTGCAGGTAGGCATGCTTAAGACAAAACTATTAATACAAAAACATTAATAGTTTTACAACTCAGTGATAGAATTACTAGTGATTTTTAAAATATTTTTTCTGTAATTTTCAAATCTTCTACAACATATATGCTATTTCCTAATCAGGAAATAATTAATGTTACTTACTGAAGAAATTAGGCCACAAACAAAGGCCAAAACATACAAAAACACGAAAGGCCTCTTCCCTGTCTTTTTATCCTCAACTGTTTGACCCCATCCTTTCCTGATCATGTAGGAAAAGGGGAACTAAAAATTATGATGCGTAGAATCTATTTCCGTCTGATGGCTCTGAGACGCACATATGTTTCCCATTTTAAAGGTAAGGAAACAAATTACAAAGAAAAGAGGTGGGAAAACCATGGTGTGAACACAGGTCCATTGGTTCTTTCACTTCTATGTTGTCCCCATTTGTGGTTTCTGTGGATTTTTTTGAGTTATAATTGATAGACAATATTACATTCATTTCAATTGAATGACACAAAGATTCAATATTTGTATATGTTGCAATATTTGTATACGTTGCAAAATGACCATCACAATCAACCCAGTTAACATCCATCACTATACATAGTTCCAATTATTTTCTCGTGTTGAGAACTTTTAAAGTCAATCTTCCTAGCTACTTTCAAATATGCAATCTAGTATTAATAACTACAGTCACCATGCTCTACATTACATCTCCATGACTGACTTATTTCATGGCTGGAGGTTTGTACCTCTGACACCTTCACCCATTTTGGCCACACCCCATTCCCTGCCTCAGGCAGCCACCAATCTTCAATGTATCTATGAGCTCAGTTTTGTTTTTGTGTTTGTTTTAGATTCCAAGGATAAGTGAGATCGCATGGTATTTGTCTTCCTATGACTTATTGCACTTAGCATAATGCCCTGGAGGTTTATCTGTCTTGTGACAAATGGCAAGGTTTCATTCTTTTTGTGGTTGAATAATATTCCATTGTATGTTGTATCCCATTTTCTTTATCCCATTCATTCACTGATGAATAGTTAGGTTGTTTCCATATTCTGGATGTTATAAATATGATGCAATGAACACGGGGGTGCATAGATCTTTCATTTTCTTCCAATAAATACCCAGAACGAAAATTGCTGGCTCATATGGTAGTTCTATATTTAATTTTTTGAAGAATCACTATACTGTTTTCTATGGTGGCTGCACCAACTTACAATCCCACCAGCAGTGCACAAGGGTTCCTTTTATCCCACATCCTCACCAGCACTTGTTATTTCTTATCTTTCTTATAATAGCCATTCAGACCAGAGTGAGGTCATATCTCATTATGGTTTTGAATTGCATTGCCATGATGATTAGTGATGGTGAGCACCTTTTCATGTACCTGTTGACCACCTGTCTGTCTTCTCTGGAAAAAATATCTATTCAGGTCCTCTGCCTGTTTTTTAGTTGGGTTGTTTGTTTTTTGTTGTTGTTGAGCTGTATGAGTTCTCTAAATGTTTTGGATATTAACCCCTTACTGGATATATGATTTGCAAATACCTTTTCCCATTCAGTAGGTTGCCTTTTAATTTTGTTGATGGTTTCCTTTTCCAGAAGCTGTTTAGTTTGATATAGTCCCACATATTTACTTTTGCTTCTGTTGCCTTTGCTTCTGTTGCCTTTGCTTTTGATGTCAATTCAAATAATCACCTCCAAGACCTATGTCAAAGAACTTAACTTCTATGTTTAACTTCTAGAAGTTTTATGGTTTCAGGCCTCAGATTCAAGTCTTTCATCCACTTTGAGTTAATTTTTTGTACATGGTGTAAGGTAGTAGCCCAGTTTTATTCTTTTCCAGTGGCTGTCCAATCTTCCCAGCATCATTTATTGATGAGACTTTCATTTGTATATTCTTGGCTCCTTTGTCAGAGATTAACTGGCCATATATATGTTGCTTTATTTCTTGGCTCTCTGTTCTGTTCCATTGATCTATGCATCTGTTTTTATGTCAATACCATGCTGTTTTGATTACTATATACTTGTAATATGGTTTGAAATCAGGAAGTGTGGTGCCTCTGGCGTTCTTCTTCTTTTTCAAGATTGCCTTGAATGTTCAGGGTCTTTTTCTCCAAGCCTACTTGTGATACTTTTAAGTTGCATTTTATTCTGTTCCCAAGCTTCCTGATTTTGTCAGAATAAACTTCCCTTTGGTAAGAAAGAAATTCTACTTTCTGTGAAAGTCTCATTTTAGCTAAATTTCTTTAGGTAAGATTTTTACCTGAAGCGTATAAATTCTTTGAATTATTATATTAAAAAGACAGCCTAATTGAACTGAATAAAATTGAACAACTAAATGGTCAAATGAGCTGGATACAGCATTTTTGCGTATGTCTTACTATTTTAGTACAGTAATAATAGTAAACAAATGTTCAACACCTACTCTCACAGAAGTGAGAGTGTGCTGTGATAAAGACTGAAGAATCTGTCATCTCCCTAGTTCCTAATAGAATATGCGTGTGGCTTGCAGCATGAGCATTCTGCCCTGACAGGTTGCAGGAAGCCCTATGTGGGGACTATCAGGGTTCCAAAGTCCATATGGTTGTGAATACTGTCATTAATTACCCATGTTCCCTGGATTTGAGATACAACCTATAATTATGTCACGTGTGTCATTTTGCCATTTGTCTTCCCCTGCAGTTACCCTGCCACCATGTAACAATGATCACCGTGTCCTATGAATCTGTTACTGTAAGACCTAGGACAGTGATGGTGAACCTTTTGAGCTCAGCGTGTCAGCATTTTGTAAAACCCTAACTGCCCTAACTGGTTTGGCCCAGTGGATAGAGCGTCAGCCTGTGGACTGAAGGGTCCCAGGTTTGATTCCAGTCAAGGGCATGTACCTTGGTTGCGGGCACATCCCCAGTTGGGGTGTGTGCAGGAGGCAGCTGATCGATGTTTCTGATTCTCTATCCCTCTCCCTTCCTCTCTGTAAAAAAGCAATAAAATATATTTTAAAAAAAGAAAAAGAAAAACCCTAACTTAGCTCTGGTGCCATGTCACATATAGAAATTTTTTATATTTGTAACCATAGTAAAACAAAAACTTATATTTTTGATATTTATTTTATATATTTAAATGCCATTTAACAAAGAAAAATCAACCAAAAAAATGAGTTCGCGTGTCACCTCTGACACACGTGTCATAGGTTCGCCATCACCGACATAGAAGAGTGAGCAGACATGCGTGAGTTGGGAAAAGTCCCACTATTATTCTCCACATTTTATCAGAAGGACATGGGGTCCAGAGAAGTTAAGCAGTTTGCCAGCGTCATGCAACTCTGAGTGCATCAGTCTCTCGGAGCTGTGCTGTTCAGTAGGTGTGTTGCTGCTGCCCTGTGTGGCTATTGAGCACTTGAAATGTGGCTAGTCCAAATTCTGATATGTTATAAATGTAAAGTCGACCTTGGGCTTCGAAGACAGACTGGAAAAAAAGAATGTGAACTATCTCATTTATAATAGTTTATAGAATTATATACTTAAACTAGTGGTCCAGTTCACGAAATTCGTGCACAGGTGGTGGGGGAGGGGGGGCAGGGGTTGTCCCTCAGCCCAGCCTGCACCCTCTCCAATCTGAGACCCCTTGGGGGATGTCCAACTGCTGGTTTAGGCCCAACCCCTAATCCGGCAGTCAGACATCCCTCTTGCAATCCGGGACCACTGGCTCCTAACCGCTCACCTGCCTGCTGGCCTGCTCACCCCCAACTGCCCTCCCCTTCGGGCCTGATCGCCCCTAACTGCCTCTGCCTTGGCCCCACCACCATGGCTTTGTCCGAAAGGATGTCCAGAAGGTCTCCCGGAAGGTCTCCCAGTCTAATTAGCATATTACTGTTTTATTAGTATAGATGATGATTTGGGATATATTGAGTTAAACAAAATGTATTATTAAAACTCATTTCACCCTTTTCTTTTTACCTTTTAAAAATGTGGTTACTAGATAATCTTAAATTACAAATGTGATTCACAGTATATCTGTATTGGACAGTGTTGTCACAGAACCTGTTTCCTGACCTGACAAGTGAAGCTAACAGCGAGAACACAGGGAAAGGGCCTCAGTCAGTAAGTGTCCCATCAATGTCTGTGTTCCTCCCCCACCACTTTTTATCACCAGGACATCCGCGGCTCCTGACTTTCATGTGCGTGGAAGTCCAGAGACTTCAAAAGAGCGTTTGTTCCTCTCTTTCCATCCAGATTCCTCTTTGGTACAGGCATTGTTTTAGTCATGTGTTGTTGGAAATCTTATGATGTACACTTTGTAAATAGCAAGTCTGAAATTGGAAATTCGAGCCAGGATCCTGAAACTGCCTCGCTGGAAACAGGCATTAGAGATTGCACCCGTTCCTACACTCTCCACAGCCCCGGTGGAAAGGTAGACTGGCGTGCAGACAGGAAATGCATCCCAGGTAATCCACTGCCCCTGACGCTCACTGAGCCCAATCTGGTTGTGATAGGAATTACTGTGCATCCCCGTCGTGGCACCCCGATGTCGAAGGTTGTTTTCAGGCAGGGTCTGTACTCCCTCTCGGGTCCTGTGCTGAGCAGCTGTGTTCAGGGGCAACACCCCAGCTCTCCTCCAAGTGGGCCCAGAGACTGAGAGGTCAGCCACTACAATGAGGCCTCCTTGTCCGACGGCCTGGAGATGGATGAGTTCATCCAGCAGCCAGCCCAGAACTCCCAGGTGAGACTTTGAGACAACTCACAGAATGGCTGTCTGCGCCTCCTCTTCCCACAAGAATCCATGGTGGCTGAATTTACAAAAGCGTCCTCTGATTTCCCGTTCCCAGGGGGGAAGGGCTACATGCTGTATAGTGGTTCTATATTCATGTGCGACAGGGCCCGAGCAGGTACCGTGATGAAGAGTAAGGCAACGGGAGGTGTGGGGACTCTTCTGAAGGGAGGGCTGCCGGCCCCAGGGGCAGCCCCTGGCAGACCCCAGCAGGCGGTTGCTTTGTGAGTCTACACACCTGGGTTGGTGGCATCCTCTGATTTTTCACAAGAAGCCAGATGCCCAGATTTTAATGTGAAAATCTCCTGGTTTTTAAATGTGGGGGCTGAATGAAGCCTTCCATGGGTCCAGTTCAGCCAGGCTGCTTATCATCTCTGACCCTGTGCGTTGACCTCTACGCACGGTGGGCTTTTGTGCGAAGGGACTCTACCTTCCGTGTCCCCTCTACCCTTCACCACTCCTGGCATAGTGCACAGCGTTGATGTCAGTTATGGTTTTCAAATTTAGACACCAGGTTACCTCCTTAATAGTCATCCCACGTCCTTTTTCTTCTTAGTTATTCCTTTTTGTGTCCTTCTCCTTGTTTCTTGAAGTTCTCCAGACAGGAAGAGGGAAGAGGAAGCAAGCACAGGAGTCAGTAATGGCTCTTTTCTGACCACACCCCCCCTTCTCTGGAAGACCACGTGAGTAAAGCCCCTTTCCATATCTTATCGTTTGCATTGCCAGGGCATTGCCAAGATGCCAGGGGCTTAGGAGTAAAGAGGGGAGGCATCTCAAGTTCGGGTCCAGAAGGCCTCTCTCTCTCGAGATAAGGCAGTGCCAAGCAGTTAAAGGCATGCCCCGCCCATTTCCATACCGCCCCTCGCCCCCCCCCCGCCCCCCCGCGCCCCCCCCCTCCCCTGCCCTGCTCCCAGCTCTCACTCCCACTGTCTTTGGAAGCGCCAGCCTTTCCTGGGGCTTGTTCTGGAATGAGGGCCCACTGCCTCCTCATGCTCTCCCCATTCGACCAGACACTTTGTCTTTGGCGGCAGGCACTGAGGTCCGGAAGAAAACCAGGCTGCGTCTGCCCAAGTCCTCAGAGCCTTGAAGTAGAATTCAGTTGGGTAACTGGCCACTTGGAGGCTACCAGGAAGCCTGTCTGGTTTTCAGTGTTGGAGTATTTGTTTCTGAGGAAGTCACAGATTGACTTCTGTCCACAAGGAAACAGATCCTGACCACTTCTTTAACTAATGCCCTGGAGCCAACATTTGGAGAACTATAAAATAGCTATAAAAGATGTTCAAGTACTTTTTAAGGAATTGAAAGAAGACAGCTATGTGTTCAGGAAATGAATGGAGAAACACTCAGTGAGGGAAGACTTGCTTCCACTTGTGCAAAAGCCGGGACATGCAGCGGAAGTCTGCGTGTTTGTACACTCGTGGCCTTCCCGTGAGGAGCTCCGGCACGGCTGGTGCTGCCACAGTCTCTGCTTTCCTGGTAAAAATACAGGAAGGACAACTTCCTGTCAAACACTCTAACTTGGTAGGTGAAGCAGAGGATGCCGGTGCCAGGTTTTCCGGCCGTCAGAGAGAGCCAGCACACGGCACATGCTTTTTAACGGTTTTGTCCACCCAGTCTTGGAGCTTGTGTACTAATTCAGATTTCTGCACCTAAGGGGCCAACACAGACATTTCAAATTTCTCTGTAGGGGACAGGGGACAGCCTGATCCCCACTTTGAGGATATGAGGTATTCAGAGACTGTGCTTTATATCTGAGGGCACCCACTTTGCCTCCATATTTTGCTTTGGGCAGTATACACTGACCTACATATACCTGCAAATATATCTACATCTACCCCTATACATCTATCTGTCTATTGGTTGCTTGATCTATCTATCTGTCTCAGTATATTATATACACTCATATGAGATCATGCAATACACACTATTGGATAACTTTTTAAAACTGAACATATCAGCCTGGCTGGTGTGGCTCAGTGGTTGAGCGTGGACCTATGAACCAAGGGGTCACGGTTCGATTCCCCGTCAGGGCACATGCCCAGGTGGTAGGCTTGATCCCCAGTGTGGGGTGTACAGGAGGCAGCCGATCAATGATTCTTTCTCATCATTGATGTTTCTATCTCTCTCTCCTCTTCCCTCCCTCTCTGCAATCAACAAAAATATATTTTAAAAGAAAGAAAATCTGTGTTTAAAAAAAAGAAAACTGAACATGTCATGGGTACCTTCGCATGTCAGTTTCTTCTACTATGGATAGCCTACTCAGTTATTTGTAATAACTAATGCATCATATTCCAATAGCCTACTTTTACAGCCCCCTATTGCTATGGGATGGACTCACCGCGGTGGGGTCCTGCGGGGGAACTGGAAGGCTCCTGCAGGTCACGGCCGCTGTTTCCCAGATGGTCTCTTTCTATTCCTACTCACCAGCAGGGCTAGCGCGGCCAAACGTTCACTCTGCCTGTAGGTTTTGTCTTGTGCTTTTTATGTTTTGTTTAAGAAATCTTCTCCCCGCAGTCATGACGTTGTGTTCCTATGTTTGCTTGTTTTACTGGCCCTGGTCAGGTCAGGCATCCGCCAATTCTATGGAGACCTGTGTGCCCGCAGCGACAGCTCCCAGCCACCCTCTAACTGGAAGCACACTGGGTGGCTGCGAGCAGGCTGGTCCCCGGGGGAAGAGGTTGTATCTGTGAGCTATTGCGTTCAGCTGCACGGGACAAAAACGGGAAAAGCAGCGGCTTAACCAAAGTAGGGCAGTGATTCTCAGCGTTGCTGTGCAGCGGGCTCATGCCGGCTGCCCCCTCTCGATGACACCAGAATCTTAGAGGTGAGATCCAGGCAGCAATCAGGTGTAAAGCTCCTCTGGTGAGTCCAGTGGGCAGCCCACGCTGGGAACCCCGGCGAGGGGGTGGGCTGTGCCCTTACATGGCGAGAAATCTGAAGTGAGGCACTGCAAGGCCAGGGGGGCAGCTTCCCCAGCCTTAGGAACTCAGGCTGCTCCGAGCCCTCGCTCTACTGTTCCTGGGGCGAGGTCTCTGTCCTCACATTCATAAAATTACTGCGCAAGCTCAGCCATCAGGTCCACATTCCACACAACAGGAAGGAGGAAGCGCTGAGGGTAAAAGGCTTACTTCATAATTTCTGCTTCACTCCCACCAGCAGGCACTTCATCAGATGGCCGCCTATATGTGTACGGGGGCTGGGGAGTGTGTTGTAATTCGGTCGGGCACTCTGCCATTCCCAGAAGAACGGAGAACTAAGTCGGGTAGGCAATTACCTGTTTCTGCCACACGAGTGCTTGTTAAACAAACACCAACGGTTGCCCCTCGGAGGCCCTTTCACATCCCTGGAGCCCGTCAGTGTACAGAGGCAGAAACGGCTGCGCCATACAATCTAATTATAAAGAAAATAAAAGCGTGTTTTCCAAAAAGATCAGGACAGACAGGGCGTTTCATTTTTGCACATAAGCTGCGGGCTTCCGTTTAAAGAGACATATTTCTTTTCCCGTACATTTTTTATTGCATAGGCCCTTTATGGTTTAAAATCATACTTTTCCAAGTGGCCTGAGGAAAAAGAAGCAGGTGTTTTTGAGGGGAAGTATGCATGAGGTCATGCTGGGGAGGCAGGCGCTGTCTGCTCGCAGCCAGCTGTGCGAGGCAGGCGAAGGCGGCTGGGACTCCTCCGGTACAGTGGGTGGTGCTCCCACCACTGCTCCCCAGCCCTTCTCTCAGGTCCACTGACTTGTGATGCTGGCTGACGCCCAGTGTTTGCCTGTTTCTTGGTTTCGATCTCTCACAGAGCCCAGAAGTATCCCTGTCTGTGCTGAAGCTAGATCGCGGGGGGTTCTGGAACACTTTGCCGAAAGGCTGCATCATGAGGGCTTGTCCTAATGAGGGGACAGGAGAGAGGAGGGAAATGCCATGCAGTTACTGAAAGGCAGGAGCCGACTCCGCCGGGGGAGGGGCAGAAGCTGAGCCTCTGTCACTGTGAACTAGAGGGTACTAGCTTTTAGGCCAGTGGTTCTCAACCTTCCTAATGCCGTGACCCTTTAACACAGCTCCTCATGTTGTGGTGACCCCCAGCCATACAATTATTGTCGTTGCTACTTCATAACTGCAATTTTGCTACTGTTATGAATCATGTAAATATCTGATATGCAGGATGTATTTTCATTTACAAATTGAACATAATTAAAGCATAGTGATTAATCACAAAAACAATATGTAATTATATATGTGTTTTCCGATGGTCTTAGGCGACCCCTGTGAAAGGGTCGTTCGACCCCCAAAGGGGTCGCGACCCACAGGTTGAGAATCGCTGTTTTAGGGGAACATGGGGAGGGGAAGGTGTATGTTGGAGAAAGACGATGAGTTCCGTTGCAGGAGGGGGAAAGGAGGGGAAATGAGCCCTAACATCCACCCAGAGGGAGCCGCTGTGGGCTGGCTGTGTGTGGGACAGTGGGGGCTCAACCCCATAACGATCTGAAAGCCGCCCTGGTGCGGCTGCTCTGCTGGCTTGCCCGGAGGGCTGCTGGGGCAGAGGTGGGAATGGAGGACCGTGCAGGTAGAAGGGTGGAGCACTCTGAGACAAAGGGCTGGACCTCAGGCCACTTACTAGTCAGTGCATGGACTCCAAACCTGCAGGGGCTCAGAGCAGTGAGGCGCAGGCCCAGCAGGGGGGCGGGCAGGGGATGCAGGCTGAGAGGGAGGGCTGGGTTTGGGAGCTCCTGGGTGCTGGGGAACACTGCTCATCTGGGAAGTATGATGATAACACTGGAGTCTCCCGTTGTTACCGGCATTAGGTTCCTGTGTTCCCCGAGAGAGAAATCGAGAGGAAGCCCCAGAGAAATGCCCAGGCAGATCTTATGTGGCCTGTGCTTGAGCACAAGGGAGGCAGCGCAGAGGAAAGGGGGTGGGGGGGGGTGGGGGGAGGTCTGAACTGGCTGGGGCTGGCTCTGTGAGAAGCTGGGGACAAAGCAGGCTTGTGAGAAAAGGCGGACTTTTTGAAAAAGACAGGCTTGTGGAATTTTCAGTTACAGTTGACATTCAATCTTATGTTAGTTTCAGGTGTACAACATAGTGATTAGGCATTTATATAACTTACAGAGTGATCCCCCAATAAACCTCGTACCCAAAGGACACCAGCCGTGGTTATTACAATATTATGGACTGTATTCCCTGTGCTGTGCTTTACATCCTCGTCACTAGCTACCGATTTGTACTTCTTAATCCCTTCACATTTTTCATCCACTGCCTTCCCCCACCCTTCTGGCAACTCTCAAAATGTTCTCTGTATCTCTGAGTTCATTTCTGTTTGGTTTGTCCGTTTATTTTGTTTTTTAAATTCCACAATTAAGAGAAATCATGTGGCATTTGTCTTTCTCTGACTTATTTCACTTAGCAGAATACCTTCTAAGTTCAAGCATATTGTCCCAAATGGCAAGAATTCCTTCTTTTTTTTTTTTTATGCGTAATACTGTATATTTTTATGTAAAAAAAAAAAAGTAAATGTTTTTGTATTTTCCTTAAGTCATTCAATTTAATTATACAAATAAAGTGGCCTCAAAACATAATATAGCTCCGAGCCAAATGCAAAGGATGATCACTGAGCAGAAAGAACGTCTCTCTCTTGCTTATGAAATTTAACTCTGCCCAAAAAACCTTGAACAGTTTGGGAGAGACCGTTATTTTTGCAAAATGTGCTTTTTGTTTCTTGGCCTATGTGTAGGGCCATTTAGGCAGCAGCCGTGTTTCGCACAGTAAGTATTTTGTGGAAAGTTATTTTTGCAGGACACTCCTCTAGTGTTTTCCCGTTCCCGCGTCCCTGTTGGCAGCAAGATGGAATGTGTGAAGATGGGATGGTTACCGGCTGCAGCTCACACGCTGCGAGCTTCCATGATAAAAAGAAGTGGACAAACCCTAAAAAGGACCAGCACCAGCCATGTCACTGATACAGACATGGGCTTTATTTTGTAGGATCTGTCGGAGGCAGGCAGACATGAGTAGAGCAAGGCTCAGGTGCAGAAGGCCACCAGGTGGAAAGCTCCCAGTGCCCACGCACCATCAACTGTAGGGTGGGACCCTGCCCCCAGGTGACTTTCCTCCCCGAGCACATCACTGGCCATGCAGCTTGGGCCCCTGACCTTTCCTTCCTAGAGATAACATCTAGGCCTCAGCTGTATTTCAGCTCCAGGCCCAGATAAGCAACAAAACCAGCCTCAGGACCAGCTGCATTGAATAATGACCCCCTGCCCTGGTGCTGGCCAGTCAGTGAAGACCACAACCCTGAATGGACACATCTGGAAAGCTGCTGAATATTCTATTGAGATATTTCCCTGGGACCTCCCCCAAAATCACTCTTAAAACCTTTAGGATGGAGGACCCAGCACACTCACCCTCCTGGGAACACAACCATCCCCCCCCCATAACCCCCCTCACACTGCCCCCCCCCCCACCCCTCACACTCCCCCAGGCACAGTTACCAGTAGCTTCCTCACTCCCAAGCTCCAGAGTCCTTCCTTTACCTCTAAAACTTGTTTCCTAAGCCCATTTCTTCTAGGAATTACTTTTTCTACCTCTGTAATTTACCCAATAGATGTTCTCTTACAGTTTGGGTCTTGCTCTGAATTCTTTCCTAGCCAGAACCCAAGTACCAAGGTTGCTGAACCCGGGTTTGGTCTGACCGCACCAGTCAGGTGACCCCTGGTGCCGTTTCTGCCGCCCACAGCTCCAAGAGGCTTCTCCTGAGGCGATCTTCTTGCTTTCCTCGCGGGTCAAGAGGGGGTCTGTGGAGCTGCTTTCCTTTTCCATGTTTCTCCTCTAATTGTCCCTCATGTGTGGATGAATGCGTTCATTTGAACACATTCCTTAAATCACTTGTGCGCCAGACCTCATCAACATTTGCTTCTGGGTATAGACAGTGTAAGAAGAGTGGAAGTAGGAGATGGGGGTGGGGAGGGGGAGAGAAAGAAAATGAGTCGTGTGCTCAGTGGCAGGAAGGATTCTGCAAACTCAGACTGACCCCTCAGGAAAAGGCCTGAAGTGGGCTGCACCCTGTGCCCAGGTTAGTTGCCCTCGCCCTCACCCTGAACTGGGCTCTAGGGTGCGGCCTCCCCTGCTGCTTCCGTCCTCTCTCTCAGCACCCTGTCTCCTCCCCCTCGGGCTCTCTTGGGTGCAGTGCAAAGACTCAGGATATTGAGTTAACTCAGACGTAACCTTGGCCAAGCCACTCTGCTGCTCCTGGTGGTGGCTCCTTTTTATGTAAAAGAAAGCATTTGACCAGAGGGGCTTTGGGGTTCCTCTTGGGTCAAGCCCCCATTCTAGGCTTCTGTGGGGTGTTGGCAGGTTTTTCAGCTCTCCTACGTAACTGTTTGAAGTAAGTGATGTTGAACTTAGCCTGTGTCATTCTCTAACATGAGCCCTTCTATAAGTCAAGGAAAGCTTTCTACGCTTGTGGTCCGTTTCTGCAAAGTTCCTAGGACTCCTTTTATATCTTTGCATTGTGCTTCAGAGCACAGACGCAGAGCACGGAGCAAGTTGCCCAGGCTGAATCCTCAGGTACTTCCCAGCTGCGTGAATGTAGGCAAGTCATTTAATGTCTCTGTAAAACAGGCAAAATGAGGGGTTCGACCTTTTAGGGCCATTGTGAAGATTAGATTAATATGTATAAAGTTCACAGTATGATGGCTGGCAGAGTGCAAATGTTCTGGGAATGCTAGCTATATTGACCATTATTTCACTCTTATTTATACCAAGCTGGCAAATCCAAAAGGGAGTGCTCAGAAAGATGTAGCCAATTGGGGGGAAGGGGTTAGGGTCCATCCATTAGATTCCCTTTTTCTCAATCTTCGAATGTTGGTGATCTTAAAAGTAAAACCAGAAAGCCTTCATTCGCTCCACTCTGCAAAGGTGTCGCCCAAGCTCCCCGTCTTCACTGCCTTCCACCCACCCGTCCTTAGCAAATGGCCACATGGTCTTTCACCAAAATCGCTCCACCGAAGTGGCCCTCGTGAAGGTGGCCAGGGCCTAGTCGGTAAACCCCCACTGCGTCTACCCCCCTCTCATCCCTCTCCATCTTGCTGGTGTCACCTGCTCTTTCTCTCATTTCCCACTCCTGTCAGAGTAACATCTCCCTGTCTCTTAACAACTCTAACCAGTAGAGCCCAAACGAAGTCATCCTCCTCCCATCTCCAGCGCTGTGGTTGCTGGTTCAGTTGGGAATGCGGCCAGCCCCCTCACTGGGCTCCAATCCCAACGCAGCGTTCGCCCTCCTCTCGCCGGTCCCCTCAGCCACCCTAGTTGAACTGATTAGCTCTTGCTCAAGTGATCCACTCTCCTTTCCTTCCACCCATTGTGCAGGCTCTGGCCTTTCATTCCCCAAAAATGTCCATGGACGTGACATGGTCTGCTGAAAAAAAGTCCCAACTCCTTATCTAATCACCAAAGCCTCCCTAACACATCTGAGAAAACTGATGCTAAACCCCAATCTCGGTGCAACCTCATTTCTCCCTATGCCTCTGCCCTTATCCTGTCCACTCCAGATAAACCGAAGATCCCTGTCCAGTTGTGCGTGTCACCAGACAATGGTAAGCACTCAATACAGGTCTGTTGACCAGGAGAGAAATGACCTGTAGTCACATAGCAACTGTGACGTGTGCTACAATTCACGAGGCAGGGTGTTAGCGTGTCTAAACATTCGCTCTTCTCAGCAGCGTCTATGATGGCTCGCCTTGGTGTTTGTGAGAGGAAGAAGTTGGCACACGCGCTTTCACTGCAAGGCTGACGCTTTCGCTTGAGAGGAGAATCATCTCCCGTTGCCGGGCAGAGGGTGCTTTCATTATGACACAGTCATTTGACAGACACTACGTGTCATGTCCCTTTATAGGAGCGCGATGAAATGATAAATTGTAAGCGCCGTTTGGTGATGAAAGAGGACTTTTTTTTTTTACACTCTTATCAGATTTTTCTAATAAAAGCTCAATTCTCATCTCAGGCAAGTTCTTTTGGGCACTTTCCCGGTACAATGGCAATTTATTTTTCTATTAGCTGCGAGCAGTTTTTTTTTTGTTTTTTTTTTTCTTTCTTTCAGTACAAGCCCTGGTGCCAAACCCACATCCTGCTAGAAGTTTCAGAGACCAACTCCCCCAAATTTCTGATGATCGCTTTGTGTGTCATTGTTAAATGGCAGGATAAATGTGGCTAATGCGGTAGGATTCAGACTGGAAAGTTAGGAAGCTGATAAAAAGTAGTCCCATACAGGCAATTCCAATGAATGCCAAAAGGCAAGATGACTTATCTGTGTGAGCTCATGTTTTGGGTTTGGGGAAAATGAATGGAACTATTAAATTATAATCATTATTAGAAATAGACCATTTTTTTTTTGCCCTCTACATAATGATTTTAGAATCTGCATCAGTGTCAGACATTTATCAAACGTTGGCCTGGCTGGGTCGCTGGCTACCCTGATGAGGCCAGGCAGTTTGGCCTCCCTATCCCTTCAATGCATGCCAATTGTCTTAAATTCAAGTTTCAGAATGAAAATAAGTGTAATTCCCTACTTTTTTTCCAACTAATGGGTGACAGGAGTGTGGAATAATAGAGTACATGACATAAACCATAGATAATCTAAAAAGCGTGTATATGTCTTTGATTCCAGAATGTTTAAGTTTTGTCTTTGAATCTGCATATGTGATCTTGTAAGAGCTCATGGTCTGTCATAAAAACATTTAAGTTCTATTTATGAAGACCCGGCGGCCTTCCTCAAATCCCTGACCCCTCTGCTCTGCCCTGCAGAGTCATTTGATGGTAAGTTTTGAGAAGAGCAGGAACCCACCCTTGCAGCCTCACGGACAAGTCCAGCCCGTCTGTCCCTGACCTGCCAGCAGCAGGCACGCCTGTGGTCCCATAGCAGCTCAGCCCCAAGAACAGCTCCAGCACCGGCCTCACTGGAGCCTCAGCTGCTCGGTCTCAGCTTCTCCCCCAGCCTGCTGCTTCTCACCCTTCCATGGACTCCCTTCCCGCTACTTTGCTCTCCACTTTTTGGCTTCCTCTTTGCTTATGGCTTCTGCCTCGTCCAGTCTCTGTCTTTCTGCTTCTGCCCCGACACTGAATGAGATGACCTGTCTTTGTTTTAAAGAAGAGATTTCTCGAGTTCTGTTGGCCTCAGTCCAGGCTGAATCATGGCCATGGGGGATGGTATGCCAGCCAGTCTGTACGTGGCTAGCCATCTTTGAGTCGGCAGCTCATGGGTGTGAATCAGAACTTTTGATTAACTATCTGTCAATCTCTACGTGTATGTATCATTTGCTTAATAACAGGAAAATGATTATGCAGGACATTTAACTTGCTTGGTATGCAAACACTTTAAGTAACAAAGAGTCCTTGGGAGAAAAACCAACAGGAACCAAATGTTCCCAGTCATGAAAGGATGGGGCAACTGTTCAGTTGGTGAAAGAAGTCAACCTCTGAGGAAAGCCTGGCCGGCTGGCTGGCTGGACGATGGCTCAAGGCTATGAACCAGGCCGCGTGGCCCAGAGG
This sequence comes from Myotis nattereri, assembly GCF_964212035.1. NCBI lineage: Eukaryota > Metazoa > Chordata > Mammalia > Chiroptera > Vespertilionidae > Myotis > Myotis nattereri. The sequence goes on from NC_138085.1 coordinate 21,901,851, forward strand.
AAGAGGAAAGGGAACCTGCTGACACAAGACTTGCGCTCCTCTAAATGAGGCCTCTGTGTTTGTAACTCAACTGCGTTCAGGGTCTTTGTACCTCTCTTACGATTATTCTCGTGCCCCCACCCCCTCTCCTGGGAATAACTTGCTGACATCCCCCTTACCTCCAGGATAAGATCTGAACTTTACCCTCCATTCCCTTCCCGTATAGACCCAGCGGCAGGTCAGTCTCACAGACCCCATCAATAAGCATTTGTTAAGGACACAGCAAATGGCTGTCCAGAAAATTTTTGGAGAATTTTTTTAAAAATTAATTTTATAAATAATTCTGTGGAGTTGTCTTGGACTATTTTATTTTTTAATTTTTAAAAAAAATACTACAATTTTTAAAAAATGTATTGAGAGAGAGAGAGAGAAATGATTTGTTGTTCCCTTTATTATGCATGCATTAGTTGATTCTTGTATGTGCCCTGAAGGGACGATGCTGTAACCAACTAAGCAACCTGGCCAGGGCTGGAACGTTTTACTGATATGTCCAAGAGTTTATACTCAGAGGATAGTCAGGTTTCTTATGCTATTTCTACCTTCCCAGACTCCAAATATAGAGGCTGACTTGAACAAGTCTATTGAATTGAGTGTTCAGAATTCTGGAAGATCTTTTCTCTGAAGGGACACTTTGGTTCTCACTACAGTTCATTTCTGAAGTGACATGGCATTTTCAGTTGCATCTGAGACATTAATATTAGAACCTTCATTTGATGAAGAGAACTAACTGCCTTTCTCTACTCTCCTTTATCTCAAGCCTTGTGATTTGATCCTAGACCAATGTGAAATTTAAAGTTGAAAGACAAACCAAAGCAATCAGCAAATATTGGCTAAGCACCTTTCGTAGAGGTATGTAGGTGGGCCTTATAGAAGCAACTCAGTTAAACTTTTCTTGTTACTTCTCACCTGAGGATATTTTTTTCCATTGCTTGGTTGCCTCCTGCACTTGCACTGACTGGGAATCCCAGAATTGAAGACATGACCCTTCAGTGTGCTGGCTGACCCTCTAACCACTGAGCCAAACTGGCTAGGGTTCAGTTAAAATTTTTTGATAATCATAACACAACCTCGTTTTTTTGCATTCAGGTAAAAACAATACAGCAACTCTCTAGTTAGTGTCAATGAATGAGGACTCCTCTACTCTTTTTTTGTTGTTGTTGATGTTGTTGTTAATCCTCACCCAAGGGTATTTTTCCATTGATTTTTAGGGAGAGTAGAAGAGAGAGGGAAAGACAAACAGAAACATAAATGTGAGAGAAACACATTGATTGGTTGCCTCCTGTACGAGCCCTGACCAGGGCCCAGGCCGGGGAGGAGCCTGCAATCGAGGTATGTGCCCTTGACCAGAATCAAACCCGGGACCCTTTGGTCCGCAGGCTGACACTCTATCTACTGAGCCAAACTGGCTAGGGCAGGACTCCTCTACTCCTGAATTTTTTTTGTTATAACATTGTTTTCTATTCAGAAATCTTCAGTGCTTTCCTCTCGCCAGAGCCTGAGGTCCAATCTCTCCTGGTTCCCATGATCTACCATATTTCCCATGGTGCCCCTGTGCACTGCCTGCTGCCCAGGTGCTATGAACACTGAATGTGTGCTCCTTCTCTTGTAATGCTTAGCTCCTTTTCCCTTCACCTGCCCAAATCCTGCACCTGTTCTTCAAGGCTCAGAGCAAGTGTGTCCTCTTCTACAAAGTCCTCCTTCTTACCGTCAACGAACACTTGCAGAGTAGCTCCCATGGACCCCCACACGATGATGAATAAGGTGGTCCCTGCTCAAGCAGCAGAACAGCTGAGTGAATGAGGCAATTACATTGGTGCTACCCAGCTTTTCCACTTAATAAAACACCAAGAAAATGATAATATTCATCATGGTCTGCAAGGCTGCTTGCAGCTAGAGGGTTCCTGTTGCCTCAGATCAGACCCAGCCACTCCAAAGGCTGAGAGGTGCTGAAGAGTATCCTTCCTCTAATCAATACCAGCTTTGAAACTCAAGGGGATGGTACAGGGTGATCAATCCACTGGTAAAACAGAGACAGTGTGGTGGGTCCTTCTCTGGTTTGTTAAGGGCAGGCTTCCTGGGGAAGTGGCATCAAGCTGAATCCGGAAGGACCTTCGCTAGCCAGGGGGATGGAGGATGGGCATGGGGAGTCGTGTGCACTTCATGGGAGGGAGGGAGGGGTGCAGCATGGCATGGCTCCGTTTGGGGGCAGAGGAAAGAACATGGCTCTAATGGGGAGCAGGCATGAGGTGAGGAGGGTCCCAGGTGTTCCTCCAAGCAGACGGTGGACTCCTGGAGGGTGGAGGCCACATTTTATAATTTGTCTTCTAACCTGCTGCTTACTGAAGGGCTCGACACAGCATCATTGATAGAAAATTTCTATTTGCTGTGTAACAATGCTGTGATGGCTGCCACCCTACTGTGAACAGTTTCTCTTAAGAGCGATGTGAATGTGAAAGGTGTTTTCTAGAGTTTAAGTTCCACTGGGGTGGCTTACCATCTCCCTTTCCTCATGTTTCCAGGACAAGCTTCTGGTTTCACTTGAGATAATGCCTAGCATGGTTTTAATTCCGACACTGGGTTGGTTATTTACTCATTTTCTCTGGCCCCGCGTGTTGCTGCCGTTCTATGGGCTGCCCTGGGATGCTGGAGCTGCCTGTGAGCTAGTTCCTGGCTTTCTGTTGGCATCTGCCAATAGGGGGCACTGGTTGGAGATCAGAAGGCAGAGGAAGGAGAGAAGCTTCTGGCTTCTGCCTCCAACAGCGTGGCAGTTGCTGGAGTTTGTTGGCAACAGGTGCAGGTGCAGAGGGACTGGGGGATTCCGGGCTCCAGCCCCCCCAGGCCCAGGTGACATTTTTTCAGGGGTCTAGAACCAATAGCAACAGTCCTTCAATAATGTGCATCAGCAGGTGCAGGCTCAAGGGGTTCATCCAGGGCCATTAACAGCCTCTGGTCTTTGGGTTACTGTCCAGCTTCCTCTTTGCCTTTTGCCCACTTCTTTCTTCTTTCAGCCCTCTGGCACCTTTGCAACCAATCTCCTGTATCATATGTAATACTCCCTCTGTCCATAATATCTACAATACCTTCTTTTTTCCTTCCCTTCCCTTCCCTTCCCTTCCCTTTCCTTCCCTTCCCTTCCCTTTTCAATCCTTTCTTTTCCTTTTTCCTTCCTTCCTTCCTTCCTTCCTTCCTTCCTTCCTTCCTTCCTTCCTTTCTTCCTGCCTTCCCTCCTTCCTTCCTCTCTCTCTCTCTCTCTCTTCCTTTCTCTCTCTTCTCTCTCCCCACCCCCCTCCCCACACTGGTCCCTAGCTAATACAGGCACCTACTTGGAGGGGTATGCTCAGTTGCTATAAAAGAGAGTAAAGAAATACTGTGGCTATGAAAATGGTGACATATATTATGTTGTCCTGATACCCATAACTCCAAATGGCCTAATATTTGACAGACATGGTCCTGGGTGCTTATTTGAGCAAAGATCTTTATCCTGCTTGAAATGTACTGATCGAGTAGCACAATTAAAATGTTTGGATTGATTTTATGCATGGATGGATTTCAGATGCAGGGCTGTTGATCCAACATCTTCTACAAGTACCAAATTCACAGAGGAAGAAAAAGACAAGAAAAAGGTCTCCAGGAGAAACCAAGATGGCGGCATAGGTAAACACCAGAGTTTGCTGCCTCGCACAACCACTTCAAAAATACAACTAAAAGACGGAACGGACATCACCCAGAACCACAGGAAGGCTGGCTGAGGGGAAATTCTACAACTAGAAGGAAAGAGAAAAGCATACAGAGACTCAGAGGAGGCGCAGTGTGGAAAATACAAAGGTGCGGAGGTGCATGCGGAGCGGGCTGGCAGCTGAGGGCGCGGTTGTCTGTTTCAATCCGGAGGGAGTCTCAGGCTCTGAGCTCCAGTTCCGGGCAAGTCTCTGAGGACCCAGACTCAAACGGGAGAAGCGGGACTGTCTGGCACCAGTCGGAACTCGAGGGCAGCTTTCTCTCCGAGGTTTGCAGCGGTTGCTGGGACTCTGAGAGGCAGAGCCTCTGGGGATGGGACTGAGAGCAGCCATAACTGCTCGCTCCGCCCGCCCTGTAGATCCCCTGGGACCCGCCCTGCCCAAGCCCTGCACAGAGGCATTTGTGGGATAGCCTTAGGCAAAGGCTAGATTAGCACCTCCCTAGAGGCCAGAAGTTCTCCCACTGCAGACACAGCTGATTCTCACAGCCAGTTGGCCTGGAGGTCAAATCCCCCCCAGTATTACCTACAACAATCAAGGCTTAACTACAACAAGACTGCGCACAAAGACCACAAGGGGGTGCACCAAGAAAGCATAAAAAATGCGGAGACAAAGAAACAGGACAAAAATGACAGAAATGGAGGATATAGAGTTCAAAACCACACTTTTAAGGTCTCTCAAGAACTGTCTAGAAGCTGCCGATAAACTTTATAAGGCCCTCGAAAAGACTGGTGAGACCGCCAATAAATATAGTGAGATCTTCAAGAAATCTAATGAGACCCTCGATGTTGTGATAAAGAACCAACTAGAAATTAAGCATACACTGAATGAAATAAAGCATATTATACAGACTCCCAACAGCAGACCAGAGGAGCACAAGAATCAAGTCAAAGATTTGAAATGCGAAGAAGCAAAAAACACCCAACCAGAAAAGCAAAATGAAAAAAGAATCTGAAAATACGAAGATAGTGTAAGGAGCCTCTGGGACAGCTTCAAGCGTACCAATATCCGAATTATAGGGGTGCCAGAAGATGAGAGAGAACAAGATATTGAAAACCTATTTGAAGAAATCATGACAGAAAACTTCCCCTACCTGGTGAAAGAAATAGACTTACAAGTCCAGGAAGCACAGAGAACCCCAAACAAAAGGAATCCAAAGAGGACCACACCAAGACACATCACCATTAAAATGCCAAGGGCAAAAGACAAAGAGAGAATCTTAAAAGCAGCAAGAGAAAGAAACTCAGTTACCTACAAGGGAATACCCATACGACTGTCAGCTGATTTCTCAACAGAAACTTTGCAAGCCAGAAGGGAGTGGCAAGAAATATTCAAAGTGATGAATAGCAAGAACCTACAACCAAGATTACTTTATCCAGCAAAGCTATCATTCAGAATTGAAGGTTAGCTAAAGAGCTTCACAGATAAGGAGAAGCTAAAGGAGTTCATCACCACCAAACCAGTATTATATGAAATGCTGAAAGGTATCCTTTAAGAAGAGGAAGAAGATAAAGGTAAAGATACAAATTATGAACAACAAATACGCATCTATGAACAAATGAATCTAAGAATCAAGTGAATAAATAATCTGGTGAACAGAATGAACTGGTGATTATAATAGAATCAGGGACATAGAAAGGGAATGGACTGACTATTCTTGGAGGGGAAATGGGTGTGGGAGATGCAGGAAGAGACTGGACAAAAATCGTGTACCTATGGATGAGGACAGTGGGTGGGGAGTGAGGGCGGAGAGTGGGGTGGGAACTGGGAGGAGGGGAGTTATGGGGGGAAAAACGAGGAACAAATGTAATAATCTGAACAATAACGATTTAATAAAAAAAAAAAAAAGGTCTCCAAAGCTCTGTAATTCTCAGGCACACAATTCTCTCCCACTGTGCCTTCAGAGTATACATCTATATAATAAAAGCCTAAGCGACCGTTATGGCAGAATGACCGGTTGCTATTATACGCACTGACCACCAGGGGCAGACGCTCAACGCAGGAGCTGCCCTCTGGTGGTCAATGTGCTACCATGGGGTAGGGTGGGGGTGGTGGCTGCTCAACCAGAAGCCAGGCTCATGTTGGTTGGCGAGCGCAGCAGCGGTGGTGGGAGCCTCTCCCGCCTCTGCAGCAGCGCTAAGGAGCAGTAAGCTGAATGGTAAGGAGCCTACCACTAAGGAGCAGCGAGCCAAGTGTAAGGAGCGAGGGATCCTAGATTGTGAGAGGGATGTCTGAATGCTGGCTTAGGCCCAATCCCCCTGTTTGGGCCTGAGCCAGCAGGTGGACAACCCCCAGGGGTCCCGGACTGTGAGTGGGTGCAGGCCGGGCCGAGGGACCCCTCCCCAGTGCACCAATTTTGTGCACCAGGCCTCTAGTCAAATATAATAAATTCAGTGAATTAGCTTTAAAGGTGTGGCTAAGCCACTTAGAAGGAAAGTGTGATCCCTCCAAGTCTCCTGAACTATTTTGGCGGAAACATTTCCTGTCATCAGGTATGGCTGGTGGTTCTAACAATGCTAGGAAGGGAGCCTGTTCCTAGTAAGATAGTTGGATTCTCTTATGTTTTGGTGTTTTTCTTGAAAAATTTTAGTGATGTCTCAGATGGACAACACTGGCTACACACTTCAGTATGATAAACTCGTATCCTATATAATAAAAGGCGAATATACAAATAGATAGACCAGTGGAATGACTGGTTGCTATTATGCGCACTGACCACCAGGAGCCAGAGCTGCCCCCTAGTGGTAAGTGCGCTCCCACAAGTGGGGTGCCACTTAGCCAGAAGCTGGGTTCACGGCTGGCGAGTGCAGCGGTGGTGGCAGGAGCCTCTCCCACCTCCGCGGCAGCACTAAGGATGTCCAACTGATGGCTTAGGCCCACGCGGCTAACAGGCCTAAACCGTCAGGTGGACATCCCAAGAAGGATCCCAGACTGCGAGAGGGCACAGGCTGGGCTGAGGGACGCCCCCTCTCCTCAAGTGCACGAATTTTATGCACCAGGACTCTAGTAAATCCATAATTTCGTAGCCACATAGCCTGGCTTTTGTCTGCATAACCAGATAGGCACATCTACCCCAAAAGTGTGCATGTGAATGAATGGGAAAATCATCTTTCAAGGGTTCTCTCACATAGAGATGAGCAAAGGTGGGGGAGGGAGTATAAACATAAAAAATAAAAATAATGCAGCTCTTTGCTTTTCTTCTTCTGAATGAACCTTACTTTCCACCTAGAGTTGAATATTAAATGTGGTGGTTGGTTCTATTTGAATTCTCTAATTAATTTCTTAGACTACATGTGCCCTATACATCAGAAATAGGTTGAACACTGTATCTGAAACACCCTGAAACTAACAAAGTGTTAATGGAGAGTTACCACCCATCCTGATCCTAGTTTTGCTATGGCTGCTAGACTACAGTGATAGAGTACGCTGCTCATGTAAAGTGAGAGGGTTCCTACAACCTCTAAATAAGCAATTCTAAAAAGCCAGGAAGAACCTCTTGATGTCTCGAAGCCTTTACGATGAAAAACGATCCACTTGAGATAGTAGCCAAGAAACCAAAATCACATTATAAACACTCATAGATGATGCAAGTTGGACTGTTAACACACAGCGGGGGCACAAGTAGAAGAGAACTGAAGATCTTGGGCTTGATTTCTTAGAAGTCGATTGCTGTGGTCATGGCCCCACCAACAACTGCTCACCATCAAAAGCGATAAAAGGAAAAAATAAGCTTCTGTGTGTACTCTGCTTTTAGCTCAGATGTCCCTTCCAGGAAACCTTCCCTGCCCCGAGATCTGAATGATAGCCCCATCCTATCGTCTGTCCTAGAATCTTAGGCTCATGGCACTCTCTTATGGTTTAATTCCCTACCTGCGTCTCTCACTCGTCTGTGAGCATACCATGGTCAGAAACCAGCGGCCTCTGCACATCACAGGCACTCAGAAAAGGTTTGTGGAATGCACAGTCACCACAGAGCATGGACAGAACATGGGATTCATAGGATGAAGATACAGAACTTCTTACCCAAGCACTTCCCCCATTTCCACTGATTATGTGAATTAAAGGCCTGGAGAAGACAAAATGAGAAACTGCAAGAGTAGAGAAGAAACTAAAAGAGAATAATAGAAAAGGAGAATCCTTGTGGAAAAGAAGAGGAAAATAAGTAGATTAGACTCAGTGGGGTTTGGAACAATTGCCTTTGATGGTTTATTAAACAAAGACCATACATTTGGTTGGAAAATCCAGGATTGTGTAACCTGCAAAGGTAGGATGAATGATCAACCAATCTTACCCATCCTTGGAGGCTTGTATTCCAGGCCATTCCAGTTTCAGGACAACAAACGGAAACCCAGACTTTCCTGAGCTAAAATGTGAATGATTTGTGACAAGTGTAGCTGTGTCACCAGATTTCTTCCCAAACCTGCCCGTCTGCTGCCAGATAGAGTAGAAACAAATGATCAAAAAGGCCCCAAAAGGAAGGCAGTTGCGGCTTTTTTTCTGCCTTTTTTTGTCTTCTGCTGTGGGTTTTGCCATAATCAGCATCCAGAGGGAATTCCTGCTGTCTTCCTGAAGGGTCCCATTACAAGTGTATTTGAAGCTTGTCCTTCCAGGCTTCCGTTCTCCTCTGACATATACCTCTGTTTTAGCATGTCTGTGAATGCTTTCATTTCCTTCTCTCACTAAAAGAAAAAAAATGGAAATGGTGGAAATATATATTTTAATATTCGTCGACTCAACAAAAGCTTGTCAGTTGCTAAAGATGGGAGCCGAGCGGTAGTGTGGTGGGGACTTTGAAATCAAACAGCCCTGGATTTGAATGCCAGTTGGATCATTGACTAGCTGCCTAAATGACCATTTGTACCTGCCAAAATGAATCCCTCAGGGCCCCAGTTTCTGCCTTTGTAAAATACCTGTGCTATCAGGGCTTTTGGCCAATCCCGTGGCCATGGCTGGTGGCTTTCTCCATCATTGTCACATGGCAGCGCTTTCTTCATCTGCAAGGAGTTCGTTTGTCTGTTGTTAAGAGCATGGTATAACAAGATCTAGGCAAGATATGTCAAACAATGAATCAAAGGTTGTATCCTGGAATGGTCTCCGTCTTTATTGCTTACATCTGCACATGAAATCCGTTGCCAGCTTGCCACTAGGAAATGTCTTTGTCACAGAGTACAGGAAATCTTGCTCCCAGCCTCTCAAAAACAGGCAGAAGAGTTGTCATTTGATGTCATGTTTATGGTACCAAATAGTGGATAAACCTCTTTTTGTCTGCTCCCCTGAATCAGAGGGTGTGGGAAACTGATATAGGGTTAAGCCTCGGACTGACCTGTTGGCAAAGTCACAAACAAGTCCCAGCTTAGAGGGCACAGTCCTCTTAGCATAATTAGGCTTGACCTTATAACACTCCCTAGATCTTATCTGGGAAGCTAATGGGCTGAGGGAAGTGCAGGAAGTGTAACTATGGTCAAAACAAGTAAAACTCACAAGAACTGTGTAACTATGGTGACCACTGCCCTGTTTACCTCTGACTATAAAAGGTTGGTATGGCCTGAGCACCAGTGGAAGTCCTTCCTCCTGAGTTGGACTTACTCACCTGGCCCCCAATATTCCCAAATTATCTCGTGTCTTTTCTTTTTCATTTGCCTGCAGCTCCTCTTCCAGATACCGAACCCTGAACCACACCAGACGTGGAGGGAAACATTTACCAACAGAGGGGAATGACAGAAGGAGAATCCATATCTCTTCCTGAACCTTTAAAACAGTTCGACAGTCGTGGAGAGGAATCTCACCATGGGAGAGTTGAGAAACCATGCATGTATTATTAATTACTTTCATCTTGAGACAAAATAAAGGAACTTTGCTGGGAAAAAACCGTTCTGATTGATGGTTGTCTCTTAGCGTTTTGAATCTTTGAATTACTGTTTTCTGAAAAGAGCCTATTTATTTGGGAGCTTGGCAAGAGCAAGGATGTTTTGTTGATCTTGGGCCCCCTACCTCCCTGTAAATATTAACTTGCAGGGTGGTTGTAAGGATTATTATAGTTGGTTAAAATAACACATCTCTGGTGTTTGAATCCAGATCTAAGACCAGCTGTGTGGCCTTGGGCAAACTCTCTGAGCTCATTACAATCTTGGCATCTTCCCTGGTCTATGGTAAGTATTCAAACTATGATGTACCCAACGGTAGTCACCATTAACGCAAGTCATAGTCCACGTGGATACGAAGGAAAAACAGGGAAGACCACGCAGGCTTTCTACAGATGATCATCTCTTTGGTTCCGAAGTAAACCTCAAGCCTTGTGAAACCGTGATCCATTGAGGACATGGGCCTCAGGCGAGAGGGGCAAAACGGCGTGGAGCAGGGTAAAAGCCACAGGCTTTATCACCGAAATGATCTGCAACTAAATTCTAGTTATATTTCTTGTTCGTTCCTGGTTGAATAAGCCCGTCCTTCTCCCTGGGCCCCGGTCTCCTCACCGGTAAGTTGGTGATAAGGATGCCTGTGGCTGGGGTGCCGCGTGGGTCAGAGACAGTGGCGAGGTGCCGGAAGCGCGGGGCCTCGGAGGATACGGTTGGCTCCGGGCGAGATCCACCCGGACCCGTCCCCGGGAGCACGACCCAGGCAGGACGGCCGGGGACCTCGGCTGGGCAGGGGGTTCCCGGGTGGCGCGCCGAGGGCTCGGGGCCTTCGGTCTGAGCTGCCTCTGCACGCGCCGGAGGATTAAAGCCAGATGTGGCGGCGGGGCGGCGGGGAGACCCACGCTCTGCGGGTCGGGGACCAGAGCACCGGACGCCGCTCCGCACCCCGCGGCAACAATAAGGACGGGGGGGAGGGGGCGTGCAGATCTCACGAGAGTTATATAGGCGGCGAGACCGCGCCCCTAAGTGACAGCCCGGTGGGCCACTGGCGCGAGCGCCTCGGCCGCCGGGGGGCGCCCAGGGAGCGGCGCGCGGCCCCGGCGGCCAATGGCTGGCGGGGTCGCGGGCGGGGCGGCGGCGCTCCAGCGGCGGGGGCGGGGTCTCGGCGGGAGGCGGGGCGCCCGGCAGCGGCGGCGGCGGCGGCAGCGGCGGCGGCCACAGCAGCCTCGGCGGCGGCCGCGGATGGAGCGGCCAAGGTGAGGGGCTCGCGGCGGCCCCCGGGGGCGGGCGGCCTGGGGCGGGCGGCGCCGGGCGGCTGCGCGGAGAGGCGCGGGGCTGAGGGGCGGCGGCGGCGGCTGGGCTCCGAGGCGCGGGGTCGCGGCAGATCCACCTGCTGATAACGGAACCGCCCGCGCTGCGGCCCGGCCGGGAGCTCGCGCGCCCGGGGCTGCTGCGGGGCCGGGCGGGGCGGGGTGGGCCGCGGGGCGCGGGCTGGGCGCCCTAGCCGCTCTGCCAGCCCCGCGCCGCCGCCGCCGCCGCCGCTTCCCCTCGGTGCTGCGCGCTCTCGGGTGGCGGGCCGGGCTCCTGGTGCGTCCCCAACACGGTCCGGCGCGGCGAGGTTGGTCGACTTTGGGGGAAAGTGGAGGAAAGAGTGGCTCTGGGGGGTGCAGAGAGGGAGCGAGAGTTGTCTGTGGACGGAGCGGGGCTGCCCGAGGACCCGCGCCCGGCGTTTCCACGGGGCGGCGGGGCAGGTGGGGTGGGGGCGCGGCGGTCCAGGGCCCGGGGAGGGGCTGCTCCGGCCGTGGAGAGGGGCCGTGCAGCCGCGGTAGCGAATTTTCCTGCGAAGTGGTCGGGTGTCAAGGAGCAGCCCAGCGTCCCCTCCCCCCTCCCCCCGCCCCACCTAAGGATGAAGCTGCGCGCGGGACCCTCAGGTGGCGTCCAGGTGATCGCCCCGGGCGCACCAGGTGTGTCCGAGGGCGAGCGTCCAGCGGCAGGCATCCCGCTCCGCGCCCGCCCTTCTTTCTCGCTGCGTGTTCCCCGGAGCCCGTTCATTGCTTACAACCCAGATTGCGAAATGGGAGCAGGCAGTGCTTCCCGTAGAGTTTGCTGTTGCGCTTTTGCTGTTGGACGGATTCCGCTATAAGACAGTGACAACGCTGTTGGTTGGAGTGTAGAACCTAGATTTAGGATCAAATAATATGCGTTGTGTGGTGTATGCTTCCTTTTCTGGATGTTTTAAAAACTAGTTTCACCAACCAGGGTACCGTGGCGTTGGTTTCTTTAGCTCACGCGTGTAAGTCTGAAAATGCACTGGATGATGAAAGTATATAAGCTGTATTAAAAAAAAAAAAAGAATCCTTTTATAAATGTAAAATAAGTGAATTTTAACATAACTGCTGTGAGTTTACATCTTGGATTTCATGATTGCGCCTTTCTCTTTAGGCGCAGTCATGTTCAGCAGCAGTGTTCTCAGCCATAGAACATTGAATTTTTCAGAGAACACCTTAAAATAATTCATTATCTAATAATAAAATACAGGACTGCAGCCCTTGAAGATCTGTTAATAAAACACTTTTTTTTTTTTCAGCCTAAGATCTACAGTTGAAAGTTCCATTCATTTTGGTCAGGATGGAGAAAATGACTAGTAGTTTTAGCCACTCCTTTTTTGTTGTTAAGGATGCAAATGTGTAAAATGATAGTCTCAGAATAAAATTTTTGTGAATGTGGACATTTTAAAATATAGGTCACATTGTCTCCTACTTGAGGCAGTTGGTCAATCCGGAGGGTTTGGCCAGCCCATGAACTGCCTCCTCTGGTTATGAGTGCCAAGATCATTTGCCCGTGTCCGGAGCCTTCACTTACGCTGTGCAGTTAAACTTCACGAGTTCAGAAACCCTAATTAAAAATGTGTGACTACATCCTCCCTGTGTGAAATGCTCTTGTAGTTCTCTTGCAGAATTTCAGGTCTTATTTGTTAGTAGAATTCATTATAAATATCTTCTTTAAACCAGAGCTTAATAACTTCCCAGAAACAATATTTAATATTCCTTGTTTTTCAAGAAAATATATATATATATATATATATATATATATAGTCTACTTTGCTTTTAGAATTCATTCACTTTTGTCCCTACCCATTTATACTGAATTTTATCATATGAGCTTTATTTGTATTTGTAATAAAACTAGTTTTAATTATCCTTTATTTTATGATTTTTCTGCTTTTCTACTTCACCATAATGATTAATTGAGTGTTTACTCTAACCTCTGCATTTTTAGATCTTTTACCAGGACAAATCCTTCCTGCAGTTAGGTAGAGCTAAGTATATAGCAACAAAAAGTAATACACATTTTTATATGATGTCATACCAGGATTAAAATTAGAAGTTATATACTTCACTTCTCTTTTTTTCATCAGAACTCATTATTGAGTGCTTATTGATATAAGGCAAGATATTAGACACTTGACGGAAATTAGTTGAAATTATAGACTACCGCCATGAAGATTTTAAATGCTGCACTCTGGACATGGGCATGTATGACGTTAACTTGTCTTACTATAGAAGGTGAATAACTGAGTTTGGAAAACAGTGATAACTTGTAAGTGAGAGTATCTTTGGAGTTCCTTGTTTTCAGATAGTCAGAGTAAGCAAGGAAGTGGCTGTGGTGGTAGTGGTGGGAGTGTGGTTAGTTCTTTGCTTCTAGAATATTATACCACAGTTAGAGCTGCTGGCCAGGGAGGATTAACAGGCATGCCTGAGAGTGTGGGCGTGCACGTGCTTACGCACCACTAGGGGAGGGGTTGGCCAAAGACTACAGGAAGTGAGAAATTTCTTCCAAGTTTTAAGTTTAAACGGTGAGATTTCTTATGAATTTTGCAGCTTATTTCGTAATCGATCCATGTTTGTCAGAGAATATAAAATGTTTTTAAATTCACACTTCAACTGTTGGGTAAAAATTAACACCTTGGGAACATTCTTTATGTAACCTGAGACTTGGGAGTATCCCTGGCACTTCTCTTCCTCCCTAGGTAGGTGCAGGTGGCTGAGTTTGAGAGGCAAAGGGTCTGGTAGGCAAGAAAGAGCATAGACTTTGGAGTCATACAAATTAGGGCTGCCTTTGGGTTCATTTCCTTGTGTGTAAAATAGGGTTTATAATGCCTGCCTCATAGGATTTTGTGAAGATTTAAAACATAGAATGGCCGAAGCACATAGGAAACACTCAGTGAGTTGTGTGTCTATCGTGATTACTAATACTACGCCCTAGTGATCTTTTTTCACTAGAAGAAATTGCTAGTAATGTTCACTTTTACGAAGTAGCTGAGATGGTAGTTTCAGAATTGCCTATAAATGGCCGCTTTAATCAGCCCTATCCTTCTACTGAGGGTATTGTCCCTTGGGCTTGGCAGGCCTTTTTGGAGGTGCATTAACTCACCCCACTAGAGTGTAATTTAGTATATTGTGAAGTGCATCTTGTGGTCCCCCTGAGGCCACCAGGAATCAAGGCACATCTGAGTGCTCGACATGCCCCCAGGGAATGAGACCTGCTATGCAGAGAGTGGTTTGAACCAGTGGCTGGCTGTAGGTTTTTTTGTTTGGTTTTATTTTTAATACAGTTAACATTTATTGAGAACCTATTATGTGCTAGCCAGCGGTTCTCAACCTGTGGGTCGCGACCCCTTTGGCAGTCAAACGATCCTTTCACAGGGGTCGCCTAAGACCATCCTGCATATCAGATATTTACATTACAATTCTTAACAGTAGCAACATTACAGTGATGAATTAGCAACAAAAATAATTTTATGGTTGGGTCACAACATGAGGAACTGTATTTAAAGGGCCAGAAGGTTGAGAACCACTGTGCTAGGCAGTTATGCTCAAGTACTTTTAAGGACTTCATTTGATTCCATTTTTTTTTCAACAGTTTTATTAGGTGGGTGGTGATCACCTGGTTTTCCGGAGTTTAAAGCAATGATAAGTAATGGGTTCTCAGTCATACAATATCCTGGTTGGATGGCTGCATTTTTTTTAAACCCCTAAACAGCCCTAATTTACATCCTGGGAGTATGTTAATCACAGGAAATACTACATTTATTCTCTGATGATGGTACATAGCAATAATAACTGTACCCTTTTTATGATTTATGGTAACATGTGAAAGGAGACAGGACAGGTTGCATTTTATGAATGAAAAGGTAAGGCTGAAGAGAAACCAAGATGGCATAGGTAAACACCGGAAATTGCTGCCTCGCACAACCACTTCAAAAATACAACTAAAAGACAAAACGGACATCATCCAGAACCACTGGAAGGCTGGCTGAGGGGAAACTCTACAACTAGAAGGAAAGAGAAAAGCACACTGACACTCAGAGGAGGTGCGGAAGTAAAGTGTAGAGGTACGGAGTGCACTCGGAAAGGGCTGGCAACTGAGGATGCAGTTGTCTTTTTCAATCCGGAGGGAGACACTGCTCCTGACTGCTCTGAACTCCAGTTCTGAGTGAGTCTCTGGGGACCCAGACTCATACGGGGAGAAACTGGACTGTCTTTCTCTCAGAGGTTCTTGCAGCAATTACCGCAGGACACTGAGACCTGGGGCCTCTTAAGGCAGGGCTGAGGATCAGCCATAGCTGTTTGCTCCGCCCTGTTGATTCCCTGAGACCCACCCCACCCAAGCTGTGCGCAGAGGCTTTTACATGTGAATAGCCTGGCCCTTTGCAATCTAAAATTACCTAACAAACTGCAGCTGGGTCAGAGAGACCCAGAACATCCAAAAGAAGGCCCAAAGCCCCGCAGCAGCTTGCATTGCTTCACAGCTGGGCCTCATCTGGGCACCTCCAAACCCCAAACAAAGAAGAGGAGTCTGCAGATCTCTCCATAGCTCCTGCTGGGTAGCCTCAGGCAGAGGCTAAATTAGCACCTCCTTAGAGATTCAAGAGCCAGTGTACCCAGTGGTCAGAGTGGGATCATCCAGATTATAACTCCTCAGATCCATAAGGGACACACTCAGGGGGCAGACTCAGTGAGCACCAAAGCCCCACTGAAGCAAGTCTTGCCCCAGAAGGGTGTCTGTCTCCTGCACAGAAGTTCTCCCACTGCAAACACAGCTAATTCTCACAGCCAATTGGCCTGGAGGTCAATTCCTCCCAGTGATAACCTACAACAATCAAGGCTTAACTACAACAAGACTGTGCACAAAGCCCACAAAGGGGTGCACCAAGAGTATCCACCTCAGGTAATTGGGGAGGCTGAGCCACTGGGCCCTATAGGACACCTAGCACAGAAAGCCACTCTATCAACACAGGGAAGCATAAAAAATGCGGAGACAAAGAAACAGGTCACAAATGACAGAAATGGAGGAAAGCAAACTACTGGATATAGAGTTCAAAACCACGGTTATAAGGTTTTTCAAGAATTTTCTAGAAACCGCCGATAAATTTAGTGAGACCCTCCATAAATCTAGTGAGACCCTCGAGGATATGAAAAAGGACCAACTAGAAATTAAGCATACACTGACTGAAATAAAGAATATTATACAGACATCCAACAGCAGACTAGAGGATCGCAAGAATCAAGTCAAAGTTTTGAAATATGAAGAAGCTAAAAACATCCAATCGAAAAAACAAAAAGAAAAAACAATCCAAAAATACGAAGATAGTATAAGGAGCCTCTGGGACAACTTCAAGTGTACCAACATTCAAATTATGGGGTTGCCAGAAGAAGAGAGAGAGCAAGATATTGAAAACCTATTTGAAGAAATAATGACAGAAAACTTCCCCTATCTGGTGAAAGAAATAGACTTACAAGTCCAGGAAGCGCAGAGAACCCCAAACAAGAGGAATCCAAAGAGGACCACACCAAGACACATCATCATTAAAATGCCAAGGGCAAAAGACAAAGAGAGAATCTTAAAAGCAGCAAGAGAAAGAAACTCAGTTACCTACAAAGGAGTACCCATACGACTGTCAGCTGATTTTTCAACAAACTATGCAGGCCAGAAGGGAGCAGCAAGAAATATTCAAAGTGATGAATAGCAAGAACCTACAACCAAGTTTACTTAACCCAGCAAAGCTATCATTCAGAATTGAAGGTCAGATAAAGAGCTTCACAGATAAGAAAAAGCTAAATGTTTCATCACCACCAAACCAGTATTATATGAAATGCTGAAAGGTATCCTTTAAGAAGAGGAAGAAGAAGAAAAAGGTAAAGATACAAATTATGAACAACAAACACGCATCTATCAACAAGTGAATCTAAAAATCAAGTGAATAAATAATCTGATGAACAGAATAAACTGGTGAATATAATAGAATCAGGGGCATAGAAAGGGAGTGGACTGACAATTCTCGGGGGGGAAAGGGGTGTTGGTGCGGGAAGAGACTGGAAAAAAATTGTACACCTATGGATGAGGACATGGGGGGGGGTAAGGGCAGAGGGTGGGGTGGGAACCAGGTGGAGGGGAGCTATGGGGGGGGGAGAGGAACAACTGTAATAATCTGAACAATAAAGATTTAATTTAAAAAAAGAAAAGAAAAGAAAGGGTAAGGCCTATATAAGGGGCATACCTTCCCGTGTAAATAATGATGGAGCCAGTCTAGGACCCAGGCTTTTGATGTTGTAGTCTGTCACTTCACTTAATGTTTTTTAGAACAGCTGTTGTGCTGTACTAGTGAAGATTGTGTTACTCAGGAACCATTGTGTGATCATTAGAGTTCTCAGCATGGAATCTGGCTTATTGTATATTTAATGAACCCACAACTTCCCTCCTTAAATAAGTAATCATAACTTTCTTTTCACAGACAAAACCAAACCAACAAGGAGGGAATAGTTTGATGCTTTTTCCCCTGAAGAAAAGAAGCCTATAATCCTAGTATATGAATGAGTGGTTTAGGTGTGGGAATAATCTTCATAGATACAGGTTAGCCCCACCAAAAGTCTATTTGTAATGGTGACCAATAAATGAAGAAACCAATATTTTGCATTACTGAACAAGTTTTTCCTTCCTGTTTTCCTCTTGGATAGGAAGAAAACCTGAGACATCAACCTATGAAGACTGTGAAGATAATTCTGAATAGCAGGAGTGACTGGTGTTGCTGTCAAACTTATTCTGCAGAGCATCTGAAATGAGCCTCTCTTATTGATTGTTTTCATTGACCCAGAGCCAGGAGTACTGAATTCAGTTGACTTCGTAAATGTATGAACCAGTGTGATGGTGAAATGAGATGAGGCTCCGAAATGGAACTGTAGCCACCGTTTTAGCATTTATCACTTCATTCCTTACTTTATCTTGGTATACTACATGGCAAAATGGGAAAGGTAAGGAAAAATACTTCTAAAAATATGCATGAAATATCTTAGGCTTTGTGCTTTGTTAATGGTGCATAACTCCTTAGGTTAAATACCCCAGCAGTCTGCATGTTGCATGCTGTCTGACAGTTTCTTTCTGACATAAAAATGAAACAGTATTCTTGGACACAGGAGACAGACTTTCTAATTTGAATGGGGTTTGTTTTGGTTTTGGTTTCTTATAATTGCACTTGGAGAAACAGATACTGATCAGTGGTTTATATTATACATGACAGCCAAGTGGTGTAGTAAATACTTTTGTTTTGGCACATTATTTTTATTACTAAACATCATAAATGTTTAATGAGCATCCTTGTACTGGATGTTGTATAAAATGCCTAAGAGAACTCATTCAGTGACTCCATGAAATTTACATGCTGATTATACTAATGATTTGGTGCTCTGTAGTTAATGATTTAAACTGCATGTGTTAACAGATTGCTCTTTAGACAAAAGTATTTATGAAGTAGATGAGAAATTCTGTTTAGAAAACTTAAAAAAATTTTTTTTAATTAATTGTATTAGACTGTTGAACTGTGTTTTAAAGGAAGGTTATTTGTTCAGTGATTGGAACTATATTCAGAGATAATTAAATTTTTTAAGAGAAATTATTTGGCGTTAATTCCTACCCATACTTTTTACCTTATAATAATCTAAGGAATGTTGAGGGCAAGAAAGATGGATGTGTTGAGATAAATGCATATTTGGTTTGTTAGAGTCTAATTAGAGCAGTCATCATCACCTGGTTATTTGATAATGCTGTTGCTGGCATTATTTTATTGACTTTTACAAAGATAACTGAAAAGATGGGTTCATGACTTACTTTTTTTCTGATGTGTGTATATAGATATGTATATTTATGTATTTATACATCTCTGTGAGATATGTATAAAATAAGCTAATATAAGTGAAGAACATATGCTCTGTGCTTGAACAAATATGGTGTTATCTTTCTCTTCTGTGTACTGGGTTCTAATTTGGGGGGGAACTCTTTGGGGACAAATGAATGAAAAACTTGAAGACCTTTCTTCTTTGTGAACTAATTTAAGTATTTTTTATTTTATTTATTTAAATTCTTTATTGTTTGAGTATTACATAAGTTTCCTTCCCCCCCCCCCCCAATTAACCTCTCCCCTGCTGTCCCACCACCCAGCACATGCCCTCACCCCTCTACTGTCTGTGTCCATTGGTTATGCTCATATATGTGCATACAAATCTTCTGGTTGATCTCTTACCACTACTGCCTCACCATAGGTTCACCATCACTGTCCTAGGAGGTGTATGGGTAAAGATATTGCTACGAGATATTTTGCTGCCTGGTATTTTGCTGCTTGTGGATTCCTCTAAGGTTTTTATGGTTTCCTGTCTTACATTTAAGTCCTTTATCCATTTTGAGTTTATTTTTGTGTATGGTGTAAGTTGGTGGTCTAGTTTCATTTTTTTTCATGTATCTGTCCAATTTTCCCAACACCATTTATTGAAGAGACTGACTTGACTCCATTGTATGTTCTTGCCTCCTTTGTCAAATATTAATTGAGCATAATGGCTTGGGTCGATTCCTGGGTTCTTTGTTCTGTTCCATTGGTCTAGGTCTGTTCTTATGTCAGTACCAGGCAATTTTGAGAACAGTGACTTTGTAGTATGATCAATATCTGGTATTGTGAGCCCTCAAACTTTGTTCTTTCTTAGGATTACTGTGGCTGTTTGGGGTCTTTTTTATTCCATGTGAATTTTTGGAGAGTTTGTTCTAGGTCTGAAATATGCTGTTGGTATCTTAATGGGGATTGCATTAAATCTATAGATTGCTTTGGGGAGAATGGACATTTTAATGATGTTGATTCTACCAATATCATGAACATGGTATATTCTTCCATTTGTTTATGTCTTCCTCTATCTCTTTTTTCAACGTCCTATAGTTTTCTGACTACAGGTCTTTTACCTCCTCAGTTAAGTTTATTTCTTGGTATCTTAATTTTTTTGTTGCAGTGGTATATGGGATTATTTTTTAGTTTCTCTTTCTGTGAGTTCATTGTTGGTGTATAAAAAAGCCATAGAATTCTGGGTGTTAATTTTGTATCCTTCTACATTGCCGAATTCATTTATTAAGTCTAGTAGCTTTTTGATGGAGTCTTTAGGATTTTCTATGTACACTGTCATGTTATCTGTGAATAATGACAGTTTTACTTCTTTTCCAATTTAGATGCCTTTTATTTTTTCTTCTTGTCTGATTGCTGTGGCTAGCACTTCCAGAACTATGTCGAACAGGGGTGGTGAAAGTGGGCATCCATGTCTTGTTCCTGTTCTTAGGGGAAATGTTTTTAGTTTTTTTCCATTGAGTACAGTGTTGGCTGTAGGTTTGCATATAAGGCTTTTATTATGTTGCGATATGATCCCTCTATTCCCACTTTGCTGAGAGTTTTTATCAGGAAAGTGTGTTGGATGCCCCCTATTTGGGATATTTAGGTTCTCGTGGTATAGTTGGGTATTGAGGGTTATTGTCCCGTTCGTGGATGGAGTCTCCTCTCAGGGTATCTGATTATGTGGCTCGCTCTGTACCACATTGACCAAACAGCATAAAGTATAACTCAACAAAAAGCAACACAAAGGAAACAAAACATGAATGTACTCACAACACCAATAACCCCAACATAAGTGACCACCAAAGAAAAGAGAATTAGGAGAGAGAAAAGAGAGCAAAAATGTTATCGAGAAAAGAAAAAACGGTAAGAGAGAAAAGAAAAAGGAAGAAAAAAAACACATGGGGAGAAAAAAACACAGAACAAACAGATAAACCAAAAAAATGCAAACAACAAACACCCAGAAAAAAAGGGGAAAGGGCCAGAATCTGTAAAAGCAGAGCTTATGTACAGAAAGTAAGGTTAAGGAATTTAATGAATATGGGGAGGATCTCGGTTCAGTATAGAGGAGGTATGAAGAGAATGAGTGGATAAGAAGAAAAAAAAGAAAATTTAAAAACTAAAATAAAATAACCATAAAAATACAAATTGAATGAAGAAAAAATGCTATAAAAATAATAAAATAAAGAAAAAAATTGCAAATAAAAGGTTAAAAAAAATAAAAAAGTGAAGTATTGTTTGTTTCAGCTGAGTTTTAATGCCCCATGGAGGCTGGTTTAAGATCCCATTCTTTGGATCAATCTGCCACTTCTCAGTTTCCTGTGAGGTAGTCGGCACCATGTTGAAATTCCAAGTGAACCACTGCTCCTCTGTTTGTGTCTATCTCCACAGCCTTGACTGCAAGCAGGTGGGACCAGTCTGCCCACCTAGCCTGTCTGCCTGCTTTCAGTCTTAATCTCTCAAGCTATTTCTGACATGGCTGTAGGTAGGGAGGGTGCTGGATTGCTTTCTGGGACTGAACGGCCTCTCTTCAACCCATTCCCTGAGGACTCTGGGGCTATTCAGAGTTTTTGTGTCCTTTGTACCACTCAGAGTGTAGTCTGGGTGTGACTGTATTACCTTTCTTGAGGCTGCTGGGCGGGGCTGGTTTTTAGGAGAAAAATGGCTGCTTGGTCCGGAGGGTCAGGAATGTCTCAGTGGTGGATTCCTATTCACCTCTCCCTGACCCGCTCTCCTCCACAGCCTCTCCCCAGACTTCACAAGTCTGCACCTCCACCTGCACCTCGGCCATTGGTGAGTGTTTGTATTTGAAAGGTCCTCTGAACTGGGTTTAGTGAGTAAAAGCAAAGGCCAAATAGAGGCAAAACAACTGCACAACTGCTGGTTTCTCTCCCCCTGGCACCACATGGCTCAAGCAGCTCTTCAGGCCTCCACTCTGGGCTCAACCTCTGGCGGCTGTGGACTTAGATCTAGAATCCCCTACCTCCAGCAGCCCTGAGGACTCCTTTCCACAGTCAGATGTTATGCCTTTCCCCAAGGGACGTGGACTTGGTGCCGTGCAGCTTTCTTCTGACCCTCTAGCTCGAGGTCTCCCAGCTCTCTCCAGCCCAGATTCCCGATCCTCCCTTCTCCAGGCGTCCTCTGCCCTTCCAGACTGCGAATTGTCTTGCCAGCTGTGTCTACTTCACCAATTTCGGGTGGATGTTACTCGATTTAGATACTTCTCTCTGCTCCAGGATAAGGCTCGGGACACGTTTGCCTTTTTGGCACCATTTTTTTTCCTGCATGATCTAATTTATTTTAAATTTTATTTTTCAATTGTACCAAAGGAAGGAGATTTATGTAGAGAGAATGGTGAATAGTTAATTTAATTCAGCTGTTGATTGTCCCTGATATAAACAAAACAGATGACTGCTCTTTTAAGTCTACTTATGAAATAAAGGAATTAACCATATGAAGGGTATATAGATTTTTAAAAAATCATGAAACTTACCTATTCAGAGAGGTATAGTAATGGAGAAACTTGACCCTTCTTCTTACTGTGTCTTATTTAAGGGATTAAAGGTTTTTGAAATCTCTGTTCCATTGATTTTGTTTCTTATATGAAGGTACTATAGGCATTTTTTTATTAAGCTGTCTTTAGACTCAAAATTAATTTTAAAAATATAGGATACTTTCACCATGTGGTTTAGGTACACACACACAAAGTCTCTGCTCTTTGATGCTCACTCTTTGAACAGCTCTTTAATGCTTACGTGCATACTCTTCTGCTCTGTTTTGCTGCTTAGTGTTGTGTCCAGACTCTTTCCGGTATCAACAGAGACCTGTTATAGTTATATAAAATCTCCTGTGTTGTAATGCTATTGTTTATGTAATCGCCCTAACTGCTGAGCATTTGTATTCTTTCTAGATTGTTCTGGCAGTCAAACAACTTGGATTTTCCTGAGCAGACCTGATTTCAGATATTCCAGTACACCCATTAACCATGTGCTGTGATTTTTATATTTGAAAGCATGGTTTCCTTACTCATTGACATTGCTGGACTAATAGTTTTTATTTTTCCTTCGTCCATTGGACTCTTTTATGTATCTATCCTATGCCTAGCACTGTATTATATGTTAGGAATACAAGAAGGAATAAGAAACTTCACACCTTTGAGAAGCTAAAGGGTTGATAGGGGAAAATGCCTGTAAAAAAAATATGATACCTTCAGATTGGTTGAGAAAGAAGCAATGAACAATGCTGGGCTTGTACACTTACACGCATACCACATGTTGTATATTCTCTCTTTTAATCCTCATAATAACCATGGGAAGTACTATTATTAGCTCCTTTATATAGGTGAAAAAAGCAATGCAGAGTGGCTGAGGAACTCGGCATGGTCATATGTTAAGTGGTAGAGTGAAGTTTGACGTTTAATCTCTGCAGATTCCAGAGATAGTGCTCCTTGCTACTGGTCTGTTGACCAGAAGAGCAGAGACAGAGACTATACTAATTTTTGAGACAGTCACAGAGGAAGAGTCAATGTGAAGGCGATTCCAGGTAGAGGAGGGGCAATGAGTATGTCAGGTAGACAGCTGCAAGTGCAGCCTTGGTGTTCTGAAAGGGTGCGGAGTATTTGTGCTTCGGAATTGTGAGATGCTCATTGTGATTGGCACATGGGGTTCCTAGACTGTCTCAAGGTTTAGCTGGTAATCACACTTTCTAGGAGTATATCTAGGTTGTCATAGGTCCTCCTTTACCACTTGGAAGAATACATGAGCTGCTCCATGGGATTGGTATAAATGTGGGAGGATGTTAGGAACCCAACCAGGGAAGCTGGAGTTCTGACCAGAGTACCAGTTCCAGGGTATACAGGATTCCCATATAAAAATGAGCAGAATTCCAAGTATTTGGCATGGACAGGTTGAGACAGCTGAAAGCAGGTATTGTGAAAGTGGGACAGGAGTAATTTACATGTCTCACTTGCTGGCGGGGTAGGACTCCTAATGACCCTCCACCTTTGGTCAGGCACAATCCACAAAATCCCATTGAATTTTCTTAGCACTCTTGTTGAAAATCAGTTGATCATAGATTATAGATGTATTTTTGGACTTCCTGTTCCATTGATCTTCCTTGTGCTAATATCACACTGTCTTTTTTTACTGAGGTAAAATTGCTTTATCACATTATGTAAGTTTCAGGTGTACAACATTGTAATTTGGTACTTGTATGCGCTCTAAGTGATTACCACAATAGGTCTAGCTACCATCCATTGCCATACAATTGACCCCCTCCACCAATTTTGGTAACTCCCAAGCCCCTTTCCCTCTGATAACCACCATTCTGTTCTCTGTAACCATGAGTTTATTTTTATTTTGTTTGTTTTGGTTTTTAGATTCCATATATAAGTGAAATCATATGGTATTTGTCTTTGTCTGACTTACTTCAGTTAACATAATACCTCAAGGTTATCACAAATGTCAAGCTTTCCTTCTTTTTATAGTTGTGTAGTATTCCGTTTACAGATACCCATATATCCATCAATGGACACTTAGGTAGTTTTCATATTGGCTGGCTATTGTAAATACTGCTTCAATGAACATTGAGGTGCATACAGTAGATACACTTACTGTGGGAGATATGTTCCGAGACCTCCAGTGGATGCCTGAGACTGCGGATAGTACCAAACTCTCTCTCTATATAATGTCTTTTTCCTATACATACATGCCCCTATGATAAAGTTTAATTTGTAAATTAGGCATATTAGGAGTGAGCAACAACAGTAATGAATAAAATAGGACAATTATAACAGCATATGATAACAAAAGTTATGTGAATGTGGTCTCTCTTAAAATATCTTATTAGGCTGTATTCACCCTTCTTTTTCTTATGATGATATAAGATGATAACATGTCTATGTGATGAGATGAAGTGAGGTGAATGGCACAGGCGTTGTAAAATAGTTTGAAACAGGGAGCATGATATCTACAGCTTTGTGATTTTTCCCCTTCAAGAATTGGGAATTTGGGATCTTTAGTGGTTCCATACAAATTTTAGAATCATTTGTTCTAATTCTGTGAAAAATGCCTTTAGAATATTGGTAGGATTTGCACTAAATCTGTAGATTGCTTTAGGATTTACACTCAATCTTTAGATTGCTTTAGACATTTTAACAATATTAATTCTTACATCCATGAGCACAGAATATCTTTCCATTTATTTGTGTCTTCAATTACTTTCATTATGTTTTATAGTTTTCTGTGTACCAGTCTTTCACCTCCTTAGTTAAAGGTATTTTTAGGTATTTTATTCTTTTTGGTGCAATTGTAAATGAGATTCTTTTTAATTTTTCTTCCTGGTAGTTCATTATTGGTGTATAGAAATGCCACAGATTTCTGTATATTGAGTTTGTATAACTTTTCTGAATACATTAATTCTAACAGGTTTTTTGGTGTATTTTTTTGTGTGGAGTTTTCAGGGTTTTCTATATATAGTATCAGGGCATCTGAAAATAATGACAGTTTTACTTCCTTTTTAAAATTTGGATGCTTTTTCTTTTTCTTGCTGTACTAATTGTTGTACTATGTTGGATAATAATGGTGAGAGTGGGCATCTTTGTTTTGTTCCTGACATTAGAGGAAAAGCTTTCAGCTTTTCACCATTGAGTGTGATGTTAACTGTGGGTTTGTCATATATGGCCTTTATTATAATAATGAAGTATGTTTCTTATACTTACTTATTGAGATTTTTTAAAAAATCATAAATGGATGTTGAATTTTGCCAGATGCTTCTTCTGCATCTATGGATGAGTTTTATCCTCCTTTTGTTTATGTGGTGTATCACGTTGACTGATTTGCAAATGTTGAATAATCTTTTTACCCCTGGAATAAATCCTACTTGATCATGGTATATGATCCTTATAATGTACAGTTAGTCGAATTAGGTTTGCTAATATTATGTTGAAGGTTTTTGCATCTATGTTTATCAGGGATATTGGCTTGTGATTTTCTTCCGCTTTGATAGTATCTTTTTTCTAGTTTTGTTATCAGTGTAATGCTGTCCTTGTAGAATGAGTTTTGAAGCATTCCCCCCTCTTCAGTTTTTTTGGAAGAATTTGAGAAGAACAGGTATTAAATCCTCTTTAATATTTGGTAGATTTGACCATTGAAGCCCTCTGGTCCTGGACTTTTGTTTGTTGGGAGGTTTTTATTTTATTTTATTGCTGATTCAATCTTTTTAGTTCAGTTGGTCTATTTAAATTTTATATTTTTTTACTGGTTCAGTCTCTTGGAAGATTGTATTTTTCCTGGTTCAATCTTCCTGGAAGATTGTATTATTCTAGGAATTTATTTCTTTTAAGGCTGTCCAATTTGTTGCCATATAATTGTTCATTGTAGTATCTTATGATCTTTTGTTTTTCTGTGGTATTAGTTGTGACTTCTCTTTCATTTCTCATTTTATTTGAGCCCTCTCTTTTTCTTGGCGAGTTTAGCTAAAGGTTTGTCAATTCTGTTTATCTTTTTGAAGAACTAGCTCTTAGTTTCATTGATCTTTTCTAACTGTTTATTTTTTAAAATGTTTTTCTTGATTTTTAGAGAGAGAGGAAGGGAGAGGGAGAGAGGAAACATCGATGTGAGAAAGAAACATCAAGCAGTTGCCTCCTCGACGTGCCCCGACCTGGGATCAAACTGTTAAAATGTCAGTGCACAGGTTGATGCAAAACCACCTGAGCCACACCAGCCACAGCGAGAAGAATGTATATTCTGTTGTTGTGGGTAGAGTGTTCTATAGATGAATGTCAGCTCCAGCTCGTTTATAGTACTTTTCAAATATTCTCTTTGTTAACTTATGTTTAGTTGTCCCATCCATTATTGAAAGTGATGTATTGAGGTCTATAGCTATTAATATAGAATTGTCCATTTCTGTCTTCATTTCTATCAGTTTTTGCTTCACCTGTTTTGGTGTTTTGTTATTGGGTGCATCCTATATAATAAAAGCCTAATATGCAAATCAACTGAACTATGGAACAACCGGTTGCTATGATGCTCACTGACCACTAGGGGGCAGATGCTCAATGAAGGAGCTGCGCCCTGGTGGTCAGTGCACTCCTACGGCCTTCCTCCTGCAGTTTAATGTTATTGATATAGTTTGACTTATATCTGCCATCTTAAATGTTTTTCATATGTCACTTGAGGAAGGAGAAAAAGTATACATTAATATCATCTATACCAGTGGTCGGCAAACTGCGGCTCAGCAAACCGTGGCTCGCGAGGCACATGCGGCTCTTTGGCCTCTTGAGTGTGGCTCTTCCACAAAATACCCACTTCTGTGCATGGGCCACGAAGTTTCAATTGCACTGTACGTGCGCGCCTGCACGTGGTATTTTGTGGAAGAGCCACACTCAAGGGACCAAAGAGCCACATGTGGCTCGTGAGCCGCCGTTTGCCGACCATGGATCTATACTAATAAAAGAGTAATATGCTAATTAGACTAGGAGACCTTCTGGACGTCCTTCCGGACAAAGCTGGAGGCTTGGCCACGCCCCCCAGTGGGGACCCTCACCCCAAAGGGGGCGTGGCCAGCCTGCAAACAGCCATCATCCCCTTTTCCAGGCCCACCCTGCCCCCAGCGGGGACCCCCACCCTGAAGGGGGTGTGGCCAACCTGAAAACGGCCCTCAGCCCCTTTCCCAGGCTGGCCACGCCCCCCAGCGTGGAGCCCCATCCTGATCTGTGACCTCCTTCAGGGCAGACCAGGCGGCCCCCACCCATACACCTCTATGTATACTAATAAAAGGGTAATATGCTAATTAGACCGGAAGACCTTCCGGACAAAGCCATGGTGGAGGGGCCAAGGCAGAGGCAGTTAGGGGTGATCAGGCCAGGAGGGGAGGGCAGTTGGGGATGATCAGGTTGGTGGGGAGGCATTTGGGGCAAGCAGGCTGGCAGTGGGGGGCAGTTGGGGGCGATCAGGCCAGCAAGGAGGCAGTTTGGGGAGAGCAGGCTGGCAGGTGAGGGCATTTGGGGGCGAGAAGGCCAGTGGGGGGGGCAGTTGGGGGGTGAGCAGGCCGTTAGGCAGAGTGGTTAGGGGCGATCAGGCAGGCAGGCAGGTGAGCGGTTAGGAGCCAGCAGTCCTGGATTGCGTGAGGGATGTTTGAGTGCCGGTTAAACCAGCAGTTGCTCATCCCCCGAGGGGTCCCAGATTGGAGAGGGTGCAGGCCGGCTGAGGAACAATCCCTCCCTCTCCCCCGTGCACGAATTCCATGCACCGGACCACTAATCTATATGTAATCTATACTAATAAAAGACAAAGATGCTAATTGACCGTACCTTCCCTAGCCAAGCCACGCCCACCAGCCAATCAGAGTGACTATATGCAAATTAACCCAATCAAGGTGGTGGCCGGCAGCCATGGAGCTGGAGGAAGCCAGAGGCTTGGTTGCCCCAGTGATGGAAGAAGCCAAGCTTCCCGCCTGCCCTGGCCGGCTGTGGTCTCCACAAAAGGCAACAAAGTTTCAATTATAGAAGCTAAATAAATCCCAGATATCTGCTTCCAGCCAGCCTCCACTGGGAGCTTGGGTGGCTGGGGGCTGTGGCCAGCCTGCAAACAGCTATCAGCCCCTCACCCAGGATGGCCACACCCTCATGGGGTGCCGGGAGCCGGTCCATCCTTGCTGTTTCAAGGGACCTGGCATATATGGCATACTGTTCTTAATATGTTTGCTCACCTTCTTGGCACTATGTGTTTTAACCAAGGTCTCTGAGAAAGGTTGTTTCCCCAGGTAGGGATTTTCCCCTGAAGTTAGGGAGGGAATAAAACCTCTTAACTAAGTGCTAGGCGGGTAATTAATCACTTTAACTATGAACAATCATGCTTAAGCTACATAATCTTTACTCCCTGGAATGGAGATAAGAAACGCCTTAACCTTTGAAATAGAGATTGATAGGATTGGAATCAACTGGTATAAATACAGATGTAAGAAGACAGAATGAAGAGAGACAGAAATTGGCACAGAACCTACACAGAATGTCCTCTAGAGACAGAAGAACTTCGCTGGAGAGAACATGGCAAAAGATCCTGGACAGAAACTGGCCTCAGAACCTAGAGACAGAACCTAGCGAGAGAACATGGCAAAAGATCCTGGACTGAACCTGACTACAGAAATTGGCAAGAGAACCTGACTAGAACCTGGTGACTGAACCTGGCTGGAGAACCTGGAGAACCTGGCTGGAGAACCTAGCAAGAGACCATGGACACAGAACCTGGCTGCAGATCCTAAACAGAACTTCGCTGGAGATCCAGACCAGAACTTTGCTGGAGATCCTGGCTAGGCTGCTGATCAACTGAACACTGTCTCCGTGTCCTTCCTTCTTTGCCGACTCCGTCTACACCTTTGGGGACCCCTGGACCTGCTGGGGCAGGACCCCGGCAATGGGGTGAGGGTCCCTGCTGGGAGGCTTGGCCAGCCTGCAAACAGCCATCAGTCCCTCACCCAGGCTGGCCAGGCACCCCAGCAGGACCCCCACCCTGATCTGGGACACCGTTCAGGGCAAACTAGCCGGCCCCCACCCATGTACCAGGCCTCTATCCTATATAATAAAAGGGTAATATGCAAATTGACCCTAAGCAGAGCGACTGGGAATGACTGGTCGCTATGACACACACTGACCTCCATGGGGCAGATGCTCAATGCAGGAGCTGTCCCCTGGTGGTCAGTGTACTCCCACAGGGGGAACTTTGTCAGCCCCAAGCCAGGCTGAAGGCTGCCAGTACAGCGGTGGTGGTGGGAGCCTGTCTGGCCTCCTCAGCCATGCTAAGGATATCTGACTGCAGCTAGGCCTGCTCCCCGCTGGCAAGTGGACATCCCCCAAGGGCTCTCGGGCTGCCAGATTGATGTCGGACTGCCAGCTTATGCCCAATCCCCTGGGGAGCGGGCCTAAGCCAGCAGGTGGTCATCCCCTGAGGGGTCCCAGACTGCAAGAGGGTACAGGCCGGGCTGAGGGACCCTCCCGAGTGCACAGATTTTTGTGCACCAGGCCTCTAGTCTATATATAAAAGGCTAAGAGACCATCAGACCATCCAACTGGTAGCTATGAGGTGAACTGACCACCAGAGAGCAGATGCCCAATGCAGAAGCTGCCGAGTTGTGGTGACTTGGCAGTGGCGGTTCTTGGGTAACGCACCCTGAACCAGAGAGAAGGGAGCCTGATCCTGGGGTGTGTCACTTGAGAACGCCCTCTCGCAATCTGGGACCCCTCAGGGGATGTCAGAGAGCCTGTTTCAGCTGGATCCTGGCAGGCCAGGCCGAGGGATCCTGCTCACTCTGCAGGCGACCTTTGAGTTCCGGCACCACCCCAGGTGCAGCTGGCTGGGGAGGGACCGTAGGAGGTTGTTTCCAGGGCATGTTTGGCCTATCTTGCCCTGTCCCACCCTGCCGGCCACCTTCTAATTAATTTCCTTTCAATGTGCACGAATCCGTGCACCAGGGCACTAGTCTATTATCTATCCTATCCTATATAATAAAAGTGTAATACGCTAAGTAGAGTGGGTGCCTGCCTGTGGCCAAAGGAAAGCCCAGGTCCCGGTTGCCAGAGGAAAGCTGGTGCTGGTAGCCGGGGGATGGAAGGCCTACTCTTGCATGAATTTCATGCATTGGGCCTCTAGTATATATATAAAAGCCTAAGCGACTGTTACAACTGAACGACCAGAACAACCAGCTGAGCAGTCACTATGGCGCGCACTGACCACCAGGGGACAGACGCTCAATGCAGGATCTGCCCTCTGGTGGTCAGTGCGCTCCTACAGCCAACCTCCTTTGGCTGGCCAGCCACCTGTGGTCCCTCCCCCTGGGCAGCTGGCCGGCCCCTTTATCCCTGGTGCTAAACCATTTGTAGATGACCTGCTTCTGGGTCGGGGTTTTGTACTTAGCAGAGCAGCTCCTTCGTTGCGATCTATTGACAGTCAGCCCTCGACACAAGGGTTTGTCTCGCCCTGTTCTCTCCCTTCCCAGGGAGCTGCCCGCCTGCTGTGGTGGCAGCATGGTAGTGAGGGAAGGGGAGGGGGGAGGTGGGGAACTGCGCATCAGTGTGGCGTCGGTTCCTTCCATGCCCGGACCAGTGACTGTTGCCTTATCTCCCAACCCTGCTGGGGCCTTCGGGCCCTGGGCTGGGACGGGGAACTGGGAGTGGGTGGTGGTGGATGTGGCCCCTTTCCCAGGGCGGCCGAGGGCCGGCTCCCACCTTGGGGCCGGTGGTCAACCTCCCACAGCCTCTCCCCCTGGCTGGCCAACCTCCTGCGGTCCCTCCCCCTGGCTGGTAGGCCCTGATCAGCCTGGCCCCAATTAGCTCTGATTGCCGGCCAGGCCTAGGGACCCCACCCATGCACGAATTTGTGCACTGGGCCTCTAGTAATCACATAATTACTGGTGCTCTTTGTGTGGATTTAAATCACTGTCTAGGACAGTGATTGCAAACCTATGACACGTGTGTCAGAGGTGACACGTGAACTCATTTTTTTGGTTGATTTTTCTTTGTTAAATGGCATTTAAATACATAACATAAATATCAAAAATATAAATCTTTGTTTTACTATGATTGCAAATATCAAAAAATTTCTATATGTGACACGGCACCAGAGTTAAGTTAGGGTTTTTCAAAATGCTGACACTCTGAGCTCAAAAGGTTTGCCACTGGTCTAGGATCACTTGCTTTTTTTCAGCCCAGTGAACTTCCTTTAGTATTTAATGTAAGGTAGGTCTGCTAGCAATGAGCTCTGTCAAATTTTGTTTATCTTGGAATGTTTATATTTTACCTTTGTTTTTGAAAAATAGGTGTGCTGGATGTAGGTTCTTGGTTGACAGGGTTTTTTCATTTGTTTGTTTTGGCACTGGTGTTATCCTGCTGCCTTCTGGCTACCATGGATTCTGATGAGAATCCAGTTATTGATTTTATTGGGGTTTCTTTGAAAGTGATGCGTCATTTTGCTTTTGTTGCTTTCTTGTGTTTGACCTTTACTATTTTTGCCATGATGTGTCTGTTTGTGGGTCTTGCTTCATAGATAGGTAGGTTATTGTCTTCAGTAATTTTGGGAAATATTCA
The DNA here is from genome assembly GCF_964212035.1 of Myotis nattereri. Classification (NCBI taxonomy): domain Eukaryota; kingdom Metazoa; phylum Chordata; class Mammalia; order Chiroptera; family Vespertilionidae; genus Myotis; species Myotis nattereri. Next base: position 21,933,756 of record NC_138085.1, read on the forward strand.
GTTATTACTTACCTCTGAATATATTTTCTTCACCGTTCTCTTCTCTCTGGTATTCCCATTACATTTATGATGGTATACTAGTACTTAATGGTATCCCATATTTCTCTGAGGCACTATTTAGTTTTCCTGATTCTTTTTTCTTTCTTTCTTCAGTTTACATTATCTCGATTGATCTGTCTTCTGAATCTTCCTGGATTCTTCAAGAATCTTGCTGATTCTTTCTTTGCCAGTTAAGATCTACTATTGTGTCCCTCTACTTAATTTTTCATTGCTATTACTATACTTTTCAACTCCAGAATTTCCATTTGGTTCTTTTCTTAAAATTTCCATTTTTTTTATTGATATTCTTCATTTGATGCAACATTGCCATACCTTCCCTTACTTCTTTTTTTTTTTTAATATTTTTTTTATTGATTTTTTACAGAGAGGAAGGGAGAGGGATAGAGAGTTAGAAACATCAATCAGTTGCCTCCTGCACACTCCCTACTGGGTATGTGCCCACAACCAATGTACATGCCCTTGACCGGAATCGAACCTGGGACCCTTGAGTCCACAGGCTGACGCTCTATCCATTGAGCCAAACCAGTTAGGGCAACCTTCCCTTACTTCTTTAGTGAAGTTTTTCTTTAGTTCTGTGAGTGTAGTAATAGTGGCTGTTTTGAAATAATTACTTGTTAAATCCTCTCCTTCCTCTTCCTCCCCACTCCCCACCCCTCGCCCCCAAGGTTGTTGCTCCTCAAGGAGGTACAGTTCAGGGGATCCTCCTGGGATGGCCATTGCCCCTGGTAGGGTTCTCTCTCTTACTCTTTTAGTGACCACTACACTTATTGTTGACTGACTGACATTTGTTTTACAACAGTGCACTGGAGCATAAATTCTATAAACTAATCTAGTCAAACATGGTTCCTTCGAAGAAATTGTTTCTGAGTTCAGTGTTTGTTATTTCTGACCCGAGGAAAGCTTTCACTTTCCCTGGTTCTCTCTTGCTGACTAGCCACCTGCAGTCTAGGCTCTATTTTTATTGGCTCTCCAATTCTCACAGTTCCTTTCTCTACAGCCTCCATGACTTTTGAGAGTGTTTAGGTTTAAACTTCTCCATGCTCTGTTGCAAATGAAGCCAGTTCCTTTGGGAAGAGGTTAGGGGCTATTTTATGGTCTGCTTTCCCCCAGGGGAAATTTCTGAGCCAGGGCTCTGGAGGTGGGGTGGAGATACTGATAGGCTTCTTTTTTAGTGGAGCCCCCACTCTAGGAGCTGAGCCCTGGATGAAGGGAGGAAGTTAGTAGCACTCAACAAAAACTATTACACAACCTCAGTGAGCCAGAACCATAAGAGCGTTCTTCAAATCCTAGATTTACTATTAATTTTCCTTGTATTCTGTTTAAATGAGCTTTGCATATTCCGTAAAGAAAAACTTAAAAATCTTAGAGATTTTGCTCACTATTTTTATTCACAAACTAGTAGCCCGGTGCACAAAAATTTGTGCATTCGGGGGGGGGGGGGGAGGGGACCCTCAGTTATTAAACATTTATCAGCACAACACTGACCACATTGGTGGTGGTGGTGTTCTTATCAGAATATGTTATATTATGCAGATGAAAATCTATTTAAACAGATTTTATGTAGATATTTTCAAAGTTGGAAGAGTTGTCCCTGTCAACTATTTTAGTTGATTCATATCTTCACTAATTGTCATCATTGCAAAGTTTTCAGTCCCCACATGGGTTGCTGGATATAATAGGTCATGCGCTGTCCCTGTACTTTGTAGTCTTTGTTACCTTAAGGACTCTAGTTTTCCATATAATGTTTAAGTACCAACCTTACTGGCTTAAAAATATAAGCTTTTAACACTGCTCTCTCTGTTCCGTATCCTTCCGATGAAAAGTGGAGTTGGGTTGCAGCACAGGAGAGAAATTCAGAAGGGGAATATTGAAGTAATGACTGCAATAGGAGAAGAGGGAACCTATTTCCCTGGCCACAGGCGCTGGCACCCTGGACCACAGGGCTGGCAGCTTCTCCAGGTGGCTGCAGCCTGGGACCTCGGTCGGGTGGCTTGTCCGTCTCCTGGGCTGCAGCCAGCCGCAGGCACTGGCACCTGGACCAAAGGTGGGCAGCTTCTTCTTCTGGCGGCTTCTTCTTCTTCTGTGCTTCCAGGGAGGGCAGTCAGTTATGTGTATATGTGTGTGCATGCAAACATAGGCATGTACACGTGTATATGTGGAAATCTGCTGGGCAAGTCAAAACCATAGAAGAGTTGCCCCCTATCTCTTGAATCTTCCAGAGATATCCCCCACTTTTTATTGTATCACTACTGGAGAGTCAGTATTTGCAGCCAGCTAGCCAGTGACTCTCTCAGGGTGTATTTCTGACATCTTCTTTCCCTATCTGTCTTCCAACCCCTAATTATATTTCCACCTGGATGCATCATTTTTACTCCCAATATGCTGTAGAGAGACTGAGTCAGGATGCTGTCTTCCCGTGAATAGTACTCAGTAACAAACCAATTGCATTTTAGTTGGGCAATGCCCCTACCCACCCATCAAATCCCTTCCACCATGCATTTCTGTTTCCCTTTTTGTTTGTCGGATTGTTCTGTTGCTCCTTCTCCTCACCCCACCACCCTTGGATCGTAATGTAAAATTCTTTTACCATGTCAAGAAATTATTAAAAATATGGGTACTTTGAAAAAAAAAATACAGGTACTTCTCCGAACACTGGCCGGCGGGGGCAGGGAAGAGGTGGCCACGGGTGGCCGCCTCTTCCCTGCCCGGCTTCTCTGATCACTGATCACTGGCCGGGGGGCGGGCAGAGGCGGCCCCAGTTCTCCGATCATGGGCCGGGGGGCCTGGGTTTCTGATCACCATCAACGGCAGGCGGCTTTTTCTGTCCTTTCCCTTTCCCCTCCCAGCATTGTGCCTGCGTATGCAAATTAACCGCCATCTTTGTTGGCAGTTAATTTGCATATCGCCCTGATTAGCCAGTGGGAAGCGTAGCAAAGGTACAGTCAATTACCATGTTTGTCTATTATTAGATAGGATTAGAGGCCCGGTGCACAAAATTTGTGCACTCGGGGGGGAGGGTTCCCTTAGCCCGGCCTGCACCCTCTCGCAGTCCAGGAGCCCTCGGGGTATGTCTGACTGACAGCTTAGGCCCGCTCCCTCTGGGAGTGGGACACAGTGCTGCTGTGAGGCAGGAGAGGCTCCCGCCACTGCTGCTGCGCTTGCCAGCCATGAGCCTGGCTTCTGGCTGAGTGGAGCTCCCCCTGTGGGAGCGCACTGACCACCAGGGGGCAGCTCTTGCATTGAGCATCTGCCCCCTGGGGGTCAGTGCTTGTCATAGTGACCGGTTGTTCCGCTGTCGGGCTGAAACCGGCTCTCCAACATCCCCCAAGGGCTTATCCTGTGAAATTACTGTTTTTTCTTTTGTAATTAGCATTTTGTGGAGTCATGCTTTAAAACTAAGCAGATATCCTGTTTCTCACCATACTTTTGCCAACAAGTTTTAACCTCCATTGATGATTTTTTGTCTGCATCAATTATTACTGTGGTATTTGCCAAATGTAATTTTCTGTTCAATCCTTCCTTCTATACTTATTAATTGGAACTCTGCTGAAAGGAAGAGGTGTCTCTGCTCCCTCATTTATTTCTTATTTCTTATTTCTTATTTGTATGAACTCATGGGTATTTAATTTGTTTTATTGTTATAACCTTTTGTCATTAATTATTGTGTTGTTTAAATTGCCTCACACGGAGCCATTGGCAGCTCCTTCAAGTTGGCTTTTGTGCTTTCAACATGCTCCTATCATTTTTCTTTTCAATTTATTGAGGTGATATTCACATAACAAAATTAACCATATTAAAGTGAACTATTTAGTGGTAGTACATTCATTGTGTTGTGCAACCACCACCTTTATCTAGTCCCCATTCATTTTTTGAACAATTAAAAAATATACATATATATTTTTATTGATTTCAGAGAGGAAGGAAGAGGGACAGAAGGAAGAGAGAATCCTTGATCGGCTGCCTCTTGCATGCCTCCCACTGGGGATGGAGCCCTGGCTGGGAATCGAACCATGACCTCCTGGTTCATAGGCTGATGCTCAGCCACTGAATCATGCCAATTCTCTGGTGCCATAAGATGCTCCAGGTTCATCTTGTATTTTTCCTGTCCTCACCCAGGAAGTAACCATTTTCCAAGGAACCTGTAAGTCCTTTGCAGGATGGAATCTTGGTGTGCTCCTTCCTACTGTGGTATTATCAGTTCTGGTCCTCAGTGGGCATTTAAGGACCTATATTTATTTTTGTATATATCTGTATGTATTTTTAAAAATGTGCCATCAGTTCATACTGACTCCTCTGATTTAATCCAGTACTATAGTATTCATTCTAGTATCTACTTTTTCTTATTTGTAACCTCTGTCTCCAACAGTAAAAAATATGTCAGTTAGTATCTCTATCATTATTTGCTCAGTCTCAGTATATACTTACAGTAGTTTCAGAACCCATACCCTAGTGAAAAATAAATTTATAGTATTTATAATTTGTGCAAAGTTGTTTAGTTTATTTGTTGTCTTAGTTACTTCCCCTTCAATGTTGTGCTATATTTTATAATACACTTGGGTTCATTTATTACTGTTTTTATTCTATTTTGAGTTTCCCCATGTCTGTTTTAATTGTAGTTATTTACATTTTGGATCTGTGAAACATTATCTTGGTTCTGAGCCTCAGGCTGTAGAAAAGAGTATCCTGAGAGAAGTGTTTCTCCTCGTTCCTTTTACTCATTTCCATTCCTCCCTCCTTCCCACCCAGTTCCCATATGTCCCTTGTCGGTATTAAATCTCATTATTTTCTGCTTTATCCTTCTTGCATTTCTTGTTGTACAAATTGAGCAGATACATGAAAATTTCCTGTAGCCTCTCATTCTGTTAATGATCATGGAGGAATTTTAAAGATTGGGGAAGTGCTATAAGACAAATGTAGGCAAACCAGGATTATTGTTACTTTTCTTTTAAAGGACAAACAGGTGGGTATGACAAATTACAGAGTTTGACACTTGGGGACAGATATTAATCAGATACTTTGTGAGCATGAATACTTGTAAAAAGAATAGTGATTGCTAATAGACAGGAAAAAATGGGCTAGGATTTCAACAATGAGCTTCTTAAGGACAGAGACCATGTCTCCCACCTCCACCTTTTTTTAAAAAAATTTAAAGTACAAAGAAAAATACAGTGAATAATATAGAAGCATTCCACCTATCTTTTCATATTTACTTCTAATCTTTCATTTTTTTAAAAAAAATATTTTTATTGATGAGAGAGAGAGAGAGAGAGAGAGAGAGAGAGAGGGAGAGAGAGAGAGAAATATCTATGAGAAAGAACCATCTATCGGCTGCTTCCTGCACACCCCTGACTGGGGACCAAGCCTGCAGCCCAGGCATGTGGCCTTCTCTGCTCATATCGTTTCAGTGTTTCTGGGGAGGGACACACCCTGGAAGGCCCTACTCTGCCATTTTTGCTGGTGTTACTCTGTAGCCATTTTTACACCATTCTGTTCTCTGGTTCCTAGCAAGATTCTGGTCCAAGATTGTCCTAAACCAGTGATGGCGAACCTATGACACGTGTGTCAGAGGAGACACGTGAACTCATTTTTTTGGTTGGTTTTTCTTTGTTAAATGGCATTTAAATATATAAAATAAATTTCAAAAATATAAGCCTTTGTTTTACTATGGTTGCAAATATCAAAAAATTTCTATATGTGACACGGCACCAGAGTTAAAGTTAGGGTTTTTCAAAATGCTGACACGCCGAGCTCAAAAGGTTCACCATCACTGTCCTAAACCATCTATGTACCATTTTCATCTTGGTTCATTCAAATGCTTGTCTTATAGAGTTTAGCTCATGGTATGGTAGATATTACTTTCTTGTCCATACATAAATGGTAGGTAATATTTAGGACATGATATGAAAACCTTTGTTATTTATCAGTTCCTTCAACATCCAGATCGTATTCCTCATTTTCAGTGTTTGGGTACATTTAGTTCTTGGTATCTACTAATAGGGACTTATTGTTAGTTGGTTTTCACTAAGTTCGGACTATTCCATGGTCACATAATCATAGTTGTGTGACTATAGATAACATTTTTAATGGGCATTATTTATTTTCTCTACAGTGAGGTTGATCATATAATTTATTGTCTAAACTGGGGCACTTGGAATAAAGGGGGTGCTATGAACAATTATGCTTGGAGAGCAGCTGTAAACTGGAACTGTCCTGAGCAAGGATAAGGTACTTTATGTATTTGCCCTGTTAATGGAGTGAAAGCACGATGATAGAAGATGATTGGCCATGTTCACACAGAATAGAACAGCTGATTCAGTTGTGCTGGGAAACAAAGCTCTCAGTGATATAGACTCATCCTTCAGAGTCATGGTGAACCTGTGTACCCGAGACTGTGCTTGATCCAGGGGGTACATGAAACACGGGAAACCGGCACAGGGTGCAACTAGTTCTTTAAGGAGATGAGAAACATTTCCTGAGGTGGTGGCAAGCATTTGCCGAAGTAGAAATGAAAGGAAGTTTCCTGTTACTGTGCCAATTAAGGTCTAGAGTTCTTAATAAACCTTCTAGAACAAATCCTCTTTTCAAGGTAAATGAACTTTGCCCTTTCTGACCTGATTGGATGCAAGAGTAAAGATAATTTAGGTTTCCTTATGAGAAAACTAAGATTAAAGATAAAATAAAAATAGGACACTCCAGATGTCCTGTCTTCTTCCTTAAGGGACGTTTCTTTCTTCGTGTGACTTGTGCCTCTTGTGTTCTTTTGGTATACTATCCAGAAGTGAATATGCTAAACTATAGTGGGGCAAATGAACATTGTCTTTACTAGTTCTGTGCTTAAACTATTGCTGAAATGAATTAGATCTTAAGGGAAATTTACTATCCATTTACAATATATTAGTGGTCAGTTGGCATAGTGCTCTTTGATTTGTAAGTAACTTACTTTAAATTGCTCCATTTTCTCTCTTTAGCTCATTTAATTTATTCATTCACCTAGTGTTTATTGAGCACATACAAGGTACTGTTCCACTAGGCCAGTGGTTCTCAACCTTCCGGCCCTTTAAATACTGTTACTCATGTTGTGACCCAACCATAAATTTTTTTCGTTTCTACTTCATAACTGTAATGTTGCTACTGTTATGAATCATAATGTAAATATCTGATCTGCAGGATGGTCTTAGGCGACCCCTGTGAAAGGGTCGTTCGACCGCCAAATGGGTCGCGACCCACAGGTTGAGAACCGCTGCACTAGGCTGTATCTGATAAACAAGATATATGACATTCTTGCTGTCATAGAGCCTATAGAGATGCTAAGGGAGCAGGGGGTAGTATTCAATAATAGGTAAGTAACTGAACAGATTAGATTATTTCCGATAACAGTGAATATTGACAGTAAAATAAGCTAATGTGATAGTTTATTAACTTCTGGAAGATTTTTTTTTTTTTTTTTGAGGTAGGCCTGTAGTGCAATTAACTTCCCTCTCTGGACTGCTTTCACTGTGTTCCATATATTTTGGGTTGTTGTGTCATTTTCATTTGTTTCCGGGAAGTTTTTGATTTCTTTATTGATGTCATTGGTAACCCATTAATTGTTTAATAACATGCTATTTAGCCTCAATGTGTTTGAATGTTTCTGAGTGTTTGTATTGTAGTTGATTTCTAATTTCATGTCGCTGTGATCTGAGAAGATGCTTGCTATAATTTCAATCTTCTTGAACTTGTAGAGACTTAATTTGTGTCCTAAGATGTGGTCTATCTTTGTGAATGACCCAAGTGCACTTGAGAAGAGTGTATATTCTGTAGCTTTGAGTGAAATGTTCTGTAAATATCAATTAATTGCATCTGATCTAGTGTGTCATTTAGAAATGCTGTTATTTGTTTTTTGTCTAGAACAGGGGTGGGCAAACTTTCTGACTCGAGGGCCACAATGGGTTCTTAAATTGGACCGGAGGGCCGGAACAAAAGCATGGATGGAGTGTTTGTGTGAACTAATATAAATTCAAAGTAAACATCATTACATAAAAGGGTACGGTCTTTTTTTTTTTAGTTTTATTCATTTCAAGCGGGCCGTAGTTTGCCCACGGCTGGTCTAGAAGATGTATCCAATGGTGTCAGTGAGGTGTTAAAATCCCCTACTATAATTGTACTAGAGGCCCAGTGCATGAATTTGTGTATGGGTGAGGTCCCTCGGGCTGGCCTGCGGGGATTGGGCCCCAGCTCGCGCCCCCAGCCTCGCAGCCTGGCCTGGCACCCCACTGTGGCCTGGTGCCGCCCCCTCACCTGCTCCACCATCCTGTCTGTGGGGCAATCGATCGGGGATGGAACACCCCCCGGGAACTGGATGGCGGCCCTGTCCCCCACTGCCGTCACTGGTTGCCATCTGTGGGGCGATTGGGCCCCCGCTCGCACCCACCTTGGCTTGGCGCTGCCCACTCACCTGCTCCACCATCCCACCTTGGTCCTATTCTCATTGGGGCCAGCAGTGCCTCCACCTGCCATGTTCTGCGTTGCCCCCTGGTGGTCAGTGCATGTCATAACGAGCCGTTGAACTCCCGGTCGAACAATTTGCATATTAGGCTTTTATTATATAGGATAGCTGTCCATCTCTCCATTGAAATCTTCCAGAAGTTTTTTATATATTTGGATGCTCTTTGATACCAGGGTTGGATTGATCCCTTTAGTATTATGAAGCGGCTTTCATTATCTCTTGTTATGGCCTTCACTTTAAAGTCTATTTTGTCAGATAGGAGTATTGCTACCCCAGCTTTTTTTTGTTTTTGTTTTTTTGTCATTTCCATTTGCCTGGAAAAATTTTTTCCATACCTTACTTTCATTCTGTGTGAGTGTTTTGTTCTGAGGTGAGTTTCTTGTAGCTAGCATATGTGTGGGTCATGTTTTCTTATCATTTCAGCTACTTTATGTTTTTTTATTGGAGCATGTAAGCCATTTATATTTAAGATTATTATTGATAGGTACTTATTTTTTGCCATTCTTACTCGTTATGCCTGTGTTCTTCTCTTTGTCTCTATTTCTTCTTCTTACACTAGTCTCTTTAGCATTTCTTGCACTACTGGTTTGGTGGTAGTAAATTCTTTTAGCCTTTTTTAAAATCTCTGAAGCTCTTTATTTCTCCTTCATTTTGAATGATAGCCTTGCTAGTTAGAGTAGTCTTGGGTTCAGTCCTTTGGTTTTCATTACTTTGTATACTTCAGGCCACTCCCTTCTGGCCTTAAGTGTTTCTATTGAGAATCAGCTGACAGCCTAATGGAAGCTCCATTGTAGGTAACTTCCTGTCTCTCTCTTGGAGCCTTTAAAATTCTTTGTCATTAATGTTTGCTGTTTTAATTATTATGTGCCTCGGTGTAGGTGTTTTGGGATTCATTTTGGCTGGGACTCTCTGTGTTTCCTGAACTTACGTGACTTTTTTCTTTCACCAGGTTAGGATAATTTTCTGCCATTATTTCTCAACAGGTACTCTATTCGTTGCATGGATTTTTCTCCTTCTGCAAATATTGTTGTTTCATGTTGTCCCAAAGCTCCCTTAAACTCTCCTGCTTTTTAAATTTTTTTTTTCCATTTGCTGCTCTGAATGGGTGTTTTTTTCTATCTTGTCTTCTAATTCAGGGGTCGCCAACCTTTCGGACCTCACAGACTACCAGTGATCCACGGACCACTGGTTGACGACGGCTGTTCTAATTCACTGAATCGTTCCTCAGCTTCTTCTAATCTACTGTTGAATACTTCCAGGGTGTTCTTTATTTGAACTATGTTGTTTCTCATTTCCAATTGATTCTTAGTTATTGTTTCAACCTCTCTTTTCATCTTGCTTGAATTACTTGGATTCTTCTGTTGTAGTTGTGTTTTGAATGTCATTGTCTGTTCGTGGATGGAATCTCTCAGACTGGCTGACTGTGGCTCACCGCTGACCATGTCATGCGAGCTATTGTGGAGGTGCTGACAGAACAGGACAAAATAAAACACAATAAAATGCAAAACGAAAGTGTTATGCCCAGATTTCAGGATCCCCAAAAGACCACCAGGGTGCCAGCCGTGTCTGATGCAAAAGCAAAGAGTCTTTTATTCAAACCCAGGTCTGGCTCCCCTACCCTCCTTACTGACACAGCAGCAGGTGGCAGAGAGAGACCTAGCCCGGTGTGAAGAGGAGTTTTATAGGGGGGTGGAGTAAGGGGAGGAGAGGGGACCCTGGGCCCTGCCGATTGGCCAGGCGCAAGTTGGTGTCTCGTTACACAGGATGTGGTCATATCAATGGCGTGCACTTCCCTTGATTGTCATTGGTTAGTTTAGAGAAATCCTGGGTGTGGCTAGCAGAGGCTTGGGCTTCCGGGAAGAAGCCTTGCCAAGCACATGGCTAATGGCTGCTGCCCAAAAATGGAGGACCCAGGGTAAGATGGAGGGCGTAGTCCTCGCCCTTTCAGAAAGAAACAAAACTAAAACATACACAAGACCCCTCCAGCAACAACAAAAGCAACCACCAGAGAAGAGAGAAGGAAGAGAACAAGAATGATAGAAGAAAAGTAAGAAAGAAAAAATATAGAAGAGAAAAATAACAAAACAACCAGCCAAACAACAAAAACACACACACACAAACAAAAAACAAAATAAAAAATACCAAAGAAAAGTGTGTGTGGGGGGAACATGCAGGTGCAGAACTGAAACAAAGAAAACAATAATAGAGAATTAGGGGAGAAGGAGAAGGAAAACGGTTTAAAATAAAGGAGGAAGAAAAGAAAAGAAATTAAAAAGGAAAATAGAGGAGTAAGCAGATAGACCCAAAATAAGACAAAGAAAAAAGATGAGATAAGAGAGGAAAAGGAAGAGCGAAAGAAACAAAAAGAAAAGGGAAGAGGAAAAATAGATATATGAATGAAACAAGAGACTAGAATAATAACAAATCAACGCAGATAGATAAAGAAGATAAAGAAATGAAAGAGAAACAATAATCAATTTTTAAAAAAGGAAAAGAAGGGGGGAAAAAAAGGTGAAGTGCTGTTCTTTTCAGCTGAGTTTAGTGGCCCATGGGAGCTCCCTTTGGATCCTACTTTTCTGATGACTGTGCCTGGCTGTTCTGTTTGCCAGTTCTGGGCTTTCTGTGAGATATTAGGTGCTAACCACTATCAGAAACTGTCCTCTGTTGGCTTCCAGCAACCTGCGCTAAGTGCCAAGTGACCCACCCTTTGTATCTGTCTCCACAGGACTTGGCTGCAAGCGGGAGGGGCCCACCTGCCCTCCAAAGCAGGGCTGTTAGTGTGGAGCCCAGGGCTGAGTCAGCAAATGTCCCTTGGTTCTGTGAGCTCCGCCTCTGCCCGCCTTTCCTGCTAGCTGCTGTCAATCTTAATCACTCAAAAATCTGTTTCCGAAGAGGCTTTAGGCAGGTGGGGTGCTGTTCAGACTCCAGGGAATGTGGCTGGTGTTTTTCCCTGTCCCAGAGCTACTCCTCTGAAAATAGCCCAAAATAGTCCTCTGCCCTCAGCGGGGCAGAGATCCTTGTATGCAGTCCAGTGGGATTGGCGGGAACCCGGAATTGCTGTCAGCTCTCCTCTGTGGGGAGAGTACCAGACTAGTAGTGCCGTAGTGCCCAGGAGAGTGGGGCGGATGGCCCCTCCCTCAGGCCAATCTCCGAGACTGAGACTGTTCAACCTGTCGGCCTGGCCTCTGCTTTTGTTTCCTCTAAAAAGGTCAAAATGCAGGTGTGGCAGGAAGGGCTCCTGCAGGTGGGGTGGGCAGTATCACCTAGGGCAGATTTTTTTTTTTTCTTGACCTGCCCTGTGGCTATTGGGAGCAGCTAGCTTCTTTCAGGAAAGGTGGCTGTTTTGGTTTGGGTGCATACAAAGAACCAAATGCAGGATTCCTGGCTACTGCTTTTCTTTTCTTTAAATATATATATATATATATATATATATATTTATTGATTTCAGAGAGGAAGGGAGAGGGAGAGAGAGAAACATCACTGATGAAAGAGAATCATTGATTGGCTGCCTCCTGCATGCTCCCTGGTGGGGATCAAGTCCAAAACCCAGACGTGTGCCCTTGACCAGAATCAAACCCGGGACTCTTCAGTCCATAGGCTGATGCTCTACCCACTGAGCCTAACCAGCTAGGGCCTGCCTACTGCTTTTCCATGTTTCCCTGCACTGCTTCCCGCTCCAGGAACTTCAAGTCTGCGCCTCCCTCTATGCACCAAAGCCTTGGCTGAGTAGCTGCAAATGCAAACTCCTGTACTCTGGGTTCAGAGAAAACAAAACAAAAAAAAACACCAAAAATGAAACTGTGGCTTTCTCTCCAAGCCGCTTCAGTCTATGGCAGTGGTTCTCCACCTTGGCTGCACATTGGGATCACCTGGGAATCTTTTTAAAATTCTGTTTCTTTGTTACTAATGTTATGCCCCTACCCCATAACAAAGAAACAGAATTTCCAGAGGATGAGGCCCAGAAATCAGGATTTTAAAAAGATTCCCAGGTGATTCTAATGTGCAGCCAAGGCTGAGAACCACGGGTCTATGGGCTCCAGGCTCTGCTGTGGTCAGCTGCCCTGCCGTCTTTCATGGCTGAATTTTACCTGGGCGAGGGTCTCGGCTCTGGTTCTGTGGGCTGTGGAGCCTAGCCTGGGTTCTGGGCCTCTCTCTTCTGAGGGAACAGACCCTCCTTTAGCCCAGCGCTCCTTCTCTCGTGCCTGCCACCCCGGGGAGCTGGGTCGGCTCCTCTCATGACCTTGCCCTTCCTATTGGTCTCCAGGTGTTTTCTGTCCTTCCTTGATGTAAGTCTCCTCCTCAGCTGGACCTCAGATGGTAACTCCAGGTGAGTGTTCTCCAACTTAGTTGTATTTCCAGGGCCTGGGAGGAGGTGCACGGCAGTTCTGCCTGTTGTGCTGCCCTTTCCCCTACCAAGTCCTTACCATAGGCTAATTGATGTAAACAAGAGTAATTTTTCAAAGACATATCTGTATATCAATAGCCCATGGTAAAATTGGTTTTGTTATGTATGTCATTTTCCTTAAAGTCCCAGTTTCCAAGAACCTATTGATGACATTAAGGGAGGACTTACTTTACAAGTATCTAATTTTATAAATTTAACATTGGGACAATGTTAGCTACTTTGTAAATATAGATATATATTTTTATTTTATCCAGTAATGTTCTTTATAGTATTCATTTTTTTCTGCTCCAGGATCTAACCCAGAATTGTCTTTGCCATGTCTTTGTCATGTTTCCTTTAGTTTCTTACTCTTAGACAATTCCTAAATATGTGTCTTTGATGACCTTGACATGCAAATACAAGCTTTTTGTTTTGTACATTGACTCTCTATTTGGATGTGTATGATGTCTCCTTGAGATGAGATTCAGATTATGTATTTTTTGGCAGGAATACCACATAAATGAGGTGTGTGCTCTGTGCATTACATCAGGAGGCATCTGATGTCTGTTCCATTGTTGTCTAGGTGAATTTTGATTACTTGATTAAGATAATATCTGCCAGATTTCTTCTTTGTAAATTAAGTACTTTGTAGGAAGATACTTTGAGCTGATGTATATATCTCATTGTTCATCAGAGTTTCACCTGCTAGTTTTAGCATCCATTTTTTTATTCTTGCCTGAATTAGTTATTGCTTTGATAGTTGCAAAATGGTGATTTTCTAATATCAATCCTTCAATGTTTCTTACTACCATGAGAAACATTTCCCTCATCTGTTAATTGTTATTTATCATTGATATGGGTTCATGGATTCTTATTTTACTCAATAGGTTATCTTTTGCCACCAATATTTATTTTGGTACTTAAATTATCCCAAATGTGGCCATTCAGAATACCTCAGGTATCTTCCTGTGCCTCCCACTCCTTTTAAATATTTTATTTATTTATTTTTTTAATCTTTATTGTTGAAAGTATTACATATGTCTTTTTCCTCCATTGACCTCTCCTATCCCGTTGCCCCCACCAGGCCTTCACCACACTGTTGTCTGTGTCTATGGATTATGCATATATCCATATGAGTTCATTGGTTATTCTCTTCACACACACCACCTTTTCCTGCCTTCCCTCTGAGGTTTGATAGTCTGTGATATTTCTATGTCTTTGGGTCTATTTTGTTAATCAGTTTATGTTGTTCATTAGATTCCATATATGAGTGAGGTCATGTGATACTTATCTTTCTCTGAATAGCTTATTTCATTTAGCATAATGCACTAGGTCCATCCATGCTGTTGCAAATGGTAAGAGTTCTTTCTTTTTTACAGCAGCATAGTATTCCATTGTGTAGATGTACCACAGCTTTTTAATTCACTCATCTGTTGATGGGCACTTAGGCTGTTTCCAAATCTTAGCTATGGTAAATTGCACTGCTATGAACATAGGGTGCATATATTCTGTCTGACGAGTGTTTCTGATTTTTTGGGACATATTCCTAGAAGTAGGATCACTGGGTCAAATGGGAGTTCCATTTTTAAATTTTTGAGGAAACTCCAAACTGTTTTCCACAGAGGCTGCACCAGTCTGCATTCTACCAGCAGTGTACCAGGGTTCCCTTTTCTCCACATCTTTGCCAACACTTGTCATTTGTTGATTTGTTGATTATAGCCATTCTCACAGGTATGAGGTGATACCTCATTGACATTTTGATTTGCATCTCTCAGATGAGTAGTGACTTTGAGGATTTTTTCACATGCCTTTTTGGCCTTAAGTATCCCCATTTTGGAGAAGTGTCTATTTTGGTCCTTTCCCCATTTTTTAATTGAATATCTTTTATTAAATTGTATGAGTTCCCTATAAATTTTGGAGATTAAAACCTTATCGATGTATCGTTGGCAATATGTCTTCCCATGCACTGGTCTCTTGTTATTTTGTTGATGGTTCCTTTTGCTGTGTAGAAGCTTTTTATTTTGATGTAGTCCCATTTATTTACTTTTTCCTTAGTTTCCATTGTCCTAGGAGATGTATCTGCAAACATATTGTTCTGAGAGATGTTTGAGATGTTGCTGCCAATGGTTTCTCCTTTGATTTTTATGGTTTGACATCTTTACATTTAAGTCTTTTACCCATTTTGGGTTTATTTTTGTATATAGTGTAAGTTGGTAGACTAGTTTCATTTTTTTTGCAAGTGTCTGTCCAATTTACCCAGCACCATTTATTAAAGAGATTGTCTTGACTCCATTGTATGCTTTTGCCTCCTTTGTCAAATATTAATTGAGCATAATGGCTTGGGTCAATTTCTGGGTTCCCTGTTATGTTCCATTGGTCTACTAGTATATGCCTGTTCTTATGCCAGTTCCAGGCTGTTTTGAGTTACAGTAGCTTTGTAGTATAACTTGATATCTGGCATTGTGATTCCCTCCAACATTGTTCTTCTTTCTCTAGACTGCTACGTCTATTCAGAGTCTTTTTTTATTCCATATAACTTTTTGGAATATTTGTTCTATGTCTGTGAAGTATGTTGTTGGTATTTGAATCGGGATTGCATTGAATCTATAGATTGCTTTGGGTAATGGGGACATTTTAATGATGTTGATTCTACCAATCCATGAACATGGCATATTTTTCCATTTATGTATATCTTCCTCTCTCTCAGCAGTTTTTGGGGTACAGCTTAAGTTTATTCCTAAGCATCTTAATATTTTTGTTGCAATGGTAAATGGGATTGTTTAGTTTTCCTTTTTGAGAGTTCATTATTAGTGTATAAAAATGCCATAGATTTCTGGTGTTAATTTTATATCCTGCTAAATAGCTGACTTCATTTATTAAGTATAGTAGTTTTTTTATGGAGTCTTTAGGGTTTTTATGTATAATATCTTGTCATCTGCAAATAATGGCAGTTTTACTTCCTCCTTTCCAATTTGGATGCCTTTATTTTCCTCTTCTTGTCTGATCCTACGGCTAGCACTTCTAGTACTGTGTCGAACAGGAGTGATGAAAGTGGGCACCCCTGTCTTGTTCCTGTTCTTCTGGAAAATGGTTTTAGTTTTTGCCCATTGAGTATGATGTTGGCTGTAGGTTTGTCATATAAGACTTTTATTATGTTGAGATATGATCCCTCCATTCCCACTTTTTATAGAGTTTTTATCAAAAGATGGTGCTGGATTTTGTCGAATGCTTTTTCTGCATCAATTGGTATGATGTGGTATTTATTTTTCAGATTGTTTATTTTAGCATCTATGTTCATCAGGGATATTGGCCTGTAATTCTGTTTCTTTGTAGTGTCTTTATCTCGTGTTGGGATTCGGGTAATCCTGGCCTCGTAGAAAGAGCTAGGAAGTGTTCCTTCTTCCTGATTTTTTTGGAATAGTTTGAGGAGATAGTTGTTCTTTCTTCTTTGATGTTTGGTAAAACTCCCTTGGGAAGCCATCCGGACCAAGGCTTTTATTTGCTGGAGTTTTTAAAATTTTTTATTACTGCTTCAACTTCATCAGTAGTTATTAGTGTATTCAGGTTTTCTGATTCTTCCTGATTGAGTTTTGGAAGATTGTGTTTTTCTAGGAGTATGTCCAATTAGGTCAAGGTTGTCCAATTTATTGGAATAGAGTTGTTCATAGTATTTATTTACAATCCTTTGTATCTCTACAGTGTCAGTTGTTACTTTACCTCTTTTGTTTCTGATTTTGTTTATTTGCATCCTCTCTCTTTGTTTCTCTGTGAGTCTGGCAAGAGGTTTATCAATCTTGTTTATTGTTTCAAAGAACCAGCTCTTGGTTTTATTGATCTTTTGTATTGCTTTTTGGTCTCTATGTCATTTATTTCCACTCTGATATTATCTCCTTCCTTCTACTTACTCTGGGCTTTTCTTGTTGATCTCTTTCTAATTTTTTAAGTTGTAGGTTTAGATAACTTATTACAAGTTTTTCTTGCTTTTTGAGGTAAGTCTGTAGTGCTGTGAAGTTCCTGCTCAGGATTGCTTTCACCGTTTCCCATAGATTTTGGATTGTTTTCTGTTTATTGTCATTTGTTTCCAGGATGTTTCTTATTTATTTCTTCTTTGATCTCTTTGGTAAACCATTTATTGTGTAATAGCATGCTATTTAGCCTCCATGTGTTTGATTGTTTTTATTGTAGTTGATTTCTAACTTAATGCCATTGTGATCTGAGAAGATGCTTGATATAATTTCAATATTCTTGAATTTGTAGAGACTTAGCCTATGTCCTAACATGTGGTCTTTCTTTGAAAATGTCCCATATGCACTTGAGAAGAATGTATATTCCGTAGCTTTGGGGTGAAATGTTCTGAACATGTCAGTTCCATCTGATCTAGTGAATCATTTAAGATTGCTGTTTCCTTGTTGATTTTTTGTCTGGAAGATTTATCCAATGATGTCAGTGGGGTATTAAAGTCACCTACTATGATTGTACTGTTAGTGTTCTCTCCCTTGATATCTTCCAGAAGTATTTTTATGTATTTGGATGCTCCTGTATGGGGTGCATATACGTTTAACAGAGTTATATCCTCTTGTTTTGTCGATCCCTTAAGTGGCCTTCCTTATCTCTTGTTATGGCCTTTACTTTGAAGTCTGTTTTGTTAGATATAAGTATTGCTGCCCCAGCTTTTTTTTTTTTTTTTAAAGTTTTATTTGCCTGAAGAATTTTTTCCCATCTCTTCACTTTCAGTCATTGTGAGTTCTTTGTTCTGAGGTTGGTCTCTTGTTGACAGCATATATACGGGTCAGGTTTTCTTAGGATTTCATCCAATACACATAGGGTTATTGTTGATAGGTACTTGTTTATTGCCATTGTTTTTATGCCTGTGTTCCTTCCTCCCTTTCTGTTTCTTCTTTTTATAACAATCCTTTAACATTTCTTGCATTGCTGGCTTGGTGGTAATAAACTCCCTCAGTCTTTTTTTTTTGTTGTTGTCCACGAAGCTCTTTATTTCACAAAGTTTGTGTAAGAGTAGGCCTTCGCAGCCCTGGCTGCCTCGGCCCTCACAGCCTCGGCTTCATCTGGAAGGTTGTCCAGAAGGGCGTCCGGACGGTCGTTCCGCTGTTTGGCTGTTCGATCGGTTTGCATATTATGCTTTTATTATTATAGATCTTCTGGAGGACTTAAGGGAGAGATCAACAGCAATACATTCATAGTAGGGGACTCTTACAACTCACTGACTTCACTGGATAGATCTTCCAGATAAAAAATTAACAGGGAAACAGTGACTATAAATGACACACTGGATCAGATGGATTTAACTGACATTTATGGAACATTTCATCCCAAAGCTGCAGAATATACATTCTTTTCAAGTGCACATAGGTGATTCTCAAAGATAGACCATATGTTACAAAATAAGTCTCCACAAGTTCAAGAGATTGAAATCATATCAAGCATCTTCTCAGATCACAGTGGACTGAAATTAGAAATCAACTACAGTAAAAACACAAAAATATTCAAACATAAGAAGGCTAAATAGTATGTTATTAAACAATGAATGTGTTACCAATGAGATCAAGAAAGAAATAAAAAACTTCCTGGAAACAAATGAATATGAATGCACAACAACCCCAAATCTCTGGGACACAGCAAAAGCAGTCCTGAGAGTGAAGTTCATAACATTACAGGCCTATTTCAAAAAAACAAGAAAAATTAATAAAAATTAATAATAAACTTTAATTCTACAAGTTAAAGAATTAGAAAGAGAATAATAAGGAAAGCCCAGAATAAGTAGAAGGAAGAAAATGATAAAGATTAGAGCAGAAATAAGTGATATAGAGATTAATAGAAAAGATCACTCAATCCAAAAGCTGGTTCTTTGAAAAGATAAACAAGGTTGATGTACCTTTAGCCAGTCTCATCAAGATACAAAGAGAGGGGACCCAAGTACACAAAATCAGAAATGAAAGTGGTGAAGTAACAACTGACATCAAAGAAATACTAAGGATTGTAAGAAAGTACTATGAGCAACTATATGCCAACAAACTGGACAATGTGGATGAATTGAACAAATTCCTAGAAAAATACAATCTTCCCAAACTCAATCAGGAAGATCAGAACACCTGAATAGGCCAGTAACAACTGAGGAAATTGAAGCAGTAATAATAATAAAAAAAAAATTCCCAGCAAACAACACCCTGGTCCTGACAACTTCACAGGGGAGTTTCACCAAACATTTAAAGAAGAACTAACATCTATATATTCCTCAAACTATTCCCCAAAAATCCAAGAGAAAGGAACACTATCAAGCTCTTTTTACAAGTTCCTAATTCCAAAACCAGATGAAGACACTACAAAGAAAGAGAATTATAGGCCAATATCCCTGATGAACATGGATGCTAAAACCCTCAACAAAATATCAGCAAATTGAATCCAGCAATATATAAAAATGATAATACAGGATGACCAAGTGAGATTTATTCCAGGGATGCAAGACTGGTATGATATTGGCAAATCAATAAATGTGATACATAACATAAACAAATTGAAAGACAAAATAACATCAATTGATGCAGAAAAAGCGTTCAACAAAATCCAACACCCATTTTTAATAAAAACTCTCAGCAAAGTGGGAATAAAAGGATCATGCCTCAACATAATAAAGGTCATTTATGACAAACCTACAGCCAATAGCATACTCAATGGGCAAAAACAAAAACCGTTTTTCCAAAGAATAGGAACAAGACAGGGATGTCCGCTTTCACCATTCTTATTCAGCTTAGTAGTCGAAGTCCTAGACAGAGTGATCAGACAAGAAGAAAGATGATAGACATCGAAATTGGAAAGGAGGAAGTAAAACGCACTGTTTGACAATGACATGGTATTGTACATAGAAAATCCTAATGACTCCATTACAAACACTACTATCTATCTATCTGTATAAAAAGCCAGAGACCGTAACGCCATCACGACCATAATGACCTAATGACTGGTCACTGTGACACCCACTGCAGCCAGCCTGATCCGGGCTGGATAGCCCCCAACACCCCGACCAGGGCGGGGCCAGCCAGCCAACCGCCTTGGCTGGCAGAAATTTGGGGTTGAGGACCTTGTAGTTGCTCCGTCTCCGCCTTGGGCAGCTGCGTTGGCAAAGCTCTCCTTTGGCGGAAGTGGACTGGGATCAGAGCGCTGGAGTTGGGGATGGGGTGGGAAGGCTTTCCTGGTGGCCACAGCAGACCCCATGGACTGCGCACAGCACCTGGGCGTCTGGCCCTGGTCGGAACAGCGGCAGGAATAGGGGCTGTGAGGCACAGGGGACAGCAGCACACAGGAGCCAGGAGGTGCGAGGCCCGACCTGGGCTCTTACCTTACCCGCTGGGCACAGCAGCACCAGCAGGTGGGCCATGATATGCAGTGAGGTGCTGGGCCGCAGAGGGGAGGGGAAGCGAGCCAGGAGGACAAGGCCCCACGCAGCGTGGGCAGGGCCGGAGCTGGAAACCCTGGGGGAGGGGGGGCGCTGCAGCCCTGTGCCTTTTTGGCCTTGACCTTGGAATTCAGAGGTCAGCCCCACTTCAAGAGAGAGGACGTGATGGAAAGTGGCAAGGCCACAGGAAGGATGGGAAATGTTGTGTCCATCTTTGGGAAACACAGCTGCCACGGTCTTCAGTAACTGTGAACAGATGATCTGTGATCTCAGTTTTACAGGAGAGGAAGCTGAGACTCAAAGGAGGGAGCTTCTGCAGCACCTCACCCGCTTCTCAGGCCTGACCCTGTGCAGCATTGTCTTCGTTGGAAGTAGGGGATCCAAAAGGTTTTAGAGCTTTGCTATTTTAGGCAGGAAAGACTTTAGCACAGGGAGCTGGTGCTTGGGAAATCACCGGGAGCTGGGGGAGTGGGTGCTAGGCTGGGCCCCCAGCAAAGACTCCCTGCCCAGCGGGAGGGGCTGCCCCTCAGCCACACTGACTTCTAGGACACTCTGCACAGCTGTGACCCGGGGATCAGGAAACTGCTGCCCCTGCAAGTGCCTTCCAGCTCCCACAAGACAGGCCACTGGGCACTGCCTCTGCCACAGCTGTCTGTGCACAGCCTGGATTCTGCTGCAGAAAACCTCCACATCTCTGCAAACATGATCACCAGCAGCAAACAGCCTGAACTGAAGGAAGATGCCTCTGCCCCACTTCTGCCTTCAAAATATTGTGCAAGCGCATCCAATCGGCAGAAACGAATTCTTATCCAGGAACCTCGCTGCAAAGGAGTTTGGCCAATTTCAGACTTTCATCTAGGAGTGAGATCTTGCCAATGTACCTCATGTGCCTGGTATTGATAAAAATGGGGCCCAGTTGGTGGGGTTCAGTGGGTGAGCATTGATCTATGAACCAGGAGGTCACGATATGATTCCTGGTCAAATTTCGGGCTTGATCCTCAGTAGGGGCATGCAGGAGGCAGCTGATCAATGATTCTCATCATTGATGTTTCTATCCTTCTCCCTTCCTCTGAAATCAATAAATATTTTTTTAAATGGGGTCATGCTGTATACATGTGTTATAACGAGTTTTTCACTTCATAGATCACTAATGTCTTTCCTGTTAAAACCATACTTAGAGAACATTATTTATTTACTAGAGGCCCGGTGCATGAAAATTCATGCACTGGAGGGGGGCGTCCCTCAGCCTGGCCTGCCCCCACTCATAGTCTGGGAGCCCGCAGGGGTGGGAGGCAACGCCCCCAACTCACTTCTGCTGCTACCACTGCCAGCAGCACAAACCTCAGTCAGCCCTGGTTACCTGAGTCTCGGGCCGGCCCTGGGTGGCTGGGCAGCCACCATCCAAGGCTTGCCTGCACCTCGGGCCGGCCCTGGGCAGCTGGACAGCTGCCATCTGAGGTTTGCCTGCCTCGGCTGGCCCTGCTTGCTGAGCCTCAGTCAGTGGGGGTGTGGGAGGACCTGAGGCCCACGGCAGGGCTGAGGGGACACCAGTGCCAGATGCGCAGAGCAGCCAGGCCGCCCCTGCGGTGGGCGCCGTCATCTTGTGAGGGCGTGATAGTCTGTTCCAGTGATGGCGAACCTTTTGAGCTCGGCGTGTCAGCATTTTGAAAAACCCTAACTTAACTCTGGTGCTGTGTCACATATAGAAATTTTTTGATATTTGCAACCCTAGTAAAACAAAGACTTACATTTTTGATATTTATGTTATATATTTAAATGCCATTTAACAAAGAAAAATCAACCAAAAAAATGAGTTCGCGTGTCACCTCTGACACGCATGTCATAGGTTTGCCATCACTGGTCTATTTGCATATTACCTCTTTATTATATAGGATAGGATGGTTCCGTTTAATTGATCTCAGAAGAAGGGAGAGAGAGAGAGAGAAACATTTTTCCATTGTTTCCTGCACTCACTGGACTGGGTATTGAATCTACAACCTGGGCATGTGCCCTCACAGGCAATTGATCCACCACTTTCTGGTGTATGGGATGATGCTATGCTGGTACCCTGACCCCAAATTCCAGCCTTCAGAACTGTTAGAAAAATACATTTCTGTTGTTTAAGCCACACAAATTTATGATGTGTTGTTATGACTGTCTCAGCTGACTAATCTATACTAATAAAAGGGTAATATGCTGATTAGACCGGGTCAACTGCACATCTTCCGGTCATCCTTCCGGACAAAGCCATGGTGGCGGGGGCCGAGGCAGAGGCAGTTAGGGGCGATCAGGCTGGCAGGGGAGAGCAGTTAGGGACGATCAGGCAGACAGGTAGAGTGGTTAGGGGCAATCAGGCAGGCAGGCAGGTGAGTGGTTAGGAGTCAGCGGTTCTGGATTGCGAGAGGGATATAAAGTTAACACCCAGAAATAGATGGCATTTTTATACACCAGTAATGAATGCTCAGAAACAGAAACTAAACAAACAATCCTACTTGCCATAGCAACAACAAAATTAAGATACCTAATAATAAACTTTACCAAGGAGGTAAAAGAGTTGTACTCGGAAAACTACATGATGATAAAAAGAGATAGAGGAAGATATAAACAAGTGGAAGAATATACTGTGTTCATGGATTGGTAGAATTAACATTTAAATGTCCATATTACTCGAAGCAATTTATAGATTCAATGCAGTCCCTATTAAATTACCAACAGTATATTTCACAAATCTAGAACAAATACTCCAAAAATTTATATGGGTACCAAAAAGCTTCAGCAATATTGAGAAAGAAGAACAAAGTTGGGGGGATCACAATACCAGATACGACATTATACTACAAAGTCATTGTAATCAAAACAGCCTGATACTGTCATAAGAACAGACATATATATCAATGGAACAGATCAGAGACCCCAGAAATCACCCCAAGCCATTATGCTCAATCAATATTTGATAAAGGAGGCAAGGGTATACAATGGACTTAAGACAGTGACTTAAGTAAATGGTGTTGGGAAATTTGGACAGGTACATGCACAAAAATGAAATTAGACTACCAACTTACACCATACACAAAAATAAACTCAAAATTGATAAAAGACTTAAATGTAAGACGTGAAACCATAAAAATCCCAGAAGAAACCATAGGCAGCAAAATCTCAGACATCTTTCATAGCTATGTGTTTGTGGATACATCTCCTAGGGCAAAGGAAACTAAGGAGAAAATGAACAAATGGGACTATAAAATAAAAACTTTTTGCACAGCAAAAGAAACCATCAACAAAATGAAAAGGGAATCCACTGTATGGGAGAACATATTTGGCAATGATACATCTGATAAAGTATTAATTTCTGAAATATATAAGGAACTCTTACAACTTAACAAAATGAAGATGAATAATCCAATTTAAAAAAATGGGCAAAGGACCTATGTGGACACTTCTCCAAAGAGAACATACAGATGGCCAAGAGACATATGAAAAAAGGCTCAAAGTCACCTATCTATAATAATAAAAGCATAATATGCTAATTAGACTGGACAGCCAAACAACCTTCCGGATGTCCTTCTGGATGAAGCTGCCACGGCAGGGGCCGAGGCAGATGCCGCTGGGGGTGATCAGTCTGGCAGGTGAGTGGTGAGGGGATATTATGCAGGCAGGCAGAGTGGTTAGAGGAGATCAGGCAGGCAGGTGAGCAGTTAGGAGCCAGTGGTCCCGGATTGCGAGAGGGTGCAGGCTGGGCTGAGGGACACCTCCCTCCCCGACACGAATTTTGTGCGCCGGGCTTCTAGTGCAAAATAAAATGATAATGCGGTATCACCTCACATCTGTCAGAATGGCTACCATCAACAAATCAACAAATGACAAGTGCTGGAGAGGATGTGGAGAAAAGGGAACCCTAGTAAACTGCTGGTGGGAATGCAGACTGGTGCAGCCATTATGAAAAACAGTATGGCGTTTCATAAAAAAATTAAATATGGAACTGCCATTTGAGCCAGTGATCCCACTTCTAGGAATATATCCTAAGAAACCCGCAACACCAATTAGAAAGAATGTATGCACCCCTATCTTCATAGCAGTACAATTTGTAATAGCTAAGGTCTGGAAACAGCCCAAGTGCCCATCAGTAAATGAGTGGGTAGAAAAGCTGTGGTACATTTATACCATGGTATATGTAGCAATAAAAAAGAAGGACCTCTTACCCTTTGAGACAGCATGGAGAGAACTGGAGAGTATTATCCTATGTGAAATAAGCCAGTCAGAGAAAGACAAGTACAGTGGGGCCTTGACTTACGAGTTTAATTCGTTCCATGACGGAGCTCGTAACTCACATTACTCGTATGTCAAATCTTAAAGTGAACGAGTGAGACACGTGATGCTGGGCTGATGTTGTGGCGTTCACTGTGACGTTCGCTGCGCCATCTAGCGGTGGGGTATCTGAAGCTGGCTCATAACCTGAATTTTAGCTCACAACTCAAAGCAAAAAATCGGCCGAGAGACGACTCGTATCTCGAAAAACTCGTTAGTCGGGACACTTGTAAGTGAAGGCAGTGCCCACTGTATCACATCATCTCACTTATTTGTGGAATCTAGGGAACAAAATAAACTGTTGAACAGAATAGATCAGAAGCATGACATAAGATCAAAAGAGACACAGAAGCATGGAATAAGACTGTTGAATCTCAGAGAGAAGGCAGGAGTGGGTGGGTGGGAAATGATCAATGATAGAACTTGTCTGCATATATGGACACAGGCAATAGGGTGGTGGAGGCCTGGAGTAGGGTGTGGGGGCAGGCTATAAGGGTCAGTGAGAGAAAACAGGGGACATAAGTAATGCTTTCAATAAATATTTTTTAAAAAAAGACTATAACTATTATGATAGTGTATTGAAGATTAGTGTATTTCAACAATAAAGATTTCTTTAAAAAAGACTATTATCTACACTAATAAAAGAGAAAAATGGTAATTGGCGTACGGCGATACCTTTTTCATTGGCTAATCAGGGCTATATGCAAATTAACTGCCAACTAAGATTGGCAGTTAACTGTCAACTAAGATTGGCAGTTAACTGCCAACAAGATGGCAGCTAATTTGCATATGTAGGCACAATGCAGGGAGGCGAAAGGGAAAGCAGGAAGAAGCCCCCTGCCACTGACAGTGATCTGAAACCCAGGGGGGGAGCTAAGAGCTGGGGGGCAGGGCAAAGGCGGCCCTGGGGCTGCCTTTGCCCTGCCCCCCAGCCATGATCGGAGAATCAGGCGCCTTTGCCGCCCTGGCCAGTGATAGCAGGAAGTAGGGGTGGAGCCAGCGGTGGGAGCTGGGCACGGTCGAAGCTGGCAGTCCCAGGAGCTAGGGGTCCCTTGCCTGGGCCTAAAGCGAAGCCCACGATCGCGGCGCCCCCTGCTGCCACTGCAGGTCCCCGCTGCCCGGGCCGGACGCCTCGGCCAGAGGCGTTAGGCCTGGGCAGGGGCGGAGCCTGCAACCGCGGGGAGCTGGGGGTCCCCTGCCCAGGCCTGACACCTCTGCCGGAGGCCTCAGGCCTGGTCAAGGGGCCGATCTGGTGATTGGTGATCAGAGGGTGATGAGGGTCAACTCCTCTGGCCGAGGCATCAGGCCTGGGTGGGGGGCGGAGCCGGGGATTGGGGGGATCTGATGGTCCCCTTGCCCAGGCCTGAAGCCTGGGTCAGAGGCGTCAGGCTTGGGCGGGGGTGGAGCAAGCGATCAGAGGGAGATGGGGGTCCCCTGCCCAGGCATGATTCCTGGGCCAGAGGCCTCAGGCTTGGGTGGGGGCCAGAGCCAGTGATTGGGGGGAGATGGGGGTCCCCTGTCCAAGCCTGACACCTCTGGCGGAGGCATCAGGCCTGGGCAAGGGGCCGATCAGGCGATCGGAGGGTGACGGGGGTCAACGCCTGAGGGCTCCCAGTATGTGAGAGGGGGCAGGCTGGACTGAGGGACACTCTCCCCCCCCCCCCACACACACACCCAGTGCACGAATTTCGTGCACCGGGCCCCTAGTGATAATATATTGAACTAGACAAGAGCAAAGCCAGCCAGCTAGAGATAAAAAATAAAAATAAAATAAAATGAATGGGTTTCAACTAGGATCATCTTACATTTACCTGATTAAGTTTTTAGGGATCAGGAATGTGGCCAAAGTCTGGCCTAGGGAAATCTTTGCAGAATAGGAAGTACAGAGGAAACATTTAACCTTGGAAATTAATAATTATGCTATATAAGTGGTTATATTCATTATGTCATCTACATATATAAAAGCCTAAGCAACTGGCCAACCATTTGACCTTCCGACTGGTAGCTATGATGTGCACTGACCACCAGGGGGCAGATGCTCAACTCAGGAGCTGCTGAGCTGTGCTGACTTGGCAGCTGCAGTTCTCAGGTGATGCACCTGGAACCAGAGAGGAGGGAGCCCAATTCCAGGGTGCATCACCCGAGAACCGCCCTCTTGCAATCCGGCACCCCTCGGGGGATGTTGGAGAGCCGGTTTTGGCCCGATCCCTGCAGGCCAGGCTGAGGGACCCTGGCAGTGCACGAATCCGTGCACTGGGCTTCTAGTTAGATGTATTATCATTAGTTTCAGTGCCTCATCCCTGTCTTTTTCCCTCTTTACAGTTGTTTGTGCCTTTTGAGAAAGGATGTTAGTATTATCCTTGAAGTGTTAATTTTAAAAACTTCTTTTTCTCCTTAATTTTTAATTTCTAAAGTACTCATATTCTGACAGATACTAAGAGCATACTTAATGGTGCTTTGTTATATAACTCATCAGGGATCCTTTTTATTTTCAGTTCTGTTATTTGTTATTTTTTTTTAGAAATACACTAATAACTTTTGGGTTTGCTTCTAGAAAAACTGATTGCTTATCAACGAGAATTTCTTGCTTTGAAAGAACGTCTTCGGATAGCTGAACACAGAATCTCACAGCGCTCTTCTGAATTAAGTGCCATTGTACAGCAGTTCAGGCGTGTAGGAGCAGAGACAAATGGAAGTAAGGACACACTGAATACATTTTCAGGTACAAGTTATATTTTTAGTTTTATAAGAAGATTATTTTCAGAGGGTTATGTGAAATATTTTATTTGAAAGTTGTAGAGTAGCTTATCAGCCAACATTTATTACCCTTTTCAGAGAGAGAGAAATCATCACAGAGAATTTCCTATTATGGTAAATTATAGTTTTTACTAATTTAAGAGAGTAATAATGGGTTAAATTTCAGTTGTACAAGTTTCATTGATAATAGTGTTTTTATGTTTTTAAAATCATATTCAAAATGAGATAAAAATTTAACTTTGCATTCATACATTTTTATGTTGTGATTTGTATGGGCCTCAGATGGACTCTGGAGAATCTTGAGCTCTTTGAAGCAATTCATGCTCTTAGATCTGACTTACAAGAAAAAAATGTTAAGTTTTATAATGGGTACTTTTAGAGATATTTGACTTTTTTCTCTTGAGAACTTCTGGTTAGAATATGATGAGCGCCAGTCATCTCTCTGTTTCTGTACCATTCTTATTCTAATAATCAAATTGATATATGTGTATCCGTTGCTTTAAATTTACATATTATTTCAAGATTATTGTACTTTTCATTTAGCATAATCTGTTCTAATCCTTTACCATTAATTCCCCTTGTCTTAAGATTCACTACCTTACCTTATTTATAAATTTCATACTTAGTTGTTTTCCCTTCTGATTATGAAATTGTATTATGGCACAGTAACATTTAAAATTATGGAATAGTAACCCAGCCAGAGTGGCTCAGTTGGTTGAATGTCATCCTGTGTACTGAGTGGTTGCAGGTTCGATACCTGGTCAAGGCACATACCTGGGTTGCAAAGTTCGATCCCTGTTCGGGGCACATACAGAAGGCAACCAATTGATGTTTCTGTCTCACATCAGTCTCTCTCTCCCTCCCTTCCTTCTTCTCTCTAAGCATGTCTGTGGGTAAGGATTAAAAAAATAATACTATTAAAAATAAGTGAAAGTATGGAATGGTACAGATAATAAAAATAAATCATCCATAAGCTTTCTGCCAAATGATTTCAGTTAACATATTTTTGTTTCTGTCTAGTCTTTTTTTACGAATATTTTTCTTCAAAATTGTTATTATGTGTTATAGCCTGA
This sequence comes from Myotis nattereri, assembly GCF_964212035.1. Lineage (NCBI taxonomy): Eukaryota > Metazoa > Chordata > Mammalia > Chiroptera > Vespertilionidae > Myotis > Myotis nattereri. Next base: position 21,962,231 of record NC_138085.1, read on the forward strand.
TTTTTACTCTTGAAATTATGTATTAGAATTTACTATGTCATTGAATATTCTCCAAAAAATACCATTTCTAATGGCTGTATAACTTGTCAGCTAATCATTTACTGTAATATATTAAACGTTTTTTAATAATTAGGCAAGTAGACTTTTCTGAGTGGTTTTTCTGCCCCAGTTTATAGCTCTGTGATAAACATCTTTGCATATAAATCAATCACACTTCTGGTAGCTCTTAAGTTATTTTCATTAGGTTATGCCTTTCTTAAAAACAAGATCTATGTTTTGATGACTTGATTTTTTTTTAAATATAGATTTTATTGATTTTTTACAGAGAGGAAGGGAGAGGGATAGAGAGCTAGAAACAATGATGAGAGAGAAACATCGATCAGCTGCCTCTTGCACACCTCCTGCTGGGGATGTGCCCGCAACCCAGGTACATGCCCTTGACCAGAATCGAACCTGGGACCTTTCAGTATGCAGGCCAACGCTCCATCCAGTGAGCCAAACCAGCTAGGGCTGACCATTGATTTTTAACAACACAGCACAGTGGCTGCAACAAAATAGATAATCACTATATATTCACAGAATGCATAAAACTTAAATTCCTAAAAGGGAAGTTATTGAATAACGGCAGAGGTGTTTCAGGGTTTTTGATGTTTTTCTGAATAGCTGAAACATTTATCACATTTTCACCAGAATTTAGTATCATTATTTAATTGTATTGCAAAAGCATCTTTTTCACTTCAAATGGAGATCCCATTCACCAAAGTATGAAATTAGGAAATAAAATTCTTTAGTTCTAGTTTTCATAAATTTTACTGCTATATTTGTAAAAACTGCAACATCTATAGGTAAGGTGTCTTGTGCAATAATTATACTTCTGTGTTTCAGATAATACCTTAAAGCTATTAAAGGAGTTAACAGGCAAAAAATCTCTCCACGTGCCAAGTATTTATTATCATTTGCCTCATTTATTGCAAAATGAAGGAAGCCTTCAACCTGCTGTGCAGATTGGTAATGGAAGAACAGGAGGTATGTATATTTCGTTTCTTATTGTGGTTGTACTGCTCGTCTTAATTTATGTATTGGAGTATTACATTGTCTATTAGAAGTTTGGCAGGTCAAAGGGTAAAAATTATTTTTCTGTGCATAGTAACTTAGGACTCATTCTAAAGTTCATGTTGAGTGGAGTTGGACATTTTTCTCCATAGACCAGATTAGTAGAGCTGAAAAGGATTGTGAGAAATCTAGTTCAAGCTCCATCTCTAGGCAGAAAAATGTTTAAATCTTTGTCTTTTTGTGGTTGTTAATCCTCACCCAAGGACGTTTTTCCCCATTGATTTTTAGAGAGAATAGAAGGCAGGGGTAGAGACAGAGAGAGAAACATTGATGTCAGACACATGGATTGGTTGCCTCTTGCATGCACCCCGACCAGGGTTGGGGATGGAGCCTGCAACCTAGGTACGTGTGCTCTTGACTGGAATCAAACCCAAGACTCTAACCATTGAACCAAACCGGCTATGGTAAAGTCTTTGTCATTTTTTATTTTGAATATTAAAATTAATCCATATCCTGACCTTCCCACAACATTTGCAGAGGCAGGCTGCTGTCTTCCAGAGGAGCTGAGAGCTCTTAAAAGAGTGTGTTCAGCTTATGATTTTATTAAATATTTATAATTTAAGAAATATTTTTTAGAAGGTGCTAGATAAACAAAGACAAACGAGATGTGTAGCATACTCAAAAGCAGGGGTCCTCAAACTACGGCCAGTGTGCCACATGCGGCCCTCCGAAAACATTTATCCGGCCCGCCGGGTGTTTTTGCCGCCGCTGCCTGTCCTGCTTAGCAGCCGACTCGTCCCGTGCCCGCAGTGTGCATGTGTGGAAAGTCTGAGGGACAGTGAACTGGCCCCCTGTTTAAAAAGTTTGAGGACCTCTGCTCAAAAGTATTTTCTTAGAACATTGATCATTATTTCTGAAGTTGATATTGTATTCTCTCCCTTTAGTAATCACTGTTTAGGTAGATGCCGTAAGCCATTGAGTGAATTTGTTGGTTTAGACTTCATTAATCATTATTAATAAAAATACTGAAGGAAAGTACAAGTGTTTTAAAAGTCATTTAAAACTGTAGAATCACAAATATATTGTTTTATAGTAGTCTGTTTTTATTTTATGAATGTGACATTCTGTTCCTTTTGAAGATACTTACTCCATCCCATTTGCTTATAACTTTATCCATCTTAAATAAAATGAAATCTTGGTCAATCAGCTTTCCTGTAGTTAACATTCTTTGTTTTTGTTTTTGTTTTTTTTTTGTTAATCCTCACCCGAGGATATTTTTCCATTGATTTTTTAGGGAGAGTGGAAGAGAGAGGGAAAGACAGAAACATCGATGTGAGAGAAACACATCAATTGGTTGCCTCCGACCAGGCCCAAGGAGCCTGCAACCAAGGCACGTGCACTTGACCGGGATCAAACCTGGGACCCTTTGGTCCACAGGCCGACGCTCTATCCACTGAGCTAAACCGGCTAGCGCTAGTTAACATTCTTATCAAGCTGACACCATTTTTGGGAAATAGAAAAAAAGACAACTCAAAGAAAAATAAGAAAGTCCTCACATTTACTTAAAAAAAAAAATCTTCCCTCTGGCTTAGGCAATAGTTCTTAACACTTTTAGAGTCACAGAACCCTTTGGATAGCCTAGGAAAGCTGTCAAGACTCTTACTTTAAAAATGCACATAGAAAAAGTAAATTTGTATGTAACTTCTGGGATTTTGTGGAAACCAAAAACCTAGTTAGGGACTTTATATTAAGAACTTATGTTTTTTAGATCGAAGAAATACTGCGTCTTGCTAAAAATCCCATTCTTCAGGGGTCAGACTGATTAAGGAACAATACTCAGACCAGCTAAGCTAAGCCTTTCAAAGGCTGAAGGGGGAGAATAGTGCTCCAGGCAGCTGCTCCTCCTCTAGAATTCTCACATCCAGAAGGAAAAACTGCCAGCCCACCCCGCACAGTCAGTCCTCCCACAGCATTTGCAGAGGCGGCTGCAGTACACAGACCAAGCAAGTACAGGGGGGTGAAGGCCATCTGTACAACTAGGGTTTCCAAGTAGTTAGGAAAATTGACGTCATGAGTGACTTAATACTCAAGGAAATGAATTTGTAATTATAATATAGTTTAAAAATTATATACTTAATTTTTATTTATTGATTAATTTTAGAGAGAGGAATAGGGAGAGAGATAGAGATAGAGATATCAATTTGTTGTTCCACTTATTTATGCATTCATTGTATGTGCCCTGACTGGGAATCAAACCCACAACCTTGGTATATTGGGATGACACTCTAAACAACTGAGCTACTCGGCTGGGGCCAAAAATAATATATTTTTAGAGGGAAGAAAGAGCTCAACTCATAACTGATGATTATAAAACTCATAACTGATGATAATAAATGCCAGAATGGCATTATTGGTTGGTAGAGGACAGCAGGCCATTCTTCACGTAATTGCTGAAATAAAAAATCCATGAGCACCTGCTGTGTGCCAGGCACTTAGCCAGGCACTTTGGTACACAAAATTAGATGAGGTTCCTAATCTTGTGGAACTTCAATTCAAAGGAGAATGCATTAGTTAAATAATCAATTATATAAACAGTTGCATAGTTACAGCTTTAATTGGTGACATAAAGGATGCTTTGAGAATGTACATAAAGGGCATTTGATTTAATTAAGGACTATGGGGAAGTTTTTAAAAATACATTTGAACTGAGATCAGTAGAATATGTAGTTCCCTGCTAAAGATGGGTGTATTTGCTTTGTATTTCTACTATAACAAATTACCACAAACCCAGTGACTTAATACAATACAAGTTTATGACCTTACAGTTTTGGGTGTCAGAGGTCCAGAAAATAAGTGTCCTTCTGGAAGCTTTAGGGAGGAGCCCATTTCCTTGCCTTTTCCAGCTTCTAGAGATCACCTGCATCCCTTAGTTCATGCCCTTCCTTCATCTTCAAAGCATAGCATCTCCAACACCGTCTCTGACTCTGACTCCCTTGCTTCCACTGTCACTTTACCTCTCATTCTGACTCCTGCCTTCCTCTCATAAGGACCCCTATGAGTACATTAGGCTCTCGTGGGTAGTCCAGGACAGTCTTCCCATCTGAAGACCCTTAATCATCTCTGGAAAGCCCCTTCTGCCCCATGAGGTAATATGTTCACAGATTCCAGGAGTTAGGGCATGAGCATCTTGGGGAATGGGGCAGTATTCCACCACTTGTGAGAAAAGGATACAGTATTCGGAAAATGAGAAAAGCACTACAAAAGCCTTGAAGGAAGGGAGCATGGAATGCTCTAGAAAATGGAGACGGCACTGTAGATAGAGTGATGGGAATTTGGAACAAGATGAGGCGAGAGGGGTATTGAGCCCCTACCACACAGGACCTTGCAGACCATTTGTAGGGTTTTGGATTTTTATCCTAAAAGCAGAAAGAAGCCACTGAAGGGTTTGAAGCAGGACTTAGGATGACTTTATAAGACTTAAATTTTGCAAAGCTCACATTTGATGCCATGAGAAAAATGATAGAAAATGTGGGAAGAAGAGTAGATGTGGAAGGACTCAGTAAGAGATGTTGTAGTGATCCACTTGAGAGAGGATGAGCTTGGACCAGGTAGTAGTGGCAGTAGTAGCGATGGCAAGAAGGTGATTTGCTAGTTGTTGGGAATGTATGGGGATATAGACATGGGAGGACATAGTTTTGGACGGTTTTGTGGGCTAAGGTAGGAGGGAGTAGTCAGGGATAGGACCTAGATTTCTGGATTATATAACTGGATGGCTGGTACTATTCACGTGATAAAGGACAGTAGGAAGTGTTTTGTAATATTAGTTTCCAAGACAAGACCATAAATTAAATTTGGGTTTAATTTTATGAGTCATCATTTGCAAATAACTGGTTTTTGAAGATACAAGGATGGATGAGATCACCCAAGACCTAGAACTGAGGACCTAGAAGAGTTAGTTTTCAGGAAAAAGAAAGATGAAGCCAACAAAGACAGGGAAAGTGCAACTAGACAATAGAGATAAAACTATTGTCATGGAATATAGGGAAAGAAATGGGGAATAAATGACGAAAATCAAACCAGAGGAGGCACGATAGGCTAAAAATATTTAATTAGCAATGAATATTGAAATAGTTATAACTGAAGGTAGACTAGTAATTGAAGATTCAGAACGCCAAATTAACATTTTTCCTAATTTTTTTATGATAAAGGAAATAAATACTAGAATTTGTAAACTTCCCAGAAAAGTTGAAGAAAATGGAAATAATATCAGTTGCTATCTCTGTCAAATTCTAAACACCATGAGGCAACAGCCTTACCTATCTTATGACTGTATTTTAGATAGTCTAGTATGTTGAGTGTTTCATTCCACATCCCGAGTGGAGTAGGGTTCAGTATCTGAAAGAGGAGCCGCACACAAATGAGAGAAAAATGACACGAGATAACTTTAAAATATTGGGGGACCAGGTGGGCAAGTCCAACTCAAGGAGAGGGACTTCCACCCATGCTCAGGCTGCTCCAATCTTTTATTGATCTGGAGTAACCCTTAGGGTAAGGAGGTTTCAATGACACACAGATCAGCAGACATTTTCCAGGAATACACAGAGTATCTGATTAGCTCATCAGTAGATGATTTCCAGGAATGGGCAGAGTATCTGATCCTATCTAATAAAAGAGAAACATGGTACTTAGCGTATGACCGCTACCCTTCCCATTGGCTAATCAGGGCGATATGCAAATTAACTGCCAGCCAAGATGGCACCGGCAGCCAGGCAGCTTAAAGTGAACATGAGGCTTGCTTGCTTCAGTGACGGAGGACTCCAATGTTCCCCGCCTGCCACTGCAGGCCTCTGAGCTGCAACTCTAAGCAACTATGTTATAAATATAGAAGCTAAACAAAACCCCAGAAACCTGCTTTAGTCGCCAGGCTTCAGCAAGCAGGATCGCAACATTGTTTCAAATACAGAAGGTAAACAAAGGCCAGAAACCTGCTTTCAGCAGCAGAGGCCTAAGAGCTGGAGCCTCAGAGCTAAAGCTGGCCCAGAATAAAAAAAAAAAGAAAAAAAGGAGTGGTTGGGAGCTTTAGTCACCCGCCAGCCTGAAAACAGCCCTCAGCCCCTCACCCAGACTGACCAGGCACCCCAGTAGGGACCCACACCCTGAAGGGTGTGTGACCAGCTGCAAACAGCCATCATCCCGTCATCCAGGCTGGCCAGGCACCCCAGTGGGGACCCCCACCCTAATCCAGGACACCCTTCAGGGCAAACCAGCCACCCCCCACACGTGGACCAGGCCTCTATTCTATATAGTAAAAGGGTAATATGCCTTCCAGCACCGGGATCAGCGTGACAGGGGGCAGCGCCCAAACCCCCAGATCGCTCTGCGGCTCTGTGTGTGAGAGGGTGCGGGGCCACAACCTCCCTATCCACCCTGCTCTGTGTGTGAAAGGGTGCGGCGCCCCAACCCCCCTCCAACCCCCCCCCCCCCACGGGCCCTGCTCTGTGTGTGACGGGGTAGAGCCATAACCTCCCCATCAGCCCTGCCCTGAGTGTGACGGTGGCGGTGCCGCAACCCCCTGACCCGCCCTGCTCTGTGTGTGACGGGGGCGGTGCCTCAACTCCCCAATCGGCCCTACTCTGTGAGTGACAGGGGGGAGCTCTCCAACCCCCTGATTGGCCCTGCTCTGTGCATGACAGGGGGGAGCTCCCCCAACCCCCTGATGGGCCCTGTTCTGTGCGTGAGAGGGGGGAGCTCTCCAACCCCCTGATTGACCCTGCCCTGTGCGTGACAAGGTACGGAGCCCCCAACCCCCTGATGGGCCCTGCTCTGTGAGTGACAGGGGGCAGCAACCCCCTGATCGGCCCTGCTCTGTGCGTGACAGGGGGTGGCGCCGCAACCTCCCCATCGACCCTGCCTTGAGTGTAACGGGGCGGTGCCCCAACCCCCCAATTGGCCCTACCCTGAGCGTGACTGAGGGTGGCATCGCAACCTCCCGATCCGCCCTGCTCTGTGCATGACAGAGAGCGGCGCCCCAACTCCCCAATCGGCCCTGCTCTGAGCCTGACCAGGGTCTACACCTAGGGATTGGGCCTGCCCTCTGCCACCCGGGAGCAGGCCTAAGCCAGCAGGTCGTTATCTCCCAAGGGGTCCCAGACTGTGAGAGGGCACAGGCCGGGCTGAGGGACCCCCCCCCCCCCAGTGCACAAATTTTTGTGCACGGGGCCTCTAGTCAACAATAATCAACAAGGATCTACACAAGTATCTAAGGAATGAAGGGAACTAAGGTGGGGATGATGCTTCAGCTACCGTTACCTAAATTAACTGGGCGGTTCCTAGATTACCTGGGTGGTGCGCAGTCCTGACCTTTGCTAGGACTTCAAAGGTTCCTAGCTTTTGGGGGTCTCTGTCTAAACTCAGCCAGTGAAGACAATGAATGGACTCCAGCACTAGTACATCATCGATGTATTATAGGTACACAGTTAATACTTGACTAGGAAATACTGGATGATTAATTACTGGGACAAAGAACTTAGAACAGCCCTTTGTCTCCATTCCTGTTTGGTTCCTTGGTCCACCTTGCCCCTCCACAAAAGGATGATATGTCTGTATTGTTCACAGTCGCTGCCATATTTATTCTGAACTCATACTTCTCCCTTAGAATACATATATTTCTAGATGGCAAGCCATAGAAGAACATTTTATCAAACAGGAGCAGGGTAGGCTGGGTTACACAGTAGTAATTAACTACCCCAAAATCTCAGTGGTTTAAGTAATGCAGAGCTGTTTATTTATTTACTGCTCAGAGTACATGTCCATCAGGCCCGGGGGCCTTGTGCATCATCGGTCACGCAGAGACCCAGGGGACAGAGCAGTCTGCATCTTGCACCTTACTAGTTGCTCTGCTGAGGAAGAAAGACAGCTCTGAAGGACTCACACTGTAGTTCCAGGGATGACTCATTGTTTGTTACTAATCACAGCCCCTCCCACTGTTCTCCCCAACCCTAAGGGGACCAGGAAGTGCAATCCTACCTGTGACCAGAAGGCTGGAAAAACTGTCTTTTTTGTGGTAATTTTGTGAAATACCACAAGCGTGGGTACTCTAATTCTGAAAGCTTAGCTGAAATTAGTACTTTCATTTTTAGTGTTTTTGGAGTCCTTGAGTGCCTTGTTTTAAACTAAAGAATTTAAATTTCAGCTCCAAAACAGTGTATTTGGAGCTTCTGTAAACATGCCATCTAAACTTAAAACAGAAACAATACAACTCAAGACAGTGGTAGGGAATAGAATTTACATTATAACTTTATACCGTTTATGTTTGCAACAGTTTGAGGTAGGTTGAAGTATGTGGAAATTTGCTTCCAGGGTAACTCATCCTGTCTTTAGGCATCTCAGAGGAACATGGTCGAAACAGTGTGTTGTTCTCAATAAAAGATCCCCCATCCGCTTAAGTCATCCTTCAATCCTCCTCTTCCTTTGTCTCTAAGCCCCATTGGAAAGGGTCTTCAAAATATGTCCTAGCCCTGGCCTGGTAGCCAGTTGGTTGGAGTGTTGTCCCGTACACCAAAAGGTTGTATTCCCCATCAGGGCACATGCCTAGGTTGTGGGTTCGGTCCCTGATCCAGACATGTGCTGGAGGCAATCTATCTGTTCCTCTCTCACATCGATGTTTCTCTCTCTCTCTCTCTCTCTCTCTCTCTCTCTCTCTCTCTCTCTCTCTCAATCAATCAATAAACGTGTCCTCTAATGAGGATAATATATATCCATCCACTAATCCATCCACTCATCTCCATCTTTAAATACCCTAATTCAAACCACCATCTTTTCCTTTAATTACTGCAATAGCTTCCTGATGTCCCCCAAGATGCTTTTACTCTTAACACTTTTGTTTCTGTTCTCCACAAAATTTGGTAAACTTTTAAAATTAACAAATTGGATAATGTCATTCTCCTACTTATAGCTTTATAAAGGCTTTCTCTGAATTAAAAACTAAACTTAAGGTTTCATGTGAAATGGCCCCTAACTAATGCTCTGAATCTGGGCTCATTCTACTTTAGATACACTCTGTTCTTGGCTCTTTCTCAATTACGTTAAGTTCATTGTCTCTTCAGGGCCTTGCTGTTTCTCCTGGAATCTTTTTCCTCTGCTCTTTCTCATCATTTATTACCAGCTCACTTGATACCAGAGAGGCCATCCATGACCCTCACTATCTATAAAGGTAGCTCTCCTCCTACCCCCCGCCCCCCCACACTCTTTCTCATATTGCCACATTTTAATTTGTATAGTACAGGGGTGGGCAAACTTTTTGACTCGAGGGCCACAATGGGTTCTTAAACTGGACCGGAGGGCCGGAACAAAAACATGGATGGAGTGTTTGTGTGAACTAATATAAACTCAAAGTAAACATCATTACATAAAAGGGTACGGTCTTTTTTTTTTTTTTAGTTTTATTCATTTCAAATGGGCCGGATCCGGCCCGCGGGCCGTAGTTTGCCCACGGCTGGTATAGTACATATTATCCTCTAAGATTGTATTATTTTCTCTTCTCTTCTAGAATGTAAGTTCCATGAGGGTAGGTAGGGACCTTATCTGTGCTGTTCACTATTATATCCCAGTCATTAGAATAATGCCTTACATTTAATAGGTGTTTAGTAAATATGTTTGGAAAAATGTAGCAAATCTCTTTCTGAGCCCTTGTAAACTCTTTGTCCCAAAATGGAAGAGAGGAGTATGAAACTTGGGCAAGTTCCTGGAATTATTTGGATTATAATTCTTAGCCGTAGAATCATGGTGATAGACTTGTAGATCCATGATCTTTAACTTTCCTTCTAGCTTTAGAATTCTATGAATTTTAAGTATTTCGTAGTATCTCCAATTAATTGTTAATACTTAATTATTTTAAAAAGATATAAAGTATTTTTCTACTGATATCTAATATGCAGTATACTAAGACTTCTTAAGAAGTGATATTTTTAAAAACTTTCTAGGAAATAGAGTCCTATTGTAACACAATATATGCGTTCCTAAAAATTACTGCACTATGCAGAATTGTGCCGTAAACTGAGAAAAATTGGATTAGGTTTACAACACTCAACAATTTTGCCAGTTACACATTAAAAAATATAAAAACTTAAAAATGGCAGCATAATTCTACACTCGTTAAGTGATTAATACATAGGAAATTGCTATAATAAATACAGGCAGTCCTTGGGTTACGTTGGGCTCAACATACGTCGTTTCGTGGTTATGTAGCCATCTCCCATTTACAGTATTTATTAAAAAAAATTCTGTCATTTCGATGTATATACATATGTGCTTTATGTTTTTTATTATTTATTTACTACAAGTAAAGGTCAGGAATTGTTATCTTTTAACTCTTCTTTACTGCTTCACATCATTACTGCTGTGTATGTGCTCCATGTGAGTGACATAGGTGCTTATGTAGGTGGGTTCTGACTTAACGGCGAAAAACGTCACGCCATAGGAACGGATCTCCAACGTAACCCGAGGACCTACTATGGTCCTCTGCCTTGTAAAAGATCTGAGATTTGTGTGTTAAAATGGGCTTCGAAGGCCTGCGACTGGGAAGCTTTGAGAAGTGGTGCAAAGGGAGTTGTCTGAAATCTGACAGAAAGTGGTCACACCAGGGGTGGCCAGGTGTGGCCTTGGCGGCAGTGAGCCGAGGTAGCGGGCAGCCGCTGGCTGTGTGTGCATTTTGTGCCTCTGCAGCGCCCCTTTCAGTTTCCTGAACTCAATTCCAATAGGCACAGTTTTCTGTGAGTGTTTGTTCCAGAGGAGAAATTGCACGTAAACAAATGTGAAATCAGTGTTATGCTGAAGTGGCTCCTTAATACACTAATCACACGTAGGGACAAGTTTGCATTTCAAAACAGGCATAACAGTAGAAATGAAATTTTAGACTTAAAAACAGCTACATGAATAGTACAGCTTCCATATAGCTCACCAGTTCCTCGAAACATTTACATCTTATATAACCATAGTACCATGATCAAAACCAGAGAATAAACATTGATGTTATACTGTTAATTAACCTTCGATCTTGTTCACATTTTGCCATTTTTTTATTAGTATTTTTTTGTTTCAGGATCCAGCTCAGGATCCCATATTTCGCTCAATTATCATATCTTCTTAGTCTTCCTCAGTCACGGACAGTTCCTCATTCTTTCTTATTTTTCCTGATCTTGGTAGTTTAGAGAGTACTGACCAATGAGTTATTTTGTGATGTATTCCCCTAATTTGTTTTTGTCTTCTGTTTCTTCATGGTTATGGTTAGATTGAGGTTATTCATTTTGGGCAAGGAACCCACAGAAAGGATGTCATGTGGCCTTCTCCATGCATCATATATATGAGATTTGGGACATTGATTTTTAAAATTATATTCTTTTTGATTTAGAGAGGAAGGAAGAGGGAGAGAGAGATAGAAACATCAATGATGAGAGAGAATCATTGATTGGCTGCCTCCCACACGCCTCCCACTGTGGATCAAGCCCACAACCCGCCCTCACCGGGAATCGAACTGTGACCTCCTGGTTCATGAGTTGACGCTCAACCACTGAGCCACGCCAGCTGGGCTGGGACATTACTTTTTAAGATGTTCAGTGTTTCAAAGGTTTAGTTGTATAATTAAATTTGTTGTTTATACTTTACAGTCACTTTTTAATATAAGTTTTAATATTGTTCATTTTTATCGGTTCTTTGACATTATTTCTTATGGATTATTTATTTCCATAAGTTCTATGAAAAAGAATTATAGTATTATGGATAATGCCTTTCTATCCATTGGTTAATTTTCTTTCTGAAATGTAGTATATTTTGATACCTCAATTATTTTGATCAATTTGAAGGGTGTAATATTTTTGAAGTAGTGGTATTGTTAGATATTTGTAAAATCTTCTTATATAATTATAATTTTATAATTATAATATATAATTTTGTTTCAGTTTCAATAGTAATGGGAATTCCTACTGTGAAGAGAGAAGTTAAATCTTACCTCGTAGAAACTCTTCATTCCCTTATTGATAATCTGTATCCTGAAGAGAAATTGGACTGTGTAATAGTAGTCTTCATAGGAGAGGTAATTATTTAATTGTTGTGATTTTTACACCTATAATTTATAAGAGTTAAAACTATAATTGAATATTTGAATATACTTTTATGTGCATTTTTTAAAAATGTGAGTAAAGTTTAGGTAATGTATTCTATCCAATGGTTACGTTTGCCTTACCTTTTTTATTGCAGCTACAATTGAGGATATAATTATATACATAAATCTTTCAGAGCAGTGAGTCCCTGTTTCTAGTTATAGAACCTAAATTTGGAGATTGGCACTGGTGTTCTTTGGGAGTATAGAAAGCTGAGAAAAGTTTAGCCTAGACATGGGTTTTATCATCTTGTTATTCTCTTGACCCCTTGTCTGTACTCTCAAGATGCAACCATCATCCATTATTGAAAAGGTAAAATATCATGAGAATGAGGAATATTATATTTATTGTATTTTTAGTTTCCTCAAAAGATCTAGGGAAAGAATAAATCTTGAGCAAGTTTTTCATAAATAATGAGAAAAATCACCCTGAAGTAATTATTTTCTTAATTATTATATAGAATTTCAGAATGTGAAAGGATTTAGGACATCAACTGGTTCTGGCCCAGATTCCCAGCTTTTCAGTGTTTCCCTATCTTTCTAAATGAAAGTGTTTTTAATGTATTTCTTAATATAAGAATAGAACACATGCTCACTATTTAAAACAATTACAGAAATGTGTAATGAAAAATTACCTGCTATTCCTCCATACAGATATAATAATTAGATATTCTGAAATTTATCTTAAGAAATATTTTCCTGCCCTAGCTGGTTTGGCTCAATGGATAGAATGTCGACCTGTGGACTGAAGGGTCCCGGGTTTGATTCTGGTCAAGGACACATGCCTGGGTTGCAGGCTTGATCCCCAGTGAGGGGCATGCAGGAGGCAGCCAATCAATGATTCTCTCCCTTCCTCTCTGAAATAAATATATATATATATATATATATATATATATATATATATATATATATATATATTTTAAATATATTTTATTGATTTTTTTACAGAGAGGAAGGGAGAGAGATAGTTAGAAACATCCATGAGAGAGAAACATCGATCAGCTGCCTCCTGCACACCCCCCACTGGGAATGTGCCCACAACCAAGGTACATGCCCTTGACCGGAATCGAACCTGGGAACCTTCAATCTGCAGGCCGGCGCTCTATCCACTGAGCCAAACCGGTTAGGGCCGTATATATATATATATACACACACATATATTAAATAAAATATAAAAATGAGCTACTATTTAAAAAAAAGAAAATAAAAGAAATATTTCCTGTGGCTTGTGTACATATATAAATGGATTTGTTCTATATGTATTTTAATCTCTCATGGGCATTAAAAAAATATATATTTATTATTGATTTCAGAGAAGAAGTTAGAGGGAGAGAGTGATAGAAACATCAATGATGAAAGAGAATCATTGATCGGCTGCCTCCTGCATGCCCCATACTGGGGATTGAGTCCAGAACCTGAGCATGTGCCCTGACCGGGAATCGAACCATGACCTCCTGGTTCATAGGTTGACACTCAACCAATGAGCAATGACAGCTGGGTTCATAGACATTTTTTCATGTTAAGAATAGATATCACTGCCCTGACTGGTTTGGCTTGTTGGATAGAGCGGTTTGGCTCATTGGATAGAGCGTTGGCCTGAGGACTGAGGGTTCCCGGGTTTGCTTCCAGCCAAGGGCATGTACCTTGGTTGCGGGCACATCCCCGGTAGGGGGTGTGCAGGAGGCAGCTGATCGATATTTCTCATCGATGTTTCTAACTCTCTATCCCTCTCCTTTCCTCTCTGTGAAAATCAATAAAATATATTAAAAAAAGAATAGATGTCACAACATCATTTTTTCTGGCTACAAAATATGCCATTGTATGGTTTTAACATAATTTATTTAATTTCTGATTGCTAGACATTTAGACTGTTTCCAAGTTTTTGCTGTTATTTTCAGCATGGCATAAATTTTGTGTCCTTTGTTTAGTTACTGAGGTGTGATCAGTTTCTAAATGTGGAATTGCCTTGGTCAGAGTTCGCATACATTAAAATGTTCATGCATGGCCAAAACGCCTCACAGAAGCTGAGCCAGTTTACGCCTCTTCCAGCGTTCTGTGAGAAAGCTTGTTTCCCCATCCGCATGCTCTACTAGATCATATCCGTCTTTAATTTTTTCATCAGTTTGATGGGTAAAAAATAATACATTGCTTTTGCTCAATTTGGATTTCTTTACTGATGGGGTTAAATGCTGATTTATAGGTTTTTCTTGCGCCATTTGTATTTATAATTATTTTTATAACCTTTGCTCTTTTTCAATTTGTAAGAAAATTTCATATATGAGAGGAATAAATTCTTTGAAATATTTAGTTCAGTTTGTCTTTTGCAGGAACTTTGTATTTTTTTCCTGTTATAGAAATTTTACATCTTAAGTAATTAAATTTGTCACTTGCATATTGTATGCCAGTAGAAATTGATACAACCTCCTTGGAAAGCATTTTGGCAGTAGCTATTAAAATTTAAAGTGTACTCTGTGACCCAACTTTCTACTTCTAAAAATTGATTCAGTAGTAATATTTGTAGGTGTGAAATCTACTCACGCACATACACACATGTAAACACTCCTGTGTGCTTTAATGAAATAGAGAAAACGGTCCTTTGTAATATCCCATCAACTATTAGGAGCAGATACCTTGAGAGTTGGGATTATGGGAAGATGCCACTTTCTGTTGCATACAGTTTTACAAAATTAGAATTTTTTTTTACAATGAACATATATTGATTTTTATTCAGAAAAAAGTCTTATTACTGTAAAAGAAGAAAATTATCCTTATACACTTGAAAAATAGTGTTCAGTATATAGACAGATTCGTGTACATAAAGATTCAAGACCCTCTTGCCATTGCCATTTATCTGATACTAAGATGTCATAACAATGGGTTTGGAGTCAGATGACCTGGGTTTAGGGCCTGGATTCTGCCACTTGAGCAGGTCCTTTTTCTTTCTTCAGCTTCAGTGTCTTCATCTCTGAAATGAAATAATGTTCTTGAGCCTTCTGAGCTCAGTGTTGGTACAGGGAAGCACAAGGAGATCACAGATGGAGAGGTGTTGTACATTCAGGTGTGGGCAGTATTCTGATCTCTGAAGACTCCTCCTCCTGAATTGCAGTATTTATATATGTATCTGTATAGAATTTTAATATTTGGAAGAAAATCTGTACTGAAAGAAGAATTAATTTACAGAGTTGTTTGAATTGCTTTTAGGCAGTTTAAAATTCTTAATTATTACATTTGATTCTAGTTTTATCCTAAGTGTCCACTAGCTTGGGGCTCATTAACATTAGTAGCAACTGATAGTCTGTATAATATTTCTTATAGCACTGTATCATTGCTCATATCGTTTCTGTCATTCATGATCATTTCTGACAAAACGTTTTCCTACACTGTACTCTGAATTTTAGCAAAAATTCTTTTTCCTGTCCCATTCTTATATTTGGAGAATTCCCTATTTTATGAATCTTGGTGGAGGAAGGAAGTACCTCCTGCCCACTATTGAAACTAAAAATGTCAGATGTTTCCTTTACTAGTTCAGGCATGTGACCTGGGCTCAGCCCCTTGGTATTCCTATCCTGGACTTGGCGTGGTGCTTTATTATTTTCAGTCGACACAGAAAACCCAAACGGATAAAAGCACACAGATTATTACATTATTAGAATTAATGGGAATTTATCAGGGTGGCTGGATATAGGATCAACTTACGTTTCTAAATGCCAGTAACAAAAAATAAGAAGATAACATTTAGAATAAATATTTTTCTAAAGAAGCAGAGATTGTGGATAGTCCATTGTGGTGACAGATGGTGGCTGTGGGGGTGTCTTTCCCATGGTCACAGGGCGGGGTTCAGAGGCACTGAAGACTGATGAGGGCTTTGCAAGTTGTAGCATTGGGAGCAGGCTATGGTTTCTGGCTGTCGTCCAGCTTTATTTCTGCCGCCTTCCAAGCCTGGTTCCTCAGCCTCGCTGGGGGTCCTGTGAGTTCTGCCTCTCATCTTTCAGTGTCTGACTGTTCTGCCACAGTCAGTTTCTATTGCTATGAAGATCCTGACTGGTACAGCTTACAACTTGTTCAAAAATACCTCAATTGCTATAAACAGAACATGCAGTCAACATGGATGTGCAGAGCTAGGTGGCTAAATGCTATTCCAAGTGAAAGAGATGAAATCAATTTTTAAGGTGTGTTTCAGATAGAATATTGCCTAATTTATAACAGCCACATTATGTTGATGACCGTAAATATTGCTGAGAATTTGGAAAGAGAACTTTATTTTTTGGTTTTGTTAATCCTCACCCAAGGGTGTGTGTGTGTGTGTATTTCCATTGATTTTTAGAGAGTGGCAGGGAAGGGAAGAGACAGAGAGAGAAATGTTAATGTGGGAGAGACACATTGATTGTTTGCCTCCTGCATGCGCCCCAACGGGGGCAGGGGATCCAGTTTGCAACCGAGGTACGTGCCCTTGACCAGAATCTAACCTGCACTCCTTCAGTCTGAGAGCCAATGCTCTAACCACTGAGCAACTGGCTAGGACTGGAAAGAGAACTTTAGCTAGCATATCTTTACATAGCATATCTTTTATATCATTACTAGAGTCCTGATGCATGAAATTCGTGCAAGGGGCTTGGCCCCCCGCCGCTGCAGCGGCTACCTCTGCCTCAGCCCCACCCACCATGGCAGTTGCCTCTGCATCAGCCCCAGCCAACGCTGCGGCTTCGTCCGGAAGGTTGTCCAGAAGGACGTTTGGTCTAATTAGCATATTATGCTTTTATTATTATAGATGACTATTCACATTGTTTCTGTAATTTGCCTAAAAACATTCCAAAGGCATGTTAAAATGTTAAGTTCCTGAACTAAAGAATTCAAGTTGAGATTCTATAATGAAATAACAAATTCATCATGTTAGAAAAGCATCTAAAGGTAGTCTCTGAAAAATTAAGTTTACAGAATTTCCAGCTCACAGTGT
Organism: Myotis nattereri; assembly: GCF_964212035.1. Lineage (NCBI taxonomy): Eukaryota > Metazoa > Chordata > Mammalia > Chiroptera > Vespertilionidae > Myotis > Myotis nattereri. Next base: position 21,979,393 of record NC_138085.1, read on the forward strand.
GTTTAGAATATAGCATGAAAATAGTTTTGCTTTTTACTATTGTACACATTTTAGTTTGTGTTTTGTAGTTTGTTTAGAGTGCCTGAGGCCATTACTATGCCTTCTTTAAAATTCTTTTATTTAAATTGTGCTAACAGTGCTAGTTGGCTTATGGGCAGAAATATGCGAAGCAGGTAAATTTATAAATGAATACAGAAGTTGAATAACAGAATTGATCAGATTGCTATAGGGTTTTTTAAATTTTTCTATTATATACTTTATTTGCTAGGAAACAGTGTTTACTGTCTATTCTTTGGATAGGTAATATGATCTCATGCTTAAGAAATTATAAACATGTGTGTTGTATACTTTGAGAAGTCTCCCTTTAGTGCTGTTCCTTAGTCCTATTACCTCTCTACAGGCAGCAACTGCTAACAGTAGTTGTTCCCATGCAGAGATATTTAATGTGTCTATGTGGATACATTCTTTTTCGCACTATTTCTGTATAGATGGTATAATATTAACTTTTTATATTAGCACATAAAGACCTATATAGATTCCTTGTAAAATATTTTTCTAGAAATTTATTCATTTTACCTAAGTTTTAAAATTTACTTTATACAAAGTGGAGCAAAGTCGACTCTTGTTCTTCTTGTGGTTATTTCCCCAGATTTCTTTATATATGTGTGTATATTGTAGTCTCCCTCTTTTTAGCTAGTGGATCTGTTTTTATTATTTCAAAAACCATCTTTTGGGTTTGTTTTGTTGTTGTTGTTTTCTGATTAATACTGGCTTTAAAAAATGTTTAATACTGGCTTTTAACACTAATTTTTCCACTTTTGTTAGTTACAGGATATACTTTACATGTTACATTTGTCCCAGATACTAAATTGATTTATTTCCATTATTTCTTTTTGTTAATATAAGAATTACTATGAATTTTTTCCTGAACACTGTGTTAGCTGTATTCCATAGGTTCTGTATTCTAGATTTGTATCTGATTTTCATTGGTAATTGCATATAATGTCAATGTTGTGTTCCTGGGTGAACTCTGGTTAAGTGGTTTAGTCTTTTCTAGTGAGACAGTTTAGTGTTTTCAGGCAGGGATTAGTTACCGGAGTGCTTTGGAACTTTTTACACCCCAAAGCACTTGAGAAATAAAGAGGAGCCCTCTCTATAGTTATGTTTTCTTAAGCTCTCATAATTACCAGTCTTTTTTAGTTGTTAGTTGTTTCTATTCTTGATTTTAAACTACAGATTACTGTGTTGGTGCATCAGTGGTATTTTGGCTTGTAATTTTTCAGCAGCTAGATTTTAAGATGTTCACTTATGCGTTGGTTATATATCATACAAATCTAATGGGGAAGAAATTGGAGATATATAAAATTTGCTTGTAATTCAACAAATATTTACTGACCCAGTGATGAGCCAGTCCTATCACTGAACAAAACAAAGCCTCTGCCCAGTGAAACCTACATCAGAGAGACGGACAGATGAGAAAACTAATCCATAGTACAGCACTTCTCAGCCGATGTGCCACAGAATGTTTAAAACATGCAATACCTGACTGTTCAGTCTGGGGGACTGAACTCTTTTCCCTTAGATTGTAAAAAAGAAAAAAAAAAGACGAGAGCCAACACAAATAATAGCTGTCTGATGTGAATGAATCAAAACTGTACCTATTTTTTTCTGTCAAATCAGCAAAAATGTATTTTTTAAACATAAGGATATTATGTGTGGATTAGATATGGAGCACTTGTACTTCATAAATTTTATTACATATGACATAATAAATCTATATTCACATAAGTTTATTCTTCTTGGCCCCCTTTTGAAGAGTCTCCTGGAGATAGGGAGCTGGCCCTATTCATATTCTGTTTCCTTGGATAGGCAGATTACTGGCACTCAGTAAATGGTAATCAATTTGAGTTTCAGGTTGTTGCTAAACTTATTCAAGTTTATATAAACCAGGCTTGATCATGTGCTCCAAAATTAGAACCTGATGAGTTAGTAAGATACTCACTGGGTGATAATTTATTGAAAATGAGCTCACTACTGTTTGTGTTTATGAAGGGGAAGTACAGAGGGTTGTGGGCTGTGTTCTAGCTGTATCTCACTCCTAAGTCTTTAAATTTAACACTAAAAATAGAAATTACTTTCAATTAACAGAAATTAAAGTTAAACTATTCTAATGAACAGAACAAACTGACGAACAAAATAGATCCAGAGACATTGAAACATGCAACAGACTGACATATGTCAGAGGGAAGTGGGGGTGGGTGGGCAGAGATTAACCATAAAACTTAGATGAATACTAGAGGCCCGGTGCATGAAATTCATGCACAAGTGGGGTCTCTGGGGTGGTCTGTGGAGATCAGGCCCTAGCTTGTACCCCAGCCTCACAGCCCCAGCTTGTATCCCCAGCCTCGCAGCCCTGCAGCTCTGCCTGGCACACCCCACCTTGGCCTGGTGCCGCCTGCTCACCCCACCCCCCGCCGCCGCTGCTGGTCACTGTCTGTGGGGTGATTGGCAGGGCGATCGGGCCCCTGCTTGCACCCGCCTTGGCCTGGCACTGCCCACTCACCTGCTGCACCATCCCGCTGTGGTCCCACTGTCATTGGGCCCCATCGGGGCCAGCTGTGCCTCCACTGCCACCTGCTACGAGCGCTGCGTCGCTCACACCCACCATGTTCCGCACTGCCCGCTGGTGGTCAGCGCACGTCATAGTGAGCAGTCAAACTCCAGGTCAGTGACCGTCCGAGGGGACAATTTGCATATTAGGCTTTTATTATATAGGATATGCATAGCCCATAGACACAGACAATAGTGCTGGGAAAGCCTGGAGAGGGGGCCGAGCTGGGTGAGGAGGTCAATGGGGGATAAAGGAGGACACGACAATACTCTCAACAATAAAGATCAATTAAATAAAATAAACTCATAAAACAAAATTTTATAATCCAAAAGTTTTATAATTTCCACAGTTAAGTTTTATATTTGTTTTTCCTCAATTTTTAAGTGTTTTGGTAGTCTTTATAACACAGATCAGACTTGATGTGTCATTTATTTATTTTAACAATGGAGCATTTTAATGTAAGCTGTCACTGAATTTAAAATTGATAGGGGTATTGGATCTGTGCTTACAGTATATAATTTCAAAGTACATAGGCCTGATAAATATTTACTTCTAACTCTGGTTAAAATGCTCTTGACTTTGTTTTTATTATCAACTTGATAATAATAATACAGAATACAGCTTTTTGTTCCATTTTTATCACTTACTGTCATAGTCTCTGAGATGATTTTTCCTCCCACTTTTTTTTAAATAGGGCAGGAAACTGAGGCTCAGAGAAGTGGCTTACTCTAAGTTGTACAGGCCAGTGAGTACAGAGGCGAATCTTGAAGCTAGGTTTTATGATTTGCAGTGGACACATCTTCCCTGTCGCCTGCTTACAGACACTGTTCATTCATTACTTACAGCTTGGATATTTCAGAAGAAGTAGTAATAGTTTTCATGCTTAATTTTTTCTATTGAACATCAACAATTGAAAATAATGAAACCTTAGTTATCTACTTACTGTATTAGTAAATACTCAGTGATAGCTAGTGGTGCATTAAAGTAGAATACCGGTACATAAATGCAAATCCCATAACTTACCTGAAAATCTAATGTAATGTTTTCAATGAATGTTTTATTCACTTATTTGATTTTGAGTTCAGTATTAAAAGTTAAATAAAAAAATAAAAACAATGAACGTAGGTACAATTTTCTTTTCTTTCCCAGACAGATATTGATTATGTACACGGTGTTATAGCCAACCTGGAGAAAGAGTAAGTTCTTCTTAATTATGGAAGTGAAAATAATCATTACTATTATCTCTTCTCTTCTGCTAAAAGATAATGCCTTCTTTTATAATTCATTTCTCTGGAATTCAGTGTTCATTGGACCACCTATAATTGGTCTTTGGCATTGTCATAAAGAAGGTGCACATCTAGTTATCTGATGGGATAAATTGGTATATTTAGGAAAAACTTGAATGTTATATGTATGTAACATTATCAAATAACAGTCTTTAATCTGGAGAACAGTGAACATAGAATCATACGAGATTACTTAAATTTTTCACCGTGTTTCCCAAGCAAAAATTTTCTGCTGTTATGGCAGATAGTCATTTAGCAGCTTCAAACCTCAGTGCTAAACTATTTCTGAATCTAATCTATTTTGCAAAGGTTGAGGAACAATTTACTGTGAGCAAGGCACATCGCAGGTAACTACAGATAGAAAGTTTAGTAAATTTCAGGTATCATTAATTTGTAAAATACTGCTTTGGTGGTAGTCTTAATAGTAATGTTAAAAAATTAGTCTTGATATGGTTTCATCATTGAATTCTGCCTGTTTTTGCCCCCTAAACACTTATCTTCTACTTAAAAAGACAAAAGAGAAGCAACAATTATTTGCCAACTCTAGATTTAAAATACTGTGGCTTTATATTTGGCTATCACAGTTCTAAAACCAGAGATTAAAAAAATATGTATAATTCCAGATTAAACTCTGTATTTGTTAGATTTTTTCTCAAGTGCTCAGTTTCTTGGCAGCCTTCATAAAAGTACTATCAGATAGTATAGATTCCTTAATAGAGGACCAGAGAAATAATTACTAGTCCCCTTCACATGGGCCACATGGGCAGGTCTGTGGAGCACATGCAATGATTCTGTCAATTCCTTTCTTCATCAATGTGTAGGAAAACCATGCCCAGGAAAAAAAAAAGTGAAAATTAAGCACTAAGAACATTTGTGCAAAGACAGGTAGTTAGACAACCATTTTGTGGAGACTTGCAAAAATGAAATAATGGAGAATGCAAATGAGAAGGAAGTTGCTATTGAGTAAGTAAGATTAGTTTAAAAAACTTAAGAACAGTTTCTCAACCTTGGCACTGTTAACATCTTGGGCTAGATAAGTCTTTGTTGTGAGGACTGTCCTATGCACTGTAGCATGTTTAACAGCATCCCTAATGTCTGTCTACCCACTAGATGTCAGTACTGTCCGTAGTGATGAGGACCAAATGTCTGGTCATTGCTCAGTGTACCCTTTAGGGGCAGGAGTGCTCTCAGTGAGAAACACTAGTTTAGAAGGACATATAGTGTATAACCGACAACTAAACCTTCCTGAAAATTAAAGAACTTCGATTTTTGTACATATACACACACATGCGCGCGCGCGCAAACTCCTTCGTTACTTTGTTTTTCTTCAATTTCTATTTTCTGTGACATCTCGATTTGATTTGTTAAAATTCTTATACTTTTTAGGAAAGTAATTCCTGCATTTGGCCTAGGATTGCCATGCTGCTCCAAGAATAGTGGCACTTTATACTTTTTAAAAGCATTATTTTTTAAAAACGTGTGCTATTAGAAAAATCTGTAGTTTCTGGAAAATCATTAATGAACTACTTCATTGAACACAGTGTGTTCATTACTGATGTGTTTTATGATAACACAGTAAGTTGAGCATTAAGATAAATAAAATCCCACAGAGCTTAAATAACTCAACTAACCTTTCTCATGATAGATTTTCTAAAGAAATCAGTTCTGGTTTGGTGGAAATAATATCACCTCCTGGAAGCTATTATCCTGACTTGACAAACTTAAAGACGACATTTGGAGACTCTAAAGAAAGAGTAAGGTGAGCCTGTGTTTCTTAGAACCCTCACCCTTGTGAATGTAATCAATCCTATCTAATAATAGACAAACATGGTAATTGACTGTACCTTTGCTACACCTCCCATTGGCTAATCAGTGCGATATGCAAATTAACTGCCAACAAAGATGGCGGCTAATTTGCATACTGCAGGCAGGGTGGGACAGCGCCATCCCGCTTGCCCCGCAGCCATCTGGACCTGCTATTTGTGACCTGGGGCGGTGGGGCAGGACAGCGCCATCCTGCCTGCCCTGCTGCCATCCAGGCCTGCTGTCTGCGACCTGGGGCGGCGGGCGTCCGTGTGCGACCCGACCTGGGGCGGCCGGGCGGGGCAGCAGCGATCCGCCGGCCTGCCCGGGCGTCCTGTGTGCGACCCACCCGGGTGTCCCGTGTGCAACCCGACCCAGGGCGGCGCCCCAACCCCCGGATCAGCCCTGCCGTGTGCGCGACCCGGGGAGGCGGGGCAGGCACCAAGGGATCGGGCCTGCCATCTTCCACCCGGGAGTGGGCCTAAGCCAGCAGTTGGTTATCTCCTGAGGGGTCCCAGACTGTGAGAGGGCACAAGTGGGGCTGAGGGACACCCCCCAATCCCCCTCCCCCGCCAGTGCACAAATTTTTGTGCACCGGGCCTCTAGTGTATAATAAATGTAGTTCTTCTTTATCAAAGCTTCACATATTTTAGGAGTTAGCCAATTAATGAGAGCCAATGAAATTTGGGGTATTTTATTGGAAATTCTATGGAGTTTCTGATGAGAGGTTGATTTGGTAAACTCTATAATTTTTATAACTGCTGCTCTAATGCTATGACTTTTCTTGAGAGTATATTATCTATAACTCAGAAGTTAGTACAGATAGAAATCTCAGATCTGTATGCAGCATAAATGAGGGCTGACTCAATAAAGGGCCAAAAACAATAATACTGTCCTGCAAAATTGTATTATAGTACTTAGTCTATTGGATTTGTGTCTGGCTCTCTAAAACTGAAGGACTTAGCTTTCATTGTGTTATTAAAAACTAAGAAATATTGGTATTAGTTTTGGATTTTCTGTAATTAGAGAAAAGGAAAAATGGTATTTTGGGAAGAGATTTGTACATCTTGAGTTGTTAATTTGTCCCAAAGACAGATATGTCCTCATAATTGGTTAATTGTCTCTCAATAAATACAATTTTATTTTTCAAAAAATTAGGGTTGAATTTAGTAAAAAGTTCTAGGTAGTCGTATTAGCTGTATTGTGGAGAAGTTTGCTTAATATGATTCAAAGCTTTTATTTTACTGGTTGTTGTGGGTTTTTGTTTTTTTTTACCTGACTTTTAGAACCACTTCTCTTATTTAAAATTAGTCAGTTTCTGTAGGTTACCAGGATTCACTGAAAGAACTTAATGTTGTAAATTTTAATAGGATGTCTTGGGTTTTTAAGCATTCAATACATATTTATTAATTTCTACCTGCTTGGAGCACAGTCCTAGGCACCAGAGCAGTGATCCCCACAGTATAATTGTTGAAGACTAGTTCCCAGAGACATGAAGATGTTTCTGAAAAAAGAGTCAGTGGTCAAGGAAGTTTAGAAAATACTGGATTACAATTTTTTTCAACAAATGTATTTACTGCTATATGTTTCATATATTGTGTATACATCATGTATATAAAATATATACATATTGTGTCTATGTAATATATTACATATTATAGAATACTAGAAGCCCAGCACGCGAAATCGCACAGCCCCACCCCCCCGCATGCCCACCTGCCGCCCTGCCGTGTTTGCAGCTCCGCCCACCCGCGCTGGTCTTGGTTGTTATGGTGTTAGGGCCACAGGCCTTTTAAAATATAGATTACAATGTTATATCATAATATATATCATAAAATGTAATGCATTTAATCCTATATTGCCTAATTTGAGTCTGATCCTTATTTTTGAAAATTTTTATTTCAGATGGAGAACAAAGCAAAACCTAGATTATTGTTTTCTAATGATGTATGCTCAGGAAAAGGGCATATATTACATTCAGGTAAGTGTGGTTATTTCTTTAATGTGTTTCACACTTTTAAAGAAAAAGTGATAACATCAAGGGTATATTTTCATTAAAACGGGGTGTGTTAAAAGCATAAGCCCTCCCAGATCTCTAAGATCATAACAATATATCGAGGGCAGAAGCATCTCTCCTACTCACTGAGAATGTGGGCTCTGAAGTTCCATTCTCTGGTTTTGCACAAACACTAGCTCTCCACTTAGTGGTGTGACAGTGGGCAGGTAGCTCATCTCTTTTTTCCTTTTCTCCCATCCCTCCCTCTCCTCTTATCCTCCTCCTCTTCCCTCATCCTCCCTCTTCTTTCTCATCCTCCCTGTTTCCACTGTTAAAAAGAACTAAGAATTAATTATATGGAAAATTTTAAAGAAGGATTTCCATATTTTTTTAGTGGTTCTATTAATATAGTGGGGGTTTTTGTATGCTACAGTATATTTACATTTAGGTAATAAAACTGACATTTTATTTTATTAGCATGACTAGAATAGTAAATCTATAGTGATACGGGTTTTAAGTTAGCCAGGTAGACAACATCTCAGTAATCTGGGAAGCTATTATTTCTTTCAGATTTCATTTTCCTTAGTGACTTAAGCTTAAATTTCCCAATTCATTTCTTTCACGAAAGGTCATTATTCCTTGTTTGAAATACAAATACCCTGAGACACTAAGTCTGTCAGGGTTTCTTTTGTGTGTTTTTTTTGTTTTGTTTTTTAGTATAAAAAGTTTATTAGGTCCTTACCTAGGAGGATGTTTTGATGAAAGTGTTAAGAAAAGGTATTCTGGTCCCTGAATCAGAAAGGAAATGGTAGGCAGCTACTGGGGGTTGTGAGAGATGGGAAGGGACTTTGGGAGGAGAGGAAAGAAGGAAAAAGCTTGGCATCACATGGGAAGGTGGGCTTAACTAAGGTCAGACTTTGTCTCCCTTGACATTATACCTTGGGCCAGCTGCATTCAAATGGGCATGACCCTGGCTGGCATGGCTTAGTGGTTAGTGTCAGCCTGTGCACTGGAGGGCTTGGGGTTCAACATTCGCAGTCAAGAGCTTATACCTGGGTTGCAGGTTCAATTCTCCACTTCCAGTCATGGGTGTGTGGGAGGCAACCAATCAATGTTTCTCTCTCTCTTCTCCTTCCTCCTCCCTTCCACTCTCTCTAAAAATCAATGAAAAAAAATGTCCTCACCCCTCAGGTGAGGATTAAAAAAACACATGACATATGGGCATGAACTCTTCCTTGTTTCGCAGAAAGGGAGATGTAGATGATGGTAGGGCCAGAACTGAACATCTATATATAGAAAAGCCTAAGTGACTGTTACGGTCGACCGACCAGTCGCTATGACGTGTATTGACCACAAGGGGCCAGATGCTCAATGCAGTAGCTGCCCCCTGGTGGTCAGTGTGCTTCCATAGCCAACCTCCCACAGCCGGCCAACCGGCCAGCCTCCCTCGGTCCCTCCCCTCTGCCAGCCTGCCCCTCCCCCCCATAGGCCCCGATCGGAGGGCCAGCCAGCCAACCTCCTGGGGTCTCTCCCCCTGATAGGCCTCAATCGCTGGCCAGGCTGAGGGAGCCCATCTGTGCACGAATTTGTGCTCTTGGCCTCTAGTTGTATATAACAGTATACAGCATTTAAGCACATAAAAGCCAATATCCTAAATTTAGAGAGTACATTTCCTTGAAATACCTTAGAGAAGTCTTACTATAATTTCAAAATGTTTTGTTTTAACATATCCCAAATATTACTGTAGTTGACCCTTGCTGTTTATTCTAGGGCCACTATATAAACACATTATGATCAAGAACTTTTTAGAGAGAATTTAAAACTATAGTGTATTTTTAAAATTTGCTTTCCAAGGAGAGAATTAATGTAACCTTAAAGATTTTTTGTGAAGTATAGGAAAAGTAAATGTTTAGGAAATTAAGGAAAGGTTGGAGTTTAGAAGGAGGATGATAAGGAACACTTCCCCTAAACAGGGTCAGTATGTAACAGCAGAGGCCAGTATTTAGTAACAGCAGCAGCTATGAACTAGTGCCTATTGCATGCTTACCATATGTCAGGCATTGCTCTTTACAATTTACGCTTTACACATATAAATTCATTTAACAACCCTTTTTGTAAGAGCAGAATCACACTGTACATATTGTTTTATAGCCTATTTGGTGTTACTTAATATATCATAGATGCCTTATGCCACTGATTTATTCCCAGGGTTTAGTGCAGGTCTTGGACATAATAAAAGCTCAATAAATATTTGGTGAGTCAGTATCATATCTTTCCAAATACTACTGTTACACAGAGAGGAAGAAGTAATCTTAGAGGACTTAAAGACATGAAAACTTTAAATCCTAAAATAAGTGAAAATTATTTATTATTAGATAACTAGAAATGATAATGTGAAATTAAGAAAAGGAAAAGTTTTCTTAGGATATTAAAATTACCGTGTGACTTTAAAATTATATGCAAGAAGATTCTGGGGAGGAGGTCTTTGCATGCATCCATGATCGCTGATCTCTGTCAACGCCCTACGGAACTGGCAGCTGTTCCCAGCGTAGTTAACACATGGTGTTGGCAGAGCACATGGGGTTAACTGGCACCTTGTGAGCTGCTACAGCTTCTTAAGGATTTTGAAGATATCTTTCAAAATGTAAAAAAGGAACTTTTAGGAATCCACAGAAATGAAAAGTACGTAAGTAGAAGCATATCAGTACAGCATTGTTGGCACAGACAAAAAATGTATGTCTGCCTGTGAGCTGGGCAAGTTGAATGAACTGTTGTACAACTGTAGCATGGAATATTACACATCTATTAAAAAGGATGATTTAAATATGTATTTATTAACCTGAAAGTTATTCATGGTATATGAAGAGAAAAATGTATGGCCCCCTTTTTAAATAAAATCGGAGAGGTGGGTGGGAACCTGGAAGAAGTGTGTATGGGTCTTTATGTGCTATATGTCCATACAGAAGGCGTTGAATTGATGCACAACCAACTTTTAACATTGGCTACCCCAGCTAGCAGGGTGGAGGGCAGAGAAGGGAAGCTACTAGATTTTTCTTTGACTCTCTGACTTGGTATGCGTTTTATGTAAAAAGGAAAAATAAATTAAAGGCCTACAAAAAATTATTTTCCTTTGAAAAGAAGAAAGGCAGTGTGAAATCACATTGGGCAGTATAAAACGACCAAAAGGAGTAATTCATGGAGTGCTGTTGTTATTTCGCAGAGTATGGGAATGGTTTAGTTGACTTGGATTTTGCATCTTCCCTTTTATTTTCCTCATTTTCTTTTAATAAAATTTAGTTTTGTAATTTTATCATTTTTGACCATTGTTTACTTGATTTTCATGATAAAATATGCTTGATTATTTTTCATAATAAAAATGGTCTATCTAAATCTTTCACCTCTTTCTTCAGCTTGAAGATGATATTATTGCCAAACCAAATTACTTTAACACTATCAAAAATTTTGCCCTTCAACTTTCTTCTGAGGAATGGATGATACTAGAGTTCTCCCAGCTGGGCTTCATTGGTAAGAAAAGTGTTGGATTTATCTACTTTTCAGAAATAATTGTGAGGTTTGGGATATTGGACTCATTCTTTTTTAAATTTTTTTATTTACTTTAAAGTTGTCTTTATTCTTTGGAAATGTATTGCTGTTGAGGAAATTCAGCTTAGAGAAATGATGTAAGGCAACCCAAAATAGTATTTGGAGATTTCTAAGGTTGTAGTATTTACTCTAGAGTTCTACAAGGCAGCCCTCCGTATGTCTACATGCAAAGCCAGCCATGGTCCTGGTGAGCATGTCTGAATTCTCTGACCCTCTTCAATAGCCCACTTCTTTTGCAAGATTGTCTTTTAAAAAATGTCAAGTTAACAGTTTCCTAATATGAATTCCTGGCATTTGGTGTAGTACATGAACTTCCTATCCAGTGATTAATTTGTATTTATTTGTTTCTTTTATTGACTAGTCAGGATACTAATTTAAAAAGTTTTTCACTAACATTCCTAAATTATCCAACTAAAGAGAATATGTTGAAAATCAAAGAATTGAAGGAAATTTACAGGTTTAGAAAAACACCCAGAGGATAACATTTCACTTCCTATAGTACTTTAAAACTTTAAATATTAGAGGCTGGGCCTTTGATCTTGCTGATCCCTTATCTAAAAAAACATCTTTACTTGTGATGGTTTAAGTGAAGACAGAAGAGCTAGGAGTCCTTGTTTTTTGATTTATTATTTTAAAAATTTGTTTTTACCTAACCCTCTTAAATTCCTTTTTTTAAAAATGGGAAGAATCTTATTAAGACATGAAGGAAAAAATCTCTGACTTGATTCTTGAATCTTTTGAACCAGTAGTTGTATGATAAATTTGTAATATAGAAAATCAGGAATTCACTACTTCCATTTATATCCAGAATAGCGGTCCGGTGCATGAGATTTGTGCACTCAGGGGGGTCCCTAAGCCCAGCCTGCGCCCTCTTGCAGTCCGGGATCCCTGGGGGGATGTCTGACTGACAGCTTAGGTCCACAGGGCTGCTCCCCGCAGGGAGTGGGCCTAAGCTGTCAGTCAGACATCCTTAGCTCTGCCTCAAGGCGGGAGAGACTCCCACCACCGCTGCTGTTCTCCCTGTGGGAGCACACTAACCACCAGGAGGCAGCTCCTGAATTGAGCATCTGCCCCCTGGTGGTCAGTGTGCATCATAACGATCAGTCATTCTGCCGTTCAGTTGATTTGCATATTGCCCTTTTATTATAGAGGTTTATTATATAGGACTAGAGGCCCGGTGCACAAAAATTTGTGCACTCGGGGTAGGGGGTCCCTCAGCCCAGCCTGTGCCCTCTCACAGTCTGGGACCCCTCGGGGGATGACCACTTGCTGGCTTAGGCCCGCTCCCCGGGGGATTGGGCCTAAGATGGCAATCAGACATCCCTCTGGCAGCCCGGCAGCCCTCAGGGGATGTCCATTTGCCAGCGGAGAGCAGACCTAAGCTGCAGTCAGACATCCTTAGCGCTGCTGAGGAGGCAGGAGAGGCTCCCACCATCACCGCTGTACTGGCAGTCATCAGTCTGGCTTGTGGCTGAGCAGAGCTCCCCCCTGTGAGAGCGCACTGACCATCAGAGGGCCACTCCTGCATTGAGCATCTGCCCCCTGGTGGTCAGTGTGTGTCATAGTGACCAGTCATTCCCAGTCTTTCTGCTGTTAGGGTCAGTTTGCATATTACCCTTTTACTATATAGGATAGAGGCCTGGTGCACGGGTGGGGGCCGTCTGGTTTGCCCTGAAAGGTGTCCCGGATCAGGGTGGGGGTCCCGCTTGGGTGCCTGGCCAGTCTGGATGAGGGGCTGATGGCTGTTTGCAGCTGGTCACACCCCCTTCAGGGTGGGGGTCCCCACTGGGGTGCCTGGCCAGCCTGGGTGAGAGGCTGAGGGCCGTTTTCATGCTGGTGGGCGACTGAAGCTCCCAGCCTCTTTTTTTTCCTTTTTTTTTTTATTCTGGGATTTATTTACCTTCTATAGTTGTCACTGGAGCTGAGAGCCGGCTCCAGCTCTGAGGCCGTGGCTGGCTGAAAGCAGGTATCTGGGTTTGTTTAGCTTCTGTAATTGAAACTGTGTTGCCATCAGGCAGGAGAGGCTCCCACCACCACCGCTGTACTGGCAGCCTTCTATAATTGCAACATTGTTGCTTCTGGAGCTCAGAGCTGAGCCGCGGCAGGGGGGAACCTTGGCTTCCTCCATCACTGGAGCAAGCAAGCCTCATGTTCGCTTCAGCTGCGTGGCTTCCGGCTGCCATCTTTGTTGGCATTTAATTTGCATAGCCTGCTGATTAGCCAATGGGAAGTGTAGTGGAGGTATGGTTAATTACCATGTTTGTCTATTATTAGGTAGGATGATAGCTCCATGTTGACCCAAAGCAAGTTTGTTGTGATAAGACAAGTGGGGACATTATTCATAATGACTCATAGTTGAAAGAGCACCATGAGTTAGTTTATTTGTTGTGTAGGTTTCCCTGATGTACGCTGTATGCATGCTTGGCTTCTTTATTACTGCCGTTGACTGGAATATCTTTTCAGGTAAAATGTTTCAAGCGCCAGACCTCACTCTGATTGTGGAATTCATATTTATGTTCTATAAGGAGAAGCCCATTGATTGGCTCTTGGACCACATTCTTTGGGTGAAAGTCTGCAACCCTGAAAAAGATGCAGTAAGTTAATTTCCTATGAGGTGGAAGAAGCTTCTTTTCTATATTTCATGAAAGTGACTTTTAGGGAGCTAGATTTTATGAATGAACAGTTAAATAGGTGTTTTCACTTAACATTTTGAGTGCTTGCCTTCTTTCTTGAACTGACAAAAGTTTCAGTAATAGAGTGACTTTTAAATAGTAGCTGGAAAATCCTATGAATAAGTTAAGTCCACCTTTCCGTTCTGATCAGTGTGTCTCGTGTCTTTAGGCTCTGGTGTCTCATTGCTGTTGGCTGCAGGTGTGGATCATATCTGTCCTCTGTGGGCTATTTAAATTTTCTTCAGATTCTCTGTCAGCTTTCTTTTTTCAAATACTTTGGGGACAATATCAGACTCCTACACACCTGGAAATAAGGAATAACATAGAAGTGATATTTTACACCAAAATAATGGCAGGTCACAAAAGTACCTTTCAGTTCATTACTTGGAAGAAACCAATGTTCACACTCACATGCTGACCTTTTTGGTGGTGATAAGTGAACGATGGCTTTTGCTTTGATTATTCAAACATCAAGTTACTTCCTTAGAAATCTTATTGCAAAAATTAATTTGATGTTTTTCTTGTCCAATTTGAATTGTACCTCTGAAAAAGCAAATTTTTATTCGGTGTAAGCATAAATAAAATATGGGTGTACATTCTCAAAAATGTGACATGTAATGACACGAACTATTTATTAAAAGCATATATTATATGGTTGACTTAATATTCATTCTAACAAATAGGCATTTAATTTAATTTGATTTTATGACCTTATATCCCCTAGAATAGTTTCATCATGCTATCTTCCAATGCACTTTTAGGACATTATCTTCTGTAGCTTTCACTGCATTCATTCCATGATGTAAGGCCTTCTCTGTGTTTTCTTTGTGAATTACAGGAATTTTTATTATAGGATAAAAAGTTTAACGCCATCTTTTCACTCCTAAAATTGCTTGCATTTATTTGGTTCTGTGCAGTTTAATCGAATATGTGGCTAGGTTCTAAAGTAAGCCCTTGAGGTTAAAATTTCTGATAGTAAAAATTAAAACGATGAAAACCCTTTAAATGACCGGTGCATTAAGTCCACAGCCCTTTGGCCAGTTGTATCTATTCTTTCACTCCTTGGCCACATTCTCTGTGGTCCGTACTTCTTCAGTTGCTTCCACTAGACGTCAGAGAAGCTGCCACACATACTTGCTGGTATCTGGAATGGCCTCTTTGGTGTGGTCTGGGAAACTCTTCAAAGCAATCTCACATTTTTTCCAAAGGCTTATTGACTGGCTCTGACTTTTCCGGCCCACATGTGTCCATTGCCTGTTGAGTGTTTGGCTCAGCCTCAGGCACTGTTGGTTCTTCTCCACTCCCTTTGTTCTTTCCCTTCCGTCTCCCTCTCCTTCCACTTGAGTAGTTGAATTTGTGTGAATAAAATATACTCCTTTACTTCTGTTCTAGTGTTAGTAATAATATTCACCTCTTGTGTAAATTCAATAAGCCAGTCAGTGTGGAAAGGTTGGTGAATTTTGAAATATATTTGGTGTTACAATTCACACCTCTTACTCATAATGCAATTTATGATGGAATTTTTTGTGTGTATCACAAATATGAGGAACAGTGGTTCCCCCCAAAATCAGGCCTTTTAATACCCAGTAAATTATTGGAGGTCTTTCAAAGTGGAAATGTTTTATAAATGTCTTTTTAAACATGTTTTTGACCTAAAACTTATAAAAAGTCATTGAAAATGAAGAGTTAATGAAAGCATGACCAGCTGGCTGTGGCTGACTTGAAGCTCCAAACTAACACCCATCGAGAGCCCTGCTGGCATCGAGCGTCTCGCACTCTGATCAGTTTGACGTCGGGTTGATCTGAAGCCTAAGCTCCGAGGCACTTTGAGCTGAAACATAGATGTCCTTCACTGTGCCGGGATAGATGTATCGGTGTCACTTCTCATATCGTTTACTTGCTTATAGCCAAGTTACTGCCTTACATTTTCAAATTGCTTTCATGCAACCAAATGTCCCTTTAATTATTTGCAAATTCTTAATTATATTACCTTCTTGTATATTTTGTCTATTTGACCCAAACCTTTAGTTTATAGTTTGCACATTTTAATATTTTTGCTTTTTAGAAATTTATTTTATTAATAATCCAGATTTGTCATTTATATGTCTTTTTCGTTTCTTTTTTAAAAAAATCTATTGTTGAGATTATTATAGATGCTCTCTCTCTTCTTCTGGAACCCCCATAATTTGGTTCCCACCCCACCCCAGGGCCTCTCCACCCTATTGTCTGTGTCCATAGGTACTGCATACATGCATATAAGATCTTTGTCTAATCTCTTCCTGCACCCCCCACACTCCCTCTCCTCTGAGAATCGTCAGTCTGTTCCATGCCCCTGAGTCTATTACATTCACCAATTTATTCTGTTCATCAGATTCATTATTCATTTGATTTTTAGATTCACTTGTTGATAGGTATGTATTTGTTGTCACTTTGTTGTTCATAATTTTTTATCTTTACCTTTTTCTTTTTCTTCCTCTTCCTAAAGGATACCCTTCAGCATTTCATATAATACTGGTTTTGTGGTGATGAACTCCTTTAGCTTTTTCTTGTCAGTGAAGCTCTTTATCTGACCTTCAATTCTAAATGACAGCTTTGCTGGGTAGAGTATTCTTGGTTGTAGGTTCTTACTATTCATCACTTTGAATATTTCTTGCCACTCCCTTCTGGCCTGCATAGTTTCTGTTGAGAAATCAGCTGACAGTCGTATGGATACTCCCTTGTAGGTAACTAGTCTTTCTCTTGCTGCTTTTAAGATTCTCTCTTTGTCTTTTGCCCTTGGCATTTTAATTATGATGTGTCTTGGTGTGGTCCTCTTTGGATTCCTCTTGTTTGGGGTTCTCTGCACTTCCTGGACTTGTAAGTCTATTTCTTTCACCAGGTAGGGGAAGTTTTTTGTCATTATTTCTTCAAATAGGTTTTCAAAATCTTGCTGTCTCTTTTCTTCTGGTACCCCCATAATTCGGATGTAGATACGCTTGAAGTTGTCCCAGAAGCTCCTTACACTATCTTCATATTTTTGGATTCTTTTTTCTTTTTGCTCTTCTGGTTGGGTGTTTTTTGCTTTCTTGTATTTCAAATCATTGACTTGATTCTTGGGATCCTCTAGTCTGCTGTTGGATCTCTGTATATTATTCTTTATTTCAGTCAGTGTATGTTTAATTTCTGACTGGTCCTTTTCCATTTTTTTGGCATTCTCACTAAGATCCTTGAAGGTCTCACTAAGTTCCTTTGAGGTTTCTAGAAGATTCTTGAGTAACCTTATAACTATGGTTTTGAACTCTATATCCAGTAGTTTGCTTTCTTCCATTTCTTTCATTTGTAACATGTTTCTTTGTCTCTGCATTTTGGCTGCTTCCCTGTGTTTGTTTCTGTGTATTGGGTAGAGCTGCTATGTCTCCTTGAGTTGATAGAGTGGCCTTGTGTAGTAGGTGTCCTATAGGGCCCAGTAGCTCAGCCTCCTCATTCACCTGAGGTAGACACTCGTGGTGCACCCCTTTGTGAGCTGTGTGCACAGTTTTGTTGTAGTTGAGCCTTGATTGCTGTTGGTGTCACTGGGAGGAATTGAACTCCAGACCAATTGGCTGTGGGGACCAGCTGCGACTACAGTGGGAGAGCTGCTGTGCAGGAGACACCCTTATGGGGCAGGACTTGCTTCAGTGGGCTTTGGTGCTTACTGAGTCTGCCCCTTGAGTGTGTCACTTATAGATGTGAAGAGTTGTAATCTGGTATGGTCTCACACTTACCACTGGGTACACTGGCTCTTGGATCTCCAAGGAGGTGCAAAGTCAGCCATTGCCTGGGGCCACCCAGCAGGAGCTACAGAGAGATCTGTAGATTCCTCCTCTTTTTATCGGGTTTGGAAGTGAAGCAAGGCAGGCTGGTGCTGGTGCTGGACTTGGGCCTTTCATTGATAGCTTTGGGGCTCCCTGACCCAGCTGCAGCTTGTTTGATAGGTTTTAGGCTGAGAAAGGACAGACCATTCATATTCAAAAGCTGTTGTGCAAAGCTTGGGTGGGGTTGTAAATTGGGTGGGGCGGTGTTTCAGGGAATCTCCAAGGTGGAGCAAACAGTAATGGCTGCCAGTCAGCCCTGCATCAGGAGGTCCCAGCACAGGAACAATGACCACTGTGAGCACCTCCATCTGGAAGAAAGCTGCCCTGAGGTCCTGCCCCGATGCCAGACAGTCTAGTTTCTCCCCGTATGTGTCTGGGCCCCCCAGAGCTTCACCTGGCACTGGAGCTCAGAGCAAGCAGGAGCTTGTGAATTCAGTTTGCGGTGCCGGCCTTTTAAGAGGAGCAGTTGGGTCTCCAGCAGCCTGTGTGTCACTCAGCCCCAATCCGCAACTGGTTTTTACAGCCCGTAGGGACTTCTTTCCCCAGCTCTGGGACCCTGGGCTGGGGGTCTGGTGTGGGGCTTTCTCCTCCAGGCAGCCTCCAAAGAGGTGATCTCCCTCCCAATTAAAACAGCAGCACACCCGGGTGCTGGACCAGCCCGTTCCGAGCCTCCGCACCTCCTACCAGTCTCTGTGCGCTTTCTTCTTTACCTCTCTAGTTGTAGTACTTCCACTCGGCCAGCTTTCCTGTGGTTCCGGGTGATAGTTGTTCTGTATTTTAGTTGTAATTTTGATGTGGTTGTGGGAAGCAGCAAGTACAGGCGTTTACCTATGCCGCCATCTTGGTTCCTCTCTGTGAATTTTAATATTAAAAGTCAAGTCTATATTGACATAGTGTGAGAAATGGTTGAAATTAAATCCTAACTCTTCCCTTAGATGTGGCTATTTTAAATTTTTGCATATTGTCTGTTTATCAAATAGGCAGTGATTCTGTTAATGCCTCAGTGAGCAACCTAAAAAATGTGATTTATAATTATGAGATGAAGTTGGATTTTCTTTTCAATATTTACCTAAAGCACTCCTCGGTTTTCAGACGAGGACAAGATTTCACTTTATAATGTAACACTAACATGATTTTTCCCCTAATATTTAGAAACATTGTGATAGACAGAAAGCAAATCTACGAATTCGTTTCAGACCTTCCCTCTTTCAGCACGTTGGTCTGCATTCTTCACTAACAGGAAAACTTCAGAAACTTACGGTTGGTGATTTCATTTGATTTTTCTCATGAACGTACGATTTGTTATTCAGTGCATTATCATTGTTCTCCCCCTTAAGTATAAGCTATGGGTTGTTTTAATTGCATATGTGTTCTCCTCCTAGGATAAAGATTACATGAAACCATTACTTCTTAAAATCCATGTAAACCCACCTGCAGAAGTATCTACTTCTCTGAAGGTCTACCAAGGACACACACTGGAGAAAACATATATGGGGGAGGATTTCTTCTGGGCTATCACTCCGACAGCAGGAGACTACATCTTGTTTAAATTTGATAAGCCGGTCAATGTGGAAAGGTTGGTGATGATTGAAACGTGTTTGGTCTTACAGTTCAGACATCTTTTACAATGTGATTTGTGATGGAAGTGTTTTGTGTATAACAGATGTGAGGAGACAGTGGGTCCCAAGTGTTGGGTTATAAAATACATTTCCCACAAGTTGGTAATAAAATGGGTTTGTTGTTTTCAGATAAAATAGCAGCATTTAGCATATTTGATAAATTCTCTTGGTATTTGATAAATTTCTCTTGGTATACAAGAACACGTATCTCGTATAATTTTTTCATACTTTTAAGTAGCACTGTGCTGCAAAATCTCAAATTTGTTTTCACATCCTTATCCTGGAATATCTCCTAAGATATGAGTTGGTTACGCAGCGAATTGGTTGAAATGACAAGTCTAACAGACTATGCCTATTTCTAATCAATGGCTTTGCCAATGCTGGATTCCTTTTAGTATATCACGGAGGAATTCACAGCCCTTTCTGTGTTCTAACCTTATGTCCATTGTACAGAGTGTAGGGCTCGTTCTCCCTGTGTCTTACTTCGCAGTCATGAGTCCTTCAGACTTCGCTCAGTCTTGGTTGTGTTGCCCAGACTCTCTGTAGTATTACTTACATGGGATCCCCAGAAAAGAATATAATTCTCTGGTCTCTGGTTTATTATGTTAGGCATTTTCATGAGAGGTCCATTTGGTTTTTAGAATATGCCAAAAGTCATTTGGAATAATTCAGTTTTAAGGTGGACAAAAACAATGCATAGCTATAAGGTAATGTTGTAAATTTTCTTTTCTTACTCTAAACTGATTCTAAAGAGGAATTTAAGTGTAAAAATATTTTAAACAATGGAAATATTACTGGGAAAATATAAAAAATACTTTAAAATTATATTTTGCACTTATATGAGTATGTAATGTTTGTTGTTATTTAATGCTCATTTCTACTAGATAGTGGTAATCTGCACTTGAGGTATCATTTGCCACATTTAAAGAGTCATCACAGAATTAGAAACAACTTCACCTTCTTGATAAACAAGAATAACCTCAAGCTGTGTCTATTGGTTTATTTTTAGCAAATGAAAATAATTCCATTGAAGAGCTGCCTGAAAGCTCATATATTAGAGATCAAATTTCTTAACAACAAAAACGTTTACAGTTAACCTCGGTGAAGTAGTGTTTACATGCTCCTACTGAGGATGCGTTTCTAGTAGAAACTCAGGTATGAATTTTCTGTCTTAGGACAGAAAAAAAAGCAATGACTTTTTCATTTTCACAATAACATATGCTACCAGGGGAAAAAAGTAGAAGTTGTGTTTATCAATGCAGACATGAAGTATTAGGAAAAATATTTTCTAGCGATATAGCATGATATGTGTTCATTATACAAAACTTTAAATGTATGAAGAATAAGGGAAAAATCAAAACCCAAGGACACCATGAGACCATATTGGCACCTTTTTGTTTCTTGATAATTCTGTATACTTTATACTTTGAGACCATGATGTATATGTAATTTTTTATACCTTATATTTTCAAGTATACTCATACATGATTCATAGACATTTCAAAGGCTGCATAGTACCCCATCGCATGGCTCAGTCATCATTTACTCATTCTAATGCTAAACGCTTTTTAGGTGGTATTGAGTTTTTCAGTATAGGTAATTGCACAGCAAACACCTCTGAATCAGTCTGCCTAAACTCCAGATTATATCCATGGGCTCTATTTTTTCATTTTTAGATTTTTTAAAATCGGTTTTTAGAGAGAGAGGAAGGGACGGGGAGAGAGAGAGAAACATTGATGTGAGAGCTGAACATCAATTGGCTGCCTCCTGCAGGCCGGAGCCCACAGCCTGGGCATGTGCTTTGCCTGGGAATGGAACCAGGGACCCTTCCGTGCATAGGATGTCACCCAACCAACTGAGCCACACCAACTACTGCTAGTCTGTATTTTTTCTTTTTTTTTTTTTTTTTTGAGTGGCTTCCCAGCCATATTTTTGCATCTATAGCTGAGATATTGAATGATCCATCCTATATAATAAAAGGGTAATATGCACATTGACCCTAATGGCAAAATGACCAGAACGACCGCTGGACCAGACACTGTGAGGTGCGCTGACCACCTCTCGGTCTCTTCCCCCGGCCGTCAGGCAATGGTGAACGGGTAACTGGGGGTAGGTGGGGGCGGGGGGGGGGCGGCTGTGGGCAGCTGGGGAAGATGGCCCTGATCGCAGGCCAGGCCTAGGGACCGTACCCACGCATGAATTTCGTGCACCGGCCTCTGTGGGAAACAATATCCCACAGCAAAGATGCCTTAAAAAGAAGTGTCTCGGCAAAAATGCTGGAAGTGATTTTTGGTGTAGCTTAGAAGGAGCTTCTTATTAGGGTCCCCTGACCCGTGTAACATTTGAAAATCAATACCTTATCATAGGTGATCTCCGCCCACAAATATCATACTGTAACTATGTCAGAACCACATTGTAACTATTATTTGCTGAATATTCAATGTGTAAAATACTTTTTGTCAGTTCTTGTAAACTTCTTGGTACAGTCATGTGTGGGTGGGATAAAACTCAGGCTCGATTCCCGTCAAGAGCACAGACCTCGGTTGCAGGCTCAATCCCCCAGCTCTGGTTGGGGTGCATGCAGGAGGCAACCAATCGATTTGTCTCTCTCACATCGATGTATCTCTCTCTCTCTCTCTCTCTCTCTCTCTTTCTTTCTCCCCCCCCCCCCCACTTCCATCTACTCTCTCTAAAAATCAGTGGGGAAAAAATATCCTTGGGTGAAGATTAACAGGAACAAAACCCAAAAAACCAACTCAGACGCAGAAAGCTAATGCAACTTGCTAAGGTGAAAATTCTAGTAAATGAGACACCAGGACTTGGATGCAGGTGTTTTGACGATTAAGCTGAAATTAATAACCACTTCACTTAAACTTAAGCTTTAGGTTTAGATTAGATGTGCTTTGTTTGCCCAGTGTGGTTTCCACCTCCCACACACCTACCCCCACACTAGTGTTCAGAGTATCAGATATAAGAACATGATACTCTGACCCAGAGAGTGTTTGACTTACTATCGTATGTCATGTGATTAGTCATTATTCAAATATTTGTTAACACTGACAAATGGAATTACTCAGTTACTTGGAATTGGTTACCTTATTTTTACTAATACTGAGATAATTTGTATTGAATAAAACTAGTCTTTGAGTCCCGGCTGGGTAGCTCAGAGGTTAGAGCGTCGTCCCAATGTGCCAACGTTGCAGGTTCCATTCCCGGTCAGGGCACACACAGGGATCCACAATGAACGCATAAGTAGGTGGAACAACAAATCAATGTTCCTCTCTCTCTCCCTTCCTCTCTCTTTCTAAAAAAAACCCAAGAAACTAGTCTTTGAACTTGCCACAACTTGTGGCTGTCCTAGTGAACATTTTCTGGTAAAAGACACAGTATTATAATGTGACTTTAATTATTCTGTCCCGAGGTTTATATATTTAAAGCAGTATAAACAGCTATATAAAACTGTCGTCACTTTTTAATCTGTTAAGTACATTAAGCAGCAAACATGTGCCTGATGACAGAAGGAATTAACACACCACCTAAGGCTGCACTCCAATTTCTAAGTTCCCTATAACTACTCAGAACATAATGTGCAGTTACCACAAGCTCTGATGTGCCAGCTCGTGCAGAATGCTTCCTCTGAGGGAAGGCTGCCTTCCTGAATCTCTGTGAAGTCTTGTCTGACTTGCATTTGTACTTTTATTTTTGTATTTCCAGTTATTTGTTTCATAGTGGCAACCAAGAACATCCAGGAGATATTCTGCTAAACACTTCTGTGGAAGTTTTGCCTTTTAAGGTAGGACTATTTTTTCCCCTTAATTTTCCTTAAGAACTAATACCAATAGACTTGGTTTGAGGCTGTTCTTGTTTATGAGATTAAAGTTCTCATTAGTGCAGAACCTCAATGGTGAGTAATACTAATTTTTTAAAAAAAATAGAACACCTAGTATCTTGTCCCATTTGCCTTATTTATAGAATGACCCTTTATTTTGTTTCCCATTGGAAAGTACTCGGAAGTCTGTACAGGAAAATAAACAAACCATTCTTTAACTTTAATATTTACCTGCTGTTTGTATCCAGTCCCCAAATACCATGTGGTTTTAATGCTTGTTGATGACTATAGAAAGTTAATGTATTGGTCTCTAAGAAATGCTTAAATTTCTTTCAGGTTAACACACAGCTCTTGTGCATATTTTTAATAGAAAATAGTGTTCTATTAAATTGATTTGAATTTAAAATTATTTGAAATTTAAGTTTCCTAATCACTAGTATATTATATACAGATTCAGGATGATGGTTAGAAAAAGAACTCTTGTATTCATAAACCTTTTAAGGTTTAAGACTGAAATGACACTTTGTGTTTTTAGAGAAAGCTGTGCCACAAATGCTGCTGTTACATTTATTAAGATATAGTAATAACTTAGCTTTTTTTTAAATAGAAGAAATTATTCATAAAATAATGTTTTTGTTCTATTTTAGAGTGAAGGTTTGGAAATAAGCAAAGAAACCAAAGACAAACGATTAGAAGATGGTTATTTCAGAATAGGTAATATCTACTTTAAACTTGTAAAAAATTGTTCTTTATTTCAAACTTACTCCTAAAGTAAATTTTTAAAAATCCTTACCTGAGGATATGTTTATTGATTTTCTTTAGAGAGAGGAAGGGAGGGAGGGAAACATGGATGTGAGAGAGAAATAGTGATCGATTGCCTCCTGTACATGACTTGACAGGGGATCGAACCCACAACCTAGGTATGTGTCCTGACTGGGAATCAAACCTGCAACCCTTTGATGTACAGGATGATGCTCCAACTAACTGAGCCACCCGGCCAGAGCTCCTAAAGTAATTTTAAATGCTTTCAAATGTTCAACAGCTTTAGGATTACAGTTACCAATCCACTCCAAGTTTTATTATTTCTTGCGTTTTATTATCTTGACCCAAATGGATTTGAGATCGAAGGTTCCTTTACTGGTCCCTCCACCTGCTGTTTCATTGTTGACATTCACTCGTAGATACTCTGCCTTCTGCAGGCTCGCTGCATGAGCACGTCTCCTCTCCTGGTCTCGGCAACACCCATGTGCCAGAACCCGTGCCTTTTGCCCGGACCCCATCCTGGGCTTAGATCTGTATTGACACCCACTCACATAGCCACCTACTCTGAGCATCTGTGATGCGGACTTTGTTGGTCACCATGCTTTCTGTTGTCACAATTCCCGCGGTTGCCTGAGCCTAACCTGGGAGACACCCTGAATACCACCGCCCTTTCCTGCCCATTAGTTAAACGTGTCCCTCTGGGACGTGCTCTGGGTTCTGGGTCTCTGCGGTGGAGCCCATGTCCCTTTGGTTTTGCACAGAGCCACTGCAGTTACGTTTTTAAATGTCGATACTGTAATTATGTTAACCTGGGTAAAACGGAATGACTTCCCGTGGGCAGACTCCTTCGTTCCCACCTAGCTTCACTTGTTCCTGCCCTTTGTTCTTTACGGCTCCAGTCCCAGGACTGGCATTCCTCTCATGTCCCTGCTCCTACGTGCGGCCCTCTCCCCGATTTCCCCACCCCCACCCGGCCCCCACCCCCACCCGGCCCTCTCCCCCATTTCCCCACCCCCACCCGGCCCCCACTCCCAGCCGGTCCCCTCTCCCCCATTTCCCCACCCCCACCCGGCCCTCTCCCCCATTTCCCCACCCCCACCCCCACCCGGCCCCCACTCCCACCCTGTCCCCACCCCCACCCGGCCCCCACCCCCATTTCCCCACCCCCACCCCGCCCCCACCCCCACCCGGCCCCCACTCCCACCCGGCACCTACCCCCACCCGGCCCTCTCCCCCATTTCCCCACCCCCACCCCCACCCGGCCCCCACCCCCACCCGGCCCTCTCCCCCATTTCCCCACCCCCACCCCCACCCGGCCCCCACTCCCACCTGGCCCTCTCCACCATTTCCCCACCCCCACCCGCCCCCCACCCCCACCCACCTCTGGGCTTCACCACACTGTTGTCTGTGTCCACTGGCTCTGCATATATGTCCTTTGGCTTAATTTCTGGCTGTATTTCCTCCTGAAATGGTCAGTTGATATTTCCCCTTGTAGTGAATGCTTTCTCATCGTTCATTAGCCAGTTTAGCTGCCCCTCTTCTCACCACGCCGTGTCCCGTGCTGTGTAAGCGCCCAGTCGTGTGCTCACCAGGGGGAGGGAGGGCGCTGTCTCTCACATAGCGCCTGTCACCTGGTAGGTATCCGCTTGGCGATGGCTGTATATGTTCTTTTACTTACATGAATGCTTGTCTTCGTGGTGGGCAAAGGGAGTGCTGGTGACTTGGTGTTGTGGGCACACAAGACAGTAAGGGCGGTGGCATTCAGGGTGTCTCCCAAGGTGAGGCACCGGCAACCAGATGATTGTGACGACAGAAGGTCTGGTGGCTCCTGCTCTCCAGAGCGGTTTTACATTAGGTGAGTTTCACTCAGTTTTTGCTACAAGGCTGTGCGCTAATTCCGATGAATTTATGTGCAGTTTGGGTGTACAGGTGAGTTTGTTTTCATATGTGGGTTATATCTTAGTGCACCTCTAGAAAAACACGTAAAATTACAGAGTATACACGACATTTATTAACCCTCTTACCTGCCAGCTGTTTAATCTCGAGAATGTTGTGATCTGGATTATGAAAGTGGCAGAGGAAATAGATGCATCTGTATTAAGTGTCTCTGCAGTCATTTGAAAATAAAAGCATCTCAAACATCAACACATCCGTATGTAGAAGCAGAAGAGAACTTAGGAATCATCAAACCGAGGGCAGTGTCACAAAGCAGCATCCGAAACACAAAGCCATGCCTGCCTTCAGCTGAGCATGAAGGCCCTGCTCCTTGGGAGCCTGCTTTAGGGGGATGGCGTGCGAAGGCCGTCGCCCCCTTCTCCCTTGTAGCACCACCACAACTGGTGAAAATTACTTTTAAAAAAATACAGCAAACGGAGAAACATTGACTCATGAAAACCTGAATCTCGGTAAGAACATTAGGAGTCCTCACCCACTCGGTTACCACACTGCCCCAGTCAGGGAGCGGGCAGCTCTGCTCCCTGCTCCCTGCAGTGCAGCCGGGAGCACTGGCCTCCTGCCCCCAGCGCCCCCTCTGGGGCGGGCATCTCACAGGAAGGGCAGGTGCCAGCTTCTGTCCTTCACCAGCCCTCACTCGTAGGGCAGAAGCCCGTCCCTGGCACCGCAGGGCGAGATTTACCCCATTGCCCCCACCCCAGCTCACTCGCCCCAGCACCGAGAGGGAAGCCAAGAAAATGAAGGGCCCTGCTGCACGAGAAGAGCGGCTGTCCCTGCAGGCAGGAGGCTGCGGTCCCTCCACAGGTTCCTGCGCAGTGGGTCGGGCCCTCTCCAGGGGGAGGCGGGCGCAGTGGGTCGGGCCCTCTCCAGGGGGAGGCGGGCGCAGTGGGTCGGGCCCTCTCCAGGGGGAGGCGGGCGCAGTGGGTCGGGCCCTCTCCAGGGGGAGGCGGGCGCAGTGGGTCGGGCCCTCTCCAGGGGGAGGCAGGCGCAGTGGGTCAGGCTTTCTCCAGGGGGAGGCAGGCGCAGTGGGTCGGGCTTTCTCCAGGGGGAGGAAGGCCGGGAGAACAGCTCTGCAGCTCTCTCCCAAGGGCACTGACTGGTGTGAAGCAGAGCTTGGTGAAGCTCAGGGGTGAGGGCACGGTGGGAGGCGACTGGCATTTGGTGGAAAGCAGTCGAGGGGAGATGGTAGCTGCTTTCCGGCTCAACTGTAGCCTGTCCAGAGGTTGACAGAACCAGGGAAAGAGCTGGCTGGTAAGAGCCGTGGGTGGATGAAGCCACAAAGACTGGCCCACAAAGGGGACGCATTTTATTGGATCCGACTGTGCAGCAGTTTATGCCTGAAGGCAAGTCAGAAACAGAACTGGTGGTTGAAGGTGGCATGACAGCGAAGGACAGTCGGAAAGAAATGCTGGACTGATCAGTAAGGTGGAGGAGGCAGAGAGCCTTTCACAGGCGGGAGGACTGGACCATGTCAGGGTGGCAGGAGGTCTGCGCAGTGCCAGGATTTTAGGATTCTAGTCACTCTGCAGTAATTTCCTCTTTCTTTCCTGTCTTTTAACACTTACCTACTGGACCACTGGGTTAAAATAATACATGCACATGGTACAGTTACAAATTTAAAAGGGTAAACTTAAGTCTCATTCCCTCTTCCGGCCCCACCTACCCAGTGTTTCCCAGAGGCAATTCCTATAAGGATTTGTCCTATTCATAAATTAAAATATGTGACCATATTCTTTAAAAACAGTCACGCACAAATACTGACATACTTACTGTACAACCTTATACTGCGTCTTGTTTTTTCACTGGACAAAATATATATGCATATGGAAGATGAACATTTTTTTAAATTATAAGTATTTCAGATGTACAAAAAGATGCAAATATAGTATAATGAATATCTGTGTATCCAGCCTAAGGTTTTTCCAGTTCAGTTGCTCTTCCCTGAAATCTTCTTTCTCCTCTACCCTTGGGCAGCTGCTGTACTGAATGCTGTGGCTGCCATTTCCATGTGCACTTCGCTGCATGTGTATAATATACCCCCAAACAGTGCAGTGCTTTTATTGTTTCTAAATTTGATAGAGGTTGCATCATTCTGTAGTCTATAACTGTTTTCTCTCACCAGGTGAGAGTTACCCATGTGGATGTGTGCATCGATGGCTCATTCATTTTCACTGCTGTATAGAGTCTCCTGTTTAGCAGAAAGTTTGTTTCCATCTTTTTGCCATTATAAACAGTGCTGATTTGAGCACTTATGCACATGTATGAGAGTTTCTCTACGATACATACTTAGGGATGGCAGTTAAGTCTTCACCTGCTTTATCTTCATTCTTCATTCTCTTAATTGGCTGCCTAGTATTCCTTCATATTAGCATATCATAATGTACTTAGCCAGTCTAGTGCTGCTGGCCTAGATTGTTTGCAGCTTTTGCACATGTGAGAACATATCTGTAGAATAAAATTGCTGGGCGAAAGTGTTTTAATGAGGCCAGTTATATCATTTGATAATTATTTTTCTACTTAAATGAGCTCATCAGGTGACAGTATCAGATATCACATTAGTTAAAATGTTTTAAGTTTCACAGTATTTTCCAGCCCTGAATTCTGCCTGACTTACTAGTCAGTAATACTTCCCTGTATGCCCTATCCCAGTCCAGCCCCCAGTATGGACATACTTTTATAAAATAAAGGTATTAATGTTTAATAAAACCATTAATCTGGAAGTATTCAAGCTTAATATTTCTCATACAAGTGAATACAAGCCTTGTCTGGTATGATTTTCAGTTTGATTATATCTTGTCTTACTAGGACCCGATTGTAAGACTGTGGAGCAGATGCAAAATGTAACACCACAACTCAGCTCACCACAGCCCAGGGGTCAGATCTGGCCCTCTGGCCTGTATTTGAATGGACCGTGAGCTAAGCATGTTTTAAAAATTCTTTTTTGTTTATTTTCATTTTTAAATGGTTAAAAAAACAAAAAGTTGATCATTTTGTAAAACTTGGAAAAGTTCAAATTCCAGCCCATAAACGAGGTCCTGTTGGAACAGCCACGCTCATTGCACTTGTGTGGCCTGTGCTGTCAGGCTGAGGGAGCAGCTGCGCAGGCCAGGCTGCCGTCACGGCTTCCATTGCTGCCTGGCGCCCTGCAGTGGCGATGGTGGTTTCTAAGGTGGCAGTGTTGCGAGTGCCACACACACCACTGTGGTGTGACATTAGGAAGTAACTCCAGCGCTTACCACCACGTCGGCACAAAAGACGGCTCTGCGTGCTTTTTAGCGCAGTGGCGTGTGGATTATTTCAGAGTTCGGAGGCAGTGTGGTTATTACGTAGTGACGCAGTGCTGTGCTGAAGGATACATCTCCATACCAAGCCCTCACGACACTATCCCCAGCTCACAGGACAGCAATGGCCAGAAAATTAGAAAGTAAAATGGAATATTTCATCACAGCAGAAATTCTTCCCCAGAATAAAACATTCAAATGAGGCTGTATCCAAAGTGAGTTTCAAAGTGGCTCACATGTTGGGCAAGCAAGTAAAACACATTTACCAACCGTGAGTTATTTAAGTCACACTTGCTCACTCTCAGGGACTTCGCCATCATCAGCTCTATGCATTTTTGTCAGAAACGACCTGAGCATCCCGTGCCCTACCACACAGCAGTTCTGGGGGCTTGGCAGGGATTATACCTATAATCTTGAGCTCAGGATCAAGACTTTTCCATGAAAGAACTGCCTCCACCACCATTACCTCTTTGAAAGTTAATTTTTGCTGCAGGTTTGATATTTCTTAATGAGTCCAGCCGTAAACTACAAGACAAACCAGTGCTTATATGCAAAACTTATATTGTAGTCAAGTCACTGACGACAACATTATTTGAAGGACAGGTAATAGCAAGCTACTTGAGGAGCTTCCATACGTCACTTTCATTGAAGTAATGATATAAGGCAAATATAAAAGAAAAATGTAGAATTTCATACATACTTTCCAAGTGATATGTGCTCCATTAAAATCATGTGCTTGTGGATTAATGTCAGTATTTGGCTCTTGTGAAAGGAAATATTCAGGATGAAGTATATGAAATTTTACCGATCCATATTAACGTATGACCCCTTGCAATTGATTTTTAATGATCAGGAATACTGACTTTGAATTCTAGTTAATTGAAATGTTATCACCCAAAAACGAATTATATTCTCCTTAGTACACCTGTATTAGAAAATTGCACTCCATTGTTGTTACATCTTGAATTTCATCAATAAACGTTTTGTGGATATTTGTTTTCTTTCCATATATGTACCTACATGGTATCTTCAGTTTCCCTCTTGACCAAAACATTGACTGCCTGCCTTTATAGAAAAAGTTTGCCAATCCCTGGATTAGAGAAATGTGGCTCAGAACAAACCATTTCCTGCCTCTTTTCAATAGCATTTTTTGGCTTTGTTTTAAAAAGACTATTATTCCTCACAGCAAGAAAAATGAAGTACAAATAACTTCATAGAATTTCTTGGTCCTTATCCTTGTGGGAGAGCTTTTCCAGCCTATCATCTATAATGGTTTCATATTGTAATTTCTGGAGAAGGTATCACTTCTTAATGCCTTTTAGATGTGACCTTGGGAAGAATACACATAGATTGAGCCCCTGCTCAAGGCCAGCCATTGTATGTATGTCTATTTGAAGCATTGAAATTGGTTGTTATTGTCTTAACTCTCAAAGTGGTTAGACCGAGGGATGGTAGTCTATTTTGGTGAGGTTTGAGTAAGTCACATTTTGCTAAAAACCTGTGTGTTAAAACACTGTTGATGCCAAAATATATTTTTGTTTTGTTTTTAATTTACAATAAGAAAACATATAGCTCTGCCACTTCAGATGGATTGCTTCTACGTCATGAAAAATTTTAGAGTTGAATAAAAATAGGAAGAAGGAAAAAGTGCACCCGTGCCCTGTGTGAAGACTTCCACTAGAAATCTTGTGGTGTTTTCTGTCCTGCTTCCCATCAGTGAAATGTGACGCGTGCCTGTTCCAGCCTCCCCAACAAGTGTTGATTTTTATTTTGAAGGGAAATTTGAGAACGGTGTTGCAGAAGGAATGGTGGATCCCAACCTAAACCCCATTGCAGCCTTTCGACTTTCAGTTATTCAGAATTCTGCTGTTTGGGCCATTCTCAATGAGGTAAGGCAGTACATCAGTGAAATAGCTTAGCCTACATTTTTTTTTAACATTTTGATTTCATATTTAAGACCTTTTTGGAAATGAAAATTAATTGCCTCATTGTACTCTTCACAATTTTGTATTTCAGATTCATATTAAAAAAGTCACCAACTGATCATCTCCTAAGAGACCAATACATTTTTTTCTGTATGTTTGTTGATTAAAGATAGTGAACCATGTACTTTTTTTTTTACTTGAACACTACCTCTTGTGAATCTACTGTAGATGGTTGTCATTTCCACTCGGCAAGTGACTCTCCCATGGATAATATATTCATTCAAACCTAAGCTGTCCTCCAATTTTAACTTGACTTAAACATTTTACAGCTACGACAGCCTGTTAATATGACTTGTACTACTTAGGTATTATACTAATACATAAGAGTTGTACATATTGTTACATTCCTTAAATTTGAAAAAAAATGTTAAATTTTATGAAGGGGGTACTTTTGAGATTCATTTATTTTACTATTATAGACCCTCTTTTATAGATTATCAGGGATTATATATAAATATATAAATATACATAAAATGTTATGGAGTTAATTTATTAGAAACACTTAAGAAGTACATATTTTTGTGCAGTAAATTTTTGAATTGATACTTTTTTTGAAAACCAATTACCTTGCTTTTTTAAGTTTTCTGTTTTCCTTTGGAAAAGCAAACATAAGTTAATGCCATTTTTCAAATGCACTGCCATTTCTGAGTGATTCTAGATTGATTTCCTAACAGAAGTACTTTTTGACAGTAGCCCTCCGCCCCACCTTACCTGCAGTTTGGCTTTCCACGGTTTCAGTTACCCTTAGTCAACTGTGGTCCAAAAATATTAAATGAAAAGTTCTAGAAATAAACAATTCATAAGTGTTAAATGTGCGCCGT
This sequence comes from Myotis nattereri, assembly GCF_964212035.1. Lineage (NCBI taxonomy): Eukaryota > Metazoa > Chordata > Mammalia > Chiroptera > Vespertilionidae > Myotis > Myotis nattereri. Next base: position 22,011,447 of record NC_138085.1, read on the forward strand.
TCTGAGTGGTGTGATGAAATCTCACGCCGGCCCTCTCCAGCCCACCTGGGACGTGAATTACTCTTTGTCCAGTTTCTGCACCTCACTTCATATCGCCACACAGGCATTGTATCATCTTGCCTCACAAGAAGGAGGGTGAGTACCGTACAATAAGATACTGAGTTGGACCACATTCACATAACTTTCCTTACAGTATGTTGTTATAATTGTTCTTTTATTAGTTATTTTCAACCTCCTCCTGTGCCTGATTTATAAATTTTATCACAGGTACGTATGTACAGGAAAAAACATAGTATATATAGGGCTTGGTACTAGCCGTGGTTTCAGACATCCCCTGGGGGTCTTGGAACATGTCCCCTATGGATAAGGAGGGGACTACTGTAATTGCTGATCTTGAGCAAAATGTTTTCAAAGTTTGTCATTCCTTAAAGCCAAGATTTTTAAACCAATGTCCTTTTTGAGGCTTATTTTACTATATTGTGTATGGTGTATAGCCACACAAAAAATCAGTGATAAATTTTAATGTACAGGGATGATGCCTTCAACCCAAATTACCATGGATTTAGCTCATTATATTTCCTCTGATGTGTAAGATGAACTCTTTTTGATTTTGTCTTTATTCTGTGAGTTAGATGCATTATCTCTTTTCTTGTTGATTCTTACATATCTGCACTCATGAGTTTTGACAAAATGTTTTCTAGATAATGCTATTGTGTGTCATAACTGGTTTAATATTAAAGAAAAATTGTGATATTGGTTTTTGATGAAAGGTATTGTAGCAGTTGTATGTTTTTCCAAAATGATGTTTCCTATTGTATTAGAACTTAAAAGTAAATTCATATCTAAAGTGTATTATTCATAAACATGCAGTTCCAAATTCTGAAACATACTATAACAAAAATACTACTAGCTTTAGCAATCAGTGATCTTTACAAAGGTATTTTAACATTTTCTGAATTATCAACATCAGTTCCCAGCCAGTAGGTGGCAGCTGTTGGGGATGGATCCTGAGCTTTCAGAGGAGTCATTGCAGGAGCGCGCCTGGTCCCCAGTGAGCTGCGTAGTTCTGAAGTGGCAAAGGCTGGGAAGCACTGGTAGAGTAGTTCCCATTGCTCCGTATTGGAATAATGTCTAGTTACTTTTCTCTATTAAAAAGTCATGTTGCCCATGATTTTTATGTCAAACTACAGTTAAAAATTTTTTGTGACTTTTTCATTTAAAAAATTTTACTATTGATTTTCTATAGGCAGATTTCATTTGAAAATACCGTTTCATTATAAAATTTGGCACTAGCTTAACATAATTACTGCTATAACAGATTATCAGGAGGTGAAAATCTAGAGGTAAGTTTAGAAGTCCCTCGTTCCCTGCTGCCTAAGAAGCCATCTCTGATTGCAGGGAAAAAGCCGCTAAAGACCCCGAGGAGACAGTTATTGTCACCCCTGCCATTCCGGGGCGTCAGCCTTCAGACGGAGCCTTTTCCTGCTCACTTTCCTCCAGGATTAACTCACCCCTCCTGCTCCTTAGAATACTCCCAGACAAATCCTGTCCATCTTTCACGGCCTCTCTGGTGCGCCCTCCCCATGAATCTGTTTCCAGTGCCGACAGCAGAGCCTGGCATGGGGCAGGTGCGCAGGCAGTGTCTGGATGAGGGACCAGCTGTTTCAGCCCCTTCTTTCTAACTCCCTTCACCTCCTGTCCTTGCCACACATTTACGTACACTCAGCTCTGGAGTTTTTGATGGTTAATGGGGAGTGCATGTGTGTGCGCATGTTTCTCTGACCAAATTCAAGCTCCTGAGGGCAAACCTGAAACTCATACTTCTTACCTGTGCTCTGCTGCAGCAGGTGCTCCTGGTCTCATTTATTTCAAATATGTTTTCATTGATTTCAGAGGAAGGGAGAGGGAGGGAGGGAGAAACATCAAGGATGAGAGAATCATTGATCGGCTGCCTCCTGCATGCTCCACACTGGGGATCGAGCCCACAACCCAGGCATGTGCCCTGACCAGAATTGAACCGTGACCACCTGGTTCATAGGTCAACGCTCAACCGCTAAGCCGTGCCTGCTGGGCCTGTCTCATTTTTAGTTGCTCTCTCCTTCCCCGAGCTCTACCCTAAACAGTCAGAAGCAGCCATGCTTTCCTCGAGCAGGAAGTGATAGCGGCAGTCTGAAGAGTTGTGTTAGTGAGTGAGGGGTTGGGACAAATCAGGCAAAGAGCCCTGGAACGGAGAGTCAATTACTGACCTTGCGAGGACACCGAACCACTTTCAGTGAGTGGGGAGCATCAGATGGGAGAGCACCGACATCAGGAAGGCATGGACCTGGCACCTGGTGTGTTTCACTGAACTGGTCACACTTGAGCTGTGCTGTCCCAGATAGTGGCTACTAGACCCGTGGTGGTTCTTTAAGTCAACATCCATTTGGCTCCCCCCTTACTCTACAGGGACGTGCTCCAGAGCCACCTGTGGCAGGTGGCCACGGGGTGGGCAGCACAGGCCCTGAACATTTCCTTCACTACAGAAGCTTCTGTTGCCAGCACTGTGTTGAGCTCCCTAATAGGAACATCGTAGAAACCAGAATAATGAGTTTTGTTAATTAGGTTAAAAGTAGACACGCAGAATATATCACAGTGCAAATGATTATTTTGGATAAGAAGAGGTCGAGGACCTATTTCTAGCATTCTAAGAGCAAAGATTTCTGTGTTCTTTGACCTACTTCTCAATGTTCTTTACAGCATGCCCTGTACCATACTCTGTAGACAAAAAGAGCAATGGTGTGAAGCCGTGAGATTAAAAGCTTTGGCAGAAGTGAATGCAGTGGGTTATTTAGCACACAGACACGTCTATTACAGACAAGCAGATGTATATTAACTCAACCATTGGCGATGTCTTTGAACAAAGGTATGGCTTTTCAAAGCAATGGTTGCACCATTAAGTAATCAGGTGTCATTATTAATCACATTATTTATCATGTGAGCCCTTTAAGCCGTTTGCTCGGGCTAATAGCAGAAGTTAGAGATTCAAAACAGGAGGAGGCAGCATTTGCTGGTTTAAGATGGAAGCCACATAAGTAGAAATGCAGATGGCCTTAAGTTGAGAGGCCTAAGCTGACAGCCCAGGCAAAGGGACCTGCATGGCCCCAGGCACCGAACACAGCCAACACCTGACCATGTGGGCAGGCGGTTACGACACCTTGATTCCAGCCTGAGACCGAGCAGAGCACTCAGTCCAGCTGCCTGGACTTCTGTGAGATGAGCAATGAGTTTCCAAATTTGTGATGATGTGTTATGTAGCAATGAAAGATGAATACGGTATTTAAAAGGTGAGGAGGGGAAATCTTGGTACAGATCCCTCTGTATGGTGGCGTTTTCGGCAAATGCATGAGTGAAATCTTACTAGGAAATCCTACTCCTGGGCTTCATCTGGGATTGCTATGCCAGAGATCTATCTTCACTGGAAATTTGTTGACAAAAACTTGTAGCATCTTAGTAGTGCGTCTAAAGCAGTGGTTCTCAACCTGTGGGTCGAACAACCCTTTCACAGGGGTCGCCTAAATACATCCTGCATATCAGATATTTACATTACGATTCATAACAGTAGCAAAATCACAGTTATGAAGTAGCAACGAAAATAGTTTTATGGTTGGGGGTCACCACAATATGAGGAACTGTATTAAAAGGTCGAGGCATTAGGAAGGTTGAGAACCACTGTTCTAAAGGAACTGCTAGGAGTAGAAGGAATCCAGCAGTGTATAAGGAATCTCCTAGAAAAAGTATTACCTTACGCCGATTTAGTCTGCTCTGAGCCTGTCAGTGTATGAACAGTGGTATTTTAAATAACATACTAAATTAGGAGGAAAGATCCTTCTGCCTTTATGTAGAAACCATATGATCAATCTACTTTGTACTGGAGTACTTTTTTTTAAAACCAAATCTTATTGTCTAACTAAGCACAGATCAAATCCTATAGTGCCAACCAAATTTTTGTACTTGGCAAATATTTTCCAAAATATCTCCGCTTCCAAGCTATTAATTGCTAGTGAAGTTTTTTATTTTGGTTTGTCCATTAATTGTGCTTATTTTTAGTATAATGCTATACTTACCCTTGATGTAAGTAAAATAAAACTAAAGGGAAAAAAATGAGGCGCTAACACTGTCAGAGATCAGAAATTGGGGTCATACACATCTTATGTTTTGAGGGAACTTACATATCACATCTTTCTTTTATAGAAAACTTTTCCAAACTATGTAGCAGTATTATAGTGTAAAAGTGAGTTTGTTGTAAATTTTAATTAATCTTAACAGATATATGCCATAACTAGTATGCTTTCTTTAATGCATGTGGATATACAATACTGGCAAGACTATTACCACAGTGTATTTTTTTAAAAAAGAGGATTTGTTACTATGTCCATATCATCAGTATCTATATATAAGCCCTTCTCACTGGAAACAGTCCCCTCACCAGTGTGGGCACTAAGTCAGTCACTTTCAAAGGGACGGGCAAGAACAACCTGGCACTCCCCAGTGCATTTGAGTTCAGAATTTAGAAGACACCATTCAAGACAATAAACTGTGTTGAATGGACTGTACTTTGTGCTGTTATTCCCAGTGTTGTCACTGTTGCAGTAAAAGTAGAAAGTCTGTGCTAAAATCAGGTCTGTCTGTTGTGGGGAGTCCTCAGATGTTAAGGAAGCTATTGCATGTGCCGCTTGCTGCTAGCACTTCCTTGGTTTAGTGGCTAGCAAACTGTCCTGGAATCGGGTTCGGTACTCAAGTGTGAGTAGCATTTCATGATTTATTTGCAATGCTCAGTGTTTGCTGAAAACATCTTTTGAATACATTTTCTGAGCCTTAAAAATGGTGATATCGCCAGTACTGTAAGATGCACTGCCAGCAGATTTGATACTCTTCATTAAGTATAGACAGTAGTGTTTTTTAAGGAGATTTAGAAGTCAGCTGATTCACATAATCATCATGCTTCATTTATGGAATGAGAAACTAAAGTGTTTTCTCGTTGAGAACACTGCGGGAGAGGTGGTGTGCGCATCCGGGGAAGTTTCTGGAAGTACCCTTGGAGAAGCTGCCTGAGGAATTCGTTTCCCAAGTTGTACTCACTTTTTTTCTCCTTAATGTATTGTACATATTCCTTACAAGGTCGTTATTGGTTGAATGGGTAATACCTGTAGTAATATTTTAGGTACCTGTTAAATTTTCAAAGGAAGCTTATTTTCAAATTTGCTGCTATAACTTAATAACTGGTCCTGTTGACGGTGCCTTTCATCCCTGTTTGTGCCACACCGTTCATGTGTATTTGAAATAAAGACGTTTCAAAATCCATGCTGAATTCAAGACTCCCTCTAATAAAAAAATAGGTAAGACCTCATGAAGCAAATTTTACTGGTTTTAACACTGATATAATAATATATTTGAACTATTTTCAATTAGAAAACAGCAGTGGATCCTCTCTGGGTTTTAGAAAATCTTGAAAGAAAACCTTGGTGTTGAGACAGTGGTTCTCAAGTGTGACGCAGATACTCATACATTATGTGCTCTACTCAGCTCCCGAATTAAGAGCAGCCATCACGGGCCTCCTCACGCTAAGAAGTGTGTGTTTTTAGCAGAGAAAATGCTCTTAAAGATATTTAGGGCCTGAAGGTTAGACTAAGATCACATGCCCCACCCTACATAAATGTTTAAAATACAGCCCTGACCGATTTGGCTCAGTGGATGGAGCGTTGGCCTGCAGAGTGAAGGGTCCCAGGTTTGATTCCGGCCAAGGGCATGTACCTTGGTTGCAAGCACATACCCAGTAGGGGGTGTGCAGGAGGCAGCTGATCGATGTTTCTCTCCCATCGATGTTTCTAACTCTATCCCACTCCCTTCCTCTCTGTAAAAAATCAATAAAAATATATTGAAAAAAATAAAATACAGCCCAGTAGTAAATGGAGGCTGAGTAAGTACCTTGTAACAGTGGGTGGCAGGGGAGCATATGATTATGTTCTTCAAAAAGAACCTCTTTCAAAAAGGATTCACATTGAAAAGTTCTGCCTAATTTCCTCATGCCTTTCATACTTTGTATATGATTTTGTGTGCAAATATTAGAAGAAAACACACACTTTAGTTTAAAAATATTTATTATAGAAATGTACATTTAATTAGTTTTAAGGAATGTATGACAATAGTGTTAACATATATTTCCTCAAATTCATAAACTTTACACCTTCAGGATATCTACAATAGGAGTTTATTTACAAGTTTCATAAGAAATCACCAATACTGTTGACACAGGTAAGAGGTAACAGTCTCACTTTTTTCACTTCACTCTGTACTTGTAGAAAGAACATAGTGCGTGGGTGAAGTTCCATCCTAGTGCTAGTGACAGCCCGTACAGCAGAACGAGAGGAGCAAATGGATAGAGAAGAATCACTGTATTTTTCAAAAATGGCAATGCTGGAAAAGAAACAAATCCAAATTCACTTTTTAAATAAGGAAATGTGACTAATAACTGAACATCCTGAAAGACAGCTCTTCACAGCATGGGCCGAAGAGGAACACATTTCAGTCAGTAACATGAAGCTATGTAGCCAGAGCCATTCTAGATTTGCTGTGTCTGTGTTGCCTCCTTCCTCACGCTGGGAAGAAACCCAGAAGGGAGGTTATTTTAGCACAAAGGCTGAGCGAGAAGCAAGTCCAGGACAAAGACAGACTGAGAACGCAGGATAAACATCACAAATGTTAATGAAATTGGTGGTGAGTTTAAACCCCTGACAGCTTCAGAAACCTCTGAGTCCATCTTAAACAGCAGTTCTCAACCTGTGGGTCGTGACCCCTTTGGGGGTCGAATGACTCTTTCAGGGTCGAACGACCCTTTCACAGGGGTCGCCTAAGACCATCGGAAAACATATAATTACATATTGTTTCTGTGATTAATCACTATGCTTTATGTTCAATTTGTATCAATGAAATTGGGGTCATCACAACATGAGGAACTGTATTAAAGGGTCGCGGCATTAGGAAGGTTGCGAACCACTGATCTTTAAGTACCAGAGATAGATAATATAATAGGAAAAACAATCTCCAGCTATTTTATTTTCCAGTGTAGAAGGTGAGGTCTCCACTAGCATCCCAAAAAGCTGAAACTCAAACATCAAATCTGTGCTCAAACCCATGTTTGTTTCTTGCCCTTCTACCCCATGCATTCTCACCTAAATACCTCATACAGGAAGCCCCAAATTGTAACTGACCTATACTCAAAGAAGCTGTTCTAAACTATAGAGAGTTAACATAAGTGATAAAAAATCCACTGAGAGCCTGGCCAGCATGGCTCTGGTTGAGCAGCAACCTATGAACCAGGAGGTCATGGTTCTATTCCTGGTCAGGGCACATTGCAGGCTCAATCTCCAGTGTGGGATGTTCAGGAGGCAGCCAATCAATGATTCTCCCTCATCATTGATGTTTCTCTCACCCTCTCCCATCCTCTGAAAAAAATATATATGTATATATTTTTAAATCCACTTAGGGAAGCCACAATGCTGCAGCATGCCATTCACAATATGACATATCACAGGCCTCTCCCCTGAACTGGAGAAAGGATTCCCAATACCTCAAACAAGGTATTATAATTTGAGGTATTTGGCTCTATTTAATGGAGATCATGTCTTAAAGGAAAACCAACATAAATATTTTCTCATATTAAGGAAAATGAACTGATAGCAGGATTTAACAATATTTGCAAACATATCCTCAGGTCAGAAGTTGGGCCTGATTTTCTGGAATCATCTACAGACCATATCTATAATAATCTATAATAATAAAAGCATAACATGCTAATCAGACCGAACAGCCGAACAACCTTCTGAATGAAGCTGGGGCTGCAGCCCCAGGATCGAGGCAGCCGCCTTGGCTGTGAGGGAGGGATCAAGGCAGCTGCTGCAACTGCAAAGGCCTACTCTTCCACGAATTTCATGCATTGGGCCTCTATAAAAATGGAAAACGAGGCACTCAAGTTCATATGCCCATTCATCTGACCAACCTTTTCCTCTCTAACCTACCATTGGTAACTCAAATCTGAAAGCCTGGAGAAAAAGGAAACTGGTTGTGGGTTCCTGTAGGTAACGTGGAGATAACCAATATGCTTTAACGTGGTTCCTTGAAATGACAGAATTTGTTACATACCAACTATGCCACTTTTGAGATGTGTGACCATGGACATGTTAACTTAATCTCTCTGTGCTTTGTTTCCTCATTTGAAAAATGGGGCTAAGTAAACCTATCAATAATAATAAAAGCATAATATGCTAATAAGACCGGTTGTCCTCTGGACGACCTTCAGGACGAACCATGGCTGTGAGGGCTGAGCGCCTTGCACAAATACTGTGCATCGGGCCTCTAGTATTATATAATTATGAAGATTAAATGACATAATTCATATAAAGTTCTTGAGACAATGCCTACAAAGGCTCCATAAAAGTAAGCTAATTTTATTACTGTTACAACTTACCCCTCTATTATGTTTTTAGTCAACCAAAAAAATTAGTTACTTACCACTGTATCCCAGGAAGGTTATATAGATGTAATAGCCAATAGCAATCAACCAGAAGGTATTTCCAACCAAATATCCAATAAATGTGTCTGTTAGGATGACATCTGCCAAAGAGATACAGACAATGACTCTCTTTTCATTGCACACTATGAAGACATTTAAAAAATATTTTGAGAAGTAACTGCTACTTACGATTGATGAAAAACAGTTGGATGAAATGTAGAATGACTAGGAGAGGATAAAAAGCATTCAAATGCACATCAAAGGCATAGCCCCACTCCACATCATAGTCTCTGCTCTGCCGTTTAACTAAATACTTGTTAGAGATAAACCTGAAGAGCAAAATTAAAATTTCTTTTATAATACAACAAAAATTCTATAAGTATTTACTGACTAGCTTCTATGTACCAAACATTATTTCATACACTAGAAATACAGCAATAAACATAACTCAAAAATCTCTGCCCTCAATCTAGGGAGAGTATACTGACAATAGAATGTTAAGTGTATGTTAGATGGTACTATGGAATGAAACAGTAACCCTGCTGGGTACTCAATTGGTTGGAGCATTGTCCCATACAACAGAAAGCTGTAGGTTTGATTCCCTATTGGTGCACATACCTAGGTTGCAGGTTCAATCCCCAGTCGGGGTGCATACAAGAGGCAACTGATCAATGTTTCTCTCCCTTCCTCTCTTTAAAAATCAATGAAAACATGTCCTCAGTGAGGGAGGAAGGAAGGGAATGATCGAGAATACAGAGTTGAAATGCAGTGTTAGATATGATGGTCACAAGAAAGTAACATCTGGGTGATGACCCAAGGCAGTGATGGGAATTACCTGGAGCAGAGCATTTCAGGCAGCGAGGCCAACACAGAGGTGGAGGAGATTGAGTACAGAGGAGGTGGCAGGGTGCCTGGTATGTCTGGGGAGTGGGTGAGGAGACCACTGTGCCAGGAACAAGTAAGCAGGGTTGCAGGAAATGAAACCAGAAAAGAAATGGGGAGCCAGATCTTAGAGTCCCTGGCCATTTTAAGACCCAGTATTTTACTCTGGGTGAAATGAGAAATCACTATTTCCCAGGAGAGAGACACTGTTTTGACCAGGTTCCTCTAGCTGCCACTCTGAAAACAGACTACAGGGACAAGAATGGAAGTGGAGACACCAGTTGAGAGGCTACCGTGAGAGGTAAACAGTAGTAGCAGTGCCAGTGGGGCCATGTGGGACATACTATAGTCAGATGGCGGCACCAACAGGAATGTAGGTGCTGGATGTGGAGTATGTGGGGGAAAATGTCAAGGATGACTGATTTTTGCCTTAAACGTGTGGAAGGTCAAGCTGATATTGACTGAGGTGGGGCAGGAAGGAGAGTGCAAGAGATTGAATTTGGACCTATTGTGTGCAAGATGCCAATTAGTACGGATTAAGAAATACATGGCAGGACCATGGCCCAGGCACTCTAGCAAGGCGGGCCAAGACTGTCAGACCCACGTCTCCTTGGCTTGTTCACAGGTCTCCCAGTGGCCTGCCTCAGCTACCGTGCTTCCAGCTGGCCTGACAAGGTGACCCCAGCACTGTTTGCCCTGTAACTTCCTGTGGCTCACACACGCTCACGCTGTAGTTCCCACTCTATGGCTAGCCCCTGGGACTTGCACAGACCATGCCAGCTACAGCTCCAACCAGCCTGCCCAGGCAGTCCTGGTGTGGACCCCTGGGTCTCCTTGTGGCAAACACCCAGCCCGTGTGGCTTGCCTCTGGGACTCCCCAACGCTCTTGAGCAGGGTGCCTAGTATGTCTGAGGAGTGTGTGTGTGGCTTGCCTCTGGGACGCCCCTTGAGCTGTGGGGAGTCCCAGGGGTAACTCCAACTACCTGGCCAAGGCAACCCTGGTGCAGCTTGAGCCTTGCTCTCTCTAGAGCAAGCATGTCAAACTCGCGGCCCCCGGGCTGCATGTGGCGCACAATGAATATTTTTCTGGCCCAGCCAGTATAAAGGTATGTAAGAAACATTTTAATAAAAATTTCATGACTTAATTTTTACAGCATCCTGTTATAATTATTAATAACTACAACGTTCGCTAATGACTGATTACTATAATTGTGTTGCACTCATTTCCCTACACACCTTATGCTCAGGCGCACCATTTCTCTACACTAATACTAGCAGCTGATTGCCATATCATTAGTCTTGGACTGACTTGTTTGGTGTGCGCAACAGGAAATATTTTGCTTTTGGAGGACAAGGAAAGTAGGTTTATTTGCACTACGCTTATTAATTTTTGCAGTGTTTGGTAAGTTAATGTTCAAGAAAAAATATTAATTTTTATTAAAATGTTCTATTATGTCTCTATTGAAATAAACCCACGTTTCTATGAAAATTGAAGCTTTTGTTTTTTTATGGCCCATATAAACTTAAACCTTGTTTATTTGGCCTGTGTTAGCCTTTGAGTTTGACATGCTTGCCCGACAGCACATGCACGCTCCAGTGCCAGCTGCCCCGCGAAAGACACAAACCCATGCCTTTAAGACCGGGAGAGGTTGCTGTTTTGCCTAACTCATAGAAACAAAGAGAAAGAACCAAAATAAGACAAAAAATAGGTTCTAAACCAGGGGTGGGCAAACTTTTTGACCAGAGGGCCACAATGGGTTTTTAAACTGGACCTGAGGGCGGGAACAAAAGCATGGATGGAGTGTTTGTGTGAACTAATATAAATTCAAAGTAAACATCATTACATAAAAGGGTACGGTCTTTTTTTTCAATAGTTTTATTCATTTCAAATGGCCCACGGGCTGTAGTTTGCCCACGGCTGTTCTAAACAAAAGACCAGAATTAGAAGTAAATGAAATGGGAAAAAGTTACTAAAGACTTAAAAAAACACTGATTAAGGATACCCACCAAACTCAGTGAAAACATCAGCAAAGAGAAAATATAAAATAAAACCAATTAGAATTGAACAGTAACTGAAATGAAAAATACACTAGAGGGAATCAAGAGCAGATTAGTTGATGAAAAAAAAAATTAGTCTGTGAGGTGAAAGACACTGAAGTGGAAATCACCCAATGAACTAGCAAACAGAAAAGAGAAAACGGCTGACGGTCAAGTTGGCAGAGTAGGTCAACTCTGAACTTGTCTCCTCCCAAGATCACACCAAAATTAGAACTAAATTACAGAACAACCATTGAGAACCACTTCAAGTGTAGCTGAACAGCACTGGCATCATTAACGATCTAGAGGCAGCTGCATGAAGACACAGGAGGGCATATGCTTAGACCGGGCAGGTCCCACCCCCACAGCGTGGCAATTATGAAACGGCAGGGATATGTCAGCTGCGGAGGTGCGAGGAGTCACAGCCCCACACTGGACCTGCAGGACCAGCGCATCCAGTGGCAGGAAGAGGAGTCCCTATAATATCTGGTTGTGCAAACCAGCTGGGATTGTGTTCAAAGACAAAGGGCTGCTAGACACTAGGGCATTGCTCTTAAAGGGACCATGCACAGATTCACTCACAAACTCATATACTCTTTAAGCTAGTGAAGGGGCTACAACTCAGAACAGTTCCAGAAACATACCGGGAAGAACTGAATTTAACTTCAGAGTAAGGGCTGGAGCGGCAGGGGTCAGGACAACTCACACAGGGATGGAAGCACTGGCAGGCACCACTGTTCCTCGGTTCATCTCTCCTCCCACCCAACCAGTTCTGCATATGTGGGAACCAACTCTTTCCATAAACTAACATTGTTCCCTCGTCCTGATCATTCCCTAAGACCCCACCCAACCTGCTCGCCAGGCCCGTGCCTCTTCAGAGGCCCCTCTGCATTAGCAGCCCGCTTTGGCTCGCACTGCAGACCGTCCCCCAAATCTTCACACCTCACACAAGTGAGGGCTGTCCTAGGCTTGCACTGCAGACTGTCCCAAAGCTCCGTAAACCCCAAACAAGCAGCAGCTGGGGCCTTGGTGTGCATTGTAGCTCTTCCCAAGCAGCCCCAAGCCCAGTACCAGGAGAAATCGGCCTCAACTTACATTCTAACTCCCATCAGGTGGCCCCAAGCCTGGGATAAGTGGAGGCCAGACTTGGCCTGTAATGTAGTTCCAATTAAAAGGCCACAAGATAGGCACAAGAGGCAGGCAGCCTCAGTTTGCAGTATAGACTCTCCCAAGCACCTTCAAGCCCAGCACAACCAACCAACCACAACCGCAGGTCACTTTACAGCTCCTAACAAGAGTCATCGAGCCTAGTGGTGGCTCAACTTGGCCTGCACCAGAATCCCTCCCCAAAGTCCCAGCCCCAACAAACCTGGGAGACGGCTTCAGACCACACCAGAGTGCCACCTAACCAGTCCACAAAAGGTGCACCCAAAGAACGAGCCCCAGCACCACGGTTCTGCTAAAGCAACAAGCCAATCTGTGGGGTTAGTAACTTGTCTGCTGCAGTCACATCCAGCCCTCACAGTCAGTCAACCAGAGATGGTCAACACCAATAAATGGTGGTGGTGTAGCAGCAACTACAACAGGAGGGCACAACCAACCCACACAGGGGAAACCCCTGGAGCAACCAGCTCAGGTGACCAGAAAGTCTGCAGAACTGTGCCGAGAGGACACTTTCTACATAAGGCCACTCTGTCAAGACCAGGAGACATAGCTCTTCTACCTAATACACAGCAATACACACAGAGGTCAGTCAAATAAGGAGACAAACATGTCCCCAATAAAAGAGCATGGCAAAACTCCAGAAGAACTAAATGAAATGACGATAAGCAACCTACCAGATGCAGAGTTCAAAACACTGGTTATAACAATTTGCAATGAACTTGAGAGAAGAACAAGTGAACTCAGGGAAAACTTCAGCATAGATACAGAAACATAAAAAGGAAAATGGAAAACTGAAACAAGAACCAATCAGAACTGAAGAATACAGTAACCGCAGAAGAATACACTGGAGGGAATCAACATCAGGTTAAAGCAGAGGACTGAATCAGTGATATGGAAGACAATGTAGCAAAAACCACCCAATCAGCATAGCAAAAAAGGAAAAAAGAATTTTAAAAAATGAGGATAGCTTAAGGGATTTCTGGGACAACATTAAGGCCACCAATATTCACACCATAAGGGTTCCAGAAGGAGAATACAGGAAAAAAATGGATTGGAAACCTGTTTGAAGAAATAATGGAAATCTTCACTAATCTGGAAAAGGAGATATACATACAAGTCCAGGAAGTGCAGAGTTTCAAACAAGATAAACCCAAAGAGGCCCACATCAAGACATATCATAATTAAAATGCTAAAGGCTAAAAACTGAGAAAATCTTAAACATAGCAAGAGAAAAGCAGTCAGTTATGTACAAGGGAGCCCCATCCCCCCCTACCATAAGACTATCAGCTGGCATCTTACCAGGAATTCGGCAGGCAAAAAAGGATTGACACAAAACAATCAATGTGATGGAAGACCAAAGCCTACTACAAGATTACTCTAACCAGCAGGATATCATTTAGAATTGAAGGAGCACAGTATCCCAGATAAGATAGGCTAAAGGAGCTCACCACACAATACCAGTATTACAAGAAATATTAAAGGGACTTCTTTAAGATAAAAGACCAGCCCTGGCTGGTTTGGCTCAGTGGATAGAGCACTGGCCTGTGGACTAAAGGGTCCCAGGTTCAATTCCCGGTCAGGGCACATGCCTGGGTTGTGGGCTCAATCCCCAGTGTGGGGCGTGCAGGAGGCAGCAAATCAATGATTCTCATCATCATTGATGTTTCTATCTCTCCCCCTCTCTCTGAAATCAATAAAATTTTTTTAAAAAAGAGTCCAACAGTTAAAACTGTGGATCAAGCAAGCTGGTAAAAAGGTTAAAAGAAAAAGTAGGAATTACAACAATAAATTAAGGGATGCACACAAACACACATGCAAAAGAAGAAAAAAGCAATGACAAAACAAACATGGGGGTTGTAAAAATTGTAGTGATGGAAACTAAGATGGCGGCATAGATAAACACCGGGAAATAGTCGCCTCCCAGAGCAATTGAAAATTATCCCAAAGGACGGAGCAAACATCGTCCAGAAAAACAGGAAGGCTGGCTGAGTGTAATTTCTACAACTAGAAGACAAGAAAAGCACGCTGAGAGCCAGAGGAGCTGCGGAGGCTGAGTGCAGAGGTACGCGGCGGCTCACGCGCGTGCGGAAAGGGGGTGGCACCTGAGGACACGGCTGTCTTTTTGAATCACAAGCTCCCGACTGCTCTGATCTCCGGTTCTGGGAAGTCTCTGGGGACCCAGGACTCATACGGGCAGAGGCTGCTCTCTCAGGCGGCAGCGGGCGAACTTGAGGGCGATTTCCCTCAGAGGTGCTTGCAGCCCTTACCGGGACACTGAGACGCGCGACTCCGGGCGGAGAATCAGCCATAGCTTCTTTCTCCGCCCTTTTGACTCCCTGAGACCCCGCCCCACCCAGGCTGAGGCAGAGGCTTTTGCATGTGAATGCCCCGGCCCTTTGCAACCTGATAATTACCTAACTGCCAGACCCGGAACTTCCAAGAGAAGGCCCAAGGCCCCGCAGCAGCTTACATTGCTTCACAGCTGAGCCTCTTCGTGGCCCGGCTGTGAGGCCTCAGGCAGGGGCTGAATTAGCACCTCCTTAGATCCAGGAGCCACTGTACCCAGTGGTCAGAGGCGGACCATTCTCTCACTTCAAACACAGCTGCTTCCCACAGCCAATTGGCCTGGAGGTCAATTCCTCCCAGTGATCCTACAACAACCAAGGCACCAAGAGTGCACCAAGAGTGTCCACCCCAGGTAACTGGGGAGGCTGAGCTACTGGGCCCTACAGGACACCTGGCGCGCAGGGCCACTCTATCAACACAGGGAAGCAGCCAAAATGCGGAGACAGAGAAACAGGTCACAATTGTCAGAAACGGAGGAGGACAGACGACTGGATATAGAGTTCAAGGCCACGTTTATAAGGTTTGTCAAGAATTTTATGGAAACCGCCGATAAATTTAATGAATCCCTCAAGGAGTATAGTGAGACCATGGAGGACATGAAAAAGGACCAACTAGAAATTAAGCATACACTGACTGAAATAAAGAATATTTTACAGAGATCCAACAGCAGACAAGAGGATCCCAAGAATCAAGTCAAAGATCTGAAATACAAAGAAACAAAAAATACCCAACCGAAAAAGAAAAAAGAAAAGAGATTCAAAAAGTATGAAGATAGTGTAAGGAACCTCTGGGACAACTTCAAGCGTACCAACATCAGAATTATAGGGGTACCAGAAGGAGAGAGAGGGCAAGATATTGAAAACCTTTTTGAAGAAATAATGACAGAAAACTTCCCCCACCTGGTGAAAGAAATGGACCTACAAGTCCAAGAAGCGCAGAGAACCCCAAACAAAAGGAATCCAAAGAGGACCACACCAAGACACATCATAATTAAAAGCCAAGAGCAAAAGATAAGGAGAGAATCTTAAAAGCAGCAAGAGAAAGACAGTCAGTTACCTACAAGGGAGTACCCATCCGACTGTCAGCTGATTTCTCAACAGAAACCATGCAGGCCAGAAGAGAGTGGCAAGAAATATTCAAAGTGATGAATACCAAGAACCTACAACCAAGATTACTTTATCCAGCAAAGTTATCATTCAGAATTGAAGGTCAGATAAAGAGCTTCACAGATAAGGAAAAGCTAAAGGAGTTCATCACCACCAAACCAGCATTATATGAAATGCTGAAAGGTATTCTTTAAGAAGAGGAAGAAGAAAAAGGAACTCTTACCATTTGCCACAGCATCGATGGAACTGGAGAGCGGATAAATACCACAGGATCGCACTCATTTGTGGAATATAATGAGCAACATAAACTGATGAACAAGGACTGATCCAGAGACGGAGAGGCATTGATTGGACTGTCGGGCCTTGGAGGGAAGGTAGGGGAGGGTGGGGGCAAGGGGGAAGGATCAACCAAAGGACTTATATGCAAGCATATAGGACTAACCAATGGACACGGACAACGGGGGGGTGAGGGGATGAGCGGGGGGGGGGGGGGGGTAGAGGGTACACATATGTAATATCTTAATCAATAATAAAAAAAAAATTGTAGTGATTACAGAATGTGTTCAGAATTAAGTGATAATCAAATTGAAATAGACTGCTATAACTATAACTAGGTATATGGTTAACCACAAACCAAATATCTACAAGAGATGTATGCAAAATAAAGAGAGAGGATTCCAAACACAACACTATAGAAAATCATCAACATACTTCTTCTTGAACGCAAGAGAGTAGGAAAGGACCAGAGATCAGCTGTTTTCTGATTGTTTTTGTAGTTTAACAATCAGAAAACAACTGATAAAATGATATACCTACCAAATTACTTTAAAAAATGCTCCAATAAAAAGACACACAGTAGCTGAATGGATTAAAAAAAAACAAACCTGTACATATGCTTATCTACAAGAGACCCACTCCAGATAAAAAAACAACAACACACAAAACACACTAAAAGTAAAAAGGATAAAAAAAAGATATTTTATGCAAATGAAAACAAATAAAAAAAAGTTGGGGTATCAATACTTATATCAGACAAAATAGAATTTAAAACAAAAGTTGTAACGAGATGAGAAAGGCATTTAATAATTATAAATAGGTCAACTCAGTAAAAGGATTTAACTCTTGTAAACATATATGCATTCCACTTAGGAGTTCCCAATTATAAAAAGACAATATTGACAGACATAAAGGGAGAGATTGACAGTAATACAATAATAGTAGGGGACTGTCACACTTTACTGACTTCAACAGGTCATCCAGACAAAATAATCAACAAGAAAATAGTGGCCTTGCAGCACCTCTGCCTCAGCTCAGAGTAATGCCGTAAGCACCACAAACAAGCCCTGCAACCCTACCACCAGAAGTGAGGGGTGGAAAATGCACTGTTAGCCAGGGAGGAGACTGTAACTACCCAGGTCAGGGCACTGCTAGAACCAAGGGCTGGATGGAGACTGAAAAAGCTGTGGATCTGTGGGTGAGCCAGGAGTGCCTGTGGTGGAGAGGAACCAATCCTCACCTGGGAAGTTCGCACTGATCTAGGCCATGCAGCAGAACTCAGGGCCAGGAGAGGGGGCTGGAGGACACACCCAGCATTGAGTCTGAGGGACCCTTTATTTCCTGGAGGACCTCTTGGCAGGGAGCCGGATGGGAACGAGACAGTAGGACCCAGGAAGGAGGGTCAGCCCTGCCCACCTAAAGCGCACCTGCAGAAGGGCTGCTTCTGATCCGCCTTGCAGTGACCAGACTATGGGCCGCAAATGTGTGTGCTGCAGCTGACTCTGGTAGTGCAGGGGACTCAGATATTTGATTGGAACTGGGCAGTGCTGAAAGTTTGGAGTGCTAAAAGGCCGAATCTTTTTTAATCAATTTTTTTGTTGTCGTTGATTTTGCTTTTATCCCACCCTGCTTGAGATGGCAGCCAGGGGGTGCCATGCCAGCAAGCCAGGCAGAACTGAGGCATTGAAGGAGGAAGTGGCTGCCCACTCTCCTACTATCTACAGGCACTATACCCAGCACAAGTCTGCTCAAACCATCCTGGCCAAGACCATGGTAGTCCCGCAGAGTACAGTTCCATGGGGGGAAGAGATAACTCCGAACAGGGGTATTCAAGTGTGAGACTCCAGCTAGACCCAGCCTCTGGCTATGGCGTTCCCATTGATGGACTATGTGGGCTCTGCCTATCAGGCTTCAGTCAGGTTGCCAAGGACCAAGCAGAGACCATGACTCACATCTGTCTGTACCAGAGCAATTCCTGGGTGGCCCAGGATCAATAGACCAAGTGGCGAGATTCAACAATATCAGAGCAAAATCCAGCATGCTCCACACACAGCAGATCCAAGGGTATTTTTTTCTTTCTCTTCTTTTTTCTTTCATATTGCTTGTTTCTTTCCTTTTATTGTTTTGTTCCTCTTTCTCTGTTCGTTTTTTATATTGTTATTTTTAACTTTTCTTCTTTTCAATTTATTCTTTTCCTATTCTAAATTTTAGTATATTCATTATTGTTAAAATAATAATTATTTCATTTATTTGTGTTTTCCTTTCTTTTTAATTCTTAGACTACTAAATTACTTTCATACTGGACTAAATTCTTTTACTTCTTTGCTTCCACATCCTCTTTTGGTTCTTCTTTTTTGTTTTTACACCCTCTAATTCTTTGCTCTCATGTCTTTTATTATTCCTTTTATGTTTACTTTACAGCTCTCTTTTTATTTTATTTTTTAGCCTTTCTTGTTGTTTGTTTTGCTTTTTGAGTTGTTTTCTTTTTGGTCTTGCTTTGTTCTCTTACCACCTGTATAATAACATCTGTAGCTAGGGTTGAGCCTTACTGCAAGTTGGAGGAAATCCCATCCATAAACAGAAAATCAACAAACGAGACCAAATTACAATAAGAGAGCCCAAATAACACATACGAGGGGGACGCTGCTAGACTATCAAGCTCTGGAAATCAAAGAGACTGCACCACTGGGTCCAACAGGGCACTTTCTACATAAGGCCATCCCATGAAGACTGGGAGGCATAGTAGCTCTGATAGATAGAAACAAACACAAAGAGACTGCTAAAACTGGGAGACAAAAATAAGCCATCAAATGAAAGAAAAGGAGGAATCTCCAAAAAAGAAAAGAAAAAAGAATTAAATGAAATGGAGGTGAACAACTTATCAAACACAGTTCAAAGTAATGGTTATAAAAGACGCTTAAGGAACTTAGTGGGAACCAAAAAAGCATGAAAAAGGAAAACAAAACCACAAACAAGAAATAGTCAGAAATGAAGAATACTATATCTGACATTAGGAATACACAGGAGAGAACTAAAGGTGAATTGGATGAAGCAGAGGATTGAATCAGTGATTTGGAAACCAAGGTAGAAATAAACACCCAATTAGAGATCAAACAGAAAAATAAGTTAAAAAGCAGGATAGCTTAAGGGAACTTTCCGACAACATGAAATGTAACAACATTTGCATCATAGGGGTATGAGAAGGAGAAGAATGTGAGGAACAGAGAAATAATGACACAAAACTTCCCTGACTTGGTGAAGGAAAAAGTCACACAAGTTTAGGAGGCAAAGAGAGTCTCAATCAAGATGAACCCAAAGAGACCCACAGCTACACACATAATTAAAATGGCAAACATTAAAGACAAAAAAAAAAAAAAAGTAAAGGCAGCAACAGAGAGACAGAAAGTAACACAGGAGGGAGTTCCCATTAGACTGTCAGCTGATTTCTCAACAGTAACACTTAAGGCCAGAATCCAAAACTACTCTATTCAGCAAGGCCATCAGTTAAAACTGAAGATGAAATAAAGACATTCCCAGACCACAAAAAAAAAAGCTAAAGGAGTTTATCATCACCAACCCAGAATTGCAACAAATGCTAAAGAGAATGGTGTAAGAAGAAATAGAAACACAGCCATATCATTAAAATGTCCATACTACCCAAGGCAGTCTACAGATTTAATGCAATCCCTATTAAAATACCAATGGCATAGTTCACAGAGCTTGAACAAATACTCCAAAAATTTATATGGAATCATAAAAGACCCCGAATAGCTGCAGCAATTTTGAGAAAGAAAAACAAAGTTGGAGGAATCACAATACCAGATTTCAAGTTATACTACAGCAGTGGTTCTCAACCTTCTGGCCCTTTAAATACAGTTCCTCATGTTGTGACCCAACCATAACATTATTTTCATTGCTACTTCATAACTGTAATGTTGCTACTGTTATGAATCTTAATGTAAATATCTGATATGCAGGATGGTCTTAGGCGACCCCTGTGAAAGGGTCACTCGACTGCCAAAGGGGTCGCGACCCACAGGTTGAAAACCGCTGTACTACAGAGCCACCGTAATCAAAACAGCCTAGTACTGGCAGAAAACAGGCATATAGGTCAGTGGAACAGAACAGAGAACCCAGAAATTGACCCAAGCCGTTACGCTCAATTAATATTTGACAAAGGAGGCAACAGCATACAATGGAGTCAAAAGGGTCTCTCTGATAAATGGTGTTGGGAAAATAGGACAGATATGTGCAAAACAAACAAACAAAACAAAAAACTAGACCACCAACTTACACCATACACAAGAATAAACTCAAAATGGATAAAAGGCTTAAATGTAAGTTGTGAAACCATAAAAATCCTACAAGAAACCATAGGCAGCAAAATCTCAGACATCTCTCATAGCAATATATGTTTACAGATATATTCCTAGGGCAAAGGAAACTAAGGAAAAAAATAAACAAACGGGACTACATCAAAATAAGAAGCTTCTGCACAGCAAAAGAAACCACCAACAAAATGAAAAGAGAGCCTCCTATATGGGAGAACATATTTGGCAATGATACATCTGATAAAGGATTAATATAAAAAATATATAGGGAACTCATACAACTTAACAAAAGGAAGACAAACAATCCAATTAAAAAATGGGCAAAGGACCTAAATAGACACTTCTCCAAAGAGGACATACAGATGGCCAAGAGACATATGAAAAAACTAGAGGCCCGATGCACAAAATTTGTGCAAGAGTAGGCCATCACAACCCTGGCTGCCTTGGCCCTCACAGATCTCTCCGTGACTAAAATGCTCCATGCTGGTTTCTCTGCTATACACTGATGACCAGCCCTACTCAACCACAGGCCCACTTCAAAGCTCAACCACCACATCCATTCCCTTCACACAGAAGCCCTGTATCTGTGAGAACAAATGAAAAACCAAACACCAGATTTACATTCAGTACACTTGTTGTTAAACTAAACCTAGACAAAGTCAGACTGAGAACCCTTCGAATAACATTTCTGTGTGTGTGCTTCCCTCAGTAGGAAGGAACCAAAAATTTAATGAGAAAAAAAATCATTCAAGTGTGCTACATTTAATACCAAAAACTAAAAGTAACATCACCTTCTAGATCTTATACATTTAGTGGTGACCCACTGACAAATGAAGCAGAAAAATAAGCCATCATCCAGACAACTTTTGGCTAACTGCATATTATTTTTGCAAAATCAGGAATTTTGTCAGTATGATATAATCATCAATTCACTTATTTGCTGCATGCACTTTGACAATATAGACCACACTTTAGAGTATTGTCTGATACAGGTAGACACAAGAGGCAAGTCGCACCAATCTTGGTAGTCAAAATGGATGTTCTCAGTTCACCTATTTTGTTTCCGTTTTCATCCGCTACTGTACCTGTGAAGCAAGGCCTAAAGGAAGCCCTACAGCAGTATCTGATGAATCAAAGGTATGGGACTTACCACATTAGAGTTGAGATGAGAAGACCAACGCCCACACAATCTATGAACACAACCCAAAGGAGCAGCTTTATCATCTTAAAAAATCCCATGTCCAGCACAAAGCCAAATCCTACAGTGGACACTGAAAGAAAGATTTACAAGATTCATCAGGCACTTTGCAAGGTTCTGGGGAGACTGGACACAGCCCCTGCACCTCCAGATGCCCTCGGTCCAGTGGGGGAGAGACATGAAAACAAAACCCCCAAGATGTGTGCTATGGGATTAAGAAATGCAGACCAAGGTGGGGCATGGAAGGGCCACTGAGCTATCTCGCTTACCAAGAAGGACCTCGTCTGTCTGTGCTTCACCAGGGTGGCTGGCCCAGCTTCTCAGCTAAAGGTGAGAAAAACCTCACACTGCAACGCCCTAAAGACGTTCCCTACACTACCGAAGAACTTAAAAGTTTCTCAAGTTCCTAGCAGCGTTTTTACAACTCCTCCCCTGCATTTCCCTGATGGTGAACAGCAATTTACAACCTTGACGTTCCTTCCTGGTCACAGTAAGTGTGCCTTTGGGGACGGAGGTATTTATCACAGTGGTTAGGAGGCCACCGAGCGCCTGTTCCTCCGCTCTTTCATGTTCCCAGGTAAGGGCTTACTCTGGCAACGGCTTGGGCCCTTTAGAACCAGGAAGAATACAGAAAACAGGCAGCAGCTTTACATGAACCCACATTCCGACCCACAACAGTTTACAACAAAAGAGTCCCCCAATGGCAAGTCCGATCAGTCGCTCAATTTGTTTTTTCAACCGTTCTGCGGACCAGCGCACACTTACCGCACAGCCAGACACTCAGCAGCACCAAGAAAGCCGGGTCGTCTCGAGCCCACTGATCCTTCGTCTGCTTTCGGTAATGAAAGTTCCTATAGACCCTCTGCGGGGACGTGAACAGGTAGAGCATCTGCCAGCCAGCAAACTCGAAGTCCATTTGCCGGAAACGGAAAAGCCTCCTCAGGTACTTGTAGCGCTTCGCCCCCGCCGTGTGTCTGGCGGCATCCCTGGAATTCAGGGCTCCGTTCCCCTGCAGCGGGGAGCTCGCCGAAGTACTCGGTAACATCTTCCTGGGGGGTGAAAACTTTGACTAGGAACAGGAAGGACTCCTCTTCGGAGACAGGCAGGTGGGGGGTCGCCTGGCACTTCTGCCCCACTCCTGCCTGGGGAAGGGACAGCTGGCACAGTGGCCAGGGGCAGCACCACACCATTCTGAACCATCACAGTAACAATCCCGTGCTCCTAGGTACCCGCCTCTACGTAAATGACCTAATCGCACAGGTGGTCCATCAAAGCATTACCAGTTCCCCAGAAGGTGATTTAAAAATAAAGCAAAACTAAAACCCAGTGTTTTGCTCCACGAAGAGTTCATCGGGAACGACACCGTGGGAGACGGGTCGGACCACTCCGAAGCCAGGCGAGCGCAGGCCCGGGCCGGCCCCCGCCCCGGCCGCCTCCAGCTCCGCTCCCGACTCCGGGCGAGTCCGGCCGCGGGCAGGGCCGCCAGAGGCAACAAAGCAAGCCGCCCTCTCACACCGAGTCCGACCCAGGCGCGCCGCTGGGGCCAGCACGTCCCACCTGCCTGGCCATCCTCGTACGAAACATTGGTCCTCGTGTGTCTGAACTTCAACTCTAGCTGAGGGTCCCCGGGTCCCTCCCGCCCCCACCGCCGGCCCAGCAGCGGGCCCGGCCTGTCACTCCAAAGCCCAGGGGCGTCGCGCCGCGGCGGACAGAGGAAAGGGCACCGGGCGAGCCCGCGCCGCGTCGCACGGAGCGCTCCCCAGAACTCACCGGGCGCCCCGCGGCGGCCTCCACCGGCGGCAAACCCCCGCCCGCCACCTCGCCCAGCAGCCGAGCCGAGCCGAGCCGCCGTAGGACCTACTTCCCTTCTCGCGACATACGCCGCTCCCCCGGCGCGACACGTGACGCGAGCCTACTTCCGCCGCGCGCGGCCTCCGGGGACTTGTAGCGCGTCACCCCCCACCCCCGTCCCTTGAGCTCGCCGGAAGTTGTTGCTTCGGTTTCCGGTTCCTTCCACAGGGGACGTCGCTCGCGGGCAGCCGGGTCGCTGCCGTGGCGGCCGGAAGTAGCGCGGGGGAGGCGGGCGGCCGGCGCAGCCATGCCGCGGTATTACGAGGACAAGCCGGAGGGCGGCGCGTGCGCGGGCGTGAAGGAGGACCTGGGCGCCTGCCTGCTGCAGTCCCACTGTGTGCTCCAGGTAGCGCGCGGGCGCCTCGGCGGCTGTCGGCGGGGTCGGGGAGGCGGGCCGGCGCGGTGTCCGGCCGCCCTCGCCGGCGGTCAGCGCACCTGACCGGGTGACGGGTGCTGGGTGCGCACGGCAGCCCCGACGTAATCAGCTTGGACGTATCCGCTGTGGGAGCCGCGGGTCCCTCCGGTTTTAAATGGGAGATCACGACGCCGCCCCGTTAGATTTTTGTGAAGATTAAACCATTTCGGTTAAATAAACATTGATTGAATGCTGCCTTTTCCACATACAGAGGGCAGTCGGTGGTGTGCAACTGGAGATACAGTTTCAGAAAGGCGCTGTTATTGAGCGTTAACTATCCCCAAATGGTCCTGACCGTGAGGCTGTGTCGGTGCTTCTGGTCCTGGTTTACGTTTGGTTTTCTAGTTTCAGCCGCCGGTCGACTGTAGGTCTAAGCGGTTATGGACCTGAGAGGGTACCTAGCCCAGCTTCCCGGTGCCCGCGAGGCCCGCGAGGACACGGGGGCCCCGCCCTCGCCCCTGCCGGCTGCGTCCGGGCTGCGCCTCCCGCGCCAACGCCCCTTCAGCCCCTGAAATGCCTGCGCAGCGGCTGCAGGACGCGGGGCACAGCCTGGTCTGAAGGGAAGGACAGGCATGTGAGGAGCCAGGTTCCTGCGCGAAACGCTGTGTGAGCACTGACGTAATAAGTAGTTTAGGAGCAGAATTCCTTGGGAGCCCAGTGCAGAGCGCCTTATTTTATCAGAGTGCACCCCCCCCCCCCCGGGGATGTGCCTGCAACCAACATGCCCTTGGCCGGAATCGAACCTGGGACCCGTCGGTCCGCAGGCCGCCGCTCCATCCACTGAGCCAAACCGGTCAGGGCCAAGCTGGGTTGTACTTTTGCAGTGATTGAATTTATTTAGCAAACTTTTGAGTGCCACGCTCCAGCACAGGGGCGCCCGGATGAATGGGACAGGATGAATGGGACACGTCCTCTCCTGTTCAGAAACGGCACCTCTGGAAAATGAGAGAGCGGGGCCGGGACACGGGGCACAGGCTGTGCGGTCCCTGTCGGTAGTGGCCTTACTGACGCTGGACTGGGTCACCGAGGAGCACCGGATGCTCATAGGCAGCCCCGTAAAGGGAAGGGCATGTACAGTTGGTGGTAAATTCATCCCGAGCGGTGACTTCAGCTGGCGTGTAAAGGCAGGACCGAGGCAGAACAGTGTGCTTTGCAGATCCAGGACAACAGTCTGCCTTTGGTGGTTTGGGGGAGTGGTTGCAGTGGTGGGATTGGGGTGTCAAATCTGCCTGAGGGGAAATCTCTGATTACGCTGAGCAGGTGAAATTTGGGTTAATTTTTTTTTCCCTGATGCATGAACGCACCAGGTGATTCTATTTAAGTAGTAAGGACTTCGTCTTCATTAACATCTATCTGAAGTGTTTTGTAATAACACTAACATTGTTCTGATTTTAGAGAACCTTACTTCTGGCTGTTTGAGCTTTTAAAGTAACACTGAACCGGGTCATTTTTATCCTCAAAATTGCTTGACTCATTTTACATTGGGAACTCACTTTGAGTAAGAAGATAAAATGATCTTCCTTTATATTGCCAAGCACTGCGTAAGGCTGGTGTTTATAAGCAGTATATGTTCTACTTTTATTAATATTTCTTTAATAGTAAAATAATGTAAGATTTTGATTTTTTCCCTCATGAATTGCAAATCATAGCTTGATGTCATTAAACCTCATATAATTCAAAAAATTCGCCGTAACCAGTTTTGCTCAGTGGATAGAGCGTCAGCCTGCGGACTGAAGGGTCCCAGGTTCGATTCCGGTCAAGGGCATATGCTGGTTGCGGGCACATCCCCAGTAGGGGGTGTGCAGGAGGCAGCTGATCGATGTTTCTCTCTCATCGATGTTTCTAACTCTCTATCCCTCTCCCTTCCTTTCTGTAAAAAATCAATAAAATATATATTAAAAAAAAAAATTCAAGTTCAGTCTTTTTCCAGATGTTTTATATATTTACTAGAGGCCTGGTACACAAAATTCATGCACTGGGGGGGTTTAATCCTTTAGCTCGGCCTGTGCCCTCTCGCAGTCTGGGAGCCCTCGGGGGATGTCCGACTGCCATGGAGGCGAGAGAGGCTCCCGCCACCGCCACTGCGCTCACCAGCCTTGAGCCCAGCTTCTGGCTGAGCTGTGCTCCCCCTTTGGAAGTGCACTGACCACCAGGGGGCAGCTGCTGCGTTGAGCGTCTGCCCCCTGGTGGTCAGTGTGCATCATAGCAACCAGTGGTTCTGCCATTAGGTTGATTGGCATATTAGCCTTTTTTTTTTTAATATATTTTTTATTGATTAAGATATTACATATGTGTCCTTGTTCCCACGTTACCGTCTACCATCACCACCCCCCCCCCCTGCTCATGCCCTCACCCCCCCCCCCTCCCCGTTGTCCGTGTCCATTGGTTAGGCCTATATGCTTGCATATAAGTCCCTTGGTTGATCTTTCCCCCTTACCCCTACCCTCCCCTACCTTCCCTCCAAGGCCCGACAGTCCAATCAATGCCTCACCGTCTCTGGATCAGTCCTTGTTCATCAGTTTATGTTGCTCATTATATTCCACAAATGAGTGCGATCCTGTGGTATTTATCCGCTCTCCAGTTCCATCGATGCTGTGGCAAATGGTAAGAGTTCCTTTTTCTTCTTCCTCTTCTTAAAGAATACCTTTCAGCATTTCATATAATGCTGGTTTGGTGGTGATGAACTCCTTTAGCTTTTTCTTATCCGTGAAGCTCTTTATCTGACCTTCTATTCTGAATGATAGCTTTGCTGGATAAAGTAATCTTGGTTGTAGGTTCTTGGTATTCATCACTTTGAATATTTCTTGCCACTCCCTTCTGGCCTGCATGGTTTCTGTTAAGAAATCAGCTGACAGTCGTATGGGTACTCCCTTGTAGGTAACTGACTGTCTTTCTCTTGCTGCTTTTAAGATTCTCTCTTTATCTTTTGCTCTTGGCATTTTAATTATGATGTGTCTTGGTGTGCTCCTCTTTGGATTCCTTTTGTTTGGGGTTCTCTGCGCTTCCTGGACTTGTAAGTCCATTTCTTTCACCAGGTAGGGGAAGTTTTCTGTCATTATTTCTTCAAAAAGGTTTTCAATATCTTGCCCTCTCTCTCCTTCTGGTACCCCTATAATTCTGATGTTGGTACACTTGAAGTTGTCCCAGAGGTTCCTTACACTATCTTCATATTTTTGGAATCTCTTTTCTTTTTTCTTTTTCGGTTGGGTATTTTTTGTTTCTTTGTATTTCAAATCTTTGACTTGATTCTTGGGATCCTCTTGTCTGCTGTTGGATCTCTGTAAATTATTCTTTATTTCAGTCAGTGTATGCTTAATTTCTAGTTGGTCCTTTTTCATGTCCTCCATGGTCTCACTATACTTATTGAGGGATTCATTAAATTTATCGGCGGTTTCCATAAAATTCTTGACAAACCTTATAAACGTGGCCTTGAACTCTATATCCAGTCGTTTGCTTTCCTCCATTTCTGCCATTTGTGACCTGTTTCTTTGTCTCCGCATTTTGGCTGCTTCCCTGTGTTACTAGAGTGGCCCTGCGCGCCAGGTGTCCTATAGGGCCCAGTGGCTCAGCCTCCCCAGTTACCTGCGGTGGACACTCTTGGTGCACTCTTGGTGCCTTGGTTGTTGTAGGATCACTGGGAGGAATTGACCTCCAGGCCAATTGGCTGTGAGAATCAGCTGTGTCTGAAGTGGGAGAACTTCTGTGCTGAAGATACCCTTCTGGTGCAAGACTTGCTTCAGTGGGGCTTTGGTGCTCACTGAGTCTGCTCCCTGAGTGTGTCCCTTATGGATCTGAGGAGTTGCAATCTGGATGGTCCCCCTCTGACCACTGGGTACAGTGGCTCCTGGATCTAAGGAGGTGCTAATTCAGCCTCTGCCTGAGGCCACACAGCAGGAGCCACGAAGAGGCTCAGCTGTGAAGCAATGCAAGCCGCTGCGGGGCCTTGGGCCTTCTCTTGGAAGTTCCGGGTCTGCCTGGCTCAGCTGCAGTTAGGTACATTCACATGCAAAAGCGTCTGCTGCAGCCTGGGTGGGGCGGGGTCTCAGGGAGTCAAAGGGCGGTGAAAGCAGCTATGGTGATTCTCCGCCCGGAGTCGCGCGTCTCAGTGTCCACAGCTGCAAGCACCTGAGGGAAAGCCGCACTCAAGTTCACCCGCTGCCCGACAGACCAGCTTCTCCCCGTATGATTCCTGGGTCCCCAGAGACTTCCCAGAACCGGAGTTCAGAGCAGTCAGGAGCTTGTGATTCAAAAAAAACAGCCACGTCCTCAGGTGCCACCCCCTTTCGCGCGCGCGTGAGAGCCGCCGTACCTCTGCACTTCACCTCAGCAGCTCCTCTGGCTCTCAGCGTGCTTTTCTTTCCTTCTATTTGTAGAATTTACACTCAGCCAGGCTTCCTGTTGTTCTGGGTGATGTCTGCTCTGTCCTTTGCGGTATTTTTCAATTGTTGTGGGAGGCGACAATTTCCCGGTGTTTATCTATGCCGCCATCTTAGTTTCTCCTGGCATATTAGCCTTTTATTATATAGGATATTCCTGGGAAACTGAACCCCTCTGGCAGGCACTTCCCCCTGCTTTGTGATGTGCTCACACTGCCAGTTAGCCTTTGAGTGTGTACATCTTCTTTTCTACCTGGTATTATTGTGTAGGCAGGAATTTCTAGTATTCATTTTTTAACTTCCCACAGACTTGATTTTTTTTTCTTTTTTTTTCTTTTTTCTTTTTTTTTTTTTACTAAATTAGTTCTCGTGAGGGCTTAGTTACTAGACAAATTAGTAGGATAGGGCATTCAAAAAGAAATTTTGCTGCAATTAAATTTTAATCTTGCCTTTTTGAATTGTGAAATATGTCCAATATATTTAAGTGCCTTTGTGTTAAGTTAAATTTACAGCAGATTTATTTAAATATTTTAAGACAATGTAGAGGTAGTAGTAGGGTTTTTATTCCATGCTTATCTTAAAAGAAAAATACTACTTACCTAGTTTGCAGTTGTTACCTTGTCAAAGTGGATTTTTAATAGTTAGAGCTTGAAAAAAAAATGTCTTTTTATTAAGAGTTAGAAGTAAGCATTTCTCTTGTGAACATTCTTGTAACAGCATCATGTCTTTGATGGCAGAAAGGGAATGATGACTTAACCCAGTTTTCTTTGTAACCTCCTTTGGAGCTTTCACTGTTTAAAGAGGAGTTAGTTTCACATCAGGCTTAGGCAGATCTTCTCTCACAAACACATGTCAATTCTGCTCATAGCTCCCTTTCCTCTTGCAATTTTTACTCAGTTGAGCTTCTCAGAATAGAGAACTTGGCTGTGGGGGGCAGGAGGCGGGAAAATGCAGAGATGTGTTGGTGGCATCAAAAATTGCTTGCATCAAAAAGATACAAGTGGTGACTTTAAAGCCACTTGGTACTACATTCCAGAACAAGCCCTCCTGTTCACCAGATGCCTGATCTCTCACATGTGTGTTCTCTCTCTCTGTTGTACACACAACCTTCTTGTCTTAGTTTTAAGAACAATGAAGAAACCATTACTCTTTTCACTTTTACTCTTTCCTTTTCTTATCCATAAGGAGCTGGAGATACCAGTTTCTAGATTTTTATATAAACACTAGAGGCCCGGTGCACAAAAATTTGTGCACTCAGGGGGGGGGGGCATCCCTCATCCCGGCCTGTGCCCTCTCGCAGTCTGGGACCCCTCAGGAGATAACGACCTGCTGGCTTAGGCCTGCTCCTGGGTGGCAGAGGGCAGGCCTAATTCCTAGGTGCAGCCCCTGGTCAGGCTCAGAGCAGGGCTGATTGGGGAGTTGGGGCGCCGCCCCCTGTCATGCACAGAGCAGGGCGGATCGGGATGTTGCGATGCCACCCCCAGTCATGCTCAGGGTAGGGCCGATTGGGGGGTTGGGGCACCGCCCCGTCACACTCAAGGCAGGGTCGATGGGGAGGTTGTAGCACCACCCTGTCACGCACAGAGCAGGGCCAATCGGGTTTGGGGCTCCGTACCCTGTCACACACAGAGCAGGGCCCATCAGGGGGGTTGGGGCTCTGTACCCTGTCACGCACAGAGCAGGGTCGATCAGGGGGTTGAGGAGCTCCCCCCGTCACACACAGAGCAGGGCCGATCAGGGGGTTGGGGCACCTCAGCTTGTCACACACAGAGCTGCAGGGTGATCAGGGAGTTGGGGAGCTCCCCCCTATCAGGTACAGAGCAGGGCTGATCAGGGGGTTGGGGCACCTTCCCCTGTCACGTACAGAGCAGGGTGGATAGGGAGGTTGTGGCCCTGCCCCGTCACACACAGAGCCGCAGGGCAATCGGGGTTTGGGCGCTGCCCCCTGTCACACTGATCCCGGTGCCGGGAGGCATATTACCCTTTTACTATATACGATAGAGGCCTGGTGCACAGGTGGGGGCCGGCTGGTTTGCCCTGAAGGGTGTCCTGGATCAGGGTGGGGGTCCCCACTGGGGTGCCTGGCCAGCCTGGGTGAGGGGATGATGGCTGTTTGCAGCTGGTCACACACCCTTCAGGGTGGGGGTCCCCACTGGGGTGCCCGGCCAGTCTGGGTGAGGGGCTGAGGGCTGTTTTCAGGCTGGCGGTTGACTGAAGCTCCCAAGCGCTCCTTTTTTTCTTTTTTTTTCTTTTTTATTCTGGGCCAGCTTTAGCTCTGAGGCTTGGCTCCAGCTCTTAGGCCTCCGCTGCTGAAAGCAGGTATCTGGTTTGTTTGGGTTCTATAATCGAAACACTGTTTCAACTCCAGCTCTGAGATCCCGGCTGGCTGAAAGCAGGTTTCTGGGGTTTTGTTTAGCTTCTATATTTGTAACAATGTTTCAAACTGCAAGCTCAGAGGCCAGCAGCGGCAGGCGGGGAGCGTTGGAGTCCTCTGTCACTGAAGCAAGCAAGCCTCATGTTCGCTTCAAGCTGCCTGGCTGCCGGCCGCCATCTTGGCTGGCAGTTAATTTGCGTATTGCCCTGATTAGCCAATGGGAAGGGTAGCAGATGTACGGCTAATTACCATGTTTCTCTTTTATTAGATAGGATATTAAAGAAAAGTATCCTGTAGAAACCAGTGTGTTCAAGACCTCAAGAGCCCCCCTAAGTGCCCAGAATTAGTTTACATATTTTTAAAAAAAATTCTGGCCTTTTCTCTTTTAAGTAACAATAGTTAAAATGAATTATGAACTATCTCTTACATAAATTACTATTTTCCTCATTTGCTTTTAAAAAAAGAACTGTTTTCAGAAGGGCCGTTATGCAGTTTCTGAGGAAATTTCCAGGTACTTATATTGTTTTATTTGTCATAGGAAGGAAAATCCCCTCGGCAGTGTCTGAAGGAAGGAAACTGCAGAGCTTTGAAGAATTCATTTTTTGAATGTAAAAGATCAATGGTAAGAAAAGATTCTTAAAAGCTTACATTAAAAACTAGCTATGTAGAATTAAATATGTGAGTGACTTGTAATTAATAGGTGGTAGTGATGTTATTTGTAACTTGAGGGAGATAATGTTAGGTAGCTTCATGAAAACCCATAGCTGACTACTATTCTGCCTCTACACTAATCATAGCTGCTGACCTTTGTGAATTTCTGAAGATGAAAATGAAGTCTTGGCAAGTATAATTTAAAGTAGTAATTCACTATTAGTCCTCCAAGGAAAGACTAATGTTACACCTAACTAATGCAACTTCAATTATACATGTTTGGCAAAAACCTGAAACAATTTAAATTGTGCTGGTAATTTTACTTAGTATTTCAAACAGTGAGTGTAGGACTCAGACCAAAGGTTAGATGGGAAGTTTGAATTATCTTTTGCTCATAGTACAAAGCATCTCATCATCCTGATTATGATTCCCATGTTTAAAAATTATTCATTTTTTGAAAATATGGCTCAGCTTCGTGTAGTGATCAGATGAAGAAATGGCTGTCTGTCCCACATTGGTTATGTTGGACTCATTAATAGGGTCTGTCTGTAAAATAATTCCTTCCTGTAGAATTTCTAGGGAGTGATATTGACAACCTATGCAAATTTGCCTTATATACTCTTCACCTTCCTCCTCCCCCCTAAGAGGCTATACTGAGAGGCTTAATCCTGTCTGTCATCAAATGAGTAGGTATCTGAAGGATTTTTAATCCCCAAATGGCTGTGTGTTACTTACCATTTTTCAAGGCTCATTCTTTTTTCAGTTGCTATTTAAAGATGTCAGATACATTTGAGTATCAACCTAAACAAAACTTAAGTAGAAAATAGTTTGCTAGAACAACATATATTGAATTTAATTCAGAGAAAAAGGTCAATGTAATTTATAGTAAACTTGAGGAGAAAATCCTTATTGTGACCTTAAATGGAACTTGTTTTTAATGCCATCTTTAATATTTTGGGTTCTTTGTGGGGTTTTATGGTAGTTCTAACAATTGCCTTTAAAAAAAAATTCTGGTCTTTAATTGTTTTCTGTTTCTCCTTCATTCTACTATCCTTAGGTTTAATTTTTTCTTTTTCTAAAGCTTTAAGATAAACACTTAGCTCACTTATTTTTCAGTCTTTTTGCATATATGCATTTATATTAAACTAGAGGCCCGATGCATGAAATTCGTGCAAGAGTAGGTCTTCCTTCCCCCAGTAGCCAGCACCAGCTTCCCTCTGGCACCCGGAACCCGAGCTTCCCTTGTAGCCCAGCTTTGTCCGGAAGGTTGTCCAGAAAGACATCCAGCCTAATTAGCATGTTACACTTTTATTATTATAGATGTCCAGAATAGACAAATCTATAGCAACAGAAAGATTAATAGTTGTTAGTGCAGGTGAAGGGGGAAGAAAGATTAGGAAAGAATGGGAAGAGATTTCGGTGATGGTTGAGTATGCTAAAAACTTTTGAATTGTACATTTAAAATGAATCCATTGTATTGTTGGCAGGAAATGGCACCAAGCGTTAGAGCAGTGGAGTTCAGTAACCTTGGTACATGAGTTCTGGCTAAGAAAGAATTCAGATGCAAGACTCAAATTATAAGAGAGTTTATTTAGAAAGTCACAGAGCTAGAAGTGAGCCATAAAAGGAATGGGCTCAGGAAAGGAGATATAGAGGCAAAAGAACTCTTGGATCATAGGAGAAAGAGAGAGGCCAGGAAAATGCCTGGGAGAAGGGAGTGGGGAAAGGGCTTTGACAGTTGTCTTCTTAATTGTGCTGAAAACGGGTTTACTTCTTTCCAGTAGTGATGCCCCTTAGCAAACTTGTATTTAATTATGTTGTACAAAATTTGATTTAATTGTACATTTATTTTCAGTTGGATGCCAGATCAAGATTCAGAGGAAGAAAAGGATATTGATAACTATTATGTTGAAACCAAGATGAATACAACAAGGATTTCCTCTGGTCCTTAAAACACAGAAACCAAAGTTGGAAACATGTTTTTTCCTACACCTGTTTGGTTGGACCTGGAGCCCTGGAGAGAATGCATGATTTCTGTTTTTAATATCTATAAATAATTTTATTGTTTTGAGTTATTTTTAGAAGAAAAATGTAATTGACCAGTTATGAGCAAGGGAGCATAATAAATGCATTTTAAAAATGGTTTTAAAACTATTTTATTGGTTTTAAAACCAGTTTTCTCAGAGTGTCTGCCCGCAGACCAAAGGACCATGGGTTTGACCTTGGTCAAGGGGATGTACCTGGAAGGGGCACAGGTGGGAGGCAACCATTTGATGTGTGTGTGTGTGTGTGTGTGTGTGTGTCTCCCTCTCTTTCTCTCCCCCACCTCTCCCTCCCTTCTAGTCTCTGATAAGCAATGGAAAAAATATCCTCAGGTGAGGATTAACCAAAAATAAAAAAGAAATTGTTTTAAAGCACAAAGATAGTTATTTTCAAACATGATTCAACCAAATGACACACTTTGTACATCCTTTGTGAATATTCTGAAAGCCACTATTGGGACTGTTAAAATCAGTAACATGGAGCCTGGGAGAAAATGTCTATTGGGAAAGTTTAGGATAAAACTGTCTTTTATTTAATCTGTCTTGTTTAGTTGTTATAGTAATAAGTTTAGTTAGTATAGGTTAGCATAAGCAAACTCCATTTTGTATTAGAGTGAATTTTAACTTTACTTAAAAGTGAAACTTAACTTGTGTGTGTGTGACCCTGGGAAGTACTTTGTAGCTCCCTGCGTGTGCACTCCTGATAAGTACCTTGTAACCCCCTGTGTGTGTATCCCGGTAAGCCCAGAAGCCACCACCGGAGCACACTGATATGAGACACTGAAGAAGCCCACCCATCTATTCATTCCATAAATCTTTTTGAGTAGCTCCTTTGCAACAGTCATTACATTTGCTGTTTTGGACACAGAGTAACATGCTGGACAAAATTAAGGGTAAGTTAGCATGATGGATAGGATATACATGATATAATGATCATATATATTAAAAATTGTATGAGGTAAAGTATTTTCCTAAAAGGGCCACTCGTTTTGTGGAGAGAAATCGCCACAGAGAAAGGCCTTGGAGAAATGAGAAGGCTGAGTGATGGTGGTCCATATCAGAGAGAACGCGGACATGCACCTGGGCTGTGTGTGTGGAGTTAGGGGTGGGTTGGAGCGATACAGATCTTAGCGGCTGCTGGGATGTGTTGGGCAAGGGAGATGACCCCAGGGTGGAAGGCGGGGTCATTTATCAGGAAGGCTCAGCCTGCATGGAGGAGGATGCAGAAGTTTGGTGTTGACAGACTGTTGGAGACACTCATGTACAATAGGATGTGTTTGGACCTGGACTTAGGCTCAGGTGGACCTAGAAATTTGGGAGTCATAAGCAAATAATTGGTCATATATTCCATAGGAATAGATAAGGCTTTTTGAGAAAAGCATTCAAGTAAGAAGAAATTTAAGGACAGAAACCTAGGGAATACCGTAATGTTAGTGGTGGGTGGAGGATGACAAGCAAATCAGTGAAGAGGGAGGGATGGTAAGCGGTAGGACCACCAGGAGGGAGGCACAGAGCCAAGGGATGGCGAGTGCAGGGAGCAGGAAGCCATGGAATGCTGTTTCTACATCCATCTCGCTGATAGAGATGTCTTGCCCTAGCCAGTTGGTGGATAGAGCGGCGGCCAGTGGACCAAAGGGTCCCAGGTTCGATTCCAATCAAGGGCACGTACCTCGGTTGCAGGCTCCTCCCTGGCCTGGGCCCTGATTGGGGCTTGTGCAGGAGGCAACCAATCGATGTTTCTCTCTGTCTTTCCCCGCTCTCTTCCACTCTTCCTAAAAATCAATGGAAAAATACCCTCAGCGAGGATTAACCAAAAAAAAAGTCGTCTTCTTCACTGTGGAAGTTGTCACTGTCTCAGCTTTCTTTCCCTTTGTTACATGATACAACAGCGTGTCAGCACCATGAGTTCTGTATTTGAATGCAGACCTGCCAAAAAGGCCCCTTGGGAGCCTGTGCAGGAAGGAATCCTGGCAAAGATAGTGCTGAGGCACAAAAGGAGTCGAGGGGAAGTTTGCAGTGTGACTATCCCGTACCTCCACGTTCGGGATTCTGTGTCACAGCTTGGGTAGTGATAGCTGTCATAACAATAGGCAGAGTTACTGCCCATTTGCCAAATTTTAGCAGAGGATGGGGAGGGGCATTCTACCCACGGACAGGGACGGGTACGCCAACTCACCTTCAGTAAAGTCAGGACTTGTTTTCAAAACAAACATCAAAAAGAAAAAGGTATGTTTGACCACATTCAAGTTTGAAACTTCTCTATCCCCATATCGTAAAGCTAAAAGACAACTGACAAATTGGTTTTAAAACTTGGCAACATATGACAGATTGATATGCAGTATTGTATATTACAAACAATCCATAAAAACGACCACCACTCCAATGAAGTCACAAAGTAGAAATATAAATAAAAGTATAAGTGACGTTCGGTTTTCACAATAATCAAAGACATTGAACTTGAAACAAGATGCCATTTTTAACATCAGTAATAATAAAAGGAAAAGGCACATGCTACAGGTGGGAAGCCTAACTTTCTGGGAATAATACAGGCAAACCTCATTTTACTGGGCTTCGCAGATACTGTGTTTTTACAAATTGAAGGCAAGACCTTCGACCAGCAAAAAGATTATGACTTGCTGAAGGCCCAAATGATGGTCAGCATTTTTAAATAATAAAGTAATTTTTAATTAAGGTAAATACATTGGTTTTTTTAGACATACTGCTATTGCACACTTAATGGATTATAGTAGAGTATGCACATTTATACACAGTGGTAAGCCATAACATTAGTGTGACATGCCTGTGATAGTCACTTTATTGTGGTGGTCTGGGACCCAAACCGCCATATCTCCGAGGTATGCCTGTATGAAAAATTCAAAAATTTAAAAACATTTACACTGTCCTTTAATTGTACATTTCTACTGTCAGGAATTTATCCAAGGGAAGTCACTGGGGACATGTGTCTAAAAAAAGGCACAAGATGTAATCTGGTTATAAGGAACAATCAAACCATTAATGAAACATCTTAGCAAGTGATGCAGATCACCAGGCACCCAGAGAAGATGTGACCCACATCAATGGACGTGGCCAGGAACATCTAACAGGTACTCAGCCACGGGCCTCACAACTGCCTTGTGAAGAACGGACTGTTGTGTCCATACTTCCCACGTGAGGAAGCAGAGCCTCAGGGCAGGCAACTTGCTCAGTCACCAGCCAAGGAGTGACAACAGGATTGGTACCTGGGGCTGTGTGGAGTGGACGTCCATGCTCTTAGTCCCACCCTCCTATACCCCTTCACTTCCAATTGAGTGAAAACGGTCATAAAACAATTCTCTCATGGGCCCGTTTACAAACACCAAAGCACGCAATGCAACGCCCATTAATAATCGTCCAGTCAGATGCCGGCCAGAGAACCCGTCCTAATGCAACAGAATGAGCCAGGCAAGACCAAGTTTAATGTTCTCGTCAGTTATTTATTATCCTTCTAAAGACTAGCACATTTATAGCATACATGGCTTTGAATGAGCTAAGAATATATAAAACAGTACATGTTCATATATAGTAATACTGGCCAAAACAAATAAATAAAGGTACTTCAGTGCACGAAGCTTGGCAAATACAACTGCAGGGACGAAACTACTGCACGGTACTTGTGTGTTTCAGAGGGAACCAAAGGCAGCTGCTGAGGTGCTCTGACACCCACAGCGCCAGGTCTTCAGGCCTCCGTGCTTGCTCAGTGGCCGAGAAGCACACTGGGCGTCTACTTTGTGGTGCCCGGAAGACCGCCTTCCTGTGCACCTGGGACTCCAAGCTCCTTCCGTCCCAGGCACTGCCAGCACCACGACCACTGGCCTTGCTCGGCGAGCGAGCATGGTAAGCGCGCGGCGGGTGCCCTGGGAGGCTGGCCGCACGGGAGCCGCGGGGCTCAGATGGGATTCTGGAGCCTGAGCGTTTCCTACATGATTAGCCAAGTCTTAGAGTTTTATGATGTGCATAATATGAAGCCAAAATTGGAAAATAATTCACAAAAAAGGTGCCCCATGCAAAACTGCTAACAGTTGACTCAACATCTGCTATATTCCCTTTTGATAAATGCAGGTATTTAATGCTCTTCAAACAATAACAACAAAAATATGGGTGGCACTTAAGAAGACAAGGGAATATTTTAAAAGGTAGTGATGATAAAATAAAAAAAGATGAAAATATAAAAGATACTAGAAAAATTACAAAATGGGTGAAGCAGTGAGAGGTGAAAGGCTGTCAGCCATATTGGAAACTGAACAGGGATGGGCCCAGAGAACCTGCCCCGGTCCCACCTCTGCAGGGGCGTGGTGGACGCGGGTTTCTCTGACAGCGACATGAGCTGCAGCCGTCCCTCATGGACGCGTCCTCCACACCAGGCCCCATGCAACCCGTGGGAACGTCCCCTCCGTGTCCCTCAGGAGACAGCAAGCGCTGCCTGCGCACTGGCTTCCGCGTGGGCAGGGATCTGGAAGGCCATCGAGTGGCACCCTCCCTGCTGTTCAACCCTGTGTCCTGCCGTGGGCAGTCTTGCCTGTGCCTCAGCTCCCCAGGCCCAAGTTTGTTACATGTTTCCAAGTGGCACTTCTAAAGGAGCCTGAAGAATAGTTCCCAGAATCTTAGACACAGGGATTTCCTAAGGATGCACCAATCATTAGGATCAACATCTTCAATGTGCCACACGTATTTCTTTTACAGCCTTTTAAATAACATATGAACATAATCATCACAATAAACAATTGATAAAACATATAAACTGAGGAAAAAACTCTGCTATGTGCAGATAAGACTCATCATCTTATAATAGATGACCAGACATCATTTTCTATGAAATCCCTGTTTTATGGCCCATTAATCCCTTTCAACATCTCATTTTCAGAGCTAATTTCAACTTTCTCAATAGTCACATTACATAACAGAATGAGAAGATAGTAACAATTATTGCAAACGTAAGAGACACTTTCATCAGACCTTCAAACATGATTGTATTGATTTTTAGAAGACAATTGGGAAACCCACAAAAGGAAGTCTGTTCTGGAAAGATTTAGGCTTCCACTGTCTACACATAAATCCCCACTGCCAAGAGGTCCCGGGGCGCCCGGGAAGGGGGCCTGCACCCGGGCAGGGTGGGGCCAGGGTGCAGGTTGAGAGGACAGGCAGGCAGCAGGCTTCCTGTTCCCCAGCACACACCGTTCCAAAGTGGCCCCCACTGTGTGAGCAGCTCTGCAGGGGTTACCTTCCCATAAAGTCTGTCTGGGCTGTTTCTCAGCCTGCGGCTCTGGCCCCGCCTGTGCCCTCACAGGATAATTCAGTGGAACCACCTGCTTTCACTGCCTGAGCCAGAGCTAGCCTCTCCCCAAAACCTGAATTAACATAAAACACTTATTGGTCTGCCCAGGATCCAACTGTTTACTATTTACTGTTTTACATTCAGATTTTTTAAAAGTAGATTGTAATTCGATGCTCAGTTTTGAGTTACTTAGTAGAAAAATAAGTGAGCAGCTGCCTAAGTGGACATTTAAAAAGTCTTAGCATCTCAGACCTACAGGTGACTATCATGACATCTATCTGTGAGGTTCTGGCTGCAGGCGGTTTAAATGGGCAGTTGTTACTATCCACACTATTGAGCCAACGTTACCTCCTACTAATTCCAACCGAATAAAAAACATGCTTCATAGACTCCTTAGTGAAATATTTTTTAAAAAACACAAAAGTAAAAACCAGTCCTTCAGGTCTTGGTGAAGAACTCGTGTGTGACACTAGAGGGTCCCCACATTTGTTATATGACAGCTAGAGAGGACACCGTGTGTTCAAGTTTCAACCTTGCCGTAAGTCCCTTCGGGAGGCCTGTAATGCTTGGGGAAAGCCTTCAGCTGCAGGGAATTAAATGCATATTTGCGACTTCCAACATTCTTCATTGTATTTTCTCTTCGACAACCCTCACTGGGGAAAAAACAAGCACAAGAAATGACAGCAGTAAAAAAGGAAAAAAAGAAAGGACTTAAACTAAGATGAAGTGAACTGATTATTTTATAGCATAAAAAAAAGGTTAATTCAAATGGGCGCCAGACTATTCGCAACAATACACACGTAAGATGGTTTCTGAACAAGGCAGTTAAGAAGCACAGCGATGGGCGCGTGTGTGGGGCTGAGTTTTGCATTTGCGAAAGCAGCACTGTAAGTGGAAGCAAACGTTTTTTAAAGTTAATGGTTTCATGTGTTTCACGTCTAGGTATTTCATGGTTCTGTGGTGGGCCAAAGATTCTGTTACATAACAAATTAAATGTAAAAGAAGTAGTGGGACTCTTACCAAAGCCTTTAAGAAGTTGCATCTTTCTATGTTAGCAAAGCCACGTGACTGAGAAGGCTGTTCTACCGGCTGTCCCCCAGGTGCAAAGCCTTCAGTCCAGTGGGCCCAGGTGACGGCTGCCTGGAGGGTCTGAATGGCTATCAGGGCTGGAGTGTCGTGAAGGAGGGACCCCCCCCCACCGTTTCCTGGTGGTAGCCGGCCACCTTCTCCAGGTGGGCTTCCCTCAGGGTGGCCACCTTTCAGAAGAGCCAGTGAGAGCCCCCAGGTGCCCTTTCATAGAGAAATGGTGCTGCATTTGGTGGGGGGTTGTCATGGTAACCCAGTGCAGCAAAGCAAATGCAGAGCAAGAGGATGAGGTGCGCAGGCAGGCCTCATGGTCCTGAAGGACAGCATCGGGGGAGTTCTCTGGAAAGTGTGTATCAAATTCACAGGTGAAAGCAATTCTGAATATAAATGACTTTCTATTGCGTGGTCTAACTACTTTTATATTTTCTAAGACTAGCAATTAAATCAACTAGTTATCAAATTTAGTACAAAACTCCCTCCTATGAGATGTAAAATTTGCAGTTACCAAGAAACAGTGATTTAAAAAAAATATTTCCAATCGTATCAACACCATTATATCATGCATTTTAAAAAAGATGTTATTGGAAAGTGCTTGAGCCTTTTAAAGTGAAAATGACATTCTCATTTTCAAGAACATGTGAAATATTTTGGGTGAGACTGTAAATTTATGCAGAAGCCTGGGTATTTCAGAAAAGTAGTCCCCTGCTTGTGATTAAGTAACTTAGTAACTCAAACATGCTTCCCTGGCCCCAGAGCCTTTAGGCCTCAGTGAGGTGTCATGGGCGTCCCAGGAGGCCCTAGAGGGAACGATGGCCATGTTTGTCTACGTCCAATGATCAGGTAAGATTTAATTCCATTTCAACAGAAGCTTCAAGTTCTATGCCCACATCACGTAGTCTCCATCCTTAGCGCTGCTGCGGAGGCAGGAGAGGCTCCCTCCACCTCTGAGCTCGCCAGCCCTGAGCCCGGCTTCTGGCTGAGTGGTGTGCTCACTGTGCGAGTGCACTGACCACCAGGGGGCAGCTCCTGCGGTGAGTGTCTGCCCCCTGGTGGTCAGTGCACATCATAGCGACCGGTCATTCTGCCGTTCAGTCGATTTGCATATTAGCCTTTTATTATACAGGATATGCATACTTCTCAGAAGCCATCCATCAGAATCAATGCCAAATTTCTTTGAAGGGGCAAAGAATAATTTGGGAACTTTGACATTATCTTTTATTTATATGTTAAAGAAGCTAATTACTGGCTTAACCAGCTGAATGGATTATAGCATAAACTTTTGGAGAACATCCATTTTAAATGAAAAATCAGAATGGACCACAGCTCTGGTCTCCCCTCCTGTGGGCTCTACCTCTCAGAACGCAGCGGATGCCTCGGTGTCTCAGGGACCTGACGTGGCCGGTGGCCAGGCCTCAGCGCTCGCCTCACCTTAGAGCAGCCTGGAAACCAGCACCAAGCCCAG
This sequence comes from Myotis nattereri, assembly GCF_964212035.1. NCBI lineage: Eukaryota > Metazoa > Chordata > Mammalia > Chiroptera > Vespertilionidae > Myotis > Myotis nattereri. Next base: position 22,052,903 of record NC_138085.1, read on the forward strand.
CGACGCCCGTTCCTGACCCACCTTCCCTTGTTTCATCCTGCCCGCTTCTCACTAACGCAGGGGAGATCTGGATAGATTTTAGCCTGATTTCATGAGTAAAAGGCCTTCGTGAGATTAAAACTCAGCATGAAGGGTGGGCACACCGAGTCTCTTTTCTCAGCTGTTCTCCCAAAAACCAACAAGCCACAGCCTAGGCCAGGGGTGGGCAAACTTTTTGATTCGAGGGCCACAATGGGTTCTTAAACTGGACCGGAGGGCCGGAACAAAAGCATGGATGGAGTGTTTGTGTGAACTAATATAAATTCAAAGTAAACATCATTACATAAAAGGATACAGTTTTTTTTTTTAGTTTTATTCATTTCAAATGGGCCGGATCCGGCCCACGAGCCGTAGTTTGCCCACAGCTGGCCTAGGCTGATGGTGTCCTCTCTCATGCTGGCCCTTTCCCCCTACCATCCCCATCCTCCACCTAATGCCCAACCCACTGCAGCAGGAAGCAGCCCAGAGCACCCCCTGCCTCCAGGCTTCTGCTGCTGGCATGGCCCCCCTGCCGTGCGGTGGGCTCCAGGGAGTCAATGGAGCCAGACGGATCAAGGAGGCCCAGGGAAGAGGAGGGCGGGCTGTCTATAGTCAGAGGTGAGCGCCAGGGCGCGTCACCCCAGGGGCATGGGGATCTCTCCCCAGAGCCCTGCCTGGGGGGTTGTGTGTGGGCTCTACTTTCCCGCCTCCACATAAAGTGAACAAGAGTCATGTACACCACAAGCAGGAGAGCAAGTGGGCAAGGTCCTTCTCAAAGACTCAGACCCTGGGGACCAGGGTCACGTGCCCAGCCACTCCCTGGGCACTTGGAGACCCTCTGAGGGATGCAGGAACTGTGCCACAGCACGGCCACCCATTTGTTCCAAAAAAGGCAGTGTAACCTCTGCTCTCGCCCACAGTGCTCCAGGCCTGGGAAAGGGTGCGCAGGCCTATGAGGAGAACGTCTCCCCCGGTTCGTGAATCAAAGTTTCCATCTGCATTCGTTACTCGCTGTTAACTGCTTCTGCGACCCCTAGGACCCAGATGCAGGTCTGATGCCAAAACAGAGAAACCCCAGGATAAGTTCTGGAAGTCTGGGAGGCGGAATGGAGAGGCCAGATTCTGTGGAGACTGGGTTTGTGTGCATGTGTAAGTGCCAAGTTTCTGGAAAAGCCAGCTTCTCTAAATTCACTCATTTTTCTAGAATGGTAAAAAACCAAAAAACATTTTCATAAAAGACAGTGTGTGGAGCCAGCTAGAGGTCAAGACCAGATCACAACACCATCTGAGCTGAAAGACAGAGCCGCTGGGCGTTCCGCCTGCAGGGCCCGTGGGACGCTCCCCAGTTCCTTCTGTCACCACCACGGTGTACAGCTCCTTCTGCCAAACGCGGGTGTTATTAAGTCACCCCAGCTATGGACAGGACCTTCTTAAAATTAGGAGCGATAATAGCAGAGACCAAAGTAACTCCTCTCGCTCACAGCTCCATCCGGCACAACTGCCCAACAGGCAAGCGTCATTTTTAGGTCATTTTTCTTTGACATTTGGTTTTTTCATTATTAACTACATTTGATTTCTGGAGAGAAAAGATGTCGGGACTTTAATCCAAATTCAAAGCTCTTTAAAATGAAGAATGCTACTTCAAGAAAAATAAACACGTATAACTTTAACAGCCTTTCATTACTCTATGCATTAATTCCCGTAATCGCTTTAACGGTCCTTAAGGATGTAGAAGAGGACATTGAAAGCCACATGTGATGTTATTTTATGTGCCTCACTTGGTACAATGTGCTACTGTGTTCACAGCTTCTGTCATCTCACACTGGAAATAATAAACATGAGCAAGGAAATGTGATGATTCTGCACACTGTTTGCTACTGTAACTTAAGGGACTGCGCTTTGAAATGAAAGCAGGAAGGCCAGGTCCTATCAAAGAGGCTCACACAGCGGAGCCAGTTACAACGCATCTGCCGTCCTCATTCCTCTTCAAAAGGAAAGGGAAGGTCAGCGCACATTCAAGGAATAGTATCAAATATACAAACTCTTTTCAGACAGAATTCCTTTCTCTTGGAAACAGGGCATGTGAGAGATACAGGTAACAAATAGCTTTACATCAGAAAGTAAGAGATTAGGTACAAGTGATTCCAGGCCAGCTACACAATGCAGTCACAGGGCACTGTGAGAACATGTTACAAGCACTGAAAACTATAGAATTTGAACAAACAAGTCCTCTTGGTGAAATATTCGGCAGGTATTTACAGTTCAAAACAACAAAGGGCAAACAGTAAGGCATGAAATCTCTCTGGGCAGACCCGCTCTGACACATCCCTCTGTCCAGGTAGGTGCCCGGTGGTGGGACATACTCTGGCACTTGTGTTTTCTTGTGACTAATTTTTCATAATGTCATTCATTTGCAACGCAATTTGGCCACCAGGTACGCTATGCTCAGAAACAGCCACACAATCAGTAAATTGGGGCTCAGCGCTAACAGCGGGATGGAACAGAGGAGGCTGGGGTCTAGTCTTAAGTCTCGGATGGGCACCAGGCCGCTCAAGTTCTTCTGGGTGACTACCTCCCGTGTTCCAATGCTGTGAAAAGGAAAAGGTTTGGGAGAAAGGAAAAGAAAAAGGAAAAAGAAATAAGGAAATAAAGAGAGACACATGCAATGGATTTTACCAAAATTATGGGAAAAAGAGGAGAACCAAAAGATAAAATTTTTAAAAAGGGGATGAAACCACAACAGAAAAGGGTGTGACAGGAATACCAAAACAAAACCAGCAGTTACAAGAAAAAGGAGAGAAAGAGAAGTGGAAATAAGAAAAAGTACTGTAGTCTACCGAACACACACACGTAGGCGGGCGGAATGGTTTTCCATGTTCACGCTCTCAGCTGCCCACGCACATGCGGCCTGCCATGCGCTCACATGCTGCGAAGACACGGACCTCAAATAGCAAGCTGAGCATGAAGAACCATTGCGTGACCTTCCCACAGGTGCCTGAGCGGCGGGGCAGCTGAGCTTGCCCACACTGCCTCTTGATGAGCGGATCAAACAAAGACCACTTACCTCAACTGTCAACCGCAGGCGGAGCCCCCGCCAGTCAGGCTGAGCAGTGGCAGGCAAGAACTACTAGTGCTCCAGCTTTTCCAGTTACTGTCCCCAAGAATGGCATCCAAACCAGCTTCCCTGGAAATTTGGGTTCCCCGCTTTGGGTGCTCCAGGAGAAATGCCTGAGGTGAGAGGCAGCCAGAACCACAGGACTCTGGGACCATGTGCCCTATGCATGGCCACCAAGGTGGTGAGAGTGTCAGAGCCCACGGGCTGGGACACAGTGGCGGCCCCCGAGGACCCCCTGGGAGAGGGACGGGCCCGACGTCCTGGGCTTGCCCAGAGGAAGCGGAAGCCTGGCTGGCCCTGCTGGGATGTGCCGCTCTGACAGGGACACTTTTGGGGCTGCGGGCACTCGAGGATGGTCCCCTAGCCTGGGCAGTCGGGGCATCTCTGTGGCTATGTAGGAAGGCCCACTCTGAGGGCTGCAGCGGCACTGGAGGCAGAGGGACCACCAGCAATGTGCACATGTCTCCCCACCACCTGACCCAAGGCGTCCCCCGATAGCTTGAATATTTATGCCCCCCAATTGGGCAAATTTTGAGAGAGCTGGCTGTTCACATTTGTAGCATGGCACTGCCACTGCCCACCCTGGGCCTCCAGGAGGAGGTGCCCGCCCACTCCCCACCGCCCACGCCTGGCCTGCACGCTGTCCTCTCCCACCTGGTCCAATACAAGGGAGAAAGCAGGAGACCCGAAACCCACTCCTTCACTCGGGAGCATGGCCACTGCTGCCTGCTGCCTGCGCAGGGCTCTCAGCTGAGCCCAGGCCTGGCCACCACTGTAGCCAGAAACAGTGGCTGAGGACTCAGTCCCCTTGGGCTGGTAGTGTGCGCACACATCTTCCCACCTTAAAGCAAATGCGTGTGGCCAGAGCCCACGGTGCCACCAGGTCAGGGGGACAGGCAGCAGGTGCTGGTGCTGAGGATTCTGGGGTGAACGGAGGCAAAACAGGATGGAATTTTGTTTTTACTAACTTCTTAAATGATTATTATGGTAATATATGTGTTCACTGTAGAGATGTCAGAAAATTCAGAGAAACATCAACAAGAAACTTTAAGAAGACAAACATCATTGGAGGTGGGTGGGGTCTGAGAGAGGCAGGGAGGCCAGGGAATGGTGCCTGTCCCTCAGGAGGCCTTCCCCGCTCAGGACCTGGGGTCCTCACTGCAAGGAAAGAAAACAGGCCAACAGCAGTCGGGAGCGCCCAGAAGGGTGGCAGGAGTGGTAACACCCCCAGGGAGGGAGTCCAGCTGGTGTGGCAAGTCTGTCAGTTTGGTTTAAAGCCTTTCTAACCTAAGAAATCAACAGGAAAAATGTGGCTGGGAACACACAGAAGTATACTCACACATAATTTAAAGTGCTCAAACGGCCCTAGCAGTGTGGTTAGTCACATGCGTACTGAGGGGTTGTGGGTTTGATTTCTGGTCAAGGGCACATACCTGGGCTGCAGGTTAGATTCCTGGTCCTGGTGTGTGGGGAGGGGGGGTGGGAGGCAACCAGCAATGTGTCTCTCACATCAATGTTTCTCTCCCCGCCCCCTTTTACTCTCTAAAAATTAATGGAAAAAATACTCTTAGATGAAGATTAATAAAAAATAAGTAAAATAAAGTGCTCAAAACCATACACAGCTTAAATAGTCCATGACCTCATCAATTGGGTAAGTTATTCTATGCTAAAAATGATAAGGTCTATATTTATTTACCTGAAAAATGCTCACAAGGTAGTTAAATGAAAAAAGCAGGCTAAGCCCAACTGGCATGGCTCAGTGGTTGAGCGTCCACCTATGAACCAGTAGGTCATGGTTCAATTCCCAGTCAGGGCACATGCCTGGGTTGTCGTCTCGAGCCCCAGTGTGGGGCGTGCAGGAGGCAGCTGATCAATGATCCTCTCTCATCATTGATGTTTCTGTCTCTCTCTCCCTCTCCTTCCTCTCTGAAATCAATAGAAATATTTTAAAAAAATAATAAACAGCAGGCTAAAACAAAAGGTAGAATTGCACATATAATTGTATTTGTGTGTTTTGTTTTCTGTATTATTCAGGGGCTGGTTAACCAATGTGTGAATTAACTACACTCACACCTGCATGTATGCATGCATGTATGTAGGTAGGTATGTATGAAAGAATATGTACCAAATGTTAGCACTGTTACTTGTTAGTAGTAGGAATACGGAAATTTTTTTGGTGTGTGAACAACCCCTACTCTAACTTTCCTATAAGGAATACTGACTAATCACGTGACAGGAAGTAAACAGTGCTTCATGTGTTGTGAACTGTAACACTAGCTGTGCACCTGCAGGCCGCCGGCGGGCCCGTCCCTGTCTCTCGGGAGGCCACTCTCCCCCTGGCCTCCAGAGGCCTCTGTGCTCAGATGCAGCCAGGAGGAGTTCTTGTTTCACTGGCTAACACCGGGCAGAGGTCTACGTAGCGACTGCTCACCGGGCTCAGGCTGGTCTACCAAACGGTGTGTGCTCTGTGCCGCGGAGTCGGCTCCGACTGCCGGCGACCCCAGGGTGAGTGACGTCCTGAGCGTCCTGTGTCACGCCCTGCTCAGCACCTGCAGGCTCAGCCCACGGCTCCTTATGGAGCCGATCCTTCCCTTACTGGGCCTCCTCCTCCTGCTGCCTTCTGCTTCCTGGCATTACTGCTTTTCCAAGGAAGCCCGCCTCTCATGATGTGTTGGTTTAGTTGTTCTGCCTGCAGTGATGTTTCAGGCTTCACTTGCTCCTGAATGGACCTGCTCCTAATATTCGCCCCGACAACCGCAGGCACCCCCTCCACTGCTCCTGCTCCTTTGCTGGCTGAGGTCTGCATGTCAGCAGACTGGCCTCCCACCAGCTCTCAGGTGCCAGGACACAGATGTGGCTGGAAGCACCAGGACCCTGGGCCTGAGGCCTGAGCTGGTCAGGGACGGGCAGAGCCTCCAGCTTCCCGAGGCTCAGGGCAGGGAGGTGTGTTCTGAGATGGCAGAGGGGTGCAGAGGAGATTGGAAAGCAGAACAGGAACAGAACACTTTCACTTTTACAAGGTGCTGTGATCAAGAGGCAGGGCTCAGGCATGGCACTTGTGCATCGCTGTGAGAAGGTCAAAGGGCAGAAACATACAGAAAGGATAAGAGAATTGAACACTTTAAGGAACTCGGTGAGAGGACAGATGGCACAGACATTCGGTGGGAGTGACGGCTGGAGACGAGACTGACAGCATTGGGGACCTCAGCGAAGGAGACGGACCAGGTTTCTTATCCTTTCTTTGGTATGTGCGGTGCGCTCCCCGGCATCGGGGGGCAGCAGGCAGCCTTTAGTGCCAGTTTCACCCTGCAAACACGCTGCCGCCTCGGAATTTGAGCACCGTTAGGGCGAGGTCGCCACGGCCCGGGCAGGCAGGGGCTGCCATTACCACAGAGCACTCATCTGACACTTTGCTCAAAAAAGCAAACTGTGTCAACTGCCAGAGAAGCGGAGCAGACCAGTGCCACCTGCAGACAGCTCTTGTTGCTCACGTGAGCAAGGAGACATCCGATGCTGTGGCAGCAGGTGCATGCTGAGCACTCTGCTCTAACTCACACCCGCAGCAAGCAGGTGCTGGGATGCCATGGGCCAGAGGCCTTCCCTGGCTCCCCCTGACCCGAGCTGCGTCTCCCTGTGTCAGTGCAGTCCTGCTCTAAGCTGCTAGCTCGTTACATTCCCTTGGCTGAAAGGAGAGCGCTGTCTCCATTTGAGAGCGCCAGTAGTTTGACTTCGTAGACGCTAGTGTATTTTCCAAAGTCAAACCAGAGCATGGCGCTGGAGCGAGGGGGCTGTGCCGGGGAGCGGGGGCGGCAGCGGGCGCGGCAGGCACGCACTCACCTGCGCATGCACTCCAGGGCCTGGGTGAAGACCTGCGGGGCCATGCCGTGCTCGTGCTGCAGGATCAGGCACTGCTCCAGCGTCACCGACATGGCTGTGCGGTCCTTGGCGCTCTTGCAGCTGGTGAACCGGACCCCGTTAAGACGGCGGCAGATCTGCCCACAGGAAAACAAGCCACGCTTAGAGGGCGACTCTGCAGAACTAGAGGCCCCACATGGGACAGAGGCTCCAAGGCCCCAGCGAGGATGTGGCCACAGCTCCATCCCAGGCCCAGCCACTCCCTCTGCACCTGCTCCCCGTGATGGAGAAAGGCATTGCCATGGCACCTCCGCCCTCCAGCTGCCCTGGGGCACCTGCTCCCACAGGAGGCGCCTTCCCAGCCAGGCCCCCTCCCTTTCGGAGGTGACCCTCTGTCCGTGCCCTTCCAGCTAGTCTCTTCCAACTCCGACACCACCACCCCTCACCCTTGGGCACGGGCCCTCAGAGGACGCAGGAGGAGCAGCAAGGACCAGCTCCAGGAGGTCAGAGCAGCCAGAGGATGTCCAGCCCATCAGGGCTTTAGGCCTCTCTGGCTTCCTCTCCTCTCCTCTCCTCTCCCACACAGATGGGGGCCTGTTCAGAACACTGCCCGAGAGCCACCTGCTGACCACAGGCCCCAGGCCTTTCCCATCCTCCCCTTGCTTGGGGCCTGGTGCAGGACGAGGCCTATGTGCCTCCTCACGCATGAGGGGCTCCCAGGTAGGTCCCTCCGGGCTAGAAAAGGAACACTCAGGGCGTCCCTCGCCCCCCGGAAGGATGTATTGGGTCACTTCCTCTGCATCACTAGGTACCATTCTCGGGACACAGTCCCCAAATCCAGAAAGCCTTAAAACAGAAGGGTAAGTCTGTGGCAACCTCATTTGGCAGCACACTCAGATCTGAGCTCGTGTAAGCCCACTGACCATCTTTATTTATGCCACTTTGTATAAATAGTCATACTTCTTAGTGAAGCAACATTAATCACGTACGTGCACCATGTGACACGTGTATGCACCAACTGTATGCCATGTCACTTCTAAGATAAGGGCACCTGGGAATACCAGACCACCTGGCCACAGACTCCAGGCAAGGGTCCGTGACTGGGACCAGATACCGCATGTGAGAACAACAGTGGCATTGAAAGCGAAATCCTCCACGCTGGATGATGCTGGGCTTGTGACCCGCTGACTCCAGAAAGATCCCAGACTCCCTGCAGGGCTTCCCTGAGGGTGGCCCCAGACGGCTTCCCAGACCAGTAGAGCCCGAGCCACGGCCGCCCCTGGGAGGCACCAGCAGAGAGCACAGTGTGGTCTGATCACTGTGTCCAAGAAAAGACAGCAGGGAAAAGGTCAAACCACCAGCAAGAGGCAGGCTTCTTCTGAAAACAGACAGAACTTTTCAAAAGAAAGAAGACGGCCCTAAGTAGCCCCTGAGCCTGGTGAAGAAAGACTTCATTCGGATTTGTAAACGTGTAACTGACAAACCAGGGTAACGGTGGACACGCTCATTTAATTCACAAGCTGCAGAGTTCACGACCCAGACATGGCACAGCTGGAGTCCAGGGCTAATCGACGGAGTCCAGGGCTAATCTGGCGTCTGCAGGAAGGTGGGGCCAATGTGCACCTCTGTCCAGGAGGGCACAGTCTGAGTGCCAGGCTCGTCTCAGGGCCATCAGCCACCTGAGGCTCTGGCTGGCCCTGCCACCCGGAAGTGAGGGATTGGACCCGGCTGATGATATCCCCGAAGGCTGGCCAGGGAACCCCTGCTCACACACAAATGAAAATAAATAAGATCTATTCTAAGCCCTGGCCAGGTAGCTCAGCGCATTAGAGCATTGTCCTGATTGCAGGTTTGATCCCTAGTCAGGGCACATACAAGAGTCAACCAATGAATGCATAAATAAGTTGAACAGTAAATCAATGTTTCTTTCTCTCTCAAAAATCAATCAATCAATAAAATATTAAAAAATAAAAAGTGAAAGCTTTAAAAAAACAACAACAAACAACAAGACTCAGAAAAGGAGGCAGCTCTGGTCCTAGTGAAGAAGAAGGGCCCAGGACTCGACACTGCTGCCCCCACCCGTCTGTCCCCCATGGGACGCCAGGTGGACGAGAACTGACGCCTGAGGGTCCCTCAGGCCCTCCCACCTAGGAGCCCTGCTTCTGGGCCAGGACCTCTGATGGGAACAGAAGATATGGGCTGGGTGGCCTGCGTTCTGGACCTGGCACAGGGATGGCCGAGCACTGCTCTGGGCGGTAGTTCTTCTACTACCTAGCAAGAGAAAAAGAGTCACGGTTCCCACACACGGTGGGGCAGCTCTCTGTACCCACCCTGTCTGCAAAGCTGTGGGGCACCCCCAACTGCTCCTGGGGCTCTCCACCAGGGCAGTGGTGCCTCTGGGGCCACCTGTGAGTCCCAGTGACCACCAGGCCCCAGGGCTGCGCGGGGAGTGTGGCGGGATGAACGGCTGGACTGCAAGCACCAGGTGCACAGGACACCCCGAGGGCACGTCTGAAGGGCTCAGTGCTTGGGAAAGAGGAGATCTGAGCTACACATGCGACAAACAGTGTGTGAAGACCGGGAAGGTCACCACGGTCTCCTCTGGGCCTATCGGGGCACACAGAGGCAGCGGGTTCAGCTGCTATTGGCTGCGCAGGCTTCTGAGGGTGAGGACTCACGTCAGCCTGGCCATCACCTGCCCGGGGACAGGTTCTGGATCAAGCTTATCAGAATCCAGGCAGCCGGAAAGGAATGACCTCTCAGGCAACTCCCAGGATCTGCGAGTTTGGGGACACCGCAGTGTCTTTCTCCCGTGTCCTAGGGGAACCCACGCGCTCCGCTCCTGCCCGCTGGGCGTGCTGTCCCTGTGGCGGTTGCCACGGCAGCAGGAGCAGCGCGACGCCCTCTCTCTGTGGGGCGCACCTCAGCAGCTTGCCAGAGGATGTCCACGTTCTTGTTCTTCCTGGCATGGACGTTCTGGCCCAGGAACCGCAGCAGCTCCGGCAGGCACGTCTGGCTCCGAGAGCGAGGCAAGCCTAGAAGGAGGAGGCGTTGGGAGCTGGTGTCACACCTGAGCACAGCCCAGGGAGCCGTGAGGCTCAGAAACGGCAAAATGAAGTTTCTGGCTGAAGCTGGAAGCTGAGTGTGACTTCAGCAAGAACGCAGGGTGTATGGGGGCCTGGACCCGGCTACCTGTGGGGAGAACGCAATGCCTTTCACCGCCATTCAGTTCACCTGCAAGGCACTCGCTCGCTTCAGCCCCTTTCAGCTCCCCCAGGGCCCAAGGCAGACACAGAGCCACCAGGGCAGGAGGGGAGGGAGGGCAGAGGCGACCCACCCAGTCTGCACACCCTCCCCCAGGGAGGGAGGACACTGGGCAGTGGCCTCAACCACTGAGAGGGCTTGGCTATCACTGGGGATGTGGGGCGGGCACCTCCAGCAGGTGGACCTGGAGTGGCCCAGGCAGGGTCACCCCCTCCAGCAGCTCCCTCTGCCACCATGACATCTCCAGGTGCTTCCGGGACCCCTCAGACCAAGGACCAGTCAGACTGCCACCTCCCCTGATAAACTTGGGATGTTCAGACATGGGGATCATCAGAGAAAAAGAGGACTCTCCAGGCCATGGGTAAGGAGAATAGCATGGTGCCTAAGTCCCCAAATCAAAACCAAATACGTGCAATTCTGGGGCCTAGCAGCACATACAGTGTCCAGCACAAGACCTCGACCTGGTGGACACGGGACCCTCTGCTAATTACCCCACACTCCTGATCTGTGCTCAGCGCCGGCCGGTCAGAGGCCCCACCCGGGGAGGCTCATGCCCACGTGGTTTTGCTCCTGTAGCCGCGCCCGCCTTGGCCTCATCACCGGGCCACCTTAACATCTCCTGGGGCCTTGCATCACTGGAAACTGGCCGCCCCCAAAATGTCCAGCACAGAACTCCCCCTTCCTGCCCACAGTGCTTGCAAGTGACTAGGAGGGGTGGCAGAGCCCTGTGTGACGCGGGTGGGGGTGGGGAGAGGTCAGAAAGGGGCACCTGAGCCCTGGGCAGTCCTCTGGGTGGGCAGGCAGCCTGAGCGGTGGAAGGGCTGCCGCAGGGGCAGGGAGCAGGCGGGCAGCACAGAAAGGCCAGGAAGTACACCCAAGGTGACACAAGACAATCAGTGGGACCTACCACATGTGAGGAAATACTTACAATCCTCAGGCAACACTTCCTTAAACTGCTCGAAGTAGGAATTTAGCCGCACCAAACTCTCCATGTTGATAACTTCTTGTAACGACGTGTCGCCAAACCTTCGGGGGTCACAGGGAGGCTGTTAGCGGCTGATGCCGCCCTCCTCCCCCAGCGCCCAATCGCGTTCAAGCTAACGCAATGCAAACACTTACTGAGCACACCCTATTCTGAGCACCTCGGCTCCCAGGCTAAGGCTGTCCCCTCTGCCTTGGTGACAAGTCTAAACACATTTCACCAGCAGGAGCCATGCACCACTGGTTACAGGCATGTCCCAGAGGCTATGAGAACTCCAGGTGTACAGCCCTCCCCCGGCGGCACACCTGAGACCTCACAGTGCTGGCCCGGCGGGAGTCCCGCCCTCCCATCCCTCATGGACTCAGGAGAGGGGACAGCAGGAGGGCGATGGCTGGGGAGTGAGGACGGGTCCCTCACTTGGTGTGAGGTGCGCTCTGTCTCCGAATGACCTCGCTCAATTGGACTGTGTGGAGACTAGCTCTCCTTACCATGCGGCTCACCCTGTCCACTTTGCAGGCAGCCAAGACATGCCAGAGGCTCAAGGGCAAGGCAGAAAAGACCAGCACAGGAAGGTGCAAAGCGGTCACAGAGACACGCAGGCTGCAACTCCAAGGCCCGGACCAGGCCCGCTCCACCTTTCCCTGCAGAGGGGTCTCCTGCACAGTAGCCTCTTCATGGTCCAGGTTCTTGCTCAGAGGCAGGACCCTCCTGTGGGCCCACCACAGCCTGTCTACCTGAGGACCAGGCTGGCTTTCCCTCTGGGCAGCAGCTGGGCTTGTCTATGAGCTGAGGGGAGAGTGTCCCAGGAGCAAAGCAAAAACCCTGGACTCACCCCACCGCCACGTCCTCCTCCACCAGCCCCCGCTCACTGCGATGTGGCCCTGCTCTCGCGGAGGCAGCGGGAACGGAGCTGCCCCACACAGGAGACGCAGTTCTCCCCAGCCGGCCACCTCCCTGCCGCCGTGATGCTCCCTCTCTCCCTGCATGGCTCCTCCACCTGCCAACCTTCGAGGGCTCCGAGCCCTGCTCCTGGCTCCTGGGCCAGTGTCCCACCCACTGTGACGGAAAAGCCTGGCTGTCACTATCCCGCTGTCCCTCTTTCTCTCACACTTGCCCAGCTGCGGGCCCAGCCTTCTGTCACACTGCGAAATCTCCATCCACACGACCCTGTCTGCCTCGGACTCGACTCTCTCCAACAACCTCCTCAGCACACTTGTCCCCTACTGTCGTCCAGGACATGGCCAGAAAGTCATCGACTTAAAAGGTAAGCCTGACTGTGTCCTGCCCTAATGTTCTTCCATGTCTCCCCGCAGCCACACCACATGTGCCAAATGGAGTGACCATACACCTACGGGTTGATGGATCATTTAAAAGCCCAGTAGGAATATGGCTGATCATCCTGGAGACCAAATGCCCTTACTGAGAGTTAAGAGACCTTTTCATTCTAACGTACACACGCCACATGATGGGACAGAAAGCAGGGAAGATTTTCATGTACTAGTGAAAGGTCATGACAGGTTGCACACACCCAATCCCTCCTCCTCTGCAGACACACATACATGTACACACACCTGCAACATGGCTCTTCCCTGCTGCCTGGCAGGTGACCCTGCAGGCAGTTGACAAGGCATAAGCCTTTAGGACCCAGGTGACCCTCTGCATGGCACACAGGCCCTCTAACCTCGCCACTGCCTGTCTTCCTGGGACCTGGGCCTCTGGCCCCAGGAGTTTCTCCCTGCCTGCCTTGCTCAGGCTCCTGGACCTGGGATGCCAGGTCTCTCCTCTGCCTCTTCATTTGACCAAAGGAAGGTGGCTCATGCCGCTCCTGGTGGCCAAAGGAAGGAAGGAGGACCAAGTCCATCCAGCATCCAGAGCCTGAAGAGGGCTGAGTCCACATTCTACATCATCTCTATGTCTGCCCCAGCTCCCCGTCCCGAGGGCTGCACACGCACCTCTCGGCCAGCGTCTGCTGCTCGTTGATGCCCACGTTGAAGAGGACGGGCTGCACCCGAAGCAGCATGCCGCTCTGGATCTCCCGGGGCAGGGTGTCAAACAGGGGGCCCGGCAGAGGGATCCGCACGTTAAACCCGTCCCTAGGAAATGGGAGAGGAGGGGTGAGGCTTGTGACGGGGGAGAAGGGAGAGCAGGCATGGGAGACGAGGAAGACCAAGCTCTCTGCAACACGGAGTATGGGCTGGCCATCTGGCTCAGTGACTCCCAAACTGCTGGTGTGAACCTTTAGAGGATGAAATTAACGTAGAGGGCTATAGTAAGCATTTTAAAAAAATCTATGTCTCTATTGATTTTAGAAAGAGGAGCAGGGAGAGGGAGAGAGAGAGAAACATCGATGTGAGAAGGAAACATTGATCGGTTGCCTCCCACACACGCCCCTATTGGGGATCTACCCTGCAACCTGAGTAAGTGCCCTGATTGGGAATCTAACCAACAACCCTTTGGTGCACAGAATGATGCTCAACCCACTGAGCTACACCAGTTGAGGCTGTGATAAGCACTTTTAACTGAATGAAACAATAAAACGAAAGTTAAGATTACATGGCAGGGACACAGGCCAAGATGGCAATGTAGGTAAATGCAGAACTTGCATCCTCTCACAACCACATCAGAATTACACCTAAACTAAAGAACAACCATCATTCAGAAGCACCTGAAATCTAGCTGAATGGAAGTCCTACAACTAGGAATTCAAGAAGCTACATGGAGACTGGTCCAAGGGGCAGAGATGTGGACCAGGCTGGTCCCACACCCACATGTGGCATATAAAAATCAAGAGGAATATCTCAGTTGTGGACATCCCCCCTGCAGAGTGAGGCACCATATCTGAGTCTCCACCAACCTGGTTAAGGCTACTTGCCCTGCCCTGGTGATTCCCTGAGACCCCACCCGCACCCTACTTGCAGGCCCACACAAGCTGCTTCCAATGGGTTTTCCATAAAACTGACCTATCTTGCCTCATGCTTCGGACTTTCCTAAAATCTCTCAAACAAGCAGCATCTGGCCTCTATGTACCCTGTACCTCTTGCTAAGTGGCCCCAGGCCCAGCACTAGTGGTAGCCAGCCTTGATTCATAGTTTGGCTTCTTCTGGGCATCTCCAAGCCCAGCACAAGTAGCAGCCATTTGCAGATCATTCTGTAGCTTATACCAGATGATAAAAGGCAGAGCCCACCTTCCAAGAGGCCCGAGACAATGCACCCAGTGGTCAGCTTCAGACCATGCCAATTACAATGTGGGCACCTCCATAAGCAACACACTCAAGGGGCAGACTTGGAGAGCACCAAAACCCCACTGAAGCAAGTCCTGCTCCATAGGAATGTCTCCTGCACAGCAGCTCTTCTACTATAGTCACAGTTGGTCCTCACAGCCAAATGGCCTTGGGGTCAATCCCTCCCAGTGATGCCAACAGCAATCAAAGCTCAACTACAGCAAGACTGTGCACACAGCCCACACAGGGACACACCTGGAATTCCTGGCTTGGATGACTGGAGAGGCTGTGCCACTGGGCCCTACAGGACACCTAATACACAAGGTCACTCTACTAAGTCCAGGAGACAGAGAAGCTTTACCTAATACATAGAAACAAGCATAGGGAAGCACTGGAAGCAGCTGGCCTTGGTTCACAGCTTGGCCTCCCCTGGGCACCTCTAAGCCCAGCACAAGTGATAGACATCTGCAGATGACTTTGTGGCCCTGGAAAGAACAGCAGCAGTTGACCTTGGCCTGCACTTCCCAGGAAGCCCAACAAGAGACAATGGACACAGTGGACAGCTTCAAACCACATTGAAGCACCACCACCTAACCACCTCCACAAACAATATACTCAAGGGGTGGACTGCGCGGGCAACGGAGCCCCGCTGAAGTAAGTCCTGCTCTGTGGGGGTGGGCCCTACACTGCTGATCCTCCACAGTGGACAGAGGTTGGTAGTTGGTGGTTGCAGCCAGTCCTTGAAGCTGATCAGGTGGGGGTAAATCCCTCCCATTGACTTACCAACAGCAATCAAGGCTCAACTACAAGAGAAAGCTGTACAGCCCACATGGGAGGGGCAGTGCACACCTCAAGTGCCCAGCTTGGGTGATCAGGGAGGCTGTGCCACTGGACCCTATAGGACACCTATTATATTAGGCCACTCTAGCAAGCCTAGGAGACGTAGTAGCTCTACCTAGTACACAGAAATGAACACAAGGAGGTTGCCAAAATGAGATAAACATGTCCCAAATGAAAGAACAGCACTCCAGAAAAAGAACTAAACAAAATGAACATAAGCAATCTATTAGCGTCAGAGTTCCAAAGACTGGTTATAAGGATGCTCAAGGAACTTACTGAGAACCTCAACAGCATATAAAAGGACCAGTCAGAAATGAAGGCTGCCCTACCCTAAAATGAAGAATAATTTATAGGGAATTAACAGTAGATGAAGTTGAGAATAAAATCAGTGATTTGGAATATAAGGAAGCAAAAAACATCCAAAGAGAAGAGTAAAAAGAATGCAAAAAAAATGAAGATAGTGTAAGGAGCCTCTGGAACAACTTCAAGCGTACCAATATTTATATCCTGGGGGTGCCACAAGGAGAAGAGAAAGGAACTGAAAATCTATCTGAAAAAATAATGACAGAAAAATTCCCTAACTTGGTGAAGAAACTAGACATACAAGTCCAGGAAGCTCAGAGAGCCCCAAATAAGATGAATACAAAGGGGCTCACACCAAGACACATCATAATTATAATGCAAAAGGTTAAAGACAGAGAAATTCTTAAAAGCAGCAAGAGAAAAGAAGTTAGTTACTATAAGAGAGCTCCCATAATACTGTCAGCTGATTTCTCAACAGAAACTTTGTAAGCCAGAAGGGATTGGCAATAAATATTCAAAGTGATGAAAAACAAGGACCTACAACCAAGATTACTCTACCCAGCAAAGCTATCTTTAAGAATCAATGGACAAATAAAGAACTTCCCAGACAAGAAAAAACTAAAGGAGTTCATCACCATCAAATCAGTATTATATGAAACTAGAGTACCGGTGCACAAAATTCATGCACAGGTTGGGGGCGTCCCTCAGCTCGGCCTGCACCCTTTTGCAATCCAGGATCCCTTGGGGAATGCCCAACTACTGGTTTAGGCCCAATCCTAAACCGGCAGTTGGACATCCCTCTTTCAATCCAAGACCGCTGGCTCCTAACTGCTCACCTGCCTGCCTGCCTGCCTGATCGCCCCTAACCACTTGCCTGCCTGCCTGATCACCCTAACCACTTGCCTGCCTGCCTGATCATCCCTAACCCCTCTACCTGCCTGCCTGATCACCCCTAACCACTTTGCCTGCCTGCCTGATCGCCCCTAACCACTCGCCTGCCTGCCTGATCACCCCTAACCACTTTGCCTGCCTGCCTAATCGCCCCTAACCACTTGCCTGCCTTCCTGATTGCCCCTAAGCACTTGCCTGCCTGCCTGACTGCCCCCAACTGCTCGCTTGCCTCTGCCTCAGCCCCCGCCACTGAGGCTTCATGCAGAAGGACATCCAGAATGACATCCGGAAGGTTGTTTGTCTGTCTGGTCTAATTAGCATATTACACTTTTATTATTATAGATGTTAATGGGTTTTTTTTAAGAAGAAGAAAAAAGATAAAAAAATAAAAAAAGGCAATAAGTAATTACCTATCAACAGCTGAGTGTAAAAGAAAACCCCACAAAATTAGTTGTTTCCGTAGTGTAGTGGTTATCACGTTCGCCTCACAAAATAAATGAACAAGCATAAGAGAAGCAGACTCGGATAGAGAACATTTTGACAGTTGCCAGGTGGGAGGGGGGTGGGAGGGATGTGAAAAAAGTGATGGGATTAAGAAGTACAAATTAGTAGTTATAGAATAGTCATGGAGCTGTAAAATACAGCATAGGGAATGTAATCAGTAATAGTCTAATAACTATGTATGGTGTCAGATGGGTGCGAGATTTATTGGGATGCTCATTTAGTAAGTTATATAATGTCTAATCACTGGGTGGACATCTGAAACTAATATAACAATGTATGTCACGTGTAATTGAAAAAAATTTTTAAGTGATTTAAAAAAAAAGAGCACATGGAAAGTAATAAACTTAAGACACTACTAGTTCTAAGAATTTAAAAAATACTTCTACCGATTTCCTGTGATGACAGGCAGCATGTCAGTTGATGCGTTGGAAGTGGCCTGCGTAACTTTGAAGGTCACGTTCCTCAAGTCCATGATTCCAAGGCTCATGTCCTCCAGCATGGCCAGCTCCTCACCTGGACGCAAAAGAGGGAAGGAGGGCGTCAGATGGAGGGGACCTGCCACTCTCCCCATGGACTCACCCGGTCACAGGGTGGGGTGCAAATGGAAGGTGACACAATCAGGTGTGGTTGTGACGAGTGGGAGTGAGCGTGTGGGCAGGGCCTTTCCAAGCCTCTTCAGTGGGCAATTTGCTTCTTCTCCCCAAGTAGATACTGGTATGAAACCAACAAATACTTTTAAATTATTCATTTTTATCTTCTCCAAAGAAATAAGTAAAAATGGAGGTAAGGAGAAAAGAGCCTTTTTAGAGGGCAATTGGGAAATATCTATGGAATTTAAAAATATTCCTACTCTTTAAAAAAATACTTTTATTGATTTTTAAAGAAAGAGGAAGGGAGAGGAAGAGAGAGAGAAACATCAATGTGAGAGCGAAACATCTACTGCTTCCTGCACACCCTCTAGCAGGTCTCAAGCCCGCAACCCGGGCATTTGGTACATAGGACAATAACCAACGACCTGAGCCACACCAGCCAGTTCCTTTGACACAGACACTTTCCTTCTAATGATTCAGGGGCTGCAGAAATGGGCCCACAAGTGCACAACCTTATGTGCAAAGATACATACCAGCACTGTTTTCACAGGAGGGGTTCAGAAATGGCCCAAACATCCTACAGGAAGTTGGTGCTTAAATAACCATCATCCCTCCTCAACTAGGAAGATCTCCCAGGTGTGTAACAACCACCATAAAGCTGGGGTCGCGGTCACTATGCAGGACTCTCATCTGGCTCTTTGCTACAGAGTCTGGTCATGCTGGATTTATCTGAATCAGCCTGTGTTACATGTGTAATCAGAAAAATATGCAGCAAGAAAGCATGGGATCACCTGGGTTCACACCCCCATGAACCCCTGGGTCCCAGAGGCACAGAGGGCAGGAGCCCCGGGTCTCACCGTAGGTGCTCAGCAGGCTCTCAAACTGGGCGAGCAGCCCGATGGTGTAGAGCTGCCGCAGGAAGCCGTCGTCGTGCAGGCAGTTCCTCAGCTTGATGATGAAGCCGCAGATGAGAGCAGTCAGCTGCGGGGACAGACACTTCCTCACCCAACGGCAGGCACCCTGGGCCCGAGCTCCTCTGCTTCCTCGCTCTAACCAAGCTTCAGCAACACCTTCTGCCTGGGGGTCGGGGGCCTGGGCCCCAGGGAGGGCGTGCCACGCTCCAGGCTCACTACTCTGATGCTCCCAAAGGTACGTTTGGTGTTGTCTCAGCCTCTGACCTGACCTCCCAGCAGTTACTCCTGGGCTAGTACCTCCTGGAAGCCAAGAATTAATTCCCTACAGTGAAAGGGTCTATATACTCCCAGACCCAGGCCAGCTCTGGCTGGAACTGAGGTGACGGCCGCTCTGCGCGTCTCCTCCGAGGAGACTTTCCTTGGGAGAAAGAGGCCTCCCGGGATGGGTGAGGACAGGCAGAGAGCTAGCCAGCTCGGCACGGCTGTTCCCTTGGCTAAACTGATGACTGACATCGACGACACCTGTGACATTCATTTAGCTCTTCCCTTCTATGAGGACAACAGGAACCGCTGGACAGAGTGGTGCGCAGGCTGCAGAGTTGAGCGTCTGCTGTTTTGTAAACAGGAAGACAGTTTGCCCTGACAGCTAACAGCTGGCTCCCTTGCTGAAATCCTTTGTGGGGGAAAAGGCGGTAAAGAGGCTGAGCCTTTGGCAATGCCACCACACCCTGGGGGAAGGAGGAGCAGGTGTGTGCCTGCCCTCAGGGCCCCTCTTCAGGGAGAAACTAGTCTGGCATCAGACCCTCTCCTCAGTGCAGACAGCTGGATGGGCTCCTCTGTGTCTCCATGTCACATAAATGCAAAAGCAACAGGCAGGACACTTGGCCCCCTGTGGTTCCCAAGGCAGAGAGGAAAGGCTCCTGTGCCTGTGTCCTGAGGGGAGGCGCGGGCTTACGGTTTGGCAGAAGACGGTGTCGCGGCGGTGCTGCAGGCTCAGGTAGGCAGCGATGGTGGGCGCGCTGTCCTGCATGAGCAGGAAGACCATGGCCTTCTTGGCTTTGTCGCTCATCATGGCCACACAGTCTGTGAGTGTGGTCAGCAGCGGGTAAAGGGCCTCACTCCATTCACCTGTCCCGGGGAGACAGCGTGTGAGAAGGGAGATCGAAGAAGGAAGCTCTGGAAGTCTAACAGGGTGCCTGTGCCTAACCCACACTGCACTCCCACCCCTTCTGCACCTAACTCCGCCGGGCCCACGCTCTGCCCGAATGGCGCCAAGTTCTGCCTGGATCAATCAGGTCACTAACCTCCCAGCCTAAAGCTTTCCCGTGAGCTCAAATACCAGCCCTCCTCTGGGACCCAGACACATGCCTGGTCCCCCAAACCTGCAGGGGCTCGACATATAAACACTCAAGACTATACTTTTTGAGGGAAATAGCAAGAGAAGGCCCCGCAAGTCATGACTAAGGAAGAAAATTATTCTGTCTGTAGAGGCCAAGCCCCCGGTCCTCCACCCCAGGGCGCCCAGGACAGTGACCTGTTACCTTGCTTCTTGGCTCAGGCGCTAAGCACAAGGACACCCCTCCTGGTCCAGCCTCTGGCAGCTGTGCTAGCTGCTCCCTCCCCACGTCCGAGGAAGGATGGTTCTGCTCAGCTTCCGTGTTCTCAGCTCAGACATCCCTTCCTTCTGCACTTGCTCTTCCCCACCCCGGCCTTCCTGCCTGGTCCCATCTATTTCTAGTATAGAGGTTTTTAGGACTAGAAGGAAGCTTTGACCCTGAACCAAAACAACTTTTTAAAAATAGAACCTCAGGGGAGAAAACAGAGTGAAAGGAATTTGGGGCTTTGGCTCTTTCTCCTTCCTAGAGGGCATTTAAAAGGGCGAGGACGCCCTCCTCATCAGTTCCGTTTTTAACAGGTCACCAAACCCAGAAACAGGCACTGGATACCAGCACTGGGTGCGCCCACCACACACACGCAGCTGAGGCAGGGGGACAAAGCTGGGCAGCAGCCTCGGCCGGGGTGTCAGCCGCAGAATGCCCTCAGGTGCCCCCGCCCTCCAGGAAGGCCCGGCGTGAGCAGTGCATCTGCCAGGGGTGAGCTCCCTCTTAGATAAACACAGCAAGAAGGCCTGGCCCTGGCTCTGCTCTCTCAGACTCTGCGTTCAGCACTTGGTTGAAAAAGAAATGAGAGAAGTGCCTAAAACCTGCAGGAAGACCCCCACACTCAGTGCTTGACGAGCATGGGTTTTTGAAGATGTAGCTATTCAAAATTTGGCCATGACCTCACTGTATAAGTAGGCCCACTGTATGTGGACAAGGGTTTACACTGTAATGGAAAAAGCCGGCTTAAATTTAGAAAGTCAAAGCAGAACGGTCTTAGCCAATAAGTTATGGTGACAAAGAACACTGGACCGAGTGGAAAACGAGCAGGGGTTCCTCGACCGCTCAGCCGGTGGGTCCTCCCTGGTAAAATGGGAGCCTGGTACTAAATCACACCCTTCCTCTAAAATTCTCTTCCTCTAAAATTCTCAGAGACCACGTTTTTGTTTCTTTGAAGTCTGTTGAATGCATGTCAGTTATATTCCGCAACGATTAAAAAAATCTGATGGCAACGAAGTTTTAGTGCCCAAATAGTTTGGGAAAAAGTGGTGTCATGACGACTATTCAGGAAAAAGTAAGTCCTCTTAGAGCAAATGTTGCCAATTTTACTTTCTTTTCACTTAATATGCATATAGATATGCAATTAATATGCAAATTATGATCATTTTAACCTGAAAAATGCTCAAAATATATCAGTGGTCCTATCTGAAAAGCAAGCCCACTCCATACAGCAGTTTTTTACTTTGCCTACTTCTCATTCAAAAAAAATCCAAAGAATGACTAAGCTTTGCTACCTTATTAAAATCCACTGACAAAATTGGAGTATACAAGCATGGTTAGCAGGCACGCGGAGTGTGTGCAGGAGAGGCTGCGGCTCAGGCCTGAGCCCCCGCTGCCTGTGCACGGCCTGCTGAACGCTTCACCCACAACCATCTCCTCACCTACCCACAGCTGGGGAGGAAAAGGGCTCAGCGGGCTGAGGGAGACACAGGAGCACCTGCCACCTGCACACGCATCTGACTCAACTCCTCATGGTTTCTATGACGTCAAGAGCTTCAGAGTAGGGGTTGGGTGTTATGTATTTTGGGGTCAATATAAGAAGCTAAAATGTAAAACTTTCAGACAAAATGAACGTCAGGGACAGTAATGACCTTCAATTAGGTCAAGGCATCTAGACATGAGGGCTGGAGAGGGGCTGTCTGGTCACAAAAGAAAACAGCAGCGACCAACAGATGCCCTAGTGGTGCAGCCGAGTCACTTTTGGGGGCAGCTCTTTACCTAGTTGCTAACCTGTAACGTGCTGACTGGTGACCAATCCATGGGCCATGCCTTTGCACCCCCGCTCCCCATTAACAGGGGAAGGAGGGAGGGAGGGAGACTGAGAGGTGAAGTGTGCCTGTGTGAGTGAATCCAAACTCCTGTAAGGTTGTGCAGGAAAAGCCAAAGGGATTCCTGGCTTAGTCCATTGGACATCAATTTTGGACAAGCCCCCAGCACTCGGGAAAGGACACAGCTGACTGAGCCGGGAGAGCTCTACCAGCCGGGTGTGGTGTGTGCCCGCCCGGGGCCCCAGCAGCCTTCCCATCAGTAAACTGCAGGACACTGCGCTGAGGACAGCCCTGAGCTCCTAGGGGGCAGGCTTGTGATGCCGCCCCTTTTCTGGTCCTGACTGTGGGGTGTGGTCCCGAACTTCTCCAACTCAGGCTCCAAGGAAGCAGCTCGGCATGAAGGCACAGACCAGCCCTGGAGGTAAGCTGAGGACGGGAAGCCCAGAGACAGCGGAGGGAGGAGGAGAGGGCACGGGCCAGGAGCGGCAACGGGGGCAAGGCACCTGTGTGTCCACCAAGGCCTCAGGGCCCTGAGGGTCCAGGGCACTGGGGGGGGGGGGTGAGACCCCGCACTGACTTTTTTGGGAAAAAGAAACTATAAAAGGGGCTGAAAGCAAACCGGGGGTATGATAAGCCCAGTCAGATCAGCCCACTGACAAGTCAGGTGGGTGGGAGCTGGGGCTGCAGCCAGCAGTCGCCCAGTGGCTGAGCTGGAACCACAGTGCCAGGTGAGCTGACAGGAAGTGGGTAAGTCCCACGATCGCTGGTTTGCTACCCTCTGGATACAGAGCAGGTGTCCTGCTAGCTCATGTTTACATGCAGGTAGGTGTGCAACCATCCAACGATCATCAGCTGTTTGGAGTTTGGAAGCTGACATATTATTCGGGGTCTCATGCTCACTCAGGGAACAGGCCAATCCAGGAAGCACAGTAAGAGTTGGAGCAGGGTCGGCACTTTCCCGTCAAGGCCTGGACAGGAAATACTTTAGGCTCTGAATACCACAGGATCTCCACCGCCATGACTGACCCTGGCCCTGCCCCGCAAAAGCAGCCAGAGGCCACAGGAGCACCTGGGCACAACTGGATCCCAGGGAAACAGTACTGACAAGAGCAGGTGCCTGGCAGGACTCTGCTCAGGGCTGCGGTTTGCCGACCCCTGAACTAGAGCTGTCAACGTTGATTTCTACGTGCAAAGTCAGAAGCCCCATGTCCAGCGCTCACTCCAACGGGAGCCACAGCAACCAGTGCCTGGCGCCTCGAGCTGCATCCAGACCCAGAAAAGAGTCTGTGTGACCACAAAGGTCACAGCCTTTGGGACTCCCTGTCACCCAACACACCCCCTCCAGTGATGCTCCGAAGTCCCGGTGAAATCACAGGTCTCCTTTACAAACGTGCACCTCTCTCCAGGCAGGTGACCCGCTGCCGGAAGCCCAATGCACTCACGGACATTAATCCTCCGAGACGGGTTTAGGGGGGAAACGTGGAAAAATGCACATGATGGCTGCTGCAGGCCACCGCCCCCAGCCCGACGGGTCCCTCACCCAGCCTCAGAAAAGCTGCTGCGTGCCTCACAATGAAAAACTCCTAGACAGCAATGCTGCAACTCTGGGAGCATGGTGCTCTGATAACAGACTGCACATGCTAGCTGAGTCTCGGAGAGCCCTCTGCGACCCTGGGGCGGAAACCACGTACCTGGGCTGGATTCTTCAGGAGGGGGGCTGCAATCTGCACAGAAACGGAGGGCAACATGGATGATTAAGAGCAGCACACAGTTCAAGCACCAAACTCAACGCTTGCAGCAACTGCTTCCACAGCCTGCAGTAAGGTGGCTATCCTGGACAGCGAAGAGGGGGCCCGGCCTGCCTCTTCCCCAACAAGTCGCACGGACGTGCTCCGGCTACTCCAAGGCAGCCAAGCCCCTTGGTGGTAAACACAGCCCGATTCACAGGCATAAACATTCATGTTGCTAATACGTCAACATAGAATGCTTTTCGGGGTGAGCACACTTACATGTTACAATGTGATGGAGAGCCCACATCTGTCACATTGCATGTGATTGAGCCACTGTTGGCTCATGACATCTGGAAGCAAACTTGAAATGAGAGAGACTGACCAGCCAGCCACCGGAGGTCCCACCACAGAGCTACTGCCCTGCTGATGGGCGGCGCTGGGCTGCAGACTGACTGCTGAGGCCCAAAGGTAGGACCCAGGGAGGAAGCCAGGACGCCAGGACCCTCTATGCCACTCTTTAACATGCAAGCCAAATATAAAACTTTATGATTAGGGGCAAGTCTAGAATTAGACTGGCCCTCCAGGTCCCTCAAAAATAACAATTGTGATTCAGTTTCACCCACATTGGGTCACACTGGGAAGTACACATTTCAATTTCACATTTCCCTCAAAAAACCTAAGTTTCCTGTTAACTGGGTGTGTCACCTAAAAGAAAACTAGAGATCATTTGGAATAAAAGTTTATTTTATTTTGCTGCCTAAACTGTTTAGGTCAAAGAATGCCTCCAGGATATGGAAATAGATCATTTCAGATCCCCAAGAATGGCTGGGACCAGTTACAGGGAGACTCAGAACCTGTGAAACTGTCCAAAAGTCGTGGCGTGGGATCCTACCCTTCTTGTCACCTCTGCTGATGATTTCTCTCTCCAGGCAAAGGGGACAGAAACAGAGCAAAATCACAGCCCTCAGAAAGCTCAGACTCCAGCCTCGTTGTCAGAGCCCATCTACCTACAGAGAGAATGACCCTGCCCAGTGTGGGGATGAGCACAGCGGCTCTTCCACATCTGTCTGACTAATGAGAATGACGAGACCTTGAGAAAAATACAGCTCTCTGCCTTCCCAAGACTGGGGTCTGAATGAGGAGGCCTGGGAGCCTGTTTGTGACCTTCTGGGGCGATCGCAGACAGCTGGGTCGGGACCACTCCTGAGAAGGCGTCTTCAATCAGAGGGGAGAGGGAGTGGGCCCCTGGGGTACTCTTGGACCAGCTGCTTGTCATAGGTCACGGAGTCCCCTGAGATTTCATGACCACTTCAGACTTTCTCTCATTTTAACACATAATCTCGGGCACACAAGCCTGGTGCGACCCACAGACCTCAGCTTATGGACAACCTGGTCCTGGTTTGAAGGACTTTTGGGGGATGAGGAAAGCAAGAGAGTGTGTGTGTAGAAGGCAATGGAAGTCACAAATCCTGGCGCGGGTTCGGGGGGGGGGGTGGGGAGAGAGACTTATGGAGCCGGCAGTGGGTCCCCCCTCCCCGCCGCCTGCCAGGCAAGGCTCTGCTCAGCTCTGCAGGAGAGTGAGCTAAGAGGCAGGCAGCTCCTTGGCAAAAGATGGAAAAGGAGGACCCAGGGTGGGCAGAGAATTGGAACAAAAAGTAACGATGCCTTTCACAGAGGCAGGGAGTTTATAGGGAGTCAATATGCAGGTGTGAACACAACCTGCTCATTAGGCCGCACACCTGCCCCAGGAACGCCCAATGGTCTCAGAAGTCATGCCAGGGCCCAGCTTTGGCCCTGGAGGACAAGAGGGGAGTAAAACACGGGCCCCACAGTCTGTTTCTTTCTGATCCCCCTGCTCCTGCCGAGGTCCGAACAGCGTCCTGGCGATGCGCTGGGTTTCCGGGCTAAGGATCACGGCAGTCGCCTCAGTGGCATATGGTTCACAGTCTGTGAGGACTGGCAGCAGCAGCCTCCCTCAGTGTGTGCTGCACATCCCCCTCATCACCGCTCATTCGTGTGGCACATGTGATTACAAGTCAAACCTAAACAAATGCTCATTTAAATCACTTTAAAATTGCACTTAAGCCCTAACCGGTTTGGCTCAGTGGATAGAGCGTCGGCCTGCGGACTGAAAGGTCCCAGGTTCGATTCCGGTCAAGGGCATGTACCTTGGTTGCAGGAACATCCCCAGTAGGAGGTGTGCAGGAGGCAGCTGGTCGATGTTTCTCTCTCATCGATGTTTCTGACTCTCTATCCCTCTCCCTTCCTCTCTGTAAAAAATCAATAAAATATATTTTTTAAAATTGCACTTAAATTTGTCTACATTTGAACAAAACAGGATGTATCTAGAAAAAAATTACATTTCAGTTATGGATGTAATGGTCAATCTGATTAAATAAACTATCTCCTGAATTTTAAAAATTCAAGAAATTACTTTTTATATCTGCAGAAAAAACTTAAAGCACAAGCAAGACAATATTAAAGAGAAATGAGCAATGAGTTTTCAGACATTTTTTAAAGAAACGCAACTTACATTAAAAATGAGAACACAGAGACAGAAAAGCTCCATGAACTAGCTGTAAGCCTCACAAATGGAAGTGTGGAGGACATGAGTGCTGCTGAGACAGGCCCCAGTGAAACAGACTGCAGGCAGACGGAGACGGGAAAGGCACATCCCAGTGAGGGCTTGTCGAGAGCCTCTGAAGGAGGAAGCATGACTCTGCCTCGAATGAGAGTTGCCCAATTGAGAATTCAAAGTCCTGGCTGTAGGAAGCCTAACCCTGGCACAGCTGGGCCTCACTTCCTGTGGCTCAAATACGCCCACAGGAGAGCCACGAGGAAACGGAAGCTCGGTCTGCAGCCTGGTCTTGGCTGCCCGGCCCAAGCCTTTTCCTGTGAGAACTGGAGGCTCCGAGCTGCAGAGACAAGAAGCCAATCGATCACGCCCTAAGGCTCTGAGCAGGGCTGAGCGTCTGCCTGCCCCGTTCCGCAGACAGAAGACTCTTCCTGCAGTGTGCTGCTCCGTGCCAAGGTCCTTCCACCCCCCAGAGCCCCACCCTGGTGGTAACAACAGGAACCGAACTCAGCCCCAGAGGCACAGGTGCCACCACCAGACCGAGTTACCGCACCCCCAAGGCACCATGCCTCTGCTGGGTGAGTGCGCCCACTAATGACAACTGGCCTTCCGACAAGTCCGCTGGGCCCACTAACAGCTCTCCTCCAGCGTGTCCCTGCACCAGTCACCTGTCCTCGACTCTACCAGCTCCTGACCTAGCACAATACACAGCCTCATCAGAAATGCACGTGCATTTGGCCTCCTCCCGCTTCTCAGATTGGTTCACAAACCAGAGGAGCCCAGGAGCCCGACCCTTACTGCTGTGGCAGCCTGATCCAAGAGGCCCTTCAGAGCCCACCTTAGCCAGACCTGCAGATGCACACGCAGGCTCCGTGGGCATGAAGCCCACAGGCGCCTCTGCCCTCACTGCCCGCTGCTCCATGCACGGCGACACCCCTCTGCCGACAGCCCTCCCTGCAGTCTGCATGGGGGAAGAGGACACGGAGTCCAGACACAGACAGATGCAGCATGAGGTGGAGGTAGTGTGATGGGAAGCCTGATGCATACGCACGTGTGGTCAGGTGAGGATGGCATGCAGCAGCGGGCATGGAGGCGGGGCGTGGTGAGGAGGGGGCATCACAGAGGGGGTCCTCCGGTCTGATCCAGTAGGCGTGGCTGTTCCGGTTACCTTTCTTGCTGGCGCCGCTGCCCGAGCAGGGGAAGCCGTCCTCACAGCCCTCGCCGAGCAGGCGCTCCTTCTGCAGCAGCTTGTCCACCCTCTGGATGATGCACTCCAGGCTCTTGTCAACGTTCAGCCACACTTTCTCCTTCCAAAAGCAAAAGAGCTCATTTTGGTCAGCTCTCCAATGGGAAAGGCAGAACAGATCACAAACCAAACCATCCCCCCCTGATCCCCACCCCACACCATGCTCATCAAAACACAAGATTTAGAAATAGCAATAGGATTCGTAATTCCCCAAATAAAATTTAAGTTGTATTTTCTTTTCAAAGGATGGATCTATGTCCCAGGTTGCTAGTTTTAAAATTTGGGAGATGTTTGCTAGTAACTGTCATGGAGGCCAGATAGGGCTTCCCAGCCCCTTCCAGGGCTAACACAAGGGCCACAGGGCCCAGGGAGCCAGTGGCACCGCCCTCGCTCCCCTGCGACCTCCTGCATCACACACAACGGACCGAGGTCTCTTGGATGGAAGAGAATGGAAACAGCTGACCTCTTCAGAGGGTGGTGGGAGGAGGTGAGGGACGCCCAATCAGATCAGGGCTGAAGCAGCGCTTGCCCCGTAATTCAGTAACTCAAACTCTGCTTCTCAACAGTCTGGACACCTGACGAAACCAGTTCTATGCTACGTCCCTCTCTAAGGAGACACAGATCCGCTCTCAGGCACAACTCTGAGGACAGCGTGCTGTGGTGTCAGGGCGAGTGGGTGAGGCATGGCGAGGGCCGAGGGCTCCAGGGGAAAGCCGCCCCTTACAGCCGGGTCTGAGA
Organism: Myotis nattereri; assembly: GCF_964212035.1. Classification (NCBI taxonomy): domain Eukaryota; kingdom Metazoa; phylum Chordata; class Mammalia; order Chiroptera; family Vespertilionidae; genus Myotis; species Myotis nattereri. The sequence continues at coordinate 22,081,116 of NC_138085.1, forward strand.
GTGGGCAGCCCTCAGCAGCCCGCTCCTCCGAGGGTCACAGTGGTGAAATGCTGTCTCCCTCCCGACATGAGGTGGCCCCGCAGCTGTCTGGAAGGGGTCTCGGAGTTATCTGCAAAGGCCCTCCTGAGGGAGAGCAGCTGTGGGACGTTTCCAGTTTCACCCCAAGCTCAGCAGCACGACGAGGCAATGGGCAGCACTCACCCACTCCTCCTCGTGCCAATCCACCTGCAGAGAAGACCGGCTGTTCCTGCCCGTCCACCTGGCCATGAGGGTGTCCTGGTCATTCCTGAGCATCACCTGCTCCTCCTCGGTCGAGGTGGGGGAGGCCTTGGAAGCAATATAGTCGGGCCGCGCCGCATTCAGCCCATGGATGGAGTTGGCTAGCAGCTTGCAGTCGCAGACGGTGACCAGCTGCCGGGTCTGCAGGCGCACACACACCGGGGCCGCTGAGCTCCAAGCCAGGGGCTGCCAGACCTGTCCTCTGAGAGCTCGGACCTGCCTGAGTCTAGCACTGCCCCTCCGCCCCTCCACAGCCCGCAGGACGCCGAGCCTGGACTGCCTCGTGACCCACTTGCGGACCCTTAGCCAGAATTCCCACCAAGAAGACTGGAGAACATGGGAGAATGAGGGAGGATGAGGAACCTCTAACAGCCCGTGTGCCTGCCTCTGAGCTGACATCGCTCAAGGAAGGGCCTAAAGAGGGCCCCGCTCCCCAGCCTTCAAGGACGAAGGGCTGTCTGTCCCCTCTAATCCAGGCGCCAGCCTCACTCTGGCTTAGTCACGGAAGCCTATCTTCTGCAGCTACCTCCTGGAGCCCGGCCCCAGCTCTGGGGCTCCGTGTGCGCAGGCGCTCGGCAGCTCCCTTTCCTGTGACTGGTGGTGACCCGTGGGGAGGATGGAACGTGTTCTGCTCAGGAACAGTGCCTCCCCCCCCAGTGCTTGTGGCCAGGGCAGTGTGAGCAGAATCTCTGTGTGCGTGTGAGGGACAGAGAGATCAGTAATTTGAAAACGCATCACCCATCAAAAGGACCTGAGGTAGCACATCCCAGTGCAGATGTATCCTTATGTATTTTAAATCAGGGTCAAACTGCCATCAATGAAAGGCTGGTTTACTGGTTATATATAAGCCAATAAAATATACTGTTCTATGTTATGTCTGTATAATAACTCGCTTTCTCTTTTTTTAATTCCAAGTACAAGTGAACCGTGGGGAAAATGTGCTGAGTGGGTGGTTACTAAGAAAGCGTGGAACTGTCAGACCTTAACAGGGACTCCTCTGGCCCTGCTGGGAGCCGCCTGTGCAGGGAGCAGCGGCGGCCGTCACAGCCCTGGCCTGTCCTTGGCCTGTGACCACGGGCAAATCACCAAGCCCCTGCACCTTGTGGGAACTGGATCTGAAGCTCACCTTCCAGATCATCCCAATGTCACCCACTGGGTGAACAGCTTTGGGCACCCCTGCCACACCGAGGGCGCCCCCGCCCACACGCAGCAGGGCCGCCCCTCCTACCTTATCTGCCAAGATGGCGAGTGTCCTTTCGAGGCCAGTGGCAGACCTGTCCTTGGCCGCCCTCGAGAGCCGCTCTGCGTAGTAACTCACTTGGGTTTTCAGGGTGTTGATCTGGGCGATGATCTCCTTGGCTCTGGTGACGTCCTGTGGTATGTAGATGATGGACTGGCAGCTGGATGACGTACTAAGAAAGGTAAGAACAGACCGATGAGGCTGGCAACGCCCTCCCACCCAGCCCGCGACCCACACAAAATGAAGCACTGCCACGCAGGGACGTGCTCCTGGGCTGGGATATCAAGGAGAGCCTTCCTGTCTGAAGAATTAACATACATTAAGTCTCCTATTATATCTGTCTGTATCTGTATCTGTACCATGTGTATGGACCTTGTGCGCAAATATTAAACCCAGAAATTACCTCACTGTCGAATTCTCAGCAGGACTTAGGTGGAGACATGGGGTCTGCTGATGCCAAAGGGGTCCGCTTGTCATAGTGAAGGGTGACTTCCCAGGGTGCAAGACTTTGCCAAAAGGATCCTTGAGTTTTCATTTGGCCAATTGGGACTTCAAACCTGCTGTGCCCATACCCACAGCTCTCCTCCCTCCCGTGTTGCCCCCAGCAAATCCTCAGAGACCCGGCTGCCTCCCCTCCTCTCCAGGACTTCCCTACTTTGAAATGGGAAGGTGGAGAGCGTGCCAAGCCAGAGGCCGCCCTGGACACTTCAAACCTGGGAGCTTTGGAAACCTGCTTCTTCCTCCCACCCTGCCTCCTCGCCACCAAGCAGCGTGTGTATCTTGAGATCTGAGGTCAAAGCTACAGCCCGGCCATTACTGGACACAAATAAATACCAGCCTCGGAGAGCCAGCCAGCCTCCTGGCGGCGTGGGGCCTGCTGGCATGGAGGCCCGCTGGCATGGAGGCCCTTCCAGACAGAGATGGTAAATTGCATGTCTCTCAGCTAAGATCCCAAATCAACCCGATATTATAAACAGATTTTTCAGACCATGTGTGGAAGCCGAGGAAAGCAGGGAGGGGAAGGATGAGGCACCAATGCAGAGGTCTCTCCCACAGCCGGGAGTCATGGGCTCTGGCTGGAGTGGGTGTCCCCTGCTTCATTGAATGAGGGGCCCTGCTGGTTCCCTCAGAGCTGCCCACTGGGTTTGGGGGACGAGAGAGAAGGGGGAGAGCTACACCCTCCATCACCTTCTCTGGGGATGGGGGTGATCTGGGCAGGGCTGAGAACCTGCCCAATGGGCTCTTTCCAGGGCTGGCTATTCATTATCCAAGTCAACACAAAACTGCCCCGCCCCTTCCCTGGATGAAATATGGGTTGAGCATGCAAAAAGCAAAACCCAAAGCACCCCCGAAAGCACACCACAAGCCCACACACCACAACAAAGACCTGCCAGAAGCCATGCAGCAGCCTGCGCTGCAGCCTGCGTAGTCCAACGGGAACCTCCCACAGCTCCAGGTGCACACGGCGACCTTCCAACCTGCAATCCCTCTTCCAAATGAATAGCTGCCATTTTAGACAATTCAATCTTAAAATACAATCTCAAAATAGAGTTTAAGAACCTTTAACCCTCCCAGTCCCCGATGTTTAGAGCACACACGTAATGTGTGCTGTACGCAGATACCCATGTGTGTACCTAGATGTACACTTCCACACATATGTACCTCCCGTGCCCCAGAAAAGCATCCGCCCAATCACCCTGTCCTCACGGGCCACGTCCTCTAACAGTAAGCTGGGCCTTCCGCACAGGGAGTACATGAGTAGCTTCAAAGAGCTGCCCTTGGGGGTGACCATGAAGGTGTGAGCATGTGTGCCCATGTCTGGTCCTCACCGGGGAAAGCCGCGAGGCCTGAGCCTGGGAGGGCTCCTCAGGACTTCCCGTGCCGGACGTCCGTCCGCAGAGCCCAGCATCTCAGACAGGGCCCAGCCCAGCCCCAGCCTCAGCCTCAGCCTCACCGGCTCCAAGGGGGGCGATCCCAAAGGCTGGCGGTGCCTCTGGGGCTGCCAACTGAAGAAGTGCCACTACAAAGCCCCGTTCTGGGCATGCCCGGGGCCTGGAGCAGCAGGGGAACCCCAGGCAGCAGACATGATGGTTTCTGGCTGCCATCTAACTCTCTGGTGGAAAAGGTCACTTGGTTATTGTAATTCTTGGTAAAACTAATACTAATAACACTGTTTTAAAATTATGCCTAAACTATTAAGTATCATGAAAACGTAAGCTGGCTTCATTCCCCAAAAGGTGATGGTGAGGGGAGGTGGAGACTGACAAGCCCCGAGGTTCTTGTAATAGAGCCGGAGAGATCTCAGTCCCCCTCGGTGTGGACGGACTCCCCGCCTGGGGAGAAGCAGACCAGGTCTGCCCTCGGGGGAGCACAGCAACAAAGGCCCGGATTTTAAAGACAAAGCAGAGGCTGGGCTGGCTATTCATCATCCAAGAACATTGCAGTTGGAAGGGAAGGTGTGGGGGCCACAGCGCAGGAGGCTGAAGCGCCTCTCGGGGAGGGGACAGCGGACAGCACAGGCTTCTCTGCAGGAGAGCAAGACCCAGAGAGACTCTCTGCACAGACAGAAAACTCACCAACACTCCTCAAAACTGCTAAAGAAAAGAACCAAAGTGACATATTAGCATGTGTTAGCAAATACCAAATGCAAACCAAAAATTTAAAAGCCCAGTTTTGTCAAAACACTTGAATTTGATAGTTGAAGGACAACTAACGCATGAGCCGGGTGCTCATTCCTGACAGCCTCGCGGGTGCTCATGCCCCGGGCACATCCCTGGTGGGCACGGTGCGGCTGCACTTGAAGGAAGTTTCAACGAGGAAAACCGCTCCCACCAGTGCCTATGACTTTAGTAGGACGTTACATAAAAAGTCATATTATATATTTGAAAAATACCACAAAGGCATATAGGGGCTGAGACGTTCTGAAGTTAACACGCAGCGTCATCGGGCATGAGCACGCCGGCCTTCCTGGGACGAGGACAGCCGGGGGCACCCCTCTTGACTGGCTTTTCCCTCCAAGGCCCCGTGCCACCCTCAATCGCACGCTCATACTCCACACACCCCGTGCAGCAGTGTGACACACACAGATCTCTGCTGGCTGTGCAGTTGTGGGACAGGAGCCCTGGGCTGTCACAATGTCCAGAGAAACACCGGGGGCAGTGGGCCCACAGCGGGCCTGGCCACCTGGCTTGTCTGAGCAGGAAGGGCCCTTGGTGGGGATGCATCGAGGTGGAACAGGCTGTCTGCAGCCTCCCCCTCCCAAGGCTGGAGCTCCCCTTCCACACCAGGCCCTCCCTGCTCCCCCTCCTCCCGCCTCCAGGAGTTCCGTGGCTCAGGGCAGCCTGCGCACCCATCTGCATGGACACTCCTCACCTGTCCCCTCCAGCCTTAGCGCCATGGCCAGCGACACTCCTAGCGGCATCCCTGCCCCAACACTGCCCCTGACCTTTCACCCATCCCTGGTCCAGTCCAAGGTCCGTTTCTCCAGCCACGTCCTGACTCCCGGCCACGGCAGCACAGAGCCCGGCCAGGGCCTCCTGGCTCCGGCGCCTGCTAACGCTCCACCTGACCACCTGAGGGGACTCCCTGGCCATTCATTCCCTGGGCCTTCTATTCACCTTCCCTCAGCCCGTTCCATTCCCAGTGACGAGTGTGGCCTTCCAACTCCACATTCTGCAGGGGCTGTTCCACCAAACCTCAGCTTGCGCCTTCCCACCTCAAAACTCTGCCTGCAGCCTCTGCTCTCCACGTCCCTGGCTCACTGCCTGGCCCTGCCTCTTTTCATCTTCTCCAGAACCTGCTCGGTCCATGTTCTCCTCCACCTGCCTCACTCACTTCCATCTTTCCTTTCAGCCTCAAAACGTTCACATCATGATCGTCCTCCCCAAGCCCGAGCCTTTCATTCTCTATTTCAGGTCCCAGGATCTCAGAGTAACCTCGACACACCACCTCCACTTCCTACACGCCCATCCCTTCACCGATTTAAATCTTGACATTCTGGAAGATCACCTCCCCCGTGCCCAACGCACTAGCTCGGATTCGCAGGTCTCTCCCTGCCACCCCTGCTGCAGGCTCCACAGCACCCCGTGTGCTTGCTCCCACGCATGCCCTGCTCACGCCAGGCCCAGAGCTCCTCAGGCCAGGCCACATCTGTCGGCCCCACACTGAGGCCAGCTCTCCTCTCGCTCCTCTCCCCAGAGCATCCCCGTGCCTCCAGCTGCACCTCACTGCGCTCTGCACCAGCCTTCCCACCTGCTGCCTGGGAGCTTCCTGCTCAGCACGGCAGATCCGTGCAGCCCCTCAAGCCTTTTTGAAACTGGGAATGTTTCTCCACAGCATCCCTTAGGAAAGGAACAGCCTCTCCCAGGCTGCACACCTGGGGATGTTCACAGACTAGCCAGCGACTCTCACGGACAGCAGAGCCAGCAGTCCACTCAGGGCAGCTGCCAAAAGCACCGCCTTCAAGGTGATTTCCATGTGCAGGGACAGGACTACTGACCAGCTGGCCCCCCAGCCCCCGCCAGTGGCGCACAGAACAGCACAGGGGCAGTAGGCAGCCTCTCACGACGCAGCAGCGGCTGAAGGGCTGGTGCGTTTGTGCTCACGTTCTGATGTTTTAACCCAGGAAGCATCACACAGCCATATGAGGACCATGAACCCCCACAGGAACTTACTGTTTCTTGGTCTCTTCAAATTTGTGCAGCTTTTTGCGGAGGCCTCCTGACTTAAAACCTTGGCAGTGTGCGGCTGGCGCCCCAATGGTGACGATGTCATAGCTCTGATCTGAATGACAGAAAGCTCTCCTTCATTACCCTGGGCTTGGGCCTGCGGACGAGCCAGCTACAGGGATATGCACACAGGTCTGGGGCCTGACCCTCCCCCAGGGCCACGCAGGCTGCGGTTCCCTGAGCCCCACAGCCTGGGCTGTCCACGGGCCCCTAAACTCCCAGGGTGAAGCCACATGGGGCTGAAGGCAACACGCAGCCTGCATCCCTACTTGGGGAGGATGACGGATGGGCAGCTTTCTGCCACAGACATGCAAAGGAAGCTGGACGGAGGAGACACGAGAGGAAGGGGTTTGTGCTCTGAATGAAGACCTTACAAAGGTCCTGAGATGTGTCTCTCATCAAGCTGCCCAGCAGGACATGCAGGCAAGGCTGGTGCAGATGTGGGGCAGTGCAGGGCCGACGTGCACAGGGGAACAGAGTGACAGGGGTTCCACAAGAGAGGCCGCAGTTACCTGATCCTCCATCGTCCTGAACCCTCATTCTTTGTATATGCAAGTTTGTGGGAACAAATTCCAACTTTTTATCTGCTTTCAAACTGCTCGCTTTAAACGAGGGACCTAAGAAACGGAATATTCAAAAACAAAGGGCATCAACATGTATCCGCACTCACGAATGGCAGTAGAAAGGGGTACTGTGGGGACGCTGCTCAGAAAGCAGGTATGGGTGGTCGCAGCCCTGGCAATTCTGCGTTGCCTACAAGCGCATTTCACTTCCAGACGCTAAAGGAGGGCAGCCCGCTGGCCAGGAGACTGGCTCTGGGTGTAGGTGGGGAATGGAGGCAGGAGGCAGCCTCAGGAAGGATGGTGGATGCCTGCCCACCCATGACTCCACTCTTCACAGAGAGGCTGACACAGCAGGAGGCTCTCTGTGCTACAGGATGCCAGCAGCACTATAAAAAGCCAGGCCCACGCCAGGACTGCCTGCTCCAGCTCTAGAGGCTGCCATCATCCCAGACCTCCGGGACTGGTTCAACTAGAGCAGCACTTCTCAATCCTGAAAAGTGATGGCAAGATCTGCTCACCACCCGGGCTGTGGGGATGGACAGGTGCTGGGCAGCACCAGTTCTGGCCACTAGAACGCAAACTCAAACAGGCTCCCCTGTGCACACTGGGTGGTCAAGCAGGTGGACGATGTTGTGTGACAAAGATCTGCGATCTGATTTCCACAGTCAAAATCTGTAACTAATAAAGGAACTCCATGCCCAGAAAATAAAGGAATTACAAACTACACTGACAATCAGGGTAGAAGAGGTAAGCGGTGAAGAAAGGAAGATTTATTTTGCCAGGATACAAAATACAGGCAGGCACTGTCCGCTCTGCACGAGGCTGCTCACTGGGCATGTACGGCGGCCCTGGCACCAGCAGCGGGGAGCCTGCTGGAATCGCAGAATCTGCTATCAGTAAGACTGGGCATTTAGACACAGTGACATTGAGAGGCTCTGCTCCAGAAAACTCGGGCTGTGTGGTGTCAGACTCTCCCAGGTAACTGGCATCCAGCCTGGTAGGTCCCTACGTTCCTTCAAACAAATCCTGCCTTTTCTCTTAGAAATACACTGGGATCTATTCTTCAGATTCAGAGCAAACCAGGGTGCCAGCATCTTATTATCACTCCTGTGTTCACTTCTCCACAGCCAAGTTCATGGGCATGCTCACACGTTCTGGGTCAAAAGTACGGTAAGGGCTTATGATTTCTTTCAAGCCTGAAATTTCATTATGAAGAGCAGAAGGAGGGAAGAATCTAAAGATAGAGAATAAAGTAATGGAACGCCTCCCCCCCCCCCCCCCCAAAAAAAATCATTCCGTTTGGAATAAAAAGGAAGTTAAGAACAGTCTTCTAAACCTTCCCTGAGAGTGTTCTGAAAATCAAAGGGTATCTTTCAAGAAAAGGTGAGGTGTCTGTACTCCACCTCCCTTTGGAGCCTTAAAATAGCGAGTTCCACTCAATCTATATTTCAATGCAAATGCCACTGTTAAACTGGGAAATGGAGGAAAGTGCTTGTCGAAGGCACAGGGCCTCCATCCTTCGGGCATTTCACTGCTATTGGGCCATTGGTCTCTCCGAAATCTCATCGCACAGTGGTTGTTTTGGCACATGGCTCCTCGGAAGGAATTTTCAATGTAATTCACAGATTTGCCTTCTTAATTAGGACCTGAAAAATCTAAATTTTAGAGAATTCACACCTCCATGAGAATCTATTTTGAAAAATCCATTTGAGTGTCTGCCAGTGTGACTACCTGAGCGCTCCTGGGGTCGAGTCCCAGCGGGAACAAGAAAGTGTGCGAGTAGTGATGGAGAGACCTGCGCCCACCTTTGTACTGATGCAGGTCGGTCAGGTTCTCCTGGTACGTGAGGATGATGGTCTGGTACTGAGTGACAATCTGGCGCCGGAGGCTCTCCCAGCAGGGGGACAGCTCCCCCAGCTCCTCCAGTTCACACACTCTGCAAGGAAAACACAGGCGTGAGGCCCAGGGTCTGCACCACCAGAAAACCAAGTGCACACAGAAGCACGGAGATGCCAGGGAGGGCCCAGCACCGGAGTCTAAGCAGAGCAGCAGGGGCGTGACGGGCCCTCCAGGAGGAAGGGCTGCACGAGACGAGACGCAGATCCGACCACAGGGCAAGTGCACAGAGCAGCTTTTTACAGAAACGCAGCCAAATGTTTGAGGCAAACTAAGTGGAGGAGCAGAGGGGAGAGCAGCTCCGCCCTGGCCCGACACCCTGGCTCCTGACAGAAACCACATGGGCGAAGGCTCAAGCTGCAGCCACTGGGCCTGGGCAGAGCAGAATGACCTGTGACCCTCCCAAACACGAGGGGCTGGAGACCTGTAAGTAACGGCTATGATTTGTTGTCTCCAGAAAAATAACAAAACACAAGACGAATTAAAAACAAACAAACAAAAAAACAGGTAACCGTTTTAGGAACCTGGGGAGCAGGAAAGTATAAAAGACCTAAAATCCTCATTTTATAAGAAATCAGTACTGATTAAAAGTACTCTGTGCATACACTTAGAAATACAGCAGTTAACACTAACATCGAAACCTTGAGACTTAACGTTTTTAACAGCCTTCGGCAGTATTTAGCTTTTTATACTATGCACATTTTCCTTCGAAGGGGAAAAACCTAATTTATAGAAGTTTTTAGGAATCTACTAAGTTGTCTGATGTTAAAAAACATTGTACTACTTTATTATTATATTAGCAAAATCAATTTGCCCTGGCTGGTGTGGCTCAGTTGGTTGGAGCATCGAACTGTACACTAAAAGGTTGTGGGTTTGATTCCCGGTCAGGGTACATACCCAGATTGCAGGTTCGATCCTTGGTTGGGCATGTACAGGAGGCAACTGATCTGTTTCTCTCTCTCCCTTCTTCTCGCTGCCAAGTCAATTAACACATACCTTTGGGTAAGGATTAGGGAAGTTAATGTAAAAGAACACCCTGTGCAGGTCAGGCTGTGGGGCTTGCGGGAGAGCAGCACCCTCGCTCAGAGGCCCCCTGGCCCAGCCTCAGCTCGGCTCACACCCACCCTGTGCAGATCAGGCTGCGGGGCTTGCGGGAGAGCAGCACCCTCGCTCAGAGGCCCCCTGGCCCAGCCTCAGCTCGGCTCACACGCACCCTGTGCAGATCAGGCTGCGGGGCTTGCGGGAGAGCAGCACCCTCGCTCAGAGGCCCCCTGGCCCAGCCTCAGCTCGGCTCACACGCACCCTGTGCAGATCAGGCTGTGGGGCTTGCGGGAGAGCAGCACCCTCGCTCAGAGGCCCCCTGGCCCAGCCTCAGCTCGGCTCACACCCACCCTGTGCAGATCAGGCTGCGGGGCTTGCGGGAGAGCAGCACCCTCGCTCAGAGGCCCCCTGGCCCAGCCTCAGCTCGGCTCACACGCACCCTGTGCAGATCAGGCTGCGGGGCTTGCGGGAGAGCAGCACCCTCGCTTAGAGGCCCCCTGGCCCAGCCTCAGCTCGGCTCACACACACCCTGTGGTCCCTCTGGAGGTCTCTGCCTGTGCTTCATGTGGCTCCTTCTTATGCTTCAAGGGTCAGTTTAATGTCACAGAGGCTTGCTCAGACCACCCTCCCTCTCAGGGCCCCCTTTTACTTCCTGCTGACACATCTGGGGCTCCATGTGTGGCCCCCAGTTCTGTTAATGACTGTCTCCCAGGTGTCTCGCTCATCAAGGAGCCTCGCACTGAGCACAGCACCTGCCACGTGGCTAGAGTGAAAAGCAGCACAACCCTCGAAAGCAAAATGCTTCCGTGAACAGTCTTTAAAGTTACAGTGCACGTGAGCATATACCTAGTGCCAACAGTGAGAAATGATGCCCTACCTAGAAATGATAAGAAAAGTGAAGATATAGGGTAGCTATGTATAAAGGCAGATATAAAAAAGCTGAGAGGAAAAATGTAAAAATTAAAATACATATAAAAGATGTATGAATAGAGAGAAAGCAGCTCTTTGCATTTCTTGCCATTTTTCTTTTAAGTTTGAATTTTTTTAAGATGAAAATTTAAAATGAAACAGTTGTGTGTTAACACAGAAGGATTCTGGCTACAATGTTTTCGTTCACGCTTTTGTTAATTGTGTCTGTCATTAACATCGTTTTATGACAAGGAGCAGTAATGACAGTGAAGGGCAAACGGGAGACACAACCTACATGCTGAGCCACCCTGGCTCCTCCCTGCCTGGGGACCAGTGGCGCATGCCCTGAGCTGGAAGGATGCCCAATGGGTCCTGCTTAACTTTCTGGAGCCCATATCACTGTGGCCCTGCCCACGGAAACGGCTGACCCCGGCAGCCATCACCAAAGAATGACCAGCTACTTTTGACTTCCTGAGGCCAAGAGAGTGGTGAAAGGAGAGGGAAGGGAGCGGGATGAGTCCCGGGCGTGTGTAGTGCTCCAGGCACATTGTCTTGTGAAGTCTTTGCACAGAAACCTCAGGATGCAGATGAGCAAAGGGAGGCTTCGGAGACGCCCAGGCCACAAAGCAGCCAAGGGCGGAAGCTGGCTTGTTATCTGGCCTATCTGGGGCCAGTGCTCCGTCCACCACACACATCTAAGAGCTTTCCAGAAGGCAGGCGGCGTGGGCATGATGGGCGGACAGCCGCTCCACGTGGGCCTCACCTGGCAGCATCTTCTTCCAGCAGCAGCTTCACGAACTGCCGAGGCACGTGCAGGGAGAGCACGCTCTCCGCCATCTGCTCCAGGATCCGCAGGTGGTTGCCGTCGGTGGTGGGGAAGCGGTACATGCGGCAGATGGCGCCACCAAACACTGAGGGACGGGAGACGGAGGCCGCGTGAGCAGCTGCAGACCTGGCCGGGCCTCCTCCCCACGCCCCCAAGCATCCTGACTGTTCATCTCAATCAAACATTTAAACCCAAAGCCCCCCAAGTGACTGAGCCTGAATGCTCTTCCCCTGGGACATGCAATCCCCTTGTCCCAGAAGGAGCCACGAACTCCCAACTACAAGGGCTGTGCCAGCGAGGCCGGCAGCCACTAAGGCCAATGTCGGCAAGAGACAGTCACAGAGGTGGGCGGAAAGGGTGACTGTGGGCCCGACTGGACACTCCGAGAGGGGCAAGAGGGCCGTGGAGGAATCCGCTCACCCGATTTCAGCAAAGTGTCTTTACGCAGCGAAGCATATTTGGATCGGATTCCCAACGCTTCGGTCAAGCTCTCGTCCACGGGCAGGACCATCTAGTGACGTAGAGAAAAGCACGAGACGCCCTAGGCTCAGGTGAGCCCAGCGCACTCCGCAGGGGTGGTGGCCGCCAGGTCTCATGAAGGAGCTCTTAAGGTGAATGGCACCATCAACTCCACAATGAATAGGTCACCTAGGCCACCGACTGCTCAACCCACGTCCCAGTACAGTGGACGTGTCCCACTCAAAATTTTCCAGAAATGCCTGTCTTTCGACTATGTCATTTTACCTCATATTTCAGTGTTTTGACGTGTAAAGTAAAAGGGAGGGAAAACGATACCCAGAAATATTTCCATAGCTGACGTTCTGGGCTTATTTGGGGTAAAATGGCCTATCTCTGTATTTTAAAATGATATGTACCAGCGCTTCAGTTCTAAACTGGAATTCTAGTCTGAGAGCACAGATTGTCTCTGAACATGAGAGTGCGAGAGAAGGTGAGGAGACAGCATGGGAGGAAAAGGGGATGGGAAGACAGAGCCTTGAGAGGGGTGTGAGAGGCGGCAGGACGTGTGCAGAATTGAGATGTGTGTGCATGAGGTGACCATGAGCACCTGAGTGCCTGGGAGAGGAAGGTTCTAACAAAATACCAAAGACAGTCTGGGTCTCATTCCCCACCCCAACCCCAGCCACCTCTCCCCCCTCCTGACTGCACCCCTCCACAACTCTCTCCCCTCCTGACTGCACCCCCTCCACACCCCTCTCCCCTCCTGACTGCACTCCCACCACCTCTCTCCCCTCCTGACTGCACCCCCTCCACACCCCTCTCCCCTCCTGACGGCAGCCCCTCCGCCAGGCTCCCCCCACCTCTTCCCATTCTGGAGAGGTGGCCCGTGTGGCGGGGCAGAGGCAGGCTCCAGGGCAGCAGAGCCTGAGGGGCTCCCCTGTCTCCCCTTTGAGAAGCACCCGGAGGACTGGTAGGTCCTATGGCGGGTCGACAGTGCAGGCCCACCTGCTCCTTCCCTCCGGCAGAGGCAGAGCCCATCTAGACAGGGGCCATCGCTCCTTCCCATGAAGGGGGTGCTCACCCTCCCGTTGATGGTGTCCACAGCCCGGGTCACTGGAGGCCGCTGGTCTGACTTCTCCTCCATCTGCCAGCCGATCACCGTGATGTTACCCACACGGTCACTCTCTGCAGACCTGCAACGAGCAACGCGCTTTGGGAAGTGGCGTTGTGACTGGGCTCCATTTCTGCGTAAGCTCAGCATCTGTCACCGAGGTCCAGGGCGTGCCGGGACCTGGCCGGCTGGCCAGTCGGGCAGCACTTGCTGCACGCCCAGACTCCAGGGGAGGCAGACGGGGAACCCAAGCCCCAGAAGTGCGAGCATGCCTGGGGACCTGAGGGGAGGAGCCAGTGCTTGCTCCCCTGGGCTGACCCCTGCCCCACACAGCAATGGGGACACGTCTGGAAATGAGGACTGGAGAGAACCTTCTGGGACCAGACCCTTCCTGCTCCTTGCCGGCCTCAAGCTTTGATTTTCCCCAAGGCTGAGGCCTGGACCCTAAGTCAGCTGAGGCCACCCAGGGTTTCCCAAAGCCTCTGATTCCTGACACAGCACAGCTGCTGCTACTCCACCCGTCAGGCCCCCCCTGAGATTGTGGGGGCTGCACTGCATGGGCCCATGTGACTCATCCAGGGACGCCGGGACTGCTATGGAAGACGTCTGACCAAGCCAGTGTCAACTTTCCTGTGGTCACTGCTGTGCCAACTGCCTCTGTGACTCTCAGTGTCCTCACACCTGGAAAGTCCTTTCCCCACACGATCCCAACAGTCACCGTCAGCTTCTCTTACAGAGGATCAAATCCACTTCTTACGTGTGCGCGGTCCAACTAGGATTGCTCCGGCACATCGTGTACCCGGGTGTTTTCCTCTACGACCCCTTTCCCCATGACCCTCTCGTTTCCCTAGGACTCTTCCTCTCTCCCAGTCAGGTCTCCACACCAACCAGGCGCCTGCAGGGCTCCTGTCCTGCCCGATGCCGGCGGCACTGCTATCACCATGGCTGCAGAGAATTAGGGCAGGGAATTAATCCTCTTTGCCAACATTTCCTTGCTATTTTGGAATGTTTTCCCAATTTTCACATTATTTTGAAAACAAGACCACCAAGACAGGGGTTGGGTGGGAGTTGCCCCTAAAATGAATTTGGGAAGGGTTGCCATCTTGACATCTTTCTTCCAGGGACATGGTGGGGGGTCCCCCCGCCCCCGTAAATATTTATTGAGCCCCAAGCCCTGTTCTATGTGCCTTAGGATACAGCAATGAAGCAAAATAGACAAAAGCCCTGCTTTCTGGGAGCTGACACTCTGTTGGGGAGGAAGCAGACACTATAAACTCATCTCGCCGATCAGATGTGATCGAGGTCTTCCTGCAGGTCTGAGTCCAGCTGTGCTCAATTTCCTGCGGATGCCACACATGCCCCCTCCATCAGCCCCCTGACAGGCTGTTTGCTAAGACAAGCTTCTGGGAGAGGCAGGAAATGGGGCCCTTCCCCATCAGTCCCTGGACCTCAGAACTCGAGATCCTCTCAAAGGAACAAAATTAAATACCAACCTTAGTGTTAAATGCAACCGATGATGCCTGTCCTGGAGCAGATCCTTGACAATGAATGTCCCAGAGCCCAGTAGGTACATCTGAGGAAGAGGGAACACAGCGTGAGCCCGTGCTGTGCCTCGGCCGCATGACCCGGCCAGGGTTGCAGGCTGCTGCCCACAGCACCTCTGACCCTCACTGAAGGAGCCCAACAGGGATGTGCAGGAAGAAATTCCAAAGACAAATCCCCTGCCGAAACCGGTTTGGCTCAGTGGATAGAGCGTCGGCCTGCGGACTGAGAGGTCCCAGGTTCAATTCCGGTCAAGGGCGTGTGCCTGGGTTGCGGGCATATCCCCGGTGGGGGATGTGCAGGAGGCAGCTGATCGATGATTCTCTCTCATCGATGTTTCTAACTCTCTATCTCTCTCCCTTCCTCTCTGTAAAAAATCAATAAAATATATTTAAAAAAAAAAAAAAAAGGCAAATCCCACTGGACATCAATTAGTGAGCCAGTGGTGAAGCCAGGCGCATGTGCTCCTCTTGCTGAAATGACTGCCCAGCTTTAAGAAGCGAAGAAAGGCCCCTGAACCACACGCTACTTAACTGTTCCCTGAGATCTGTCTTTGACGTCGTACACGGAGAGTTTGATCTGCGTCATCTGATTGATGAGAGAGTCTTGGAAGAAGGCAATGCTGCTTAAGAATATAGGGTTGTTGGTTCCCTAGAACGGAAAAGAAAATCCTCAGAACACAGAGGTGAATTTTTAAAGTGACTGTTCATTTCAGAACGAGAAATTAATGTTCTTACCAACTTGGATCAACACAAATGCTCATGGCAGCTTAAACGAATGCAGTCAACGAAAACCCTGTTTTTCAGGAACAAAGGCGTCCCACAGACCCCTCCCGATCCAGACACAGCTGGGCCCAGGCATGTCCCGAGGGCCCCCTCAGTGGGAGGCTTCTATAACATGGAAACAGGCTGACGTTCGCGTGTCGTTCAGCTTGAGATACGCTATGCAATTGGATCTACTACTTTGGGCTGTTCCTGTAAGGTGTGCCAAGGTAGATGGAAGAGGAAATGAATAGCTTAAGTCGTTTCTTACTTCTAGAATCCTGTGGTTTGAAATAATTAAGGCCTGACCTATTTAAGCCTATCCCTTTTTTGAGGACTAGCTGCTAGTTTCTAGATCATAGGTGGTTATTCCTGGCAGCTTAGCCTCGCTCCCCCACCCCCAAAGCCCCACAATAACAAATCTCTTTCTCAGGCAGCATTAGTTACCTCAGCCGAACGGCTAACGGTTGTGCCTGTGTGGGGGCCATGCCCTGGTTGAGCGCCCTCTGCAGCTCCAGATCCAGTCTCTCCACACCTGCTGGACAGCGCCGGCCTCCCTCCATCCGCCCCTGTCAACCAGTTCTGACTCTCGACCAAGGAGGCCACCAACTTGGGCATCTGCTTTGGTACCTGCTTCTCTGTCGTTCTCAACCTCCAAGTTACAATAAACTCATCCATAAACCCTCCCTCGCCCTGGCCAGTGTTCTCAGTGGCTAGAGCATCAGCCCGAGCACTGAAGGGTCTCAGGTTCAATTGCCGAGCACATGCCTGGGTTACAGGTTAAATCCCTGGCTCAGGTCAGGCACGTGCAAGAAGCAACCAATCGATGTGCCTCTCTCACATCGATGATATTCTCTCTCTCTCTCTCTCTCTCTCTCTCTCTCTCTCTTTCCTACTCTCTCTAAAAATCAATGGGAAAAATACACTCTTTCGAGTGAGGATTAACAAAAAAACAAAATTTAAAAATCCTCTCTCACAGGCACCCCTCCTGCCCCTCCTTCCCAATGCGGCAGGTGCCACATCGCACTCCCTCACACACCTCTGCTCAGGTGACCCTCACCTGAGCCTAAAACTCCTAGCCTGACTTTTGAGGCGTTCCCCTTGCTCTCCACCTGTGCCTTCTGCACACATGAACAGGCTGACGTTATTCTCCAAGACACATGATGCTCCCCATCGCCATTACAGAACTCTGCAATGCTCTGCAGCTGTGGTCCCTAGACCGGCAGCGTGGGCATGACCTGGAGCCTGGGAGAAACAGTGTCTTGGGCCCCACCCGACTTACCGAGTCAGAACTTCACTAAGTGGCGTAGGAAGCCACCTCCGATCCTCAGAACTAGCTGGGAACCCATCCTCCTGGTGCCATCCTCACCCTTCACACACCCGCACTCTGCTAGGTACAGATGCGGACACCTTCATTCATCCCCCCGCCCCCCAAGGATGGCCAACCTCTTGGGGGCAGGGCTGGGGCCTCAATGGCCTCTGCATCACCCGCAGCGCCCAGCACTGTGCTGCGTGTACAGACAGTGCTCAACAAAGGCTTAGAAACAGGATTGCTGACTTGAACTTGGAAATAAGTTTACAAGAGAATGAAAAGGTCTATCTTCCAAGATGTAAAGCTAGGGACGAGGAGGAAGTGCAGTGGAGCCTGATGGAGATTGCCAGGGCGGACAATTCACACAGGAGCTCACATCGCCAGCAGAAGCCTGTGGAATCCCACAGCAACGCCTACTCTTAGTTTCACAACTTACACAATGTGCTCAATTATCTAAACGGCTTCTGTAAAATTCCCGAGGTGAGTGCATAACATTTAGTTTAATGAAAAAGTAAGTATATAACACACAACTCAAAAGGATATAAAGATAAAAACCAATTAACACAGGGCTATGTCCACTAGGAGGGTTGGTTAAGAGTTACTCTCCAACTGGAAGTGACAAGGAAGAACTGGATCTTCCTCTTAAAAGGCAGCCAACTTTATAGCATCACTGTTCAAAAATACCCAGCCAGTAACTGACCAATGATTGTAAAGCACATGGCAAAAACAGTGCCCTCCAGAACTGTGATGAAAAATATCACTTACTAAAAACACATGGACAACAGCAAGAATTCACATAGAAATGATCCCGGCTACATGGGCTCAGGTCGCCGAGCAGCCTCCCCCAGGGTGAGACCGCGGCGAGCCTGCCCCCGAGCCCCGGGCCCAGCAGCACCCACCTCGATGATCTCCGTCTGCGCGTGCTTCGTCCAGAATGCCTGCGGCGGGGTGGTCACACTCACTGCTACAAAACTATTTGGTTTCCGATCTAGCGATGGCGTATGCAGCTCACTACAAGCTATGGAATCAAGATGGGAGAAAAGAATCCTTTAAAATCAGGCTCTAGTTAGTTGTGTTCCACACACACTCAAAGAGCAAAGACAGTAAATGACACTCAAAAGGATGAGGCAATTGCACGGTCTGTTGTCACAGGGAGCTGATTTTTTAATTGGAAACAATCTCTACTCACCCCCCCCCCCCCCACCACCACCACCACCACCTCCCCGGACGCCGTGGCAGCAGTGCCCTAGCTGCAGGGAAGGTGAGCCCAAAGGGCTTTCTGCATCCGTGGAATGGAGCACAGAGCCAACAATCTCACATGCACACCTAGTGTACTGAGCATTTTGGGACAGATGATAAGACTCAGAAGTTCAATGGTAGAAGTGACTTACAGGGAAAACGGTCCTATTGCATGGACTCTAACATGTACCTTTGTAAAATACACTGCGAAAGAAAGATGACCCACTGCCATGAGACCAGCAAATGCTACCGACCATAAGACACTTTGTCATTACAGAAAAACATGAAGAAACATGCTCCATGGAACTGATTAAATGTACGGCAAATCAAAGTTCTGCACCGGAAGAAGCAGCTTTTCTGGCAGAGCAATAACTACCCCCGAGTGCTTGGCTTTTGCTTGCTTTCGGAGTTCTCAAACAACTGACTTCGACCCTTTTTGTCAGTGTTCTCATTGCCTTTTATGGAGGAAAAAAATTTTGGAGGGCCTCACACTGTTGTTCCTGCTCCCATCTTTCTCATTTGATTTTTAGAATGCTCTCTAGTGACTTAAAATTTAGAAATTAACTTTTACTTCTGGAAATTAACTTTGGTTCTCTGATTATCCCTTGTAATATCATCTCATATATCTTGAATCTTCATTATTTATTGGATACTAGAGGCCCGGTGCATGAGATTCGTTCACTGGGGGGAGGGGAGTGTCCCTCAGTCCGGCCTGTGCCCTCTTGCGGTCTGGGACGCCCTGGGGGTGACCACTTGCTGGTTTAGGCCTGCTCCCCGGGGGGATTGGGTCTAAGCTGGCAATCAGACATCCCTCTGGCAGCCCAGAAGCCCTCGGGGAATGTCCACTTGCCAGCAGGGAGCAGACCTAAGCTGCAGTCAGACATCCTTAGCGCTGCTGAGGAAGCAGAAGAGGCTCCCACCACCACTGCTGTACTGGCAGCCATCAGCCTCCTTTTTTCTTTTTTTTTTTTATTCTGGGATTTATTTACCTTCTATAGCTGTCACTGGAGCTGAGAGCTGGCTCCCCCGTGAGAGCGCACTGACCACCAGAGGGCAGCTCCTGCATTGAGCGTCTGCCCCCTGGTGGTCAATGTGTGTCATAGTGACCAGTCAGTCCCAGTCTTTCTGCTGTTAGGGTCAGTTTGCATATTACCCTGTTACTATATAGGATTGAGGCCTGGTGCATGGGAGGGGGCTGGCTGGTTTGCTCTGAAGGGTGTCCAGGATCAGGGTGGGGGTCCGCTTGGGTGCCTGGCCAGCCTGGATGAGGGGCTGATGGCTGTTTGCAGATGGTCACACCCCTTTCAGGGTGGGGGTCCCCACTGGTGTGCCTGGCCAGCCTGGATGACGGGCTGATGGCTGTTTGCAGCTGGTCACACCCCCTTCAGGGTGCGGGTCCCCACTGGGGTGCCTGGCCAGCCTAGATGAGGGGCTGATAGCTGTTTGCAGCTAGTCACACCCTCTTCAGGGTGGGGGGGGGGGGGGTCCCTACTGGGGTGCCTGGCCAGCCTGGATGATGGGCTGATGGCTGTTTGCAGCTGGCCACATTCCCTTCAGGGTGGGGGTTCCCACTGGGGTGCCTGGCCAGTCTGGGTGAGGGGGTGAGGGCCGTTTTCAGGCTGGCGGGTGACTGAAGCTCCCAGCCTCTCCTTTTTTCTTTTTTTTTTTATTCTGGGATTTATTTACCTTCTATAGCTGTCACTGGAGCTGAGAGCCGGCTCCAGCTCTGAGCCCGCGGCTGGCTGAAAACAGGTATCTGAGTTTGTTTAGCTTCTATAATTGAAACTCTGTTACCATCACTGGCGCTCTAAGCTCTGAGCGCGCTGCCGGCTGAAAGCAGGTTTCTGGAGTTTGTTTAGCTTCTATAATTGCAACATTGTTGCATCCAGAGCTCAGAGCTGGGCTGAGGCAGGCGGGGAACCTTGGCTTCCTCCATCACTGGAGCAAGCAAGCCTCCTGCTCACTTCAGCTGCATGGCTGCCGGCCGCCATGTTTGTTGGCAGTTAATTTGCATATCCTGCTGATTAGCCAATGGGAAGGGTAGTGAAGTTACAGTTAATTACCATGTTTCTCTATTATTAGACAGGATAATAAAAGCCTAATATGTAAATTGTCCCTCAGGAGTTCGACTGGGAGTTTAACCACTCGCTATGACGTGCACTGACCACTATGGGGCAGCACGGAACATGGACATCAGCGATGCAGCACTGGCAGCGGGCGGCAGTAGAGGCACTGCCAGCCTCGATGGGCCCCGACAAGACCAGGACTGTGGCGGGATGGTGGAGCAGGTGAGCGGGCAGCACCAGGCCAAGGCAGGGTGCCAGGCGGGGCCGCGGGGCTGGGGGCGTGAGCTGGGGCTGTGAGCCTGGGGGCACGAGCTGGGACCTGATCCCTGAAGGCTACCCCGAGGCACCCCACCCATGCACGAATTCATACACCAGGTCTCCAGTATCCTATATAATAAAGAGCCAATATGCAAATAGTCATCACATCCTCACACCCTGGCTGGGAGACCTGAGGCTGTGCCCCTTGCCCCGCGCTGGGGTCGGGAGACCTGAGGCTGGGCGAGGGAATCTGAGGCTGTGCCCCCTGACCCAGGGCCGGGGGATCTGAGGGAATCTGAGGCTGCCCTCCTGCCCGGCGGGGCTTGACGGGGGACCTGAGGTTGCACCCTCCACCCTGCAGGGATTGATGGGGGTGGAGCTGGCTGGGTCTGGGTGCAGGTGGGCGGGGATTGACTCTGGGTTCCGTGGTGTGCCCCAGACTCTGACAGGAGGGAGATTTTCATATACATTTTACTAATTTTCTTTCATCTCTGACACTTCTATTATAGACAAAGGGCAAATAGCAGTATTAAAATACTTCCTCTATTAATTCCCTTTTAATGTGCACAAATTTTGTGCACTGGGCCTCTAATAGGATAATAAAATACAAAGGGCTTGGCTTTTGAGTTCTGAGAGTCATATGTACCATGTGACCATCAGCAAAGCAAGGTAGAACTTTTCCCTCAGGCTAGAAAGTTCCCCTTACTTCCAGCCTCTGTGCGCATGACAGCAACCGGTCGTTATGCAGTCACTACCTCACTTCCATCACTGCTGTCTATTCTTGAATTGCACATAAGTGGAATGTTTTAAGATTCATTTATATTGTTCTATATATATATATATATCCCATTGTATAAATGCACCAAGTGTTCTTATCCATGTTGTTAGTAGACATTTGGGTTGCTTCACTTTGAGCCACTATAGATAAAGGTGCTATAAACATTCCTGTTCAAGTCTTTCTGTGAACTGAGGTTTTCCTTTCTCTTGACAAGCACCTAAGGGTGGCATTTCGAGGTTACATCAGAGGACAGGTCTCACTTCACAGCTAACAGTTCTCTAAAGTGGCCGCACCATTTTACAGCCATCACAACGTGCAGGAATGCCAATCACCGCTGACATTGGTGAGCTTGGTGCTTACTTCTGTTGTTCCAATAGATGTTTTAATTTGCACTTCTGTGATGTGAAGCATCTTTTCACCATATGCTTACTGCCCGTTTTTATAACTTCATCAAGAGCCTAATTAAGACTTCTGCTTATTTTTAAATTGGATTGTTGACTTTTTAATTGCTGGTGTGTAAGCATTCTACTGTACAGCTGCCCTCTGTCCAGTATATGTGCTGTGGATATCTTTTTCCCAATCTGTGGTTTATCAGATATTTTCTTAAACATTTTTAGATTTTATTTTAGATTTTTAATTTTAGGGACTGGTAGACAGAAAAATGTCCCTCCCCCACAAAAAGTATCCACGTCCTTGTCCCTGGAACCTGTGAATATATTACATCTTCAGCAAAGGGCTGCAGATGTGACTGGGTCATGGAATCCTCAGATGTGACATGGGAGGTCATTCTGGATCATCTGAGCGGTCTTAATCTGATCACGTGAGCTCTTAAAGCAGAGAGGAAGGTGGAGTCAGAAAGATGTGATCAAGGAGAAAGGTGAGATCCAAGGTATGGAAGGACCCAACCTGGCACTGCTGGCCCTGCAGATGGAAGGGACCCACAACCCAAGAAAGGTGAGGGCCTTTCTAAGCCAAGAACCAGCCTCAAATGGCAGCTGGCAAAGAAATGGGAGCACAGTCCTAAAACGGTAAGGAACTAAATTTCGCCAACAATCTGAATGAGCAAGGAAACCCCCCCCTCCCCGAAACCCCCAGAAAGGAACGCAGCCCTACCGACGGGCTGACTTTGGTGCTGTAAGGCCCAGTTGAGACCCAGATGAGCCCACTGGAGTTTTGACCTAAGGGAACTGTAAAGAATAGTAAGCTTGTGTCATTGTAGTGCTAAATTTGTGGTGGTGTGTTACTGGCAACAATAGCAAACTGAAGCACAGAGTTAGTGCTTTCGCTTTTTAAGAAATCTCGGACCACCCTGAGGCTGAGTTATTTCATTGGTTTACTTCCAGAACCTTTAAAGCTTTATGTTTTAAGTTCTCTTCTATCTTTCCTACGAGTCTACCTCAGCAGCAATCAGGGATTGGACTGTTCTGCCGCCTCCCTCTCCTTTATGCTGTGCCCTTAAGATAGCCCTGGTCTGGTCCCTCTCGGCTTGCCTTCACCAGGTGTGGTTCACACACATGCAAGGCCAGAATAGCTGGGTTTCCAAATACAACTGATGGCTGAGCAATAACAGGTGGCCAAAGGCGGGAAAACATATCAGTTTAAGGGCTGATGAGCCAAATGCCACCTTCAGAACACACCTTCCCACAAGTGACATTCCCTCCTGGCCTCACCCCCGACCCAGCCTACCTAAATGTCAGCCAATGTTTAATTCCTAGCTCTGAGTTCCATAGCTCCCACAAGGCTTTCTCTCAGCAGTCCCCGGCCCCCTCTCCTTCTGTTTACTGCTTATATCACTCCTTCAGTATGTTTCCACAGAAACCATTAATCTCTGACATGCATGCCTTGTCTCTCCAACCATATCACCTGTAATCCCAGCTGAGCAAACACTGCTGAGGTAAAGAATAAAGCATATTTCAGGTGCATATCATTTGACTCAGCAATTCCAGATCCAAGAATTTGTCCTGAGAAAATAACCAGCAAAATACATGAAAGATCTATGTGCAACTACGCGCACTCTGGTGGTGTTTATAGCGGCAAACAGGAGGGAACCTAGGGGTCACCAACAGTGACGAGTTACGGTGAGTGTGGCACAGCCGTACGCAGATTCTCTCTGGGTACCCAGTACGATGAAGCAGTTCCATGTTTATTAGAATGAAAGGTGACAGTAATATTTTGCTACATGAGAGAAAAAGCCATGTTAACACTAGGGTGACATTTCTGTAAGGAATTCCACCATCTACAAACCAAAATCATTATAGTGCTGTGTGGGTGCAAAAATACCTGGACGGACTCACACCAAAATGCCATCTGAGTTTCTCTCTCTCAGGATTTTCTTTTCCTCTAACATTTGCTGTAATAGATGTTTTAAAATAAGTACTTTCCTTTTTGTTAATCCTTACCCAAGGACATTTTTTTCCTATTGGTTTTTAGAGAGAGTGGAAGGGAAGAAAGGAGGAAGGGAAGGAGGGAGGAGGAGGAGAAGGGGAGAGAAAGAGAGAGAAAACATCAATGCAAGAGAGACACATTGACTCGCTGCCTCCTGCAAGTGCCCCAACTGGGCCAGAGATAGAACCTGCAACCCAGGTATGTGCCCTTGACTGGGAATTGAACCCATGATCCTTCAGTCCGTGGGTGAATGCTCTAACCATCTAGCAACACTGGCCAGGACAGTACTTTTTAATATATATATATATATATATATGTATTACTTGACTTGTCACATGCAGAAACAGCCTGATTCCTATCTAGGGGTGAGGGTCTCAACTCAATTCTATCAACTCTCATGCTCTCTGTGCTCCATCAGTCTAGCTCCTTGTTTGGTTAAGTCCATATTCTGCATCATTAAATCCATATCCTGTGAGCAGTTTTCATTATAAGCCAAGTGGGGTTTCTTTCACTTCTCTCCTGTGCTGGACCCTACCTGTTTCCTAGACCCCAGGTCGCCCTTCTTCTCAATTCACGCCCCTTGTCGTGAAGCACACCCTCCACCAACGTCCAGAGAAAGGATGTGGGGAAGTAAGTTTTTCTGAGACTCTGTAGCCAAGTTTCCTCCTACCCTCACATTGGACTGACAGCCTGGCTGAGCACAGCATTCTGGGTAGGAAACAGTTCTCTCCCCGCATTGAAGGTGCTGCCCACTGCCTTCACGTTCCCGTGGCGGAGCATCGCCACACTCGCTTCATCCCTGGCCTGTGGATGTGCCCTCCTCTGAGTTTCAGAGTCTTCACTGGATTACTCGTGCTGTGAAATTTCACCCGATGGGTCTCAGGACAGGTGTTTCCAACATTCGGGGCCTGGTAGGCATTTTTAACCCAGACACACCTTCTTCAGTCCTGACAGACCCTGGTGCCACTGCCTGGTCATTCCCTCCCTCACATTCTTTTCTCTTTTCTCTACTAAGTTTCAGACCTCCCGAATCTGCTAATTTTCCATTTCAATTTCTCTCCTGTTTTCTATTTCACATTTAAAGTTTTACTTTCTCAGATAATTCCTTGAATATCTTCCATACTTTATTGAATTTTAAAATATTTTCTACCCTATTTTAAATTTCTAAAATTATCCATGTTTTCCAACTGTTCTCTTTCTCTTTAGAGCACCCTGTTTTTATTGGATGTATACACCATCTTCTCTTGAGGCTATAAATTATAATCTAAAATATATAATTTAGTATATAAAATACACAGTAACTATATTCATGTAAATATAAAATTTATATACAACCCACGTGTCCGTCAGCAGAATAAACTATGGTTGGTGCACACAATGGAAGCCACTCAGCAAGGCAGGATGAGTCTGGCCGCAGAACTGCACGTCCAGCACGAGTCCAGAGCATTACCGAAGTGAGCACGGCGCACCCAGAGGCTGGGCACTGCATGGTTCTATCATGTGAAACTCTCACGGCCTCACTGCAGTGATGGAAACAGGCCGACAGCTGACTGGGAGTGAGGCTGAGGACATGAGAATCCTTTGGGGCGATGGCAAGGCTAGTGGTTACATACATAATATGCTTATCAAAACTCACTGATGCTACACTTAAAATGGGTACATTTTACATACAAATTATACCTCAATGTTGACTTAAAACAAAATGAAAGAAGAGTCAAAGATGACCAGACTTCACTGAAGGCCCGCAACATGAAAGAAAAGATAGAACTTGGAAGAATAGAGAACTTGCAGAAAGTGGAAGACAAGGTCAAAGAAAGTACATGTCAAAGAAATGATACGCTGCACAGAGTCTGTTTCTGTTTCTTACTCTCCCTGATGTTTGGGGTGACGTAGGACAAGGGCGGAAGCGTGCTCACACTTTGCTGTGAAACTTGGACTGGCATCACAGTTTGTAAAGAGCAATAAAGGTCTAGGTTGGTGGGCATCCCGTACACAGCTGTGCTCACTACCCACTGCAGACCAGGCACCTGGCAAGGGCTGGGGACCCTGAACTAGTTTAGGAGCATGAAACCTGTAATGAAGACGTTTTCAGAGTTTAAAATTTGGTGATAATGCACTTACATTTTTATGGGTTTAGCAACTTGTCAAAGCCCTTGTTTTATTTTAACCACCATGAGCTTGTCTCTCAAATGGCAACACCTCATACGACTCATGAAGAAACCCATCCAGCAAGGTCAAGGGCAGGCTCAAGGCTGGGCACTTAGTTTACAGCACAGTCTGGATAAGATTCCAGGCCATCTGGTTCACAGCACCTCTTGGACACCTCTGCCAGGCCACTGGCCAATGCTGACCCCCGTCCAGGAGATGCGGGGAGGGGAGAGGACCACCAGAGCTCAGTGCCCCCAGAGGAGCTTCCCAGCTGACCCTGCCTTGCTCTCCTGCCACACTTCCCGATCCCAGGGCTGGCGCAGTCTCTCTGATGCTCCGAGAGGGAGAGCACGCAAGTGTCATCACCTCCGGTCAGAGTAGGGAATGAGGACTAGGAAGCCAAACTCAACCACACAGGCCTCCTGGCCAGGGGCTGACACCGCTAGCCCTAAACCCCGCTTTCTCACCCCTCCCGGTCTCAGCAGCTCAGGGTGGGCTCACCACTTCCAGCCCTGCAGGCATAGTCCCCCAGGCCCCCCACCCACAGGAAGTCCACATCAGCCTCCAGGTTCATCTTCTCAGCAACACGTCAGCAGCAGATGGTGGCAGCAAGTTCTCTAAGACTCGGGCCAGCAGTTGTGTTTTTGTTTTTGAGCAACATATATTGTTACCTAAAACAATGAAAGACACCCACCTAAGCTGAACTCTAAAATGGGTTCATCTGGATCTTGTAGATTTCCTGAATAAAAAAGAAATGCCAGACAAAAGTCAGCCTTAATCAACTTTTCCCTGCTTTCAGATTTTATACAAAAAACACACAACCCCAACACATTTATCATCATTTCACAGTGTTTGTAAATTGAACCGTCATGCCGCACACCTTAAATGCATACAGTGATATGTGTCAATTATTTCTCAATAAAACTGGGGGGAGGGGGAACTCCAACATTCTACTTATTTTTATATGCAAAACTTATGTGAGTTGATTTCTTCATTTTATAAACTTTTTGTTTTGAGATTTCTAGAAAGTCTCAGGCTCTAAAACCAAACCCCTACCTTTCCAGGTCTGCATACCCACAACAGACAGGCCTTTTACTATGGCCTGGGCAATGGCCAGACAGGCCCCATGGACACTCCCATATCATCTCCTGGCTGGAAACCTGCAGCAGACTGGCTCCCTCGGAGGCAGTGTCAGGGAGAGTGCTGGCTTTTTCCTCCCTATTCTGACTCACCCAGAGGTGGCACCCTCCAGCCTGGGGCAGTCACAGGGGGCTCATACTGGCTGTCCACCAGGTGCCCAAGGCGGCATGCGTGGCCCTCCCAGAACTGCCATGTCGGAACCACTGGAGCCGCCCCAAGAGGCTCACCTGCCAGAGAGAGGCCAAGCATGTCAGCTGCCACATCAATGGTGGAAGCCCGCTGCAGTGCACGGGCCCTGGCGCCATGGCGAGGGCTGTGCTCTCTTGCTGTCATGATGTCATTGGTGATGATGTGTTTCCTGCTCCTGGGTCAGACCACGCCTGACTCCCTGGGAAGAGCTGTCATCCAGCCCTATCCCCTAAGGTGGCAGCAGTCCTGAGAAATGGGAACGAACAATGGGAAGAAGCACAGATGGTGGCAGAAAGGCACTGTGAGATCACAGAGAGTGCGTGAGCTACGCGAGCAGGCACAGCAAGGCCAGGGTCCCAGCAGGTCGGGCCGGGGGAAGAAGAGTCTGATGGTCTAGGTCTCTTCAGTCACCACGCTCCCCACGCTCCCCAGCGCACTCACACAACAACACCGCAGGCCCGAGGGACCCATACAGAAATCGTGTTCTCTCTGACAAAGACATGCCACCTTAAATGATGTTTTACAACAATCGTAAAACATGGCTTTTGAGATTTTATTTGCTTTATCAAGCTTTCCCATTGGCAAGTCTCATAGAATTTCATAAAATTTAAAGCCAATTCGCTACAACCTCTGTTAGGATACAGGTGCATGAAGGGGTTTGCCACCCTGGTTACAACAGCTCGGTGGGACACGGGACAGACAAAGGCACATGCCCTCCAGCCTTGCCCTCTTTCTTCCCAGAGCTACAGAAACTTCATGTGGGCCTCGGTCCTGCCTTTCTTTCCCACAAAACATGTATGTGATCCTCTCGAGAGCCAAGTGCTGCGCTGGGGTGTGGCCATCTCTGAGCGCGGCCTCGGCTGGCTGGGTCAGACAGCCTCCACATGGGAAGCAGCAAGAAGTGAGTTTCACATTTTCCCAGCCCCATAGGCGGTCATTCCTGCTGTCTCTAGAAGGAACCACCCTTTAGAAGGTTAGGCAATGAGACTGAGCAGAAGGGCTGGTTTAAAACACCCCTCTCCAAGCCTGCGATTTCCAGACGCCCCGTCTTCTCTCCGTGTGTCTGCACCTCTACCTGAAGGGCCCATGGTCCCGCTCTTGAGGAGGTTCACTCACCCAGCAACTTACTGGACATGTTTGTTCTTGTTTCAGTAGTGACACGTGGCATTTCTTCATAGAAGCATATCCAAATCCATCACCTAAAAATAGAAAGTTATACACTTAACAAGCTGGTCAACACGCAGGGAGTTCTTGTGAAAGAATCTATACTAATAAAAGGGTAATATGCTAATTAGACTGGACATTTTCCAGATGTCCTTCTTGACAAAGCCATGGTGGTGGGGGCCAAGGCAGAAGCAGTTAAGGGCGATCAGACCAGCAGGGGAAGGCAGTTAGGGGGTGATCAGGCTGGCAGGCAGAGGCGGTTAGGAGCCAGCGGTCCCGGATTGTGAGAGGGATGTCCGACTGCCTGTTTAGGCCCAAGATCCCTGGGATCAGGCCTAAACAGGCAGTCAGAGATCTCCTGAGGGGTCCCGGATTGGAGAGGGTGCAGGCCGGCCTGAGGGACCTCTCCTCCCGTGCACAAATTTCGTGCACCAGGCCTCTAGTACATTATAATTCCAATACCTAGAAATATGGGAATGCCACAAGCTGTTTCATGTTCCTCTTTCCACACACCAATCTAACCTTCTGGCTCAAAAACAAAGGTTTTGCTCAAAGCCCAAACGAATGAGAACTAGACAGTACACACTCTGTTCCACTCCAGGGGTGACCCAGGGGAATTTGGGGCGGCCCCAAAGAGCCACGTGAGCAGCTGGGGTGGATCAGGGAAAATGAGGAGGTGAGGATCTGAGTCCAAGTCCTCCCTCCCATAGGTCTCAGGTCCGAAGAGAGCTTCTGGGCCCCGCCGAGTCTCTGCATTTTGCTATCTAAGATGAAGCTAGTTGTACCCATCTCACAGGGTGCAGTGAGAACCAGACCTTCCACAACGGGAGAGGGCTCTGCAAACTCCACTGGGCTCCCCAAACTCTGCTGGCCTCCCACAGTGAAGCAGGTAGGGGCCATTGTGAAATAGGACCCCCCCCCCCCGACTCTGACTCAGTCCTCGCACTGCTGGGGAGCTGTTGGGCGAACCTGGGGGCCCAGCACATGAGCCATCTGAAAATGCCAGGGCCTGGGGTGCAGACCACGGGAAGGGCAGTGCTCTCGCCCTGGGCAAAACTCAGTCCCTGGAGGCTGTGCTCCTGCCTCTCCCGCTGCGACACCCAGGGACCTTCAGCCGGGCGCCTCAGCCGAGAAGCATGGCCTGGCTGGGGTCACAGTAGACGTCACCAGGGGAAGACGCATCAGTGTGCTGAAATCGGAAGGCATACAAGTCAAAAATGTCCAATAAAAATGGGAAAGTACTTATAGTATTAATATCTGTGAATTTGTAATTTACAAATTAATTTTAAAAACTCACTAAAAATCCAAGTAGCAAAAGGTAAGAATTAATAAAAGAGTAATACATGTGGTAAACATTTTGAACAGGGGCCAGACTCATTCATAATAATAAAAGGAATGCTCCCCACACCTACATTCCCTAAATTAGTCTGCCAAAAGCAGTTAGTTCTATTGAGAATATGCTTTGTGGGCGGACCTAGAGGAAATTCCATAGGACTGTCCTGTAGTGCTGATGACATGTTAGAGTACTACAAGCATTTTGGAAAAGAAGCTAACATTATTTATCAAAATTTGTCCACAACAAAATTCTCGCCAATGATCCAGAGATGCTTACTGCAGTATGACTTACAACGACAAACTGAGACCAACCCAAGTGCCCACTGCAGTTGTCAGTGTCAACGTCTGTGAACACTGACATACGGCTGTTGGCATGGTCATAATAAAGCCAACAACCACATGGACCCTTCTTCCACCTCATTAACCACCAGGAAAAGGCACATCATGGGCATGAGATAGTGCATACCCACTAGAATAGCTGAAATGAAAAGACGGCAATACCAAGTGTTGGTGAGGATGAGGAGTGATGGCCCTGATATACTGCTGGAGGAGTCAAGGGCATGGCCACTCTGGAAAATGCAGTATCTACTCAAACCGAACACTCATCCACCCCAGAATCTGGAACTGCTAACAGAAATGTATACTTCTATTCCCCCCAAAAGAATGTGAGGAACATTTAGAGCAGTAACATTTATAACAGTCAAAAACCAGAAACAACCCAAATGCCCACCAAGAGCAGATGAACACAACACAGGTGACTCCTAGAAATGATATCAAGGGGAGAGCCAGGCACACAGAGCACATCTAGGCAACTGTGTTTCTATGAGGTTTGGGCACAGCCCAATGAGCCCTTGGTGTTAGAGTCCAGTTGGTGGTATTTCTGAGGGGTGAGTACTGATGGTGGGAGGAGGGGAGGGGTCCTACCTCAATAAAAAGTTTAATTTTTTCAGTGGCTGCAATGGAGACAACACAGTATGAAAGATGTTTACGTCAGTTCTGCATCATGTGGGTTTTCCACACACTATTCCACCTGTGTTCTGGTTATAGCCCTTCCTTAAAAAAATGTAACACAAAGGCAAAGAGCCAGCAGGAGGCCACAGCAAGACAGTGGCCATGTCTGAGGACATGATGGGGAGCAGGGGAGAAGAGGGGAAATGGCTTCCTTTCTTGGCTAACACCCCCTTGCATCACTGAAATCTGCACCCCCTGCTGGTGGAGGCAGAGGTGGCACCTGGAGATGAAATCAGCCAGGAAGGAGCTCTTCTCTCTTGAACCTCCCCCCTCTCCACCCCCAGCTTATTCATGAAGATACAGCCACCTGCCCTTCAGTTGGGACAGCAGAGACTTGCCACCTACCACAGGGCTGCATCTCACCTTGACATCTCAACCGGCCAAGGGAGGCTCCCATCCCCCTTCCCCTGCAGGGTCCCTGCCCACTCCACCCACCTGCCTTTCCCTAAGCCAGTGGCTCTCAACCTTCCTAATGCCGCGACCCTTTAATACAGTTCCTCATGTTGTGGCGACCCTCAATTTCATTGTTACAAATTGAACATAATTAAAGCATAGTGATTAATCACAAAAACAATATGTAATTATATATGTGTTTTCTGATGGTCTTAGGCAAACCCTGTGAAAGGGTCGTTCGACCCCCAAAGGGGTCGCGACACCCACAGGTTGAGAACCGCTGCCCTAGGAGGGAGTTTAGTATTATAGGCATTATGAGATTCTGGGGGTATACATGCTTCAAGGGGAACATCTACAGACTAATTTTACAAACTTGATAGAGTTCACAGATCATAGAAGCTTTCAGGTCAAAAAGACCTCAGAAGGTACTTGGTGGTTACTTGGGGGCATTTAATTAGAATCTGCAATTTAAGTCATCAAGACCCAGAACAAAACGCTAATTTGCACAGCCAAACTCAATTCCCGTATTAGTCTCATTAATTTAAGGTGATTCACCAAGGATTCCCATATTCCCATGGTCCCTGTTTTCTTCCTCATTTGAAGATTGAAGCTCATTAGAAGCAAAACTACTCTAAAAATAAAGAGGACAGAAGGGGAGGGAGCGGTTTGGAGGACTGGGCTGGTAGGGAGGCGAGAAGGCGGCAGGAGCACTCAGGACACTCACTGCCTCCTCTTCCTCACTCAGAGCCACGTGGTCCTGGCCATCGAACCAGCCATATGGGCGTAGAGGGATGAGGGCAGGGGGGCACGCGAGGCAGGGGGGCACGCGAGGCAGAGAGGCAGCGAGGGAGGGGGGGCACGCGAGGGAGGGGGGCACGCGAGGCAGAGAGGCAGCGAGGGAGGGGGGGCACGCGAGGGAGGGGGGCACGCGAGGCAGAGAGGCAGCGAGGGAGGCCAGGACTCACACAGCTTCATGGGACCAGCGAGGATGGCACCACTGTCAGAAGCTTCTCCAGGGCCCGTCTTGCCCGCCTCCAGAGACCAGGCAACTTGTCTCGGGCAGGGAAGGCTGGCCCCCCGCTCAGTCACCCCTGGGGAGGGCTAATCACGGAGCCGCTGTTTACAACTCACTATTTATGTATTTATGTATTTATTTATTTATTTATTTATTTATTTATTTATTTGGTTAATCCTCACCCAAGGATATTTTTTTCCATTGATTTTTAGAGAGAGTGGAAAGGAGGGAGGTAGGGAGGGAGGAAGAGAGAGAGATATCAATGTGAGACACATTGATTGGTTGCCTCCTGCACGAGCCCCAAACAGGGCTGGGGATCAAACCTGCAACCCAGGTGTGTGCCCTTGACTGGGAATCGAACCCAAGACTCTTCAGTGTGAGGACGGATGCTCTAACCATGAGCCACACCGGCCAGGGCCAGAGCCCTACTTTTATTCATCTTAAACACTGGGGTTCTTCTGAAAATAATCTTGAAAAGGAGATGCACAGGTGAGGTCACAGAAATCCAGACACTTTCTCAGGGTCACGTAGAGGTACAGGGTGAACTGAGAACCCAAAGCCAAAGAGGCCAAGTACAGCTGGTGCTGTTCTCTCTGCCCTTCGTAGCTCAGCATCCCTCTCGCTGTCGCTGGGAGCCAGGGGCTAAGAGCAAGCCTTCCCGGGCCTCGCTCTCCTAACTCAGGCACCAGTGAGAGAAAGTCAGAGGGAAAGGCTGAGTGAGTCAGCACGTGAGTCAGCAGCCCTGAGGAAGAGGCCACCTCCGGAGTCAGAAGAGGAAGAGTTTTCTCTCAAAACCCCTAAATCCAGGACAGCCACAAGCACCGAGTGATGAGGCATCCCATGGCTCACCGGCACCCAAACCTGGGAGAGGGCTGCTGCCCGCCCCCCGCCCCGCCGGCAGCACCCATAGCCTGTCCTTCCAGAGGTGCCCTGACACGGCTGCAGTCTGTCCCTCCATGATGACCCGCTGGGACCTGTGTCTTATGAATAACAGACTTAACTCCTTGCTTCTCCCACACCCTCCTGGTGCAAAGACCAGGTTTTAGACAAACCCCTGCTGGTAAACAAACCTTAAACACCTGTGGCGACTGTTGCTCACCAGAGTCTGGCTTTTTCCTGCCTCCGAGATACCCAACAGACAATCCCGGCCCCTTCCCTCCAGCGATGGAGAAAGCCTGCAGGGCCCGCTCCCTCCCTCCCGCCTCCTGCTCCCAAGCCGCACTGGCTGAGGGTGAGGCGAGGCTCACTGAGCACAGCTCCACTCAGGAAACACCGCCTAATGCAGGAGTACACTGCAAACATCGGCCCAGGCTGCTAAGAATTAAATGTGGGAAACTAATGGGCCTTAGGAAGTCAAGCCCAGGAAAACAGAAAATGTGCAGTCGCCCCAGCTGGTTTGGCTCAGGGGACAGAGGTCGGCCTGTGGACTGAAGGGTCCCAGGTTCAATACCAGTCAAGGGCACATACTGGGGTTGCAGGCTCAATCCCCAGTAGGGGGCGTGCAGGAGGCAGCCAATCAATGATTCTCTCTCATCATTGATGTTTCTATCTCCCTCTCCCTTCCTCTCTGAAATCAATAAAAATATATTTTTAAAAAATGTGCTATATTGATGCACATTCTCACTGGCAGGTCAAACTGCTGGGACAGCTTCTCACTCCCCAAGCCCTGCTCTCTGTCCTATTCACTGAACAGGCAGCAGTGGCAGGAAGCTCGCCACCCAATCTATTAACTAACTGGCCTCACTTGTTTCATGAATATGGCAGCTGATAAAATATAATGCCTAACCCAGACTCAAATGCACATCTGGGACTCCAAGGGGAGGAGTCAGCACCTGGAGTGGGCCATGGGCGTCCCTCTAAAAAACCAGGCAGGCCAAGTGCCCCTGGGTAGGACACGCCCAGATTGTTCAAGTTTCCCTCCTCCCCACCCCCCCTTCCAGACCCTTGGTTTCCCATCTCAGTCACTGGTTAACTCCCACCCCTCCACTTGCTCTAGCCACGAAACAAAACAGTGCTGGCTGCTGGTCTCCTCCTCTCACAGCCCACACCCAAGCCATTCTGTTGGCTCTACCTTCCCAGAGATCCGGACTTCAACCCGCCTCAGCACCCAGCCCTGCCGCCCTGGCTCCTGACCAGTCCCTCCGCAGTCCAGAGCCTGGCTCCACGCGGCACTGGCTCCACCCTGGCCTCCATGCTGCTCAGAGCTCCCCAGCTGCAACCCTCAGCAAGGCCAACGGAAGGCAGCTCCCTCACCCTGTATGTCCTTCCTCTGTATGTCCAGTCTTCAGGACAGTGGGTCAGAACTGCAGCTGGGCCCTTAGTGGTTCACCTAAGAACCATGAGCCTTTCAGGGATTTTGTACAAAAGCCAGTTTGAAAATAAGTCACCCTAAAAAGTGTTTAAAGGTGCTCCTGCTGAGCGACACGGGGGCAGACCCGGGTCTGGGTGCTGGCATCTGGGGGACCAGAGACGTGTTAATGGGCAGCAAGGACGCGGTCCAGGAGGCGCCAGCAGCGGCGGCGGTGGTGGCTGTCCCTGGGCTGCCTTGGCCACTTCTAAAGCACCCACACTTTCTCATGCTGTTTCATCTCCACAGCTGGCCATCTCCTCAACAAACAGGGAAGGCCTCTCCTGGGCCAGGCCTGAGGGATGCAAAGATGAACAGTGGGGCTTGGGCAGGAAATGCATCACGAGAAACACAAAAAGAAGAGATGGACACACTGAGGCGCACACTGGTGCTGCTCAAGCCTCTTCTGGAACCTTCCCTGTGAGAAGGGCTGGTCGGCAGCTGTCCACTGGCCCGCCAGGGGCCCCCAGGGGCTAGCACCAGGGACTCTGAAGGCTGGGGAGAATCCACCCAGTGTCCCATGTATTACTCCTCGCACTCCCTGCACCAGCCTTCATCTGTCACTCGATCACCACACCAGTTCCCAGAACACACACACCAAGATAATGGCGTTACTGCCCGGGGCACTGCAATCCCTGTGAGAGCGCCTG
Source organism: Myotis nattereri (assembly GCF_964212035.1). NCBI lineage: Eukaryota > Metazoa > Chordata > Mammalia > Chiroptera > Vespertilionidae > Myotis > Myotis nattereri. The sequence continues at coordinate 22,115,900 of NC_138085.1, forward strand.
TTCGGTGCTGGAGACAATGACCGCCAGTGCCCATGCCACCCTGCCCTCTCCGGGACACATCCATAGCTCCTGTCTTGCTCCACTGGCCATCGGCCACTCGGGGCCCCCATACAATGAACTGAAGTTTGCCTGGATGTTGGCCAGGAAGGCCTCTCAGTAGTGCCTCAGAAATGTCCTCATGGGCGTGTAAAAGGCCTGAGGAAGCCATCCAATACTTACCAATGAAGACATGTTGCCCAGGGGGCCTGAGAGCCTGAGACAGGACAACAGCACCCCGTGACCTGTGAGTGGGTTATTGCCGGGTGGGTTCTGCAAAGGCCTCACCAGCATGGAGGAAGGTGCTGCAAGCCCAGACGCCCTGCCCAGGACACTCAGTCAAAGCCTAGCTTGGGAGCTGCAGCTAGACGAGAACTGACTCCCGAGCCTGCTCCTTCTCTTCCCCTCTTTGTCCATCCAAACCTAGGGCTGTAAGGCCTGGCCTGGCGCCTGCTTCTACCTCCCCCACTCAAGAGTTGGCCATGTGGAAGCTGACGGCATCAGGGCAGGTGCCACCCCCACTCGGCTTCTCTCCTCCCTCCCCATTGGGAGGAGTCTGTTCTTTCAGTCAAGGGGCTGCTCAGGGCTCCTCGGGATCGCAGTGCCCAGAAGGGGTGCCCTCTGGGGCCAGGGCCCTCACCCAAGCTATGGCAACTCCTCTGCCATGTCCTGATGCGGGGATGAGGCTGTCACAGCAATGGCAAGTCTGGTACCCCTGCCAGCTTGGGCTGGCTGGACACCTGGGCTGCAGGTGGAGGACCCAATCCCAATGAGTTTCAGCAGGAAGGCAGGTTTGCCATAAAGGCCTGGCTTACTTACAGAACTTGAGCAGGAATATGGCTGACAGACCAATGTCGGTGGCACACAACTCCCCTGCTCACCACATCATTCTCCCCATCCCTGCAAATGACCTTGTGTACATGGTGTACAGAGGAAGCCGACAGCCCCCAACTTTAAACTCTCCAGCTCTAACCAAATGCATGGATTCTCCCTGAGTCTTCAATCCAGCTCTTCCCAGGAAAGGCAATCCATGTCCTACTCAGGCCACGTGCCCCCCTGGCTGGAGGGCGGGGGCCACAGGCACAGGGATGCTCCCATTCGATGGAGTGTGGTTGGGGAGAGTTCCCACAAAGTGGGCAGGGGAGGCTGAAAATAATCATCTCACTCACCACAAGTTTTAGTAGTCAAATGGAAACCCTACAGCAAGTGTTTCTCAAACTTTATGAGGAAAGTTGAAGATCTCCCAGTGTTAACTAAATGTTTTTTATATTGTTTACAATAGATAACAAATACAAAATTAGGTATAAACTCTTTTTTCTTGGAGCTCTTAAACTACTATAAAATAAGAGATTAGTAACAGCAACAAACAAAACCCCAACACCAGTGGACTCACATTTACATAACGTGAAAGATGGGGGTGCTGTACAGAAACATCATACAAACACAACCCGAGGGCTCCAGAAGGCATGCCTGCCACACCCTCCATGCCACCCCCACCTGGCCTGAAGCCACCAATGCCCACAATGGCCACTTTGGATGGCCAAACAGCTACCTGGACAAAATAGCAGCAGCCAGCAGCCACTGCTCCCCAGAAAAATGAGGGCAGAGGAGCAGGGACGCAGCGACACCCCTGAATTACAAGCAGGGGTCTAAGGACCCTGGGCATGGAGCCTCCACAAGTCGTTTTGCTCTTTTGCATGAAATCAAGGAAAGTATAGAGAAAAAGCGCAGAAGATGGCTTGCTGTGTGAAAACACAAGACTGGAAAGCCCGCTTCCTGGAGTCCCCATGATGGGGCACCCCTACGTACACGTGAACCCCATTAGCAAGGTTTCTCTGCTCTTTCTGTATGAGTAATGTGGGTTTTTGGTCATTTCCTTCTCTTTACTGTTCCCAACAGGTTTTATTCATTCACTTAGAATATCTTGGTTTATTAAGTGTGTAAAGTTTCATGTGCTTTGGGAAAGAGTCACCAAGCTACCCCGGTTTCCACTGGCAACACACACTCCACAATCCTATATAATCCTATATATTAAAAGGCTAATATGCAAATGCAAATGGCAGAATGATCAGTCACTATGATGCACACTGACCACAGACGTTCAATACAGGAGCTGTCCCCTGGTGGTCAATGCGCTCCCACAGGGGGAGCGCTGCTCAGCCAAAAGCCAGGCTCACAGCTGGCAAGCACAGAGGCAGTGGCAAGAGCCTCTCCAGCCACCGTGGCAGCGCTAAGGACCCCTTGGGGGGATGTCCAACTGCCCGCAGAGCAGGCCTAAGCTGGTAGTTAGACATCCCCCGAGGGATCCCGGACTGTGAGAGGGTTCAGGCCAGGCTGCAGGACCATCACCACAGTGCATAAATGTCATGCACCTGGCCTCTAGTAAAAGCATAATATGCTAAGTGTCCAACCAAGCAGTCGACTGTTCGGTTGACCGGTCAACCAGCTGCTATGATGCGCGCTGACCACCAGGGGGCTGACACGCTGACTGGTAGGTTAGCTTGCTTCTGGGGTCCAGCCAATCAGGATTGGGCGAGAGGGCCAGACATGCCCTGGGGCCCTCCTTCCGTCCCTCCCAGCCAGCCAACCTCCCGCGGTCCCTCCCTGGCCAGCCGGCCCCCATTGGCCCCAATCAGGACTGGGCGAGACAGCCCCAATTGGCCCCAATTGCCAGCCAGGCCAAGGGACCCCACCCATGCACAAATTCGTGCACCGGGCCTCTAGTTCAAGAATAAAACATGCAGCCCTGGCCATGTGGCTCAGTTGGTTAGGTGTCGTCCCATTCACTAAAAGGTCGTGGGTTCAATTCCCAGCCAGGGCACACACCTAGTTTTCAGGTTTGATTCCCGGTCATAGGAGCATATGGGAGGCAACCAATCAATGTTTCTCTCTCACATCAAAGATTCTCTCTCTCCTTCTCACTCTCTTCCTGTCCAAAATCAATAAAAACATATCCTTGGGTGAGGATTAAAAAAATAAAAAGAATAAAACACGCAGCCTCCCTCTCCTCACAAACACTCCCATGTCCTCTTTCAGACTTGTGGAGGGAAAGTGAGCAGCTCACAGGGCGGGCAGGGGCTGGACACAGACAGGGCAGGCCCACGCAGGGAAACCAGGCCCTGACCATGGCTGGCCCACTCGGGAGACACTATTGTCCCAAAAACGAGCGTGGTCTTTCACAAACCTGAGGGCAAAGTGCGCTCCTGGAAGAGAGGCTGAGCATCCGCACCAGCTCCCAGACCCAGCTCCTAGGGCTCATCCCACAGGGTGGCTTCAGGTACTTCAAATTCTGGCACAGGTGTGCCTGCACCACACTGTGAGTTTCCCACCCGCAGCACTGGGGCAGCCGGCCGCCACCCTGCTCCTGCTGAGCCCCTCCCTCGCCATCCTAACTCCAGCACCATCAACAGGGCAGTGCGTGGGCTGATGAGGCGGTTCACTCCAAACACGTTATTTCCTTCTAGACTGCGGCTGACAGAGCAGGGCTGACAGTAATTGGCATGACAGGGGTTGGACAAGTCTAGTTTATTTTTATAATCAAGGGGAAAGCTTGTTTTCAAATTCAAAGTGTCAAAGTTGGCTTCATGGGAGAGTATAAAATTTAGTGAGTAACAACAAAATCCCATAAAGGGCTATAAATGCAAAGCCACAACCACAGATCGATGAATGCTGGGAAGACGAAGTTATTTCTGGAACACGGCAGTGAGCCAGGAGACCAGGGACAAACCTGCCCAAGGCCTCCACGGGGCGGCTCCCAACCAGTCTCATTTTAGCTTCCACACCAAGAAGCCGTAATTGGGGAGAGAAGTCTGTCTCTCCGTACCCTGGAAACAAAGCCATCACACATACTCCAGCAAGGCGTACAGCATCTGCACAACTGGAATCCTGTTTTAACCAATCACTGTTGGGGGGACATATAGAGAAGGCGCTGAAAAGGCCTTCAGTGCCTCAAATGCTCATGTAGAAGTAAAAGCAAGCAGTCTGATTCTGACATGAGACCTTTCCCTGGGAGCCTGGCCACAGCTCTTATTGCAAAGCTGATGGTGACAGGAATGATAAAAACCCAAGAAAAGTAATTTTTAAAAAAGAGCTACTGGCAGTGCCTCCGAGGCCCGTGCAGCTTCCTCAGACAGCGCCCGTGTGGCCCACCAGTGCTGCAGTGAGTGCGCGCCCCAGGCGGGGAGAAGTGCCGCCGCAGGCAGCGTCTCATACTGGGCAGCAACATCTGTGCGGCTCCTCTCCCCAACTGGTGAAGATGAAGACAGCAGGGGAGGGACCAGGGGGCGGAGGACGGACAGCAGAGCCGGGATGTTTCAGTCCTCAGCTGGCAAGCCTGGTCGATGGCCTGCAACATGCTGCCTCTGCCAGGAGTGATCATGGAGCCTGCAACCTGGAACCAGAGTTGTTCATTCATTTGTTCAACAGGTGCCTCACCAGGCACTTAGAGAGGACATGCAGATGAGTTCAAAGTGGCCCCTGCCTGAAGGATCCAACAGTACAGCAAGGGAGTGAGATATTCAGACAAGACAACACAAAGACAAAATGTGATGCATGCCCCAGGCCATGGTGGGGGTGAGGAAGAAACCTTAAATCTGGCAGAGATGATCCTGAGGCAGTGTAGACAGATCTGACTTCAAAAGGCATATGCAGAACCATTAACCCCAGGAGCAGGGAAGCCCAGCATTCTAAGGGACAGAGAGAATGGGCTGAAAGGAACCACTAATTCTGGGGAACCACTAATACCAGACCATGGAGTGCACTTTAGCTAGTAGGCAATGAAGAACTCTCTGGAATCTTAATTATTCAGATAAATCTGAAAAGTCTTGATACTCTCCTGAACTCTCATACTGAGCTTGGGGGGAAAACCTCTTACTTCCTGGTACAAAGCCACTCAGGCCTGGTAAAGCTGGGCCGCGCTGTGGCATGAGGCGGACAGGCCACAACTACATCCAACACACAGGGACATCATTCCCGTCCTGCCAGGGCTCCAGGGGCTCCGAAGGTCGTCAGCACAACTAACCCTAAAGTCAGGCACGCTCACTACCTCTGAAGGAAGTACTATCCAATTCTGCAAGTAAAAAACAAAATCCAGGTTACTTTTTTTTTTTTAACATATTTTTATTGATTTCAGAGAGGAAGGGAGAGGGAAAGAGAGAAATAACAATGATGAGAGAGAATCATTGATCAGCTGCCTCCCACACGCCCCCCCACTGGAGATCGAGCCCACAACCCAGGCATGTGCCCTCGACTGGAATTGAACCCGGGACCCTTCAGTCCGCAGGCTGACGCTCTAGCCACTGAGCCAAACCAGCTAGGGCCCAGGTTACTTTTGAAACCAATGGCAGGAAGCTGCTGCGGGCCCTGTAGTAGCCGTCTGTGGTGGGTACGTGCCACATCGGTGGGTCTACACGGAAGTGCCAATATCATGGCCGAGTTCCTCTCATTTGGCATCAACAGCATTTTATATCAGTGTGTCATTTATCCATCTAAAACCTTTACTCAAGTGCAGAAATACGGACTCACCTTGCTGTAACTACTGATCCTGAGCTTATGAAATACCCAAACACTGTGGTGGAACAGCTGAGAGACTGATTATATGAGTGTTCAGTTCAGAAACATGTGGTAGTCAACTCGAATACTGAAAGTGGGGAGGTGCTTGGAAGATGACAGTTTGATAGTGAGTGTGATGAGACGGCCAAAGGTGACAGTGCACCTAGAGACAATCCTCAGAAAGCTAGCCAAGGTGAAATCTGCTCGGTGGTCAGACAGATCACAGCTACCGACATTTCTGTCACTACTGGGAGTGACTTGTTCATCTGAACTACTGATTTATACAAAGCTGTAGTTGTACCTAAAAAGTGGGAAGAGTCGGGACCACAGCTCATCACCAATTCAGAGCAAGTCCACCTGCGTTCCTTCACAACTACAATCCACAAAGCAAACAGCACAGTGGCCTACAAAATCCTGTCCATGACTGGAGACAGGACAAGAACCGTGATTGAATTCTCAAATGTGTATTTCCTGAAACCAAGTCAACTGCAGTTCATGTTTTATTCCGTTGACTAATTTTTAGTGGGGAAAGCAACACTGTCATTTACTGAACTGCGCATAATTGTCCCATTTTTCTGGGACCTGTTGAACTTCCCATAGGATTGACATAAATTTTGCACACTGTTCAAAAGGGATCTACATCAGCACTATCATTAATGTCAACTCCTTTGAAGGTGGTAAATGGAGATGGAAAACTTCTGCTCGAGAGCTCAATGTCTTCCTAAATCAGACTTTTTGGTCAAGTGGCTTGATTCGGAATATAGGTAAATATGAAACACAGCAAAAGAAGTCTGAATATGTGGAATCTTTGTTTAGGCCTAAAGTAATTGATAATCCACAATAACAAAATGTTGCTATGAGGTCCTTTTGCCTTTTATTTCATTTGTAAATTTCCTAATTTTAAGTAAATCTTCAATTATTTGATTTTAATAATTTTAATTTACACCTACAAAACTATATCACTATTTCTATTGTCTAAATTCCAGTGATACAGAACTCTTAAAAATTATCTTTTGGTATTTTATAAAATCAAGCTTTAAATGACAATGACAAAGTTAAATGTGTATGTTTTTCAAAACAAAACGAAAGCCAAAATCAACAACCACAAAAGGAAATAAGACGACCACTTGGTAAATGCCTTCAGTGCCAGGACTATTAGCAAATACCTACCCTCAGAGCCACCTTCTGCCTTCACCGGCCACTCACCTAAGTGTGCAGTGGAGAGACTGCTCAGAGTTGCCAGAACCAGCGTCCCTTTCTGTCACTGTGGCCTCGCTCCAGACCAGTGGTTCTCAACCTTCCTAATGCCTCGACCCTTTAATACAGCTCCTCATGTTGTGGTGACCCCCAATTTCATTGCTGCAAATTGAACATAATTAAAGCATAGTGATCAATCACAAAAACAGTATGTAATTATATATGTGTTTTCCGATGGTCTTAGGCGACCCCTGCGAAAGGTTCGTTTGACCCCCAAAGGGGTTGCGACCCACAGGTTGAGAACCACGGCTCCAGAGATTCCTAAGCTGGTTCGACCTTTGTTTAGAAATGCTAACAATCAGATATCCAAATAATAAGAAAACATCAAAAGGTACTTCTGTCATTATTTCTTTTTCTCCAAAATTCACAGCCGAGTTCTGAAACGTAGAGAAGGCACTGAGAACAAAGACCCCATGAAATATCTCCCTGTCACATATCACTATGTTAAAATTAGCACTGCCATGAGCAAGGACAGAGAAAACTAATTAAAATCTCTACTGTGCTTTCACTTTTATTTTTAACATTCTTGAAAATTGGGTAATAAAGAGATCAGGGAAAATGTGCCTTAAAAATTCGTTTTTAGAACTGCTCCCATCTCCCATTAGAAGAAATTACTAGAAGCACTAAAAAGTGAAGCTAGCATGCAACAAGCCATCTGCAAGCCACCTGAGGCCCTGCCTCCTTCAGGGCAGGCTCGGATCCTGACGGGAGGCCCGGGTAGCAGGCCTCCACCAGATTTGGAATGCTGTTCCCATCAGCCCAACACGGGCCCCACCCAACACCCCAGGACTATCATCCAGCACCATCGCCAGGGTTCAGTGAAGACTGGGTTCTGGACAGGGCCAGATGCAAACCCATCAGGCAGGTGTGAACACAGATCTGTGCAAAATACCATGCAGGAGGGAGCAGGCACTAATGGATGAAGACAATGGAAGTCCTGGGTCAGTCAGAGACCCTGCACTGGGCCGGAGCTCCTAATAGCAACGCCGCTGAAAGTCCGCAGCATCTCTCAGCGAAGCCGTGCCTATGCCCAGCCCATCCATCAACCACAGACGAGAGGCAGAGAAATGGCACGGTAACAACGGATGTGGAGTCAGAGCCCTTGCTCTTGGTCTGGTTCAGACTTTAATTCAGCTATCCGATCCCTGGCAGATTACAAACTCTGGGCACTTCAGATGTGGCCCTGGGCCCGATCTGCTGTCCTACACTGTGCAGCGCCCAAGAGGTGTACACTGTGTGTCCTCTGCTCTGTCATCTGCTCCTCACAACAAAGCCTGCCCAGGCCACAGGCATTATCTTCTATTGTAACCTTTCATTCCTTTACACGCACAATTCCAATGATAGTGATATATCATCCCTCTTCCTCTTTCTTATTTAATTATTTCTACACATATTACATCTATATATACTACAAACTCAAAATAAATGTTATCATTATATATACATAGTGTTTTTAAAGAGGCTGAGGGAAGAGAGGAAAGTGTGCATGTATTAGTTTGTTATATTAACCTTCTCATTACCACTTCTGGTTCTCCTCATTATTTCCCATGGATTCAAGTTACCTAAAGCAGTGTAACTTCCTTATTCCAAAACAGCTTTTCTCTCATTTGTCTCCTTCATGCTGCTATTGTCAAATACATTCCTTTTCTAAAGGTTATAGGCCCAACAATATAATTATATATAGGCATACCACAGATACTGCAAATTTCACAATAAAGCAAGTCGCATGAACTTTCTGGCTCCCCAGTGCATATCAAAAGGATGCTTGCACTAGACTGTGGTCTATTAAGTGTGCAATAGCGTTATGTCTAAACAAAACAAGACATATATTGTAATTAAAAATATTTTATTTCTAAAAAATGCTAACCATCAACTGAGCCTTTAGCGAGTCATAATCTTTTTGCTAGTGGAGGATCTTACTTCGATATTAATGAAAACGCACTATCTGTGAAGCACAATAAAATGAGGTGTGCCAGTATATATATTATTTTACAAAATTGCTTTTTAAATCAATTGAGGAGGAGGAATGCACTTACATTATCTTTAAAAATAACATAATTACCTTTACTGGCACTGTCTTTTCATGGACTTGAATTACCACCTGTGGTCATCTGTTTCCAGCCTGAAGAACTTCCTTCATATTTCCTATAATGGCAGGTCTGCTGACAACAAAGCCTACTTTGTCTTTTCTTTTCTTTTTTTAATTTGAGAATGTCTTTATTTTGTCTGCAACTTTGAGACACAGTTTTGCTAGATATGAGATCCTTGGTTGATGGTTTGGGGTTTTTTTGCAAGATTTTGACTATGCTATACCACCACCTTCTGGTCCCCACTATTCCTAAAGAGAAGTCTGCTGTTAATCTTACTGGGACTTCCTGGTACAATCTGAGTCAATTTTCTTTTGCGGCTTTCTAGCTTTCCTCTTTCTCTTTCAACATTTTTTCACTATGATGGGGCTGAGTATGGACTTCTTTGTAGTTATACTACTTGGAATTCATTGTGTTTCTTGAATATATAGATTGTTTTTCATCAAATTTGGAAAGTGTTCAGCCATTATTTCTTCTAATGTTTTCCTGTTCCTTTCTCTCTGCTCTCCTCTAGTACTTGTATCATGTTTATGTTGGTGTGCTTAAGGGTATCCCACATTTCTCTGAAGTTCTGTTCATTTTCTTCATCTCCAACCCCCCATCATTTGAACTGTATAATCTCTATCACTCTATCTTCAAGTTTAGTGATTCTATCCTCTGCTAGTTGACATCTACTGTTATAACACTCTAATGGATTTTTCACTCCAGAATTTCACTTGGTTGATTTTTACTGTCTCTTTTTTTATCCTCACCCAAGAATATGTTCATTGATTTTTAGAGAGAGAGGTATGTGTTGCCTCCCATAAGCTCCCCAACCGAGGAATAAACCCACAATATAGGTATGTGCCCTGACTGGGAATTGAACCTGAAACCTTTTGGTGTACTGGATGACACTCCAACCAATTGAGCCACCCAGCCAGGGCACTTTCTGTCTCTTTATTGATATTCTCTAATTGACCAGATATTGTCATAATACCTGTCTTTATTTCCTTAAGCATTATTTCCTTTAGTTCTTTGAATATACAGTTGACCATTGAACAATGTGTGTGTTAGGAGTGCCGGCCCCCACCCCACTCCAATGCAGTCACAGATCTGTGTATAACTTTTGACTTTACATCTGGACCTTTGCATCCACAGATTCAACCAACTATGGATGGAAAACAGTATTTTCAACCTGCAACTGGGAATCTGTAATTGGAAAGCCACGATTGGGAATGGGAAAATACTGTTGATCATAGTTGGTTGAAGCCATGGACGCAACACATTCAGATACCAAAGGCTGACTGTACTATTTATTGAAAAAAAAATCCACATACCAATGGACCCGTATAGTTCACAAACCAAGGCTGTTCAAAGGTCAATTGTATTTATAATGGCTGATTTAAAATCTTTATCTGTTAAATCCAACATCTGGGCTTTCTCTCAGGCAGTTTCTGTTGCTTTTATTTTCTCCATCACACTTTCCTATTTCTTTACATGTCTTATCATTTTATTGTGAAAATTGGACGCTTTCAATAATATATGGTAGCAGTTCTGACTACTGGTCCCACTCCTCAGGCTTGTCTTTGATTGCTTAGTTTTTTCAGTGAATTGACTAGACTGGTTCAGTGAAGTCTATTCTCCCCCATCGCTCACCCACAGCATCCAGCTTCTAATGCTGCTCCCCAGGGGGCACTGCCTTGAATGTGTGTAATCTCCCTGGGACCACAATGGATTTATCAGGGCTCTTTTTCTCTTCCCTGATCTGTTAGGCTGCCTGCCTCTATTGTTGTCACATGAATTGTGATAGGCTCCATGAATTGCTGGTCATTGCTCTAAAGTTTTTTGACAAGGCCCTGGGGCATCAACTACTGAACAACCTGATCTAATTAAATTAAGGATTTTCTGTAGGATAATTTTTGAGATCAATGTTTGAGGTTTGTTCTGACCCCAGGTGGGCTCGCCTTGGCAGTCTCTCTCCCTGGCTGTCTCTAGCCTACAGTTTCAACTGTTGCTTTCATGGAGCTACCAGCTCTTGTTAGATGCTTACCACCAAAATCTCCTTGTTTTTGAGAGCACCCTTAGGTTTGATCATCCCCACGCTCTGTTATGAATGAATTCAGTACCTTGGGGGAACACCTCAGAGCTTTCTGTTCTTGTGGCCTACCTATCCTCCTTGGCAAATTCTCTGAGTCACTGCTCTGGAGTCAAAATCAAGGACAAGGGCCCACATCGCTCAAAGGACAACCCTACTTTATGATGAGTCCTGGGTGGAGCAGTAGCCTTTGATCTTCTTGGCTTGACTCTTCTGAAATTGAACCTCTACCCTATGAGCAAATTGGGGTGCCCGAGGACAACTGGGGCCCTAGTAGTCTCAGCTTGGTATAGAGCCTCCACCGCATGAGTAGGGCTGGCTACATTTTCCTGTAATTTAGCATCTACAACATGGAGATTGAGAGGAATGAGAAATGCTGGCAGCCTGCCCCTCCCAGGAAGAAACTTGGGGACAGGGAGCCATATCTTCTTGGCCACACCCAGGCAAGGAATAGCTTCTGTCCTATTGAGCTGGAAGGGAAGGAGTGGGTCATGACTTAAGTGCCACAGACTCTTGCTATTGTTACTAAAATTTAGATTTTCTTGAATAAATGTTTCCTTATTTGCTGTAAACACTTAGGACATTTTAATTGTCCTATTATTTTAATTGATTGCTTTCTTAAAGCAATATTCACCAATTACTGTTGTTTTGCTGAGGAGCAGATCTGCAGAGCTCTTCTAATACTGCCATTCCAGATGTAGATCCCCAAAAAGTGTATACTTAATTTCTGACAATTGTGAGAATAAACTAGTAATCTTTTCTGTCAAAGAAGGGAGCTTAGGCAACCGCCATTTTGAAACTGCAAAGGTCACTTTTTCCTTTAAATTAGCCAATCACACAAGAATGTGAGCCTAAATTTTGACCAATCAAGAGTAAGGGACAGATGGCATGTGTCAGGGATAAAAGCCTGAGAGGAATTCCCCCCTCAGTGTGCATGCTTACCCTATGTTGGCTGCACACCCTTTTGCAGAAGATATTTGCCTTGCTGTCTGGCTCCCGAGTATCCTTGGTGTTCTACCAGGACCCATGGTTTTGGGGCTCGCCTTCTTTCTAATAAAATCAACAACATACTATGTACAAGTTCCTTTTTGTCTAATACTCCATTTTAGGAAAACTGGCATTAACCAGCAGAATATGAGGAAACCCTCACAACAGTAACTACACCATACCTTTGAAAATACATTGTTTGTTAAAAGTCACTGCCACCTATATACATGTATTGTGATTAGCAAGTCATCTGTTAAATGTGAGGAAATGTTACCATGCATGAGAGGTGTGTGATCACAGATCAGGAGGTCAGAGTAGTAGGCGAGCCACCCATCTTTCATAAATAAACCCCCTCAAGTAGCCCTCTCTACACATCAGGCACTCATTTCATTCTGGGCCACTCAGCTGAGAAGGTAAAAGTGTTCTCACCAACATCCAAAAGAAATGTGGTGCTCACCCTCCCCCCAAAACACAACTGGCTTGGGATAACCAGCACGGGAGAGACGGGAGTTGCTGGCATATTCCTGGAAGTCACACAGTGTTGCCCACGCCCCAAGGAAATAGCATTCCCAGAATCCAAATTAAGAAGGGAGCTCGGAATGTGAGACATCAGACAACCATCTCCACCTGATGGGCAGGGGGTGAGGGGTAGGATGGCTCCAATGCTGGCGCTGCCATGCAGGAGCTAAACACTGGACTGGATGGACTCTGGACCCTCTCAAGTCCCAGACTTGATCTATGAAATGAAATGGGGATCCTCACCAGCCTTTGAAACCCAGAGTCGGTACTTAGCAAACTGCTGATATTCTGGCCAGGGAGCTTTCAGGGAGGCAGCTGCCAAAGCAGAGAACCTTATCCCAAACTTTGAAAAACCCCGCCATCTGACTGTCACTACCTCTGGAAGTGCACAAAGCTCACCTCCCACTTCCTTTTGGAAACACAACTTGGTTTTGATTAACAGGGTTTCAGCTGCGATTAGATGCAGACAGAACTTATTGTTCCTACTACTGTCTGCCTGACCCAGTTTGGGTTTTGATTTTTTTTTCTCCATCACCATAAAGAAATGCAGCTTCCTTTTCTCTTTCCCCACTGTAATTTTTTTTTTAATTAACAAGTCAGCATTAAAACACCTCTTTTTTTCTGTGTAAAGTGTTTTATTTTGTTCCAAACAGAAAGAGCCCGTGTGTTACAAAACAATGATTTTGGAAAGCAAACAAACCAAAAACTTTATGTTGTGACATAAAAGACTGTTGTGACATCCAAAGGACTGAGTATTTCTCCTCACAGTGCTGTTTGGCCAGATGCAGGCACGACCTCTGCACCCTCACCAAGCAGTCGCCACCGGCCCACCTCACCCACTAGCAGGCCCTGGTGCCAAGATCAGTGGTGATCTAGGGCAGAGACATGGAGTGGAGTCCTGGTTTCAAATAGAACAAGAGAAGGAAGGCACCCCCACGAGGATGAAAAGGGGGTCAGGACAGAGCCAGGCCAGGTACCCCCAGAAGTGCCTCACATTCAACCAGTGAAGAGTCAAACACCCTCCCCAGGAGGCACCACAGGCGCAGGGACTCCGGGTGCTTCTTCAAGGCCCAACTGAGAACCCTCATGGGACAGACACAGTGCCCCCGACACGGCCACCTTCATGTGCACGTGGGTGCCATTCTCCAAAGCCAGGCACTGCTTGCGAAACCATCTTCTCCTCTCTTTTTAGAAATTCCTCTGTGCTAAGGAATGGGCAGAGAAGAAACCAGCAGGAAACCCAGCACTAGGAGGGGCCACACTCAACTCCGTGGCCTCCCTGTTCCCTCCTGCTCCTCCTGGGGTCTTCTCCACCTCAGCAAACAGCACTCTTCTCCAGGTGGTGGGGCCAAAAACATGGAGTCTTCCTTGCTCCCTCTCTCCCCATATACAACCCATCAAACAAGTCCTGGTGACACACCCAGAATCAAAGCACTTCTCGCCATCACCACAGCCCCCACCTAGGTCCCAGCCACTATACTTCTGAGACCTGAAGGACTTCCGGATAAACGCTATCACCCTGGGCCTTTCTAGACGGTCCATGTCACTCCTTATGCACGTGGATCCTACAAAGATGTTTTTCCACACAGACGGAGCAGAAAAGGCAGCAAGATCCGGCAGTTGCACAGGGGAAGATGTAAAAACCCTGTAATGTCATCCAAAGCCAAAACTCAGACCAAACAGTTAAAAATGCCCCCACACCATCTCCCAGAAACAAATATGTACCCACAGTTTTGGGGGTGGGGGGCATGTTCCTCTGCATCCTCTCAGCCTCAGGAAGTGAGGAGCAGAGTTTTCTCTGCCAAGAAGAAAACTTTCGGGATAAATTTCTCTGAGACTGAGACTGTCAAAGGCGTTCGGCACCTTGGTTCCAGCACATGGTCCAGAGTCCCTAAGACCCTAAACCACTTGGAACTGGTGGTGTCAACAGATGGAGTGTGACAGCTCAGTGTCCCCAGTGGCCACCAGTCATTCAGCATGACAGGGGCATCTCTCTTTGCCGACAATGAGGACAATAACAGGGAAAGGCTCCTGCACCTGCCCAGTTTTACCCACTAGGCTATCCAGGAGATGATGCCTAACTCCCCTGACCCTGAGGACTCTCGTGGCCCAATCCAGCATTTCCAAGTCAGCCTGCCACCAGCCCTGGACTAAGAGCCAAAGATCACATCACACACACACACACACACACACACACACACACACACACACACTTAAAAGGCAAGGATCCAGAATCTTTAGGTTGGGGTGCAAGACTTCCATCAGTCCCCTGCACTTGTAACTTCCACGTTACCATCCTCACAACACTCCCCTCCCCTCCCAGACTGCAGGAGCCAGCACCACCCCAACTTCCTCCCCGAGTCCCAGCCCCAGCAACCCTCTCTCTAAGGACCTCAGGCTGCGCTTCCTGTTTACAGAGCTCATCCTGTGTATGAAACTCCTCTTCCATCAGGTCCTTTTCTCAGGTTAGACTTTACAGCTTTTGACCAAGAGCCCCACAGGACTCGGGAGCAGGTATCATTCATTCAAGACCTTCTCACTGCATCCTCTCCAGCAGCCAGTAAGAGAGTGTGTGACTGCAGAGTTGAGTGAGAGCCTGTGTGTAAGGACATCCCCAGGATAGAGACAAGAGCAGAAACAGAACGAGGTGTGCATCGGGTTTATAACCACTAAACTGTCTGTAGAGCCCAATAAGGGTACAGAACTGGTCAACGGAAAGAGATTTTCAGTTATTTCTTGCTAACATTGCTGCTTACAGGTTTTGCTCTTGTTGCTAAGTTGAATACATAGAAACTGAAATTACAGTAACTTGAACCACTTGGTGACCAAATCTCGGTCTCTAATACTATGCCCCAATAAAATGGGTTCTTCGGAGAAATGGCTGACTCTAGAGCGGGGACGGGAAATTACAAGATGATCCTGGGGCACCTTAAGTGGCAGCAAGGCAAGACGTGCTCAAAAATACAAAAATAAAAAACTCATAATAATGGGCATATGTCAAAGGGACACAGGAGCCAACTGAAAGCATTCTCTATGGAACAAAACAAAACTGGCATTGAATTATAACCTAAATTATAAAATAAATATCCCTGAGTCAATACTGATATAAATGATTGAATAAGTAAATAAATGGAGAAAACACAAATCTGCCATATTGAAGAATGCCAAGTAATTTATGTAAATACCCGCCCCTCAAAAGAGGCACACCCTAACTCCCACCCCTTCCCTGTGGACCACACGTAATGACTGCCTTCCAGAGAGAACACTACAGGGAGATGGGGAGGGTGACTTTACAGCGGACCAGCCTGACAACCACCACCTCGCCAGGCGACCAAGGTCACCTCACAGTGAAGAGTCATTCTGACAACCTGTTCCCTGCTATGATGTGACCAGAACCCATAACCCAGTATAATCATGAGAAAAACATCAGACAAACCCAGGCATTCTACACATATGTGAACATTACTTCTCAAAATTGTCAAGGTCCTCAAAAGCAAGAAAAGCCTGAGAATCTCTCACAACCAAGAGGACCTAAGGAAATAAAACAAGTGGACATCAGATGGTACCCTGGATAGGATCCTGGGACAGAAAAAGGACATTAGATTTTTTAAAAAACCACCACCACACACCTCAGGAAATCTAAGCCAAGCATGGACTTGAGTTCCTGATGCAGCATATGTACCAGGGTAACGTGAGATGTTAACAACAGAAGGGCCAGGGGTGGGGGGGATACAGAGCAACCCTGTGCGATCTTTGTAACTTTTCTGTAAACCTAAAACTATTATAATATTTAAAAGTAATCTTAGCTCTGAATCAACTATACCTTCCTTTTTTTAAGAGTAAGAATGAGCCCTGGCCAGCTTGGCTCAGCGGACAGAGCATCAGCCTGTGGACTGAAGGGTCCCAGGTTCGATTCCAGCCAAGAGCACATGCCTGGGTTGCAGGCTCGATCCCCAGTAGGGGGTGTGCAGGAGGCAACCGATCAATGATTCTCTCTTATCACTGATGTTTCTATCTTTCTCACTTCCCCCTTTCTCCCTGAAATCAATAAAGAAATATATTTTTAAAAAAGAAGAGTAAGAATGAAAACCTATACTTCATCTCCCCAGAGAGCACTACTCAGCTACCTCTGACCTCCGCAGGAGCCGATCAGTACACATTGCTGGGCAGCCTGGTGTTGGCTTCAGTCTCCCCCTTGCCCACCTCCTGCTGCTGGCTGAGGTCACAGTCACAGGAGCTCCAGGTCACGGCCAGCAGACTCCTCCCAGGACAGCTCCGTCCCAGCAGAGGCCGTCAGGAGTGGAGCCTGCCATGCGCCTGGCCTTCTAAGAACTGGCCTCTATCCTAGACTCCTCTGATGCTGGAATCTAGCCCTGTGACCTAAAGGCTCAGTGGTCTGGGCCTACTTTGCCCGTCCCAAAATGCAGGGCCTGTGGGCACCTCCAGGCAGCTCAGCCTGTTCTAATTCCAGTCTCACTTCTGGCTCATCTGCCACTCAATGGTTTCCACACCTTCTTAGCCCATCAAGACAAACCCTGCACACAGGTTGACGCCAAAGGCCAGAAAGACTGAAGGGCATCCTCTTTCAGAACAGGACCAAGAGCAGGAAAAGAGTGGGGGCGGGGGCTGGCCTGGATAAGGAGGAGAATTTTCAAACTTCCCGGACTCTGGAGACCCAGAAAGGCTCACAGCACCTCTGCTGCTTCACTAAGGGCCCCAGGGCTCCACCTGCTTCTCAGCCCCTGGAAGCGCGCCTGCCACGTCTGCGCATTTCCATAAAACGTGGCCTAACAGTGAGACGCCAGGAAAAACACAAGTCCGTCAACACACTCACGGTGTTTTCCCCTGAAGATTCCCAGGAAAAGAACGGAAAGGCTAGAAACAAAGTCTCGCCGTGGGGCGGGCAGAATCAGGAAAGAAACCTCCACTGAGGACCCTGGACAGCAGCCATGGTTTGCTGTGTGGACAGTGGCAAGTCTCCCACTAAGGCTCCTTCAACCCTTTAAACCAGCGGTTCTCAACCTGTGGGTCGCCACCCCTTTGGGGGTCGAATGACCCTTTCACAGGGGTCACCTAAGACCATCGGAAAACACATATATAATTACATACTGTTTTTGTGATTAATCACTATGCTTTATGTTCAATTTGTAACAATGAAAATACATCCTGAATATCAGATATTTACATTACAATTCATAACAGCAGCAAAATTACAGTTATGAAGTAGCAACGAAAATAATTTTATGGTTGGGGGTCACCACAACATGAGGAACTGTATTAAAGGGTCGCGGCATTAGGAAGGTTGAGAACGACTGCTTTAAACAGTTCTGTTTCCAACTTAACTTTCTCACCAGGCAGCCTTCCTCCCTGATTTTAATAAGCAGTAACTCTTTCAATAAAACTTAAGTAATTTTTAGGAAGAAGAGAAATATTCAATTTAGGCGGTGCATAAATAGCATATTTTAGTTCTTGAAATAAGGTGTTTCCAACAGATTTCTATTTCTCAATTACAGATTTATCTCAAGAAAAGAGTGTTCTCATATAACAAATATCAGGATTAACCATTCAAAGGGTGGTAAATGAAAAAGTTTCCAAAAGTCTTACTGAAAAATCAAAATATTTTCAAATTAATAAGATGCTTATACTCTGAAATCAAAGTAAAGGAGCCTGTCACCAGAGGAGCTCCCCCAGTGACCCCTGAGCAACAGCTGGCTCTGATGTAGGGGACAACCAGACACTCACTGGTGGCCCTGAAGCCAGGTTACCCAGCACCCACCCTGAGGC
The DNA here is from genome assembly GCF_964212035.1 of Myotis nattereri. Taxonomy (NCBI): domain Eukaryota; kingdom Metazoa; phylum Chordata; class Mammalia; order Chiroptera; family Vespertilionidae; genus Myotis; species Myotis nattereri. The sequence goes on from NC_138085.1 coordinate 22,134,194, forward strand.
TTCCCAGGAATCTGACCCTGCAGTCAGCCAAAGACAGTAAGCACAAAACCTTTAAAAAGAAAAATTATTACCACAGTTCCTGTACAGGAGAATTAAGGGGGACCGCCCCCCTCATAGTCACACCTTAACTGAAGTCAGTTGTTACTTGTGTATTTTACATAGATACGATCAGCAGGAACAACAGTGCAGCATCTGCTTCTTCACTTGAATGTCAGGTTGTAAACAGAAGCCATGCTGTCACCAGGCTGCACAATTACTGTAAAACTGCATTCACATCCTCATGCACATGCCCTTAACTTTAACCTAAAGTATGTCTTCCACAGGCTGGCAACGCACTGGGGACTCTGTGGAGGTGGTCATGCTTGGGGTGGTCTCTGTGAAGCAGGAAGGCTAGAACTCTACGTGGAATGAGGTCATTCCCCTTCAGGCCCAGCCAGCCATCCACAAAGCAGGTGTGCAGAAGCTGGACTTGACTCAGCCTCCGTGTGTATGTTTTGGGGGTGGGGTGGGGTATGTTTGCTGCAAGTGGCCACAGTGAGATTAGAAGAGAGAGTCCCTGCTTCCCAGCAGGATCTCAGACAGGGATGCTCACTGCAGTATTATTTATGCATTACATAGTTTACACCCTACAATGCAAGATTCGATAACAGCCTAAATGCCTGTCCCGGAAACAGTACATTATGTCTCAATCACATGGTGAAACACTACATGGACATCTGAAACAAAAATCACTGCGTTTATAAGAACGTGACAAGTGAAAAAGTAAATTCTAAGATCCACCAATATATACACAGAAGCACACACACACACAATGGAAAAGATAGGAGAAAACGTATGAAAATGTTCACATGGGGAGTAGCAGGATTTTCTTTTTCATCTACGGGACCACGTTTTCCTAAACCCTTTACAGTAAGTATGCAAGACTTCAATAACTGGAGAAAACGTAGGCACATTAGGTTGAATACCTCCCTGCCTCTCCCAGCCACGGGCAATGCCCGTCCCACCTCACCCCTGGGGCTACTTCCTCTCTGCACCCTCCAGACTGCTGGAAGAGCTCTCCCTGCAGAGCTGCCTCCAGGACCTCACCCCTCCCCACCCCTCAGTACCTTGCGAACATCCCCTCCATTACCCTAGTCCAGTGGTCGGCAAACCGCGGCTCGCAAGCCACACGCGGCTCTTTGGCCCCTTGAGTGTGGCTCTTCCACAAAATACCACGTGCGGGCGCGCACGTACAGTGCGACTGAAACTTTGTGGCCATGCGCAGAAGTCGGTTTTCAGCCTGGGCGAGTCTATTTTGAAGAAGTGGCGTTAGAAGAAGTGGGTGGTGTCGGTCGGTCAGGGGACGTGAGAGATGCGGTGCAGGAGGACACAGGATACCCAGCGCGGGGGAGGCGAGCGCGATTCATGCATGAGTTGAGTGAGACTGGCTACAAGACAAGTGTGGATGGGAGAGTTGGAAGGGGTCAACCTCAGCGAACATACCTCAATCAGATTGAGGACGTTTTTAGCAAAGGCCAGCTTAGGAGTACTCTAATTAAGTTAATAACAATGTACCTACCTATATAGTTTAAGTTTAAAAAATTTGGCTCTCAAAAGAAATTTCAATCGTCGTACTGTTGATATTTGGCTCTGTTGACTAATGAGTTTGCCGACCACTGCCCTAGTCGCACAGAAACTGCCACACCTGACGCGGCTCCTTAAGGGTAGTGACTTTGGCTTGGTCGTTCCTGTACCTCAGCGCCTATGGACATGAAGCTATAGCAGAAGTGACAGTCAGGGAGGAACGGGGGAGCCTAGGGCAGGCTACACAGCAGGAGGGGAGGTGGGAGCTCAGAAGGCTGGGGACCCAAGGGTGGGCAAGGGGGTAGAGGGTTCAGGAATGATGACTGGAGAGGAATCTGAAGGCATGGGCTTAGTGACACAAGATGCCCCTATAGATACAATTTGTCAGAGGTGACCGGACTTCAGAAATGGGTGCCTACTCCTCTCTAGAGCCTGGCTAATCTGGAGTGACAGAGGGCAGTGACAGGAGGTGAAGAGGACGGCACAGCCATGGTCAACTCTGGGAAGAGATACAGGATGTGCAGAGAAAGACCCCACTCCTTTTCCAGGCCTCTGGCTTTCCTAGGAGAACCAGCCACGCTTCAGTTAACAGGAGGCAAAAGGGCACCTGCCTGCAAAGGACTGGGTGGGGCGAGACTAAGCGCTTCTTCACGCAGAAGGAAAGGCTCCGGGCAGAGTGGAAAGGAAGAAAGACTTCACAGGACTGAATTTAAGCGCAGTCCACCTGTGGGGCACAGCCCATCTATTCACCAGACCTCAGGCGGCAGCGCAGCACAGCGTGCCCTGTCCCACTGTCCATGGGGGATGGCCGGAAGGAAAATGCAACAGAGCTGAAGACAGCTGCCCAGGGCTGCTATCTTTAGGGCAGAGCTCATGACAAGATGAGTGAAGCAGAGAGTACAGGGATTCCCAGTGGTAGAGCACCTGACCGAACAGAGCCAGCTCTGCAGCAAAGGTGGACAGGGACCAGCTTGAGCTCTGCACTGGGAGCCAGGGCAGGTCACGCCCACCTAGCAGGTCAGGCAGAAGGACGAGGGAAGAGGAAGCATAATCCACAAGGATTGGCCCTTGCTTGGGCTGGCCCCACCCTGAACTTGACAATTCTCTTACCACCTGGGGCAGCTGGGCAGTCACAAACCCATTTTCAAGAATAGCTCTTTCTGACCATGAGCACCACATGACCGAAACTGAGAATTATAAGCAATACTTACTTCCCATCTCCCAGCACAAAAATCTGTGATGACTAGGTCACAAAATACGAAGAATTAAGTGGATGGAAAAAAGAAAACATAAATTCAGAGTGATGGTAAGCTTAGGGGGAGGTGAGGGTGTATGTAGTTTCCATTGTATTGGGAATTAATGTATCTTAAGCAGAATGGAAGTTCACTCTATTATTCTTCCTATGGTTTTTCATATAAAGTAGCAACTAAAATATTTTATTATAATAAAGTACATCTGGAAATCACTATCTGTATTATAGTTTCACTTCTTTTTTTTCTTTTTAAAAATAGCAATGTTGTCTTCTCAGAGAATTGCACGGGTGGGATTTCTCTGAAGCTAGTCGGAGTAGGGTTCTTATATCTTGAGAAAAAGACTTTTCTGAAACTCGCACAGGGGAATGAGTGCTTTTTACTTGTGTGCAACTATATCCCTCGGTTTGAAAAGCCCCATTTCCCTTAACCTAGTCCTGGAAGAGGTGTAGCTGGGGCTTCAGTAGAACTAGAAGCAAAGCCAGTGCCCAGAGCTTCCGTCCCATGTGAAGTCGATTCCGGCACAGCATCAGGCTAATTTAGTCCATCAGTCCATGGAGTGGGGTCCACATCGCTGTGGGTCATGTGGGTGAATGCAGAGTGTTGAGAGCCCTACAACCCAGGAGTCAGGCCCAAGCAGCAAAAGTGAGAGAGGGGCTCCTTTGCTCGGGAGCTTATGTATCTCAGGTTTCATGCCCTTGCAGGGGCCACATCTATTCTGCCAATGACTCGCTCCCAGGGGTGTCTGACGGGCAAGCACTTTCCCATGTCACCCAGATCTTACTGGACATTTGTCTATTGTCCAGCCCCTTCCTCCATCGACCTGTGGGGACAGACCTGGAGAATGTTAAACTGCAGCTTCCTTGCACAAACGGCACGCCTATGTTATCTGGTCTTTCCTTTACTCCTCTCCTGTTAATGAATAACCAGGTTATTACAACGGTATCAGAAAGTCTAACAATAAAATGTTTAAGCTTATATAGGAAGCCATGCATTGCTTTTACACAGAAGTTATACACCTATCATTCTGGATCACACCCCTGGTATCACCACACCTACCCACTGTCAGTGCTGCCTTCCTGGTTCCTGGCACCATCCCCTGTGCCAGCCTTACTGGGAGGCAACCCCATCCAGGCAGGAGTGACAAGTGGAGGGGCCACCTCACAGCTGACCACAGCTTGCCCCTTTCTGCCTTCCAGGACAGCCAGTTTTACCTGTCTAGAAATGACCACCCCTTTCATTTTTAACCCCTCACCAGCCTGCCCGCCCTGTGGGACCCTCATGCCCTAGACCAGGCAAGACTGACACTTGACATCCATCAGGCCCTCCGTGACTTGCACTAATAAGCTAAACCACAACAGACCAAGATGGCCATCAGCAGTATTATTACCTATGGTTCCCCAGGGTGTGACTCCAAAGTCTTAGCCCCAAAATGGGATAATATGGGAGCTACAGGAATAGAGGCAAAACAGGAAGAAAGTAGAACACAGGAAACATTTTAGAGCAAGGGGAGCCCAGCAGGGTCCCTGAGGTGCCACATTCCTTCACACTGTCCTGCTTAAACTTTACAAGTTCTTAAAGTGCACAGTGTTGAGCTATTAAGCCACCCCAAGGTGGCAGACTCATAAAAAAGAGGAAAGGAAAGGCAAAAGGCTGTGGCTGACACTTTGCACCAAGGAAAGGAAGCCCAGCTGGAGGGGGTGAGGGTGGGGCAACCCTGGGCCACAGCTACCGGACACTCAGGTCCAGCCCAGTATCACACTGACAGCAAGCAGGGCTCACCCTGTCCTAGAATTCAGCAAAGCACGCAGGGGCCACAGCCACCTGCCTGGAATGGCCCCCATGCACAAGCCTGCTCGCTCACGCTGTCATGTGGAGATATAATAAAGCTCCCTACAAGTCTGCTCAATGAAGAAAGACCATTTATAAGAACTGAGCAGTACTTACATGGGGAGCTGTGTCTCTGAACCTTCAGTCCTAAAGCCACTTTGCACAGGTCAACACCTGTCGACCATAAGCCAAATGCAGCCGCAGAAAGACGCCAGCACCTCGCCAGCATTATCCAGTGGCCACTGGTGACCAGAGTGAATGAACGGGAACGAGAGAGTTCCAGTTGCCAAGGGTGGTGTATTTCAAACATGCCGAGTGGCAAAGTTGGCACTTAGTTCATGAAATATTTTGAGGCTTTAGGGAAGGACATGCAGTTTCTGTCTCTAGGGTATTGACTCTCAACCTTTTTCACCTCACGGCACATAAACTAATTCCTTAAATTCTGCAGCACACCAAAAAATATATTTTCCCATCTGACAAAAAATAGGTATAATTTTGATTCATTCACTCCGGACGGTTATTGTTGTGTTGGCTGTTGTCACTTTTTTATGTGACAACCTCAGGGAAAAGAGGTCAGTCCCCTGACTAAAGAGTCAGGTACTGCATGTTTTCGTCTTGAGACACACCGGTGGGAAATCGCTGCACTGCGGCATTTTCAGAGGAAGATGTCTTCAACCCCACGGGAGGGTCACTCCACGCCCACAGATGCCCATGCTCCGGGCCCCTTGGCCACTCTGTGGGGCGAGGGCTGACAGTGAGAGAATGACACCCAGTGACATCCAGGATCTTGGGACGGAAGCACCCAATGCAGGAAAATTCCACAGATGCTCCGGCTAAATTCTGTTTTGTCAGGAGCCCCACACCCAAAGGGTTTTGGAGTTGAAAGTTAAACAGCAGGTTAAGTGGCAACATACCTACGTGACCAAAGTCAGTTCCCACACTGCTTTCCTCTCCCTGGGCCTCAGTTTCTGCATCTGCACCCTGACCATGTGCTGCCTGCTGCAAAGGGGAGCTGCCGGGGCTCACACAGCAGGCTTGACCGGGACAAGGGCGGGCACACGCCACCACACTCCTCATTCCTGGGGTAGGGGTGGCCCTGCCTGCTGCTCACCGTCCGCAGGCTGGAGCAGGGGAGAGTGGCTGGGGAGACAGACACAGGGCTCCAGGGCTAACAAGGCAGGCTGAAGAGCCAGTGCCTGGGCCACTGTGAGGGGGAGAGGGAGCAGTCTGTCTGGCACGACTGCTGGCTAGCAGTGAGGGAACAAGTGTGCAAGTGCACAGGAGCAGGCCAGCCACCTCGGTCACTTACCGTCCAGCACACAGAGAGCCCACTCAGGACCACGTGAGAGAGCAGCGCCCAGGAGAGGAGCCCAAACTCGGCCTGGCTCTCCATATCGGGCAGCACAGGGAGAAGTGTCAGCGAGGATGTTTCTAACAGGTAAACTTACAACGACAGTCCTTCCTACAGCAAAAACTACACCAGCCACAGGAGATGACAGGGCACTGGATAAAATCTGGGCTCTGTGTCCCAGCGGCCTGAGGCTGTCCTGTGACTTAAACACAGTGTGCCTGAGTCAGGGAAAGGAAACACCCACAAATTAAAAAGGACACCCTATTTTAGCTTTAAATACACATCCATCTCACAGGCAGCAATGTCCAAATTAGCACTTCCTATTTAGGGAGAGCAAAGGCAGCTCCTAAATGGGTTACAAAATAGACCCTGGGTTTAGAAGATCAGGACTTGGTAATAAGAGGCTGCAGGACACAGACAGCATTTAACCGCCTCCCCCTCGAGCAGGCCCAAGCCATCCAGGGCAGGGCGGCCCTCGCCTCTCCTCCCTCCTGCAGCTGTGGTCTCCAGTTGGGACCTTGGATCCTGAGTGCAATGGCCCCAGGTGGGGGTGGGGGTGAAGGGAGAAAGCCCCCCTGCTCACCAGACTCTTAAACTGTGGACTGAAGAACAGTCACTAGTAGAAGACCTGTAACTATCAGTCTTTTTCTCTCACAAATGGAGGACAGTTCCCACAAGACCAAGTTATACCCTGGGACACAGGGCAGGGAGCGATGAAGGCCAGCCAGGTGCAGGAGGTGTGCGGATATGGAGGCTGTGGTCTGGGAACACCCTGTCATTTGCTGAGAACTGGGACACTGCTGGGGCCATGCTTCCCCAGTCCAGGCAGGACAACTAGGATGAGCCACCACACCTGCTCAAAGGCCCAAGGTGTTGCTGTGGGCAGTACAGGGCGTCAGGGCAGCTGGGGGACAGGGCAGTATGCGTCGTGTCCCTATAAAGGGACAAAGCTTCGAAGTGAGGCCAAGGGCTGGAGCCAGACCATCTACTCCCATCCCACTCTGCCACTTAGCAGGTTACCCGGAACCAGAGTACTTGCTTAACCCTCTGCTCTTCAGTCTGCCCCCTGAAATGGGCGTAACAGGCACCCACGCCATCAGGCTGTGCAAGGACTGGGAAGATTCCATCCCTATAAACTGGCACACAAACATGACTTCTGTGTTTGCTGCTTTCATTACTGTCACCACGGCCAAGGCCACCCGACACTGCCAAGGCCCTGGACCCCTACCCATTCGGAAACAAGGGTCTCAGGCCAGGCTGCTAGATCAAGGACAGCAGGGAGGGGCTCTGAGAACAGAAAGACTTACCAAAGGAAATAAGGCCTGATGAAGGTCAATAAAACTATTCAAGTACCCACTGAATCCTGGCTAGGAAAGCATGGGCCGGAGGGCCCTATGAGAATCTCTGGAAGACAGAGGTGGGCAAGGCCACACTGACTGATCCGGGTGATGGTGCAGGAGGGAAACTACCCAGTGGCCAGACCTGGGGCAGAGGTGGGCCCACTCCCTTGGGAGCGGCTCCAGATTGCCACCCCAACCCGCACCCCCACGCCCCCCAGGAGAGACCCTCCTGCAGTGGTTTCCTCCCACACACACACCTAGAGCTGGGCCACAGTGCCCGGGAGGGCCCCTTGACTCCAGGGCTGGGGACTGGACTCATCCCCAGGGCCCAGCTGGAGACAGTCCCTGTTCGGAGTTCTTGGATGGCAGGCAAGCAGGCGACCTCCACTCAACGCGGAGCTGCGTTTAGACAGAGTCCCAGCAAGTGCCGGTGTGTACAGAACCTTCGAGCGCAGTGCAGTTAACACTGGCATGTGCGCCCCAGCAACACCAGACCCAAATCCTGGGGCTACCTAGCACCAAATAAGCAAAATTCAAAATCTAGAAACTACTGAGGTGCAAACTTTAAAAAAAAAAAAGTTTCTACAATATGACTCTTCATTATCCTGTGTGCCCATTCCAATTAAATTCTTTAAAAGTTGAGATTTTAAAAAATGTCTAGTGGCAAATCTAATTTTATTAAAAAGGTTCATGGCCACAAAGCTATTAGGAGTTAATTTTAGATTAGATTAATTTAGATTAATTTAGATTAGGAGATAATTTTAGATTCTGCCCTCAAATCTTGACTACCTGTGAGCATATTAAATAGTTGTGGATTAGCCTTGGTAAACAACAAAAAGATAACACATTTGTGGAAACAAACGAAAGCCACTATAACTACACTGTTATTTTGAAATATTAGCAACCAAGGGGGGCCCCCAGGGCCCCCACTGAGGCCTATCTTTTCCATATGGGGAGCACCCTCCTCCTCAGCCCAGGGAAGGAGGGCCACCGCTGCCCACACAGCCCCATCTGCCACAGCCCAAGGACAGGCCACCGGGACCTTTCTGGTCATGCAATGTAATCTTGACACTTAAAGTATAAAAATAACGGATCTGTAAAACCTCAATGTGCCGCTAAATCTTACATGTAATTTTAGCCAGATTCAACTCATTTTGTACTACATTTGACTCCTTTTGAGTTGCCCATCATTTTGCTTCATCCAAAACCTGGCCACTCCTCCTGCCCTCACCTCTCATCCTCATTGATCAGGCGTTACGTTTAAGCAGCTGGAGGAGAGAGATGACTTCCAAGCTGGAACCGCAGCCCGTGGGGTGGCAGAAGGCCCTCTGGAGCCTAGAAATCTGGCGGCTACTCCCCTGGATTCATCCTTCTATGGCTTGCTCAGCACAGACAGCATGTAGTGCACAGTCCTTCACCAGAGGGACCTCCTGGCCTGCCCACCTTTCCCAAGCTCCCCGAGGACCACCGCCCATGTTTCTCTCCAGGCCTTTGCTCAGGCTGCCCCTCCTCCTGTGCTGGGGCTTGACAATCCCTGCTCATGTTTCACGACCAATTTAAACGGCAATTCCTTTGTGAAGCTTCTCCAAGGCGGAATATATACCCTCGGCTCTTTTTACAGCCTTAAAGAAATAACACACCAAATCCTCGGCTCTCCCGAGCTCCCTAAGGGAGGGACTGAGTGACCTTCACTGTACCCTTCAGTGCTGAGCATGAAACAAGCTCTTATTAAATAATCAACAGAAAAACAGAATTTTGCATCATCAGTGCCCCAAATGGGTTTGGTACGTAAGAAAAATTATTTGGAAATGCTTTCTATCAATTAAATAAAATTTTAAGTCATGACTGACTAAAATACTAGAGGCAGAATGCGAAGAGAGTTGCAAACTGTTGGGGTGAGGGCAGCCTGTTGGGGAGATGGCAAATGGCTGAGACGGATGCACAGCCTCCTGGAGCCTGGAGACAGACAAGGGCAGGGCCTGGTCAGAGCCTGGTTTGTGTCTTGTCTGTCGCTCCCCCACAGGTTGCCTCCCCCTGACCCTCAACATGACTTCTGTGGAGTGAAGGGTCAGAGGGCACCAGTCAGGACTCACCTCCCCCCAGAGCTCTTCAGAGCACAGAGCACTTGCATCTCTGCGGCATTCATTTCCATGGTACAGAGAACACAAGGCGACAGAACAAGCCTCCAGCTGCCACTGGCCTGGAGGACACCCTTCTAGGAAGCAGTCCATGCTGAGCCCAGAGTACACGGGGAGTCAGGAGTCAACACTCAGCTATCACCCTCCCCAGACGGCACCTACTATGCCCTCCCTTCATCCGCTCTGTGGCTCACAGGGCAGCTCAGTGTACTGGAAGGAGCACCTCAAGGCAAGACCCAGCCCTGGCCCTGGCCCTGGCTAAGCGGTCGGTCTCTGTGAGAGTCACTCGCCCTTCCTGGCCCCTGGCTCCCTCTTCTATAAGAGGAGCACCTCAGACCCCCAATCATGGCCTGTTTCTGTAGATGCTTTATGTGAAGGCTCACATATCCCTAGGCCAGTGATGGCGAACCTATGACACACGTGTCAGAGGTGACGCGCGAACTCATTTTTTTGGTTGATTTTTCTTTGTTAAATGGCATTTAAATATATAAAATAAATATCAAAAATATAAATCTTTGTTTTACTATGGTTGCAAATATCAAAAAATTTCTATATGTGACACAGCACCAGAGTTAAAGTTAGGGTTTTTCAAAATGCTGAACGCCGAGTTCAAAAGGTTCGCCATCACTGCCCTAGGCCCACCAGCAACCATCAGGGAGGCTTGGGCCGGGTCGGAAAGGATGAAGTCTGTTGTAGCTTCTCCCTGGTGAAGTATCCATCCACAGGGCAGAGTGACATGAGAAAAGCTATTCAAGGGAGAGGGACCTCAGCAGAAGCAGCTGGAGAAGGGGTACAGACGTCCGCATCAGGCCCCTTTGCAAGAACTCCCAGAGGAGTTTCACACCACTCCCATCCTCCCCACTGTACCCAGGGATGCTGAGGCAGAGCCTGGGACACAGGGCAGCAGTCAGCGCCTGCCAGAGCATCAAGGCCCTGGGTCCTGCCATCTGTATATGCTCACACAACTGACCCCTGCACTACGGACATGCTTTGAGGGAACTGTCCGGAGCTGTTAGGTTCATGCCCTCCTCTCCTCACTACCATGGCTCGCTGCTGGCCCCAAGAGGGGCAGAAACAGGCCTGGATGAAAGAAAAGAAAATTACGCAGGAGATCAAAAAAGCGGCCTTGCTGAACGGACCACAGCCCATCGATACCTTGGTCCCCACACACTCCAGCAGGAAAGAGGGACAAGCACATGTGGTCCTCAGATGCAGGCCCAGCACCAACGCCACAGTCAGTGGGACCTCCCGTGCTTGGGGCTGACCCAAGACAGTTCCTGCTTAGATCAGCCACACCCACCGCCCCTCCGGCACCTGCTGGCATGGGGTGGGTCCCAGACCTATAACCTGATCTCCGGTGCTGTGACTGTAGACACACTGGGGCTCCTGAATACTTCTGGAGGCTGGGCAGTTGGGGGGCCACTAACAGCATCCACAACATCTTGGAGAGCTTCAACATTTACGGAATGTTAAAAAAAAAAAAAAAAAAAAAAAGCTGCAGACCACTGGGCTAAGCATTTCAGATCTACAGAGTCCGTAGCCTGAGGCTTAGCCCTGAGAAGCAGCAACATCCTGACATCCTAAAAGCACCTCGCCCTCCTTCACAAGAATTCAGCTTCCCGGTATGACACGGGTGGTGCGGTACAATGGAAGTCTAGAATATCAGCTAAAACACACACACTCCCGCCTGCTGTTTTAATTCTATACAGCTTAGCGAGATTGTCTAGTTTAAAGGAAAGCTTTCTAAATCTCAGTGTTTTTAACTCCCCAGAATCATCCATTCTTTTCTCCTATGTGGAATCACTGGAAATAATGAAGTGGTGTTTTTCACAAGGCATGGTTCATGTCGGCCACCCACAGTGGAACCACAGACGTGTGCACACAGGTCAACTCACACACATGCACACATGTAATGCCCATGGTTAAAACTGTTTTAATGTGCCCTCAAATCAAAGGTTTGCTCAAATCATGCTGGTTTCTGAGACTGAAGATCGAGTGGGTTGTGGCAAAAATAAAGCCCTGTTGAAACCGATTCAAAGATGGCCAGCAAAGGTTCTCAGGTCCCCGTGCAGCATAGCCCGCAACCCGCCTGACTAGAGGCAACACCCAGGAAGGAACCACCCGATGTGCCGCCACTTCTCCCCTTCCTGCTCCCCAGTGGCTGGCATGAAGGAAGAAGCACCCCCACCCTCCCGCACAGGGACAAGAGGTGGCAGGCTGAACTCCGGGCTCCAGGTCTGGCCGTGCCTCCCGATGCAGGGGAAGGGAAGGGCCACCCACTGGGGGACAAAGGCCAGCCCTCCGTTCCCACAGAGCTCAGAACCAGGGCAGGTGGGCCGCGCCCCTCTGCACTGTGCAGTGGAAGCTAAGAGCCAGGCAGGGCTCCAGTCAGTAGGCACCCAGGGGCTGGGGGTCATGAGATCTGGAGGCACCTTGGATCCAGGGTCAGGAGGGGGCCAGGATTGGGGAGTCCTTGTGGAATCCAGATGGGCTAACACTTCAGCCTCACTCAGCACATTACCCCTTTATATGTCTAAGAGGAATAATAAATGGTGGCATTATGAAAGCTTTGTGGCTATAAATTCTAAGCTATTAATGAAAACTAGGTCCCCTTTGTTACCAAGAAGGCAGGGCTTCCCACAGCTGTCCCCTCACCCTCCATCACCATGGAGCACTCGGCTGTAGGACGCATCTGGGTCAGCAACCCTGACCCACGGAGGCCACTCACAGGATGCCCGCCACACCCTGAGCAAACACAGCCACGCCCTGTCGGAGAGGATCTGGAAACAGCGACCCAGCTGTTGCGCCTCGTGCAGGTCCCATCCTGGGCAACGTGGTGGGCTCTGACGCACCCATGGAGACACCCAAGCCGCAGCAGCAGGGACTGTTGGCAACACTGGGGAGGGTGGCAGACTTACATTTTAACTGCAGTTGCCAGGACAGGCCTTACTGAGAAGGTGATAGCTGAGCAAAGACCCGAAGGAGCTGTGAGAGCAAGTAAGCCATGTGGACGTCTGAGGGAGAGCAGATGAGGAGGGGGTGCCGGGGGCCTCATGGCACTACACAAATGAGGACCTCGGGGGGCTCTGAGCAGAGGAGTGACCCGAGCTGCTGTCGCTAGAAACAGACTGACCAGGGGCAAGGGCGCTGCACGCGGGTAGGCGTGGCCACTGCCGTGAGGAGGCAAAGGTGGGCACGCGGAAAGGAGAAGTGTGTGCTCTGGAGACGGAGCAACAGGATTTCCTGGCAGAGGCGAACGGGAAGTGAGCTGCCAGGATGACTGGGGGTTTCGCTGAACGGTTAACAGGGAGGACAGAGACCATCGCTGAGAGAGGAGGTGCGGTGAGAGGACATGTTCAGTTTCAGATGCCAGAGGTCGGGAAGGTGGCCGACAGCAGGGCCTGGAGGCCAGGGCAGAAGTTGGAACTGGAGCAGTTTAGTCAGGGCTGTCAGCCATCCACAGGAAGTCAAGCACCAAGCGGCACCACCACCAAAGTGAGGGGAGAAGAGGTCCCAGGACGGCCCCCGCCATACCAGAGGCTCAATGGGACAGGAGAGCCCCCTGGGAGGGTCCTGGGCGCTGAGAGGAGAGGCTGGAGGGTGAGGAGTGACGGCACAGGACAGGCCACCTAAGGCGCAACCCGGGCGCTGACCCCGGCCAGGGGAGGCCCAGCAAACGTGCAGACGCTGGCCAGTGGGTGCAGGAAGCGCTCTCTGGGCTGTTTTCTCAGTAAACTGGAAGCAAGGCCAGCGGCAGTGAGGGGCAGGTTGAGGTAGACAGTTAGAAGTGTGAGGAGAAAGTATGAAATCGTCCAAGACAGGATCGGCAAACTGCAGCCCAGGGGCCCGATCCAGCCCACCATCTGGTTCTGGTAAAGGAAGTTTCCCTGGAACCCAGCCTCGTCCATTCGTTTGCCTGCTGTCCACGGGGCCTGGGCTGCAAGGGCAGAGCTGAGCAGTGCTGTGGCAGCCTGCCTGACCACAAAGCCCAAGATATGAACTATGTGGCCCTTAACAGAAGCTGGCGAACCCTGGTGTGGGATGGTAGGGAAACGTGCTCTGTGGTCCGAGTTAGAGAGACCGTGAGCGAGGCTGTGCGTCTTCTCCAGCCACACAGCACTGTGACAAGTGGCTGCAGCCACGGCTGTAGTTCCACAAGGTAAAACCGTGAAGGGCGAGGGGCCAGGTGGGTCATCGGCCATCGGCCTTCCTATCAGTGACAGACCAGCTGCTCTTGCCACGATCCTTCCTGGGCCCAGCAGAGCCCACTGTACCCCTTACATCCCCTCACTCCGTCTCCAATCCTGAGAGACAGTGAACTGAGTGAGACTCAGCATTTCCAAGGCAGCGCCACTCTGCTCTGGGGACTTGAAACAGGCTGGTCCGGTAAGAAGCCCAAGTTCTGAACCTCTAGGCCCAGCACTCTCCACCCAGCGGCACCTGAGAATCACCTCCTGGAACAGGAGACAAATGCCCATGCTGGCCCCACCCCCACATCATTTCAGTGGCCTTGAGTGGGGTAGAGGGTTTTCAAAGCCCCGGGTGACTCAGGGCAACAGGATAAAGAAGGTGCACCATGGTTCTGCTTCCTCCGCTACCCCCAGCCCGACAACTCCATTCCCAAGGCCGTCCACATCCGTCCTGCCAGTTCACTCCATCCCTCCTCTCCACAAGGGCCTCCGGGGATGGGGGTGGTGACCTGAGGTCTCCCCAGCACTCGATGTCCAGCCATGAGCTCTGTGGTCTCAGAAGAACTGAGGGTCCCCTGTCACCTAACAGGGAATACTGGCTTAGATCCTTCACTGTCCAGGTTGCGCTGTTCCTCCTTTACAAGTCAATGTCCCACTGGGTCCAGGATCAAGACCATCAGGAAAGAGGTGCCGCAGGTCTGAGCCAGAAATGTGGCCCACCAGCCTCACACCACACAAGTCCCCTTCCTTCCCGCACCGCCTCTCCCTGATGGCACCCTAAATTTTCTGCTTTACTGAGACATTGAAATTGGGGTGTCTAAGGCTCACTTCCTTACTATAAAAGCTCAGGCTTTTGCCATCATCAACGTTACCACATGTTAAATTAGTGCAGGCTCACTGCCGGGTCCCTGCTGACACTTCGTTTAAAACTCAGCTCTGGAATTTCACGAGGGTGAGGCTGAACTGACGGCAGGTGCCTTCCAAAGGCCATTTATAAGTCATGGAACCTAGAGAATACTTTTCATCTGAAATTACCATTAAACACCACTTAAGTTTCCAAGCTAAATGGCAAATGGCTATTTAACTCACTTGTTGTTTGACGGATTTAAAATAGTAATTCCAGAAAACCAAATGTGTGTTTGCATGTGCATCTATTTACGAGAAAACCACGTGTGAGTGTGTGGGGTGCCTGCAAGAGCTGTCACTGAAGGAAAAGCAGCTTTACGCCACCCACACGCCATCAGTCCACGGAGGCCGAGCGGGGACTGCCTGTCACTTCCCAGGGCGGAGAACAGTGATGCTGCGGGGTCTTCAGGAGACTCGCTGCTCCCGCATGCAGGGTGGCACTAATACTGCTGACAGCCTCTCGCTCTAACTGATAACGCAGGAAAGGAGGAGGAGCTAAAGAGATGGAGGCCCCGTTAACAGAGTGGTGGCCAGTAAAAGGAGCCGGGAAGGGGATGGGCAGCACAGGCATCCAGGGGAAAGGAACTGCCGCCCCGCCCACTCTAAGACCCTCAGAGTCCAGACGCCAGGACTGCTGGAACGTCCACAGGTGGGAGACAAGTATTAGAGAGACTGTGGGCCCCTTCAGAAACACAGGCAGGCATCGTCACTCCTGTGAAGGTGGTGGCTGGTCTCACTGTAAGTGAGGGACTTTGCAGACAAAGACTTCTACCACTCATCAGCTGGGTGACGTAACTTCTCTGCACTTCCATTTTCTCACCTATAAAATGTAGGATGGCCACAGGTCATTCGGGGTGTTCAGAGGACTAAAGGCAGCTGTGTGCCCCCAGGCAGGGCACGGTACCAGCTTTCAGAGGCCCCACAAGTGCTGGTGGCTCCTTCTGGTGGATGTGCCGTTGTCTACCCGAAGGCTGACCGAAGCCAGGGCTACACCGGGAGGAGAAACCACAGGCCCCAATGACAAGAGGTAGCAGCAGGCTCCTCAACAGGAAGGGGGTAACTGGGCCAGGCAGCTCCTCCAGGGACCTGAAAGCCAGTCACTGGGACCCCAAGGACCTACACCCAGCCACCAGGGTGGGTGAGAGACACGAAGGAGGAGCTGAAGCTATGGAACAGAGTCAGGAGCGTGGACTACCATGAATTTTCACCAGGTTATTTCTAACATATAAATATGTAACATATGCATATGGGTACACATTCCAATTTAAAACTCCTTCTTTGAGTCTGCAATTGTGGAAGGATTCTCAAAGTATCTGTCCCCCAACTCCCACCCTCAGGTGCAAAGTCTGGAGGGAAGAGAGCCATGGCCACCCAACAGCTGCTCAGCCTCAGCTTCCTCACTGTGTCCACTCCATGTCCCCATAAGGCTGCTGTGACATGTCCATGTTCTTACTTCTGGGACTGTGAATGCTATTTATATGGCACGAAGGTTGCAGAGGTGAAGTTGGATCTGAGGGTGGGGGATTCTGCCAGATTATACAGGTGGCCCTCAATCCAATGGTTAGTGTCTTCAGACAGAGGAGGCCACGTGACAGAAGCAGCGGGAAGCAGACACACAGAAAATGCTGCACAGCGGCACTGGAGATGCAGGAGGGGCCAGGAGCCAAGGGATGCAGGAGCCACCAGAAGCTGGGCCAGGCAAGGATAGGATTCTCCCCTAACGCTACCAGAGGAAGCGCGGCCCTGCTATGCCTTGACTTTAGCCCTGTGATAATGACTTTGGACTTCTAGCCACCAGCACTGAGAGGATAAGTCTGCATTATTTTAAACCACCAAGTCTATAAGCATTTTGTTACAGCAGCTGCAGGACACAAAGACTGGGAGTGAATGGACGTGCACGTGAAGTGATCAGCATGGTGCCTGGCACATGTGTGAATTCAAGGAGTCTGTGTCAGGGAAGGACAGCTCCTGCCACCCTCCATGGAACACCGGCGGTCCTCAGCTGTACCAGGACCTGCAGCTCATGCTGCCCTTATCCTGTTTACACTATATATATATATAAAATATGTGTGTATATATGTATATATGTATATATATGTATATATATGTGTATATATATGTGTGTATATATGTATATATATATGTATGTATTTTATTTTTTACAGAGAGGGATACAGAATTAGAAACATCAATGAGAGAGAAACATCGATCAACTGCCTCCTGCACACCCCCTACTGGGGATGTGCCCACAACCAAGGTACATGCCCTTGACCGGAATCAAACCTAGGACCCTTCAGTCCGTAGGCCAGTGAAGGCGAACATATGACATGCGTGTCAGAGGCGACACGCGAACTCGTTTTTTTGGTTGATTTTTCTTTGTTAGATGGCATTTAAATATATAAAATTAATATCAAAAATATAAATGTTTTACTATGGTTGCAAATATCAAAAAATTTCTATATGTGACATGGCACCAGAGTTAAGTTAGGGTTTTTCAAAATGCTGACATGCCGAGTTCAAAAAGTTCGCCATCACTGCCATAGGCTGACGCTCCATCCACTGAGCCAAACCAGTCAGGGCCCTGCTTACATTTTAAAGCTCCTCATATATACTGTCTCTCCCAGAGGGGGTTCCCAAGGATCCTTCGCTCATCCTATAGAATCCAATCTTGCCACTGGCTTGTCTTAAACAGGAAGTTCCATTAGCTGAGGTATTTCACAGTGACCTTGCTGATATCTCCGGAGTGGACTCTCTTGACCTCGGGCACAATGAGCCATGAGTCGACAGGCGCAAGCAGTTCTCTCTGCCATAGGCCCTGCAGCTCCCCATGTGGGGTCTGAGACCACTGACCAGCCAGGGCAAGGCCGGCCGAGCCAGTGAAAGATGCGTGGGTAACATCCAGCCCTCTGCCCAACTTTTCCTTTCTTCAGCTGCTCCATGCACCAGCACTTGTTTTCCTTCCTGAGGGTTGAGTCCCAGTGTCGAAATGCACCATGTGCAGTAATTCCACTTCCTGCGCTGCTGGTGGCCACCTCATGCAGCTTCCTCTAGGCTCTGTGCCATGAGGCCCGGGGTCCCGGCATGCTGGTGCCCTCCCCACCGCCCCACTCAGTGTCAGAGTCGGAGCTGTGCTGCCCGAGGGTCCACAACCCTGACTTCAGCCTGCACAGGACGAAGAGCCTTCGGCCACAAAGCACTCAGGTGGAGCCTCAAGCCTCGAGTGTTTCAGAGAAAAGATGAACAGAAGGAAGCAGCCTCTTCACTTCCTGAGCGGCCATCTTGCACGGCCCTATCAGCTCTTTGCACCCCTTACTCTCCAACCTTCTGAAGGGCAGGGCTCACTCATTGGGGACGTGTGCCCTGACCCAGCAGACCGCCACCACCAGGGCAGGAAGGGGACAGTGGTGTATGGAGTGAGCATGGTCCCCAAGGAGGAGTTCCCTACACACCCCTCAGCCACTGGCACTGCACCCAGCAGGCCCCAGGGGCTAAGGTCTAACGCCGGCCAGCTCCTCACTCCCCACAGAGCCCCTGCTGCTGTACCCTGGCTCAGACCCGTTCCACCAAATCCCGTGGCAGGGCCTGGCAGCCATCTCCAGACACACGCCCGGTTACTCCCGAGGCTGGGTTATCATCCAGTGCGCTCTCTAGTGTACCCGCTGGACCAGCCCGGCAACAGTCACCTCCCTGTGCTGAACTCTCCCACAGAGCGAATGCCCACAGGCCGACTGCCCACGCCCGCCAGCGGGGTCTCCTAGACACCCTCTGCCTTCACAGGCTGCTGTGAGCAGTAACTGCACACCCAATGCACTTGTGACAAGCTGCCAACCGTCTTGCCGATTTAGCAGCTGACGATGACCATCCAACATGACTGCAAAACATACTCACACCCTGCCTGGGCTCTTCCCCTTCCCAGATGCAGAGCAGGCTGGTGGGAGTGGCTGATACGCTGGGAGGGCAGGCCCAGAACCAGACACCATCACAGCTAGAAGACCCCTAATCCCACAGGCACTGGGCACTCCTGTCCCGGCTGGCAGAGATGTCCCTCCAGAACAGTCAGCAGCCCCTGCAGGCAGCCCCTGGTGGGCCAGGCAGAAGAAAGCCCGGGAGCCACTGTTCTAAAGCAGCCGGGTCAAAGGCAGCCGTGACAAGCCTCCCTCAGGCGTCACGAGTCCATTTAAAAGGTCTGTGTGTAACTAGAAGGTCACATTTTAAAGAAGCGGAGCTTACAAATAATGGACTAACTACTCTCACTCCCCAAAGAAGTTACAGGCCAGATGAGCACTGAAAAAAGTGGGGAGGAACCACCAAACGTCATGTACTGGTAACCCCAAGTTCTCCTTCCAGCCAGACGATACTCAATGCAGACCTCACAAAAAAGGAGTGCAGCTCTCTCAAAGAGCTCACACATCAGTGCCAAGCACAGGCTACAAAGGGCCCACCAGGAATAAAGAGTTCTGGTTAAAGAACCAACAGTACACAGGGTTCAATTCCTGGTCAAGGTCACATACCTGGTTTGCAGGCTCCTCCCAAGCCCCGGTCAGGGTGTGTGCAGGAGGCAACCAATTGATGTATCTCTCTCACATTGATGTGTCTCTCTCTTTCCCCCCCTCCATCTCTCCTTCCACTGTCTCTAAAAATCAATGGAAAAGCCTCGTCAGTGTGGCTCAGTGGTTGAGCACTGACCCATGAACCAAGAGGTCACCAGTTCCATTCCCTGTCAAGGCACATGCCCTGGTTGCAGGCTCGATGCCCAGTAGGGGGCATGCACACAGCAGCCGATCGATGTTTCTCTCTCATCGATGTTTCTCTCTATTCTTCTCCCTTCCTCTCTCTCTAAAACCAATAAAACCATATTTTAAAATCAATGGAAAAAAATACCCTCTGGTAAGGATTAACAAAACAAACAACAACAAAAAAGAACCTAACCCACGGTACAATCTGGAAGGGGGATGCTGTGCAGCTGGGCAAAACAGAGAGAAATTCTCTGTTCCAATGTGCCCTGAGTACCAAGATAGAGCACCAAGATAGAGCGCAGCAGAGGGCGGGGTGGGGGTGCGGCAGATGCAGAGCATGACGCCACGGGTGAGGAGGTGTCTACTGTACGTGAACACATTCGCTGCACAGACAGAACATCTTGGGAAGAATACATAAGCACAAGGCACTGCTGTCTCCAGGGAGGGAAATGGGTGGCAGGGGGATGGGGTAGGAGGCAACTTTACCATACACCCTGTTGTACCTTATCATTTTTGGACCACGAAAACATATGCCTATTGTAAACATAATACACAATGCTATTAAGTTTGCCGAATAAAGCTCAGTAAGGCAGGT
This sequence comes from Myotis nattereri, assembly GCF_964212035.1. Taxonomy (NCBI): domain Eukaryota; kingdom Metazoa; phylum Chordata; class Mammalia; order Chiroptera; family Vespertilionidae; genus Myotis; species Myotis nattereri. Next base: position 22,154,093 of record NC_138085.1, read on the forward strand.
TTGAGGATTCCCACCAAGTGACATTCATGCAAAGCCACCAATAAGAAGGTGGGAGATTTAAAGCTCACCACCAGCAGCACCCCTTGCTCTCTGCCCTTCCCCTCCCCTTCTCCAAACTGGCTTGCCCTGCCATGTTCTCCTCCCTGCCAACATTACTACATAAAATTTAGGCTCCAAGTTCCAAAGTCCCAGATCTTAGAGAGGGAGCGTACTCTCGGGGAATCACAAGCCAAGCCCTGCCCCCAAGCCCCTCACTCCCTGCTCTCCTCCTGCTGCCGGCCGACAGGCCTGCCTGTCTGCACTGCGCCCACCAGAGCCCACGAGGGCACAAGGGGAGCGTGGCTGGCAAAGCTGCCCACTCAGCTGTTTTGCTATGGGGAGGACCCTGAGACATTCGCATCCGTTTCTAGGAACCCGAATTTCTAGGGGTTCACACACCAACACCTCCTCTTTCTCCGTCAACCCGGTTTTCACGGGTGGTTTAGAATATTCTCCCTGGTGCTGATTTCATTTCAGACACGGCTTCACCACCCGCCACCACTGCGGGCGCTGGGGATACTCTGTGGGTGGCATTTCAGGCACCCTGCTTCTGGACCTGTTGGTCGGACGGTGCAGGGATGAAGAAGCCGACCGTGGCTCACAAAGCTGGCTAGAGAGCAGATGCAGCAGAGGAACTCTGACAATCTAAGAAAGGGTATCCTCAAACCATAAAGACGACTCTGGAATTGCTGTTGTCATTTAACACGTTAAGCGCCCAGTCAGTCATTGGTGACTGACACTATACTTTCCATCCGGAAGACAAAACAGGTTGGGTGCTTAACGGGTTAAAATAAGAATAATGTTGTAAGCAAAACAGAATAAAAAGGCTTACAAAGTCTGACGCAGTGACAGTACGGGATGAACCAAGTCCCAAACCCGGAAGGCAGTCTGCCGGGCCCTGAGCTGGAACACAGAAATGTGTCACCCGTCCTCCAACACTCCGCTTGCGCAACGCCCCCACTGGAGCCATCACACCACAACCTCTTGGCACACGACTCGCCCGCATGAAGCTCTGGGTGCCCCACCTTCCTGGACACTGAACTCTCCCAGCTTCTCCTCAAATTCAGTGCCTATGCGACCACACTCAGACCCTGTGCAGATGCAAACTGAACTATTCTTCAGGTTGATTAAATTGACAAAGAAAAACTCCAAGATGCCAAGTGCTAGGGTGCGCACCTTCTTCCCCGGGAGCAGCAGCAGTCCCCGCCTCTAGCAGCTGCATGAGAGAGAGAGCCAGTGTCGGGGGACACAGACGGCGCTGCACAGCAAGGACACACAGGGCTGGGGAGCAACTCACCGGGCTGACGCTGTGCCAGGGGCTCTGGCCCCGCCTCCCTCTAAGTTAGACTGAACCCCAACCGGACCGTCCGGAAACGGACCATCTTCCCCAGAGGCCAGGGCTGCTCTCCTTGTCCTTCTGACAATGACCTGGTAGCTCTGTTCACTCACTCACTCAACAGTTGACTATTCACCTGTCCTGTGCTAGGCACAGGGGGGCCCTGAAGATACAAGGAAAACGGACTCTTGTCCCTGCTGAGGACACTTAAGGCTTATGAATGATCTGTTATGTTCACTGGGCACGTCCCCAGAGAACAATCTTTACATTTGTAAGTGCTACTGTGGGACACAACATCTCCCATAAAACGCAGCAAGCAGAATTTTACACCCTTGAGGAGTCAGTCAGGAGCTGCACTCCAGGAAAGAGGTGCAGGGCACCCCGCGCACCAGCCCCGGGCTCCCAGAGTAGGCTGCCTTCCTTTATGCTGTGCATCGCTTTCGCCGCCAGCACTCGCCCCCTGCGTCCTAACATCAGTGCCCTGGGCTCCGCCAGGGGACTTGAGCTGCCCACCCTGTCTCAGGCACTCAGCGTGGGTGGGGGCACCACGGTGGAGGCTCAGGCAGGCGTGTGCCGAGTTCCCCAGCGTCAGGGAAAGCACCTGACCCAGGTCCACTCAGTAGTGGACTTCCCCTGGGACAGACAGACCTCCACCTTGTCTCACAGAGAACATCATTCCCTGAGGACGGAAATATCTACCTGAGGGCCACCCCATTCCGACTAGGACCATACTTCTGTGCTCCAGGGGGCCCCAGTCACTCTTCAGGTGCCTCTGGGCCTGCGGGAGTCGCCACTTGGAACACAGACGTTTCCTAAGTGCCTACTAAGTCCTGGCATGGGTTACCAGACAGGCGGCCACATCGTGTTCTGACAGCAACCTTCTAGTCAGCCACCCTTCAAACTTCCACCTTCCCCACACTCCGTCCTCACCATGCCCCACGGACAGGGCCTCCCCGTAAGAGCAGCAGGTGACACATGAAAGTCAGAAGCATTCACAATGCACACACAGAGCATCCCAACAGTCTGTTTCCTCTAAAAAACACATGCACACCTGTTCACTGGAGCCGGACACCCGCACAGCACCTTGGGAGTGAAAAGGCAAGTCCCCATTAACACCTGAACCACGGGGGTCGGTTCCCGTGAAGTTCAGTGGCCACATCCCCAAGTAAACATTTCACTCAGTGATGCTGATACTGAGAAAGCGCTGGGTAGCAGAGCAGCGTGGAAGACCATCCCAGCGCAGGCAGTGAGGACTCCTGCTGGGAACAAGGAAGGATGCTATGCTCCTTCACCACCTACAGTAGCCCCTCCTGGGGTAGAGAAGGTGAGAAAGGGCCCGTGGATATCCTTGCCTTTTTAAAATTGTTATTACAGATTAGCAAATGTTCACCTGTGGGGAGCCGGCACGGCCATTGCATACTCAGCCCCAGGGCGCCTTATGTGCCATGCCAGCTCAGCCAAGGGTGATCCTGAGTGGGGGGGTGAAAGGATTGAGAAAAGACAGACAAGAGAATGAAAGCTGGGTCTCGGTGAGACACTGCTCCCTGATGAGGAGACAGCGCCAGCGCCCCCAAGCCGTGTCTTTATTTTATAGCAGATGCCACGAGGCAAAGTAGGGGCGTGATCACGTTGTTTACAGCATTCTCGTGAGTTTCAACCTCACTTAACTACATGCACCCGAACTCTATCACAAGGCACGTGGGGCTGCGTGTTTGGACCACAGGTTCAAGCTTACAACCACAGCCATTGGCTATGACTGTGCTGGGAGGGCCCTGCCCTCCAGCTGGGACTTGCACGTGGCAATGAGAGGACCCTGTCCTTTTATTAGTCCGAGGCTTGAACCTGGCCAAAACACCATAACCGCGCCCCACATTCACCATTGGTTTTAGAAACACAATCAGAAATTTTCTCATCTCAGAAGCATGTATCAGGGAGTGTTTCTCTGTAAAGACTCAGGCATGCACATCCACACCATAACTCCCAGGGAGTCTGGCAGGCAGGAAGCACAGAATAGCTCCTTCATGGAACTCAGCCTCCTGGGCCACTGCCTGGTTAGGAGTGGGAGTGTGTGTGTGTGTGTGTGTGTGTGTGTGTGTGTGCACGCGCATGCGCGCACATGTGTAAGTGGAAGATGTGAAGTACACCCCCAGATGGCATGTGCGAGCACAGTGTGTGAGCACATGAGATGTGAGTGGTGTGTGTGTGCACGTACTCTGGGTTGGGTGGAGGAGGGTGATAGGAGCAGCTTTACCCAGATGGGCAGCAGCCGAATGCTTACACCAGTGGTTGGCAAGCATAAGAGGGCCCCCAACTTCTCTCATCCACGTGTTTCTGACATCTGACCATCACAGAGGCTTTATTGTGAGGTTAGGAATCGCTAGCACACATGGAAGGGAGAAAGGCCTCAAACCTGAGTCTTTAATTAGCCCACACTGCAGTTTCCCTGCAGATTTCCCCAGCATTCGGCCAACAATTTCCCAACAGGTGTACAAACTCATCTTCCAAAACAGGTAACTACTTGCAGGAAAGACACAGCCAACCACCTCTAATGTCCATCCTTGCCTTCCTCCTTAGTAACAGGCCTAGGACCCTGGCTTGTAGTTGGCTTGGGCTATCTGCCTCCTTTGCGGCTAGGTGTGGCCAGGGGTTCAGTTCCTGCCAACAAGATTTAAGAACATCATCTGATGAGAGGGTCTGGGGAAGTGACTATACTTCTGGCTGCCATCCTGGCCAGGAGGCCCTGGCCCTCCCCCTGGAGACGGTGGGCACAAGCTCTGCCTGTCCACCTCCAGACCGCAGGACACAGCAGAGAAATAAGTGCTTATCCTGACTAAGCCGCTTTCCTTCGGTGTTTTCTGGTAGACACAGCCAAACGTTGATCCTAACAATTTCACCATTCCCCACTTACACCCAATGAGGGAGACTGTCACCGTCCTGGAACACTGAGAGCCAGGATAAGGAAGGATACTATTTTAGATTTCCGTTCATTAACAGCCCCCTTTTCCCAGAAAGAGACCTTTAAGGAAAGCATTCTCAAATTAACCCAGGACTCCAGGCGTGGGTGAGTACATTCTCACGAGACCTTATAAACACAGTAAGATTCATTTTGTTGTAGAGTTATTTTATACAACAGTTTCTCCCTAATATACTCAACATTTTAACCCCAAAAAGCTAAGCAATCCTATTTCTAGGCCTGCCTGAGTAGCAAACTCAAAAAGCTTTAATATACTGAATTCCTGTTTACTGCCCCAAACATTGAGTAGCTTGGCTTGCTTCTTTAGTGCAGACAAATCTAGGTTATGAGGTAAAAATAGCCCGTTTTTCATTCATTACAATTAGTCCATTAAATTAGGTTCACAGTCTGAGCCACGAGCTGCTAGTTGCCATGACAAACATGGGTACAACCCTTCACAGTTTACAAAACAGCCGACCTGTGGGTGTGCGAACTGGACAGATCCTGTGATGCCCAGTTCCAAGGAGTGACACCGGGGCTGGGGCCCTGCAATCTGGTCCTCTCTCACCTAATCCTGTTGGAAATGCGTCCATGCCCCACAGCTTCCAACTCGCTGCTGTTAAGGGGCTGAAACTGCGGTGACTGCTGTGCCGCGGCCAGACCTGTGGCCCGATGCCCTGAGAGCATCAGGGCGGGACAAACGGGGACACAGCCAGGAGTCAGGTCCCCAGTGCAAAAGGCAGTGTCTCCCCAGGTTAGAAACTGATGGAAATTAACTTTAAAACCCGGATGCTTCTTAACAACCAAGTCGGTGTAAGAGTGATACCGCGGCACTAAAGCGGCCTCTCAGAGCCAGCCAGCCACCCTGTGAGAGCCCGACTGCATCCCACGCCATCTGCCGCTCCTCTCCTCGCCACCAACAAGGCTAACGCCTAGCTGGGGAAAGATTCTTGACTAATTAAAGAATGATTAAATAATTAAGTTGACTCACAATGCAAAGATCTTTCTCCCTCCAGTTAAGTTACTCTACCTACCATGTGGCTGGCAGGACCCTACACTGATCACAGAACGTGCATCTGGGGCAATGGCTGGGAGCACGCGACGATTCGAAAGACTGCTCGCGCTGTCAGGAGGCCAGGTTCTCGTGGGCTCTGAGAAAACTTCCAGCAAATACATCAGCACTCAGAGGGACAGCACTCACCAGACTGTGTCCATTTGAGTTCTTTGTTTTTTTTAATCAGTTTATGCTTTTATTGGTAACTTTAAATCCAGGTACTCTTTATGTAAAAGGTCAGGAAGGGCTAAATAGAAAATATAATAGGTTAGAAACAGAGTTAAAAAAAAGGTCAGCCCTGGCTGGGTTTGCTCCATGGTTAGAGCGTTGGCCCGTGGACCAAAGGGTCTCAGCCAAGGGCATGTACCTCAGTTGCCGGTTCCCAAGCCCCAGTAGGGGCGCATGCAGGAGGCAACCAATCGATGTCTCATGTCGACATTTTCTCTCTCTCTCTCTCTCTCTCTCTCTCTCTCTCTCTCTCTCTCGCTCCCCCCCCCCCCAACCCCATCTCCCTTCCACTCTCTCTAGAAATCAATGGAAAAAAATATCCTCCAGTGAGGATTTGAAGATAATAATAATAAAGGTCAAAGACAGGTAAGTGGAGAAGTCAGGGAAGGATGTCAAGCTGCCAGGAAGAGAGTCCAGACCCCAACCAGACAGCAGCTGTGCGTAAATTCTGGGGGGAGTATCAGGAAGTAAATAAAGCGAACCCATCCACCCACAGGAAAATGATCTGGGCTTCAACACAAAACTTGCAGCTGTACTGGAGGACTGGCTGCAAAGGGCCTCAGAGGGGGATGTGGGACCCCACAGGGTGGAGGAGCGGAGACAGGCACAGGGGCTCCACCTGGACCAGAAGAGTCTGGTTTCATGATAACAGGCAGCTTCAATGTCCATGGACAGACCCGGGGTCCCCAGGGCTCCTGACACCACGTTTCTTGGCTGAAGAAGCTACTGCTGAATCACTGCAGAAGGGAGTGAAAGTGAAAGACCGAAGAGACAGCAGTTCGGGTCCCGAGGCCACAGACTAAGCAGCACTTCCCTAAATAGACACTGTGTGTGTGTCCCCAAGGTCCACTGCATCAAGAATACACAACCCCTAACCCACCAGCCCTCAGCACAATCACTCCACTTCAGTGTTGGACAGGGGGCCAATGGAGGGAGAACGGAAGGGACTCGCCTTCAGTGAGTGAACGGGGAAGAAGGAGAGGTTCAGGCATGACTTCACTGTCACCACAAGTTGGGGGCAAAATCCAAGTGTGCCCTTTTGTGCCACCTGAGCTGGGCACTGTCTACCAGCAGGGTGTTTCCCCAAGGCCAAGCCATTCTCCTCTCTCTCCTCTTTCAGGCCAGAGGAGGAAAATGTTTGAAAGATTCAGGGTAGCTTGACATATCTTGGCACATAGTCCCATCTTAATTCCATTTTATTGTCCATCTGATTATCACCCAATTATGTAATGTGATCATTTGGTTTAACATTTGTATATGCAGAACATAGTCAAAACAATGAGTAAGAAATATGAAAATACTCAACATTCCACCACAGACAATCACAAGGTTTGATGTGCTTAAAACACAAGAGCGTCAGTAGAAGACTCAGCTGGGCCACTGACCACCTGACTGAGAGTTTAAGAGCCAAGCCTCCCACTTCCCCTTCGCACTCTGCCCACATCCTAGTCCTCTGACCTTTGCTGGTTGTCCCCTGCTCCTCAGAGCCTCCTTCTTCTGCAGCATTTCCCCTCAGAGGTGCCCTGGGCAGGAGTCAAGAGATGGAATGTGCCCTCGCCTTCTGAGTACATTTCTAACAACAGGGCACTCTAGGGAAACAGAGTTGTCACAACTAAAGTCGAGGGAGGCTCGGGGTCTTCTGCAAGACAGAAACGTCCTACCTGCACTGGCTCCCAGCCTTGCAGGCAAAGCGCTCTCCTGCTTGTTTTATTTAATCTGCACAATCCCCTGTGAGCTGGGCATTTTCCCACTTCACACATGAGAAAGCTGACTCAGGTTCATGTCCAGCACTTTTTGTTCTCACAATCCAACTTGCCCCCCTCAAAAACCAGACACAGATGCCCCAAAGACATGGCTGCATAAGCTTTGTGACACAAACCAGATCAACACCAGCATTACAGGATGCACATCACACCCATCCCAAGGCAGCCACGACGACCTGGGGCTGTCCTGTCCCCTTCAAACCAGAAAGGACTGCAGGGGATCCCGGGCAGCAGAGGTTCAATGGGGCAGATGTCTACTTTCCCCCCCACAACACCCCCCGCCCCACCCACCATGGCCCCACCCTGACAGGAGGAGGGGTCAGAGACCCAGAGTAACATTCTGCCTCCCACCTCTGAGCGCCATGCTAAGGACCACATCACCGGAGGATCTGGCCCAGGGGATCAAACACCACAGAGCGCGAGCAGAGGTTCAGACCTTTCGTCCGGCTGTTCTGTGGGCTCCAGCTCCATTCCCGCCCTGCTAAAGGCCCCCTGGTTTTAGCTCAGTGGTTCTCCGCCTCCGTGAGTCACAGACCCTCCCCCAGGAAAAGACCCCGTGTACACGCGTGCAGTGCAGCCCCCTCCTCCCTGTGCTCAACACTGGAGTTTGACACATTTTTATCAAAACACACAGTAAGAAACATTCACACTGGCAACACCCAAACATACGCTACATGCAAACAACATTTTATCAAAAATTGCTTATCCTTCCTACAAGAAATATACTTAGGTATTTCCTACTTTATTTCAAAAAAACTTAAGTACTGGTTACAACCTCAGATGGATTTGTTTCTGGACCCCCTCCAGCCATCTCCTCCCAGGGGCTGGTCTTCCCCGGTAGTTAGCACTGGTGCGGTACAGCGTGAGACTCCCTAACCACCACTTTCATGGACTACGATGAACTTGGAAAGCATTGGAAAGTCAAGAAAATCTACAAATACCCCAGATCGTCAGTTCCAGGAAAAATGTCTAACAGTGGCTATTTTGACACCACAAACTATATGGAGTAGGTAGCTATTTCACTTCACCCAAACGCAGAGCTGGAGCTATTCTGGTGGAAGGGGATAATTAAGCAGGTCATTCTGGGCAAAGCCAGAGAGCTACACACTGCCACTGGAAGTAGTCCCTTCGGCTGCCTCGAGGCCAACTCCTGAAACATTTCTCAGCCCCTGCTAAAAGTCCTGCTCTGGGTTTTTTTCCTCATTGAGCAAGGAGTAGCAGATGATGCAAACTCCACCTCTCTGAACACACGTTGGGAATGGCTTCAGGAATGGCTTTGGGAAGTGGGTCATAAAGGCCAGACTAGCCCTGGAAGGCCAGCACAACAGACTCCATTTCTGCTGGGTCAGAGACGGACTGTCATCGGTGCTTCCTTTACCCAGGTATGATGGGAGGATGCTGGCTGCGCTCTGAGGAGCTGCAGGCATGGTAGCTCGGAAACTTGGCTGGACCCAATAAACTGGGGCATAGGACGGGTGTGTGGCAGGTGCAAGGAGGGCAAAGCTGACACAGGCTCCTTAAGCACGTCCCATGACCTCAGTTCACACCGTGGCTGACCACCCAGCATTCACTCTCCTTCTTCCTATTCTGGGAACTATGATCTCTGGACTGAGGAAAAGCCCATCCTGCCTCTAGCTGAGGAGTGGCTGTGGTCTTGATTAGACTGAGTGCTATTCTTGTTTCTGGCTTCAGAATCACCTGGAGGGCTTGTTAAAAGATGATCACTGCCCAGATGGTGTTGCTCAATGGTTGAACGTCAACCCATGAACTAGGAGGTCACAGTTTGATTCCTGGTCAGGGCACATGCCCGGGTTGAAGGCTTGATACCCAGTAGGGCGCATGCAGGAGGCAGCCAATCGATGATTCTCTCTCATCACTGATGTTTCTCTTTTCCTCTCCCTGAAATCAACAAAAACACATTTTTTTTTTTTTAAAAAAAAGGATCATTGCTGGGCCCCATCCCAGAGTTCCCAATTTAGGAGGGGGTGATGCTGCAGCTGCTGGCCTGAGGACCACATGTGGAAGAACACGACTCTCACAGCCTCAGGTTCTTGGTCCAGGGGAGACCACATGACCCTCATGCTCCACAGTTGAAGGGAAGGCTGGTAGACCTGTGGCTGGGGACTGGCTGGTGTGTCTTCTTCCCTGCTCCTGACAGGAACAGGAGCCAGGAAGCACACCGCCATACTGGCCCTAAGGACCATCTATCTCATAATCACGAGGAAGCAGGGATGGCTGGGAAGAAGAGAGAGGAGAAGAATCCAGGCCCTTGATGAAACTGCTGATGCAGTAAGACTCCAGGGCTGAGATCATCAATGCCCTCATTGTTTACATGGCAGCCAAAAGCACCCTATACACACCCCATAATGCAGGGAGACCCTCGAACTGGGCATCCCTGTTACCTCCTGGCACCATTCCCCAGAAACTCCCACTGTCACACGCTACTTCCTTCACATGTCCAGAATTGGTATGCCTGGGTCATTCTTCTTAAAATTTGAACTAACAACTTGGAAAATACACCCTATGCAATGTAAGCAACACCGGAGAGGGAAGGAAAGGAGCTCCACATACCAGTGTGAGATCGTTTCATCAGACAGTGCCTGCAACAGCAGCTGGTACGAGCTGTCGAGGGCTACAGTGGAGGTGTGGGTGCAGGCCCGGAGCAGGAAGAGAGGCAGGGGCTCCAGAGGCCCCTGATCCACCCCGTGGGTGCAGCAGGCGGTGGCAGGAACTCCAGGTGAGGAGAACTGCCTGGTGTCTCTGGGAGGGGCTCAGGGAGGATGCCAGGAATGGCGGAGGAGAACACTTTCCCCCCCAGTGGTACCCCCTCCTCCTGGAGACCAGAGGACACCCTCTGTCTTCCTGGCCCTGTTCCAGAAATGGACTTCTCATCTCCATCACCACAGCAGGACCCTCCCCCACGGGACGCTTCCTGCTTCTGAAGCCTTCCCCAGGTGACCCTCACTGACAGGCTCCACACTGGAAGGCCTGCAGTGCCTCACGTGACCCAGGTGAGGAACCTGGGCAAACACCAGGGCCTGTCATGGGACAGGACTTGAGCAGGTGTGTGCCGAGACCAGACGCAGCACCCGGCTCTGGCTTCCCACTTCTCAGCCAGCTAATGGCAAAAGGGATGGTTAAGAGATTAACCCACAGAGGGAAGGCTGCCCTAAATGCAAGCCCCACGCTGCCTGCACCTGCTCTCCACGTGAACCCATGGCCGCAGTGGACGTCCCTCAGTGCTCGGCAGGCACCAGAGTCACTCCACGCCCTTGACATGGATGAACTCTTTTACCCTCTGGGAAGCCCCTGGAGTTGCTACCCCCATCAGCCAGCTCTGCAGATGAGAAAACCAAGATGCAGTAAGATTAAGCTACTTGCCCAGAGTCGCTCAGCAAGTAGGAGGCTCCCAGGGAATCCACCTTACTTATAACGCAAAATACCGAAAATAGAAATTATTGACATTTGGGGCCCCAGGTGATTAATTTTCATCCCTCCACTGATATATGAAGTTCGGCATTTATTCTAAAGTCCTGTGAAGGCAGCTATGTGATTTAATGTAAATGGCACTCAATGCAGACAGACCTGGGTTTGAAAGCCAGTTCAACCCCCTGCAGCGGCCCTCAGGTGGGTGCCTTAACCACTCCTCACCTGGGCTTCCTCCTTCAATACCCCAACTCCCCTCCCACAGGACCTCCCCAAAGGAGGCACACGCAGACGGCGGGACGGTGTGCAGGAGGTGCTCAGGTCACGTTAGCCCCCTTCTCCTTTGGGATTGAAACGCATCACACTTAAAGGAGACATCTCAGGCTGTCGACAAGAAAGTATGAAGTGACATAAACTTCCACAATGAAAGATGAAGATAACAACCCAATAAGACAAAATAGGCAAACTATGCATCGTTAATTTACAGAAGCTAAAATGTAAACTAGCAAGAAAAGGTTTTCAATATTGCTGGTTAAGTTGGGAAATGTAACCAAAACAATGTCTTCTTTATCCATTAGATTTGCAAAAACTAACAAGATTTATACACTTCAGCGTTGGATGAGTTAAAAGGAAAAGGCAATTTCACATACCAATGGAAGAAGTACAAACTGAGAAAGCCTCTTGAAAGTGGGGCGCAATTTGGTAACATTACCAATTTAAAATTACTCTTTGGCCCAGAAATCCTACCTCTAGGGATGTAGATGACTGAAATATCTGCGAGTGTTAACAGTGATAGAGTTCACAGATTCCCCACTATTTTTAGAGCAGAAAATTGGAAACAATCTAAATGTCCTTCAAGAAAGAATAGTTATGGTCCACCTGTACTCCGGCACACTTTCCATGTCAGGCCCCTGCATTTGTCCACTGAAAAGGCCTAGAGGCACTGACACTCCCAGTAGCAATGCACACACCTCACACCCAGATCTTGGTTTCTAAATACCATTCTCCACTAAAAGGAACCAAGACTCTGGAGAAATGGCTGATTCCAGGGCTGGAAAGTACAGGTTGAATCTTGAAGACTTTGTGCCAGCAGGTAAAGCAATTCCCAAAGAATGAAGAGGACACGTATAAAGGACCTATGAGTCAGCACGATGGGGCCCCTGCCGGCCAAGTCTGGGACAATTTAAGCAACACAATGCATAGTAATGAGAGGGACAGGCTATATAATCTATTGCATAAAGATGGAATTCATGGCGCAGAAATGTAAATCAAAGAATAAGAGAGAAAGGAAAGTTCTTCCTTTCAGTACAATCCCAACTTATAGGTGTAGAAAAAAACTATGGAATTGGGAAATCCCATCTGTGAGCTATCATCATGCCTGATTCAGGTAAGACTCATCAGTGGATTCTAAGAGTAGTGGAGAAAGTGTGAGGAGTAACACACAGTCTCAAGCTGTCTTATTATGAGGTACATGTTAACTAGAGAGATGAAAATGGCAACTTTCCTTTGAGGGAATCTGGCGCCTTAACCAAGGGATTAAAGTTAGTATGACCAGCGAAAGGGACTAATGACAGCATATGGAACATGCTGAGACAGCTGCTCAAAAAACAAGTAAGAAGAGCAAGGTGTGCTTATGTATGAAACACAGGTAAATTCCTGAGGGTTAGGTCCACCATGGCATTTTCATTAAAAGCACAGAGACAAAACAAGGTGGGCCTGTCTTGGGGCTCATTCCGGCCTCCCCCAGAATATGGTCTCCTCACAGGCCTTCTGCTCCAGGACACTGGGAAAAAAGCTGTTCTAAATGCTCTCTCAAGACCAGTTCAGCACTCAAGTTCCACAAAGAAGCAACGACATAACCAAGCCTTCTTCACTGCAAATTTGTGCTCATTTTCTCTTGGTGACAGCAGAGCATCCTAACACCATGAGAAGCTGACGATGCTATGAGGACTTTCCTGGGAATAGCTATGTACGTAATCTGAAAAGGAGGTTTCTGTAAGAAACCAGGATAACAGTCTTGGTCCAGAGTCTCCTTCTCTACTCTGCCTGGTTGGATTCCTGAGATGTTCAGGCATGGGATGCGGGTCAGGGGTCAGTTGGTCTCACACACCTTCCCATTCCGTGCCTCTGGTGCATTTACAGGTCTGCTGGCTGGGAAAATGCTCCCAGGTAGGCAGCTGGCTGAAGGGACTTTCAGGGCCAACAGTGCTCTCTGTATCATACATCCTGCTCGCTGGTGCTTCACAGTTTACAACACACTCTCATGTACATCCTTTTATTTCACCCTTTCCTTAAGGTGATTTAAAACAAAAAACAACAAAAAAAAAAAACTCCTAACATTCAGTTTAACAGCCTTGTGACAAAATATCCAGTTTTCAAAACAATGTGATAAACTATGTCCCCCTTTGACTTTGAATCTACTTGGGAAGCAGGACTTGTACCTGAGTAGATAAACACTCTGCGATGGCATAAGCCAAATAAAAAAATAGATTAAGTAGCTACTAGAATTAGTATGACTAATACTGTCACTGAGTTCAGTAGAAATCCCGCCCTCCTTTGTCTTTGGATCTGTCCAGCATCCATTCATTTAAGCCCTGTCTTCGGGACAAACCATCCTGGTAACTCGGGCTTGTTGCTCTACAGCCGTGTTTACCCGGCGCAGCAGGAGGTCTGGTGGGGCTCTGTTCACAGGCTCGGCCACCCCAGGGACCAGACATGGTCTTCCGACACCAACCCTTCAACAGAACAACCACACCTTCCCATGTGGGCACCATCATGCATCTTTCTTCACAGAAACCAATAAACTGAATCTTCTAGGAGTAAACATTTCTGCAAAGAACTCCCCAACATTTCTGCAAAGAACTCCCCAAAAGAAAGGCCCTAGCCTAGATCCAAAGACAAAAATTCCCCTTAAAGAAAATTCCTCTCAACCAAAGAAAAACTAGGCTTGCTTCTTTACCAACGCCAAGGGCACGGAGGTTCCACAACACTTCAGAACAAGAGTTAGCAGGTGGCAGATCCGGATCACACGCAGCGGGACTGCTGTCCCCGCGCCCCTGGCTTGCCCACAGTCCACACCATCCGCGAAGCAGGCACAGTTTTGCTGCAACATCCAAACTGCCACCCCACCCCCTGGCCTGGGTTTAGGTGCCCTGAGGGGCAGGTGACAAATCAAACACAAAACATTCAGAAGCAACGCGAAAACCTAGAAGATGGGCTTTGCGCTGCCATACGTATGTCCTACCCAAAGGAATACTTTCATGATCTGTCGTTACAGACGAACTCGGGCAGGAGGAACGCACCATTATGTAATGTCAGAGGGCAGGCCACCAGGGGAAGGGAACGCTGGGCCCACAAGGACAGAATTTACCTCCGACACAGTGTTTCCGTCTTCCAGGGCCCACACATTCACGACCGGCTTTCAGAGGGATGCTCACAGCTCCCCGCACACGCCTCAGGCCTCGACTTACTGACTGGCAAAGCCAGAAAGAAAGGAAGAAAGCATAAAAAGCAAAGATGCCAGAAATGGTGTCGGGGGCTAGGGGCCGGCAGCCAAGGGCAGAGTCGCGAAGATGGACAGAAGATTTCCCACGTCTGCTTATACCCAATATGTTTACATCCCAAACATGGCGAGGCCTTCAATGTCTGGCTTCGCCACAAACGCCCTGGAGACGCACCGGGCAGGCGCCGGGCCCCGTCCCGCGGTCCCCCGCCCGGATGCCGGGTCTGCACTCGCCCGCGCGCGCAGGGCCGGACGCGCCTCGGAAGACGCGACCGCGACTGCACCGCCGGCTGCCCATTTCCATGACAACCGCGGCGCCGACCGCGTCAGGCGCACGGGTGTCAGGGATGCGCGCCGCCCCCCGCGAGGGGCCTCCGGGTCCCGGCTCCGCGGCGTCGCAGCGCCCCCGGCCACCTACCTGGCCCGCCCGGCCCGCGGCGCCCGCGCCCGGATGTCCCGCCGTCGGCAGGCCAGGTCGCGCGCCCGGGCCCCGCAGCTGCAGCGCCGCCGCTGAGTCGCCAAGTCGTGGGTTCCGGCCGGGCTCCCGGCGCTGCTCCTCCGGCTCCGGCCGCCAACCCGCCGCCCGCGCCGCAGCCCGCACCCGGCACGGCCGCCGCTGTTCTGGAAGCCGCGCCACGCAGCCCCGCCCCGCCCCGCCCCGCCCCTGGCCGCGCATGCGCCCCGCCGGGCCCGCCCCGAGAGCGGCTCGGGATCCTGCTCCTGGGCTCCCGCGAGACCCGCGGTCGCTGGCTGTGGCACCTGCGGGGGGTCTGGGCCCGCGCACCTGCGCGATCAGGCGTTTCGCTCAGGTGTGAGCCCCGGGCACGTCCCCGCGGTGGGCGGGTCCCTGGAGAGCCGCGCCCGGGACCGGCTCCGCCGTTTGCCCGCGGGATGAGCGCGCCATCCGTGATGCAGGTGCCCCCAACCCGGGAGAAGTTAGGAAACGCAGCATTTAACCCAGAAACACGCACAATTAACATCCTACTGCCAAACGCAGATACACAAAGAGAAGAAGAACTTCTAACGTCCTTCCAGACCTGTGCTGGTACATTACATAAATAGGCATTTGTAGACTTCGCCCCCAAAGCTCTATTTTTTTTTTTTTACAGTAAAATAGAATAGTCAGAATTGTGGAAGAAATTTTTTATTTTAATATAACTTTAAACCTTAATATTTCTGCTTGAGCAAGAATAAATACGGAACTGGAGATAAACATTTTTTCTTGAAGTCTTTAAATTCTATCAGAAAAAAAGTATTTCTTAAAAATTATTAAAGGAGAACTATTTTAATTCAATAAACCAGAACACTGCTCAGCCTTCACATCTCTCTGGTATGAAAGCAAGCATTTATAATTTGCCTTTAAATGGAAAGATATAAACCTATTAAAATAAAAGGTTAAACAATTCTCTGATCTCATTTAGAATTATATCAGAGACTCCTCATGTCACCAAAAACTAAATGCAGATAATAGTCTGGAATAAAAATAAACAAATATAAAACTACTTTAAAAGTGTAATTTGTTTTTTGACTTTTGACTTTATTTCTCATCTGGGGAGTAGTTTATTAACAAAACACTTTTTATTGCTTCTTCAGATAAATGGAAAGAAATGTCAGAACTTTAGCCATACTATAAAATTAAAATCAGAAAACCAAACAAACTTGTGGAAATGCAAAAGTATTTTTATATTTTATTTTCTACAATAAGAGTGACCAATGAGCTAGTGACCAATGAGACAGCCCCAGCTGGCACATTTACCCAGCCAAACTATTAATAGGGTCCCCTTTCACTCTCAGAAGTGTTCTCAAAAAAGTTCAGACAATACATTTTATGGCCCTGCTATCTGTAATCAAGCTGAGAGGGTTTTTAAATCTTAGTTTTTAAAAAAAAGAAACTTAAATTCACAAACATTTAAAAATAGTTCAATTTCAACAATTCATTCATTTAACATAGTAACAAACACTGACGTTTGTGGCTTTTTTATTTCTCAATATGAACAACTGTAACAAACATAAAGCCATTCTTCAAAACTATATGAAGCAAATTATCAAACATAAAATAGAAATTCTGAATTGTTAGTCACAGGAACTCAAAATCACGAAGATAATGTTGATTTTTTTATGAAATACATACACACACTTTTGTGGAAATGAAATTTCCTGACATTTTTGGTGTTTTTGTGTCCCATTATCTCTTTTCTATAGAAATGATCAGGGCATTTGTCAGTTCTTCTCGTGATGTCATAAATCTTGAGAAGTTACAGTCTCCACTGGCAGCTGATATCGGCCCCCTGATTTTGTATGTAAATATATACAAAATAACTCAGAAGTGTATCATTGCTATACATATGCTTTAACAACTCCAGTGTGAGTCAGAAATTGACTTGATTAAAAAAAAAAGGGTAGGATGCACAGCGGCCTGTGCAAACAAGACTCTTTACCTCCCCCTGGTGGAGAACTGTCTTGCTGTAATGACCATATTAGAACAAAACCCTCCACTGCTAACTGCTGCAAAACTGTTACAATAAACACAAAAATTGACAGTGATAAGGCATGATGCCTTATTTTATTTTATTTTTAAAATTATTTTATCAATATTTTATTGATTTCAGAGAGGAAGGGAGAGGTAGAGAGAGATAGAAACATCAATGATGAGAATCATTGATCTGCTGCCTCCTGCACACCCCCACTGGGGGTGGAGCCTGCAACCCAGGCATGTGCCCTTGGCTAAAATCGTACCCGGGACCCTCCAGTCTGCAGGGCGATGCTCTATCCACTGAGCAAAACCAGCTAGGGCAGGATGCCTTTTTAGAAGGGACCCTTCTGGGCAGTGCACAACTAGAGCAACCATATGTAACAGCCCTGAACGTAGTCACTGAAAACAAACCAACTATTTCTTCCGTTCCCCAGCCACGGAGTGAGCAATCTGCTCTGCTGGGAGGAACACCTGCGTGCTGGGCCTCGCAGACTGCTCCAGGCCCAGAGCAGAGGGCAATGCAAGAGATCTCCTGGGGTGACTTGACAACATGATTTCTTCTTATCCAGCCCTTAGATAAGGGGTGATCCTGTTCCCCTGGAATGTTTAGTTAAAATAGGCATGGAATGGACAATGCACAGAAAATAAAATTCAGATGACTAATAAACAAATGAGGGGAATATTACAATCACTTGGGAACAAATAAATACAAATGAAACAACACTGTCAGTCAAGTCCAAAGTCCTCCACCCTGTCCTTGCTTTTCTAGAACTTTCTACGAGGAAGATTGAAAGGAAGCATGAGGGAAGAGGGACTTTCCTTTTCCTGTCCCCGTGCTGTCCTGGTTAGGTAGCCTAGCAGTGATGGAAGACCATGGCAGGGGCATTTGGTTCCAAACTTCTTTAGGGACTTTTTTGGGGGGACTCCCAGGACCAATCTCACCCTCTTCAGATAATGTCCAAAGTTCCATCTTTGCCAAACTCCTCTGAGTTCCTAAATTACCAGTAGCAGCCAGCAGGAGCCCTTCCTCAAAGTCCGAGGTCCAGCTCCCAGGAACTGCCCTCCGAGCACCCTTCCCCTGGCTCCCCAGCTGCTCCCGCAGTTGCTCTCTCAGATAACCTCAGTGCTCCGTCCCTGCCCTTTCACCCTCCAACGCCCATGATTCATTCCCTCTATTAAATTATACTTGGGGAAACACCGGACATATTATATATTTATCTTAATTTGTTCTTAGATTCTGACATTTAGGTTATTCCCTTTTTTCTATTAAAAAGAATGCTGTAATAATAAACGTTTGTACCCATCTCTGGGTACACACAGGTGAGAGCTTTCCTATGACATGGAGCCAGAAGAAGTGTTGCTAGGTGACAGGGATGGGCATCTTCATCTTTGCTGGACAAACTCTCACCCTGTGCTTCAGGGAAGCACTTTTATTCTCTACTGGAGGCCCAGTGCACGAATTCATGCACCAGTGGGGTCTCTAGGCCTGGCCTGCGGGATTGGGCCGAAACTGGCTCTCAAACCCCCCCTGAGGAGTCCTGGATTGCAAGAGGGCACAGGCCAGGCCAAGGGACCCCACTGGTGCACCATCGGGGCCTGAGAGAGACACAGGAGGATGGCAAGCCAGGGAGGGACCGAGGGAGGGCTCCAGGGCGTGTCTGGCCCATCTTGCTCAGTCCTGATCAGCTGGACCCCAGCAGCTAGCTAACCTACCAGTCAGAGCATCTGCCCCCCTGGTGGTCAGTGCACATCATAGCAAGTGGTTGAGCAGCCTTAGCATTTCATTAGCATATTATGCTTTGATTGGTTGAACGACCAACAGGTCAACTGGACACTTAGCATATTAGGCTTTTATTATATAGGATTTTGTTCATCACAGTTTGCATCCCTCCCTCGGGGTATTACTAATGGCCACGAGACCAAAGAAGGAAGCTGCCTTGGCTTCTGTATGATAAAATAGTGTCAGAAGGGTCTGAGATGGACAGAGGCGGCCTGAAAAGCTGGACTAAGTCCCTGGCCCTGTTTTGAGGGCAGGAGCAGCAGATCTCCGAGGGCTGATGCTTCCGCAGGGGTGGAACAGGCATCTCGCTTGATGACTTGCTCGAGTTACAAATATTTCCAGACATTCTTCATACTGGTTCCTGCCAAGATACCCTTTGTCCAACTGCACCTGGTTCCTTGAGGGCCAACAGCCTTGGGCCTTTCCAGGCTGGAGGCACTGGACTCTTTGCCAGGCTGGGTTCCTCAAAACCAGAGTTCTAGGCCTCACCTGAGTCCCACCACCTCTTACCTCCCCGGGGTTCCGCCGGCGACCCTGCATCAGTCCATATCCACTTCCTCCCTCTCCTGTCCCAGGGCCTCTCTGTCCTGAGACACGTGTGCGCGCACACACACACACACACACACACACACACACTTCCATGAGACACCGTCTCCCAGCCTGGGTTCTGATGGTGGCCTCCAGGGCAGCCACCGTGGCTGAAAGACCACAGATCCTTCTGCAGGTTCCAAGTCAGTGAATAGGCGCCCTGACAACAACCCGAAACTCAGCTTCCCACCATCCTGGCAGGTGGAAGCTAGTTTGCGGAAATTGTATCCGTTTATTCCTCCAGGAAAATAATGTGTTTATTCACAACAACCCTGGGCCCTGGGCGGTATCCTTCCTCTTTTTCAGGTGAGAGAGATGAGGCCTAAGATAAAATAACTGGCCCGAGAGGCCAGGTTATGACTTGCACAAGAGCGGGCCTGACTTCCCACTTTCTAACTTGCTGCCCAGGCTCCTTGGGTAGAAGCAGAGGGAAAGCTGGGCGTGCTTCCCGGCTCCCCCAGCTTCCTGCCTGGCCACACCTCCCCAAACAGCCGAACACCCCGGGGAGGCCCTGGACAAAGATGCCTGCAAAGTCAGCGTCCTCCGGGTATACACTCGTATCTGCCTGAGTGCTTCGGCTCCCGCACCGACACACGCTGCCGCTCTGGTAGCATTTTCTTACCTGCTCCTGCCTGTGTGTGGCCCTCACGGGCGGGAGCTGTCCCCTGCTCACCTGCACCTGTTCTTACCGGCGTAGCCAGGCCATGGCCTGGAAACACACCTCAGCTGCATCTTCCCTTATGACAAAATACAAAAAAAATATGAAGCAGGAATCACTCAGTATTTTTTAATCTGTCTTTATTTTTCCTGTGCAAATATGAATGGAGGCATAATTAATAGTTAAGGCTTTTAAAATATATGTGTTTTGAGAGTCCATTGCTAGTTGCATTTTGCTGATATTTCCTTGCATCCTAACTTCCTTTAATAGACCGTTTACTTTTATTTTTTAAAGTTAAAATGGTTAAATGATTCATAATAAAAACCAGAAGAGACCCATCAAAATACATGCTCAAAAATGCAGCACCTTTTGTATGAACTACATTAGGGCCCAGTTATATGGCATATGGATTATAATATCAGACCACAAAAACATCAAAAGTTGCCAAAGCAAAATGGGGCATTTTTTCTGAGAAGAAGAGGGAGAAAAGAGGAGGAACAGGAAGAGGAGGAAGAGAAGGGAAGGCAGGAAGGGAGGAAGGAAGGAAGGGAGGGAGGGAGGGAGGGAGGGAGGAAAGAAAAGGCAGAGAGAGAGAGAGAGAGAGAGAGAGAGAGAGAGAGAGAGAGAGAGGAGAAGGAAAAGCTGCCCGTATGGCTTGCCTGCATCAGGAGGAGTTCTCTTTGGGTAATTTCCAGTGGGTATTTAAGCAAAGGATGGACCATTACGGTTGTAATTCACTATCATAGAACCCAATGCCTAAATATCTTATAAAATGGTAATGGAATTCCAGGGCTGGGTTTGTTGAAGAGCTACATTCTGCACTCTGTGCTCTTGGCCAGCTAAGAGCTTTGCCTCAGGATGTAATTCCGGTGGGAGGGTGAGGGTTCCTGGGATGAAGGGGCAGTTTGCAAAGATGTGGCCTAAGGATCACATCTTGTCGGAGTCCCAGTTGTCAGCTGTGTTTGGCTGGGAACCCATTCCCAGCTCCACGCCAGGGCGAGAGGCCGCCTCTAATCCCTTGGCAAGTTAGAGGGAGAGGTCTCCTCCCCCAGCTGAGACGCTCTTTTCTTTTCTTTTTCCAGTGAAACAGATTCCGTTTCGTGGGGGCTGGATGGCAGGGCGTCTGGATCTGCGTCCCCGCCTTGAAGTGACCTCAGATGGGGTGACCCTGCCTCGTCCTGAGCTTGGCATAGCTCCCCCAAAGGCCTGGGTTCCTAGGGTCACAACGAGCCCCTGAGGAGGTGCCAGGTTCAGAAATCTGCCTCAGACACATCCCCTTCCAGGCTCGGGGTGGAGGCAGCTGCCAGAGGGGGCGGGGGTGGCGGGCATAATGAATAACAAAGGGAAGGTCAGATGTCTAAGAATTCCTCAGGGGTGAAAAAATAAGAGTTCAGTGTCCACGATTTCATATGCTTGGCCTGGGGACACGTGCACTCCACAAAGTCCCGCCCCTCGAGGGGTTCCCTGTGGACCTGTAAGAACCTGCCACCTGACCATGGCGGACAGAACAAGTCCCATTTCCCAGATGAGGAAGCTGAGGCTCTCTGCTTACAAAGGGCAGGGGGAGCTGGAATGCTCCTGCCAATTCTCTTGCCTTGGGCTATATCCTATCGCAGGGACAGCTGACTCCCCGGGCAGGAGACAGGCTCCCTGCCTTCACTGCTGCTTGGTCTCCGGTTCCGGTGCGACCCCCTCAGGCAGGGGGCTGCGCTCACAGAGCAGCACCTGGCTTTCCAGTTGGCTGAGGCGCTGCTTCACCGCCATCTGGCTGGCACTGTACTCGGCCAGGAGCCGCGCGAACCTGGTCTGCAGGGTGTCCAGGGAGGACTCCAGGTGCTCCACCTTCTCCTCGATGTCCTGGGGGTCTGCCCCGGCCTTGGCCAGGTCCTCGTCGATCAGGTTGTCCTTCATGAGGATCTGCCGTCCCTTCTCCTCCAGGGCCTTCTTGGCGTCAGGGTATTCGGTGAGCGCCTCCATCAGGTCATCCTTGGAAAGGCAGAACAGGTCCGAGTAGCCGATGCTGCGGATGTTGGCCGTCCTGCGGTTCCCTGACTTGCTCCCCTTGATGTTTAAGATGCTGATCTCCCCAAAGTAACTCCCGTCACTGAGGACCACGAACTGGGTGAGCCCATCGTCGGCCACCACCGCCAGCTTGCCCTCCTTGATGATGTACATCTCCCTCCCGATGTCGCCCTTCCTGCAGATGTAGTCGCCGGGGCTGAACACCGCGGGCCGCAGCTTCAGCACCAGCTCCACCAGGAGCCCCGCCTCGCAGTCCTGGAAGATGCGGACCTTCTTCAGGGTGTCCAGGTGCACGTTGATGGCGATCTCGGCCTTCAGCTTGTCCGGGAGGCTCTTGAGCACCTCCCTCTCGTCCACCGTCTTGCGGTTGGCCCACAGGTAGTCGAACCACCGGATGACCCGCGTCTCCAAGTCCTTGGTCACCTTGCGGAGCTGCATGTACTGTTTGATGGCGTCGATCTTGGCCTGGAACTCAGTCCGGGAGGCGTTCATGTTTGAGATCATGGAGCCCACGTTGCCCACGATGGTGGCAAAAATCAGGACGCCCACCAGGAAGTCTACGACTACAAAGAGGTACTCCTCGTCTTTCACAGGGGGTGGCGTCTCACCGATGGTGGTGAGGGTCAAGGTGGACCAGTAGAGACTGTAGATGTACTTCCTGGAGAGGCGCCCGTACTCCGGGTTTGAGATGTTTGGGTAGACCCAAGAGTCTGTCCCGAAACCAATGAACTTGGAAATGGCGAAGTAGATGCAGGCGTTCCAGTGGATGATGACGAGGATGTACAAAACCAGGTTCCCGATCCTGAAGACATTGGGGTAGCTGGTCCTCGTCTCTGTGCGGTCGAAGAATTCAAAGAGCCGGGCAAACTTCAGCAGGCGGTTGAACCTCAGCTCCGGGTAGTTGATGCCCAGCTTGAAGTAAGCCAGGTCTGTGGGGACGAGGGACAACACGTCCAGCTTGAACTGCAAGGTCTCTGTGTAATGCCGCCACAGCCTGCTGGCATCCCTGACCATCAAGCCTTGCTCGAGGAAGCCTAAAGAGGGAGGTGGAGGTCACGTGGGCACCAAAGAGGCTGTGTTTTTTGACCAGGACCCACAGAAAGATACTTCACCTCGTGACTACAGGAGACATGGTGGTACACTAATATTAGAAACCACTTCAAAACCACACTTACTGCCCTAACCAGTTTGGCTCAGTGGATAGGGCATTGGCCTGTGGACTCAAGGGTCCCAGGTTCGATTCCGGTAAAGGGCATGTACCTTGGTTGCGGGCACATCCCCAGTGGGGAGTGTGCAGGAGGCAGCTGATCGATGTTTCTCTCTCATCGATGTTTCTAACTCTCTATCCCTCTCCCTTTCTCTCTGTAAAAAATCAATAAAATATATATTTTAAAAAAAACAAAACACAACACTTACCGTGCCTACAGGAAAGGTACTGATATTTACCAGTCTAGGATGTCCTAAACCGTTTTATTCACTTAAAAATATAGATCAGTTGGGTCCATTTGAGTGTGGATTGGGCATTAGAGATAGAAAGAAATGATTATTACATTTTGAAACATAAATGGAAGTTATATTTTTTAACGAATCCTTGAAAATTAGAGGTACATGGTAAAAGGGTTACTATCTGAGATTTGCTTTAAAATAGTCCAGCCAAGAAAGGGGTGGGGGGTGGGGGTAGAAACAAGATTAGCAAAATGTTGATGACTATTGAAGCTGGGTGAAGGCGCCTGAGGATCCATAACACTGCTCGCTCTGACTGGGGGCATGTTTGAAAACACTAATAAAAATGTTAAAAGCACAGGTCATGGCCATGCTTCCCCGTCACCAATGGGCATGAGCTGCCTGTGGGAGACACTGTCCAGGGAAGCAGTGTGCTCCTTGCTGGCTGCACACAGCATCATCCAAGGGGCTCTGGAAGCATGGAACCTGGAGCTCACCCCCGAAAGTCAAACGGGCCTGGACCCTGGGAGTCAGGGACATCCTGCTACCTACCCCCGTTCTTTACTTCATTCTTTGGTTAACTCGTGTTTATTCAGAACCTAGACCAAGCATGTCAAACTCGCAGCCCACAACGAATATTTTTGTGGCCCAGCCAATATAACAATACGTAAGAAACGTTTAATAAAAATTTCGTAACTTAATTTTTACAATATCCTGTTATACATAATTATTAATAACGAACTACAGTGTTCACTAATGACTGATTACTATAATCGTGTTGCATTCATTTCCCTTACGCACCTTATGCGCAGGCACACCATTTCTCCCCACTAATACTAGCACCGAATATTTTAGCAGCCGATGGCCACGTCATTAGTCTTGGACTGACTTGTTTGGTGTGCGCAACAGGAAATATTTCCCTTCCGGAGAACAAGAAAAATAGGTTTATTTGCGTTACGCTTATTTTTTTTTTATATATATATATTTTATTGATTTTTTACAGAGAGGAAGGGAGAGAGATAGTTAGAAACATCGATGAGAGAGAAACATCGATCAGCTGCCTCCTGCACATCTCCTACTGGGGATGTGCCCGCAACCCAGGTACATGCCCTTGACCGGAATCGAACCTGGGACCTTTCAGTCTGCAGGCCGACGCTCTATCCACTGAGCCAAACCGGTTTCGGCTGTGTTACGCTTATTAATTTGTGCAGTTATTCAGTGTCTGGTAAGTTAATGTTCAAGAAAAAATATTAATTTTATTAAAATCTTCTATTATTTTATGTTAATGAATTTCGGATGCACGAAATTCATTCAAGAGTAGGGCCTTCCTTCCCTTGGCTGCCGGCACCGGCTTCCCTCTGGCACCCGGGACCCAGGCTTCTCTCGCAGCCCCAGCTTCGTCTGGAAGGTCGTCCAGAAGGATGCCTGGTCTAATTAGCATATTACGCTTTTATTATTATAAGAAGATTACTCATTTATTTCAGCCCTTTGTATTCAGCATGTCTCTATCGAAATAAACTTACGTTTCTATGAAATTGAAGCTTTTGCTTTTTTGCGACCCACATAAACTTCAACCTTGTTTATTTGGCCCAGGTTAGCTTTTGAGTTTGACATGCTTGGCCTAGACCAGCGGTCGGCAAACTGCGGCTCTTTGGCCCCTTGAGTGTGGCTCTTCCACAAAATACCAACTTCTGCACACGGGCCATGAAGTTTCAATCGCACTGTACGTGCGCGCCTGCTCGTGGTATTTTGTGGAAGAGCCACACTCAAGGGGCCAAAGAGCCACATGTGGCTCGCGAGCCGCAGTTTGCCGACCACTGGCATTACATGACACTCCTTGAGCGTCAAGACTCCTCAATACTTCCTTATTACATCTTCTTTCGATTTTGAAGTTTTTTTTTTCCTCCCCTTTGGAATATAATCGACAGACATTTGGTTTCTTGCCCACCTGCCTCCTCACCCCTGGATGCCTGCTGAGTCTGAGGTTGCCAGGGTAGCGCCAAGGCACAAGGAGGGGGGGGCCACACCTGAGTCAGAGGGCCTTGTGCTGCTGAACTGGTTGAAACAGGGACAGCCGGCCCCAGGAGTTGGGCCACGCCAGGAGTTCCTGTGTCTTGCTAGGTTCACGTGACTGAGGAGTGGCCGACCACCAGGACTGGCTCAGCCATCGTGCAAGCCTCGGGCTGTGCGCATGAGGACTTCTGTTACGTCGCCGTCACCAGGCACTGATGTGGATGGAAGCAGGAGGGCTGCTGGGAGGGGGAGTGACCGTGGACTTTGGGCCAGTCACTCAGCGTCTCTGGCCTCAACTTCTAAGTCGGCCGATGGAGAGTCCTGCCTGCCGTCCCCAGCGCAGCAGTTCTCTGGGGAAAGGAGGGGGCTGCATCGCTCTGCGCACTGCCGAGCTGCACGGCCTGTTGCTGCGATCCGGCATGTTTATATCGACAACCATGGCATAGTTTTTAGCTAAAAAATCTTGGAAGTCACAAGCAGGGCCTCCATGAGCTTACATGATGTCTTTGTGCAAATTAGAAAAAGGTGCCCCAGAGATGCAGGGCTGGGGGCCGTGGCTGGGGCTTTAGCCCCCACTTGCAGCCAGAGGCACCTGGAGGAAGGCCTGTTCCAGAGTCAGTTCTCCGTGTCGAGTGCTCCTCTGACAGCCACGGAGCAGCAGGTCCCGGTCCTCCCGCCGTCCCAGCGAAGGCTGACCGCGCTCTGCCTCCTGCCTCCAGCCGCGCTGAGCTGGGCTGGGCTTCGAGATGGTGTGTGGCTTCCTTACTTCCAACACCAACGGAAATACCCATGTGGCCCAGAAAGACAGCTCGACTTGCACAGGGTAGCACAGCTCATTGGGACAAGAGAGACCAGAACCCAGGGGTCATGACCCCTGCTCAGGGCCCTGTCCCAGGAGCAGCGGAAGCTTGAGGCGGCACCACCCCGTCACAGCTGCAGGCTCCCCCGGCCTGCTTGGCCTCTAGTGGTCAGGGGTAGGTAATGTCTACCCTACCATCCTGGATCTCCCTGAACCTGGCTGTGGTCCCCTGGACCCTCCTGCTGTGGGGCCGGTGGCCGGGCCCAGGACATCCCGGCTGGGGCACTCACCTGTCCGGGCGCGCACCAGCACATCCAGGCCGTAGAGGACGTCCGCCGAGTAGTCCAGGACCAGCCACAGCACCAGGTGCTCGGACTGCAGCTCGTCGAAACAGGCCCTGAGCCAGGGCGACAGGGAGAGATGTCTGCAGGGCCCTCTGGGCACCAGCCGGCCTGCAGGGCTTGCGCCCCTGCGTCATCGCCCAGGCCCTGAGGAGGGGACCAGGCTCCCAGAAGCCTTTCTGTCCAAGGTCACGTAGCCAAGAAGAGCTGGGATTGACCCCAAAGCGCGGGCCCTGCTTGCTCTGAGCAGGGAGCTCCGAGGCCGGGCGGTTTCTCTGGGCCTCACTGCTGGGTCAGGAACAGGCCGAGGACCTGCCCTTCCAGGTCAAAAACATGAGAATTCCTGGAGGATTGACCAATGAACAAGCCAGCAAATGTTTTCTACTTTCTCCATCTTTATGTTCACCGCTTCTCATACAGACCATACCCGCAAAATACCCCTGATCCCCAGAGAGAAGCAGCCTGCTCTGTCCCCAGGCGGGCTGGGAGAGGCCCTCCGTTCTCCCTGCTTCACCCCAACTTACCCTCAGAGGAGAGGAGCCCACCCCTTCCTCAGATAATCCCGAAAGCCCCCCTTACACTCAGGGAGCCCTGGGGCCCTGCACACCTGCCGTGCAGCCTGGGCAGGTGGCTCCCACACCACCAGGAGAGCAGGACGCACCCCTACAGTCTTACCTGGCAGGCTGGCTCAGGGACCCCAAAGCCCTGCGTACCCTCGCAGAGCAGCACCTCTGCCCCGCGCCCCCTACCACGTGCTCAGGGACCCCAAAGCCCTGTGTATCTCCAACAGTCACACCTGCCTTGCAGGCTTGCTTAGGAATGGCCACAGCTCCCCTGCCTCCCTCCCTGCGCCTCCTACTACCCCCAGGAGAGCAAGAGCTCACCCTGCATCCTTGTCTCACAGGCCTGCTGGGAAGAGCCCCCAACCCCTTGCTTGTTCTCAGAGAGTAGCAGCTTACCCCGTATCATTTCCTGAAGTCTGATTAGCAAAGCCCAAACACTCTGTGTATCCCAGAAAATCAACAGCTCTGTCCCCGAATGCCTGCTAAGGGCCTTCCCAGAGTCCCTACCCCCAGAAGAGTAGCTGCACCTGCTCATCCCCTCCAGGGGCCCAAACTCCCTCCCCCAGGGGCCCCTTCACCCTTGCATTCTTGTCTCTGGACTTGAACAGGATGCCCCAAAGCCTCGGGTCCTCTCAGAAATGCAGCCTCTTGTCCCTGCATCCTTGCCCTGTACCTGGCTCGGAAGGCCCAGACCCCGCCCACCCCCCTGGAGGAGAAACGACCCCTCCTGCCCGGCTCCTGCAGGCCCCCTGCTGGCCCACAGAGGCCGCAGCCGGTCTCTGTCCTTCAGGCTTGCCCAAGAAAGCCTGGCCCCAACCTACCCTAAGGAGCAGCATCTTCCTAGGAGAGACCCCGAACCCCCCTCCCTCTGCCCCTTATGAGAGGAGCTGCTCTTGCCTCCGTCCCCTGAAGCTTCCTTAAAGAAGTCCCTGCGCCTCCGCTTGTCCCCAGAAGAGCCACCGCTCGCCCCTGCGTCCCGAAGCACACGCTGGCCCAGGGACGTGCACCTGCCCAGCGGGCTGCTCAGGAGCACCCACTGGCCCTGCTGCCTTCATAGGAGCCGCAGCTCCCCCTGCACCGGCCCACAGCCCACAGCCAGAGAGCAGGCTCCTCCCCTGCACCCTGCCCTCAGAGCAGCTGCTGCACCTCGCCCTCCTCTTCCTCCTACGCCTCCATCAAGGCTCCCGGGTGCTGTGGGCCCTGGCACAGGTCCCCACGCGCTTCAGAGCCCGCACGGTGCTCCTCAGAGCCGCCTCACCGATGGAGACACAGGCGCCAGCTGCATGGCCGGGCTCTTGAGTGACACTCACAGTCCTGCCTGAAGGCGGGCTGCCCTCCCCCCTCCACCCCCTCCCTGGGGAGAGGCCCAGCCACACCCCTACCTGCACACCAGCAGACACCAGTTGTAGAAGACAGGCAGGGCGATGACGGTCAGCCAGCGGTAGTACCCGTTGCTGGAGGGGTCCAGCACCACGGCGTCCTTCTCCCTGGAAACAGACACCACAACAGCCCCGTGTGCTGAGACCTCAGCTCTGGAGGGTCTTGGACACCGGGCCGAGCTTCGGAAATCGAGGACACGTGTGGGCGGCACCTCAGAGAGGGCTACTCCAGACCAGGCCCTGTCAGTCTCGGGGTCACATGGGAGGGGAGGCTGGGAGGCAGGGCAGATTCTGGAGGTGCCCTCCCAGCTCAGCTCCCCAGGAAGCCAAGTTGCCTATCACATCACGGCGGCGACATCCCCCCGTGCCCGGTGGCATCCTCTGTGTCCGCAGGATGCTGGGAATGAGCAGGCAGCTTGATGATGTCACAGGGCTGCTGCAGGAGCCTGGGAGCTTTGTGGAAATGCAGATCCCCAGGCCGCCCAAGCCCTCCAGGCCGGGGCCTGCCCACGTGCACTCACACTTGCTCAGGGCTCTGTGTCAGCTCCTCTCGGAGCAGAATGTGGGAGCCTGGGACGTTCCCTTGGGAAGGTTTCCACCTTGCTCACGTCCCTTGCACAGATGTCTTCAAGCAAGCATGTCAAACTCGCGGCCTGCCGCTGCATGCCTCGTTTATTTTGGCCCGTTAGCCTTTGAGTTTGACATGCTTGTCCTAAAGGCTCATTTCCCACACCTGGCTCCTGCCTCACCATCCAAACCACCAACCTGGGCCTCACCTGGGCCACGTGGGCCACACGCGGAGGAGCGATGGCTTAGGGCGCTTTCTGTTTTCACTCCCAGGGTTTGGGGAGGATTCGCGTTTACCGAGGTGTCTCCTCCCAGCCCATACGCCTCATGTGCTGGCCCAGGTCTGTTCCGGAGGAGACAGGCCTTCCTGCCTCGCTGGGACCCGCAGTGCAGGTTACCTCTCACAGGTAGGATCTGGACGGTTCCAAGCCCTTGTTGCCACTGGTTTGGATTGAGGTTTGGGACTGCAGTATTTTCATGAGCCCAGGATCAGGCCTTAACTTACCTGGGCTGTGCGGAGGCACTTGTGTGGCAGATAGAATGCCTGTGTGTGTGTGTGTGTGGGGGGGGGGGGAGCACAGGTTCACAGGGACAGCCCCTAACTGCTCCCCTGAGGCTCCACCCCAGGAGGCCCCCTGGGAGCCCCAGAGCTGGGCCAGGCCTCCCTCAGCTGGACGAGACCTCACAGGACTCATAAGCCTGGCCTCTGGGACAAAGTCCTCATCTGCAGCCCTCACCAGCCTCCTCTCCGGGGCTCCCCTGAGGCCTGACAGCGTCACCCTGGGTCCCTGTTCCTGGTCCCGTGTGCAGCAGGCTCCACGTGGCCATGGAACCCCTGTTTGGAAGCATTTCTCTCAGTATTCCTCCCCATGTTTGAGGCACCTTTCCTTCCTCTCTTCCTCTCTTTCCTCTTTCTCCGTTCTTGCCTTGTCACTGGAGGACGCAGGACATTAAGCAATTCTCTTACAGCACACACACCCCCACGCGGAGGGTGAGCCGAGTGACTCTCAGGAGAGCCCACGGGCAGGGCGTGGCTATTTCCAGCACATCGGCCGCAAGGAGGTTACTGATTTCATCACCATCATCAGCAGCAGCACCGTCATCATCATCATCGTCATCATCGTCATTGTTATTGTTATTGTTACTCCCGAAGCGTGAGGCAGACCAGCCGTGAGGCTTATGTGTGTCCACTGACGTGTCCACAGAGGTTCAGCTCAGTGTCGTGTGATTTCCGACCCATTTTCATGAGCCCCTAGGACGTCTCAAACAGCTGGGACTGGAGGCGTGGCGAGGTGCTGGGAAAGAATCCCAAACCCACACTTTAGGGTGAAAAAGTCACCTATAAAGCGCTTTGTTCTGAAGGGAAGGGTGTGGCCTGCTGGTTCTCAAAATCTCTCTGGGCATCAAACCTGGAAACCTGGGTGGGGAGCAAGCTGGGGGGCAGGGGGGCAGGGGGCAGGGGGGCTAGGGGACAGGGGGACAGGAGGGCAGGGGGAGGGGGGCAGGGAGGCTGGGGGACAGGGGGCAGGGGGCTGGGGGGCAGGGAGGCAGGGAGGCAGGGGGGCAGCGGGGCAGGGGGGCAGGGGGTCTGGGGGCAGCAGGGCAGGGGGGCTGGGGGCAGGGGGGCAGTGGGGCAGGGGGCCTGGGGGGGGGGCTGGAGGGCAGGGGGCTGGGGGGCAGCGGGGCAGGGGAGCTGGGGGGCAGGGGGGCAGCGGGGCAGGGGGGCAGCAGGAAGCGGGCAGCGGGCTCCCAGGCCCGAGGCTGCGGGGGAGCACCCCCCTTCCCCTTGCGGGAAGGCCCGCGAGTGCAGCTCTCTCCTCAGCAGGCGCTTCTCTCCGCTTCCTCTTCTTCACGGCCATCTTTTAAGGACCGGCAGTCATCAGGGTCACCTGACCATCGTTGCCATCGTCCTGCAAGCCAGGCATCACGGCCCATCGAAGAGCTGAGGACATGGGGCCGAGGGGAAGGCACTTGGCCTGCCTCCGGGGTCCCTGCCAGCCATCTGCAGGCCCCTCTGATTCCCTACTGCGCACCCTGGAGGGAGGCACTGGAGGGGAAGTAGATGGCTGCTAATTGAACACCCATTGAAAAAGATGGTGCAGTTCACATAGCATTTCCCAAGGAAATCACCAAAGCTGTGCGCAAACAAGCTTACAAAAGAATAGCCACTAACGCTCCGTATAAAGTCAGAAGCCTCAGCGACCTCGTCACACAGCTCCTCTGACAGTGGAATTCCCGAGGCCTCTCACGTGTCGCTGAGGGATATCCCGAGGCAGGGGCAGCGGCCCTGGTGTGTAGCTGTTACAAAGCAGGCTGCACACGCGTTTAACAGCAGCTGCCTTCGTTTGGTATTGCTGCCAGAACACATGGCCCCAAGGGCATGGCTTACAGGACCCGGAGTGACCTTGCAGATCTGAGTCAGAGTGTGGCACGGGTCTCCCCAGGCTAACATCGTGGCGTCACGGGCCGTGACCTTCTGAAGACTCGCGAGAATGTGTTTCCTGCTCATCGGACTGTTGGCAGAATTTGATTCCCGGCCACAACAGGACCGGCATCCTTGTTGTGTGGCTGGCTGTGCGCTGAGGCATCCCCAGCCTACAGAGGCTGCTGCGTCCTCGGTTGTGGTCCCCTTCTCCCACCTCTACAGCCAGAAACGGCGGGCTGAGTTCTCTTAGAGACGCCACCCCCTGGTTCTCTGCAGCCACGGAAGGTCCTCTACTTCGAGGGAAGCCTGTGATCAGAGGGCCCAGCCTGATCATCCAGAATCAGGATCTCTGCTGTCTCCAGGCCCTTAAACCCGTCACATCTGCCAAGTCCCTTTGCCACGTAGGGAAAGCAGCCGCAGGGTAGTCGGGATTAGGGCCTGGCTCCGTGGGGAACCGTGGCTCTACTGATCGCTGCCTTTACGGGATCGATGCTACTGTCTGCAGTGGGCTCAGACTTCCAGCATCCCTTCAGGCTGCCACAAAAGTAGTCCTGCAGGAACCTCCCCAGGGCCTTGGCCTCACGCAAGGACTCCTGCGTGACAAGCCCCTCTCCTCCTGCTGTGCTGACGGAACAACGGAAACCTGTCCGGCTGTGCTTCCCAAACCAGAATAGGAAAGTGCGCGGCTAACGCCGAGTTTGAGTCCAGCATCCATGCAGGGATTTCTCGGCACCATCCTCACCCGGTTCTCCAGCAGCCGGGACCCTTGGCGTTCGTTTCAGGGTCTACAGCAGAGTCAGCCCTGGGAAGTTCTGGCCCGTGTCGGGCCCTCTTCGTCTCCTGTCGTGTGAGGGCGACACCAAACATGTTTTCCTGGATGAATGTAAATCTTCTGCTCTGCATATGCCAGTCTTGTCCTCACCCTTGTCCATCAGATGTGAAGGACAAAACATGGATACCCTCTCTTATCACCACACTTGTTCACCAGAAACTCAACACCGTTCGTTGTGTGCAAATCCATAGTTATCCCTCCAGTTTCCGGCTGCTTTTATTTTATTATTGTTACTTTTGTTGCTGTTGTTTTTGAGAGAGAGAGAGAGAGAGAGAGAGAGAGAGAGAGAGGGAGAGAGACTTCCATTTGTTGCCCCACTTAATAATGCATTCATTGGTTGATTCCTGTACGTGCTCTGACGGGGGATCAAACCTGCAGCCTTGCAGATCGGGAGAACGCTCTAACCAACTGAGCCACCCGGTCAGGGCCTCAAGTTGCTGGCTGCTTTCAGAAACTCAGACCTTTGCCCTGACTGGTTTGGCTCAGTGGATAGAGCATCGACCTGCAGACTGAAGGGTCCCCAGGTTCGACTCCGGTCAAGGGCATGTACCTTGGTTGCGGGTACATCCCCAGTGGGGAGCGTGCAGGAGGCAGCTGATCGATGCTTCTCTCTCATCGATGTTTCTAGCTCTCTATCCTTCTCCCCTCCTCTCTGTAAAAAAATCAATAAAACATATTTTTTTTTAAAAAGAAAAGAAACTCAGAGCTTCATTGAATAAATCCCAGAAAAAAGTCCACCACAGAAGCCTCTTTATCACTCATGAGTCTCTCCAGTCCTTCCTCAGTCCCAGAGGAACCGGCGCTGGTCTGCCTGCCTGTCCAGGTGGCTGCGTCCCGTCAGCAGTCCCAGCCCATCCCAGCACCCGCTCCTTCCCATCTCCAAATGCCTCAGGGTCGGATACCCACGGACTCCATGCTTATGACACGTGTCTGTGTTGGCAGCACAATCGACCTTTGCTGATGGGACAATTCCTTTTAATCTGGTAGCTGCAGCCTCACACTCGAGGGCAAGCCTCTCGCAGTGTCCAAACCAGGGGGCGAAGAACTGGACAGGGCATGAGGACCGTAGAGCCATGTCAGAGAAGTTGTCTTCGGTGAGTTCCAGCATGTTGGAGGCAGCTGCTATGGCTGGCCGGCGAGAAGCCCTGCTGCGTGGAGGCGAGGTAAGGTGTGCAGCCAGGAGGGCTGGCGCTATGGGTACTGCAGGGGCCAGGCCAGTGACGATGCATCCTCTGCCTGTGCTCACATGCCTGGCCCAGGTGGACCTGCCTCCTGAGGTCCCAAACCCCAAGCCTGGCTCCAGCTGCAGTCTGAAATTATTCTGCTTAACATACTAGTCAATATTTATTGAGCACGTACTATGTACCAGGCACTGTGCTAAGCACTCTACCTAATGAACACATTTAGTCTTCACTAAATCTTCAAGCCAGACAACGTTGCAATACCTGTCCTACAGGTCAGGAAACTGATGCACAGAGAGGCCAGGTAACTTACCCAAGGTCACAAAGCTTCGCATTGGTTTGCAAATGCTCTTAACCAGCATCTGTATTAAATATATTATATCTGCCTGTCTGTCTATCCATTCAATTTTTATACCTAGGAAAAACTGGGAGGTATCTTTGCCAACACGTTAAGAAGGGTTTTCTCTGATAATGGGAGTCCTGTTAACATGATGTGTACTTCTCTGCGGGTATATGCTCATGTGTGGTTTTCTGTGTTTTGCAAGTTTCTGACAATGCATATATGAATACATAGAATAAGAATAAAATCTATTTAGCTTGTTAAGTACGAAGAGCAAGGACAGTCACCCATTCTCTGTCCTCTATGCATGACCCTGAAGTCCTGTCTGCCACTGGTCTTAACACCAAGACACCAGCAGAGGGCGCCTCCTACCAGCTTATTGAGCATGCAAACCTTGCTGAGGGTTCTCATTGCATCAGGCTCAGGTTTCCTTGTCCAGGATTTTTGCCCCTGATTACAGGCTTTGGCCTTTCCTCTGGCTACCAACCTGCTGAGGGCCTCTGAAAGACCCAGCACCATCCAGCTGCACCCGCAAATCCACCCAGCACTGCCCCCAAAAGACCCACGCACAGCTGCAAAACTATACTGGTTTTGGCTGGAACAGTTTGATCAGGAAGGGAGAGCCAGGACTCAGGGGACTAAGAGAAAACTCCGGAAGAGGTGGAAGAATGGGGATGGGTATCCACAGGAGTTGTTTCTGTACCTCTGTGTCTGTGTCTAGGTGGTCCTGTTGGGCACAGTCTCCGATTCTGTCCCTTGGTCCTTGGCTGCAGTGTTGGACCCATGATATGAGCCCTGAAAAGATTTATAGGAGCTCAGTGCAGCCAACACCCTCCACCCCCATCCTCACCCTCATGGCAGCCCAGGGCGAAGGAGCCGGAGGCCGCCAGGGTTTTATCTAGTGCCCAGAGCCTTTCCCTGACTGCCAGACGCAAGCCAGGTTCCAAAGGTGTTAATATCAGGTGCTTTAAGTCAAGCACATATTGCAATAGCTATTGTTTTGTAGCTGAAATAATTTCTTTTTCTTTTTATTGCTGGCATTTGGGTTTCTGGATTTGATGTCCAAATTTATGCAAACAAAATGCAACTAAGTTTCAGGGAGGAAAATGGAAAAATGCTCTACCCGAGGAACAAAGGGAAAGAAGAAAAAGCCTTGGCCCATTTCTCCTTCAACTGGAAGTCAAGGACTTGGCATTTCTCCCTGATGTGATGGCTTTTCCCTGCGCTCCAGCTGAGATGCTCCTCTGCCTACTCCCATGGCATTCCATGCAGAAGGCAGGAGAACGGTGCACACGTGCTAACACACGCATGGCCACACAGGCACACGCCCTCCTTGGGCTCTTGAGTGGCATCTGCCATGATCACACACCATAGCTATCTGCCGGCTCGGCATCTGTTCACAGAAAGGAATGGCAGTGGGTCACTGTTTCTAGAGGCGATGCTCTGGACGAATTTAAATTTCCTCTTCCCTAGCTGGTTTGGCTCAGTGGGTAGAGCGTCGGTCGGCGGGACTGAAGGGTCCCAGGTTTGATTCCGGTCAAGGGCACATGCCTGGGTTGCAGGTTCAATCCTGGCCCTGGTCGGGGCGCATGCAGGAGGCAACCAATCAATATTTCTCTGTCTGTGTCTCTCCCCTTCCCTTATACTCTCTCTACAAATCAATGGAAAAATATCCTCGGATGAGAATTAACCAAATAACTAACTAACTAACTAACTAACTAAATACAGTTTTCCTCTTTCCACTGCCCTGATTCCATCCTCCAAATTGGCCTGAATGGGCCTGAATGAGAGCGTCTCACTGGCACCCAGGAGGAAGGGGTGGGGTGGGTGCGGGGGTTCTGAGAAGAATTACCCGCTGCTCCACAAGGAGCCCGGCTTTGCCCTCAAATACACAGCAACAGAGGCTCCCTAAGCTTGAAACATCGATCCCATCCAACCCCCTTGTTCTATAGACAAGAAACTGAGGCAGAGAGATCAAATGACCCGCCCAAGACATGAGCAGGTCCTTCCGATGGTCCACGGGTGGCGTTCCAGCGGAAGGAACAGGCTTCTAGAACGGTGTGGCAGTGTTCTGAGGGTGGGAAGCAGGAACACTTAAGGGGGGAGGCAAACTGGGCATCTCGGAGGAGGAAAGGCGAGGGCGCAGAGGGGAGCAGAGATGCTCACGCCTCTGAGCTGCTGCAGGTGTTGGCGTTGCTTCTGGCCGGGCCCAGGAGGCTCAGGGAGCGAACGTGGGAACCAGCACTCAGCCCCCCGCAGGGGACCGTCCCGGTGCTACTCCTGCCCCACCCCCCGGGCCTTGCACGCAGCTTGAGGAACGGAGGGTGTCAGGCACCAAATGTGTTGTGACTAGTTCGCTGTGATGGAAGCTTTGGGGGAAGAGCGGGTGACCGCTTGGCTAACCGGACGCTTCTGGATAAATGTGATCAACCATTGACTCCACCCAGCATCTGCTTCAGATTCGACTCTATTTCATGCAGCTTAACTGTGTGAAAGCGCCATGAAGGGCGCAGCCATGGACCCGACGGGGCCCCTGCCCTTGGCGCTCTCAGGTAAGGCTGTCAAGTGCCTTGCAGGCCAGAGTGGACACCGCAGCAGCAGTGACAACTTGCTGCCCTTGTCCGCACAGGCCTGGCTCTCAACGGGCAGCTGCTCCAAGATTCGGTCACAGCTGTCACTTCCAATTAGCAGGGAGAACACAGACCATGGGCAGAGCTGTCCCAGCTTTCAGTCTCTCCGCTCCCATCCCTGCCCTCACATCCATCTTAACTCCTTCGGTCCTGCCCCCACCCCCCCACCCCCGGCCCTGATCTACGTGAGAACCCGGGTAGAAGGTGGAGCTGGTTTTGCATCCAAGCAAACATTATTTAAAGCTGGATAGCACAGTACTTCATGGTCAAAGGTATGCTCTCCAAGCTCTCCACTGCCGGGCACATTGGGGCACGGCTAGTGCAGGAAGCCAGCTTGGCCTCCCAGAGCTGGAGGGTGGCTTGCTGGCTCATGGTCACTGCCGACCCCTTAGGAGACCTGGAGACCAAAGCCAGAGGCCTGGAGCACCCCAGCCTGACCCTCGGGGCCCTGCTTCCACAGGCTGACCATCCAGCCAAATGCCATTTGGGGACGCCTGCTTGCCCTGCCCAGGTCTCCCTCTCCTCACACAGGGTTCTCTGAGGATTCATTCCAAGCATCTGAAAACCCAGGAAGGAACAGCTCCCTGGGAGACTGGGAAGGAGGGAAAGCTTAGCTCCATGGGCGCGTTCACACCTCTGTGCTGGTGGTCCCACAGCCAGGCCCACAGCGCCAAGACCTGTCCCTGCGAACACCTTGCTTTGCCAATGGGACTTTGCTTCAAAAGTCCAGTCTTCCTCCCCCAGGAAGCCTCCCTAATTGACCAGCTACCATCCTGCACCGTCGAATTCATCTCCCCACTCTGACCCTTCCCACCATTGACCAGGCCTCTGGGTATAGTCGAGCCCGGCCCTGATAGGGTCCCAGCTCAACCCTCCACTCATCTGGCCACACTGGGAAGCGACAGAGTCGAATGCTCATTCCCATTAGTCTAAGGGTGTGGAGAAGGCTGTGGGCGGGCAAGATGGCGCCCAGACCCTTGTTCTACAGACCCTTCTCCTGTCAAAAGGTGAACACGCTCCCCACCCTACCCTGGCCCCTCCGTGTGCTCCACCTCCCCATGGTTTTTAACCTGATCTGGAACATGAATGCTTCCCCTTGAAAATTCTCACCAACCTGCAGACATTCTTCCCAGAAAAATGCATGCATCCCTTTGCATAAAACTGGGTACCACTGAGGTTCTCCCCGAGGCTCCTGGCTTCCGATGGGTTCGTGTCAAGGTGGGTTACAGTGCAGTCTAGGAGGGCCCTGTGGTGGACAGAGATGGGTGAGCCAAGCACCCCCACGTGTGTTTCTGAGAGCACCAGTTCCCGGGGACACTAGCTGAGTTCTGAATAGGATGGGGTCAGGGGTCACAGGAGGCTGGGGCCTCTGGGTGAAGGGTTTCTCTCCTGCAGGACTTCTTGGACTGGAGCAGACAGTTGGCGCTCTCCTAAGACAGAAGCCTTCTTCCAGGAGCAGCTTTGAGCGGCCTAGTGAGCAGTGCCTCCTGCCTGGCTCAGGTGGCTCACCTCCCGTTGGCTCCTTACCTTCTCTCGCTGTCTGCTGGGTCCTGGCCGCCCTGGCTCCGGGCATTGCTTTCTCGGCTGGACACCTCCTTGAGCTCGGCACCGCGGAAACGCTCCAGGAAAGAGTCCGGTCGCTGGTCCCGGTGGTGTGCGTGTCTGGAAGCCCATATGCGCAGCGAGACGATGAGGCGCCACAGCCTGGAAGGGCACGGACGGCAGTCAGCGCACAGAGGAGGGAGAGGAAAGCGCTCGCCTCCTGCCAGGTCCTGGCTCAGGCTGCGCCTCCCCCTATGGGCTGTTTATTCCTCTGTGTGCACCCAGAAGCCAGCGCCCTCCGGAAGGGACGGGTCCTCATTCAGGCCTTGTCCTTCTAACCCCTGACTCCACAAAGGCGCCAGCCTCCAGTGGGCATGAGTGAGCTTTTCTGCTCCCTGTTCCTTGTGCCCCGTGTGGAACTCTGTCACAGCTGGTGAGCACAGGAGGAGTAAACAATTCTATTTCCAAATGCTGAAAACTTTAGAGCAAGGCTTACGGAATAAGCCCTTCAATACAAATGTATTATTGCTTCTTCCAGGAACTCTCGTGTTCTCCCAGGCTTGTGCATACATTCTGTCGCTCCTTGCCTGGGCCCTTCTCCTGGAGCCAGACCCCACGGGGCCTCAGGCCCTGAGACGCAGTCCACGTCCACCGAGCTGGCCTTGCCCCAGCCCCCTGAGCCGGCCTCCTGCCATCCCGTCTTTGCCAGGAGGGAAACGAAGAGAGGCTCGGCTCTGTATTTCGGCGTCTGGTTTCTCTGAATTGGCACCGACAGGGCACACCAGACCCCAATAAAAATAGTTCTGAGCAACTGGAATGAAGTCACAAGTCGTCACATACTTTGACCCTAATTGCACTCATGTGACCTTAGCGGCTAAGGCTTAGCCTAAGGGAATAAATTGAAGCAAGAAAGCGACCCAGAAGCAGATGCTGACAGATGCTGTGGGCGTCTGTCCAGGTGCCTCCCAGCCCAACGTGTCTGCTCTGGACACTCCCCTTCCACGTCTTCCCTCTGCGGTGGAGGGGAAACTGAGGCCATACCCCAACCCCCCAGCCTCTGCAGAGGTTCAGAGAGGGACAGCTGAACCAGTCACTCAAGCCCCTGATCTAAGAGCCACTCCAAGGTGGGGTTGGATGGTTCAGCTCAAGATCACGTGGAGCAGACCATTTCAGCCTGTGCCTGTCATGTGCGAGCTGAGACAGAAGCAGTAGACACGCAGCAAAAGCACCAAGACCTGAAACTCCACCAGACGGCGAGAGGGAGCAGATACTCCCTCCCCAGCTCCCCCAGGGGCCCAGGCTCCATTTCCAGGAGGTGGCCAGTATCTCACCTTCCACCAGCATCCCGCCCCAGCCCCCCAGCCCCGCCCCAGCCCCTCCAGCCCCGCCCCAGCCCCTGCCCTAGCATCTCCCCACCCCAGCCCCATCCTGCTCTGCCCCTGCCCCAGGTCTTTTAATTTGAGCTGGTTTGAAGGTTTCTCTTCCATGAAATTAAAGAGCCTTAAGGCATCACTTCATTAGTAAGACAAAAACACTGAAATGGCTAAGATGGAATAGTGAAATAAATATTGGTAGCATCCTCCACAATGAAAAATAAATATGAAGAATAAATAATTAAAATGTTTGTAATTGTCTTAAGAAAAACTATAGAACACGTGATTATGTAAAATAACTATGGCATTGTTAAAAAAAAAAATGGTGCCCTGGCCAGGTAGCTCAGTTGGTTGGAGCATCATCCTGTATACTAAAGGCTTCGAGTCAGGGCACATACCTAAGTAGCAGGTAGGGCAACCCATGCACGTTTCTCTCTCCCATCAATGTTTCTCTCTCCCTCTGTCTCCCCCTTCCTTCCTCTAAACACCAATAAACATCCTCAGGTGAGGATTAAAAAGAACTGGCAGAAGGAAGCCATGAGCCCAGGTGTGTGGGCCCCTGGAGTGAGTCACAGTGCAGCCCGCCCCGCCCCGCACCGCACCTGCACCACCCCTCCCCACCCCGCCCTGCACCGCCCGGGGCCACAGGATTAGCATCTCAGATGAGACTGGAAAAGGTGCAATGATTCCCTCCAGGTGGTACAGCTACTGAAGCCAGAGCACAGCCGTCACCAGAAGGGAGAGATCCTGGTTACTCTCTCGGATGCATTTACAAGGAAGATGTGTGCTGGTGGGGACCTGCCAGGCTGCTTCGGAGGTGCCAGCACCCTTCTCCGTGCTGCAGTGGGCACCCCGTGGTCTCCCGTGGCTGCCTGCGCTTGTTTCCTGAACCCTCCCTGGTTGGCTTCCCTTCCCCCACCCCCCGAATTATTCCAGAATTGAGCAAGTCTCTCAATATAACTTTTCATTAAATCAAGTTCAGATCGAGGCAGCTTTTCTTAGACTTTTCTGAGCTCAGACCCCTGACCCAGGAGAGAACTGCTCACTGATGGACGTCTGACTCTGCTCCTACCTCTTCTTTCTCCAGATCTTCAACCCGTCCCACCCACCGTTCTTTCCGAGACGCATCTACTTTCCTTCTGCCTCAGTCTCCCCTTCCCAAGAAGAAGGCTGAGACCCACCCGTTACCTGGCAGGCTCCTGGCTGGGGACGGTGACGGAGCCTTGCCTGGGTTCAGGCTGTCCTCCGGTCTCCATGGCGATCCCTGGCTGCAGTCCTGAGCATGTCTCCTCGCCAGGCGCACGGGTCCTAGGAAATCAAATGTGCCGCAGGCTGAATTGATTTCAAGCTCGCGCGCCTCCTGGACACGCTCAGGATGAGATGGCCAGATGCCCTGCTCAGTGAGGACAGCTGCCGCCACGGGTCCTCAACCCAGGGCTCCCACTGCAGGTCACACTGCCGCAGACCCTGCTCTTAGGATAAATGTGGCTTTTCTTTCACAGCAAGCCTGACCGAGGAAAGTAGCTCAAGGCCAGCGCACATGGTGGGCTCAGTGAGAGGGGCAGGCCGGCGCACATGGTCCCGGCAGAGCACGGGAGGGGGCGGTCCCAGCGCCGCCACCTCGAGCCAGAGAGCCTTGTCCACACTAATTCCAGAACAAGGGTGTTTGCGCAAACTCATCTCTGCTAATGAAGCCCAGGGCCACCTCCTTCAGGAGGCCTTCCCTAGTGTTTATGGGAAGAAGACCAGTGTCTCTGGGAATAGTTCCCTTCCTTGAAAACCTCCTGAGGCTGTGGTTTGGCCAGCCTGATTAAGAGCCATCCTGGCCTTGGCCTCCAGGGATTTGCACTTCAGTCTGCAAGTCCGGAAGAGCCCGGGCAAGGCAAATGATTTCCATCTCATGGCTTATCCGATAGGCCCTATCCCAACCCCATCAGCCCTCTTGACAAGGGGGTGACGGCTGGAGGAGGCGAGAACTAATGTCAGGGAAAGGCTCCCTTCCTCCCACCGAGTGAGGAGAAGTCAGAATGCTGCACCCCAGCCACTGAGCTGCGCCTCCTCCTTCCTCATCATCCCCGCGCTCCAAGGGGGAGAGGGGCGCGGGGAGGGCTCACGACCATCCCGCGTCCCGTCCAGGCCACCTCTGCACAGCCCCTCCCTCAGCTTCCCCATCTCAAGACTCCTCTCTTCTGCTGGGACCACAGTCAGGCACCTGCCTCTTCCACGGCCGCCTCCCGTGAGGGACAGCTCGCACACCTGTGCTGCCTCTCCAGGCTGGAACCCCCACCCCCCAGCCACTCCTCACCGGGTTCAAGTCCCTTCCCCTCACGGGCATCCTCCTGGGAGCAGGCTCCTGCATTCTTGCCTGACTGGCAGGGCGGCTAAGACCATCCTGCTGTTGCTGGGGCCCAAGCCAGAGGCCTTTGTAGGCTGTGGGTCCGTGTGCTTCTGGTGCTCCCAGCACCCACTGGCAGCCAAAACCCAAGTCCTGTAACATGGCTGCTGCGTGTGCAGTGTGTCTGTTGGAACGATGGGACCTCCCGTGTATCCGAGTCACTCGGTGTTTGGGACCCTTGGTAAACAGTGGCATCAGCCTTTCCTCCCAACGCCATCTCGTTCACAAATACAAACACCAACCGTATGACATTTCTTGACTGCTTACTGAAGTCAGCCACATACATTAGATCATTTAATCTCCATAACAACACTACACGAGAGGAAAACGAGGTTCAGAGAGGTTAGGCAACTTCCCCGAGGGCACACAGCCAAGCGGCAAAGCTGAGATCTGAATATCATCGAATCCCACTTAAAGCCTGTTGGCATCCACTCCATGAAGCTGCCCTCTGTATGCCCATACATGGTGCCATTAAAGCAGGAGCTGAGTAGGACATGGCTGAGGACGGAGCCCTGTGGCTGTGGCAGAGAGGCGGCGCTGACCCACCCACTGCACTGTGCAGCCTGCCTCTGTTTCCAAGCCACGCGATCGAATTCCACCTCAACGCCCATAAGAGACGCTCACATCTCATCCTTGTGCAAACAAGAGGCCCGCCGGGCCCCGCTGCAGGTAGGAGGCTTCACCTCAGTTGCCCTTCCAATATTCTGTTTATTACGAAGG
Organism: Myotis nattereri; assembly: GCF_964212035.1. Taxonomy (NCBI): domain Eukaryota; kingdom Metazoa; phylum Chordata; class Mammalia; order Chiroptera; family Vespertilionidae; genus Myotis; species Myotis nattereri. The sequence continues at coordinate 22,196,458 of NC_138085.1, forward strand.
TGGCGGGCTCGCCCCAAGGGACTAGGTCAGTTCCAGGAGGAGGAGACGGGGACAAGGAGTCTGTCTCCAGCCCCTGGACCTGAGCAGCTGGCAGTGGGGGCGGGGGGACGGCGGGCCGGAGCGCTGCCGTGGCACATGCACCTGGCAGATCGGAGGCGCCCCCAGGAGGGAGCTGTTCTGTCCCCACCAGCAGCCCCTCTGTCTCGGCACCAAGCAGTCGGCCCAGCATGTCTGTGAGTCTGGCGCCTGTTAATCACGTGGGAGACATCCTGAGACCAGGCTTCCTGGGTCAGCAGCAGGGGAACCACTGCCCATGACATCAGGGCTCGGGGGCCAGTGAGGAGAGTGCAGCCCACCGGTTTCAAAGCAGGCCTGCCGCTGGCCGCAGGGCCCGCTGCGGTGTGTGCCTGGCCCGCCGACGCCCACTCGGCGGAGAGGCGGCAGAGTGAGAGGCCTCGGCCCGGCCCTGCCCAGCACCAACCAGGAGTTCTGTGGGCTGGCCGCTCAGCCCCCGGAGTGTGTTTCCTGGACTTCAAACAGGAAAGAGAAAAAAGGCGATTTCATATTGAGTTGCGTGCTGTTCACAGACTCAAGTGCAGAAGGGCCAGTGCGCCACGAAGAATGGGAGCCTCCTATGATGTAAGTTCAAGGGACCAGGGAGCCTTTCTTCTCCAGGCCTCTCTGCACTTGGTTCTCGATGCTTGAATTTCTACCGCGACGTCTGTTTGGACTGTAGGGCAACACCACCCCTACGGCCATTTGTAAGCTTCCCGCCACAGGAGACAAAAACCAGGAAAAAGCTGCCGGACACCAGGAGTCAGACCGCACAAGGAGTGGAAACTGTCCTGAGGCACCAGATCGAACGCCTGCGATCCACCCGCCTTCCAAGCCCACCTCAGCCCCAAATCTGCCAGTGACTGCATATAAGGATGAAACGCCATCTCCTGTGCTGCCACCAGCCACCCCATGTCCCCTTGGCCCGGTGCGGCTCAGCCCTTCCCTCTGGGTATCCCATCCCCCACCCCTTTCCTTAAATAAACTCAGTTTTCTTCGTCCACCATCTGAGACAGCTACTTAGCCTGCCCACGTGACCCATTCCGGAACCGGCCAGCTGTTAACCCACTCCTGCCTCCATGAGATAAAGCACAACAGCTCTCTCATGAAAGAAGCATTCTTTCTCTCTGTGTTTGAAATCTATGCAGTAGTTCCCTGGGCTTCTGTAGAAATCTGTCAACAAGCTTTTTCCCAAAAGAGCAGCTGGGCAAGGCCTCAAGTGGGGCTGGGTGAGCCGTGGCTCTGGTCAGGCTGAGGAAGCATGATGGGACTCAGGCAGAAGGGTGAGCTCCAGATGTCGGAACAGCCAGGGCTCTGAGGGCAGAGCGGGGGACACCAGAGAAGCCCCACAGGAGGGGACTCCTTGCCGAGACGGGCAGCGAGTGTTCACAGGCACTTACTCCAGGCAGGGCCTGAGCCCGAGCTTTGTCCTGTCTGAACCCACTACAGCCTCTGAGGTAAGTACAGCCCATTGTGCAGATGTGGAAACTGAAGCTGGTCAGTTACGAGCCACAGTCTGTCCTGTGCTGTTAGCTATCATGCTGGCCAGGGAACAGGGGGAGAGGGGCAGGGATGGCATTCTCACCCATTCAGATGACGAATGAACAGCATCGTTGAAGGGCATGATTCAGAGCCCTGACCTGCGTGGCTGACCGGCCCTGAGGGAACGTGAACCGGGCATGAGCCCACAGGGAGTCCCTCGGCAGCAGAGGCCCATCACGAGGTGTCAGGTGGCTCAGTGAGCTGGCAATTCCTTCTGCAGAGGCTCGTCTTCCAGGGGGCCGCAGTCAGGCTGGCGGGCCACTGGCAGAGGAGGAGCCAGGACACATGGGGCAGAGCTGGACCACGGTGGTGCCTGGGCAAGAGCCATCTGGGCAAGAGCCACGGCACCGCCTGGACCTGCCTCCTCTCAGCACCTCCCTGGACGAGCCAGACTGCCCCCTCCCTTCGCAGCCCAGGGAGTCTGCGAACTCCATGAGATGCTCTGGAGAAAGGGAGCGATGGGGGAAGTCCCATTCTGCCTCGAGTTCTCCCTGACCTGACAGCTCGGTCCTTCCCCCATGGGGCCCAAGATCCCAGGAGCCAGATGCTGCCAGGCAGCCTGACTGTGTGCCCGCCCTTGGGCCTGTTCTCCCCGCTCCCCAAACTTGTCTGAAGCCCACCTTGAGGGGCTTTATTAGCTCAGACGTGGGAAGGAAACTATTAATGCATGTCAACGTGTTAGTAGCAGATAACTGTCTGGATTATATTCTCTTTTCTTTTAAATGAGGGGCGATGCCTTAACCTAAAGGAGTAAGTCCCCAGTGGTGGGACACAGGTGTGGACAGCAGGGGGGTTAGGAGGGAGCAGTTAGGAGGGTGGGGATTTCTGATGCCCCTGAGTTAATGTCACATTTCCGGGGGCCCCAGTATCTTAAGATGGTTGGGGACTGCGTCTCTGTTGGGGTGCTTTGAGATTTTCCTCCCTTTGCCTGAATCCTCAAAGGTGGGGTCTGAGGGCTGCCTAAATTTTCAGTAGTAGGGCCTCAATGTCATTAGATATCGTTGTCCATCATTTATTAGCGAGTCTGTTAAGGAGCTGGAACCAGAGAAGAGACAAATGCACCCCTGCGTGAGGAGAAGTGATGGATGAGGGCCCGAAGCCAGTGTGGTGTGGGACTGAGGCACTGGCACTGCTTTTGTGGCCATCTATATAAAAGCCTAATATGCAAATTGTCCCCTCGGGAGTTCAACCAGGAGACTGGGAGTTTGATTGCTCGCTATGAGGTGTGCTGACCACCAGGGGGTGTTGGTGATGCAGTGCTGGCAGCAGTGGAGGCGCTGTCCGCCCAATGGGCCCTGATGAGAGCGGGACCACAGCGGGATGATAGAGCAAGTGAGCAGGCGGTGCCAGGCCAAGGTGGGGTGCCAGGTGGGGCTGTGGGGCTACGAGGCTGGGGCCGTGAGCTGGGGCTGCTGGGGCTGCTGGGGCCGGTCCAGACATGCCCCGAAGCCCTCCTGTGGTCCCTTCCAGGCAGGCTAATCTCCCACATTCCCTCCCTGGCCTGCTGGCCTGAATGGTACCTCTGCAGCTGAAAGAAAGCGGCATCGTCGACAGGATATGTCTGAAAAACTGTCATGGACAAGTACCACCAATACTAGTAGAAGCTGACTCACAGCGAAAATGAAGTAAGTGAGGATGCAATTCTCGAACATAGCTGTGGCGGAATGACTGTTACATGTCATTTTGCTTCTCACTAAATTTCTCCGATGAGAAGCCATCTGATGGAAAACCTACTCGATGTTGCAGCAAAGGTAAAGTCTGTCCAAATGATATAAATTTTCCAGAATGCCCGGCATATTTAAAAAATGAATGATAAACGAAGATTCTGAGAGTAAAAATTTTATGGAAAATATTCGTTCCATAAATAGTTCTTTTGCTTTGGCTTCAATGGGTGCAGATATCACATTGCCATCAGGATATGGGCCATACTGTTTTATAATACATGGACAAGTTTATCACCGCACTGGAACTTTACATCCTTCAGATGGTGTTTCTTGGAAGTTTGCTCAACTCTACATTTTAGACTCAGCCAAAGTGACAAGTAAAAGATTAGCAATGCCAGAAAACCAGGGCTGCTCAGAAAGACTCATGATCAACATCAACAACCTCATGCATGAAATAAATGAATTAACAAAATTGTACAAGATGCTACATGAGGTAGGAAAGGAAGCCCAATCTGAAGCAGCAGCGAAAGGCATTGCTCCCACGAAGTAACAATGGGGATTAAATATGAGCGTAACAGGGACCCGGGTAGATATAATTCTCCCCGTGTAACCGAGGTTGCTGTCATATTCAGAAACGAAGATGGAGAACCTCCTTTTGAAAGGGACTTGCTCATTCACTGAAAACCAGATCCCAATAATCCGAATGCCGCTAAAATGAAACAAATCAGTATCCTGTTTCCTATATTAGATGCAATGACGTATCCTGCTCTTTTTCCACATGGTGAAAAAGGCTGGGAATGGATATTGCATTAAGACTCAGAGACGACAGTGTAATTGACAATAATACTAGACAAAATGTAAGGACACGAGTCACACAAATGCAGTATTATGGATTTCATCTCTCTGTCCGGGACATGTTCAATCCTATTTCATTTTTAAAAAATATATTTTATTGATTTTTTACAGAGAGGAAGGGAGAGGGATAGAGAGTTAGAAACAACAATGAGAGAGAAACATCGATCAGCTGCCTCCTGCACACTCCCCACTGGGTATTGCCCACAACCAAGGTATATGCCCTTGACTGGAATCGAACCTGGGACCCTTGAGTCCACAGGCTGACGCTCTATCCACTGAGCCAAACCGGTTAGGGCTTCAATCCTATTTTAAATGCAGGAAAATTAACTCAATAGTATATTGTCGATTCATATTCACAAATGGAAACCAATCAGATAAATTTCATTTAAGCAAACCAATCTAAGTTGAGAGTTGAAAAATATAATGGTTTGATGGATTCTCTCACATCTAGATCTGAAAATCACAATGTGCCAATCGTCTTTTGAGGGTAGTCCCAGAAATATGCAGCAGCGATATCAGTATCAGGATGCTATGGCGATTGTAATGAAGTATGGCAAGCCCGATTTATCCCTAACCATGAATTTACAACACTGGCAAACAGTGGAAAACAGACCTGACTTGGTAGCCAGGGTTTTTAATATTAAGCTGAATGCTCTTTTAAATGATATCTGTAAATTTGATTTACTTGGCAAAGTTACAGCTAAAATTTATGTCATCGAATCTCAGAAACACGGGCTGCCTCGCGCTCACATATTATTGATATCAGATAGTGAATCCAAATCATGAACGGAACATGGCACTGACCGTATAGTTGAGGCAGAAATTCCGGATGGAGACCAGTCTCCTTGACTTTTTCAGATTGTAAAATCAAATATGGCACATGGACCATGTGGAATACCAAATCCAACATTAAATATTAAAATATTTCTTCTAATTATTTTCCTTTCAATGTGCACGAATCCATGCACCGGGCCACTAGTCAGATAATATGCAGTTATCATGGGAGGGAGAAGTTTCATTTTTGTTTTTTTTTCTTCTTTTTTTTATTGCTTAAAGTATTACAAAGAGTATTACATAGGTCTCCTTTTTTTGGAGGGAGAAGTTTTGAGTGTTATATATGTAGGACAAAAATAACATAAATGTTGGCAATAAAGTTTCTCATGGATCTACTCAATCAACTTATTGGGAATTTAAGAAACAACAATGTAAGTCCCCTTGTACCACATAGGCACCGTCTCATTTCCTCAGTAGTATGTCAGGAACTTGGACAAGAATGCTGCTCCCTTTTGCAGTTGAAGAAACAGGCATGGAAATGTTAAACGCACTTTCCTAGTAAGTTAGCAACCGGTCAGAAGTGGAACTCCAGACCCCAGATTCCCCTGCAGCTGAGTGTGTAGGACTGTCACTAATGGGCTGATGGCTTTGCTGGCAGAGCCCAGCCTGCCCCTGGAAGTGAGGGCAGGGCACCCCAGTGCCCAGGACAGCGGCTGGTGCAGAGAGTCCGGTACGTGTTTGATGTACACCTGGAAAGTGTGGCAGTTCGGAGACCTTTCTACAGTAGAATTGAATCTTCGTTTTGTTACTGAATCAAGTTACGCAATTTTTGAGCCTATTTTCCCACATCTCTAAAACAAGAACCAAACGACTTCAGGGAGATGAACAATGTTGTTGGAAGGAGCACTGTGAGGAGCCCCAGCCCTCTGACCTGCGGCTGGCCCCAGGCGAAGAAGGCATTCTTCTCCCACAGCGTAGACCAGCCCGGGGAAGGACCTTTTCCAGGCAAAAGAAAAAGCCCGTCTTACCTGCTCAGGCCATTTTCCAGGTGATCAAGATCGCTGTCTGTGGCCCTTGCCCAAGGGCCGGGCAGGGTGGGTTGGGAGTACTGGGTGTTAATCTTGGCCATCTTCTTGCCGCAGGTGGTTGCTGAAACATGAACATGAACAGATACAATCAGGACTCAGGACGGGAAGTAGCTGCAGACCCAGCTCAGCTCGGTATAGTCTGGAAGGCTACTCCCCAGGGGGCCCCCACTCCACTTCCTCCCACAGTTCCTGCCACACGGGACTAGATGGGCGTCTCTGGGCTGGGCTTCCCTGCTGAAGCGTGAACGGCGGTCTTTTCCTCCATACACGCTGCCACCCCGGAGAGCTGCTCAGAGTGGAGCGCTGACCCCGCGAATGAATGAGTGAATGAATGGCCAAGCTGCTGTCTGCTGCCAGAAAGCTTCAAACCCTCATTCTCTGGGGGTAATGCATTCTCTTTCTTGACTCTGGTTTTCTCATTTATTTATTTTTTTAATCTGACAATTTTGCTCATGTTTTCATAGCTACCCCAAATTCTGTTTTAAAACAAAACATAACAATCTAATAAAAAATAAACTGATGAACAAAATAGGTCTAGAGACATGGAAGCATGAGCAGACTGATGAATTTCAGAGGCTGGGGGGGAGGGGGGGTTTGCTGGGAAGAGATTAACCAAAGAACTTATATACATAACCCACGGACACAGACAATAGTGAGACAGGCCTGGGGAGGGGTGGGGGCAGGGGCAGGGTGGATGGGGTTAATGGCAGAAAAAAAAGGAGACACCTGTAATACTTTCAACAATAAGATAAATTGTACAAATCTAATAATTCATGACATTCATAAAATCTTTACAAATGTGATGTGAAACCCAGTACATATTTCATCTCATTTAATCCTCAAAATAATTTAATCAGGTATTTTTGATTTTTAAAAAAATATTTACCGAGGACATGCTTGGAGGGAGGGAGAGAGAGAGAGAGAGAGAGAGGGAGAGAGAGAGAGAGAGATATTGCTCCCCACTGGGGATCAAACCCAAAACCCAGGCATGCACCCTGACTGGGAATTGAACCAGCAACCCTTCATGCACAGGATGATGCTCAGCAAGCTGAGCCGCGCCAGCTGGGCAGATATTTATGATGTGTATCCTTATTTAAAAATGGCCACATTGAGACTCAGAGACGTTAGCAGCTTGTCCAAGCAAAGAAATAGATAAAGCCTGTCCATGCTGCCCTAGCGAGTGGCTCACCTGGTTGGGAATCATCCTGTGCACTGGAAGGTCGTGGGTCTGATTCCAGGTCAGGGCACATACTTAGGTTTTGGGTTCAATCTCTGGTTGGGCACATATGGGAGGCAACTGATCACACATCAATCTGTGTGTGTGTGTGTGTGTGTGTGTGTGTGTTCTCTCCCTCTGTCTCTCTCCCTTCCCCTCTCCCTAAAATAAATAAAAAATTAATCATTAAAGAAAAAAAGCACCAGTCAATGCATGGTGCTAGAAACCAGAAGACGAATACTTTCCCACCAGCACACAGTGGGGATGTAAACTGTGCAGCCACTTTGGGAAAAGGTTTCGCAGTCCCTCTAAAGGCTAAATATCGAGGTACCACCTGACCGAGCAATTCTGCTCCTCAGTATATACCGAAGAGAGACGAAAACACACATCCACACAGCAACTTGTACATGTGCTCATGTGTTCCTGGCAGCACTATTCACAATGGCCCCAAGGTGGAAACAACCTAAACGTCCATTGACTGATGAACAAAAGGGTATTTCTACATAATAGGATGTTGTTCAGCTGAAATGTTTTATGGCATGTGAATAATATCTAAAAATGAAAGTAATATTAAATCTAAAATAAAAACACTTTCAAAATGCAAAATTTAGAATATCTCCTATAAGGAGCTCACAAAATAAAAATGTAACAAAGGGGAGAAACATCTAAATATCACAATAATAATAATAATAATAATAATAATAATAATAATAAAATAATAACCGTAACGTTTTTGAGGGCTTACACTATGCCAAGCACTGTTCTACATGTATTAACTCACTTAATCCTCACAATAACCCCATGAGATAAGTACTATTATTATCTCTATTTTATAGACGAGCAAACCGAGGTACACAGCTCACACAGCCGGGACTATGGCAGACAACCTAACTGCAGAGCCTGCAAGCTTAATCCCCTGCCTCTAGGAAAACAAGGGCACTTTCTGGGCACAGTAAATATCAAAGCTTCTTGCATTTGCCCATGAAAGGCCCCAAAGGGCAGCTCCAGTCTTAGACCACGAGGGCATGTCCAGCTGTGCTCAGGCCTGAGCTTCCAGGTGGTGAGGGCAGGGAGGTGAGCGTCCTCGCTCTCCCTTTTCTGTGGATCGATGGATACTGGGACATACAGGCAGCCCCAGGAATGCCCCCCACCAAGACAGGGCGGCGTCTGAGTTAGACAAGCTGAGCTCTCCCTCCTGAACTCTGTGTTTTTAGAACACGGGCAAAGGGAAGCTTGCATGTGCCAGATGCGGGCTTTCCATTCCTGCCTGAAAATAAAAAAATGAACATTGTCCCATGTACTGGAAGAGATCTGAAGTGAAAGAGGATGCACTGACATTGTAGCCAGGTTATCAATTATGTTACCCAACCAGCAGACAGCAGACTGTCTGGTGCCCGGAAAGTGTCCTGGCCTCCTAGAGGTAACACAGGACAAATGGAACTCTGGCTTCCTCAGCTCTCAGTGTGCTCAGTCTCAGAACGACAGCTTTGCAATAAGATTCGGCTGCTCCGGGCCAGGTTCCAAGAAGATGGAACTGCTTCCCAGATGTTGCTAGAGCTGGAGAACCCAGATCTCTGTAGCCAGCCCTACAGATGCTCTCCCCAGAAGTCCATCTGCTCCCCACAGCCACTCCACACTCTACACCAGGGGTCCTCAAACTTTTTAAACAAGGGGCCAGTTCACTGTCCCTCAGACCGTCAGAGGGCCGGACAATAGTTTAAAAAAACAACTATGAACAAATTCCTATGCACACTGCACATATCTTATTTTGAAGTAAAAAACCAAAACGGGAACAAATACAATATTTGTATTTGCATGTGGCCCGCGGACTGTAGTTTGAGGACCCCTGCTCTACACACACACACACACACACACACACACACACACACACTCACACACACTCCCTTTCTTCCCCAAGGACCTGTTTCACCAAGCCTAGCTGTAGGCACAGGAGGTAAAGTGTGTTTTTCCCCCTTAATTAACTTTTGGGATGTGATTATGAAAGGAATCCACTGTCATTACAGAAAACTAGTAGCCCTGCGCACAAATCCATGGGCCAGTAGGTTGCTGCCTGTAGCTCTCTGCCCGCTGCCCTGCCCTCTGTAGCTCCTCCCACCACCCCCCTCATAGGTTGTTGCCTTGCCCTCTCCTGTAGATCTCCGCCTCCCGCTTGCTTGCTGCCCTGCCCTGTAGCTCTCTATAGCCCATTTGTAGCCAGTAGGTCGCTGCCGCTCTCCTGTAGCTTCCCTCGCCCCCTTCCCCCTCCCATTCCCTACCCCGCCTCATGGCTTGCTGCCCTGCCCCCTCCTGTAACTCTCTGCAGCCAGCTTGTAGCTCGCTGGCCCACCCTCCTGCTGATCCGTGGTGATGCGCTTGGTCGTTATGCCTCAGGGTGTAATGGCTAATTAGCATATTCCTCTCTTGTTATATAGGATAATAAGATGATCATCTCTACCTTTGAGCACTTGCTATGTCAGGTACTGTTGGAAGAAAGGAATTCACTCCAATTAATTACTCCTCCCAACAATCCAACCAGGCAGGTATTATAACTATCACTTGTAATTTACATGGAGAAGCTGAGACTCAGAATGGTTGAACAATGTACTCAAAGTCACCCAGTAGAAGAACTGGGAATGTAGAGAGTTCTTCAAAGCAGGACAAAAGGCCTCCTGAGTTCTGCTCCCATTTTTGTTCAGGCCCTGGCCGCTCCCTGAGATTGTCGAAAGAATTCCCATTGCTCACCTCCCTTCTCATTCTCACCTCTGAACTCCACCCAGAGGCCGGCTCTCAGGAGGTGCTCAGCAGTGCGGGTCGTCTCACTGACACAGGGCCTCTCTGAAAGGTAGTTTTAATCATGTCACCCAGGGACTCTCAGAGGTTGCCTATTTTCTCCAGCATAGAGTCTTAGCGTGACATTCAGGACTTTTCATAACCAGGACCATATCAGTCTAAGCAAGATGCTCCATTTAAACCAAATTGCTCACCCTTCCTTCAAGTCTGTCATGAATGTTCTTGTCTCACCTATTGGCAGCGACTGCTCACTCAAGCTCACCCTGTGCTTCCTGCATTTCGATCTCCCTCCCAGGACAGGTGAGAGCCAAGGGACAGGTTCTGGCCAGTGTACCCCTCCCATGATACAGGCTTCCCCAGTGCCTCATGTTAACCCAGGGTCGTCTGTGCCAAGTCAATGCCAACTTAAGATGTGGTGAAGGAGACTTGATTCAGTGCAAACAGCTCAGCGGTGATGCAGCATGGCTACGGACTGGCATGGCTGCAAGGCTGCCCTCACCACTCAGGGATGCTGAGACAAGACCACTCAGCTTCCAGCTGGAGAAGCCAGGCTTCACTGGAAAGGGAAAGTGCCCCCAGTCAGAGGGGAACTAACTTATACAGAGAGAAGGCCCCGCCCTGGTCCCTGATTGGTCCATCCTATGCAAATAAGGGTGCCAAATCTACACAATTTGATTGGCCCAAAAAGCACTGTCCTGATTGATCAGACTGGAGCTGCTCTGATTAGTAGGTGAAAATGCTAATGAGGATAGAGCTGTGTAGCTCCAATTGGACAGGAATCTTAGTCCTACCTGCTCCCAACTAATCCATAAGTCTTTGCTCTTGCTAGTTTCTCTGCCTAGAGAGAGGTTTTCCCTTCTTGCTCCCAGTTAGTTGAAATTCCTTTCATCCTTCAAGTTCAACTCCAATATGATCTCCCCTGGGAGGCCCCCCCCCCCCCCCCCCCCCGATCAGGAATCAGTCCCTCCCACTCTCTCTATTCTCAGGGCACCGTAATCACCTCTGCTTCAGCCCAGAGCACAGGCGGGCTTACCCAGGGTGAGAGCTGGTCTCCCACACTGACTACCCCACCATGTCCAGAGTGGACTCTGTCTGTTCAATTCTGTTTCTTCCACAGGGTTTAACTTGGTGATTTGTACTCAGGAGAACTCAATGTGCGCCAACATGAACTAGGTCAGAGGGAAACCATTTGCCCCCTGGTCCATGTATGCAATTGGGGGATAAGGAAAAAAGCTTGATCTCTTTCAATCAGAGGCCCAGTGGTTGGTAGGGATTGGAGAGGGTTTCAGGTGAGTAGGTGGCTGGGGAGGCTAGAGAGTGGGGGTGGAGAGGCTCAGACATGGCCATTCCTCTCCAGTTCCACCAGGAAGACCGAAGAAGCCCGCAGCAGGCAGGATCTGAGGGAGCTAGCAAGGAGCCTCTGCAGCTTCCAACTGTTTACCTCCTGGGTACCATGGCGAAGGGATACCGGTCGCTCTGGCAACCCCATTATTAACCAGAGGCAGGACCGCTGACAGACAGTGAATGAGAACAGAAAAGGCACAAAAAGAGGTGCATCACGGCCAGGGGCACAGGCAGTCCTGGCCAAAGAGACTGAGCTCTTGTGGTCAGACTATGCCACGTCCAGAGTGGACTGTGCCTGTTCAATTCTGTTCCATCCACAGGATTGAACCTTGTGATTTGTACTCAGAAGAACTCAACGTGCAGCGGACATGGTACCCAGGAGGTAAAGCCAGGGAGTGACCTTTCACCTTCTCCGGAATCAGCACTGGAATCAATGCTGGAGCAGAACCCCACTTCTGAACAGAGGCTGGAGACGGAACGTGTGTGCTGGGCATCCTCCGCTATCTTGCCCACGAAGCTCCCCACAGCTCAGTGACACCCTAGAGGGGCCCCGCCCGGCAGAACTCCAGAACTGGACGTGGCCTGAGACCTGGTCAAGAGAGCCATCACCTCCCCGTCCCTGCCCAGCTTCCATGGCCCACGCCAATGGCTTCTCACCCAGGGAGTGTGTGACCCATGTCCAGACAGCGATATTGTGGCTTGTTTTTATGAATGAGCAACAATATATTTTTTAAAAAATTTAAAAAGGGGCACAAGTTGGGAGGAGCTGGCAGGCGGTCCTTGGAGAAAGTTAGGTGCTGGGCTGCCTACTCTGGGATGCAAGCCCAAACTCAGATGGGGGGTATTGTGCATGGATTTGGGGTGGCAGGGGCCCCACCGCCCACCAGCTTTGCCTCTGGAAGATTTGGTGAGGAGCGTCCACCCTCTGGCTGTCCAGGGTTTACAGCCAGAGTTTGCAACTTGGAGCTGTGGGCTGGGAGTGTGCGAGGGCCCCCAGTCCAGAATGGCCACGCACAAGGGCCTGCGGGCTCTGCTCCCAGGAGGAGTGGGCATGGGGCTGAGCGGGAAGAAAAGCCCAGGACAGGATCACTGGGATCGGAGGGTCCTCACTCTGAGCACTAAGCCAAGATCTCGTTGTGATTTCATCATTAAAAAACAGTGAGTGCTGACTTCCCCCCATATTTTCAGTTCCTCGGCTTCTCCTCAGCCCACCGTCTCTTTGGTTCCCCGAGGCTGGGTAGGGGCCAGCGGATAGGGGCCAGCGGAGGCAGTCCCCCACCGGTCCGCTGGTTCCCCAGGCTCCCGCTTCCTCTGGGCCATGGACAGCCTCCCAGAGCAGCGCGGACTGTGGGAGAAGCTGGGAAGGTTCCCGACCGAAAGCGGGGAAGCCAGGACGAAACCCCCCTTCCATGTAAGGTGTCTTGGGGAGATGTCCCGGGGATGGCGTCTTGACTGGATCCCTTTCCTGTCACCAGTGGGAGCCCACCCAGCTCCTGCCTCCTGCCCGCCCGATGGCTCAGCCCCGCTTGGTCCAGAGCCGCTGTGGGAGGTGAGTAAAAAGGGTGGGAAAGACTTGGGTGCAGGACGGCGTCTTGTCCTGGTCCTCGGTACTCCGGGTACAGGGGTGTGTGTGTGTGTGTGTGTGTGTGGGAGAGAGAGAGAGAGAGAGAGAGAGAGCTGAGGCCGGACCCGCCTTTGCTTTCTGCCCCCTTTTTCAGCACCAGGGACCGAGGACAGCGCCACCCTCCCGCTCCGCACCCTGCTCCCGCGCGCATTTTGTATTTTAAGCCCCTCTGCTGGCCAAACCTGCGTCCCAGCGCCCCAGCGCCCCAGCGCCCCAGCGCCCCAGCACTCCCAGCTCAGGAACCCCTAAATCCTTACCCACCCAAGTTTGAGCTCCCGCGGCGCGCCTACCCTGCGCAGCGTCTCCTCCTGGCTCCCTCCGCGTGTGGGCAGCAGCCTGGTCCCACTCCTCCCGCTCGGTCGGGACCCCGCTCTGCGCTCTGCGCTCTGCGCTCTGTGCTCTGCGCAGGGAGCTTGGGGCCTCCCTCGGGGAAGGTCAGGTGAGGCTCTGGAGCCTCTAAGGCGGTCCCGGAAGAGGCAGGAGTCGCTGGGTCACGTCGCCATCCCCTCCGAGGGGAGAGGGAAGAGGGGGTGAGGCCGGAAAGTACGCCCGCAACTCTGGACTCTCTCCTAACCGCAAGCCTCAGCCTCCGCCCTGGGAGGGTTCACCAGCGCGTCATCCGCACGGGATGAGGATGAGGATACAATGCAGACCTGGGAGCTTGGATTTAAGGGTGAGGATGTCCATCCCCTTAAACTTGTTACTGTCGCGGGGAGCGTGTGGACACAAATCTGAGGGATGTGGTGTGTTCTCCTTGCAGAGTTTTTGTTCCCTTTTATTGTAACAGACAGTACCCGATTCCCTGGACGAAAAATCAAAACCCACCAACCGGATAGCAGTCGCCGCCCTCCGCGGAAGCCACAGGGACGTGAGCGCTTCTGGGAGAAGGTGGCTTTATTGGACAAAGGCTTCACGTTCCTCACTTGCCTTACAGGAGGCGTGTGTCCGAGGGCGCGCATCTCCCACCCCCTGACCATGGATGGTGGGGCGGGTCCCAGCAGGAGTCCAGGGTTCTTGTCTGGGACAAGATCTGGAAGCCTCTTGCTGCAGGTTCCCGTGGCGTTTCCAGAACACATCTATCAAAGTGTCCGATTAAGTTTTCAAGTTCATGCAGCAGTTGAAGGAAGAGATAAGTGTATACTACTCAACGGAGAAACAAAAACTTAGAATAGCACACACGTCTTAAAGAGGAGCAGCAAAACCTAGAAAACCGGCCCCCAAAGGCAAGCGAGGCTTCATCATTCAGAGCCAGCGGCGCTGCTCGCGGGAGAGCCCAGGAAGGGGGGTGAGGGATCAACACAACCAAGTCCAAGCCCGGAAGCTGGAGGAGGGGAGAGTTCTTGCTTTACCTTTTGCTTCCTGGGAGAAACCTGAGATGCATGTAACGCAAGAGAAAAGGTAACTCCTGCGACCATGCGTCATGGAGACCCTTCGGTTCCCTAATCCAGAGAGCCTCCGGCAGCAGTTACCCCGCAATTGTTTACAGCCTGGTTGTCAGGATGTGCTGTTTCCTGTGGCCCCTGTAATTTATGACACAAATGAAAGCTGTCTCCTGTTGGCTTGTCCTGGGGGAACTCTGGAAGCAGATGGTTATTATCTGTTGCCCAGAAACATTTCAGAGCTGATTCTGGAGAAAGTAGTCGTTAATAGGAGGCAATCGAAGGCATAACCCTAAAAATAAGAAATCCCTCTGGATTTTTGTTTTTGAAATACAGACCGTTTCTAAGATCTGGGGTGTGGGTGGAGGAACAAGACCCTACAAAACTGACCATGAACTGCTGATGTGCACGGAGTCTGATGAATGAGGTAGAGCACCCAGTTTGGGATCAGGCACATTGCTGGCCCTCAGGAAATGATGCGTGTGGCAGTAGCTATCACTGAAAAAATTTGGTTCCTAAAACATGGAAACAGAAAAACTTAGACTAGAAACCAGCAGCAAGTCCTGGAGGGAATGTATCTGTGAATTTGCCTGCAAAAGGCATCCAGCAGCAAGATTCTGGGCTGCCAGGATGAGGGTCCAGATTTGGCAAATGACTCACCGAGTGGGGTGGCCTCAGCAGACCTGTTGCTCAGGCTTCACACAGCCAGGTGTGTATGGAACAGTGTGGGAAGGGACAGCCATCCTTTGTCAAGACGCAGGACACAAGGATCGCTGGCAACCCCAAATGAGTTAGTGGGATGTCCTAATAGGTCCATGGCGCCAAGAGACCCAGCAAAGGGACCTGCCGAAACCCAAAACCTGTGCCAGAATAGGGAGACCACAGAGAGAAGGGAGCTATGGAGAAGGCACCACTTTCTCGCTCTGAGGGGGCAGGTGAGGCTGGGAGGAGGGGGAGGACTAGGTGAGTCCCTGGTTGCTTCAGCCTTAGTGGGACTTGCTAACGAAATGAAGAGGGGTCTGTGGGGGGAAAGGTGGCATCCAGCCATCAGGAACGGAGGAAGCTGGAACCAGGGGGCCTGGTGACTACAGTTCCACCCCCCTGTGGTTCCAGTGCTGGAGAAATAAAGGGTGAATATCAGCCAATCCCAGAGGGATTGCATCCCAGCGTGAGCATGCACAGATATGGCTTAGGGAACTGACTCCCCAGTGATATGTAGTTTTGCTTTTAAAGTTTAGAAAATGGGATTATGGTCTATGTAAGTCTTCTGGGACTTGCTTTTCCGCAATCAATATTAAGATTCATTGATGTTGATTGTAGCTATAGTTCTTTTAGTTCCACTGTGTAAATATATATATTTTTTATTTATTCTTGGTGCAAAATATACTTTTTGATTTAAAAAATTGAGACGAGGAGCCAAATGCTTGCTATTCTAATGATGTAAAATTTGCCCAAACAAATTTCAGATGTGCCGGGCCTGGCGTTTATAGGTTAGGGTTAAAAGGCACACACACTGCCGTGGCTGGCCAGCGAGCTAGCCCTTCTGCTGGGACCAGATGGTGTGCAGTGTGTTAAAGAGCAGGTAATCCGTAAGGCGATAAACCAGACTAGCAGATGAGAAGCAGGAATGCGAACAGATAAGCCCAGTTATCAGGAAGGGGGAGGGCCGGGCCAGCTCCCGCAGGGGGTCTCCTTGGCAAATGATAAGGCAAGTTGTCGGAATGGCCTTTGAGAAATAAAACATTTATGCAGAGGTAGGCAAGGTTCACGTGAGCAGCAAGGCCGCATCAGGTTCCCAGCAGGAATTCGCTGTCAGTGCAAAGGCATGGGGGCGGGGGGGGGGGGGGGGGGGAGGCAGGCGGGGATGGGGAGAAACTGTTGTTCCCAGTTTTCCAGGCCCACTTTGCTGCATCCTCCCCAGGCATGGAGGCGACGGCCTCCATTTCCCTCACCTACCTGGCAGTTGGAAGAATAGAAGGAAAATTAATGAGATGTGAAGAGTTATAAATTCTATCCGACCATCATTAGGAGCTTGAGCTTGGTGCCTTGGGACCTAATCTACCTTGTCCCCCGGGAACCCCCCTTTTAGCTCGGCCTTCCCACTCCATCCAGTCTCTTGTCTCCGACCAACCGCAATGCCTGGGATCCCACCGTCCCTCCACTTTCAATCTTTGATTTCTTTTAAAATGCAGGTGACTCCAGGATACAGAGTGCAGATAAGAACCCAGTGAACAGTCTGTACGGAAGACGGAGAACATCTGATGATCTGGAGACCAGGCGGGTAGACGCTGCAGACGCCATGGCAGAGGTGGCATCGGAGGGGCCCAGGGCCAGGGGGCCGACACTGAACACTGTGGGCAGATGCTCTCCCTGTCACAATGCACCCGAGCCAGAGCCTGGTCCAGGAAGGTCAGCTGAGCTCCTCTCTGAGCCTAAAGCTCGTTTAACCTACAAAAGAACTTGTGCTCATCGTCAAAGCCAGCCCGTGTGTGCTGCTCGCTGGACTATTTTAGTGGATTGTAGCATGATGTCATCAAAGGGGCTCCTGGATAGACGTGACGTGTCCCGGGCTCAGTACGGCTCGGCCGACATTTCCATCTGGGCCTTGGGTAAGGGTGGATTCTCCTATGTATTTCACTGTGCATAGGATGGCCAACTAGCATCCACTCGGGAAACATGGCAAAAAAGGGTGTATGTCAGGAGCCAAAAAATCAAGAGAGCCGTTCATGGTGGGATGAAGTAAAGACCAAGAAAAATGTAACAGAACAAATGTACAATGCTACACTAGGGTCCTTTAATTCAGCTGCCCAGGCACAGGGAGAGGAGAATGGGCTGAGCAGGCCTCATTAAATAGTATGGAAGCTTCAGGGGGATGTGTCTCCACAACAAAAAGCAAAAAGCTAATGAGAAAAAATGCTGACTTGATAGACATGTACCATGTAGAAAAGAGGTGAGCCTTACTCAGCGCGGCTCTTGTCAACATACCTGGCTTATTTCCATTTTAAATGCCACATTTTAAAAAGTATTGCATAAGCATGCCAAACCGGTTTGGCTCAGTGGATAGAGCGTTGGCCTGCGGACTGGGACTGAAAGGTCCCAGGTTCGATTTCGGTCAAGGGCATGTACCTTGGTTGCGGGCACAGCCCCAGTAGGAGATGTGCAGGAGGCAGCTGGTCGATGTTTCTCTTTCATCGATGTTTCTAACTCTCTCTCTCTCTCCCTTCCTCTCTGTAAAAAAAAAAATTAATAAAATATATTAAAAAAATAAAAAATAAAAAGTATTGCATAAGCAATATTATATTAATAATAAACTTTAAAATCAATTTAATAAACCAATTCTACATTTTACGTTCCTTTTTTATTTTTCCTCACATGCCCATATCATTCTCTTTCACACATAAATACAGTTTTTTTATTCTGCTTTTAATGAAGTGTCATATCTTGAGAAATAACCTATCTTGCTTCATTAGTTTCTAATAATTTTTGGTCACAGACAGATCATTTATTTACTGGCCATGATCATAGGCAAATGGATTACATAATTAATAGAATGATTTACACTATTGCTGACCGTTTAATGTACATTTAAATTACCTCCCACTTTTCAGTCCTTTAAATGACTGCCCTAAGCACATGCATAGGACCTTTTTCTGTTTTCTGTAACTATTTCCTTGGGTTATATTCCCAGAAGGAGGCTTATTTCAGGAATAGGACATCTGAATTCAAGAGAAGTTTTAGCAATTCCTATTGTCATCAATTTGTCAGTTCCACCATCTCTTTTTCACCAGCTTTTTATTTTATTTTGAATATTTCATGCATAAACTCTACCCATTACAGTTTTAATTTGCATATCAGTCAGACATTTTCTTATGTCTGCTTATTACTTGTGTTTCCTCTTTGTTCATCATCTATTCATGTCCTTTGCCCATTTACATGAAAGTTGATGGTTTTCCCTTCAGTTTTCTTGAGCTTCTGTGCAACACAGATAGAGATTTTTCCCTAGTATATTTGATGAAAGTATTTCCCCCAGTCTGTCTGCCTTTTTATTTGAGTTATGGTAATATTTATTCTAGAGACTTGCAAACATTTCCCACTGAGATTCATTCAATTCATTGAAAGCCTAGAACGCATGATTCCACTACATATATGATGTCTACTCTTTTTTTTATGGTTTGTATGTTTTTTCTTAAAATTAACTTTTTAATACAATTGGGCTTATTTTGATATAAAGTCTAGACAATTTCACTTAAAAGCTCTGTAACTTTGACAATTTAATGTGGGACTCAAGTGCCTCATCTGTTAAAAAAAAAAAAAAAAAGGTACCCACTTCGTTTTTATCCTGAGGTCCGCTAACAGAATGCGGGATTGCCTACGACGCCCCATTCTTGAAACGCGCCATGTTACCAGTTCATCTCCTCTGGGCTCCACATTTTAATACCTGCTCTGCATAATTACTTTAAGCATTTCTTCCGTACAGTGAGCGGGGTGTGAAGCGACGCAGAGGATGCTGCAACGACACTGAAGCAGGAGAGGACTCCAGGCTATTTCTGGTGGCTGCACTGTTGGGCAGCAATGAGGGCCTTGGCACCCGACCTTCCCTCTGTCTGGCATGGTTATCCATGTGGCTCCCTCCCCCACCCCCTTCAGGTCTTTGCTCATATATTACTTTCTCAAGAAGGCACTTCCTGAATACCCTATTCAAAATTTCAAGACCCTCTGCCATCCCACCCACACACACTGTCTCCCTTTCCTGCTTTATTTTTCTCCACAGGACTTATTTCTATCTGACATACTCTGTATTTTATTTATTTGCTTTCTATCACCTCCATAGTCTGTAAGCACCATGAGGACAGGGGTCTTTGTCTCCTTTGTTCATTGCTATACCTCCTAGTGCCAGGAATAAAGCCTGGCGCATCAGAGCAGCTCAGCAGGTACCTGCTCAGTGTGTGAGTCCTAGCTTTGGGCACCAAGCTCCAGGGATGCAACTGGGGAGGAGGGGGTTCTCTCCACAACATACATAACGGGGACAGTGCAGGCTCAAGTGCCTTGAGAAAGCAATGCTCAGGTTTCAGTGGGGAAGCCGTCATTTCTCCCTATAGCCACCTGTTTCGCATCCCACAGATGTTGGTTATCATGCCTCTCTCACTGCTGGACATGAAAATTCTCAGGGGCACGGGACCAGGTCTAACTTACATATGGCCCCGCGCACTAGGGTGTTGAGAGCTGCTGCTGAAGGGAACAGGGTTTGTTTTGACCCTGATGTCACAACAAGAAGTCGTTGCAGAGGAAGGCTTTCCAGGGGAAGTGATTCAGACCCTCTGGAATGATGTCACCCAGCTCATTCTTCACAAGATCTGACATTTAAATCATGCAAGGGTATCCCACTTATCCACGAGTGGACACGGCACACACATCCGCAGTGACACAGAGCAACGAATAATATATTTTAGAGGAGATAAGGGTATTTCCTATTTCCATTTGACCCTTTGTGGACTATAGCTTTTGAATTTTTCTTTTCTATTTAATTCTGATTTTTTTTTCCAAGTGGCTATAGAAAGTGTGGACCCTGAGAAAGAAAATATTTACTAAGAAGGGTTCCCAGTGGCTAACTGGGCTCAAATAAACAAAACAAAACAAAACAAAACAAACCCAGAGCGTAGCAGCCATTTCTCCACAGGGGCCTCTCACACAAACTGCACTTTACAGGGAAGCCTGCATTGAACTGCCTGCCTGCACTGTGTCCCTGTCATCTGCGCAGCCCTTATAAAGAAGTTCCTGGAATCCTATTCCAGCCAATAGAACTGAGACTTTCCCCATCCAATCAGAGCTACACAGTTTTGACCAACCAGAGCGGCTCTATTCTGTCCAATGAGGACAATGCCTTTGGACCAATACACTGTGAGGATTTGGAGTCCTCATTTGCATAAGGATGAACCAATCAGGGACCAGGAGTGGGACTTGTGTCTATACTAGAGGCCCAGTGCACGGATTTGTGCACATTGAAAGGAAAGTAATTAGAAGGTGGCTGGCCAGGCTGGACTGGGTGAGACAGGCTGGACATGCCCTGGAGCCAACCTCCCATGGTCCCTCCCTGACTGCCCACACCTGGGGCGGCACGTCAGCTCGAAGGGCATCTTTGGAGTGAGCAGGGTCCCTCGGCAGGTGGGGTCCCTAAGCCTGACCTGCGGGGATCGGGCTCCCTCCTTTCTGGTTCCGGGGTGCGTCACCCGAGAACTGCTGCTGCCAAGTCACGGCAGCTTGGCAGATCCTGCATTGGGCATCTGCCCCCTGGTGGTCAGTGTGTGTCATACCTACTGGCCGGTTGGATGGTTGGACAGTTGCTTAGCCTTTTATATATATAGACTAGAGGCCCGGTTCACAGAGTTGTGCACCGTTGGGGTCCCTCAGCCTAGCCTGCAAGGATTAGGCTGAAACCAACTCTCTGAAACCCCTGAGGGGTCCTGATTTGTGAGAGGGCAGTTCTCGGGTGACGCATCCCGGAATCAGGCTCCCTACTCTCTGGTTCCGGGTGTGCCACCCGAGAACCGCTGCTGCCAAGTCAGTGCAGCATGGCAGCTCCTGCATTGATCATCTGCCCCCTGGTGGTCATTGCACATCATAGCTACCGGTCAGTCAGCCAGTCGGCCAGTCAGACTTTTATATACAGTGGGGCCTTGACTTACGAGTTTAATTCGTTCCGAGACTGAGCTCATTAAGGAGCTCGTTAACTCAAATTACTCTATCAACTCAATGCAAAAAATCGGCCGAGACAGCTGATATCTCAAAAAACTCATTAGTCGGGACACTCATAAGTCAAGGCCCCACTGTATATAGATAAGCCAGCTCCCCTCTGGCTCTAAGACAGTGGTTCTCAACCTTGGCTGCGCATTAGAATCACCTGGGAATCTTTTTAACAATCCTGATTTCTGGGCCTCATCCTCCAGAAATTCTGTTTCTTTGTTATGTGGTGGGGCCACAACATTAGTAACAAGGAAACAGAATTTCCAGAGGATGAGGCTCAGAAATCAGGATTTTAAGAAGATTCCCAGGTGATTCTAATGTGCAGCCAAGGTTGAGAACCACTGCCCTAAGAGGATACTTTACCTTTCTTTAGGAGACTGCACATCCCTGGCTGAGCTGAAAACGGATGTCTCACCAGAGCAGAGTGGGGCAGACCAGTGCAGACTGACCAAGGAGGAGCGGGCCAGAGCAGAGCTGTCTAGCCAGAGGGGCCTGGCCTCAGGGCTTCCTCACAGCTGTGCTGTTTTTGTTGTATTCTCACAACTGAGCTGTTCCACAGCCTGTTGTTTTCACATCCCTGCTGTTTTCACAGCTGTGCTTTCTCACAGTTGAGTTGTTGCACAGCCTGCTCTTGTCACAGCTGTGCTGGATCACAATTGAGCTGTTTTGCACTGAATAGAGGTTCCTTCTTCACCGCACCCCAAATAGCAGATTCCTGTTGGCACCAACGATCATGGACCATCAGTTGACAAAAGGAATTTATCTTTTTTCTTCTGCCTCTTCCTCCTTTTCCTTCATTCCTTCCATTTTTAAGTTTCAGTCTTTTATCTTTTCTTGCTCATTTCTCTCCCTCCTTTTCACTTCTCTTCCACCCCTTCCCA
This sequence comes from Myotis nattereri, assembly GCF_964212035.1. Classification (NCBI taxonomy): domain Eukaryota; kingdom Metazoa; phylum Chordata; class Mammalia; order Chiroptera; family Vespertilionidae; genus Myotis; species Myotis nattereri. The sequence continues at coordinate 22,218,410 of NC_138085.1, forward strand.
CACCAGCTTTCCCCCGCTCTGTGGTGATGGTATCTCCGCCATCTTCTCCTGCCCTGTGCGAGCTCACTTTCTCTGTGAGCTGTGTAAGTCCCTGGTTACCCCGCTGCTAGGTCTGGTGGTGGAGGAAGAATGGGGGAGAGGTTGGAGGAGGAAGCCTGGGAGGTTCTCAGGAGTCACTGAATGCAGCAGATCCTCTCATGGCCCTGGCCACTCCTCAAACCTGCCCCCTTTAGAGAGAAAAAATGGAGGCCCAGAGTGGGGAGTAGCTAGCTCAAGACTAAATGGCCAGTTTGCTATTCACCAATGACCACCTTTTGGGGTCAGGTCCCCACTATCTTTCTAGCCAGATCTACCCTGCAATGTTTCCTGAGTTCCCCAGTGAGCTCAACAGGTTTGGGCTATGCCTCCAGCCTATTAAAAAGATAGCACAGAATTTTTTATCACTATCAGACAGACCAATAGCTGTGTGATTTTGGAGAGCTAAGGCTTTCTCTTTTCATAGATTTCAATCCTACAGGGGTGAACCCTGCTTGTTAATTAGAGAGAGAGGCTGGAAAAACCCAAGCCCTGGAGGTAATGAGTCAACAGGTTTACAGCACTTACTCTGCCACAGCACTGTGCAAAGCACTTGTCAATTCATTTAATTTCCACAAGAAAGGGGGGGGGGGTAGGGGGCAGGAGAGGCGGCCACCACCATAGGGCTAGGCTGGCCCCAGAGCTGGTTCTTAAGCTCACACCTCTCAGAATGGCTAACATCAACAAATCAACCAATGACAAGTGTTAACTAGGTTGTGGAGAAAAAGGAAACCCTGGTACACTGCTGGTGGGAATGCAGACTGGTGCAGCCACTGTGGAAAACACTATGGAATTTCCTAAAAAAATTAAAAATGGAACTCCCATTTGGTCCAGTCATCCCACTTCTAGGAATATATCCAAAGAAATCAGAAACACCAGTCAGAAAGGATATATGCACCCCTATGTTCATAGCAGCACAATTTACAATAGCTAAGATTTGGAAACAGTCTAAGTGCCCATCAGCAGATGAGTGGATAAAAATGTTACGGTACATTTACACAATGGAATACTACACGGCAATATAGAAAAGGATTCTTACCATTTTCAACAGAATGGGTGGACCTGGAGAGTATTATGCTGAATGAGATAAGCCAGTCAGAGAAAGACAAGTACCACATGATCTCACTCATATGTAGAATATAGTGAACCAAATCAACTGATGATAAAAAATAGACCCAGTCATAGAAGCATGAGCAGACTGTGAACCTCAAAGGGAAGGCAGGGGAGGGAGGGTGGGAAGAGATCAACCAATGAACTTGTGCACATGTATGCATAACCCGTGGACACAGACAATGGGGTGGTGAGGGCCTGGGGTGGGGGGCAAAGATGGGAGCAGGCTGGAAGAGGTTAATGAGGGGAAAAGGAGGACCTATGTTATACTTTCAATAAATATTAAAAGGAAAACATTTAACTAGTCAAGGCGTTTTGCAGATATCCATATGCTCAGACTGTTGAAAATTGACTCGCCTTTCTGCCTTCTTCTTTCAGCTCTTTGTGTCAAAAACTGTCCTTTTCTTTAGTGGCATACTTAGTGCTTCCTGTGGACTTCGCTGTCTCACTGGCCTCATGGGTTGTGTTGAAGTGCCACCTAGTGTTCTGTGCCAAGAGGCTGTGAGGTGCCACCGAGAAGTGCCGTGTTAGATGAGCTTCATTCAGGCATGAGTCACAGTGCTATTGGCCATGCGTCCTATGTTAACGAGTTAACAATACATATGAGTATGTATATTAATAGATTCAATAAGGTGCCTTTAAACAGAAACACACAACAAAGGTCACATATTGATCCATTGGTGGAAATGATGTGACCAGAGGCCTTCAGGCATCTAACCCTGTTCTCCTGAGGACCATGATCCAGTATTTGCCGAATTCAGTGTTAGATAGGACTTGGTAGAACAGAACTGCCATGAATAATGAAAATTGACTACATTTTCTTTGTGGCTATTATAGATGAGGTTTTCTCTATCATTATTTGTGTGAATGAAAGCTATTGGTTACTGTATATTAAATTTCTATCCTGCCACCTTCTGAGTTATTTTTATTGTATGAATTAGCACTATCATAGATTCTTTCAGGTTTTTGAGGTATACTTTTATCACATGCAGATATAATTTTACTTCTTTTTCAATTTCGTTTCCCTAATTAATTTCATTTGTTTAATTGTGTTGGCCATAACTCCTCCCTCCCTTCCCCTTTTTTAAGGACCACTGTACATCTACGTGGAAACGCTCCGAGCTGACAATGGACTGTGTCATTGATCCACTGACTCCTGGAGTTGAAAAGGAACTGAGGAGGCAATGTTGGCGACTGGTCACTTGACGCTTGGATCTTTATTCACCACTCAAGTGGGCATCCGGTCTCTTCTTGAACGTCTGTTCCTTTGCGTCTGATAAGAGTGCCTTCTCTCTTTCAGGGAGTAACCCTATACCCATTCCACATAGTTCTGTGCCAATTATACAAGGTGGCCATCAAATCTGGACACATAGCGATTACGATTATTTTTACAGCTTGAACCCCTTTTGTTATTTCTGGCACGTGCTAAAGGTGCACATTTGTTCAGTGACAGTCAAACAGGAGTTACCTGAGGCAGGGCATACAGATGCACAAGCCACAGCCTAGCACAGCGGTTCTCAGCCTGTGGGTCGTGACCCCTTTGGGGGTCAAACGACCCTTTCACAAGGGTCGCCTAAGACCATAGGAAAACACATACATAATTACATATTGTTTTTGTGATTAATCACATGCTTTAATTATGTTCAATTTGTAACAATGAAAATGCATCCTGCATATCAGATATTTACATTACGATTCATAACAGTAGCAAAATTACAGTTATGGAGTAGCAACGAAAATAATTTTATGGTTGGGGGTCACCACAACGTGAGGAACTATATTAAAGGGTCGCGGCATTAGGAATGTTGAGAACCACTGGCTTAGCATCTCTCTTGCCCTCTTTGTTTCTCGGAGATCTTTGCCTATGCCCAATGTTTTGGAAACAGCTGTTAAATACATTTTATCAGGTTCCAATTTCTTTCTGGTGGGGGAGGGGGATTCAATTTGTTATTCAGTATTGGCTGGAAGTTGCCCTAGCTGGTTTGGCTCAGTGGATAGAGCATCGGCCTGGGGATTGAAGGGTCCCAGGTTCAATTCCAGTCAAGGGCACATGCCTGGGTTGCAGGCGCGATCCCCAGTAGGGGATGTGCAGGAGGCAGCCAATCAGTGATTCTCTCTCATCACTGATGTTTCTATCTCTCTCTCCCTTCTTCTCTAAAATCAATAAAAATATATTTTTAAAAATATTGGCTGGAAGTGCAAATACACTGTTGTTATTGCAATTTCCCCCAGCACATTGGCTGGGCATTATCAACAAAGGACAGCACATTGAGCATATCACTTAATGTCACTGAGTACACCATGCTCTGTAATGTAATACTAACAAACTATTATCATGTGTCTTTGTCCCATTGTCCTTCATCCCTGCAGTTCTGTGGAGATGAAGAAAGGTAGAATAGATAGAAGGTGCACCTTCCAGAAGTCAGAGGTCTCCCTGGAGCCTGACACAAGCACTCAGTTGCTTGTTGAATAATTAAATGAGTGCATATCGGCCCACATGGATGCACACCGGCCCACATGAGTGCACACCAGCCCACATGGATGCACACTGACCACATGAGTACATGCAGGTCTACATGGATGCACACAGGCCCACATGGATGAACGCAGTCCCACATGGATGCATGCTGGCCCACAGGAGTTCAGGCAGGCCTACATGGACGTACGCAGGCCCACATGGATGCACAATGGCCCACATGGATGCATGCAGGCCTGCAGGTGGCATGATGATTACAGCGACTGAATGAATGGCTTCTTCCCTGCCCCACCCGTTCTCCACTGGCTCCACAGCCTTCCTGCCTGGGAGAAACTCCAGGCTCTGGGTGGCAGTACGCCTCCCACAACTCCCTGCCTTGTTCTGGACCATTTCCGTAATTCCTTCCTCATTGCATTCCTACTTTTGGCCTGATGCTGAGCTCATGTCCCTTTTCTTACACATTTTTGGAAGTGGATTCCTCTCTTAATTTCTTTGCCATACCTTGGTGATTTTTAGCTTTCTGGAATGTGAGTATCACTTTTAATTATGTTGTGAATTTTTAGAGTATTGGAATGCTGCCTAAGCTTTTGCAAAAAGCATCCAATATTTGTCTTATTAATAATCTGTATCCTATGGTTATCTAGCCCCAAAGCTATTATTGACCAGAAGTGATTTGAATGAGCTTTTTCATTTTTTAAATTATTTAAAACTAATTTTATGAAGAAATTAATGAATAGGGGTGGATACTTTTGTATGTTATTGCTAAAATGTGTTCAAAGAAAGCAATATCTCATAATCCAGTAACTTTGAAATGTTTCCAATGTAAGTTTTTATTCTGGTTCCACGCTCAATTAGAGGTACCTACAACAGACTACAGACAAAAACAATTAGGAAGGGCTCAATAAAAACAATAAAATAGGAAATGTTCAGTCTTGTAGCTCTCATACAAGTTATTAAGTCTTAATTTCAGTCCTAATATTAAATGATAAAAATCCCTAATTCATATGAGATACTCAGTTTAAAACAAGATTTCAGGCTTGCATTATAACTAACTTCTAAAATTTTTGAAAACGCTACAACAGTAGTCTATCGGATTAAACTTCTGGGTGTGGAGAGTCCTCCAGAAGATTGAGCATATTTTTGTGAGGACAGGGGAAGGAAAAGGACAAAGAAATGAAAAGCCAAAACCAACAAGCCCCGATAGGTCGGAGATCCCGGTGGGGGAGGCAGAGAAGTCTACCTGGTTACAAACAGGGACAGCGGGGTGGGATGCAGGCGGCGGCCTTACCTCAGCAGAGGGGCTAGGTCCACAGTGTCAGGGCTGGGGTCTGGGCGGCCCCGGAGGAACGCTGGCTCTCTTAACCATAGCTGCTACTATACTGCTTTAAGGTCTCCTGGCGGCAATCCTCAGCCCTTTGTTGCTGTGGAAGGCTCTATGAGTGCAGGGCGGGGCTGCTCAGGTGGAGGGGAAGCAAGGATGACTCCGCTGGCTGACTCTAAACCCTGCGCCTCGACCCTTCTCTGGGGAAGTGGTGTCAGCCTTACTTAAGGTATTAGGGCTTTGGCTGTACTGAGACCTAAACTGGCCCAGAAACTGGGGGGTGATCTCACTCTTGAGAGATTTCTGGGTGTTCTGGAGATAAACAATGTCGCCCCCCTCCCACCTTGGGCTTGGGGTGTCTCCAGGGGTAGGATTCTTGGGACCTGTTGCCATGGCAAGGGTCATCTGAATCCGAGGACACCGCCTCGTGCAGAGGCAGCCTCTTGGCGGGTTTCTTTTTCTTTCTTCTAAGCTCCCGGAGGTCGGTGGTGCCAGCTTCTCTGACTGGCCATGTAAGTAAGCTTGAGTTCTTCATGCCCACATCTTCCCTAGAGAGACAGAATCGGGGTCACCATGGTCTCCACAGCTGCTGTGTCTACAGAGAGATCCAAGCCGAGAGGTAACAGGTGTGGGCAAGAGTGTGGAGAAAAGGGAACCCTCGTGCACTGTTGGTGGGAATGTAAACTGGTGCAGCCACCGTGGAAAACAGTATAGAGGATCCCCCAAAATTAAAAATGGAACTGCCATCCCCTAGCCGGTTTGGCTCAGTGGATAGAGCATCAGAATGTGAACCAAAGGGTTCCGGGTTCCGGGTTCCATTCCCATCAAGGGCACGTACCTCGGTTGCAAGCTCCTTCCTGGCCTGGGCCCTGGTCGGGGTGGGTGTAGGAGGCAACCAGTCAATGTGTTTCTCTCACATCGATATTTCTCTCTCTTTCCCTCTCTCTTCCACTCTCTAAAAATTAATGGAAAAATATTCTTGGGAGAGAATTTAAATAAATAAATAAATAAATAAATAAATAAATAGTAAATGTTAGCATTAAAAAAAAAAAAAATGGAACTGCCTTATGACCCAGCAATTCCACTTGGGTATTTATCCAAAGAAAATGAAATTATTATCTTGAAGAGATATCTGCACTCTCATGTTCATGGCAGAATTATTTACAATAGCCAAGACATGGGGGCAACCTAAGTCTCCATCGATGAATGAATGGAATACACACACACACACACACACACACACACACACACACATATACATATATTATTCAGCAGTAAAGAAAGAAATCTTACAATTTGCAACCACTTGAATGGAACTTGAGGGTATTTTGTTAAGTGAAATGTGTTAGAAAAAGACAAATACTGCATGATCTAGTGGTCGTTGCCAGGGTGAGGGTAATGGAGAGGTGTTTGTTGGTCAAAAGGTACCAAAAAACACAGAGAAAATATACTGGACAATTTATTTATCCAGAAATGTCTTTCAAAGAAGGCAACTTGGGAACAAATACCTTGACTTCATTCAGCCATGCCAGCATGGCACACCATTTGAGAACTGGCTTTCAGAGCCTTCAGGGTAAGTTAGGACACCAGCTACCTGGTGTTTGTTAAACCATATTTTGTTCCCATAATCAGCATCTGCCACCTTGACCACCAGCCTTCATTCTAAAAAACTTTGACTATGGCTGATTTCAGATCCTTTTGGAAATTGTCAAGAAAAAGTTAATAGGATGGGAAAAATTTTTAGTTATTTCTAAACAGAAAATTCCATCGATCAAATCCCTCTTCAAAGGAGCAAGATTTACCACATGTGATACTTTTCAAAGACCAGCTCAAAAACTCTGGAGGTAGTTTCCAAGAAAGATGAAAAAACTGGCTTGACTATTACATACCCATTAGGATAGTTATTATCGAAAAGAAAATAAACAAAACTAAAAAATAACAAGTCCTGGCCAGGACATAGAGAAACTGGAACCCTGTGCACTGCTGGTGGGAATGTAAAATGGAGCAGCTGCTGTGGAAAGCAGTAGACAGTCGTTCAAAATGTTAAAAGTAGAACTACCATGTGACCGGCAATTCCACTTCTGGTTATATACCCACAGAATGAAAGCAGGGCCTCCCCTGTTCATAGCGGTTTTACTCACAATAGCCACGAGGTGAAAGCAACCCAAGTGCTCAGAGACAGAGAGAGAGGTAAACAAAATATGGTTTACACATACAATGGGACATTGTTCAGCCTTAAAAAGGAAAGGAAGTCTAGCATTTGCTTCAACATGGATGAACCATGAGGGCATTGTGCTAAGTGATACGAGCTAGTCACAAAAGGACAACTACTGTATGACTCCACTTAGGTGAGGTTCCCACAGTAGTCAAAATCATGGAGACAGAAAGTAGGACGGTGGTTGCCAAGGGCTGGGGAGAAAGAATGCCTTGAATCCTTGCAAATAAAAGGAGAATAATTCCTTCATCTTCATGACAGAAGTCAGAATGCTTTTCTGAAAGGTCAGCAAAATAGTGTTAGATTTGAGATTAGAACCAGATAGACAAATAACCCGGAGGTAAAAGGTGTGACACTGAATAAAGAATAACCATGGAACCACAGTTTAAGCAATAAGTTGCCCACCTCTGCTTCCTCCCGAGTTCTTAGAGATCATGAATCTCAACCTAGAAACTGATTAAAGGTGCAAAGTTATGAATAAAATTCAGAAAGTAAAAAGTGGGGTCCACTTACACTTTGGGATCCTCCTGAATTGGGGGTGACTTTATATGAGAGCAAGAGAGAGCATACTTGTTCTGGCTGATCTTTATAAGTGCATTTCGTGGGCAGAATTCCTGCAATAACACAAAAGAGAAACTGAGAGATGTCCACAGTTCAGATGTAATTTTATTCCAGCTCAGCCCATGGTAATAGCAACTAGCCATTATCCTATTTAGAGTGATACTTAAGAGTGCGGTTTAGATACAGAGCCTCACTTGATAATTACATGCTGAATAAAAGTCATTATTGAGTCCTCTCTGTCATTCTCCATGCCCTGGGTCATTTGCCAAGTCCAGCCACATACGATTCAGTGGGTGCGCACACTCACACACACACACACACACATCCTCTCACATACCACCGTCCTATCTTTATTTCGGCCTTGGCCATCTCTTTCCTGGGCTTATAAGCTGTCACCACCGCCCCTTGATGAGCGCTGACCGTCAGCCCCATGAGTCTCCCAGCATCTCCATCAGAGCTGTTTTCAGCGTCCATGCCCTGACCATGCCACACCCTGGGGATGTGCCGGGATATCTCTTCAGTCATCCCTGGATTTGCTTCCTCCTTTCCTGCCTGTGAGACATCCCACAGCAGCGCCAGCCGGTTCCCTTCTGGCGGGCCCTGTGCTGTCCTCGAACAGCCCCAGGAAAGCCCGTTTCTCTCAGGCTTTCCTGGGTTGATGAGAAGGCACCCTTTCTCCTCCTTGTCTGTCAGGTTGCATTCAGTGCCCCTGGGCCCACTGGCTCAGCTGCTGTTTGCTCACGGCCTTCAGTCCAGAATTGACTGGACGTTTCATTCTGCATAGCAGCAGGCGGACGCAGAGGGCGAGCGTGCGGCCTGAGCGCCAGACCTCCTGGTGCCTGCCTGTTCTACGCCCGTGTGTGAGGACCTCTCTGCTTCGGTTTCCTTGTCCGAAGACAGGGTGACTGGTCCCACGTCACAGTGTTCCGGGCTCTCAGCGGTCCGCTGCGGGCCACGCACTTGGAGCAGCACCTGTGGCACGTACTAAGGCCTAATAAAGTTAGCGTCTGTGATTCCATTTGCTCCTGTTTGCTCACCAGTCTCTTTTCCAAGCATAGCAAGTAGTCCATCCAAGCAAAGTTATTCCTATTAGAAAAATCATTTCTTCAAACAATTTGAAAAGCAATTGTGAGAACTTTCTCTTCCCCAGGGGCTGTCATGTGCAAAGGTGCCCAGGCCACAGCTCCTGCACTGAAGGAGGTGGGAGCTGGCTGGCAAGGAAGCCGGTGTGGGAGGAGGGAGGACAGTGGGCGGGACCCCGAGGGCCTCGGCAGGGGGGCACAACGAGGCAGAAGCTGCTTCCGGGGAAAGAAGATGGAAGGCCCTCCAGGAGCGGAAGCCCGGGGGCAGGAAAGGCCGCTGTGTTCCAGCTCACAGGGCAGCCAGAAACCTGTCGGTCAAGCCCCGCTTTTTTTCTTTTCCTTTTTTTTCCCTTTCTTCCTTTCTTTTCTTTTCTTCTTTTTAAAATTTTCAGTTACTGTTTACATTTAATATTATTTTGTAGTAGTTTCAGGCGTACAGCACAGCGGGCAGACAATCCTGCACTTTATAGAGTGACCCGGTATTTCCAGTCCCCACCTGGCACGTACAGAGTTACTACAATATTACTGACGATGCGCCCTGTGCTGTACTTCACTTCCCCAAAGCTGCACTTCTTCTTGAGGTTGATGAGAAGTGTGTAGGGGTGGGGAGGGGGGGGGGCATCAGGCAGGCAAATGATATCATCAGATTCATAACTGATAAGGATGTTTTCTGAAACTTTTAGGACAGATCCATTGGGAGGACGGGCAGGGGAGCATCAGGCAGGAACTTCCTGAGCATCAGCATCAGCGAGAGTGAGAGCGAGAGCGAGAGCTGTAAGGACAGGAAGGACCTTGATGAAGCCAAGGGAGCTCCCAGGCAGGAGGCAGAGCGGGAGCCCAAAAGGCCGTCCCGTGGAGGAGCAGGGAGGCCGTGGCTCCAGTAGCAAGGGCAGCTTTTGTGTGTTGAGTGGGCAGAATCCAAACCACAGGGCGAGTGGATGCAGCTGGGAAACCATTTCTTCAGGACACCTGGCAGGGCCAGGAAAGAGCTAGATGCGGCCCGCAGAGAGGGGGCGAGGGAGCGGCTCCTGCTGGCGACACAGCCCCTTCCCAGAACCAGTTCTACTTACTCTCCGATTGTTACACTTCAAAACCGTGTAGAGTTTATCTTCGACCACATCTGGATTCGGAAGTGCTATGACAATGGCAGGGACATAGAAGTCAAATCCATTGGGTGTCACGATCTTGGCAAATACATAATCTCCAACCTGTAGATGAGAACATGCTTCATAGAAAAGGCCTTCTAGACAGTATTAATATAAGCGTGTTTTAAAACACCCAGGGTTCTAAAGTTCAAATACATAATTTTTTCTCAGACAGAGCCAATAGTTCCACAATTCCTGCACTCATTGGCCACCCTGGAATGCAGTGATTGGCTTGAGGAAGCCCCGCTGCAGCAGGGCCTGGGAGGGGTCTGGAAACATCCTCCCAGGACAGGTGGGAAGGGCCTGCAGGGCCTCACATGAAGACCCAGGGGAGAGAAACACAGGCCTGCTCGCGGTGCTCGGAGCACACGGAGGACTCCGTGGGTAAAGGGACATGGAGATCGCTTCCAGCGGACAGGAAGTCCTGGGCAGGGACACAGCTGCTGGGCACTTGTCAGATGGACAGGATTCCGCCAGGAGGAAGTACGCTGACATGCGCCTGGGTCTGGCAGGGGAGGTGGGGCCACACAACCAGGTGCCCCTGCAAGTGTCTCCCTCGGTGCTTTCCTTCCACGCTCTCCAAAACCCACGGCACTGCAGTTCTGGGGCTTTCTCGCTACTCTCTGGCCTGGCTGTCAAGGAAAGCATGACCTCTGCCCTCGCTTCAAAACTATTTAGCCCGGCCGGTGTGGCTCAGTGGTTGAGCATTGACCTATGAACCAGGAGGTCATGGTCTGATTCCTGGTCAGGCACATGCCTGGGTTGTGGGTTCAATCCTCAGTAGGGGGCATGCAGGAGGCAGCCAATCAATGATTCTTATCATTGATGTTTCTATCTCTCTCTCCCTTTCTCTCTGAAATCAATAAAAATATATTTTTTAAGAAAAACTATTTAATATAGTTTGCAGTTATAGTTTCAAGAGCACAAACAGCCTCAGCAGCTCCCTTCCCTGACCATCTATGGCCTGGAAAGTGGCCAGTGCAGTCCTGAGCTATATGCCAGGCAGTTAGCAGATCAGGATCATGAACAAAGAAATCTCCAGGCAAGTGGTCATAGAAAAGGGGCCATTCCTCTTCCAGCCCAACCAGAGTGCAGCGAAGGGCCTAGCACGGCAGCCTGTCCTCAGAGGGCTGGGAACGTGAAAGGGTTCAGGAACAGGTGCTGGAGCCAGTACCTGGAGCAGCGGGCAGGGCATGGCGCCCCCCACAGGCGTGATGAAGGAGGTAGGCACCACCTTGGTGTCTCCGTACCTGAAGTTCACCAGTGCATGGGTGGGGCTTAGGCACTTCTTCACGACCCCTGGAAGGAATCAAAGTTAAGATATGATAGGAGAACAAGGAAAGCCTGTTGCCTTGGGCTGCCCCTCCTGTGGACTGGCTAATTGTCACACTTTGCCTCTTGTACGACTCACCAGATGGCAAGGGACGCTTCCGGGTGGGCCTGGGGTGCAGACTGCAGGCGGGGAAGGGCATGGTCTGGGCACCACAGAGCTGGGGCCAGAGCATGCACAGCGCACTCACCCAGCATCACCAGCAACCATCTCAGAAACAGATACCCTCTTCCTGGACACCCTACCATCAGCTTCCTCATGTATTTGTTTTAGCCACACTCCCTTCTATAAAGCTTAGATATGAAAACCAATGCTGTTCAATTGTGAGTGAAAAGGAAATGCGAACTCCCATCACTTAGATCAATGAAAAGGCCGCGAGGTTGAGCACATCCCACAGCTTCCCTAAAATCTACAACCAAAACGGAGAAAACAAGAACCCAGACGTTTTCATTCTCCTCAGAGGAGAACGAAAGGAAAGTGCCTTGCTGGGTGCACATGTGCTGTCATTTAGCCGAGATGAAATCGTGTTCCCGTTATGCACGGGTGATACGTATCAGGGGAGGCCTGGGCAGGACCTTCCTGGCAGTGGCAGCTGCCAGGACCTCCGCTCTGAGACAGAAAGTGCACGTCCCGTCTAACCCAAACTGAGGAACATTCCATAAAATAATTGACCTTATCTCAAATAATGCCAATAACATGAAGCAGGAAATGCAGGAGAATGATTCTAGACCAGGGGTGGGCAAACTTTTTGACTCAAGGGCCACAATGGGTTCTTAAACTGGACCGGAGGGCCGGAACAAAAGCATGGATGGAGTGTTTGTGTGAACTAATATAAATTCAAAGTAAACATCATTACATAAAAGGGTCCGGTCTTTTTTTTTTTTTAGTTTTATTCATTTCAAACAGGCCGGATCCGGCCCACGGGCCGTAGTTTGCCCACGGCTAAAGAGACATGCTAACTAAATTCAGTACGTGATTCTGGACTGGGACCTGTGCTAGAGAAAAAATGCTAGAAAGGCCATTATTGGGACAATAACCAAATGGAAATGTACAGATAAAAAGTAGTATAATAATGTTAAGTTTCCTGAATTGCATAACCTTATAGTGGTTATATTAAGAGATTACCCTTCTTCCTGAGAAATAAAAATTGATATATTAATGGTTATGATGATTTTATCTAATCTCAAATAGTAAAAAAATTAATGTGTGGAAGGAGAGAGAGAGAGAAAGGTGGGGAGAGAGAGAGGAATACAGGTGGTAAAATAAATGTGACAAAATGTTAAAAATTGGTAAATCTGGGTAAAGAGTATATAGGAGTTCTCTGTATTATTCTTGTAACTTTTCTGTAAGTTTTCAATTATCTATTTATATAAAAACTCTGGGTGTAACATCACGACTGAGGCTCGACCAACTGGAAGGAAGTCAGTCCTGCAGGGGTTGTCTTAGAAATGGCTGCACCCTCCCTGAGCTGTTTCCCATGAGGGCGGCGAGGTTTCAGGCAGGAACCTGCCCTCGGAGCGTAGTCACACTGAGTCCTGGGTCCTCTTAGCCACAGCTGTGCCCTCCCGAGCTGTTTCCGGTAAGGGCGAGGTGTGAGGCAGGAACTGGCCCTCAGAACATGGAGGCATATCTTTATAAAGTTTTAATACATTACAGTGGGGCCTTGACTTACGAGTTTAATTTGTTCCATGATGGAGCTCGTAACTCAAATTATTCATATGTCAAATCACTGTGACATTTGCTGCGCCAACTAGCGGTGGGGTATCTGAAGCTGGCTCGTACGTAACCCGAATTTTAGCTCGCAACTCAAAGCAAAAAATCGGCCGAGAGATGGCTCATATCTCGAAAAAACTCTTTAGTCGGGACACTCGTAAGTCAAGGCCCCACTGTATATTAGAGGTCGTGGTAGTACTGTTTTACCCACAACGTCTACAGGAATTGCTGCAAATTTACCTCTCGGTGAAAGCACCTTTCATTTCCAATATAAATTACCCATTCCACTAAATGAAACTTCAATTTCTAGACTTGATATAAACAGTGAAGTTGCTAAAACTATTAAAAAGGCCCAGCTTCTCTTTATTGATTAATGCACCATGGCATCCAGTCATGCTGTAAACGCCATAGACAGATTACTAAGAGAAATTATGAATTTGAATGTTGTATTTGGTGGGAAAGTTCTCCTGCTTGGAGGGGATTTTCGACAATGTCTCAGTATTGTACCGCATACATGGGATCGGCCTTGGTACAAACGAGTTTAAAGTCCTGCAATGTTTGGGGATGTTTCAGAAAGTTGTCTCTTACAACAAATATGAGATCAGAGGATTCTGCTTATAGTGAATGGTTAGTAAAACTTGGAGATGGCAAACAATAGCAGTTTTCATTTAGGAATGGATATTATTGAAATCCCCTGTGAAATGATTTGTAATCGATCTATTATTGAAGCTACCTTTGGAAATACTATATCTATAGACAATATTAAAAATATATCTAAACGTGCAATTCTTTGTCCAAAAAAATGAACACGTTCAAAAATTAAATGAAGAAATTTTGCATATACTCGATGGAGATTTTCAAACATATTTGAGTGATGATTCCATTGATTCCACAGATGATGCTGAAAAGGAAATTTTTCCCATTGAATTTCTTAATAGTATTACTCCTTTGGGAATGCCATATCATAAATTAAAATTGAAAGTGGGTGCAATCATCATGCTATTGAGAAATCTTAATAGTAAATAGGGTCTTTGTAATGGTACCAGATTTATTATCAAAAGATTACGACCTAACATTATCGAAGCTGAAGTATTAACAAGATCTGCAGAGGGAGAGGTTGTTCTGATTCCAAGAATTGATTTTTCCCCATCTGACACTGGCCTCCCATTTAAATTGATTCAATGATAGTTTCCCGTGATGCCAGCATTTGCGATGACTAAATAAATCACAAGGACAAACTCTAGACAGAGAAGGAATATTCCTACCTGAACCCGTTTTCGCACATGGTCAGGTATATGTTGCTTTCTCTCGAGTTCGGAAAGCATGTGACATTAAAGTTAAAGTTCTAAATACTTCAGCACAAGGGAAATTAGTCAAGCACTCTGAAAGTGTTTTCTCTTAATGTGGTGTACAGGGAGATATTAGAATAAGTTTAATCACTTTATCAATCATTGTTTTCATCACAGTTGTTTTTATATCATGTTTTTGTTGTTTTTATATCATGCCTCTGTTGTTATATCCTTTTGTTACTGTTTATTTATTAATAAATTTATATATTATTTTTATATACATTTTACTAATTTCCTTTCATCTCTCACACTTCTATTATAGAGAAAGGGCAAATAGCAATATTAAAGTATTTCCGCTAATTAATTCCCTTTTAATGTGCATGAATTTAATGCACTGGGCTACTAGTTTTTTATAAAAATAACTATCACAGTAGACTTGAAATTCTCAATTAAAGAAAAGATTCATTGACTTTAGTGGGGAGAGGAGCAAAAGCTAAGCACCTCGGGTACCCATGCATCACCATTTCAACTGGCCTAGGCAACATTTCCTAACTGGCCACTAAGCAAAGTCACAGATTTTACAACTAAATTCAAATGTTTATTTCCTCTGAACCGACTTATCTGAGTTTAATCACAATCACAGATTAAAACTTCTCAAATAGCCCGATCCCGTGCAGCTAGGAGGAGTGTGTGCTCTCTGCCTCTAACTGCATATTAAAACCAACAAACCCCCAGGGCAGTAATCCTGCTGCAGGTGGCCACGTGTCAGCTGTTTCCTCTACTTCCCCAGACAGGCAGCGAAGTGCTCAGCATGTTCTCATCACAGGGGGAGGGTGCTGAGGAAACGTTGGAGCCAATCCACTTTGCTCTGAGACCCTGGCCAGTAAACTGACCCCAAGCCCTTAATCCAGCCATTTGGAATCCAGGCCTTGTCAGCATTTTCATTCACCTGCCAAATGGGCTTTGAACCCCTCTCCGGGCTCAGATCATAGGACCAAGCAGGGTGGCTCCTGTAACCACCGCCCAGCACATTAGCGCCCCAGGGGAATGGCAGGTTTTCAGGCCCTGCTCCTGCAAAGGGGTTTTCTGTCCTAGCCTATGAGCTCATCTCAGCCACTCAGATCATAGTCGCACTTATCCCACCCATTCCAAAGCACATCTAGCAAATTTCAGAGAAAATGTCTTAGTTGTCAGTTCTACACAGATGCCTGCTGGAAACCAAACTCCTGCTGAAGCATCCCCCCCGCCCCGCCTTTTTTTTACTTAAAAATAAGATTTTAATTAAACATTACAAAGAATTATTCCTTTAACCCTGAGTCTGAAAAGAAAATCTGTCTAGAGATAGAGATCTTGAGACATCACACAAAAGAAGTGAGCCTCCAATTCATTATATTGCTGACACATCTCATTACCTTCCTGTCCACACTCCCATGGCTTGTAGGTGTCACTACTTATGGCCCAAGCCAGGAACCTGAGAGACATCCTAACCATCCTCAGCCACTCTGGACACGGCAGTGAGAGAGCCGTCCAAATGTGACTGTGCCTCCCTGCTTTAAGTGTGGCTCCCCAATAAAATCCACACTTTGAAAAAATCTTTGCCCAAGGGCATACTTATTGATTTTAGAGAGGGAGGGGGGAGGGAGTGAGGGAGGGAGGAAGAGAGAGAGAGAGAGAGAGAGAGAGAGAGAGAGAGAGAGAGAGAGAAAGTCGATTAATTGCCTCCTGAATGCACCCTGATCAGGGATCAAACCTCCAACTTGGGTACGTGCCCTGACTGGGAATGGAACCCACGTGTTTTAGTGTGCCAAGTGAACCACCCGGCCAGGGCAAAATCGCCATTTCTTAACATGACCCTTAATAAACAGTCTCGTATTTACCTCTCTGAAGCACCTCATTATTTCCTACCCTTCCTTTGCATTCTAGTTCCCGCCATAATCTGCTTTATTTCTCCAGACATGACATGTTTCCTTCACCTCTAAATCTTCCTTCATGTTACCTTCACTGTCTGCGAAGCTCCCACGTGAACGTACCTGGTTGGTGCCTTTAGGATCACCTGCTCCAGGAACTCTTGGGCAAACCGCTCAGGCCTAGCCACTCGGCCTCTCCCTCCAATGGGCCACGTGCATTCGGCCTCAGGACTTTGCAGCGCTGTTCCCTCCGCTTAGAACTCTCCTCTTCCAGGTAAGCTCATGCCTGCCCCTGCTCCTTCAGGCCCTCACTCATCGCCTTCCCCGGCAGCTCTGCATGGGCCACCATAGTTAGAATTGCTCCTTTCACTTCGACCCCTTCGTGCTGGGTTTCTCTCTGTAGCACTGTATCTGACACACTACATATGTGTCCGGTTGCTTGTCTGTCTCCCTCACTAGAATGTAACCTCCATGAAGGTAAGAGTTTCCATCTGTTGCTCACCACACTAGCTTGAACAGCACTTTAGGAATATTACATACATGGAACACAGTAGATGTGCAGTAAAGATTTGTTTGCTAAACAAATGAGGGATTAAAGTAATGTATTTTCTGGCTATCCCTCCCTCCCCGCAAATTATGGGGAGAAACCCATCGCTATTTCATTTTAGAAGTGGAATATCTTAGTACGGCTATGAAATCTCAACGTTCTAGGGAAAGTGCAGTTTGAGAACCGCTGGTCCCCTCCCCGATAGCATATTCTTTAACAAAGCAATCTTACAAAATAAAATATCTACCTGGGAAATAAAAGCCATTTGCGTCACATCTTGCAATAACCCTCTGGCCTTTGAGGTGATGCAATTTTTTGGATTTGATTTTCTTTGTTGAATTTCCTTGAAACTTCTGTGGCTAAAACGATAAAAGATTATAAGTGAAAGGAAAGTCAGTGCAGACAGTGACAGTCGCAGGCCCAGGTGCTTCAGGTCTCAGAGGGGAGTGCGGGACGTGCGTGCGCGGTGCCCTCTCTCTGGAACTTCCGGCTCTCCACTGCTGGGAACAGGCTTTCACCCAACTGACCTGAGAGCCTTGCTGCCTGAACATAATCAGATTTTGTTAAAACAAAACAAAACCAAAAAAAGCCAACCTTTTCCAGAGAATTGAAATAGGATCCAGAGTCTTAAAACGTAATATTCAACATATCATTATACAATCCAAAATGCAACAGACAAAAAAAGCAAGCCAATATGACCAGTTCTCAAGGTATGAGGCGATCGATAGATCACAATACTGAGATGACCCAGGTGTTGTAATGATCAGATAAAGACTTAAACCAACAATTAGAGTCCATGGCGTAAAGCAAATACTTTTGAAATGAATGAAAAAATGTTTTCAGCAGAGAAACAGAAATAGTTTTTATAGTTTTTAAAAAAACTATAAAAATTACAAAATGAAAATTTTAGAAGTAAAAAATAATATCTGGAAGGGCTTAGTAGTAGAATTGATATGACAGGAGAGACAAATCAACAGAAATTATTGAATCAGAAGAACACAGAGGAAAGAGGGGTTTTAAAAATGAGCAAGATCCTTCCTATTCCAGATGCCCCTTCAAAGCCCAGCCCAGCCCAGTTCTCTCTCGCTGGGCAAACTCACCAGGCAGATTCAGAAAAAGCAGAGGTGTATCCTTACGACGAATATTATCCAGCCATTTATATCTGACTAGAGGCCTAGTGCACGGATTTGTGCACCGGTAGGGTCCCTCGGCCTGGCCTGCACCCTCTCTCAATCTGGACCACTCAGGGGATGTTGGACTGCCAGTTTTGGCCTGATCCCCGCAGGCCAGGCTGAGGAACCCAACCGGTGCATGAATCCATGCACCAGGCTTCTAGTATGCATATAAGATCTTTGGTTAATCTCTTCCCACCCTCCCCCTGTGATTCATCAGCCTGTTTCATGTTTCCATGCCTGTGAGTTGAGTGTCTGCCCCATGGTGGTCAGTGCGTGGCATGGCTACCAGTTGAATGGTCAAATGGTTGAACAGTCAAATGGTCGCTTAGGCTTTTATATATAGAGATGTGTACTGGTTAATGGTTATCCAAGGTGGGGGTGCAAACAGATGGACTGCAAATGGGCATGAGGGGTCTCTCTGGGGTGATGGGAATGTGCTAAAACTGGATTGTGGTGGTGGTTGACAGCTCAGTCAGTTTTACTAAAAATCACTGAATTGAAACAGGTGAGTTTTATGTTGTCAAAATAGTATTTCTCTACATCTGTGTTGTTGTTGTTTTTAAAGGAAGTAAAAATAGACAGCCATTTATTTATGGTTTGCTCCTAAAAAATGCTCACGTTATTTTACACACAGTGGGCTATGGAGCGAATGAGTACAGAAGCTTCAATAAACTAACAAAATAGAAACAGACTCATAGAGAACAGACTGACGGCTGTCAGGGGAGGGGGAGGGGGCTGGGTGAAAAAGGTGAAGGGATTAAGCAAAGAAAAACAACACCTCATAGACACAGACACCAGTACGACAATTACCCAATTACCGAGGGAAAAGGGGTAGGGGAGGGGGGGAAGTAGAAGCCGGTAAAGGGGGGCTAAATGATGATGGAAGGGGACTTGGTTTGTGATGGTGAACACACAATACAATAGACAGATGATGTATAATAGAATTCTTCATCTTAAGCCTATATAATTTTATTAACCAATGTCACCCCAATAAGTTCAATAAAAATTTTAAAAAATTTAAAAAAAGAAATAGGAAGAAAAAGATAAACCAAATCGGCCTTTTCCTTTAAATCACTACATTGCAGAAACTGGAGATTTTCCCTACTAGATTTTTTTTTAAAAAATTTTTTCCCTGTCTCACCATTAATTTATTAATTCTTGGGTTTCTTAAAGAAATTAGTCCTCCTCCATCTGACTGCCCAGCAACATCATTCTCCAGCTTCTCTTTGCAGACAGTCAAGTGTACCTCTTCTCCATGAGAGAAAGCCAACAGCAGGCGTTTTCACAAGCATTTTGAGGTTACTTTTTTGCAATGCTATGGGTACACCATAAATAAAGTGTTAAATGCATATTTTATGAGTTCATCTACAGGACTCCACTTAAGCAAATCTCTAATTTATGAGGCGATTGACTATAAAATTTAAGTAACTTCAGGCGGTCTCAACACCATTTGCTCTTGGCCATTATTCATTCCCGTACAGTTAGGATATGAGCGGGCCCACTTCCAGGGCGCCTGCTGCGACTGGTGCAGCATCAATCATTCGGGCCTGTTTGGACGCGCTGCACAGGTCCGTTAGAACAAGTGGGAGCCTGGCCGATCTGCTGGGAGATGAACACGTGGGGCCAGGTCCTCAGAAGTGAAGAAGTGGAACCAAGGGGTGGTCTCTTGAAGGAACTGTGGGATATGATCAAATGTCGGCCTATGCAGACACGGACGGAAAGCCAGGTGAGCACTACCCTTTTGTTTACGATGTTCCCATTTAGCCGGATTTTGCTTGGGTACCTCCATCCTATTTTTACTAATGTAGTCAGTATGTCAGAGGACAGTCGACATCACTGGTATATGGTGAATGTCAGCTGCTTGTTCCTGGACTGTCACACCTTCCACGGGAGATTCAGAATGACCGGCAGCCGGAAATGGCCTCAGAGGGAGGAGCCTGGGCCAGGCGGCAGGAGGGGCCGGACCAAGTGCTGCCTGCTGGCTGTGGGACTTGGGGCAACTTTTTACCCTTCCTGAGAGTCAGTTTCTGCAAATGCAAAATGAGGGGATAACCTAAGTGCTCTCTAACGCCCGTAGCTCCACGCCTTTGTCCAGGAGATTCCAGCCTTACTAGGGCTTCCTGTACTGCAGGGACCACTGTCAGCCCTTGTGTAAACTGTCTGCAGTTTTTACAATTTGAGGGAAATGTACCAGCCAGGACTATGACCGTGAGTAGCACAATTTTCTGTCATCATACCCACAGAGATGCCCATACCACAGTCACGTAGGATCCACATAAAGTTTCCCACAGACCCACATAAAGCTTCTAATTAGATAGAATTTAGGATTTTGAGAATCTGGAACAAGATGAATTAAATCATTGTTACTTAAAAACCTTTACCTAAAGGTAAACTTCCATGAAGGTTACCTTTACATAAAGCTAACTTCCACAGCCACCTGCTTCATGCCACCAGGATTCACAGCCAAGACCAATCGACCCGGGAGGCACCTGCCGGTGGCCACGGAGCCACCAGACAGCCTCTCTGCCTCCAGGCAGACAACGAGTGTTCTTCCAGACAGATGACCACATCGACCCAGAAAGGTCTTTTCCCATTTAGATTTCATCAATATAACAGGGAAGCCATTAAAAGGACCTATGCCTAGATACATTCAAGATTCTAAATGAGGGTAATCACATAACTAACTTACCTAACCCCTTTTTTTCTCCAGATTCCCAATATTGATTTGGTTCTCTCAATATCCTTGCTGGCTGCTTCCGGAGGGGCGAGGCCCTGGGAGGCAGGTCAGAGGGTGTGGGGACAGGCTGGGCACTGTCTCTGCGTGCCTCCCGCCCTGTCTCTCCAGCTCAGGACAGTGCTGCCGGACCCCAGCAGCACTACTTCCCGCCACCCCTTCAACTCCCTGCTCTCGCCATTGCTGGGGAGCTCAGACCCCGGGGCTGCCTTAGCTCTACCTCCTCCTCTGTAGGAAGTCCCTTCACCAACGTTTCTTCACTTGGACCAACTGAAGGGGAGTCTGTTTCCTGCCTGGACCCCACTGATAAGGCCTCCACGTGGCTCTCCAGATGCGGAGGTCGGTAGCCAGCCCACACCTGTTCAGGGTAGAGCCGTGACTGTGGAAGAGAGACCCCGGGGGCAGGAGAGAGCTGAGGGCCAGCAGCGCATCTCCAGCGGGGGTGCCTCGGGCGTCAGCAGGAAGAGACAACCTGGCTGGGACTTTTGTCACCACGGGGATCCCTAGAGCTGATCCCACCTTTCCCCTCCTGAACATCAGATACTAGACGGCAACTCTGTAGATAATATGGAGGGTTTGTGGGCGTTTTCCTTCCTTCCTTTCGATTCCCTTCAGTGGCTGGTGTCCCTGAGCAGGATTTTCTCAGTCATGAGGTGAGCACTTCTCTTTGGCTCCCTCTCTGTCCCATCAGGGCGCCTCACGCTCCTCTGAGTCCCACCCTGGCCCCGTGTCCTCGCATCATTCCTCAGGAGCCCGCTGGGTCCCGTTTCTGGATGCTAGCTTATCACCAAGGTGCTGGCCTGGGTGTGCAGCTGCCATTCTTCCTGTGATGGCGGCAACATCACTGGCGCACAATCCAGACTCGCATGTCCCACCCTCACCGGGAGCTCTGTGCCACCGGAGAACAGTGCCAGTCACTGGTGAGTTCGTCTCCCCACCAGACCAAGCATCAGCCCCACAGGCTAAACTTCTACTCGTGGCAGGAGAAAGGTGTGATGCCTCCCTTCTCCCTGTACGGGAGAACACTGGTCACTGTAAAAGGATGGACTACAGCGCAAGAATGACAACTGGCCCGATTATTACTGGAAACAAAGATAACAAACTCTACTTATTCTGACTTCATTTTATACAATTCCAAGAACTTTCCCTTTAGTCTCCCCAACTAATTGTCTCCCGTGTGGTGTAAAAGTCACAGCCCAACGCGATGTTTTCAAACCCAAGGTCTCTCTTCTTTCCTTCGTTCGCTCAGTCTCACCTCACCCAGTCTCACCCCTATCCTCCCTCCTGTGCATTTTCCTACCACTCTTTCTGAGGAAGCCACACTCCAGCTTCCTTGCCAGTCCCAGCCCTGAGAAGTACGTGCACCCAGCTGTGTGAGGACACCTCCAAGGCCTCTCTTGGGCGGCTTACAGCTCAACAAGACTTTCTGCCTCCGAATTTTCCAAGGAGGTCAGGTTTCCAGGTGCAGAGAGCCCCCTGGGTCCTCCTGGGCCTGGAAGTGTGGGGTTTGCCCTGGAGCACACCGTGTCTACTGAGGAAATGCTGTAGGAAGTGTGACTGGGGCTCCTTAGACTGGAGGGTGGACTGTGATTCAGATGCCTTCTCCTGTTCCCACCTTTGAAAGCTTAGGATTGGCCAATGAGGTGAAGTCTGCAACCATGGCAACAAGAAGTGCTAGTGAGGGAGTTTTCAGGGGAATTTAAAATTTCAGTCTAATGGCTTTCATTATGTGGTCACACTCAAACAAACTTGGGTCCCCGTTTGCTACACATTTTCAATACACTCCTGGGGGTCTTAATAAGTAAGAGAAGGTTTCATCCTCTCCAACTTACAATCATTAATCAAAATTCTTGTCCTTTCCTAAAAGGATTTAAAATGAGGCTCTATTTATATACGAATCAGTAAACAGGACTTGTGTCTGTGATGAATTTCACTCAAGGACCCCACAAGGCCTTACAATCGTGAGCTCTAGTCCCAACCAACGTTTTCTCTGGCCGAGACCTTTTTCACTCTGGTCAAGACCTATTAGTGGGTTGTGAAATTGATCTGTGGTGTCTGACAAAAATGGAATGAAAAGTATCTCAGAATACATCACACATGGCAAGGAGAAGTATCGTTTTAAGAAAATAATATACAAAACCTTCCATTGCAGAGGGCCCTGCAAAGAATGAAAAGAGCTATGAAGATAAGCTGCCAAATATGACCCCTCATTCGTTACCTATAGACAACAGTTCCGGGACACAGGGAGACCCCCTTGGACAGAGAGTGGGGGCTTTGGGCACCCTGTGTGAGGACAGGGCATTAAAGGGAGAGCCTTAGCCCCTGACCAAGAAGGGGGCAAGAGTAGACCCATTGATACCATGACACAAACTAAATGTCTCTTCTCACTCTGGTTCACGCTCAAGTTCCCACCATCGCTTTCTCCTCTCCTGCCCTACAAAGATCTTGAAGCACTAATCTTCACTTCCTATATTTATTTCCTTGACTTCTACTCACACCTCTACCCACTGTAAGCTAGCTTCTGCCCCCACACTTCCATGAAATTATTCTGGCTAGGACCATGAGTGACCTCCCTCTTGCCAAATGAAATGGCTTTCAGACATCCTTCTGTGTGACTTTTCACGACTCCTCAGGGATGGCCTCACTCATGGAGAGAGCAGTCTGGACACTGAGGTGGAGGGCGAGTCCTGTGGCGGGCGCGCCCCGTGCTGCACCTGTCCAAGCACATCAGGTGTGTGGTCACCGCCGTTTGCAGGTGGGTGCTATGATTTTTCTATCTTAAGATGAAGAAACGAGGCTTGGAGGGCCTGGCTGAGTCACGCAGCTAGAACGCGGCAGCGCTGAGACATGTGCTCAGGTCTGTCCCACTCATCAGAGCTCCCTACCCTGGGCCGCCTGCTCCCCTAACTTCCCTGCTCCTGGCACCCCACTGTCTGCGCTTCCTCTCAACACCTCAGATGATCTTCAGATAAACCTCCTTAACTTAGATTTCTCTGCTAAGCTCCAAACATGTGCTGTTTTTGGCCTCTCACTTGGGCACCCCATGGACATTTGAGAATCAAGGGGACCTAAAGTGACTTACCTTTCCCTGAAAATATGTTTTACCCATTTTTTTTCATTTATTAATTCAAATATTTATGTGTTCCTACAAGGTACTCATGGCGCTGGGAGTATCCAGCACACAATGGACAAATACCCACCCTTATTCTATTAGGTGAGACAGATCATAAAGAAATCTATGATGTCAGGCAGTAAAATGAGCTGAAGAAAGCAATGTGGGAAGGAGTTAGAGAGTGACGGGGGTTTAGATGGCTGTCCAGGGAACACTGCAGCCCTGAGAAGCAGGGGCCGCATGGAAATGGTTGACAGTATCTCTGTCTCCCCAGTTGTCCAAGACAGGAACCTGTGGGCACCCTCGCCTGTACCCCTGGCTTGCCACACACATGCACTCCCCCCAAGTCATGTTCCTGTTGCCTATTCCCTCCCCACTCTCAGGCTTGGCTCAAGGACTAATGCCTCTCAGGAGAATGCTGCACCTGGTTTTGGTATTTCCCCTCTACATTGGTTCTCATCTTGCTGCCAAAAGAATCTCTCCAAGACACAGATTTTCTAACATCTTCCACTTGCTGAAAACCCGTCCCTGGGAATTCATTTCCTATAGGCACCAGCCTTGGTCCTAGGAGAGAATTCCAGGTTCCTCGTATTCTAGTGCCATCTTCCCTTTTCGTCTTGTCGCCTGCCCCCGGGGAGCCTACCCCTGGGGAGCCCGCCATGTTACTCCCACCTCCCTGCCTTTTCACAGACTGCTTCTTTCCCTCAGAACATTTCTCACCCCACAACCCTTATATTACTACACATTCTTCCAAACCAAACTTAATTACCCCCTCCATGAAACTTTCCCCAGCTCCGGTCAGAGCTGTTCACTTTTTCCCATCTGCTAGTTGCTCTATGGGTATGCCTCTGTTGCCACATCTATAATAATCTCATATAAGGATCTGGGTCTCATTCATTCAGTAAATATTTGCTGAGTGCTCGCCATGTGCCAGACACCACTCAGTGCTATGGATGCAGCTATAAAGAAGGCCAGACAAGGTCTCGGTGCTCACGGAGCTTATGTTCTATTCCAACATGTCTCCTCCACTAGGCAGGGCCCAAGTCTTCAGCGCAGTTAACAAGCCCCCACTGTGCACCCAGGGTAGAGAAGCACCTTGCGAGGCCCCAAGGAGAGAGAGAGAACAGCCGGCCCACTGTGTCAAGCACGGAATCTAGTCTAGGTTAGGGAGTGAACAAATATTTTTAGATGAAGAATTTATGGAAATTATATTTATCCCCATGCTGTGGCTAAGGGAAATAAACTGAACAATTAACTTATATCCCATAAAGAATGAGCTTCTTGCCGAAACCGGTTTGGCTCAGTGGATGGAGCGTCGGCCTGTGGACTGAGGGGTCCCAGGTTCGATTCCAGTCAAGGGCATGTACCTGGGTTGCGGGCACATCCCCAGTGGGAGATGTGCGGGAGGCGGCTGATCGATGTTTCTCTCTCATCGATGTTTCTGGCTCTCTGTCTCTCTCCCTTCCTCTCTGTAAAAAATCAATAAAATATATTAAAAAAAAAAAAAAGAATGAGCTTCTGATTCCCATGATTCTAGATAAATTCATCAGAACAGTCTTTATTCTGAACCACAAGTGTCTTCCTTTCACTCCGTCAGCAGCACTTCCCATTTTTAAATGTAATGTGACGTAGAGCATGAAGAGTGCTGCCAAATCCTGCGTTAGGCAGCGGTGTCTCCACAGTTCACCACAGGAAGGCCCATCATTTAGGACCTGCAATGGTCCGTCTCCCAGCCAGAGGGAGGGAGGATTCGGTCTGTGGGTTTAGGTACTTCCAATACCTAGAGTAGTGCTTGGCACCGCATAGGGCCTAAAAAATATCTCAATGAATAAAAGAAAGAACAGAGAGGAAGCTGCATGATGAAAAAAGTTCCTTTTCAGGGAGAAGGAGCTAATTCACCTTCAGTCTTCTTGATTCTTGGGTACGTGCAGGACATCTAGGGGAGGCACCCCAACAGACAGCCACACACTTGGAGGCATCAGATGGTGCCTCCCAAGAAAACACTAGACAATATTTGAGGAAGTACATTTTTAAAAATAAAAACAAAAAATTACATATGTAAATATATATAATATATATAAAAGAAAATAAATAAAAATTATAAATAATGATAAAAAGTTTGCATTCTGAACAAAAGAAATAGCTTTCTACACTGAAGGGGGAAATGTCATTTTCAGGAGGGGGAAATAAAATTAAATACAAACAAACACATACAGGAATCTAGAACAGCAACTACAGAATATCAGGCAAAACCAACATCATTCAGCAAAGATTGAAACAAAATATGATGGATCTCAAAGGTCAGTGCTTTGGGTGTAATTTTAAGACTGTCATATGGTGAAAATTCAATAGAACTCAGTAAGGTTTCAGATGAACTATGCCAGGTCTATCATAGCCATCTGCAGTCAGAAAAGGGGTGTTATACTTTATTAGCAACAGTATTTAGAGCCCCAAAATGTTCATGCCCTCTGATCTAAGGATCCCACTCCTAAAAATTTATCCTAATAAATTAGTTAAACTATGTGCACCATAGAAATCATTAAAACAGGATGTGAAAGGGAATAAAACTGGAAAATAAGCTAACTGTCCAACATTCAGTGAAGAGTTAAATAAATCAGTGTATATATATATATACACACACACACCATGATATGTTATATAACCACAAAAATACCAATCTCATGACTCAGTCAAAACAAAGAGAAAGTATATGAGATAATGCTAAATTAAAAAGCAGAAGATAAAATGATTATGGACACTCTGACTTCATCTATGTAAAAAATATATTCAAGGAGGAAAAAAACTAGAAGCAAAAGATTCAAAGGGGTAATAAATAATAAAGCACTCCTATAATAAATTATTCTTTCTTTTTACAAGCTTTGTTTTATTAATAATAATTGCTAACACTTAAAGTGGGCTTTCAATACTGTTCTTTAAATGCTCATTTTACTCTCACAATAATCCTCCGAGGCAGATACTACTAATACTCCTATTTTATAAGTAAAAAAACTAAACTTTAGAGACAAGAGAAGGCTAAAGGAGTTCAGTACCACTAAACTAGCACTGCAAGAAATGTTGGAGGGATTGCATTAAGAAGAAGAAATAGAGAAATAGAGGAACATAGGCATAAAGAAAAAATGGCAATAAATAAGGACCTATAAATAATAATCTTAAATATAAATGATCAAATGCTCCAATCAAAAGACATAGGGTAGCTGAATGAATACAAAAACATGCCCCAATTATATGCTGTCTATAAGAGACCCACCTCAGAACAAAAGATTCACACAGGATAAAAATGGAGAGATGAAAAAAAATTTTTCGTGCAAATGGAAATGAAAAAAAAAAATTGAAACTGGGGTAGCAATACTCATATCTGACAAAACAGACCTGAAAATAAAGCTATAAAATAGACAAAGAAGGTCACTACATAATACTAAAGGTATTGCTCCAACAAGAGGATGTAACCCTGGTAAACATATATGCACCCAATGTAGGAGCATCCAAATATATACAGAAAATCTTGGTGGACTTTAAGGGAGAGATTTACAGCAATACAATCATAGTAGGGGACTTTAACACCCCACTGTTATCAATGATAGATCTTCCAGACAAAAAAAATCAACAAGGCAACAGTAACCTTAAATGACACACTGGATCAGATGGATTTAACTGATATCTTCAGAGCATTTCACCCAAAGCCGCAGAATACACATTCTTCTCAAGTGCACATGGGTCATTCACAAAGATAGACCACGTGTTAGGACACAAAATAAGTCTTAACAAGTTCAAGAAGATTGAAATCATATCAGGCATCTTCTCAGACCACAATGGCATGAAATTAGAAAGCAGCTACAATAAACACACTCAAAAACAATCAAGTACATGGAGGCTAAATAACATGCCATTAAATAATGAATGGGTTACCAAATAGATCAAAGAAGAAATAAAAAAACATCCTGGTCCTATCTGGTTTGGCTCAGTGGATAGAGCATTGGTCTGCATAACAGAGAGTCCCGGGGTTGATTCTGGCCAAGGGCATGTACCTTGGTTGCAGGATCCTCCCCAGCCTGGGCCCTGGTCAGGGCACGTGCAAGAGGATACCAATCGTTGTGGTTCTCTCACATTGATATTTCTCTCTGTCTTTCCCTCTCTCTTCCACTCTCTCTAAAAGTCAATAGAAAAATATCCTCCAGTGAGAATTAAAGCAACAAACAAACAAACAAAAAACATTCTGGAAACAAATGCAAATGAGCATATAGCAATCCAAAAATCTATGGGACACAGTGAAAGCATTCCTGAGAGGGAAGTTCATAGCACTACAGGCCTACCTCAAAAACAAAAAACAAAACAAAAAACAAACAAAAAATACTGGTAATAAGTTATCTAACACTACTATAACTTAAAGAATTAGAAAGAGGACAACAAGAAAGCCCAGGGTAAGTAAAAGGAAGGAAATAATAAAGTTCAGAGCAGAAATAAATGACATAGAGACAAAAAAAAATTACAAAAGATCAATAAAACCAAGAGCTGGTTCTTTGAAAGGATAAACAAGATTGATGAACCTCTAGCCAAGCTCATCAAGAAACAGAGAGGACCCAAAGAAACAAAATCAGAAATGAAAGAGGTGAAGTAACAACTGACACCACAGAAATACAAAGGATTATAAAAAAAAAAAATACTATGAACGACTTTATTCCAACAAATGGGACAACCTGGCCAAAATGGACATATTCCTAGAAAAATCCAACCTTCCAAAACTCAATCAGGAAGAATCAGTAAACCTGAATAGGCCAATAACTACTGATGAAATTGAAGCAGGAAAAAACAAACAAACAAACAAAAACCTCTCAGCAAACTAAAGCCCTGGTCTGCACAATTTCACAGGGGAGTTTTACCAAATATTCAAAGAACTGACCCTTATTCTCCTCAAACTATTCTAAAAAATCCAAGAGGAAGGAACACTTCCAAATTCTTTCTATGAGGCCAGCATTACCCTAGTTCCATAACCAGATAAAGACACGACAAAGAAAGGGAATTACAGGCCAATATCCCTGATGAACATAGATGCTAAAATCCTCAACAAAATATTAGCAAATTGAATCCAGCAATACATTAAAAAGATCATAC
Source organism: Myotis nattereri (assembly GCF_964212035.1). Taxonomy (NCBI): domain Eukaryota; kingdom Metazoa; phylum Chordata; class Mammalia; order Chiroptera; family Vespertilionidae; genus Myotis; species Myotis nattereri. The sequence goes on from NC_138085.1 coordinate 22,247,332, forward strand.
ATAATGATCAAGTTGGATTTATTCCAGGGATGCAAGGCTGGTACAATATTTGCAAATCAATAAATGTGATACAGCACATAAACAGATTGTAAGACAAAAATCACATGATCATATCAATAGACACAGAAGAAGCATTTGACAAAATCCAAGACCCATTTTGTTTGTTTGTTTTAATATATTTTATTGATTTTTTACAGAGAAGAAGGGAGAGGGGTAGAGAGAAACATCAATCAGCTGCCTCCTGCATACCCCCTATTGGGGATGTGCCTGCAACCAAAGTACATGCCCTTGACCAGAATCGAACCTGGGACCCTTCAGTCCATAGGCTGATGCTCTATCCAATGAGCCAAACCAGTTAGGGCCCAAGACCCATTTTTGTTAAAAACTCAGCAAAGTGAGAATTGAGGAATCATACCGCAACATAATAAAGGCCATATATGACAAACCTACAGCCAACATCATACTCAATGGGCAAAAACTAAAACAATTTCCCTTAAGAACAGGAACAAGACAGGGATGTCCTCTTTCACCATTCTTGTTCAACATATTTGTGGAAGTCCTGGTTATACCGTAGTGATCAGACAAGAAGAAGAAATAAAAGGCATCCAAATTGGAAAGGAGGAAGTAAAACTCTCATTATTTCCAGTTGACATGATATTATACAAAGAAAACCTTAAAGACTCCATTAAAAAACTACTAGATTTAATAAATGAATTCAGAAATGTAACAGAATAGAAAATTAACACCCAAAAAATCTATAGCATTTTTATACACCAATAGTGAATTCTCAGAAAAAGAAACTAAACAAACAATCCCATTTACCATTGCAACAACAAAAAAATTAAAATACTTAGGAATAAATTTAGCCAAGTAGGTAAAAGACTTGTACTTGGAAAACTAGAGGATGTTTAAAGAAGAGATAGTGGAAGATATAAACAAACGAAAGAATATACTGTGCTCATGGATTGGTAGAATTAACATCATTAAAGTGTCCATACTATCCAAAGCAATCTATAGATTCAATGCAATCCCTATTAAAATACCAATGGCATATTTCACAGATCTAGAACAAATACTCCAAACATTTATGTGAAATCTAAAAAGATACCAAATAGCCACAGTAATCTTGATGAAGAAGAACAAAGTTGGAGGGATCACAATATCAGATATCAAGTTATACTACAAAGCCACTGTGCTCAAAATAGCCTGGTACTAGCACAAGAACAGACATATAGATCAATGGAACAGAACAGAGATCCCAGAAATCGACCCAAGCCATTACGCTCAATTAATATTTGACAAAGGAGGCAAGAACATACAATGGAGTCAAGACAATCTCTTCAATAAATGATGCTGGGAAAATTGGACAGATACATGCAAAAAAAAAAAAAAATGAAACTAGACCATCAACTTATACCATACACAAGAGGAAACTCAAAATGGATAAAAGACTTAAATGTAAGTTGTGAAACCATAAAAATCCTAGAAGAAACCATAGGCAGCAAAATCTCAGACACCTCTTGTTGCAATATGTTTGCAGATATATCTCCTAGGGCAAGAGAAACTAAGGAGAAAATAAACAAATGGGACTACATCAAAATAAAAAGCTTCTACACAGCAAAAGAAACCATCAACAAAATGAAAAGGGAGCCCACTGTATTGGAGAACATATTTGGCAAAGATACATCTGATAAAGGGTTAACATCCAAAATATATAAGGATCTTATACAACAACAAGGAAGACAATTTAAAAATGGGCAAAGGACCTAAATAGACAATTCTCCAAAGTGGACATACAGATGGCCAAGAGACAAGAAAATGTCAGTCTCTGATCATCAGAGAGATGCAGATTAAAATAACCATGAGGTATCACCTCACACCTGTCAGAATGACTAGAATCAACAAATCAACAAATAATGAGTGCTGGTGAGGATGTGAAGAAAAGGGAACCCTAGTACACTGCTGGTGGGAATGCAGATTAGTGCAGCCATTATGAAAAACAGTATGGAGGTTACTAAAAATATATATATATATATATGGAACTGCTATTTGACCCAATGATCCCACTTCTAGAAATATATCCCAAGAAATCCAAAACACCAATCAGAAGGAATGTATGCACCCCTGTATTCATAGCAGGGCAATTTACAATAGCTAAGGTATGAAAACAGCCCAAGTGCCCATCAGTAGATAAAGACATTGTAGTACATTTACACCATGGGATACTATGCAGCAGTAAAAAAGAATGATCTCTTACCCTTTGGGACAGCATGGAGGGACCTGGAGAGTATCATGCTAAGTGAAATAAGCCAGTCAGAGGAAGACAAGTATCACACAATCTCACTCATATGTGGAATCTAATGAACAAAATAAACTGATGAACAAAATAGATACAGAGACATAGAAGCATAGAACAGACTGTGGAATCTCAGAGGGAAGGTGGGGAAGGTTGGGTGTGTGGGAAGAGATAAACCAAAACCTGTATGCATATATGCATAACCCATGGACACGGACAATAGGGTGGTGAAGGCTTGGGGTGGGGATGGGTTAGAAGGGGTCAATGGGGGGGGGGGGGGGGAAAGGGGGACATATGTAATACTTTCAACAATAAATATTTTTTAATTAAAAAATAAAAACAAAGAAAAATAATCAACAAAAAAGTTCTGGTGAGGATGTGGAGAAAAGGGAACCCTTGTGCACTGCTGGTGGGAATGCAGACTGGTGTAGCCACTGTGGGAAACAGTGTGGAGTTTCCTCAAAAAATTAAAAATGGAACTACCACCTGACCCTGAAATCCCACCAATGGGAATATACCTTAAGAAAACACCAGTCGAAAAGAATATATGTACCCCTATGTTTATAGCAGCGTTGTTTACAATAGCCAAGATCTGGAAACAGCCCAAGTTGCACTGGTAGATGAGTGGATTAAAAAGCTGTGGCACATTTACACAATGGAAATACTAGGGGGCAATAAAAAAGAAGGAACTCTTATTTTTGCAACAGCCTGGATGGACCTGGAGATCATTATATTAAGCGAAACAAGACAGTCAGAGAAAGACATATACCACATGATCTCACTTATTTGTGAAATCTAATGAACAAAATAAACTGATAAACAAAATAGAACCAGAGGCATGGATACATGAAACAGACTGACAGACGTCAGAGGATGGTGGGATGGATGGGACAAAAAAAGGTGGAGAGAATAGCCAAAGAACATATATGCATAGCTCATGGGCACAGACAGCAATGCAGTGAGGGCCAGAGGGAGGGGAGGGCGGGGTCTGGTAGAGGTGGGCACAGGGGCATCTGTAACAGTGTCAACAATAAAAACAAAATATTAAACAAATAAACAAATAAAAACTAAAATTTAGAGTGACAGGTAATTGGCCAAGATCATACTGGGATCAGTGGCAGACCTGAATTTGGACCTTGCTCTGACTTATAGCAAATCCAGGCTTTTAATCATGACATTATACTTCTGCTGAGTTTTATTTTGCAGCTAAAAGATGTATTGTTTTAAAAATAAGGCCACAGTAAAATCAAATAGCATTTAATTCCTATTGAAAGAAGTCCTTGGACCCTCACTGGGTTGGCACTAAGTCTTTTAGCCGTCAGTGTGGTGGGTGGGAGAGAGAAGGCAGGCCAGCACAGGGGTGGCAGCGACTGGCCGAGAGGGAGGGAGGCAACACAGACACCTCCACGGTACCCACCTCTGCAGGTGCCCTGCTCACAGTGTCCTCCTTCATGGCGGCCTCCTGCAGCTCCATGGCCTGCTGGATGTACATCTTCCCAGCTAGGATTTCATTCTCCAGCACCGACAGCTCTTTCAGTGAAATGGGCCAGTTCAGCCGTTCCAACGCCTCATTCAAAGCTGCCTTGTTCTCCAAGTATCGCATTGGTTTGTTTGCATCCAGCCTAAGGAAGAAAAGGGAAGAAGAAACAAAAGAACAAAGGAAGTGACCATAATAGGAAAAATACGGCAAGATGGTTTTTAGTAAACCCTCTCCTGAGAAACATCCGTCAAAGCCGGTGTTGGGTATCAGTTAACAGAATCACAGCCACACCCTCTTGGTAGCTTGCACAAGTTAAACGTAACCCTCTCTGGTAGACACTCTTCCTCATGATCTAATTTGATTATCTGATCTTAAAGAAGTTTGATACACGTGACTTTTTTCCAACCATTTCTTTTTGGCATATTTAGAACCCATTTCTTCCTCCCTAGGCCTAACATTTGGTGGAACCAAAAATGTGCTTCAAAGAAAGTTCACACAACGGTCCCTTAGCAGTGACTCTGGAGAACAAAGGAGGAAAAAACTAAACAAACCCAGTGTCTGCCTCAGTGCAGTAACTCTTCTTGCTCATTTTAGTGATTTTGCTCTCCTCCTTGACCAGACCTGAACTGTCCCGGTTCATGGTTTGGGTGCACAGGGAACAGCAGCTGGGCTTTCTAGGAGCTGATGAACAGGTGGTGGGATGGCCCAGGTCCCAGAGTCTACTTCCAGTCCCACTACCAGGGAATCACACTCGGCGGAAGGAGAGAGAGGGGGTGGGTGGGGAGAGAGCTCACTGCATCCCTGTCATCACTGACTGACTGCTGAGTGTCACCTCCTCAGACGCAGGGTGTTGGAGGAAGAGTGCAAACCCAGCACAACCACAGGACTCAATCCACAAACAAACTTGTCTCCCGATGACAGCAAAAATTCCTATTAAAAATCTAACTTGGAGTGACGTCAGCAAGATGGTGGAATAAGAAACCCCAGGCCTTCGTTTCCCACCAGAGATACCAACTTATCAACAGTATACGAACCAAATTGCCTTTGAGAGAATTCCGGAAACCACGCAGAGCTTCAGCACGCCACAAACCCAAGAAGAGCAGCCACTGAAGTGGGTAGGAAAGCTTATTGCATGTTGCCTGGCCCAGCCCTCCCTCTCCCCAGGCACAATGTAACACAATTGAGAGAAAAACTTCTTCCTTGGGAGGGAAAGAGAAAGGGGAATATGCGCCCAACATTCTGGCTTGTTGGGGTCTGTGAGAGGGACTGGTTTCTGTCTGTTGGACTCACAGTGCTGACGGGATGGGCTGTTCACTTGGGTGCCGGGTTAGGGGCAGCTGAGAACAAAGGCAAGTCCCTGGCTGCCACAGCTCCAGAGATCCTGCAGCACCAACCCCAGACACCAGGGCTCCTGAAAAGCAACCCTCTAGGAAATGAAGCACACAAGCCTGGAGAAGACACACCCCCAGGAAAGAGCTGAGAGGTTCCTGGGATCTCTAGCCTGGATGACTGCACAAGGCCTTCCCCATAAGAAGACCGTGTATAATGACTGGGAGAGGCATCTGTCTCTTTCAAACGCTCTACACTCAGCTGAAGGTGCTAAGGCAACCAAAGAAATGGAGAAAGATGGCCCCATCAAAGGAACCACTTAAAAACGGCAGTATTATCTCAGTGCCAACACCAGACAAAGAACTAAGGAAAAGAAAACTACCGGACCATTGCCCTTTAGGAATAGAGCGGTAAATAGCCTCAACACAATGGCAGCCGCCAAACCAAACAGAGCATCAAACACTGCATACCAGGACCCAAGTGGGATTCAACCCAGGCACGCGAGGTGGTTCACCTGAGGAAATCAACTGATTTAATGCACCACAGCCAACAGCAGAACAAGGGAAAAACCCACACAATCATCCCAATAGATGTAGGAAAAGCATTTGACAAAATCCAACAAATACCCCTTATGATAAAAACAATTGAAGCATAGTAACCTCCACTCTGTATGAAACTGCTGTTTGAAACTCTCTGCTATTGTTAGATAGTCCCTAGCCCTGTAAACTCAGTCTGTTATTCTATAAAATGACTTTGTTTTTAGTTCAAATAATAGAAGAAGATAAACTTAACCGTCTGACCTTGCAAGCTAGCCATCCAATGTAACAGATAATTCCCATTTTCTTATGCCAAGTGCATTCAAGGTTACAACTGTCTGTAACAATAATTCACACAGAGCCCTTTGTGATATCTGCAAACAAAGAGGCTCGAAAAGTATAAATATGGGAGACTTCCTGTATGTGGGGTTCAGAATTTGACAGAGGTAATCTGCTCTGAACCTGAGCACAATAAAGATGACTCCTAACTAATTGGCTCATTAGGTGTCTTGTCCAGCTCGCTGATTTGCGATACAACACAATTAGCAAACTAGGAGTAGAAGGGAACTTCCTTATATGATAAAGGGCATTTATGAAAAACTTGCAACACCCCACCCAGTGGTGAGAGATTGAAAGCATTCCCCTGTGATAGGAACAAGACAAGATGCCCCCTCACCACTAGCATTCATTCAACCATGTGCAGGGAGTCGTATCCAGATAACTAGACAAGAAGAAAAACATAAGGCCTACAGATTGGAAAGAAGTAAAACTATCTCTATTTCAGATAGAGACAACCTCACTCCATATATAAAAATTCACTCAGAATTGATCAGTGGCCTCAGTGTAAGAGCTAAAGCCAGATAAGTATTAGAAGAGATTACAGGGGTAAATAAATGTTCATGACCTTATATTTGGCAATGGACTGAATTCTTAGGTTTAACACCACAAGAATATTAGAAAAAGTAGATAAATCAATATTCATAAACATTAAAAACTTCTGGGGAGAAAAGGGAAATGATCAGGAATGTTAAAATATTGACCTGGTAAAGGCTGAACATCCAGAACTCTTCCAACTCAACAACAAGAGGACAAACAACTCAGTTTAAAAATGGCTGAAGGATTTGAATAGATATTTCGCTGAAGATACGCATATGGCCATATGAAAGATGCTCAACATTACTGGTCCTTAAGGAAGTGGAAATGGAAACTACAGTGAGATATCACTTCACACCCATTAGGATGGCTTCAGTTTAAAGAAAAGAAGGAAAGTAAGCAAGGATTGTGGAAGAACAAGAGCCCGCACATCTTGCTGGTGGGAATGTAAAATGGTGCAGTTGCTGTGGCAAACAATTTGGTGGCTCCTTAAAAGTTAAACATAGAATTGCCTGTGACCCAGCAAACCACTCTTCGTTATGCACTCAAGAGAGATGAAAACCCATGTCCACACCGAGGCTTCTGCGTGAACGTACATCGCAGCATTGTTCATAGCGGAAACGCATAAACCCCCATCAGCGGATAAGCAAACTGGTAGATATACACAATGGATCATTACTCTGCAATAAGCAGGAATAAAGTACTGTCTATGCTACAACTTGGATGAACCCTGAAAATGTTAAGTTTTTACATTAACAAAGTAAAGGAAGCCAGACACAGAAAGTCACACAATGTATGATTTCTTTCATATGATATACCCAGAATAGGCAACTTTAGAGGGAGAGGGAGAGAGGGGGAGGGGAAGGATTACTTAATGGGTACAAGGAATTTTTCTGAGGTGATAGAACAGTTTTGAAACTAGAAGGAGGCAGGGGTTTGTACAACATTTTGAATAACTTAAATACTATTGAATTGTTCACTTTAAAAAAGTTAGTTGTAGGTTATGTAAATGACACAAAAAAAATTTTTTTTAAGTGAGGAACTGGCTTACTTTTCTTTTTCCTCTTGAGATAATGCTCGCCAGACAATTTTATTCAAGCGCCTGTTAAAAAAAAAAAAATGAAAACAGTTAGCACCAACCCCTCGTTTCATAGCAAAAGTCTGAGCCCAGGTTCTGCAGGGCAGTGCGGGGAGAGCACCGCCAGCTCCCATCCCCACCGGCCCACACTCCGAAGCCCTGCAGCGAAGGCGGGGCAGCTCCCAGCTCTGCCAGCGGCAGCAGCGAGCTGGGCCTCTGATCGCTGCAGGAAGGCACACTGCTTTTCTTCCAAAGCAAACATATAAGTATGGCGTTAATTTGCTGCTTTAGGTTTTCTTCTGTCTGGACTCTCCGAGCAAAGGAGGCTGCCTGGGTCACCCAGCACAGGAGTGCGCCACACTGTGGAGACCTCACTTTCCAAAGGAAGCCTCTGGGGGCGGACTGATGAGGGCCTTGCTCGCCCCCACCGCTAGTTGGCGATGCTGAGACTAAACCTCATCCCTGGACAGTCTGCAGAGTTGCTTGTCAACCCAAGAAGAAAGGGGGAGGTTGGAGCCTGATGGTTTCTGTAGGTGGGCAGAGATCCTTCTCATCACCAACCAGCGATGCTTCTCGCGGGGCTCCTGCCAGGCCTGTGCTGACCCTACGTCGCTGCCCACCAGGCTCCTGCAGTGCAGGGCAGAGCACTGGCCCAGGGTGTGCGCGGCCATCCGTGAAAGAACTGCTTCAGTCAATGAGGAGAGGGAACCCGGTCACTCTCCACGAGGCTTCTTCTAACCCCTGGCCCAGCATCAGCCACCAGGGCTCTGAGAACAAACGTGGGGGTTCTATCCTGCCCTGCTCTCCTGGCACAGAAAGGGGGCTGGCGTGGGGTGCACAGGCCAGAGCCAGGCAGCGTCTCGTCCTGGACCTGGGGAGAGGCTGTTCTGTGGAACGGGGACACTGACAGTGCCTCCCCGTGTTACTGCGAGGACTCAGCGGGCCGTGTGTGTCTGACACGCGTAGGTGCTCGGGAAGCGACAGAGCCAGGGAGTAGGAAGTAAGCCAGCTCGGTGCTCCTGTCTCACTTGAAGTTGTTGGTTCTTTGGGGTCTATTTGAAAATTGGGTTTCTTTAACCATGTGGTTTATGCAACAACGATCAGGGCTTCTGAGACTTCAAAATGATTCATAGGTCAACCAAAGGACTTGTATGCATGCATGTTAGCATGACCAATGGACACAGGCACTGGGGCAGTGGGGGCTTGCCCTCGGGGGTGGGAATGGCTGGGGGGGTGGTCAATCGGAGAAAAAGAAGACATATGTAAAACTTTAGACAATAAAAAAACGATTCATAGGATGCATTTTGGGTGTGTGTGTGTGTGTGTGTGTGTGTGTGCACACTTTTCTAGAAAAAAAAAACTTATTTAAAAATCCTCCTAAATCTAAACCTTGACAGCGGAGGCAGTGTCCTAGGGAGGCTGGGCGTGTGGACCAGGGCTCAGAGCCACACGGGTTCGGGTTCAAATCTCAGGTCTCCACCGGCTGCCGTGTGAGCCTGTGTGATGTGACTCTTTGAAACTCTATTTTCTTATCGATGAAACAAGGATCGCAGCACCCACTTGGCACTGAGAGAACTGGGATGTATGTCCAGGGGTGGGCAAAAGTAGGTTGCAGTTGCTGGAAATGGAAAAGGACATACAGGCTGTGTTGTTAGCTTCATTCACTCAGAAGGTTGTCACAGTGGCCCGTGCACTTACTTTTGCCCAGGCCTGCCTGCGACCAGGAATAACCGTGGGCTCGTGGCCTCCAGGCTCTGGAGAGGGGCGAGCCACGCGTGGCAGGCTGAGAAACCATTGGTTTAGTGACTGTGAGTCCAGTTACTTAGCACGTCTAATTTTAATTCCATCCTTTAGAAAAAACTGTTTCCAAAAGCACATTTTCATCACCTCTGTTATTCCCCTATTGTCCATCTTCACTAAATAGTGTACAGCACACGGCCGAAAAGTGGGTGGGTGTGAGCTGAGGACAACTGAGAGTGTGGATCCCCGCTCCACGGACAGGAGGGGACGGAGACCCTGGGAAGTCCCTTCGCATGTGGGATGCGGGTGGTCCCTATGGGATGCGGGTGGTCCCTATGGGATGCGGGCGGTCCCTATGGGATGCGGGTGGTCCCTATGGGATGCGGGTCGTCCCTATGGGATGCTGGTGGTCCCTATGGGATGCTGGTGGTCCCTATGGGATGCGGGTGGTCCCTATGGGATGCTGGTGGTCCCTATGGGATGCTGACGGTCCCTATGGGATGCTGGTGGTCCCTATGGGATGCTGGCGGTCCCTATGGGATGCGGGCGGTCCCTATGGGATGCTGGTTGTCCCTATGGGATGCTGGCGGTCCCTATGGGATGCTGGTGGTCCCTATGGGATGCAGGTGGTCCCTATGGGATGCAGGTGGTCCCTATGGGATGCTGGTGGTCCCTATGGGATGCGGGTGGTCCCTATGGGATGCGGGTGGGTCCCTATGGGATGCTGGCGGTCCCTATGGGATGCCCGAGGGCACTGGACACAGGGCGTCTCTGCGCTGGACTCAGGGATGCTACTGCCCAGTTTTCCTCTTCCGTTGGATGGGAAGAGTGAAATCCGCCTGGGGAGTGACTTTCACTTACTTTCCACATCTCTGCTCCACAAACCACTTATAACAAGAGCGGCTCATTTGCAAAGCAACCTGTCCTAACGACATTTGAGAAGTCTAGGCAGCAGCCGATCAGTAAGTAGAGGTTACTAACATGGTCCCCGGGCCAGCTTACAACTGGCGCTTCTCCCATGGATCTGAGGGCTGCAACCCTGACCTTAGACTCAAAAAAAAAAAAAAAAGCAGCAGAGTAATCACCCCAGAACCCAGGTGGTCCTGGCACTCTCCATGCAGAGCCAGTACTCAGACACACAAAGCCAGCATTGCTGCTTCCGTTCTTAAAATACTGCAACAGAAGTGCTCCCGCCCACAGGCACTGTATGACCAGACAGCTAGTTAATGCCACCATATTGGCCGAAGGGCTGTGAGCCTCCCGTGTGCCTGCTTATCCCCAACCGTACAGGTGACGTCTGGCTTACTTGCAGTGGGAAACACCTTAGAAATATTATATTGCGGATGGGGTGGGAGGAAACTGTTTCATTACTTTGCATATTAGGCATGTCTGTAGGAAGGTGGAGCAAGGTAGAAAAGGGTATTGACACTCATACCAACAAAATTCTTAAATACTGTTGAATGCAAACGATCAGGAAGTTTATCCTGTGTAACAGTGATGTCATATTCTGTATAATAGTAAAGGATAAAAAAGCTGTGGGACATTTACACTATGGAATACTGTGCAGCGGTAGAAAAGAGGGATCTCTCACCCTTGGGGGCAGCATGCCTGGACCGGGAGACTATTATGTTAAGTGAAATAAACCAAACGGAGAAAGACAAGTACCACATGATCTCACTTATTTGTGGCATCTAATGAACACAATGAATTGACCAACAAAATAAGACCCGAAGCATGGAGGCATGGAACAGACTGACCTACCTCGATGTGGGGAGTGGGGGACGAGAAGAGATAAACCAAAGGACTTATATACTTTTACGCACAGACCATGGACACGGGCATAGGGTAGTGAAGGGCTGGGGACTGGGTAGGGGCTGGCAGGAGAGGGGGGAGGGGGAAAAATGGGAGAGATCTGTAATACTATCTCCAATAAAAAAAATACATTTAAAAGTTGGAAAAAATTAATATTAAACAATAATGTTAAATAAACAATTCATTTAATATAAACATCAAATTAATAGCACTAAATAAGTAATATAAATGTAGTCAACATTAAAATTAGTCATTAAAATTAATGTCATTACTAATAATAACAGTGTATATACTGTTTCTCTAAAGATACTAGAAGGCTTTCCAGACTCACTCACGGGAAGGGAGGAACGGGCGAGTCACTGACCACGCTTTGGTTCTCAGAGGAATCAGGGCTGCATAACCATGAAACTCATCTGCTTATGGTCCTTCAGGGTCAGCAGATTTGGGGGATGAGAGGGGAGCCCGCTGTCAGGACTCGCCACGTCCATGTCCGAGCCGCGAGTGAACCCCGGAATCGCCTGCCTCCCTCCCCACCCACGGCCGCCCCAGGCTCCCCCAGAGCAGGCACTCGGAGAAGGCAGGTATTGGAATGATTCAAGGAAATTAAATGATAATAGGAATAATGTCATATTACATTTTGAATAGCTGAATTTGAAGAATTTTAATGACTTAACTTGAATTAGATCAAATTAAATTCCAATAGTCAAATATATAGAGTGACATCCGTTAGGAGGAAGAGGCCCAGGGGAAGGCAGGTTGCCCGGGCCCTGCCACCGGGAGTACCGGGCCTGAGCGGGGAGGGCCGTGCGAGCGGGGATGGAGTCACTGGCGAGGCCTCACTGAGGAGGAGGGAGAGGCCCACTGGGCAGGAAGAGGCGTAAGATGAGTCTAACAGGAGAATACTGTCGTTTCAAAATTGTATCTGCTTCAAACCACAAGGGGCGTATAGGCGTCTTGGAAATATGGGGAATTGTTTGTAAAAAGTAACTTTTACTTTCAATCAATAAAGACAATATAGTTCATGCTTTTATGTCCCCCTTCCCTTGGGAAAGGGAAGAGGGTTTGAAACTGTTGGCATGTTGGGGTGAGGTATTTAACACAGTGCCGCACACGGGTGTGTCTGTGTTTGCTGCGGCTCCTGCTGAATTGGCTATTCCTTGCAGGCGATTTTTTAACAGCTGCTCCAGATGAGAAATCTAAGCTAAAACAGGAGAAAACAAGCCAAAACAAACAAATCCCAGAGCCCTGCGCGGGAGCTGAGGAACACTCACTTTTCGTAGGACTTAATTGCCTGCTCCACCTTTTGCTTGTAGACGTTGAGCTTGACTCCTTGGGGGTTAATTAATGTCATCTTGTTTGTGTCATTGCACACGTGTGCCAGAGGGAACACCTACACAGCAATGCACAGGAAAGCGTCATTGGAGAGGCTGACATGTTCTTTCAACGGTGGCGCCACCTGCTACACAGCATGTTTTCCTGACTCTAAGGTCAATATAATTGTAGCAAATTATAACATATAGAAAGTCGTTAAGAAAAAAATCAGAGATGTCGTTGCTAACCTCTTTTCTTCCAAAAACTGTATCTTTATAAAATAACCACCACATAAAAAGAAAACAAAACTGTTTGGGGAACTGTCGTCAGGACCAGTGCTGGCTTCATGAACTCTGTCCATCAATGCACCGTAAGAAGCAGGATCTCATGGTTGCTACTTGTAAATTACTATCCGGGTTATACAGCTTTTTCATATATTTAATTTAATTTTCTTTTGAGAATATCTGATGATAGTTAACATCTTTTGACCACTTTCCTTATCAGTTTATAAGAGGTTCTTTTTTTATTGATTTCAGAGAGGAAGGGAGAGGGAGAGAGAGAAACATCAATGATGAGAGAGAATCATTGATTGGCTGCCTCCTGCACGCCCCACACGGGGGATCGGGCCCTCAACCTGGGCATGTGCCCTGACCGGAATCGAACCTGAGACCCTTCAGTCCACAGGCTGATGCTCTATCCACTGAGCCAAACCAGCCAGGGCTATACGAGGTTCTCATACATGTCAGATGGAACTGCGTTCTGCGAGAGCCCAGAGCCCCAGGCTCCGCTCTGGGCTGTCTGTCGGCACCTGCTGCTGCCTGCCGGGCTGGATGCCTCTGCCTGCACCCCAGTACCTGCACATTACACACTCAGCTCTTCCCGGAGTGTAAGCTCCCCCAGAGCAGGGACTGGGTTTTAGTCACGACTGTATTCCTATCACCTCGCACAGTGCCTGGCACATAGTGTGCCCGCAACAAATATTTATTGATCGATAAACATATGTTCACAAAAAGGCATATTCCATATCTTAATATTTAAACAAACAAGAAAAAGAAACTAACCAACAGGAGAATATTAAGCAATATGGTTTCAAAATTGTATCTGCTTCCAACCACAAGGAGCATAGAGGCGTCTTGGAAATGTGGGGAATTGTTTGTAAAGAGCAATTTGTACTTTCAATCAATCAAGACAATATAGATCATGCTTTTTTGTCCCCCCCTTGCCTCCAAAATTACACAAAAATAATATTGTTGTTGTTATCATTTAAAATAAAATACATAGAAAGGAGAAGGCAGGGTGGACATTTTTCTAGAGATGAAATTGGACAGAGCTGTGAGCAGATGAGCAGGGCTGAAGCCGGGAGCTTGCTGGCTCCCCCTAGAGAGGCGGGGCAGGGGGCTCCCGCACAGCCAGCAGGTGGATGGTGAGTGCTCCGTGAAGGACAGGGCCCCAGCAGGCTCAGTGCCTGAAGCCAGCACTGGTCTCCGGGTCCCCCACCCCCGAAAGAAGGCCAGGCTAGGAGAGAGGGCACTGAATCTCTAACCCACCCTCTGGTTCTATATTCCACTGTCACCATGGAGCTAGAGGGCTGAACGCCACTGAGGCGGCTCAAGGGATGGACTGAGGCAAGTGCAAAACAGGAGGAGAAAGAGTAAAAAACAGATTGAAAACGCTTGTTAAAATGATCCAGTATACTAATTCCAAAATACACACACACACCCCACAACTGATAGCTGAGCAAGTCATCAGAATGTCAATTCACTAAAGAAACTAACTTATGAGCCATCTAACAATGACTTTATATTAATTATGATTTAAATGAATTATGATTAGATTGTTCAAAAATGTAAAAGTCATATAAAAGTACAAAAACATACAGAGTACCATAAGAACAAATGAATGGGAAAAACAACAATATTTTAAATAATAAAAGAACTCTCTCTTGGAAAAAACAGTATTGAAATTGAAAACGAAATATATTAATCTTGTTAAACCATCAAGACCAAAACCAACAAGAAAATAGGCAAAAATTCAGAAAACTGACGAGAAAATCATAAAGTTAAGAGGCCGCATAGTCAAGCCTCGCTACTTGTCGGACACATGAATTCAGCGTGTGGCTTCTAACAGTCTCTGTCAAAGGCAGGAGCCAGAACAGTGGGTCGACTGGCCTTTGGGAACTAAATGAAACTTAGAGAGGAAAAAATATCTTTCAAAATAGAGCTACATATCACATAAATTTCCCAGGGGGGCGGGGGGGGGGTGGTTGGAGGGGGGAGACAATCCCAACAAAAGGCCCTTACATTTCTATCACCTCTGGGGATAAAAAACCATTACAAGTCTCTGAATAGCCCTCCAAGTTTGCCAACTTATAGGCTTAGCCACAAATCACCACACAATGCGTAGCAGCACCCTCCCATTCACCATGACCAGCGTGGCCCCTCCCCTCAGGCACTGAAGGGAGCCGGCAGGCCAGGTTCTACTTCCCTCTTTGGTGGACTTGGGCCGCACGCCGGGCATGGCCATCGTGTGCCTCAGTGTGGAACAGCTCAGGGTCGTGCGGATCTGGCTTGTGCACATGCAGACTGAAGGAAAGACAAACTCATACTCCACACCTTCAACCTGTGGTCTTAGTTTTCACAGCATGGTGGTCACGTGAAGGTCCCAGGGGATATTCTCTTTATGATGTCAAATTTACTGTGACTGTGAGGTCACAGGGGCTGGGAGGTGAGCTGGTGGCCGCCGCTGCTGCCAGGAAGCCACGGGGAGGGGAGGCGGTCCGTGAAGAGCCTGACAGCTCTGCTTGGGAAGGAATAAACCCTGCCCACACCTCCTTTGAAATGGCGCACTTCTCACCTCTTATAATGCAAATAGACATAACCGACTGATGAGAGACCCTTCTAGACAATATTTGGTAACAAAAGGGAGCCTCGAGGTATAGCCTACTCAGTTCTCTGAGGTTAATCTATAAACCTCACCACATGGGTATTAATAATCACACCTTGTCTGAGGAGATTTTAACTAGAGGGAGGAAGTGAAGGAGGGAGACAGACATTGACCATAAAGGCAGAAGAAATTTCTAGAACTCATGGATAGCCGATCTGGGCTGATTCTGTTAGAACGTTTCCCACTGCTGGACCAGAGATACCCTAAAGGAGCCACGGTACCTGAGAATAGCTTTATCAATAATGATAATAGCTTATTCTTTACCCTCTGCCAAGCGCTAGGCACTCTGCATATTTCCTCACTCAAGCCCTGTATCAATATATTCATACATGCAACTCCTGTTACAGGGCCTGCCTCTCTACTAAACCCTGTCGTTCTTTATTCCTTGTAAACATGCTAGTTTCCAGTACTAACCATTTGTTGAACACATGAAAGGCTAAAATTATGTATCAATTAAAAGAATGGCCAAGGCTCAAAAATTTTAAAGCTCATCTATATTGTAACACATAATTAAGTTTGGATCCCACCAAATTTGAAGCCTTGGTAACTGAGGTAAGAGATGAGTGTAACTTTGCTATTTTTAAAGAGGTGTTTGCTAAGTATAGGTGAGCAAGGTTTTAAGAAAGGTATTTAGCTTACATAAGAAAACTATTCTTGAACAATAAAAGAATAGAAAAATAAAACAAAATACCATTTCATATAGCAATTGGCAAAGTTCTTAAATGTTAGTGTTCTACATGATAGCAGAGATATAGGAAAAGAGGCATTCTTAAAATTCCAAGTAAACTGTCCAATAATTCGGGTAATAGTTAAATAAATTGTAGTAACTCGTATTATTGAATATTAGTGCAACCACTAAAATCACCCAAAAAATGGTCATTACAAGGAAATACATTCATAACATATGCTAAATAAAGAAAGCAGAATACAGCCCTGGCTGGTGTTGCCCAGTGGTTATACCATTGGCCCGCACACTGAAGGGTTGTGGGTACAATTGCCAGTCAAGGGCATGTACCTGGGTTGCAGGTTCGATTCCTGGCCTTGGTTGGGGTGAGTAGGGGAGGTAATCAATCGATGTGCCTCTCTCTCTCTCTCTCTCTCTCTCTCTCTCTCTCTCTCTTTCTCTCTCTCTCTCTCTCTTCCTCTCCCTCCCTCCCTCCCTCCTTTCGCTCTGCCTAAAAATCAGTGGAAAAATATCCTTGGGTGAGGATTAACAACAACAACAAAAAGCAGAATGCAGAACTGTGTACACAGCTATTAGTTGCTAAAGTAGTGCAGACAGAATTTTACCTGACAACATCCTGTGTTTATAAGCAATCCCACAATCCCCCTTTTGAAAGGAGAAAATAGCATGAAACTGATATTTAAATATTTATTGTTCAACCCTGACTGAATTCACCAACTACTTTTCTTTTCCCAATAAAATCAGCTCTTCCAATAAGGATCCACACCTTGCTGCCAGCTTGGCCAAGAAAGGTGTGGCTGGATACATGCAATGAAAATGCGAGAGCCGTGCGTATCCTGGGCGGGTCACTGCGTACAGATAAAACTTCGGCTGCACAAACTGTCGAGTGCTGAAGCCTCGGTGTGTGCTTTTGAACTGCAATACCTCCAGCCTCCAAAGAGCAGAATGAAGGCAGGGCCACAAAATTAACTTGCAGAGCCAACAAGACCATTCAAAAACCCCTGAAAATATGCTATTTACTTCAGTGTAGATTACAGTATAGATGACACCTTACTTTTTCTTATCTTTACCAAAAGATATGTTTAATTATTTTTAGAGAGAGGAAGATGAGGGGGGGGGAGAGAGAGAGAAAGAGAGAGAGAGAGAGAGAGAGAGAGAGAGAGAGAGAGAGAGGCATGGATGTGAAAAAGAAACATGGATCGACTGGTTGTCTCCCATACACTTCATCCTGACCAGGGATCGAACCCGAAACCTTTTGCTATACAGCATGGCACTCCAACCAACTAGCCACTTGACCAGGCACTTCTTACATTTTTTAATCTAAGCTTTTAGAACATAAAAGATTGGGGTTTTCTATTTTAATTTTAATGTAAAAATAAATAAATAAAATGGTATAGGAGATACACATTTGTTGGCCTGGAACAACGTTCACAATAGACTATTGAGTAAAAATGAGGGTACAAAACAGTATATTTAGTTTGACTTCATTTTGGTAAAACAAAAACAAAACACAAAGGATTTACACACAGTGAAAAGGTATAGCCAGCTAACCACCAATGATTCACCTGCAGGGAATTTTAATTACTGGTTCTTTTTCATTTCTATTTTCTAATTTTTTACACAATGAATATATATAGCTTTTGCAATAACTGTGCTTTTGAATCTTTAATTAAAGAAGCTTTTCTATCAATAGAAAGTTCTGTTGAATGCTACTATATTTGAATAACAAAATGCCAGGTCTGTCACAGCATCCCCAACCTCTTTGCCCCTAACATTCATCGTCAGCTACATGTTGTGAGGACTGGCCACCTCGCTAGGCTGCTCTCTAAGTTTTAAATGAACTACTTTGATGATATCAAGTGTTTCACTCAGAACCTAGTGTGAGGACTCCTCTCATACTAGATCAGAGACCTGCCATGGCCGCCAGGAGTACATGAGCTGGGGTGCCAGCCAGGGCTATCGGACCACAAAGCTCTCTGCTGGACCCAGACTAGGGCAAAGCAAGAAGGCTTGATGGGCTGCTGTTAAAGACATCATGATGATGACGATGAAGATTTAGACTTTCCAATAATGCAGACTCATGTTTCCAAATTATTTTGGTTTTATTATTTTCAAAGCAATTGGCAATAAAGAGCTTCAAATTCCAGATTCAACAAATAACTAAAACAGTTTTATTCTGTATATGGCTTGACAATGAATGATTCTTTTTGAAAGAGGTAAGATAAAATTATGTGGTCCATCGGAAACTTAAACTGCCAGTTAGCATTTTGAAATGGAGAGTTGCTAGGGCAACCTGTCTGCTCAATATTTTATCTCCAAGGTGACAGATTTGATGCTGGTCCAGGAAACACTGAAAACCAAAACAGCATTGTGTTCCAGAAGAAGAAGGAGCCCACACATAAGTCATGAATGAAACCAAGAGTGGGGACAAAGCCCAGCATTGCTTTACAATTCCACCCAGATGGATGTGGCTGTGCACAGAGCACAGGGGTAAGAGTCAATTAAAATTCTCAGTGCAGTGGGTTAAGATTCATGTTCTCTTTTCAGCTCCATTCTAGTTTTTGTCTACTTTTTCATAAAATGTTATGTCCAAGTCTCAAAAAGCTATACATCCCACTAAGTGGGAATAATTTTAGATTATAGTTTTCTTATTTTCCCATTGACAGCCAGGGTCTCTTAAAGTCAAAGGAAATATTAAGGAATAGGAGATGTCAGTGTGCTTTAAGGGTGAAATTGGAACTCATTACAGTCCATTTCCATCATCATCATGATTCTTGCTCTTACTATCAACAATGAAGGACAGTAAGCACGCTGGGCAGTGTGTTACCTGCCCCAGGTTTGTGAAGAGGATGTGCAGTGCCACAAAGAGCACAAGCCAAGTCCCCTGGAAGATGCACTTGAGAAGCTTGGTCCTCTCTCCGTGGCTTTGCTTTCTAGCGTCAGAAGACGCGGAGGTTCTCCTGAGGACCAGGACCTTCACTACTCTTCCTCCCAACTTTTCCTTCTTAAATTTCACTCTTGGCATTTCTCTCTCTCTCAGCTCCATGTGGTTTGGTCCTGTCCCCAATGTTACCACCTGGGTCACAGCCACCTTGACCTTGCCTTCTCACTGCCCCTCACCTTCCCGGCCTCAGACCCCTCCAACTCTTGTCCAGATAGCAGTCAGAGCCCAACCTTGATCTTTTCTCTCTGTGAAGAGCCTTCAGATCCCCTCAGAATGACATTCAACATCCTTAACTCTGTCAAGACCTTCCGTCCCAGCTCTAGCACCTTCCTGCAGCCACACTGAGCTTCCTCTGGAGTGAGACCTTTCTCTGACCCTCAGACTTCTGTGTGCTCCCCACGGCCTAGGACCCTGCTCCTCACCTCTGCACCTTCATAACTCCTTTCCCCCGGCCCAGACTCGGGCTGAGCAAATGCCCCAGGTCCGAGCTCTCAGGCCACGTCAGAGCATTTCTCTGACATGAAACTGGATCTTTGACCTACACTTCCCAGAGGTCACAAGAACTAGAACTTCTTATTTTAGTTGCCATTTCCTTAACTGTGTGTCATATATGTTACCAATATTTTTTTGAGATCTGCCTTAATTTTATTTATATAGTTTTATACAAACATTTTTATTTATTCAATCCATAAATATGCCCTTCATGGTTTTTTCTTTTATTTTATTCTCATGTTTTCCTACCCTATCATGTTTGTTTTTAGAGAAACTTACTTTTGATGTATCAAAGCTTATTGCGAGGGTTAGAAGGAGACAAGATAAGCATAAGAAAACTCTCTCCCAGGGGGAGTTCACTAAGTATCCTCTACTCCAAATAAAACTCAATAATTTAATAAAATAAATCCACAGCATATGAGAAGTTGTCACCAAAGTTGCTAGAAGAAAGCTTCACGTGATAAGCTGATATCTGACTAATCAGGTAGCGTTCACTGCGGGCGTAAATAGAATCTGCCAGTCACAAGCTGACAGGGTCAGGACCACTCACCTTAAGCAAAGTCATGAGGAACCCAGCCTAAGTGATCACACACACAACCTCCGGAGCACGAGCCACTGGCCACGCCAACTCGACTGATGTGGAAGCCCATGGGCATAATTCCTTACATGTGACTAATAGAAAACCTCCCCAATTCACCCACTTCTTCCAAATATACCAGATCTCAGCTATTCCAAGAACAATTAGATAAAGCTCTTTTTAAAAGAAGTTTCCTGCCTTTGATTTCTTTTTCAACTTTTTATTATGGAAAATTTCAAATATGTAAAAAAGAAGACAAAACAGTGGAATGAGCCCCCTTCTCCCCCCACCCATTCAATAGTCTTATAATCCAAATATAACAATTATCTACTCATGGCCAATGTTGCTTTACCTACTCCTCCCCTCCCCCCACTGTTCCCATCATACAGATTATTTCGAAGCTAATCCCAAACCCTTTCCATTCCTCTGTAAATATTTCAGTGTGAGGTAAGGTTTTAAGGATATTTTTTTCATTTAGTGATTGTAAGGCCTGACATGTTCCTATTTAAATCATTAGTTGCTGTTTCATTGAAGCTCTGGAGTTCAAGCCTTAAGTTCTCTTGTCTTTTGTGTTCCCCATCCCCGTGCACTCTGGCTGCTCCACTGGGTCTGTTCTTGCTAAGGGCAAGGACCTTATCATCACACAAGTCAGTGGGAACTCTTCACACTTATTTGGCTTCCTCCACAGGTAACCCTACCACACACCCTCTTATTGGAAGCTCTTAGCTCTTTCTCTCCTTCTGGGACATGAATGACTGTCACTCATCACTCTCTTAGGGCTCTTTTGTTCTGGCTAACTCTCCATCCATCTGTCTTTCTGTCTCCCTCCCTCCCTCCCTCCCTCCCTCCCTTCCTCCCTCTTTCTCTTTTTCCTTTGGAGACTTTGACGATGCACTCAGGAAGAGAAGGTGAGCAACAGAAGAACCTCGTCTCTCACAAGCAGAGAAGCCTGAACTGCCAACTAACGAAGGCCAGTTCCTTCTTAGCTTGACAGCGAACATGCTTCTCACCGCCTTTATAAAGAACTCGATTTCAGTGGGTGAAATGAACTCTGGTTACAACTGTACAAGGCATTGACGTGGACGGCTTTTCACTGAAGCACGGAATGAAAACTATGTCGAGCAGAGACGCAGACCATCAGCTCACCTCATCAAAGACCTTGGAAGTCACATGCTTGCCCAGGATGGGAACGTAGGTGGGGCTGTGCGGGACGGCCGTCGCCGACAAGGCGTCCATGATGGTGAGTTTCCTGGCGACCAAGCCGTGGGTCTTGAGCCAGTTTTCTGAAGACAAACCGGAAACACTGAAGAACACTTGCCTGTGACATTTTAAAACTTACAACAAAAACGGAACACACCGTCCCCAGAAAACTAAAACTCACTCCTGGTCACAAGTGTGGCTTCCTTCTGGAGTCGGTCTTTCTAGCGATGTGTCGTCTAGATGCTCGTTTGCCAGCAGGATGCTCAGTCCTGTGGACAGGGAAATGGCGGCTGGACAATGTCCTCAGGCACTGGGTTTACAGCAAGATGCAAAAGGGGCGCACACGTCTCTGAGCTCGGCTGTGACTGAGGCTGAGAAACGGACCTCCCTTCGGAGCACACTGTCCCTCAGACTGGTTCTCAGGCAACACGCACCGCGGTTGGCGCTGAACACCAACGCCCGGGTGAGCACCACCTGTCATTGTTTTACCCACCTCCCCCCCACCCCCACCCCGCCCCGGGCCACGGAGAGGTCCCTCCAGGGAAAACTGAGACGTACGCATGCTCTCACTTTCTAGAGAACACATTTTTTAAATGTTGAACAAGAATACCACTCACCACGGGTGGTTTAATGCGGCCCTCATTAGGCTCCTCCCAAAGTACACAGGGGAGCTTTGATCGACATTTTAGTCGGTAACAGTTGGTTTTGTGGCTCCTCAGCTCTGTGTAGGGAAACCAAATCCTTCTTAGGTCCTGCTTAGTTGTAGGGTCAATTCAGGGGTGGGCAAACTTTTTGACTCGAGGGCCACAATGGGTTCTTAAACTGGACCGGAGGGCCGGAACAAAAGCATGGATGGACTGTTTGTGTGAACTAATATAAATTCAAAGTAAACATCTTTACATAAAAGGGTACGGTCTTTTTTTTTTTTTTTTTTTAGTTTTATTCATTTCAAACTGGCCGGATCCGGTCCGCGGGCCGTGGTTTGCCCACGGCTGGGTCAATTGCTCACATCGGTATTTGGGGTTTTAATGCACACCCTTACATAAGCTTGGATTTATTCATGAAAAGGAATATTAGCTCATCAGATCAGCAGCATTTAGACGAAGGGGAATTTGGGAGTGAGCTAGTTAAAAGCCTAACGTATCCTATCCTAATCACATGATGAGCCCTTTAAGGATGGTGCCTGGAGCAGACTGAGGAGATGTGCCAGGTGAGCGGAAACTAGGGAAAAGACATCGCCTCCATCAGCCTGAGGAGCACAAGGGTCGATTAAGCTGTGGCCCAGCACCAACAGGTGTGATGTCACCCAGGTGCACCCCACTACCCAGGGGATTCTGGAGTGTGTGTGTGTGTGTGTGTGTACTGGGATTTATTATTTATCAACTATCTGAAATATAGGGGAAAGTACTACAGTAATTAAACTTTTAGAAATTTACTATTTTAACAATAATGACTTTATCAACAGTAATAAAAGCTGTTTAGACCGGAGAGGAGTTTATTGGATGGTGCCACCTGTGCCAGAAGGGAAAAAAATAAACCACCTGTGGCCCTGGCCGGGTAGCTCAGTTGGCTAGAGCGTCATCCCTATACACCAGGGAAGGTTGTGGGTCCGATCCCCAATCAGGGCACATACAAGAATCACCAATAAATGCATAAGCAAGTGGAACAGCAAATCAATGTTTTGCATAAATAAGTGGAACAACAAATCAATGTCTCTCTCTAAAAATCAATCAATCAATAAAATATTAGAGTGATATCAAAAATAAATAAATAAATAAACTGATTGCGAAGTATTCAATGTTCAGACTCAAACCCTGCGGTGGCCGAAGCATGGCCACTGGCACCGTAGCTGCACAGGCCACGTGTGTACTAAACACCCAGGCACAGTAAGCAAGTCGCCCCCTAAGAAAACCGCGTTCACAAAAGCAGGTAGACCTGATTTACAAGAGAGTCCTCTGCACAGAAAGCAATCTGGACCCACTTAAAAGGATGTGCCTTAAGAAGAACAAAGTAGGAGGGATCTCAATACCTGATATTAAGCTGTATTACAAAGCCACTGTTCTCAAAACTGCCTGATACTGGCACAAGAACAGACATATAGATCAATGGAATAGAATAGAGAGCCCAGAAATCGACCCGAACCACTATGCTCAATTAATATTTGACAAAGGAGGCAAGAACATACAATGGAGTCAAGACAGTCTCTTCCATAAATGATGTTGGGAAAATTGGACAGATACATGCAAGAAAATGAAACTAGACCACCAACTTACACCATACACAAAAATAAACTCAAAATGGATAAAGGACTTAAACATAAGACGGGAAACCATAAAAATACTAGAGGAATCCAAAGGCAACAAAATCTCAAACATATGCTGAAGCAATTTCTTCACCAATACTGCTTCTAGGGCACTGGAAACTAAAGAGAAAATAAACAAATGGGACTACATCAAAATAAAAAGCTTCTGCACAGCAAAAGAAACCATTAACAAAACAAGAAAGCCCACTGCATGGGAGAACATATTTGCCAATGTTATCACCGATAAGGATTTAATCTCCAACATTTATAGGGAACTCATATAACTTAACAAAAGAGAGATAAACAATCCAATCAAAAAATGGGCAAAGGACCTAAATAGATGCTTTTCAAAAGAGGACATTCAGAAGGCCAAGAGACATATGGAAACATGCTCAAAGTCACTAATCATCTGAGAAATGCAAATCAAAACAACAATGAGGTATCATCTCACACCTGTCAGAATGGCTATCATCAACAAATCAACAAACGACAAGTGCTGGAGAGGATGCAGAGAAAAGGAACCCTCCTGCACTGCTGGTGGGAATGCAGACTGGTGCAGTCACTATGGAAGACAGTATGGAGTTTCCTCAAAAAGTTAAAAATGGAACTCCCATTTGACCCAGTGATCCCACTTCTAGGAATATATCCCAAGAAACCATAAACACCAATCAGAAAGGATATATGCACCCCTATGTTCATGGCAGCACAATTTACCATAGCAAAGATCTGGAAACAGCCTAAGTACCCATCAGCAGATGAATGGATTAGAAAACTGTGGTACATCTACATGATGGAATACTATGCTGCTGTAAAAAAGAAGGAACTCTTACCATTTGCAACAGCATGGATGGAACTGGAGAGCATTATGCTAAGTGAAATAAGCCAGTCAATGAAAGAAAAATACCACATGATCTCACTCATTTTTGGATAATAAAGACCATTATAAACTGATGAACAAAAATAGATACAGAGGCAGAGCTGCCTCGAACAGACTGTCAAACTACAGCGGGAAGCCTGGGGAGGGTTGGCGGGCGGGGGGGTGGGGGGTAACAGATCAACCTAAGGACTTGTATGCATGCATATAAGCATAACCAATGGACACAAGACACTGGGGGGTAGGGGAGGCCAGGGTAATGTCAGGGGGGGGGGGGAGGAGACATATGTAATACCCTTTGTAATACTTTAAGCAATAAAACAAAATTTTAAAAAAAGAAAAAGGATGTGCCTCCCCCTAAGTATCTATGCCCAGCTCACAGGAGCCGGCCCTGGGCAAAGGGAGCCCGCCTGGCTCGCTGACAGAGACCCTCTCCGCCTTGCCTCTGTCACCAGGAGGGTTCCAGCTGCTGGGAGTGGGAAGGTCGTCCGTCTTCCTGCTGCAAGCTGTGCTCTTGAGGGTGCACATCTGGCTTCTGAGCAGGCTGGTTTTGGTTGCTTCTGCAGGTATGACAGGGAGAGGGGTTAAAGGAGTGTGGGATGGAAAGAGATACTTCATTAGATGCAACTATTTCCTTGGATCCTTAAAAACAGAATGCAGCCTCTTTCCAACCTCAGAGCACGGCCCTGCCAGCAATGAATGCTGTGGCACCGGCTTGCTCCACTCATCTTAGGTCAAGCTCTGACCCTTCGGAGAGGACTCCGCCTCCAAGGTCATCTAGTTGTTGGCAGATTCATTTCCTGTGGTTGCAGGACTGAGGACCCTGCTTCCTCGCTGGCTGTCAGCCAGAGGCCTCGCTCTGCTCCTTACGGCACCGCATTTCTACTCGGGTGGCCCCTCCATCTCCAAGCCGCCACGCACACTGAGTTCCCCTCGTGCTTCGTCTCTGATTTTCCATTCTGCCACCAGCTGGAAAACGCCTCTGCTTAAGGGCCGTGTAGGTACCAGCCACCTCCTAGACCAGTGATGGTGAACCTTTTGAGCTCGGCGTGTCAGCATTTTGAAAAACCCTAACTCAATTCTGGTGCCGTGTCGCATATAGGAATTTTTTGATATTTGCAACCATAGTAAAACAAAGATTTATATTTTTGATATTTATTTTATATATTTAAATGCCATTTAACAAAGAAAAATCAACCAGAAAACTGAGTTCGAGTGTCACCTCTGACATGCATGTCATAGGTTCGCCATCACTGCCCCAGACCCTGTCTCCAAGTCGACATGACATAATCGTGGGAGTGATGACTCATAGTCACAGGGGTCAGCGGGGTCATCTTTGGGAGGCTGCTTTAGAAGCTCTGTCTCCCACAGTTGCTGTCCACACCTTTGTATTATTTTCTACCCTCTGTTGGGTCCCTTCAACTAGCACATGGACACTTATCAATATTGAAACTTAATCTGTGTGTGTTAGGGGATAATGAGCCTATACCAGCCGTGGGCAAACTACGGCCCGTGGGCTGGATCCGGCCTGTTTGAAATGAATAAAACTAAAAAAAAAAGACCGTACTCTTTTATGTAATGATGTTTACTTTGAATTTATATTAGTTCACACAAACACTCCATCCATGCTTTTGTTCCAGCCCTCCAGTCCAGTTTAAGAACCCATTGTGGCCCTCGAGTCAAAAAGTTTGCCCACCCCTGGCCTATACCAAGATACCTTGAGTTTTCACATGTGATTTCTTAAACTACACTAATTGTACATGTGTCTGTATTTCACAATTTAGAGGCACAAGTACCAAGGCTTTAGTAGTTTTCTTGAATAAAATGTGTTCTTATTTTTCAACAAGAAGGGACTTACCATCTCCCATAAGAAATTAGATAAAGTGAATAATAGTTAGCAATCTACAAATTATCTGTCTTTTGCACGGAAAGGTAATCCCTGGGCCTCCATGCATGGAGATAGAAGTGAGCTATATGTTAGTCATTGTTTTTCTAGGCCACAAAGGGTGAGTCCTGGTTGCCTGTGTAACCAGGAATTAAGAAGGATGCGTCTTCTTGGGAGCTATGCCTGTGAAAAGGAGCTAAATGATCCACATAAGAGCGCTGAGCTCCTGCCCCTGACCACAATGACAGCCCACCTTGACCAAAGTTACTAGGCAAAAATAACCACACACAGGATGCCAAAACGAAAATAAAATTTTGCTCTAAAAGTCTCCAAGCACTTTCCCTCTCCCACTCTCTCTCTAAAAAGAAAAAGGATCAATGGAAAAATATCCTCAGGTGAGGATTAACAAAAAATTAAGAAATTAAAAATAGTAGTCTCGAAGCATAAAAACGGCACTATTCACAGACGCTGCAAATAAAACATATTTATCTGGCAGTGGATTCAAGCATTTAACTCCTCCCCAAGCTCTGTGTAGTCCATCCCCACGTTCTTCACTGTCTATTAAAAACTGAAACAGAATTAGAACTCAGCACAGGGTTGCCTATCATTAGCAATGATCCCACATCTAAGTGAAATGGTGGAAGTGACAAAAAGCCATTAGGATGCTTAGGATGAGTAGCAAGTAGCATCTTTAGCAGATTTATTGGGCTGGGCAGGCAGGACTGGCAAAAGGGATGCAGACACGCTAGTGGCCCAGTATGGGAGCCTCTTTGTCCCCATGGGCCTAACACATTCCTCCCTCACACAAATACACCAGGACGAGTGGACAGATCATTCAAGAGGGACCAAGACATAGCAAGTGGCCCATACTAGGAAACCTCTCCATCTCTCTGGACATGAGGACACCCCTGAGACAATGGTGGAGAAGCCCCCACAACCCTCCCGCACGGAGAGACATCTGTAGTCCTGGCCTGAGAAAATTCAGGCAGCCCAGCAGGGACCAGAAGCAGCCCCAGTGAGACCAGAAAACCAAGCACCAAAACCACACCACAGAGGCTGTGAAAATTAAAATGTGATTGGAACCCCTTGACCAGGGCATCTACTTACTAAGAGGATTTCAATAGGATCCAGAGTCCCTACCATCATGCCCAAATAAATGTTCAGGATACTATAAAAAAATGACCCAGCATATCAAGAGCCAAGAAAATCACACCTTGAATGAAAAAAAACAATCAAATGACTCCAACACCAAGATGAATCAGAAG
Source organism: Myotis nattereri (assembly GCF_964212035.1). NCBI lineage: Eukaryota > Metazoa > Chordata > Mammalia > Chiroptera > Vespertilionidae > Myotis > Myotis nattereri. The sequence goes on from NC_138085.1 coordinate 22,274,954, forward strand.
ATGGAATTATCTGACAAGAAATTCAAAAAAGCTATCTTTTTTTCTCATCTTTTAAAAAAATACATTTTTATTGATTTCAGAGAGAAAGGGAGAGGGAGAGAGGGATAGAAACATCAATGGTGGGAGAGACTCATTGGTTGGCTGTCTTCTGAACACCCCACACGGGGGACCAAGCTTGCAACCTGGGCATGTGCCCTGACCAGAATATGAGCCGTGACCTCCTGGTTCATAGGTCAAAGCTCAACCACTGAGCCAAAGAAACTATCTTATAGATGCTTCATTAATCTAGCTATATAAAAGCCTAAGCAACCAGCTGACTGGCCGACTGGCTGGTAGCTATGATGTGCACTAACCACGAGGGGGCAGATGCTTAATGCAGGAGCTGCCGAGTGACAGCAACTTTGCAGAGTGCCTTCTTGCACTTTGGGACCCCTCGGAGGATGTCGGACTGCCGGTTTCAGCCCGATCCCCACAGGCCAGGCCAAGGGACCCTACTTGTGCACAAATCTGTGCATCGGGTCTCTAGTTAATTATAAGTTCTCTTGAGATAAATGCACAAATAGAAAATCTCAGGAAATACATATAAGTTATAAAAAATTTCCAAGTGTAAAACTGAAAAATAAAATAACAAATTATCTTGAAGAAATGAAACTTATGTTCACATAAACCTTGTACATGAATGCTTATAACTGCTTTATGTAATATTCCCAAACTGGAAACAACCCAAATGTTCTTCCAACTCTGATATATCCATATCATGGAATACTACGCAGCACTGAAAAGGAACGAGCTATTGATACATGTAAAACCTAGGATGAATCTTCAGGAAAATATGCTGAGTAAGAAAAGCCAACCCCCAAAGGTTATGTACTGCATGATTCCATTTATATAACATTTTTGAAATGATAATTTTTTACAAATAGAGAATTCAGTGGGCCCCAGGCTTAGGAAAGGTAGGCATGGTTGCAGAAGAGCAATGCCCAGGATCCTTGCAGTGATGACTATTCTGTATCTTGACTGTGGTGGTGGAAACGCAAAACTTCTCATGAGATACAGTTGCATAGAACCACACACACACAGACACACACAGAGAGACACATACAGAGACACACACAGAGACACACACAGACACACACAGACACACACACACAGACACACACACAGAGACACACAGACACACACAGAGAGACACACACACAGACACACATAGAGAGACACACACAGACACACACACAGACACACACAGAGAGACACACACAGACACACACACAGACACATACACAGAGAGACACACAGACACACACAGAGAGACACACACACAGACACACACAGAGAGACACACACAAGGACACACATAGAGAGACCACACAGACACACACACACAGACACACATAGACACAGACACATACATAGACAGACACACACACACGAACACAGTAAAACTGGGTAAACTGAATAAGATTGTGTCAATATCCTACTTGGAATATTGTACTATTACTAGAGGCCTGGTGCACAAAAATTTGTGCCCTCGGGGGGTCCCTCAGCCTGCTCCTTCTTGCAGTCTGGGAGCCCACAGGGGATGTCTGACTGATAGCTTAGGCCTGTTCCTCATGGGAAGCAGGCCTAAGCCACAGTCAGACATTCTTAGCACTGCTGAGGAGGTGGGAGAAGCTTCCGCCACCACCACTACACTTGCAGCCATCAGCCTAGCTTGTAGCTGAGCGGAGCTCCCCCTGTGGGAGCACACTGACCACCAGGAGGCAGCTCCTGCATTGAGCGTCTGCCCCCTGGTGGTCAGTGTGTGTCATAGAGACCGTTCATTCCCGGTCATCCACCATTATGGTCAATTTGCATATTACCCTTTTATTATATAGGATTTTTGCAAGATGTCACCAGTCTGGGGGAAGAGTGGGCATACAGAATTTCTCTGTATTATTTCTTACAACTGCATGTGAATGTACAAGTATCTCACTAAAAATTTCAATTAAAAAACCACCCGATTAGGCTTATTTTATAATATTGTGTGGGTTTCATTTTATTCTACTTCTTGCTTTGAAGAACAACCATTAATGACATTCAAACCATTTTGTTCACTGATACCTGCGTGGAGGAGTTTCTTTTTCTGAATCTGTTGATGTGAAAAGTCTTCTGGTACTTTCGACATATTTAGGGAGGACACCCAGGTTGCTTCAACATCAGAGTGAGGATCTGAACATTTTTCTGGGGTTGAAACCAAGGAACAGATTTCTTTTTGATGCCTATTTTGATTTAGATTAAAAAAGAAATAGACAAAGAAAAAGGAAAAACAAAAAGAAAAAGGCGGGGGAAAACATAAAATTTTCATCAAGAAGGCAGAGTTAGGTCAATAGTCATATTGAAAGTTGCAAACTTAAAGAAGTGAGCTCCCCTCCCCACTTACTAGTAGGTAACGTGTAAGAACAGCCCTTGATCGCTGTCCCACCAGAAGAGTGGACAGGGACCCAGATCTGGAGCCACTAGATATGGCTCATATCGCAGCTCTTGTCCTTCCTGGCTGTGTGACTCAGGGAGGTCGCCCAACCCTCTCTAAACTTCCTCGCTGTCCTCATCTGCAAACTGTAGGAACCAGCTGTGCTCTGACTGCAGGGGCCCATGTGAGGACCAACACGAGGAGAGCCGGCTGTAAACCAGGAAGCACTACAGCAGTGGTTCTCAACCTCGGCTGCACATTAGAATCACCTGGGAATCTTTTTAAAATCCTGATTTCTGGGCCTCATCCTCCGGAAATTCTGTTTCTTTGTTACTAATGTTGTGGCCTCACCCCATAACAAAGAAACAGAATTTCTGGAGGATGAGGCCCAGAAATCAGGATTTTAAAAAGATTCCCAGGTGATTCTAATGTGCAGCCAAGGTTGAGAACCACTGCCCTACAGGAACCCATGTCTCTGACCAAAGGGTTGAACAACCAACTCTTACAAAAGCCTTGGAACCCCTGGGGGCAACACCAGATCACAGCAAAACATTCTGGTACAGATCTGGGACCAAAAGGGACCCTGAAATGCCCCCGTATTTTCCTGGACACACCTTCTCTAAAGCTCTGAACACAGCAGCCACAGAAAGGAAAGTTTCCAGAACCATCTCCTGCTCCAGCAAGTTTGACATGCCCTCCCTCTTCACTCCATCCGCCCCCACACCGTGCCTGCTCCATGGAGCACCACCCAATGCGCACAGTCCTGTGTACCCCACCCCACTGTGCATCCGTGACAGAGGGGCCAGGCCCACATTCCCCTGTGTGTCCCAGTTCTCCTGGTTCCTCACTTGTACTCAATAAATGTTTGAAAAAAAGAAGGAAGAGAAGATAGTTGGGGGCTATTTTTTTTCTGCTGGTGGAAAACTAGAACACGGCAATTTGTTTTTATGTTACAAGGATACAGAATCAGGAGGCACTGCATTTACTCTTTCCTCTCCGTTAATTCAGAGCTCCTATTAGGTGCAAGCATGCTCTCGTTCAGTCCACCCAACTATTCCATGGCTGCCGTTACTCCCATGTCATAGATGAGGAACCTAACATGCAATGGGAGGAAGCCCAGATTAAAACACTTTTCCAGATTACATAAGAGGTCACACTGGTACTCTGGAACCTGCCGCCCCTTCCAGCCCCTAAAAAGAGATATATAAAAGAACTAGAATGCAAGTATAGTCAACTGACCAAGCCAACTTCCTGAGGTTTTAGTTTGATTAAACAAGGAGACAAGGGCAGTTGAGGTACTGGCTGAAGCACAGAGAATGTAATTTACACTGAAGTGCTGCCGATTAACTTGATTCTGAATTTATTTGTTCAAATCCTCTCAATTTAGAAGATACACCTGAGATTTCCCAGACAAATGCTTAAAAAAATGATGCTGTAAAGCCTCATTATAAGAGATGCCCAGTATAACAGTTATCTTGTTTTACTGATTCCATGCTCATATCCTGCCCCCAGCCCATATTAATGTTTAATTTGCTAATAGAAATATATTGAATTTTGATGAAGAGGAAATAATGGTTAATAAATGTATTTTCTAACTTCTTTCCATTTTGCTATCATTCTTTTCTTTCTTTCTTTATATTTTTTGTTGTTAATCCTCACCCAAGGATATTTTTTTCCATTGATATTTTTAGAGAGAGTGGAAAGGAGGGAGGGAGGGAAGGAAGGAGGGAGGTAGGAGAGACAGAAATAAATAAACAAACAAACAAACATCGATGTGAGAAAGAAAATCAATTGGTTATCTCCTGCTTGTGCCCCCACCAGGCTAGGGATCGAACCTGCAACCCAGGTACGACCATTTGGTGTGCAGGCCGATAAGAGCTCTATCCACTGAACCACACTAGCCAGGGCTGCTATCACTCTTTTAAATTAAAAAAAATCCTCCTAATAGAGTATTTATATGAAGCTGTGATACTTGAATTTCTGTACAATACTAAATCATTTTAATAAGATTTGACACATTTTCTGAACGTTGGGGTTGGTTTTGATTTTGTGTTTAAAAACTACTAATTAGAAACACATTAGAATATAGAGTGGGAAAAGGCCCAAGAAATCATCTATCCCAAATCCTACCGCCACACCCACCATTTCAAAGATAAAGAACTGAGACTCACAGCAATGGATGGGTGTGGAGGGAAGATAGAACTTGCCAACAGGCAGAGCGAAGTTAGACTTGGGTTCCCTGCACACGGGTGCCCTGCTCTGCCTCGCGGGTTGGGCCTGTTCACACTGGTATCAGGCCTCCTTCCCCACACACTCGTGCTGTGCCTGCCTGGCTCGGGCTGGGCCTGTTCACACTGGTATCAGGCCTCCTTCCCTGCATACTCGTGCTGTGCCTGCCTGGCTCAGGCTGGGCGTGTTCACACCGGTGTCAGGCCTCCTTCCCTGCACACTTGTGCTGTGCCTGCCTGGCTCAGGCTGGGCGTGTTCACACCGGTATCAGGCCTCCTTCCCCGCACACTCGTGCTGTGCCTGCCTGGCTCGGGCTGGGTGTGTTCACACCGGTGTCAGGCCTCCTTCCCTGCACACTCGTGCTGTGCCTGCCTGGCTCGGGCTGGGCCTGTTCACACTGGTATCAGGCCTCCTTCCCTGCACACTTGTGCTGTGCCTGCCTGGCTCAGGCTGGGTCTGTTCACACCGGTATCAGGCCTCCTTCCCCGCACACTCGTGCTGTGCCTGCCTGGCTCGGGCTGGGCCTGTTCACACTGGTGTCAGGCCTCCTTTCCCGCACACTCGTGCTGTGCCTGCCTGGCTCAGGCTGGGCCTGTTCACACTGGTGTCAGGCCTCCTTCCCTGCACACTCGTGCTGTGCCTGCCTGGCTCAGGCTGGGCCTGTTCACACTGGTGTCAGGCCTCCTTCCCTGCACACTCGTGCTGTGCCTGCCTGGCTCAGGCTGGGCGTGTTCACACCGGTGTCAGGCCTCCTTCCCTGCACACTTGTGCTGTGCCTGCCTGGCTCGGGCTGGGCCTGTTCACACCGGTGTCAGGCCTCCTTCCCTGCACACTAGTGCTGTGCCTGCCTGGCTCGGGCTGGGCGTGTTCACACCGGTGTCAGGCCTCCTTCCCTGCACACTCGTGCTGTGCCTGCCTCGCTCGGGCTCGGTGTGTTCACACTGGTGCCAGGCCTCCTTCCCGGCACACTCGTGCTGTGCCTGCCTGGCTCGGGTTGGGCCTGTTCACACTGGTATCAGGCCTCCTTCCCTGCACACTCGTGCTGTGCCTGCCTGGCTCGGGCTGGGCCTGTTCACACTGGTATCAGGCCTCCTTCCCTGCACACTCGTGCTGTGCCTGCCTGGCTCAGGCTGGGCCTGTTCACACCGGTATCAGGCCTCCTTCCCCGCACACTCGTGCTGTGCCTGCCTGGCTTGGGCTGGGCCTGTTCACACTGGTGTCAGGCCTCCTTCCCTACACACTCGTGCTGTGCCTGCCTGGCTTGGGCTGGGCCAGTTCACACCGGTATCAGGCCTCCTTCCCTGAACACTCGTGCTGTGCCTGCCTGACTCGGGCTGGGTGTGTTCACACCAGGCGTGGATAAAGCTGGCACTGCTTCTGAGGTCCATGCGAGGGCTGCAGAACTTACTTATCAAGTGAACATGTGGCCTCCTTAAGCCAATCCTTACTAAATTATTGGATGATAAATTCTCTTTGCTTAGAAAAATCCTAACATAGTCATACTGTGTGATTCTTTCAAAGAGACATCACAAAGCAGCACAGAAGGAAGAAGTGTCAAGGAGCGCAGAGCATCGGCGGGCTTGGGGCAGGGAGACAGGCAGTTTGGCAGCTCACTTGTCGCCTTCCTTTTCGCCGTTGTACCACCAGTCCATGATCAAGGACTCGGAATACAGGTTTTGCATCTTCTCTAAATCACTGCGTCCCTGTTCCATTTCCTTAATTAAAAGAGTGAGATCTTCATTCTGCCCAAATGAGAAGTGAATACACTATGAGATCACATAAGAGTTCACCCTGCAAACATGTCTAACACAAGACCAAGTGTACCAGGAAAAGAAGAATCTAAAAAATTTCATGTAGTTCTTGCATTATTCCATTTTAAACAGCTTTATTGAGGTATAATTTACGTACAGTAAGCTAAATGTATGGAAAGTGTAACATTTGAATAGTTTTGACATTCAAGCCTGTGAAACCATCATTGTAATCAAGACAATAAACATATCCATCACCTCCAAAAGTTTCCTCATGCCCATTGGAAATCTGCTCTCCCCACCTCAAGATTCCCTCCATCCCCAAGCAACTATTCATGTGCTTTCTGTCACTGTAGTTTAATTTCCCAGAATCCTATCTAATAATAGACAAAGATTCAAATTGACTGTACCTTCGCTATGCCCACCATTGGCTAATCAGAGTGATATGCAAATTAACCTCCAACAAAGATGGCGGTTAATTTGCATATGTAGGTGCGAAATGGTGGCGCGAAGACTGAAGGCGGTTCCGACTGGAGCAGTGAGGGCTTTGAAGGCGGCTCCGGCCGGAGCAGCACCAGTTTTCCTCCGGCACCTGGGACCCAGGCCTATTTGCACGAATATTTTCGTGCAACAGGCCTCTAGTTTTACATAAATGGAATCATAGAATATGTACCCTTTTTTATATAGCTTCCTTTACTCGTACAATTATTTTGAGCTTCCCTCATGTTGTAGCATGAATCAATAATTCGTTCATTTTTATTGCTCAGTATTATGTTGAATACTGAATCCCAACATTTAATCGCCTGTTGATGAGAGTCTGAGTTGTGTCCAGGTTTGGGCTATTATTAATAAAGCTATGAACATTTGTGTACAAGTCTCTGTATGAACATCTGCTTTAATTTCTCCTGAGAAAATATCTAGGAGTTGGAATGGTTGGATAATATGGTCAGAAATGTTAAAATTTTAAAGAAACTACCAAACTGTTTTCCAGAATGGTTGTACTAGTTTACATTCGCACATTCTCCACATTCTTGCAAACACTTGGTATGGTCAATCGTTTTAATTTTACTTATTCTAACAGCTGGGCAGTGGTATCTCCTCATGGTTTTAATTTGTATTTCCCCTAATGATTAATAATGTTAAGCATCTTTACATGTTCTTATTTGCCGTACATATATTTTCTTTGGTGAAGTATCTGTTCAAATCTTTTGCCCATTTTTTGAGTTTCCTTATCATTGAGTTTTTAGAGATATTTATGTATTTTAGATGGAAGTCCTTTATTAGATATACAATTTGAAAATAATTTCTCCCAGTCTACAATTTGTCTTTTCATTACCCAATTTATCTATTTGTTCTTATATAGATCATGCTTTTGAAATCCTATTAAAATTTTTTTCTAATATAAGATGACAAAGACTTTTTCTTTTTTAAAAAAAAGTATATTTTTATTGATTTCAGAGAGGAAGGGAGAGGGAGAGACAAATAGAAACATCAATGATGAGAAGGAATCATTGATCGGCTGCCTCCTGCATGCCCCCTACTGGGGATCGAGCCTGCAACCTGGGCATGTGCCCTGACAAGGAATCAAACCATGACCTCCTGGTTCATAGGTCAACGCTCAACCACTGAGCCACGCCAGCCAGGTACAAAATTCATTTTTTATATTAACTTTGCATCCTACAGTCTTGCTAGTTAACTTTAGTTCCAGTAGCTTTCTGTATATTCCATTGAATTTTCTACATTGATAACTATGTTGAATGAAAAGACAGTTTCACTTTATTCTTTCCAATCTGTATGTCTCCGCCACCCTGTTTTATTGTCCTAACCAGAACCTCCATTCCACTGGGTTGAATAGGCATGGTAAAAGCAGACATCCTTGTCATTTTCTTGCTTTTGAGGGAAAGCGCACACTCTTTTACCATTAAAGTATGTTGTTAGCTGTAGGTTTTTCACAGAAACCACTTGTCAGACTGAGGAAGTCCATTCTATTCATGCTTCACTGACAGCTTTTATTAGAAATGCATGTTGGATTTTGTCAAAGCTTTTTCTGCATAAATTGTGATGATTGTAAAGTTGGTTTTTAAAAGTATGTTAATATGGTTAATTGCACCAACCATGAATTTCTGGGATAAACTTAACTTGGTCATTATACATTAGACTTTTTATATATAGGGTATCCCCCCAAAATGTATACACACTTTCACAGCTGATAACTCACTTAATTTTTACTCCTTTTCAGGTCTAACTGGTTTGAAATAATTGGTAAAGCCAGACTAAGTAAGCTTTGAACAAAGAAAATTTATCCTAAAGTGCCACTAGACTTTTTTTTTATGAACATACATGAAAGATAAAGTGTACAGTGCAAAACCGGCAAGTTAACAAATTGAGGGCACACAATAACTGAATGAAATGATTCTTGATGCTTTGCATTGCTTTGCATTTCCAGCAGTACCTGGATCTGAACAGCTATCAGTTTGAAAACAGCCATTGACAAAAAAAATTATTCATTTCTATAGATTCTTTTAAATTTTGAAAATGAACTGTATGTTAATAAACACTGACTTACAATCATTCAAAGTGTGTATACATTTTCAGGAACACCCTGTATATTTTGCCTTTAATTTGCCAAGTTCTGTTTAGAATTTTTGTGTTTATATGCGTGAGGAATATTAGCCTATAAATTTTTTATAATGTATTTATGAGGTTTTGATGTTAGGCTAATGGTAACCTCATAGGATGAGTTGGAAAGCATTTTCTTCATTCAATTTTTTGAAAGAGTTTGTGTAGAATTCATATTATTTTCTCCTTTATATATTTTATACAAATCAGCAGTGAAGTCATCTGGTCCTGGAGTCTTCTTTACAAAAATATTTTTAACTACAACTTCAATTTCTTAAATAGATGTAGGGCTGTTCAGGTTATCTATTCTTGAGAGAGTTTTGGTAATTTGTCTTTTGAGCGATTTATCATTTAATCTTAGATATGATAAATCATTATTTTTGCATTACCAATAAATTGTCTTTGTCTTTTTAAAATTAAACCTTTTCTTTTCAGATAATTGTAGGTTCGCATGCATGTGTAATCTATATATATAAAAGCCTAAGTGACTGTTACAACCAGATGACCAGCTGGTAGCTATGACACGCACTGACCACCAGGGCACATACGCTCAATGCAGGAGCTGCCTCCTGGTGGTCAGTGCGCTCCCACAGCCAACCTCCCATGGTCCCTTCCCCCATCCGGCCAACCTTTCATGGTCCCTGAACTGGGCGATACGGCCCCGATCAGTCCTGATTGCTGGCCAGGCTGAGAGACCCAACCCGTGCATTATTCGTGCACCGGGCCTTTAGTCTACATATATAAAAGGCTAAGCGACCATCCGACTGTCCGACTGGTAGCTATGGTGTGCACTGACCACCAGGGGGCAGATGCTCAATGCAGGAGCTGCCGAGCTGAGGTGATTTGGCAGCAGCAGTTCTCGGGTGATGCACCCAGAACCAGAGGAGGGAGCCCGATTCTGGGGTGCGTCACCCAAGAACCGCCTTCTCGCAATTCGGGACCCCTCGGGGGATGTCGGAGAGCCAATTTTGGCCTGATCCCTCCACACACCAGGCTAAGGGACCTCACCTGCTGGAGGGACCGCGTTCACTCCGCAAATGACCTTTGAGCCATGGCGGCACCCCAGATGCAGCCGGCCAGGGAGGGACCATGGGAGGTTGGCTCCAGGGTGTGTCCGGCCCATCTCACCCAGTCCCGCCCCCCCCCAGCCACCTTCTAATTAACTTCCTTTCAATGTGCACGAATCCATGCACCAGGACACTAGTAAATAATAAAGAGAGATCCCATATGTTCGTCACCCAGTTTCCTCCAATGGTAACATCTTGAAAATAAATAATATAATATCACATCAAGGATATGGAATTGATACAATCCACCCATCATATTCAGACTTCCCCGGTTGTACCTGTCCTCCTCTGTGTGTGTATATATGTGTGTTTACCTATATACTATGTTCTCATCTGTGTGGCTTGTATATTTGCCCCTACAGTCAAGAACAGAATAGTTCCATCATGATAAGGAGGCCTCGTGTTTCTCTTCTCTAACCACATCTGCCCCTTCCCTCCCTCTCACATCATTCCTAAATCTTAGCAACCACTAAACTGATCTCCATTTACAAAGTTTTATCATTTCAAAAAATGTTATGCAAATGGATTCATACAGTGTACTAGTATAAATTTCTAAGATTGGCTTTTTCCCTTCAGCAAAATTCCCTGGAAATTCATCCAAGTTGTGGCATGAATCAATAATTCATTCCTTTCATTACTGAGTAGTATTCTAGGATATGGACATACCACAGTTGATTTAACCATCCATCTGTTGAAGGACATATGGGTTCTTGTGTGTTTCTGTCTAATACAAATTAAGTTGCTATCAACATTCAAGTACAGGTTTTCAGTGAATATAAGTTTTTATTCTATGAAATGTATGCCTAAGAGAGCAAGTACTGGGTCATACAGTGATTAAACGTTAGTTTTAAAGGAAACTGTCCAACTTTCCCAGAGTGGCTGCAACATTTTACATCCCACCAGCAATTACATACAACTGATTAACAATTCAGTGTCTCCTCATCCTTGTCAGCACTAACTTTTGTCATGATTTTTTATTTTAGCCATTCTGCGGGGCATGTAGAGCTATCGCATGGCAGTTCAGTTTGCATGCCCCTAATGGCCAATGATGTTGAACATCTCTTCGCATGCTTATTTGCCATCTGTGTATCCTCCTCAGAGAAATGTCTGTGCATGTGTTTTGCCTATTTTCTGGTTGAATGATTTGGACTTTACTGCTGAGTTTTAGAGTTCTTCCTATATTCTAGATACTAGGCTTCTGTCACATATGTTGTTTGCAGATACTTTCTACAAATCGTTTCATTCTCTTAACAGGGTCTTTCACAAAACAAAAGGTTTTAACTTGGATGAGGTCTAATTTATTAATATTTTCTTTCATGGATCATGCTCTTGGTGTGAAGACTAGAAATTCGCCTAACCTGAGGTCTTCTAGATTTCTTTCCTGTATTTCTTTCTAGAAGTTTTATGTTTTACCTTTAAGTTGATGCTCGATTTTGAGTTAATATCTGCATGAGTGAGATGTAGGCTGAGGTTCACTATTTTGCCTATGAATGTCCAGCTGCTCCAACCATTTATTGAAAGGACTCTACTTCCTCTATTATTTTTGCACTTTTGTTAAAAATCAGTTTGGTATATTGTATGAGTATATTTCTGGGTTCTACATTCTATTCCATTGGCCTATATGTCTATTCCTCCGTCAAAGCCATACTGTCTTGATTAATGCAGCTACAGAGTAAGCTCTATTCCCACTTAAACTTTTTCAAGATTGTTTTAGCTCTTCTAAGGCCTGTGTCTTGACATACAAATTTTAGAATAAGCTTGACATTCTTTGAATGTAACCAGTGATATTGCTGAACAATAGTTCTAGAAGTTTTTTTGTAGATCTCCTGGGGTTCCTATGTAGACAAAATGTTACCTACAGAAAAGGACAGCTCTATTCCTTCCTTTCCAACTTGTATGCCTTTTATTTCCTTCACTGTCTTTTTTTTTTTTTTTTTAAATATATTTTATTGATTTTTTACAGAGAGGAAGGGAGAGAGATAGAGAGTTAGAAACATCGATGAGAGAGAAACATCGACCAGCTGCCTCCTGCACATCCCCCACTGGGGATATGCCCGCAACCCAGGTACATGCCCTTGACCGGAATCGAACCCGGGACCCCTCAGTCCGCAGGCCGACGCTCTATCCACTGAGCCAAACCGGTCTCGGCTTCCTTCATTGTCTTGTTGCCATGGGTAAAGCTTCTGGTAGTATGCAGAATAAGAGTGGTTAGAAGGGATGTCCTTATCTTTTTCTTGATCTTAGGAGGAAATTAATCCACCTTTCACTATTAAGTATGATTTTAGCTGTAGGTGTTATGATGATATAAGTTATGAAGTTCCCCTTTATTCCTATTTTGCTGAGAGGTTTTTTTTTTGTTTTTTGTTGTTTTTTTTTAATCATGAGCAGATGTTGGCTTTGGTCAAGGCCTTTTCTGCACAATTGATATGACCATATGATTTCTCTTCTTTACCTGTTGATATGCTGGACTATACTGAATGCTTTGGATTTTACTGCTTACATTGATTTTCTAATGTTGAAGCAGACTTGTATACCTAGAATAACCCCCCCTTGACCATAATGATTAAGTCTTTAATACATTGCTGGATTCAGAGTACTCATGTTTTATTGAGGATTTTTGCATCTTTGTTCATGATTTTTTATACTGCCTATTTGGTTTTGGTGTTTCGGTTTTTGAGGAAATACTGTCCTCATAACATGAATTAGAAAGTGATCCCTCCTCTTCTATTTGCTTAAATAAATTTGTTTAGTTATTTTTTGAATGTTTAGTAAAATTCTCCATGGAGCAATCTGGGCCTGGATATTTCTTTTTCAGAAGTGTTAAAATTATTAATTCAATTTATTCACATTGTCTATTTTATCTTGGCTGAGTTTTGGTATCTTGTAGTTTTTGTGCAAATTATCCATTTTTTTCTAAGCTGTCAAATTTATGACTGTAAGTTGTCCACTATATTCCTTTATTATCTTTTTAATGACTACAAGATCTAATGTGATGTCCTCTATTTTCCTGATAGAAAATTAAGGCTGTTTTTCCTTTGTGAATGCTATTTTTGCCTTCATCAGCCTTCCAAGAAGTTTTATCAATTCGAATCCCCCCCAAAAAGAGCTTTTTGTCTCATTGGCTTCCTTGGTGTTTTTTTCTATTTTCAATTTCATTGATTTATGCTCTTTTAAAAAATATATATATTTTATTGATTTTTTACAGAGAGGAAGGGAGAGGGATAGAGAGTTAGAAACATCCATCAGCTGCCTCCTGCATGCTTCCTACTGGGGATGTGCCTGCAACCAAAGTACATACATGCCCTTGACTGGAATCAAACCTGGGACCCTTCAGTCCACAGGCCGATGCTCTATCCACTGAGCCAAACCAGTTAGGGCTGATTTATGCTCTTTTCTGAATTGTTTCCTTTGCTTTGGATTTATTTTGCTTCTAGTTCTAGTTTCTTGGGACAAGAACTAAGATTGTTGATTGAATGCCTTTCCTTGTTTCCAACATAAGCATTTAGTACTATAAATGTCATTCCCAGCACTGTTTTAGCTTCATCCCACATAGTTTGATATGTAGTGTTTTTGTTTTCACTCAGTTTTAAGTACTTTTTATTTCCTTTGAGACTTCTTCTTTGACCTCTGGATTATTTGTGCTGTTTAAATTCCATGTGTTAGACATATTCCTGCTGTCGTTCTTTTATTAATTTTTAGTTTGATTTCACACAGTCAGAAGACAAACTGTGTGATTTCAGTTAGCTGATTTTAGATTAGTTGAGGTTTATCACCCATTTTATGGCCTATCTTGAATATTTTGTGAGCACTGGGAAAATGTGTATTCTACTGTTGTGGTGGAGAGTGTTACGTCTACATCAATTTCATCCTGATGGTTGACTGTGTTGTTCAGACCTTCTCTGTTCTTGCTGACTTTATGTCCAGTAGTTTTATCAGTTGCTGAGAGGGAAATGTTGAAGTCCCCAACTACAATTTTGTATTGATCCATTTGTTTGTTTGTTTGTTTTGATTCTATCAGTTTTTGCTTCGTGTCTTTTAAGGCTGTATTGGTTTGTGCACACATACTTATATTTTCCTGGTGGATTGATTCTCTTATTATTATGTAAATTTCTTTGCTCTGAAGTCTACTTTACCAGTTATTAACATAGCCAGCTCAGCTTTTTAATATTTATATGGTATGTCTTTTACATCCTTTTATTTGAACGCCCCTCTGTCATTGTACATGAAGTGAGTTTATTGTAAGCAGCATAAAACTGAGTCGCGTTCTTCTATCCACTCTACCAATATATATTTTTTCTGTAATTAGAACATTTACATTTAAAGTGATTATGGATGTTAGCACTTACTTCTGTTATTTTATTATTTTCTATATGTTTTCATTGGTCTTGTTCCTCTGCGTCTCTTTTCTTGCCTTTCTCCAGGTTATTTTAACTTTTACATATAATTTTATCTTGGTTCATTTGTTGTGCTTTTGAGTGTATCTCTGTACGGTTGGTAATGGTTGCTCTGCGTATCACAACACATGCATGTGATCATAAAAGCACGCTGGCAGCCAGTGTTTTCTACTTTGAGAGAAACTTCACGTCTATGTAGGCGCCTTCACCTTCCTCCCTTTTAAATATTCTTGCCTTGAGTACCCGACAGTGCTATTATTTTTTGTTTCAACTATCAAATATGATTAATAAATTGTATGAGAAAAGGATAGTCTATTATATCTACTCATATTTTTGCTCCTTTTTCCTTCCTTCCTGATGTTCCAAGATTCCTTCTTTCATGATTTCCTTTAGCTTGAAGAACTTATTAGAGCCAATATAAGAGCAGGTCTTCTAGCAACAAATTCTTTTAAATTTTATTTGTCTGAGAATATTTTCATTTCCCTTGCATTTCTGAAGGATAGCTTTATCAGATACAAAATTTGTGGTTGATAGCTCTTTACTTGTCACACTTGCCATACAAAATATTGTGCCCCTTTTTTTTCCTGGCCTTCTTGGTTACACATGAGAAATCTTCTGTCAAATCCACTGTCAATTTGGTGTCATTTCTTTCAGGCTATTATCAAGATTTTTTTCCTTGGTCTTTGATTTTTAAATGCTTAACTATGATGTGCCTTGACATGAGTTTCTTTGGGATTATCCTGTTTGGGGTTTATGTAGCTTCTAAAATCCGTGTATTTGTATTTTTCATCTAATTTTGGAAGTTTTCAGCTACTATTTCTTCACATAGCCTTTCACTTCCTCTTCTCCTTGGGGAACTCTTATGATACCATATTGGATCTTTTGTTATTGTCCCACTGGTCCCTGTGTTTCTTTTCTTTGTTTAGCCTATTTTTTCTCTGTTGTTCAGATTGGCAGAACTCTATTGTATGACCTCAAGTACACTGATACAATCCTGCCATCTCCATTCTACTATTGAGCCTATTCAGCGAGTTTGGTTTTAGAGAGAGGGAGGGAGAGAGGAAGAGAGAGAGAGAGATAGAGAGAGAGAGAAAAAGAGAGAGAGAGAGAGAAACACCTCCATATAAAGGATGTGAGAGAGAAACATCACATTGATTGGTTGCCTCCCAACCATGGAACCTGTAACTTAAGTAGGTGCCCTGACCAGGAATCTAACCTGAAATCTTTTTGGTGTACAGGACAATGCTCCAACCGAGCCACAATGACCGGGGTGGTTTTTGTATATTTTTAAGAGTCTTATTTCACCTTCCTTTTTGAAAGAACATATAGATTATTCAAACATATAGATTATACAATGACAGGTTTTTCTTTCAGAACTTTAAAAAAGTGTTACTCTGCTGTATTTCCACTCTCATCATTTGTGACGGGAAGCCTACTGTCATCTTTATGTGTACCATTCCTCTGTGCATAGCATGTCTTCTTTCTCCCTATTCTTTTCTCTTTGCCATTGTTTCTGAGCAGTTTGATTCTGATGTGACTTAGGGTGGTTTTCTTCATATGTCTTGTGTTTTGGATTCAGTACGTTTCTTGGATCTGTGGGTTTATAGTTTTAATCCAAGTTGGAAAATTTCTGGCCACTATTTCTTCAATTACACATTTAGTAGACAACTTGAACTTTTCCTCAGCTCACTGATACCTCTTTTTTTGTTTTGATTCTTTTTCTTCTCTGTATTACATTTGGATAGTTTCAATCTTTTGTTTGGCAACATATTATCTGCCATTTATCCCATTCCATGTATTTTTCATCTCATACATTGTAGTTTTCATCTTTACAAGTTCCATTTGTATCATACTTGTATCATCCATGTTTCTCCCTAACTTTGCATAGGTATCTAATACAATAACATTAACTATTTTAATGCACTAACATCTGAGCCAGTTATGGATATGTCTTTATTTTTCTGCTTACATTTTCTCATTATGCACCTGTATTTTCGGGCTTCTTGCATACCTGTACTACCTGATTGGATACCAGACATTTTCAATTTCACTTTGTTGAGTGGTGGACATTTTTGCTTTCCTATACTTATTCTTGAGGTTTGTTCGGGGATTCAGTACAGATCTTTGGAAACAGTTTGGTCCTTTTGGTTCTTGCATTTAAGATTTCCTAGGCAGCGCTGGATCAGTGCTTGGTTGCTCCCGATACTGAGGCAAGACCCCTTTGCATACTCCAGCCAATGCCCATAGAGCAATAAGGTTCTCCAGTCTAGCTTATGGGAATCGTCACTATGTCCATCTCTGTGTGGACTCTGAGTTCTGTTCCCTACAATCCTTGGATGATTCATTCCCCAGAATCCAGTAGTTTCATCACATGCAAGTACCAATCAGTATTCTGGCTCACTCCTCAGGACAGACAATGAGATGAAAAACACATTCTCGAACTGGGCATTCTTGAAATATATATCCTCAGGTCAAGACTGGAAAATTTAAAAATAGAATCTTATTTATTTTCTCCCATTCACCCATTAGAGTGAATTGCTTCATCAGATGGTCACGTGGTTATACAGTCAAAGAAGTTAGAAGACAACTGCCTAGTACCTGAATTTTTTTGAAAGTATCCCACATATGTCCATAAACAGCAGTGGCCAACAGATTTCACATACAGATCCCCCGGGTTGCTTGTTAAAAATACAGACTCCTGAAGTTTGGCAAAATGTTGATAATAGTTTAATTTGACTGATGGGGGCATGGGGGGGATGAGTACTCTTCTACTTTTATTAAGTTTGAAACTTTCCACAATAAAAACCTGAGCAGAAAACAAAATATAGCAAGGCCTTGGGGTTCTGTGCCTAGAGCCTGACTCAGTAGTTACGGAGGGAGACTCAGGAATCTGCATGCTCACCTGTGCCCTAGCCCAGGGGTCCCTGACAGACACCGGTGTACTCACGGTCAAGGGATCCATTCGCGCGACTTCATTGGCTTTGTGGTTGCTGTTTCCCCGTCAAGGTGTGGTTCCTGGGCCTCCGGACTGTCACGCGCAGTTAACTGAACACTCTTCTCAGCTCATCAAGCTCTTACCTGCTCAGCCCCCGGAGGACAGGCATCCTTGGAGCCCAACTGGTAGGAATGGAACTCTCCTCCAGTTAAAGAAGCAAGCTCTTTCAGAAAGTCGTTTGCCATCTTGTCATTGTAATTGAAGGAAATGGTGTAAATAGGAATTTTCTGAAAAAATTTGACTTGGTCTATAACCATTTCAGGTGGCTGAAATGATAAGTTTTGAGAGAGAGGCGAAGAGGAGATGGAAAGAAAGAAAAAGAGAAAGAGAAAAAAAAGATGTAAAATCCCTTAGCATTTGCTCGAAGATAGTAAAACCTCAGCTGGTAATTTCCTATGTAGCAAGCAATGGGTGGCTTCTTAGCGAGGTATCCATTCAAGTCAGCACGGAAAGCCAGCACTGCCAGACAGTGCGAGCACAGGGACCGAGGGCATGGTCCTCACCCTCTGCGGGTGGGAGAAAGAATCCGGGAGAAACATTAGCGAACCAAGCCCCTCAGCTTCAGGTGCGCCCAAACTTAGGGTGTTGGGCTATGCGTGAGACCCCTACAGGACTGCAGCCAGAGGCCAGGAGTAGAACTTCCTGACAATAAGGGTTCCACAGCGTGGGGACCCTGGATATTCACGTGGCTTCCAAAGATCTCTGCCAACAGAGCAATTTCCAGCTTCAGACAAGCCATGGCCAGCGTGTCTCCCACAGAGAGCGAACAAAGGGCCGTTAAGTGTTCTGTCTGCTGGGTGCTCTGTTGGGGCACAATGTCCCGTTAACCCTCACAGCATCTTGTGAAGTAGATTCAATATCCTGCTAGCAGGGGTGTTATTTGCTACATCTTCTTGGGGGGGGGGGGTGCTATTTGGCAGTATCTATCAAAACATACATCTTTGCCTGAGCCCACCTCTCACAATTTACCCTTCACACGTACTCACACATGTGCACAATGATATATACTAGTAGGCACAGTTACTTTTGCAACGTTGTTCATAACAGAAAGATTGAAAACAACCTAAATGTCCATCTTCAGGGGACATGGCTAAGTAGCCACGTGAAAGAATAGTAGGCAGCTATAAGACAATGAGGAAGCTGTTTTATTAATAAGGGTCCTCAGAGCTGTGGTGTAACATGCTGCCACTTGTATATTTTAAAGAAAACGTATGTATAAGTACATATCTGCTGGCAAACAAACTATCTCTGAAAGAAGAGAGGAGACACTGGTAACATCCATTGCCTCTTAGCTGGTGAACAGGAAGTAGAAGGAGAATTTTCTCTATATGTTCTGTGTACCTTTGTAATTTACATCATGTCAGTGTATTACTATTCAAAAATTACATAAACAAAGTAATTTTGAAGGTGGATGTTTTTATGAAATCTATAATGGAATATGGTGTAGTCATTGAGAATGATGTTTCTTAAGAATTTCTCATGACTTGAAAGATTTGCACATATTAGATTTTTTAAAAGCAAAATTGACTTGTGAATGATTTCACTTTTGTTCTTTCTTATGCTTATGCTTGTCTATATCTTCTAAATTGCAATAAAATCAGTGGGAGTTTGCTAAGAAGAAAGGACCTCTTGTCCAGATGACTTTCGAGTCAGGCCTCCAGCCCCCTGTTTCTAGGGGCTTCTGGCCGTCCAGGAACTACAAGTGCTCAAACGCAGCTTCCTCCACCAGCAACCTCCAAGCTTTCATTAAATCAAGTCAGTTGACAACATAATCGTTAGAACCAGGAATCAGTCAGCTTGACCTCTTTCTCCCTTGCTCCCACTTGTCCTCACTCGGCCGGCCCCACAAGCCCCTCCCAAATCGGTCACCGAGTCCTTTAGGCCACTTCCATGATCTCATCTCAGAAGAGAGTCTCCTTGTCCCCTTTCTGATGCTCCTACCCGAGGTGGTTCCTGACCAGTGATCAAGGCCTCTCTGCCCCTGGCACTGACAGGCATATGTCTAACGCACAGTGGGCAGAACCATACGCTCCTCTGAGCACCCCTCCCCGCCTGTGGTGAAACCCCCCCCCTTTCCAGGTGGCCGTCTAGGACCTTCACAATCTCCCCAACCTAACTTTCGAGGCTCTGCCTGACACTCTTCTCTCATTGCCTTGTTCTCACACTGCTTCTCCGAACAGCCCCTCTGCTCCTTCTACCCAGGATACCAGCCACCTCCTCTGTTTACAACATTCCTTCTCCTCTTTCCAGACGCAGCGGACAGTGGACGTCCCCTCCGCGGTGGAAACGTGCCTGGCTTCTCTTCGCTCAGACATCGCAGAGCACCAGCACGCCCATCTGTCGGGTTACTGGACGCCCCTGCACGCCCCTGCAGTGCCAGCTTCCCTAAGCAGGGACCTAGGCACCTTTGCAGCCTCACACCTGGCGCCACACGTCGAACATCACAGGGCACAACACTCTGCTTCTGAGAGAAAGTACAGTGACGTGGATGGGAAATCATGTCAAGTACAACTTTACATACACGGTCTCGGCCACAGCAAGTCTAACGCCGTGGCGAGCTCTGCTGTGTAATCCCTGGAGCACTGGGCACAGGGTATTGCACACTGTTGGCCCAGCTGTCTTCACATGCACACATGTGAAGGAAATGAGTGGGTACCAATTCACTCTAGTGGTTAATTTCCATGGCCTGGCCTGCAAATGTGTGCATTTACTTAATGCCCCGAGCATTAGTCTTTCATTCACAAAGCTCAAAAGAAGAAGAACAGACTCCGCTGAAACTTTCAAATATTTCCAGTCAGGCTAAACAGAACAAAGAACATTTCACTAGCAAGGCATGCTTCCCTTTAAATGATCATCGAGTTAGCATCGGGGGTAAAACCAAGGGCGTGTGCAGGGACATGTTTAGATTCAGAGTCCCCAGAGGAAAGAAGAAAAAGACTCTTCTCTCTCTTCGTTTACAATAAAATGTAAACCAGAGTTCAGTGGGAGGCGGGGCGCTCCTCACATGGCTTGGTCTCCAGGCCTGTGGGTGTGTGGCCAGTAACCAGACAGCACTCAAGGCCACATACACTGTCCTCAGTGCTTCCTTAGACAAAGGAATTGCTCCAGTATTTTCTCACCTCGGTTCGGGGACCCTCAGCCAAGGAAACACCTTTCCACAGCTTTTAGATGGCAGGTTAAAAGGCCCCAATCCCTTCCCAGCATCGAGTGTCAGGGCATTGGGGAGTCCCTCTTTGTCCCCAGCTCTGATCAGTACCTGGTCAGGTCTCCCGTCTGTCAAAAGGTAGATTGCTTGTGTTTCTTTATCAGCAAAAGCAATCTGCAGGGCATGCAGAGTGTTTGTGGAACTCCCGACCTACAGAAAAGAGGGAGAGATAGCCGGCACACACCTGAATCTCAAGATAGATCTCAAACCAATGTTACGTTCTGCTTCCAGAAAGAAAGGGAAGTGCTTGTGAAATAAAAGATGCATGAAAATGATACTGAGATAATCATTTAAGCACAGGCATCCCAAGAAGCCAGCCCCTGGGCGTGCGTCAGGCCTCCCTCCAAGGTCCCGGGGCTGCGGGAAGCCAGGGCCGGGCCCCCCTGTCCTGACGGCAGAGCTCTGAGTGCAGGTCCCTGTGAGGCACTAATGCAGCCACTGCTCATCCAGCTGCCAGCAGGGCTTAACCCTGCAGCCTGAGCACACCCCGGCGGGATATGTTTGTTTCAAACCAGGACTGATTCAGGACACCCATGTTCACAAACACGAGTGAGCCATCGTTAGCAAACAGGAGGTTCAACAAAGAAACTAAGTTTTAAAAACTCTTGTGGTTTCTGCCCAGGAATGCAGGGCACTGGCAGGAGTGCCACTCCCAAACTCGCAGTGAAAATGCCAGACAAGTGGCAGGCACAGGACAGCTGTCACACACACCAGAGGGCACAGGGCAGCAACGGGCCAAAATACAGGGCGGGCGGCACCTGCAGTCAGGCGGGGCGCACTGGCTTTTGGGGCCAGGACGCAGCCAGACACTCATAAGAAGAGTTTTTCTGGGATGACTGTGAATCGGTGGAGGCTGCCCAGGGGAACTCGGCCTGGATGCCACAGCTACAGGGGAATCTGTGCTCTCTTGGCTTTTTCACCACAAACCCCCGGGTGCTCACAGAAGAGCCTGCGGGAGTCCCAAGAACGTCTCCTTCACGGTGCAGGATGGGGGAGAGGAACAGCGGCCTGAATCCCCAGAGACCCTCCCTCTGCCTCCCCACAGACCCAAAGCCTTAGTCTGCACGTGGTGGAGTGGGGAGAAGGGCACCTGCCACCCTGGGCCCCGGTGGGAGCCAGCACAGCCGAGGAAGGAAGGAGGGAGCAACAAGCCCTCGACACCTGCGGAGGAACGGGCTGGGCTGGGCTCGGAGCTGCGGAGAGGCCCACCCCCTCGAAAGGCACCGACCACCGAGACGGGCCCATGTGGCCTGAGGAAACCAGGTGAGTGTGTGTGTGTGTATGAAGCCACTGCCATTCTCGCAGCTCAAAGCACATTCCCGGGATTTCCCCAGGATCAGCTCAGCAGGGATCAAGCGGCTGCTTCTCCCAGCCCCCGTCCTTCTCACCTTCATGTCTCTAACCCAGGACTGAGCCCCTTGCAAGTTATCTTCATTGATGTCAACAAGTCTTTCCCGCCAAGCAACTGCGTGAGCATCAAACTGCACAAAATTGAACTTCCTTTTAAATTTTAGCTGTTCCTGTAAGAGACAATTATTATTTAACCATCAAATCACTCAAATGTAAGAAAATATTAGGACAGGTCATGGTTTGATAAGTTTTAATCACCATGATATCTATTTTCAGTTCTAGAAGGTAAAAATTACATTCAACAGAGAAAATCTTTTCTGGTACAGGAGGCTTTTAAGTAAGTTATACACAGTTTAGATAGTAAACATTTACAAATGTATATAAGCATGAATATACACTATGTATCATATATGTATACTAGAGGCCCGGTGCATGAAATTTGTGCACGGGGGGTGGGGGGTGGGGGGTGTCCCTCAGCCCAGCCTGCACCCTCTCATATCTGGGACCCTTTGGGGGATGCCCACAGTCAGACATCCCTCTCACAATCCAGGACCGCTGGCTCCCAACCACTCGCCTGCCTGCCTACCTGATTGCCACTCACTGCTTCTTCCTGCTGGCCTGATCACCCCCAACTGCCTTCCCCTGCTGGCCCGATCGCCCCCAACTGTCTCTAAGACTGATATTAATGATACACCAAGTGCTCTCACTAAATGCAACATGCTTAAGAAAAAGAAATTCGAAGCAGAGTTCCACTTTGGTCATCTTTCTGGCAGGGCTATGACTACGTAACTCTGTTCACTTGCCTCCCATCAGCCCCTATTTCTCCGACAGGTCTTCCCAATGAGAAGCTGCACTTTGTAGTTGTCCACGCCCCCCCCCCCCCATTATTTTCTGTGGTTAATACCTCACTGCTGCTGGCCCGTGACAGTGCTGTGATGCCCATTTCCAGGTGTGGGAACTTGGGGTTAGGACACAGGGCGTCTGCTTCAGGCCTATAAGCCAGAGGCAGCACAGGAGTGAGCACGGGACGCTCCTGCTCGCCAGGCTGTGTCTGTGCGCACGTAGCACCTTCACCCACTGGGAATTAAAGTTCCAGTGTGACCTACAGATGAAAACCACGAAGGTGTGTGCACGCACAGACTTCAGGACAGAGAAAACCTGCAGCAGTGGACACAGAAGCTCCCTTGATAAGCCACGTGTTACAGAAAGGACCCGCCAAAGGGAGGTCTGCTTGCCAAGGAGAAAGGGCGGTTCTCGCTGGTGAAAGGAGCCTTTTCCTGAAATGACCGGCTTTCCTGTGGATTTTTTTAGTGCAAACCTCACCGGTGCACTTCCCATTCCCACAGCAGTGAGACCAGTGGAGGTGTTTTCAGGATACACAGTCCCCAGGGCACGGGCTGGCAGCTCATCTAACCTGCATAAACTGGATGACCTTGTCCTTCACCAAGTCCAGTTTGCCCTTCATTGAGTGAGACGTATCAATGAGGATGTAGACGCAGTCCTCATACACTTTCCCAAAGAGGATCCGACTCCCAGCCTGTAGCCATTCAATCCTAGGCAGGAAATAGTTTGAACGTGAATGGTTAGGGCCTGTGGAGAGAGAGCACCTTCCTAAGAGCTCCATGAGATGCCTACAGAGGCCAGAGCTGGGCTGCGCTGTTATATACAATCTCCTGTGGGTGGATTACTCACGTTGAAGGGTTTCTGTGGACAATCCTACATTTGGGCTGGTTCCCTCATTGACTCCCCCTCCCCTAACCATCATCACTCCAAGTAAAACAGAACCAGGAAAATTAATGGGACAGAAAATAAATCCAATACTGGGTTCCAAAGTCAAAAGTAAATTATTTGCAGTCATCTGAGAGTCTGAAGCCCTCAGCTATGACTTCAGACCGCTTTCCTTCTAGCCCTGCTGACCATAGTCCCTGGTAACACCAGCGCGTTCCTGGAGCCTCGATGGACCTCATGCCCAATGCCAGGCGCCCCAGACCCCTGCAGTGACCACGTGCCAGGCCGCTGTGTGTGCAGGGCTGCTTCTGGGGACGGGCTGGGCTCCCATCACAGGAGGCAAACCTAAATTCATGGCTGCAGGCAAAGCCTGGGCGAGGGAGCAGTGAATAAAAAAATACCCGAAACTGAGTTCAGAGTTCAGCAAGGTCTAGGCAACTAGAATTAGTAGGACAGACACTGCTGGAGCGTACTGAATGAAATGAAATACAGCATAATAAAATTTGTGAGAGACAGCTAAAGAGCTACTCAGAGGAAAGTTTATAAAATAAATGTTTATGCCCTAGCCAGTTTGGCTCAGTGGATAGAGTGTCGGCCTACAGACTGAAGGGTCCCGGGTTTTATTCTGGTCAAGGGCACATACCCATATTGCAGGCTCGATCCCCAGTAGGGGGCATGCAGGAGGCAGCCGATCAATGATTCTTTCCCACCATTGATGTTTCTATCTCTCTCTCTCCCTCTCTCTACTTCTCTGAAATCAATAAAAATAAAAAATAAAAAATGATAAAATAAAAGCAAAACAAAAAAACAAACAAAGGAAAATAAATGTTTACACTAGAAAGAAAGATCTCAAATTAGTGATATCCATTCTAAGATACTTAAACCCAAAGTAAGGGAAAAGAAATAAATAAAAAGGGTGAGAGTAAAAAGGAATGGCATAGAAAGGAGAAAACCCTGCAGAGAAAAACACACAACAAAACCAAAAGGAAAGATGACTAAAATGGATACCTCTAGCCAGACTGCTTAGAAAATAAAGAGGACAAGTTACCAATATCAGCTCTATGAGCATTTACAGAAATTGAATACGTAATTGAAAACCTTCCCACAAAGAAAAACTCCAGGCCCAGATGGCTTCAGTGGTGAATTCCACAAGCATTTAAGGGAGATATGATACCAATTCTCCATGGGAAACGGAGAAGGAGAGAAGACTTTCCAACAAACCTGGTGTGACAAGAGGGACAAAAGACCTGGCAGCTGCCAGGCAGAATGTCTCCTAAGTAGCATCCTTTCTCCCAGACCTGAAATCCGAACGACTCTCCCCAAAAGTCAACCTTGAAACTATAGGCAGAGATGACTCTAGACATAAGGATTCGTTTTTCTGAGTAACCCTTCACCAATAACCCATTACCAACTAGGTTTTGAGAAGTTGGGGCTCCGAAGACTTAATATGGAGACAGGTGTCTGCAGCCTATACCTTTACAGCAGAGAACACAGAAGGAAGTAGGAAACTCTCATTTCCAAGCAGCTACTGCAGGCCGGTTCTCGCCTATACTCATTACATTTAGTCTCTAATCTAATCCATAGAACACATTTCTAAATGGCATTATATTCCCACTTTATAATGGAGGAAACTGATGCACAAAAATATCAACAACCTTGCCCAGGGTCACACAGCAAGTGCAGAGTGGGGATTAGAATCCAGCTCTCTCTGACCCTGGAGCCCATGCACCTGAACGGATCTGGTTCTCATGGTTTAAGCTGTCCCTGCCTCGGGAGGTGAAAGCATGAGGTGGATCATTCCCAGGGGTCTGAGGTTGAGGCCACAGCAAATATTAACAGCAGGGTGGAGAGGGACCACATGAAGTTATTTTTAGCTGATTTCTAAAAAGCATATCTGTATATATAAAAGCCTAATTGACCTTTAGGCCTGGTCAACTGAACAACCTCCCTCAGCCGGCCAACCTCCTGTGGTTCCTCCCCCCGGCCAGCCTGATTGGGACTGGGCGAGACAGCCCAATCGGCCTGATCTGCAGCCAGGCCGAGGCTGGTGCACAAATTCGTGCACTGGGCCTTTAGTATCCATATAAATTTTTCCACTATAATCAAATGTTTCACATTGTAAGAGTTGCCCTGAAGTGTAATATTCAAGAGGACTGATGGAATACAGTCTCGCTATACCTTCGCCCACAACTCTGAGCAGAAGCACTCCTTAGCCGCCTACAGTGATGCACAACCAGCATGTTAACTACACCTTTGCTGTCTTTAAGAATCTGAATCCAAACATCACCCTTTGGTATTAACAACAAGGCCACCGGCAAACCACCAGCAAATTGACTTAACATGTTTACTGGCCATTTCTCTTGGTTACGCTTTTACAAAGAGGTCAAGCAGATTTGAATTCAGAGAGACCAGACCTCTTGTACCCTCTGCAAACACACCAACCTGCGCCGGATCTGGGCCAGGACCGCATGGATTCTCTCGGTGTACCATGTGCACTTCTCCTTGGTAACGCAGACGTGGACCAAGCTCCCGTCCTTCCAGGGCGCGTGGACAAATCTGCTACAGTATTTCGCATGGACTGTCTTCCTGTTGGTCTCCTATGGAAAGGACAAAGGACGGGAGCCACTCAGAAGCCATTCCACCACGAAGAGTCTCCAGGTGGCACCTCCGTCTCTGCCTTAGTCATACAGCTCATCACACTCACTCCCATGTAAAATCATTCCACTGCTGGTTCAACCAAGCGTGCACTGGGGTCTGCTCTATACGGAGGCCTGTGCTAGATGTCATGGTGATGTCAGAAACATGTGTGCAACCCGTCTGCGCCCCAGAGAAGCCGCTGTTTCCAGCGGGGGAACACCAGGGATGAGTGCAGGCAGGAAGAGGTCTGAGGACGGCACCTCGAGGCCTTCAGCATTTAACTGGGAAAGAACTAACAAAGAATGCGGAGAACGAGTAGCAGTGAGACAGAAGGAAAAAAAGGACAGTGCATTTTCTGTAAGTAAGAGAATTCAAGGAAGTACCCAGCTACATCATGTGTTAACAGAAAGAGACTGAGAATTGATCCCTGGATTCACAACTCAGGTACCCCTTCCAAGTGAGTTCTGGTGGAGAGGGGGCCTTTGCCTGACTGGAGAGCATTCAAGAGTGTGGAAGAAGCGCAGAATTGGAGAGTGGGAATGTATAAAACCCTTAGGGGATTGAAGTCTAGAGAGGAGCTGACGAATGAGGCTAAGGAGGCAGAGCTGGAGGCCAGTAAAGGGTGAACAGACTGTATTTAAGATGGAACAAATAACACCATGTTTATATGCTGATGGAAAAGATCTAGAAATGAGGGCAATACTGATGATATGAATTAGAAAGGGGGAGAAAGAATGAATGAATGAATGAATGAATGAGGGAATTGGGATCAGTGCACACATGGAGGGGTTGGTCTTAGACAGAAGCAAGGGCAGTTCAGCCATCCCAGAAGAAAGGAGAGGAGAACCTCCAGACACAGATGCTAGGATATTTGTAGCTGTATGTAGGTGTTCATGGATGTTCACTCCAATGGTCAGTGCAAGGAGAACAAGGTCGCCTGCTGAGAGCGAGCACGGAGAAGATGCTGAAGTTGGAGGAGGGAGGAACATGTAGACATCTGGCAGGATGAGAGTCTGCGTGGACTGGGAGAGGACATGGGACTGTGCTGCAGCACAAAAGACCCGCCTGAAGTTACAGGTCAGAGATTGAAGGTGAAGCCAGATGCATGGCTGTTTTTCTCCTACTTCGCCCACTGTAGTCACTGCACAGGTGTAAGGCAGAAATGGCAGAAATGGATTTAACAGGGGTGGGGTTTTGCCAGGGCGTGCAAGAATGTAAGAGAGAAAGTAGCTGAGGATGTGTGAGAGGGACTAAAGGATAGAGAGAAGAGAGAAAAGATGGCAGAAACAACAAATCGGACGTCCCAGTAGGGCTGAAAGGTTGATGCAATTAGGACAGCAGAGGAAATGACCTAAAAAAACTGATCAAACAGTGGACCTTTGGAATTGATTATATGGGTTATGATTACACAGCTATTTGTAATGACAATGTCAATGGTAGCCTATGACAGGTGTGGTATATAGGGAGCAGAGGAGAACGTCGTTGGAGATGAGTAGGTCAGAGAGATGAAAGGTCAGGGCCATCTACATGGTATTGACGTCACTAGGAATTGAAACAGGGCCAGTGACAGCAGCCACAAGCTTCATCGCCAAGCACTGATGGAGGTGGCCTGGATCACAGTGGGTGATAGCCACAGAAGGTGTAGTGGATGGCACATTCTGATGACATGGGAAGAGGGCAGGAGGATGACCAAGAAGCAGCAAAGAGGAGCAAAGAGGCTACTGCCCACCCCTGCCCACCCCCAGCCCACAGGAGGGGAGTGAACCCAGGGTCTGGGAGCGAGAACCCAGACAAGCAGGAGAAGGGAACACCTCAGATCGCCGGAGGCTCCAGGGGTTTGCTGATGGCTCCTAGGTTCAGAGGGCACAGTGGGCGGGTTCTGGGAGTCAGGGAGAAAGGGAGGCTTGGGAAAGGGAGGTCAGAGCCACACACGAGTGAGATTCAGGGGCCCTGTGGTGACTGATGCGAACCGGGGTGAGGGCATTGATG
Organism: Myotis nattereri; assembly: GCF_964212035.1. Taxonomy (NCBI): domain Eukaryota; kingdom Metazoa; phylum Chordata; class Mammalia; order Chiroptera; family Vespertilionidae; genus Myotis; species Myotis nattereri. Next base: position 22,303,364 of record NC_138085.1, read on the forward strand.
AAATCAGCCCTGATGCCGCCAAGGTGGCAGAGGGGAAGCTCATCTCCCCGCAGCCCCAGGGGAAGGATGTCCTCTCATTCTCACCACGTTCCTGGGATGGCACCCACGAGAGTTCTGTCTACTCAACCCCAACACGCGGCCTCTGCCGACTGTGCCTTACACACTCCCAAGTAGAAACACACCAAACCCTATGGTATGTGAACCCAGGGTTAGGCAGCAGAGTCTCAGAATGGGGAAAGCACCGTGTGAGAGCCAAGCAGCTGAGTTCAACCCCGGCCTCCACCTGCCATGAGGTGGCAGGTGAGTTGCCTCACTTTTCAGAGGCCCTGTGACTTCGCTTTGTCACATGTGATATGAGAGCACAAATATGCCACTTCTGTATAAAGCACATGGGCATTCCTACGTGCTCATTTCTGAGTTCTCATGCGTTTAGTAAAGAAACAGGCAATGTATGCTGGGTGTCTCCTGGGCACCAGGCACTGTGCTCAGACATGCATTTCTTTTCATTTGGACTTTACACCACCTACTACAGATGTGGAGAGTGAGACTAAAAGAGGCTGAATTATTTGCTCAACATCTCATAATTAGTAACTGGTAGAAACAGTGTGCATACCCAGGTCTCCTCGCTCCAAATCTGGTGCACTGTCCACCAAACCAGACTGCCTGGTATAGAGTAAGGGCTCAATAAACATTTGTTAGAGGAAGAGATGGTGCGACCAGAGTGGGTTTGGGAACATCAGGCCTGGCTTTGTATGTGAGCAGCATAGGCAACCGTGCCTGTGATGTGATTTCAGGGGTGTCCTGAAATTTCATGTTACTAGACTTTGCCTGAAATGTCCTAATTAGAAGCGCATTCTGTCTCCGCCTCCCACCTGCTCATTATCTTGGAAATGCTACACAGCAAGGCGTTTTTAGTCATTTATTTCTCAGTGCAAACGAGTTTCCTAGATCAGTACCTACAAGCTGGTTTTTATAGTTAAGAGTTTATGAGGCCCTGCCCATGGTAGTGTGGGAGAACCCTACATAATCTACCTCTTTCACAGCCTCAGGTTCTCCCTACCTTATACACATCACAATTTTAGGCATAAATCTGGTTTCAGATATGTAGCCCCAAATACTAAAAATAAAATTGTCCCTTTTTTTCATCAATATTTGGGAAAGAGGATAGCTGCGCTGTATACTTCTCAACTTTTACTACATTATTATTTATTAGCACAAGAAAATTGAGGCAAAATATTCCTCATTTATAAGCCAAATTATTCAAACTTTCCCTATAAAATTTCACATAAAACTGTTGAGGGAAGGAGAAAATCCGTGTTGGAGAGGCCTGAGGGCACTTCCACATGGCCAAGAAGGGGCAGTGAGCTAGGTCCAATGGGAAGGATTCATATTCTTTTATTATTATTACTAGAGGCCTGGTGCATGAATTCATACACAGGTGGGGTCCAGCTGGCCCACCCCAATATGGCCAATTGGGCCAGGCCAGCTGGAGGGAAGGGCCGCAGGTGGTTGGCCAGCCCCTGGTTGAACTCCCACTCAAATTCCTGGTTGAGGGGACAATTTGCATATTAGCCTTTTATTATACACTAGAGAACCAGTGCACAAAAATTTGTGCACTGGCGGGGGGGTGGGGGTGGGGGGGTGGGGGGGAGTGTCCCTCAGCCCCACTTGTGCCCTCTCACAGTCTGGGACCCCTTGGGAGATAATGACCTGCTGGCTTAGACCCGCTCCCGGGTGGCAGAGGGCAGGCCCAATCCCTAGGCGCAGCCCCAGGTCAGGCTCAGAGCAGGGCCGATTGGGGAGTTGGGGCGCCGCACCCTGTCATGCACAGAGCAGGGCAGATCGGGAGGTTGCGATGCCACCCCCAGTCATGCTCAGGGTAGGGCCGATTGGGGGGTTGGGGCGCAACCCCCTGTCACACTCAAGGCAGGGCCAATCAGGGGGTTGGGGTGCTGCCCCCTGTCACACACAGAGCAGAGCCCATCAGGGGGGTTGGGGCTCCATACCCTGTCACACACAGAGCAGAGCCAATCAGGGGGTTGGGAGCTCCCCCCTGTCACGCACAGAGTAGGGCCAATAGGGGAGTTGGGGCGCCGCCCCCTGCCACCCACAGAGCAGGGCCGATCAGGCGGTTGGGGCACTCCCCCCTGTCACACTCAGGGCAGGGCCGATGGGGAGGTTGCGGCTCCACCCCGTCACACACAGAGCATGGCCCATGGGGGGGTTGGGGCGCCGCACCCTATCACACACAGAGCAGGGCTGATCAGGGGGTTGTGGAGCTCCCCCCTATCAGGCACAGAGCAGGGCTGATCAGGGGGTTGGGGCGCCTTCCCCTGTCATGAACAGAGCAGGGCGGATAGGCAGGTTGTGGCTCCACCCCGTCACACACAGAGCCGCAGGGCAATCGGGGGTTTGGGGGCTGCCTCCTGTCACGTTGCTCCAGGGCCCAGGAGGCCTCGCAGCTCTGCTGATCCCAGTGCTGAGAGACCTCGCGGCTCCACTTGAAACCGGGGCAGTGAGGCCTTGCTGCTCAGCTGATCCCGGTGCTGGGAGGCCTCATGGCTCTGCTTGACACAGGGGCAGTGAGGCCTCGCTGCTCTGCTGATCCCGGTGCTAGGAGGCCTCACGGCTCCGCTGATCCCAGTGCTGGGAGGCATATTACCCTTTTACTATATAGGATAGAGGCCTGGTGCATGGGTGGGGGCCAGATGGTTTGTCCTGAAGGGTATCCTGGATCAGGGTGGGGATCCTGCTTGGGTGCCTGGCCAGCCTGGATGAGGGGATGATGGCTGTTTGCAGCTGGTCACACCCCCTTCAGGGTGGGGGTCCTGCTTGGGTGCCTGGCCAGCCTAGATGAGGGGATGATGGCTGTTTGCAGCTGGTCACACCCCCTTCAGGGTGGGGGTCCCCACTGGGGTGCCTGGGTGAGGGGCTGAGGGCCGTTTTCAGGCTGGCGGGTGACTGAAGCTCCCAACCTCTACTTTTTTTCTTTTTTTTTAATTCTGGGATTTATTTACCTTCTATGGCTGTCACTGGAACTGAAAGCCGGCTTTAGCTCTGAGGCTCGGCTCTAGCTCTGAGGCCTCCCCTGCTGAAAGCAGGTATCTGGTTTGTTTGGGTTCTATAATCGAAACTCTGTTGCAACTCGAGCTTGGCCGGCTGGCTGAAAGCATGGGGTTTGTTTAGCGTCTATACTTGCAACATAGTTGCTTAGAGTGCAAGCTCAGAGCCCAGCAGCAGCAGGCGGGGAACCTTGGCTTCCTCCTTCACAGGAGCAAGCAAGCCTCCTGTTCGCTTCAGCTGCCTGGCTGCCAGTCGCTATCTTGGTTGGCAGTTAATTTGCATATCACCCTGATTAGCCAATGGGAAGCGTGTCAGAGGTACAGTTAATTACCATGTTTGTCTATTATTAGATAGGACTAGAGGCCTGGTGCACAAAAATTTGTGCACTGGCGGGGGGGGGGGGGCGCTGTGTCCCTCAGCCCCACTTGTGCCCTCTCACAGTCTGGGACCCCTCAGGGGATAACGACCTGCTGGCTTAGGCCCACTCCCAGGTGGCAGAGGGCAGGCCCAATCCTTAGGTGCAGCCCCTGGTCGGGTTCAGAGCAGGGCCGATGTGGGAGTTGGGGCGCCGCCTCCTGTCATGCACAGAGCAGGGCAGATTGGGAGGTTGCAATGCCACCCCCAGTCATGCTCAGGGTAGGGCCGATTGGGGTGTTGGGGCACTGCCTCCTGTCACACTCAAGGCAGGGCCAATGGGGAGGTTGTGGCGTCACCCCCTGTCACGCACAGAGCAGGGCAGATCAGGGGGTTGTGGTGCCACCCCTGTCATGTACAGAGCCGGCTGATCAGGGGGTTGGGGCACTGCCCCCTGTTAGGAACAGAGCAGGGCCAACGGGGGGTGTTGGGGCGCAGCCCCGTCATGCTCAGGGCAGGGTCGATGGGGGCGGGGGGGTTTGGGCACCGCCTCCTGTCACTCACAGAGCAGGACCAATCAGAGAGTTGGGGCGCTGCCCCCTGTCACACACAGAGCAGGGCCAATCAGGGGGTTGGGCGCTGCCCCCTGTCATGCACAGAGCAGGGCCGATCAGGGTGTTGGGGAGCTCCCCCCTGTCACACACAGAGCAGAGTCGATCAGGGTGTTGGGGAGCTCCCCCCTGTCACGCACAGAACAGGGCCTATCTGGGGGTTGTGGTGCCGCCCCCATGATGCTGCTCCAAGGGCTGTGAGGCCTTGCGGCTCCACTATCCTGGGCCCGGAAGGCCTCGCGGCTCCGTTGATCCCGGGGCCGGGAGGCCTCGATGTTCTGCGGCTTCCCACCGCTTGGAGCCTGCGTATGCAAATTAACCACCATGTTTTAGCTTCTATAATTGAAACATTGTATCTTTTGGAGCTGTTGCTTCAGTAGCTCTGAGCCGGATGGCGGCAGGCGGGGAACCTTGGCTCCCTCCATCGCCGGGGCAACCAAGCCTCTTGTTCACTTCAGCTGCCTGGCTGCCAGCCGCCATCTTGGTTGGCAGTTAATTTGCATATCTCCCTGATTAGCCAATGGGAAGCATGTCAGAGGTATGGTTAATTACCATGTTTGTCTATTATTAAATAGGATGATGATTATTGTTTAAAGTATTACACATGTCTCCTTTTTCCCGATTGACCCCCCCCACCCGGCCACGTGCCGCCCCCACCCCCCCGGGACAAGCCCCCACCGCCCCAGTGTCTGTGTCCATGGGTTATGCTAATATGCATGCATACAAGTCCTTTGGTTGATCCCTACCCCTCTCCCTCCCCACCTTCTCTCTGAGGATTCATATTCTTAAATAACCAGGGCCTAATGTACCTTTTAAAATGAAAATTTAGTTATGCTTATTTCCTGAACTAATGACATTACTGAATGATGTCTACAAAATCAGAAAACCAACGAGATGTTCCCACAACCCAGCAATTACTCTGCAGCCAGCATATATGCCAGGAGACAAGTCTGCGTCAATTCTGCATTTTCTTTCTAATTCCGTTTTTATATTTTCCTCCTTGCAGCTCATTGTCAGCACACAGCAGTAAAAGGACAAACATACAACATCGAGTGGTCTGCAGGCCTGAGAGAAAGGCCCTTCCCCGAGGAGCCGTGGCCAGCCTGCCTGAGTGGTGGAGAGCCTGGGGTTTCACCTCCAACTTGACAGACATCTCAGTGACGATCTGGACCTTGAACCGGAGATTAGAGATACATAGAGTGTCCTGCCTTTGAGAAGGACCCCAACTTCCTCTCCCAGTCGTGTCTGCTCTGTTGCTGGCATTTCGGCTTTCACTCTGCAGTGGGTACCTGGGCCTTTCCTACCTTCTCAAAGAGCTTTCCTTCAGTTTAGATACATTTAGAATATTCATTTTATTCCGATGTCCTGTTTCATATTGTGATACTTTTTAGTCTCCATAATTCTGAACTTTTGACAGTTTTGGTTCTATTTACATCTAGCATTTCTCAGCGTGTGGCCCCTGGACCAGAAGCCTCCGCATCATCTGAGGCTTTGGTCTAAATGCACATTCTTGGCTCCCACCCCAGACCCACTGACTCACACGTGTTAGTGTTTAGGAGCTGTTACTATAGATCAGTGGTTCTCAATCTTCCTAATGCCACGACCCTATAATATAGTTCCTCATGTTGTGGTGACCCCCAATTTCATTGTTACAAATTGAACATAATTAAAGCATAGTGATTAATCACAAAAACAATATGTAATTATATATGTGTTTTCCGATGGTCTTAGGCGACCCCTGTGAAAGGGTCGTTCGACCCCCAAAGGGGTCGCAACCCACAGGTTGAGAACCGCTGCTATAGATCCTTATCCTTCCCTGGGAGCAGAGTCAGGCACTTAGAGAAGCTGTGCTCCTTCCCAACCCACTGGCACAATGGAACTACAGCTGTCAAAGGACCTCAACATGCACACCCCCTCCCAGTGGGTGGCCCCCCAAAGAACTGATTTCGTGCTCACGGGGGATGCACTACGTGCTGGCGGACAGTCACTAGGATTGGGGCATCTTTAAGATGGACCTAGGACGCCTGTTGTGGGCATCTTCACAAGTAGTTCCCTTCTTCCATTCAATATGGAGGAGCACAGGGCATCTCCTTAGAAATAATGTTGCATATTTCTGAGACACATAATGCCTGAATTACAAGCCCAGTTCCTGGCTTAAGTATAATTATTGTATAGTTCACTTATCTCTAGAAAACATTCCCAGAGCTGGCCTCCACCCCCACAGGGGAGTGTACGGTGAGCAGCAGTGTACGGTCCTTCTGCATGGACACCCCAGCTTTCCCCCACGCCGCCTTTAACCTGGTGCTGCCCTGGGCACTGGCCTGAGGGAGGCCTCGCCTACCTATCAGGGCACCAAGAGAGGCACGGCCCCGCGGGAGTGCACTTACCGCACTGGTCTGCATGGACTCGTTCTCGGGTTTGGCTTTTATATCAACGACTCCATCAGCATGGCGGAAGGAACAGTCAGCAAGGACATCATAAAATGACAGCTTTTGGGCTTTTAAGCCATATTTCTGCAGCCACTTCTTAGAGTCCCACATGTCTTCTGGATTTGGTTCACTTCCAACAGAGGTTGTTCCTGACTCTATTTTTGGAATCACAGTTCATTAGCCATTCAGATTACACAGCCATTCATATTGCACCCCACCTTAATATTCACCATGCTCAAACATGTTCTTTGGGGGACCCCACTCACTTCAGGAAGCATGCTTTCCAAAGCAGGGATGGCAAAGAATCAGTTCACAGGACTAGAAGGCCAGAACCTGCTACACTTCATCTAACTTCCTCTCTACCTAAGGTGACTGGCCCCATGCATAGGTGGAGATGGCCAACAGACCAAGGCAGTGTGTTTGGGAGAGCATTAAACTTGGGGTCAGAAGCTCTGGGTTCAAGTCCTGCCTCCATCACTTTCTAGCTTGGGCAAGTTCCCACAGTGGTTTGTTGTTTTTAATTGTGGTGAAACATACACAACCTAAACTTAACCATTTTTAGGTGTGCAATTCAGTGGCATTAACTACATTCACATTGTTGTGCAACTATCACCACCATCAAACTCCAGCACTCTTCCAGTGTCCCAAATGGAAACTCTGCAGCCATTAAATAATAACTCCTCATTCCACATGCCCCAGGTCCCTGGGAACCACTATTCTACTTTCTGTCTCTACAAATTTGATTATAAATTTACCTCATATCAGAGGAATCTATACTAATAAAAGGGTAATATGCTAATTAGCCCGGGTCGACTGGACATCTTCCAGACGTCCGACTTCCTCTGGACAAAGCCATGGTGGCAGGTTCTGAGGCAGAGGTGGTTAGGGGCGATTAGGTTGGCAGGGGAGCAAGCAGTTAGGGGCAATCAGACCAGTGAGGGAGAGCAAGCAGTTAGGGGCGAGATCAGGCCGGCGCAGGGGAGCAAGCAGTTAGGGGGCGATGAGGCCAGCAGGGAGGGCAGTTGGGAGCAATCAGGCCGGCAGGGGAGGGCAGTTGGGGGTAATTAGGCCGACATCTGAGGGCAGTTGGGGACAATCAGGCCAGCAGGGGAGCAGTTAGGGGGCAATCAGGCTAGCAGACAGAGGTGGTTAGGGGCGATCAGGCAGGCAGGCAGGCAGAGGCGGTTAGGAGTGATCAGGCAGGCAGGCAGGCAAGTGGTTAGGAGCCAGTGGTCCCAGATTGTGAGAGGGATCCCAGATTGGAGAGGGTGCAGGTTAGGCTGAGGGATAGCACCCACCCCCCATGCATGAATTTCGTGCACTGGGCCTCTAGTCATATAATATTTGTCATTTTTGTGTCTGGCTTATTTCACTTAGCATAATATCTTCAAGGTTCATCCATATTGTAGTATATGTTGGAATTTCCTTCCTTTTTAAAGTTGGCTAATATTCTGTTGTGTATACTAGTATGTACTAGTACACATCTTGTTTATCCAGTTGCCTGTCAGTGGACATATGGGTTGTTTATCTTTGGAACTTATGGATAATGCTGCTATTCTTCTCCTAGCTTTTATGCTATTATTGTCATACATTTTACTTACACATCTGTTACAGACACAATATTTTTGTTCCAATGGTTAATTGTCTTAAAGATAACTGAATAGAAAAATATAACATATTTATCCACATAGCTCTTTCTGGTGTTTCGTTATTACTTTGCATAGCTCCATATTTCCATTTATTTTTCTCTCCTCCTGCCTGAGATTGCCGCCAACATTCCTGCAGTGCAGATGTGCGGATAATAAAGTCCTTCAGCTTTTGTATGTCTTAAAAAGTCTTTATTTTTGTTTTTGAAGTACATTTTCATGGGACATAGAATTCGAGATTGAAAATTTAGAGGACTGAATGAAAGATGGGGCCCCACTGTCCTTTCACGCCCAGCAAGAAATCTGCTGTCACGCTTATCTCTGCTCCTTGGTACAAAGGACTTTCTTCTCACTCCAAAACTCAGGCCCCTCTGAATCCTCTCCTCAACGAGACTGCGATCTTGGGACTGCCTGCTTGTCTTTGTATTGCCCCGTTTCAGCAAAAATCCTGCTAAGTCAGTTTAGCCAGAATCCCCTCAATACCCCCAGGTGACCTCTGATCACTGTGGCCTGCCCACAGCAGGAACCCTAGCAGGTCGGTTTAGCCAGAAATCACCCCCCGACCCCCCACCCCCTCACCCCGCACTCCCTGATTGCTGATCTTTCCTCTCAGTGGTTTTCTGTCTACTGACCCACCCCGACACTGCTCCATGGCTATACATCTCGACTTTTCCACGTTGTGTTCATAACTGAGCCTCGTTTGTATCACCTCTTTCCCTATTGCAATAGCTCCTGATAGAATCTGATTTTATTGCTTTAACTACTATCCGGCTCTAGTTTGAATTTAATAATTTTCATAAACACAAAACACACACACACATGCACAACCACACACAAACATGTATGCACACACATGGACACATGCGCATGAACACACGCCCCACAGCTCCAGATGCTCCCCGCAGGTTGGGCTCAGGAGCACTCCTTGGGCAAGAACTTGGAAGCAGCCCCACCCCAAGCGGCAGCAGCTCTGACTCTTGCACAGGAGGGACATGAGCAGTACCCACCGCTCTCCGCTGCGGCCATGTCAGGCTTGGAGGGCTCGGCCACCAGCCTCTGGATCTGGGCCAGCGTGCTGTAGGCTTCCTCCATCTCCCTCCAAATGAGAAACACGTCCTCTCGGACCCCGGCTCCTGGGAGGGAAACACAGTGTGAGTGGCCGGCCGTGGCTGGCAGTCCAAGCAGGCCTGGCACTCCCTGGCCAGTTTTCTAGAACATTTTGAACATCAAATTCCATGTGCCAAGCAGAACATAAACAGGCTCATAGATACAAAGGACAGACTGATGGTTGTCAGAGTGGAGAGTGGTTGGGGGCTGGCTGAAAAAGGTGAAGGGATTGAGAAGCACAGGTTGGTAGTTACAAAACAGTCATGGGGAGATAAAGTACAGCATAGCGCAGCCATGGGCAAACTATGGCCCGCGGGCCAGATCCGGCCCGTTTGAAATGAATAAAACTAAAAAAAAAAAAAAAAGACCGTACCCTTTTATGTAATGATGTTTACTTTGAATTTATATTAGTTCACACAAACACTCCATCCATGCTTTTGTTCCAGCCCTCCGGTCCAGTTTAAGAACCCATTGTGGCCCTCGAGTCAAAAAGTTTGTCCACCCCTGGCATAGAGCATATAGTCAGTAATATTGTAATAATTATGTCTGGTGGCATGTGGGTACTGGAAGTCTCAGAGGGAACACTTTGCAAAGTATATGACTGTCTAGCGCAGGGGTGGGCAAACTTTTTGACTCGAGGGCCACAATGGGTTCTTAAACTGGACCGGAGGGCCAGAACAAAAGCATGGATGGAGTGTTTGTGTGAACTAATATAAATTCAAAGTAAACATCATTACATAAAAGGGTATGGTCTTTTTTTTTTTTTTAGTTTTAATCATTTCAAATGGGCCGGATCTGACCCGCGGGCCGTAGTTTGCCCACGGCTGGTCTAGCCAATACGCCACACATTTGAAACTAATACAGAGTAATACTGAATATAAACCATAATTTTAAAAAATACAAATAAAATTTTTAGAAAAGAAGTACTAACTGGTAGTTATAGGATAGTCACGGGTATATAAAGCAAGCATAGGGAATATAGTCAATAATATTGTAACAACTATGTATGGTATCAGATGGGTACTAGATTTATCAGTGTGATCACTACATAATTTATATAAATGTCAAATCATTGCGCTGTACATCCAAAACTAAAATAATATTGTACATCAAATATAATTGAAAAGTTAAAGTTATTTTTTAAAATTTCCATGTTTCCCAATAACCTCTGGGAAACAGAACTGAAATCCCTACGGAAGTGCTGTCATTGCAAGCAACTATGGCTGCACGTCTGGGCTGTAATAAATCGTAAATCTTTATAAAGTAAGCATGTGTAGCAGCCCAGATATTTTAAGGTGAATTACTGATAATACTAAAATATGATAAAGAATAAAAATATTCAAAGGCACCTAATCAATGCCAGGTGAATGTGGCAGGGAAGGGAAATGTAATGGTTTAGGAAAGCGACGACCCTTATCCTTTCTTGACTTAGCTGAGCCTGCCTTCTTTGAAAGCACCTTCCCAAGTCTTTCTTTTCCCCTGAAGTGACTATGAGTCTCTGGCCTCCTTTTCTGGACCTCTGCTGTCTCGGTTCAGGGCTAGGTTAGACTGTATGACTTTGTTTTTCATGGCATGGCTCATTATGTCACTCTCACAATAATCAATCACAGCGCGTCTATGGTAAGACGTCCACGGCTGGGACAGAGGCTCTGCCTCACATAGGTTCTGCTCTAACACATTAGCAGTTTCTGGAGGTTAAGGAGGTTTAAGAGCAGGAAGGATATAGGTGTGACTAAGTACAACAGGAGGGGTCCTGTGGGGTGCCTTGACTGTACCAATGTCAGTATCCCAGCTGTGATACTGTCCTATGGTTTTACACGGGGGATCTGGGTAAAGGGCACATGGATCTCTGTGTCACCTCCTACAACTGTACATGCACCTACAATGATCCCACACCTCTGCGCTGCATGCACATGGCCAGTGGTGACTGCAAAAGGCTACCATGAGTGGAAGATGCCACCCATCCACTTTCAGTGTATCTGTGGGCCCAACCACCAGCCTGGCACTCCTCAAGGCACCTGGGCGACAGGGGAGTCCCTGGCCCTGTGCTGCTTTAAACAGTTGTATAGACAAGAATTTAGCAGTTGTATTTCTCATTTTAAAATTCCATTCCAATAAAAAAGTTATGTGGGTCTGTTTAATCCTCACTCAGGGATATGTTTTTTATTGATTTTTAGAAAGAGGAAAGGAGAGAGAGAAACATTGATTGGTTGCTTCCTGTATGTGCCCCAACTGGGGACAGAACCTAAAATTAGGTATGTGCCCTGACCAGGAGTTGAACACTGGTGTATAGGACAATACTCCAACCAACTGACACACCCGGCCAGGGCTGAAAATGTTATTTAAAACAAACAAACACACAACAACTCTACTTCACAGACTGTATACAGTTGGCTCAGAGAACACTGATGATGTTATCATTGAAGCAAGCTGGGTCCAAATTCCATATTGATAAGTACTTTTGGGGGTGCTTGCTATGTGCCTGACATTATGCTTAGGCCTTCCTGGACATTTTCTTGTTTCTTCTCACCACAACTCTGCCAGCAAATTCTATTCTTGTTCCCATTTACAGCTGTGTAAACTGAGGCAGAGCGAGCTATCCAAGGTCCCACTGTCAGTGAGTGGCAGAGTCAAATCCAGGTTGGTGCGACTATACCAGCTCAGCCGCTAGGACTAGCTGCCCTGATAGAGTGGCGAGTGGCTACCCAGGGGCCCTGCGGCCCCTACTCCAGCTGCGACAGACCCCACTTACCAAGCCTTTCTACTAAGTCTCCAGCCACAGAGATTGAGGGACCCCCTTACCAAGCCTGTCCACTAGCAGTCCCGGGACGCTGAGAGACACAGCCACAGAGGAGGAGACCACAGGTCTACAGGCCACCCCAGGAGACTCACCCACCGGGCCACAGGGCTGACCTTGAGCCGCCGAGACAGATGGGGCAGACCAGAGTCGATGTCTCTGAGGTGAAAAGTAGTCAGGAAGGGCGGACAGAAGGAAAGGGACGCCGGAGCCAGCCCTCCCGATGTTGGCCAGATCGCCTAAGCAGTGGTCAGCAAACTGCAGCTCGGCAAACCGTGGCTCGCGAGCCACATGCGGCTCTTTGGCCCCTTCAGTGTGGCTCTTCCACAAAATACCGGCTCTTCCACAAAATACTGACTTCTGCACATGGGCCATGAAGTTTCAATCGCACTGTACGTGTGCGCCCGCACGTGGTATTTTGTGGAAGAGCCACACTGAAGGTGCCAAAGAGCCGCATGTGGCTCGCGAGCCGCGGTTTGCTGACCACGGGCTAAGGGAGCATTCGTGACTGTGCCTGTAAAGAAGCGGGTGACAAGCCCTGGCAGCGATGGGGCCACCATGGCTTTGCGACCATCAACAGTCCAAGGAGTGAAAGGTGGTGTGCACCCAGCTCCATGCGGCAACTCCAAAAGTGTTCCCCCGGCTGTGGCCAAATGCAAACCCGGAGCCGCAGGCCTTTCCGATGCTGGGGGAGCCAGCAGCGGTGTGGTAAGTAGCAGGGTTCTCTCTTAAAATGTTTCAAACGAGTCAAGGCTTCCCACTGGAATCTTAAAAGGGAGTGACCACAGGTCAGCATCCGAGGAAATCCCGCTGGCTCCTGATGCAGGGACGGGAGGGTGTGCCTCCGGGGCGGCAGGGACCTGGGCGCGCCCTGTGGGACCGTGGTCGGCGTTATCACCACACTGGTGTAGCCATGCAATTAGGCAGCTGTAGGTTCTTACGCTGGGGATCGGGAAACAGAACAACTCAAAACGATCCATTTAACCCGTTTTGTTTAAAAACAAAACCAAACCAGCTAGTGGACAAGGAAAGCCACAGGCCAGAAAAAGGCATGACTCCGTGCTAGGGGTTCTGCTTCCAGTCCCTGCACAGCAGTGCGGACGAGCCGCATTTCCCCGGGCCCCTCTGCGGGGCTTGGTAGGACACAGGGCAGCTGCAGCCCAGGGAGACAGCCCAGGGGAACAGAGAGGAAGGAGGACAGGCACAGGCAAGCTCAGTGCCAGGGAGCTCTGGGAACTTGAAGTTCTCCAGGCTCACGCAGAGAGCGGACGAAACAATGATGAAGCCGTCGGGATCTGGCCGTCGGGGCGTCGGCCAGCCAGGCCTGCAGTGCTCACAGGCAGAACACGGCTCCTCATAGAGACATCGGGCGGCCTGAGAGACCCTCCCACCCAGCGACCCCTCCTGCACCCCCCAACACCCCCACATGCCTGCAGGCGCGCCGCACGCTGACATCAGCTGGGAGAGATGCCGCATGAAGCTGCTGCTCTTCATTTGCTCCCAGAACTGATTTCTCAGACTGGCTGGTCTAAATGAAATAAGACCAGGTCAGATGTACTTTGATGTGTCAGGTGAAAGGGGACATACTACATCCACAAAGAGATTGAAAGTGGTGAAACCAGCAGTTTTTGTTGTAATGTAAAAATCCCCAGGTACAGGTTAAAGTACGTATTGGGTGTTTAGTCCTGGCCAGTGGTTACATCCGTCAGCCTGCACTAAGGGTCATGAGTTCAATTCCCCACCAAGGGCACGTACCTGGGGTGCATGTTTGATCCCCAGCCTTGGGAGGGGGGGGCATGTGAAAGGCAACTGATCAATGTGTCTCTCTCACATTGATGTTTCTCTCTCTCCCCCCACCTACCTTTTTCCCTTCCACTTTCTCTAAAAGTCAACTGAAAAAATATCCTCGGGTGAGGAGTAACAAAACAATGTATATATTAAGGGGTTTTGTTGTCAAGAGGTCACTGATCTGATGACCACCCCAACCTCGGAGGCCAGTGTGCAGCTGCCGCAGTCTCGCCCGATGGAATCAACCACCAACTGAAGCAAGTCGAGTCACTTCGCCATCTGGATAAACGTCTGACCTCTTCTTGGGGACATGAATGTATACGTTTCACAAGGGCCAGGATGCCTTCAAAAGCAATTTCAAATACCACGTGTGGGCAGCTCTCAGTAGGGGGGTGTGCCACTGGCTCCTAGGGCCTCTCTTCTGAGTAGAGCACTGTGATGTGCAGCTGTAAGGCCACCTACCAGTCCAGAATTCCACAGGCTCCTAAGCCCCGCCCGGGGGCATTCTGAGGGTGGGGCACCAGGAAATTAAAAGCATCCCAGTGATTCTTTTGCAACAAAAGTTTGGGGCATTATAGTCTAATAGATGAGAAAGGCATGTAAACAAGTTATTCCTATAAAAACATTCTTAGGGAGAAAATAAAGTTCAATGATTTCCAGAAACAATATCCCAATATCCTGATGTCCCTGTTTCTGCCCTGACGTCCAGCCTCCTGGATCCCATGCCTGGCCGCCCTCATTGATCTGGTTCACAGCATCCTACTACTTAGAGCACCGTGTACCTTAGATGCATTTTATAATGGCTGCTTCCTGCTGACACATAAAGGAGAAAGAGGGGGAAACCAAAATTTACCGCGTACCAGCCAACATGTTGGGCCCTGAAATATATTAAGTCATTCACTCTCACAACAATCATACAAGTAGGGATTACCACCCATTTACAGATAAGCAGACTGTGGTTCAGGGAAATTAGGAACTCGCCCCAGGCCACACAATTGCTAAGTGGTAAACTCAGCTCGGGTCTGTGTGCCCAAAGCCGAGATACACTTCCCACCTCGGGACACCTTGCTCCAGCAGCCTCCCACGCTATGGCTGCTTTTAGTTTCTTTCGAGGGGCTTATAGACCCATCACCTCCCGGGATGGAAACCACCCAGGCTAATTCTGAGACACAGGTGACCACGGTGGTTGCCCCCCAAGGCAGGGCCTGATGTGACGTTCTGGTGAGTCACAACACACACCTGCCGGCGTGGCTGGACTCGGCCTGCCCTGGGACGCAGCCTCCACAGCCAGGCCTGCTGGTGAGCAACTCAGAGAGCTCGCAAGGGTCGGGCTCCTGCCACCTGCAGCTTCTCCCCCTTGTCGATCTGTGACTTCCTTGGACCCGGAACTGTGTCTATCGGTTTTGGTGACCACTCTCCCTGGCACGCCCCGACTTCTGGCAGCTCCTTCCAAACAGAACAGCGGTCGCCAACCACTGCCTCCTTTCGTCACCGCTCCCCAGAGCTCAGCACACTGCCCGGCTCTCAGGTAACAAACGCAAGTGGATCTCTCACCCTGAAATCAGGGCAAGTTTTTCAAATGTTACCAGAAAGCCTCACTACTGCTTTTTCCTAGTAGCTCCATTTAACTGTTAAAAGATTTTGGCGGGATTTCTCTATGCTCATGTCTTGTTAGGTGACACAGGCTGCATCACTCGGTCACTTCAGCATGATTCCAGGAGACTTTTTCTAAAATGTTTTTTATTATTATTTTTTAATCAGAGAGGAAGGGAGAGGGAGAAAGAAATAGAAACATCAATGATGAGAGTCATTGATCATCTGCCTCCAGCACGCCCCACACTGGGGATTGAGCCTGCAACCTGGGCATGTACCCTTGACCGGAATCAAACATGGGACCTTTCAGTCTGCAGGCAGATGCTCTATCCACTGAGCCTAACCAGCAAGGGCCCAGGAGATTATGCTGGTGATGGAAGAACTGGGCTGAGCCTGCCCACCACTGCCCAGGCCAGGAGAGGTACAGTGAGTGGTGGGCGTCCTGGGGGCAGGCTGGCCTGCAGCCAGGAGCTGAGAATAAAACCAGGAGCCCAGGATGCACACCCACTGTGGGAGGAGGAATATAAGGTTCCCTGCCCTCATCAGGGCTTCCTCTCCCATAGGGAAAACTAGACCTGCAGATGCGTCTGGTGAAGGTGAGCGCTGAGGGGAGAAGAGGTGCAGGGGAACAGTTCTTAAGTTCTAAACCGGGATCCCGGAGCTACAGAGACAAGGAGCCACTTTTCAGTCTGCAAGCAGAAGCATAGTGGGCATTCCAGGGGTGTGGGTTCCCTCCACAGGAACGATGTCTTTTATTCCTTTTGCATCTCCTCAACCCCAGTGAGACTGTAAAGCACACAGATGGAGTTTAATAAATGCTTGTTAACCAACCAGATGATTGTCTCATAGCAGAAAAAAATAAAAAATAAAAAAATTCAGAGCACCCACGGTTAGAAGGAGCAGGACCTGGAGGTCAGTGACGTCCTGGGCCATGTCAACTGGGATGTGGCAACAGCTTTGGGATGCAGCTGCTCCAGCTCCACCCACTGAGTTAAACTGAGTCCTGGGAGAAGGAGGCGCCCGCCCTCCTGCGTCAGAAAGCTGTAAGCAGGCGCCCATCCGCGCTTCTAAATTAAATTAGAGACAAGGAACAAGGCAGCAACGCCACGGCCAGTGATGAGCCAGGAAACTGTAGCTAACTAAAGGTCGCCAGCGTCTACCAGGAACACAGCCTGGTCACTTTTCCTCCTTAGGCATAACAGCCTGAGCATATGTTACAGAGAATAAAATCTGGCTTCACGATATTTAGTTTTAGTCCATGCATTTTTCTCCCCCAACACAAAGGAAGTGCAGCTTTCAAAGACAGAATGAACCACATTTTTACAGCTACACCACTTCTGGACTTAATACCAGTGGGAAAGGGCAGCTTTTCTGCTACTGCTTTGCCAGGAGATACTCTCAGAAAAACTGCCTTTTTCCTATTACCTGATCCTCCTTTTTACTTATTCATTGCTAGGTCTTTCTCGTGAGCACACGGAACCCTACCTGCCGGTTTAGCTCCGTTAGCAGGGCCTGGCCAGCATGCGGTGCTGGGAGGGGCTGAGGCCAGCACGGCCCAGTGGGAAGGGGATGATGGATCGATTAGTGATGAAATGAATGGGTGGGGTGGGCCTAGACGTGAAAGTGCTGTGCTGTCCGACCCGATCTCCTGGAACTAGGAGAGGGTTCTGAGCTACTGGTCTTATTGGTTGTACCTATGAAAAATATGTAAACACGCGGAAGTTGAAGCTGTGCCCCAGTTGTCCGCAGTTTGTCTCCTCCTTCTGTTCCTCCTCCTCAGTATCGATGTATATAAAAGCGTAATATGCAAATCGACCAGATGGCAGAACGACTGGTCGCTATGACACGCACTGACCACCGGGGGGCAGACACTCAATGCAGGAGCTGCCCTCAGCCTGCAGGACCCGATCACCTGATGGGGAACGGGGAACTGGGGGCGGGTGGCGGCAGATGCGGGCGACATCAGGCCAAGGCAGGTGTGAGCGATCACCCTGCTGGTTGCCCTACAGGCCTCGGCAGCAGAGGGTGGGGCTGACTGCTGGTAGCCGGGGAGGATTGTCCCTGATCGCACCCCAGTGACACAGGTGACCTCTCCCTTCCTCTCAATATGGACATCATTCATGTCCTCAGAGTGCTATTAATAGTGCTATTATTCCCCCATCAGGTGGTCAAAGCCAGGCCTAGGGGCCCTTCCCATGCACAGATTTCATGAGCCAGACCTCTAGTAAAGTATAAAGCTCTGGCCTGAAATGGGAGCTCAGAACTCTGACGGCGGTAGTCAGCCTGGGTGCTCATCCTACCACGGAGTCCCTGAATTTCAATTGTGAAGAGCCTGACACTGTAGGCCATCTGAAATAAGTCCATGTGAGCGCCCCCAGTGGTCCAGATCCTGGGCTGGCTACATCAATGCCAAAATTATCTCTTATTATAGCCGGATGCAAGGCCCTCATTGAGAATTTTATTATTTTGGTTTAATTGAATTTTCTAGCATAAAACAGGAAGAGAGAACCAAACCAAAAGATGAGATTTGCCTTAAACCCAAAAGATCAAAAGCCTTTCTCCTTCCCAGGAGAAACTCCCCAAACCACTCAACAGACCCCTCACTCAGGTCCACAGGGTTCCACAGCGTCAGGAACAGCTCCCCAAAGGAGGGGGACTGGACCTCTTACACACACAGTCCCTGGGAAGCACTGGCAGTTCAAGGGCCACCCCAAGACAGCAATGACCCAGCCCCGACCAGGACAATCCACTCAACCTGACAGTTTCTGAAGCCCAACTTACAAATATGCCGGCACTTCAGGCCTCTCCCTGAGCCCAGTCTGACAATAGGGAGTGGGGGAAAGTCCTCCCAGAAAGGGCCCCTCCGTGTACTACTCCTCACCTGGAAGGGCAGGTGCTCCGGTCCCAGCTCTGGAGCGGTCCCCCCAGCGGCCCACTCCTAGTATCAGCCTGAAACATGGATCTTCCTCCCATCTGGACACAATTTAACAATTCAGTACCCACTTCCTCGCTCCAAATTCCAGTGCCCACCCATCATTATGCGTGCAGATAAGCTGGTCAGCAGCATGACTATTCTGCAAATGCTCTATATGACAGAGGCTGCCATATCTTGTTGGATTATCTTACTCTCTAGAACCAATGGGAGGCCACTTGGAATCCCAAAAGGAAACTAACATGAACTGAATACCAATCTTGTACTAAACATTTCTGGGTGTGCCATCTGCTTTTATTGTTCCCACAACCACATGAGGTAAGTGCTATTATTCCCATTTTTACAACTGGGAGAACATCTGTCAGAAAGGTTAAGTAACTTGTCGAGGTCACACAGTAATTAGTGGCAAAACTAGGGTATGAGCCCAGGTCTGACTCCAAAGTTGATTCAATATCCAGCAAACACTTTCCCAGAGCTTAAAAAAAAAAAAAAAAGAATCACAAAAACAAAAGATTGTGACAAGCTCACATTGTTGTTCAGCAAATATTTACTTCCCTTCCATCTCAGTGTGAGTGGAGACCTCCCTTCCCACAACTGTTGAACTTGGTCATATGATTTGCTTTGGCCAATGGAGTATTAGTGGACGTTACATGAACAGGGACCTTACACATGGCTGCAGGGTTTGGCTTGGCTCGTGTGCTCGCAGCATTTGCTACAATAAAAATGTACCTTGGATAACACCACTTAAAGAAAGAGGAGTCCACCCTCGAGTAATCTAACTGCAGTTGATCTGTAGACCTGTGATCAAGAAATAATGGCTGACATTTTCCAAAGTTGGTGAAAACTATAAACCAACAGGTCCAAGAAGCTTAACAAACCCCAAGGACATATTGTCATTAGGATTGGCGGGAGGCTCAATGGCATGGTTTGCTCTTAAAAAGAAATAGCGAGAGGCTTCAAAGGCAAAAGGAGAAACAAGGGAAGGTCCAGGGAGGATGTATGCTAGTCTTTCCTCAACCCTCAGGGTCAGTACCATCTACCGAAATAACATCTAATGAAGAGGGTGAGAAGAGAGTGGCGGGAGGGAACAGAGGACATGAATTCTCATCCAGGCTAATGTGGGGAAACCAGACACAGTGCAGGCAGACAGACACCAGAAGTCAAGGGCAACAAAAGGGTTTGCCGTAGGTTCTCAGAAATCCTAGGGAACCCGGCCAGTGTTGTCCAGTGGTCAAGCATTGACCTATGAACCAGGAGGTCACAGTTCAATTCCTGGTCAGGGGGCATGCCCCAGTGGGGGGCATGCAGGAGGCAGCCAATCACTGATTCTCTCTCATCATTGATGTTTCTTTCTCGCTCTCTCTCTCCCTTCCTCTCTGAAATCATTATATATATATACACACACACACACACACACACACACACACACACACCCATCCCATGTTCAAAGGCTGTTAAATAGCATTGTTTACCCATATCTTCAAAAAAAATCACTTCTACTGTCGTGGTAAACAACCTGCTTCCCTACTTATAATGGTCTGGCCCTCTAGCAACTTCAGCGTGAAATTATAGCTAATTTGCCTACAAATGTCAGGTGGTCATAATAATCTGGCCACTGTGTGTGTGTGTGTGTGTTTAAAGAAATCCAGGGAAGGTCTTCAGATAGCCCCTGACTACAGAATCATGGGTCAGAGGCAGTTTTCTCTCTCTTTTTTCAAAATATATTTTTATTGATTTCAGAGAGGAAGGGAGAGGGAGAGAGAGATAGAAACATCAATGATGAGAGAGAATCATTGATTGGCTGCCTCCTGCCTGATCAGGGATTGAGCCCACAACCCAGGCATATGCCCTGACTGGGAATCGAACCGTGATCTCCTGGTTCATAGGTCGATGCTCAACCACTGAGCCACACTGGCCGGGCAAGGCAATTTTCTCTTGATCCCTGTGGTGGACAGGCACGACCATCTAGACAAGTGCTCAGTGGAGCTGACACGATAGGTACCATGAACCTTAACCCCCTTCCTATCGTCTCTCTGAGTATTGTCGACAGAGAAGACGGACCACGCACTCCTGGAAGGTAATGCAAGAAAAACTTAAATGTATTGCACCACTGAATGCACCAACCTAAAGAGCACTCGCTGCCCTTGTTAAGACACCCAGAAAGAACAGCCTGGAAAAACAAATGGGAAAAATTTCACCTGAGGTACATTCTTCCGAGGAATTAATGTCCATATAAGAACCCAAAGAGAGCACAGAATAAATAAATGACTGTACTTGCTGTATCTTCCCTAGAAAGGGAAGACCAGAAGGGAAAGGGCCGTGAAGCAGAGCAGGCGGCCAGGAGCAAGCCTGTCACAGAGGAATGTAAGATGTTACCAAGGCAGCCAGAGAGACGGCGGTTAGGAAGTGGATGGTGAATACAGCTATGAGCTACTAAAGAAAACATCCATTTATAGCCATACATTATGCATACCTCAAAATAAGTCTAGGTGCACTAAAACGCTTTTTGTTTTTGTTTTAAACTCAGGCCATAAAGAATCAATGGAAAAGAGACAGAGTCACTTAAGATATAGGATTTACAGGTTGAATTTACAGTGCAGATTTAAGGTTGCATATAAAATATAGCCAAAATCAAAAGGCAAACAATCACGAGGATAAATTATCCATAAGTAATAGCACCCAAGAGTTAATGTCATTAATACACAGAGTTCACACAATATAAGAAACACAAGACCCCAGCAGATAGATGAGCAAAAGACAGAGACAATTCACAAAAAAAGTTAAATACAAAAACGTTTACTGTTTTTCACTACAAATTGACATTAATTTCTTCATTAAAGAAAGTCAGATGGAAACAATGAGATACTATTTTTATGCTAATTCAGGTTCAGTAAAATGGATCTTCCCCATACACTTTTTAAAAATATATATTTTATTGATTTTTTACAGAGAGGAAGGGAGAGGGATAGAGAGTTAGAAACATCAATGAGAGAGCTGCCTCCTGCACACCCCCCACTGGGGATGTGCCCGCAACCCAGGTACATGCCCCTGACCAGAATCAAACCCAGGACCCCTCAGTCAGCAGGCCGACACTCCATCCACTGAGCCAAACCGGTTAGGGCCTCCATATACTTTTGATGTGAGTTAACTTGTCTTGAAACATTTTTTGGAAAGCAATTCAATGTGAGAGATTACCCCAAAACATACAAATATATTGATCCAGTATTTTCACTACTAGAAATCAATCCCCCAAGACCTAAAATACAGGAGGAAATACACCACACACACAAAGATAAGTGTTGTTATCATCTCTAATAGCAAAACAATTAGAAAGTACTCAGATGTCCGACAAGAAATTATTAATAAAATTATACTATACCGCAGCATTCATGAAGTATTGTGTATTTTTAAATGTCACAAAAGTTTTCTAGGAACATGTAAAAATACTATAATATTAAGTGGAAAATGCAATATTCAAGTGGATACATGATATGACATTTATGCTTTAATTGTTTAAAAGAGTATAAGCAATGAGAAGATGGGAAGGAAAATCTTTGGTGGCAGCAACATTTCTTCTCCTTCCCTCCCTGTATTTTTCATCTTGTCTATACTATGTCTGCAGAGTACAAGGCCGCCTAGTTTTCATGTGCCTGGGCTCAGACCTCGAGCTCTGCCTCTTACCAGCTGTGTAACCTCAGAAAATAACTCAAGCCCTGCCCGGCTTGGCTCAGTGGATAGAGCGTCAGCCTGCGGATTGAAGGGTCCCAGGTTCGATTCTGGCCAAGGGCACATGCCTGGGTTGCAGGCTTGACCCCCAGTGGGGGGGGGAGGGGGTGTGCAGGAGGCAGCCAATCAATGATTCTCTCTCATCATTGATATTTCTCTCTCTCTCTCCTCCCTTCCTCTCTGAAATCAATAAAGAAATATTTTTTTTTTAAAAAGGGGGGGGTGGCCCACATGCTAACCTGACCCACTCCGGGGAGGCCTGTGTGGAGGCCTGGCCTGGCCTTGCAAACTCAGACACCTAAAGTGACCACCCGGGATGCTCTGAAATTAAAAAAAAAAAAAGAAAAGAACTCAAGTTCTCTTCTGAAAAATTGGGATAATAAAATGATTCACCTCGCATGACTTTTGCGAAGATTAAATGAGTTAATGTATGTGATGCACCTAGCAACACACACCCTGCTTTAGCCATCTTAGAAAAAATCCTGTGAAGTGACAAAGTTAAACATTTAGAGGGCTGGTACACTTCATCACTCTCATTCAATAATTAGAATACCATGGTTTCTAGGAAATAACTGGTGTAATAGAGAAAAAAAGATGATCATTATGTTTTAAGGTTTACAAATTATATTCTCTCTTAAAACACCAGAATTTTATACCAACCTATCAAATGTTATTTTGGAATTTGAGAAATTGATCATAGATGGACTGTGTTCAAATGATACACTTTTGAGAGAAACACAATGAGTGGCAACATTATGCACAACAAGAAAATGTATAATAAGAAAAAGTGAAAGATCCGGTCCATCCCACATAGTAGATGCAGATACCAGGTTTCACATTTGGTCTTAGAGCTCACTTTCACACACTTTCAAACATTTACGATGCAGCCTTTACCTCCAGGCAGCTATGTAAGTCAGTATCTCTTTCCCTTTTTCCTAGAAATCATGGGGGAAATGAGAATGAAAAAGAAAAGAGAAATGCCTTCTGCTAAACTAGGAGACAAAAGTAACATCCAGAGAAGGGCTGTCAAGAGCTCAGTGAATTCGAACAAGTTTCTTAACCACTTTCTGTCTTGGTGCCCCCCTCACTGACCGAGGGCACTAACAGCCCCCACTCCACAGGGCTGTGACGAAGATTGAGTTAAATTTGACGAGAGGCTAGAGCCGTGCCTGGAATATGCTCAGCAATGTCTACGTGTTTGTTCCATTTTAAGATAATAATAATAATACAGCAATGGCAGAGAAACAGAAAGGAGAGTGGTGGGTGCCAGGGGCTGGGGCAGGGAAGAATGGGGATTTGTTGTTAATAGGTGTAGAGTTTCAGTTTCGCAAGATGAAAAGAGTTCCGAATATTGGTTGTACAACAATGTTAAATTGCGGACCAGTAGTTTTATTGCTGGCTTTACCCAGCGGCCAGATAAGTTTCTATTGAACGAGTACAAAAAAATGTTTTACATAAATGTTAAAGGCACGCTTTAAAATTAAATACCCATTGCATTTTGAAGTTATTTATTACATATTCTTACAAACTAATACCTTTTAAAAGTTTTCTAAGGCCACAGCCTTAGCAAACGAGAATTCTCGTGACCTGGCTGAAATGTGTTAATGTATTTACCGAAATAAAATGATTAAGATGTTCAATTTTATGTTATGCATCTTTTACTACAATTTCTAAAAATATTTATCTTAACTACAGTTTCTTTGTGCACTGGTGTACTGCATGGGGTGATGGTGAGTTATCCTCTGAAAGTCAATTACAGCATTACATCTCTTTAAATGGCAGGTGATTTCCCTGAGCACCCATCCCCAGCCCCTCACTTGACAGTCTTGCTTTTCTATGCAATAGTTGGCAAGTTACCTGCTGAGGAAACCCTCCCTCCCCACACTGGAGGGTAACCTGAGGAAACTGGCACCCATGAATGCCTGAGACAGTTGGTGGGGGATGGGGCGGGGGGGGGGGGCGGGAACTGATCAGGAAAAGACTGAAGAAAGGTCTCTGAGGCAGTTCACGGAGGGTGGAACCCACAAAATCTCCACAAAAGAGTCAAGGATTTGGGGCCGTTTCTGAGTGGGAGAGGTCGGCTTGGAACGCTGGCTTTTCTGGGACACGGTGATGGACAGAGGAGAGAAGGCCCATATGTAGGATCTGGGGCTCTCTCTCCAAATTGAGAACATGTGATCACTGAAATGGCATTCGAGTGGCAGGCCACGCTCTGAGCCTTTTGTTCTAAGAGGAATGTTTTAATCTGTAATTTAATTTGTATGCGTCGCAGGGTTGAGAAGATGACACTTGCAGAAAATGTAAGCTATGCAGCCAGATACGTCTCCCTTTGACACTGACTTCCAAGGAGGGCAGAGGCCACAATTAAACCCGTTGGCAGTAACTGGCCTGCCTTGGGGAGCTGGCGACATCAGCCTCCACCCCCACTGATCCACTGCCCGCAGGCTTCGTCTTGGCAGTTATTCCCAATAGGATGGCATACATTCTGAATTAACTTCTTCTTAGCTTAGCATCAACCTTGCTTATCAATGGGTATTTTTTCGATTTCCTGGAGTTGTGTACGTCACCGCCAGAACAGAGTGCAGGCTGTGACCTGAAGCAGTGCCCGCCTGAGTGTCACAGGGACCACTCCTGCTCCGCTTGGGGCACTAAGAACGCGAATTCACAAAGCCTGTCTCTGACACACTTTGTGGCCCCACCCCCTGCCTTAGTCTCCACCTGACCCCCGGCTGCCCCCGCCTTCCCGCCTGACACACTGCCCCCGGGGAAGCCCCAGTGCCCTTCCCATCCTCTGCCACACGTACAGAGAGGAGTTTAGCAGCTAACTGCAGCTTCTCCCTGTCCCAGAGTCCTGCTTGCCTTGCGCTGAGGACAGACACCTTCTGCTGGCAGGAGGGTGGATGGAGGTGGCTGGGCTTTCTCAGCCGTCTGACCACCCTGTGCCATGTCACCTCACAAAGGCACCTCCTCCCTGCTTCTCCCGGCGGTGTGCCCCGCGTCCGGCACCTTACAGTCCCAAAGGAACTCCACCTCCTGGCTTTCCCAGTAACCGTCTAGCACCGTCAGAATCACCACCCTGCTTCTCACTGATTCTGTGACCTCATTTTCTATGCCTGCTCAACTCTCGGATCACACTCCTTGGATGAGAGGGGAGGTTCATTCAGCCCATGCAGAGGCTCCTGTGTGGCCTTGGCCCCCAACACGGGGCAGGCCAATCCCGCACGTGCATCTACAAGCTCCACTGTCCCTGCGTGAAGGGCCCCAGAAACGAGACCATAGGCGTCCTCGCCACGGCACCCAGCTAACCTGGGCGGAAGGGCTCTGCCTGCCAAGAACTAAGCCCTGCGCTGACATGCCCCGGGGCCACGTCTCCAGAAGGTTCCCAAGTGTGTGAACACTTACCACGTAGGCCGCTTCCCCGGGTGATAAACTTCGGACCGGATGCTACACTGACAAACTCACCATTAGCACCATGAGCTGTGCCCCGGTACCACCTACATAACCCAAGACCCAGTCAGTCCCCGCCTGGTGCTTTATTCCTAAGACACACGACCACCTGCAGTCAGTCAGGCACATGCACACTGTTCTTTCCTATGCCAGGTACCTGGAGGGGGTTTTCCTTTCAGCTTCCTTGAATTCCTGGTCACTACACTGTCACCATCCTTTAGGGAGGATGCAGGGAATCCCGCATACTCTGTTCTCTCTGCAAACGCATGGAACCTGAAACGTGAAGAGATTTGCAACATTAGGCGGGAAAGTGGTGCTCGCGCATGTCCATTCCGTCGCCCGAGACCGTGCACTTGCTCTTCCCCGCTGCCTGGCACCATCGGCGCTTCCCTGCACCTCGCCTGTTCCCCCAGGGGGCACACAGGGAGGTGGGAGGAAACAGGGAACTGTGGGTGTGTTGGGATGTTAACTGATCACTCTTCTCTTCATTACAGAGTCATTGCTCAGCCAAATGGTATTTCTTGAGCCTGGAGAAACAATACCCTGTACTTATGCTGATTCTTTGTTCATGGCAGCATAGTCTTGACAAGTCAAGTCTATCGTGGCCCCACAGTGCCCACAGCGCTGTAGTCAGAGCTCAGGCGACAAGGGGCACTGGCTCACCTGCCGATGGCACCTGCAGATGGCACCTGCCGATGGCCGCCAGGCTGCAGTCAGCTTGAGCTCAGCAAATACACTTCCCCGGGACCCACACAGAGTCCGAATGGGAAGATTTCTTGTGTGGACGGTTTAGGGACTGAGTCCTCCAAGCGTGGCCCAGGAGAGCAGTGCCTGGGAGCTGCCCAGGACGCATGTTCCCACAGCCACCACGACGCTGAGTGCAAGCGGCACTTGAACAAGCTTCCGCCCCAGAGACTCATGCTCCTTAAAGCCCAAGGAGCGCCGGTGTGGTGCGCGGGTCGTGGGCTAAGCCACGGCCGAAGCCACTTATCTGCAATCTAAAGTCAGCAGTCACGGGGAACTCTCCAGATGGGCGGAGGAGATCTCTGAGGAATGGTCCTCCAGCCTGTCGGGGTGTCCTGTGGCTGCTCATCCCTCCCAGAGAGAACCCTGAAGCACAGGTGAGCGTGGGTGGGTGGATGTGGCCTCGCCTGGGCCACGGGAAGCCTCAGTCCCTCCTACTTCTTTTTTATTTTTATTGATTTCAGAAAGGAAGGGAGAGGGAGAGAGAGATAGAAACATCAATGATGAGAATCACTGATCTTGCACGTATTCGACTGGGGATTGAGCCCACAGCCCAGGCATGTGCCCTGACTGGGAATCAAACCGTGACCTTTGGGCTCACCGGTCGACGATCAACCACTGAGCCACACCAGCTGGGCAGTCCCGTCTATTTCTAAAGGGTTCCAGGTGACACTAGGACGATGGTTTGATGGCAGTGACAGCCAGCCTTGTCCAGTGGCTCCTCATGAGGCCGATGGACTCAACCTGGCCGTGCCTGCCTCCCACTGGGACCTCTCCCCAAGTAGAAATGGCCAGCATCCTGGCGGAGCAGAGGAGATGCCAAGCTAGTCTTGGCAGGCCCCACCCCCTGAATGCCAAGGCCTTTGGTACCCAAGACTTTCTACTCTCTGATGTGGTCTCCGGATTAGAAAAGAGAGCAAGGCAGACATTCTCTCTGGCTAATAAGCCTCGCTGTGCAGAAAGCAAATCACCTTTTAAGAGCCCACAGAGCACAGCACACACCTGAGGGCAGGGGGCTCTGCCCTGGGGCACAGGGGCGCCCAGAGTCCAGGCCCCGCCAGCTGAGACGCTCAGGACATGCCCTTACAGTTGGACCCTTACTGCACTTTAGATGGGGCTCAAGAGCCAAAAGTGCAGGGAGACCAAGTGGGAGTCAGGGTCCTGGCGCCATGAGGGACAGGAGCACTGTTGGCTG
The DNA here is from genome assembly GCF_964212035.1 of Myotis nattereri. NCBI lineage: Eukaryota > Metazoa > Chordata > Mammalia > Chiroptera > Vespertilionidae > Myotis > Myotis nattereri. The sequence goes on from NC_138085.1 coordinate 22,330,796, forward strand.
TGGGTTGGGCTCACTTTCGAGGGCCAGGGCAGGAACGGGGGTGGGAGGGGGTGTCTACACCTCGCCCTCTTCCTCAAAACTAGCACTCCCCGGTGCATGGCCTACAAGTCTGGAGCTGAAATGCAGGGGTAAATTGTTAAGCTTCGAAGTGCTAAAGGTCAGAGCAAACTCCCTGTTAAATTACTCCCTGGCCACTCACCTGCCCAGAGGAGGTGCCCACCTGAGCTGAGAAGAGGACAAGCAAGGTGGCCGTGCCAGATGCCTTTTTCTGTCTCCAATAGCAAAGGGGGGCAGTGAGCCCTTGCTGTATTTGGGGGGGGGGGTTCAAGCACCCAGAATGGAAGCCAATTTCTCCCAAGTGCTTTAAGAGCAGCCATAGCAGTGTCCCTCAGAACCCCCAGGGGTTCCGGGCTCTCCCTCCCTCCTGACAGCATCTCTGGGGCTGCGGCCAAGACATCTGCATTTTAATCAAGCTCCCTGGATAGTTCTTAAGCAAAACACAGAGCTAACTGCATGTGACCAGGCTCCCCTGCATGGTGTGGAGGCAGCCTGCACGGTAAAGCCCAGGCCTCTGACGATGAGCAGCTCAATTTGAGAAGAAACCCTCCGAGTGGCACTGCACTGTCTCAGACAGGCTAACTTTCCAAAGGCCCAGGCCTCTCCTGGTACTCACACAGCAGCTGGCCTCTCTCCCGTAGGGCCTTCAATTCACACACAGGCCCCTGAGGGTTGTTTTAAAATGCAGATTTCATTATTACTCAGATATGATGAGGCCAACAGATCACTTCAACTGCCGCTGAAAAGACAGCCCATTTCTCACAGTCCATTACTCAGGGCATTGTGTCCACCCTTCCATTCATACGCTGAAGCCTCTAAGGTTTAACCTCTGATGAAGGTAAAAGGAGGTCCTCAGGGTGGAGTCCTGATCCGATAGGATTAGCATCCTTTTGAAAAGACACACCAGGGAGCTCACATGCTGTGGATTCCTCACCACCCTTCTCTCTCTCTCCCTGCACCTCTCGCTCCCTACCATACAGGACACAGCAAGAAGGCAGCTATCTGCAAGCCAAAAAGAGAGCTCTCACCAGAAACTGAATCAGCAGGCACCTTGATCTTGGACTTCAGCGTCCAGCACAGTGAGACATAAATGTCTATTGTTTAAGCCCCAGCCTATGCTACTTGGCTATGGCAGGCAGAACTAACACAGCACCCAAGAGGAGGGGCACCCCCACCCAGGGCCACACAGGAAAGCACCAGGGCCGGTCAGGAGGCAGAGGCGGCAGAAGAAACATGGGCCGGAGTCTGTATTGAGATTCTGCCGGAAGGCATGGGCTAGGCAGAGTAAGCAGGCCTGGCATTGGCTATGTCTGCATAATTTCAGCGCGTTCTGAGGCAGAGGAGTTTCTGGTATCTGCTCTGGGGTGAACAGGAAACAGGGGTCTGCACTGGGCAGCTCGCTCAGGGGTCACTCACTCGCTCTAGGATCAGCCAGCCCTGGGAGGGGCAGTCTCTGCAAGGTCAGCAAGGTCCCACAATGTCCAAGCATCCAAATTACGGGGAAAACAAGACAAGACTGCCCTAGCCAGTTTGGCTCAGTGGATAGAGCATCGGCCTGAGATTCCAGTCAAGGGCACGTACCTCGGTTGCAGGCTCCTGGCCCAGGCCCTGGTCGGGGCTCGTGCAGGAGGCAACCAATCAATGTGTTTCTCTCACATCAATATTTCTCTCTATCTTTCCCTGTCTCCTCCGCTCTCTCTAAATATCAATGGAAAACTATCCTTGAGTGAGGATTTTAAAAAAAGAAAAGAAAAAAGGCAAGGCTAGTCCAGGGTGGAGAAGAAAAGGTGCGTGGAGACTGAGATGGCTGGGGAGACGGGAAGGGCACAGCGCAGACTGGCCAGGCCCCTGTCCCTGCAGTCCGCCAGGGCCCCTTTCTGCCCACCTGCCGTGGGCCTTGGCGCTCAGGTCCTTGAGGAAAGCCACGGTGCCTTCTCCCCTGGCGTTGAAGGACACGGTGCAGACAGGACACGGCATCTCCAACACCCTCTGCAGGAGCAGCTGCTTGGACTCCTCAGGAATGTCCCCCACCACAAAGTAGTACACGGATTCAATCTGCAAGAAAGCAGTCCCAGCAACTCACCTCCTGCCCGCCCCGCCTTGTGCAGGGCTCGCTGGCAACACTTCCTACAAAACGGCATTTTTTAAAGTGGGTGGTGGGGGTAGAGAAGGGAGCGCAGAAAGGCAGCAGCACTGCTCAACGTTTTGTGAGGACATTTGGGACCAAGGTCAGGAAGTGAGGGATCCAAGGCCTGGTGCCGAGACCTGTGGGAGTGGCCGCAGCCTCAGGTATGCAGGGGAGGAAATGGTTGGCAGCCTGGAGAGGAGCCTCCTCTGGGCCCATGAGTGCAGCACACAGCACAGGGGCAGGGGCAGGAGCAGCTGTTTTCAACAGGAAGACACACAGCCACTGCGGGCAGGAAGCTTATCAGCCATTTCCATGGCGGAGCCAGAATCCTGCAATCCAACCCCTCCATCCTTGGTCTGAGGCAGACTGTGGCAGGAAGACACATTCCCGGCTGGTTCATCCTCGCGTCTTCATCCTCGCGTCTCATCTCACAGGGAAGCGTATGCCTGAAGGGGGGTGAGGCTGTCCGGACTTCACACAGCAGGCGAAGACCCTGGTCAATCCACAGGGCCTTGCCTCTTGTTGCCATGACAACAGTGAGAGCATGAACAGCCCCTGTGTCAGGACACACACACACACACACACACACACACACACACCAGATAGGAGGCAATCCCCAAAGCTCCCTGCTTCATTTAGAGTGATGTCAGTCCCACCCAAGGGCCCGTGACAACGGTCCTACAGCGACCACAACACCCTTGCTCCTTTCCAGGATTTGCCTTCCATGGTGCACGCCTCTGCCTCCCCCCCCCACCCCCACCCCCAGGAGCTCTGTAACTTGGGGCAAGTAATTCTAATGAAGATAAGAGCGAGAGTGCAGTAAACAAGATGACCTACACTTATGTACATAAGAGAGCCCGCACTGCACAGCATCTACACCTGCATACCAACACCTGGATGGATTGTCTCCAGATGCTGGGGGAACCCCCATCTTTAAGGGATTAGGAGATGCCTATCCCTTTAGGACTTGTGAGCCTCTCTCTGCTCTAATCACAAGCCCCTGGAGCAGAAGGTAAACCATCAATGACCTCCCCCAGACTCCCAGCCTGGGACTTACACCCACCTGGCACAGAGACGGGCTTATGATCAGCTCCCCAGCTGGTTAGGACATCCTGTGGGCAGTGGCCAGGGCAGGTTCTGTGCCCCAGAGCCAGGATGGGGAAGGCGAGGGAGGACTCAGGCCAGGAGCTAGGAGACCACAGTGAGAGCGGAGACCAGCCTATTGCAGCAACAACCCTCCGCCAACACGAAAGAGCCCCCTGTGCCTGCCCTACCTCCCATCCCCACTTCCTCTCAGGCCTTTTAACTCCAGCTCCGACTTTTAAAAGGATGGGAGGGGAGTAAAGACTGAGGGAAGCAGCATATGCTCTCAGCCAGTCACCCAGTGGCAGGAAAAACACCGAAGGAGGAGCAGTGTTGTCCGGATTCCTCCTTATTCCTAAGATTGTTCTTCCAGCAAGCACATGAGGCCCACTTTCTCCTGCTGTCATCCGTGACCTTGTGTGGGATGCAGGGTGGATGCCGCTGAGCTACTCCGGGTAATGCGTGTTTCAGCCGTGTTTGTGCCAAGTGTTGCACGGATGGTGCATCCTCTCAGAGGATCTAAATTCACACGTGGCCTGAGACGGGGAGCAGACACAGGGGCACCTTCTGGGTTTGCTAGCTCAGCGGGGAGGTCAGGGAGGGTAAACATCTCCAGGTGGTCTGCAGGCTGACACCCAGCAGCGCCCCTGCGGGGGGCATGCAGACCCGGCTGCTTTGCCCTGGCAGTAACCCAGGAGTCTGGAATCCCTGTGCAGAATGTTTTCCCTCGAGATTTCATCAAACTAAAAACTGCTGTAGCCAGCAGCGAGTCGGGATTCCTTCCCTCGCGAAGGCGATAGGGTTACTCATTAAGTTCAATCCTCAGCTTCTTAACTGCCTATTTCTGGCCGGCTCTCAGGTATCCGAGCTACATGCTTCCCACGTGGCCGCCTGTCCCGCCCCTCCCCCTGCCCCCTGCCTTTCTGCCTCACCGGTCTGCTCTCATAAGACACTGAGAAGAACAGAGGAGAATAATACGCTGCCTACCACCAGCCTCTCCCCAAACTGGCCAAATGCCCTTTACAGTGAAATGGCTCTGGGGCCATCTGCTATTTGGGACAATAAGTTAACATGAATTATTTTGCACAGCAGTCCTGTGGGGTATGAATTATCCTCATGCCCAGTTTACAGATGCAGAACCTGAGGCCTGGACAGGTGAACTGACCTGGTCTTGCAGCTAGTACACCCAGGCTGCCTGACCCCGTGAGCCGCTGTCCTTGCTTACAACCACCTCACTCTGTCGCCTCTTCATGGCAAGGCTGCCCGCCTACTGGAGGTGAAGGTGAGCTCCCAGCACTGTGAAAGCAAGATCATGGACACCAAGAGGCCAGAGGCCAGGCACCCTTCTCACTTCCTTAGCTTCCACACCGTCCGAGGCTCCGACCACCAGCTGTCAGTCACTGACCAAAGTTGAGTCCAGGAGGTCGTCTGATTCAGGGATTTATCTCCCCGGGAACCCTCCCCCGCACCGAGCACCTCCAAGCTCCCCGGGGCAGGCCCGGCTGGGGCAGGGGCAGCCAGGACCAGGGGAGCTTCCTCACTGACCTGCACTTCCCTTCGTGCCAATCTCATTGAATCTGATAACACAAGACCTGGAAAATGTGTGGGTTACATTCAGCTATTTCCTGCGTCACAAACTCTTGCCACTTTTTACTGCATAGAATAGGGCGGAGCTTTTCTGTTTCACTAAAAATGTCTTGTTCTGCCTGGGCCAATGTCCACAGCTTCCCGCGGCAACTGCATCTGCCAGCCAAGGAGTCCTCCGCAGCCTCCCAGCCACAGGCCTGGGGGGAAGAAGGACCAGCCCCAAGAGGCTGCCTCCTGACTCCGCGAGGCTCTCCCGGTCAGAGCCCCGAGGCCTCTGGGTCTGAAAATCCCCGCTCCGCAAGGAAGCAACAGTGACAGTCGACCCCATCAGCATGGCGAGGTCTGGCAACACTTTCTCGTTCATCATACAACTTTGGCCACTTCAACAGTTTTGACCAACCTGGACCTTGAGTGGAACTTCCAGATCCTCCCTGGCCTGTGGCAGCCCTTTCCTGGAGCAGCAATTTTGGTTTTCTGATTCTCCTACTGGCAGGAACTAATCAGTTCACGTCTCAGATCTGCCCTAACACCCTGACCACCACCAACTTTCGGGACTCCCGGGCTTCCGGGTCCCTGTGTCCACCCGCCATCCCTATCAATCACAGAGGCTCAGCAATTTCGCCTGCCTGGTCCCACGCAGACCACCTCTCTTCACTTCAAAAAACTCAAATATGCACCCTCGGTTGGGGAGGGGACTCTCTTAGACCACATCTAGCCCCCAAGCCCAGGAATACCAGCACTGCCCTGGCGTGTGACTCAGTTGGTGGAGCGCCACCCTGTGCACTGAAAGGTTGCCGGTTTGGTTCCCGGTCAGGGCACTGCCCAGGTTGTGGGCTTGATCTCCAGTAGGAGTGCCTGTGGGAGGCAACCGATCCATGTTTCTCTCTCCCATCAATGTTTTCCTCTCCTCTCCCTTCCTTTCTCTCTAAAAGTCAATAAAAAAAAGCATTTAAAAAAAGAATATCAACATTATTTCCTTCCTATTCCTTCAATGCTCATCAAAGACTTAGCGAGCCCTTGCCAGGCACTGCCACTGCTAGGGACACAGAGGTGAGATCTGATGCCTGTGTGCATCTCTGAAGGAAGTAAATGGAATGCCTGAGGTGGCCCCTCCTTGTCTACTGCCCAGTGGGGGCTCCTATGGAATCACGGGGGTCTGTCTCCCATTCACCCACTTAGCCGTCCAGTAAAAGGGTAGACACATTTGTGCCTGTCAGTGGATGGAGAGAGGCTGAGAGAACACAGAACAGGAGCCCCTGGGAGGTGGCCGCAATGAAAGCAGGGGCAGGGCCCCTGGTTAGCTTCTCAGGCAGCCAAGATCACCAGTCTTTCCTTCCTAACATGTCCTGGGCCAGCAGGCCTTCTGGGGCCCTGCACCTCGTCCTCCTCCTCAAGACCGAGCAACTACCAACTTCCGAGAGACGTGTGCAGGGTTCTGACCGCAGTGTGCCACAGGGCAGAGCCCTGAGCCGGACAGCACACCTGGGCCTGAGGGCGATGCCAGCCCCTCTAGACTGCGGAATCCCTCCAGCACCCCAGGCTCCCCTGCCCATGAGCCAGGACTTCCCCCCAGGACACTTCAGTACTTCACCCATGTACAGTGCTCTTCGCCTGCCATGGTGAGAGATGTAAGCCCACCCTCTGCCCGGCTCCTCTGGGCTTGAAGGCTCATGCTCATCCCGCTGCTCAATCTTCCTGGCCTGTCTGCGGCGACAGAGCCCAGTCTGGAGGAGGCCAGGGCCTCTGAACATTCTCCCTCCCCGTAACCACGCACACGGGACACCCTCCCTTCTCATGTGGACCCGACACAAAAACCCAACCTCCGAGTACGTCTCTGGACACAAGACAATGCTCACTTTCTTGGTTCCTCTCAGGACTCTCTTCTGGGAGATGCTAACCCCAAGCAGGTTCGCATCAGTAGGAAAAGTCTGGGTGTTTAGCTTTATTGTTCAAGTTTCTTAAGCCCTAATCTTTTCCAGTCATAGCAAACGGCAGCAACATGGATGAGTTTGAAACTCACCGGGGTGGACTGAGTTTCACAGAGCAGGGGGCCCATTCCCTCCCCACCCCACCCTACACACACATGCGAGCTTTGCTTTACTCCTCATAAAGCATAAGGCTTGGCAGTTTCATTTACAGAATTTCCCTTGGGACCACAACCAAGCAAAGCGCTAGGTGGAGGGGCCACCTGTCTAATGCACTTCGCAGCTGCCATATCCACAGCGTCTCCTCAAGGGTCTTCAGGGGGCATTTGATGGTCAGTGCGTGTGGGCTTCTCTCTGGCTTCTTCCCCTTCTGGACTTCCCTGGAACTCACTGAAATGTCCCTTATTCCCTGCGCTGCGATGAAGCCCAGAGGAAGGAGAGGCACAAACCAGAGCAAGTAAAACAGAAAACCAAGGTCGCGGGGAAATCTTGCAGTCAAGCTGTCAGTCAGCGGTGAGAAGGGCAGCCAGGTGAACAAAGAAGAAAACACCCCTGAGGGCGCGTGTGCGTGTACACACACACACACACACACACACACACACACACACACACGCCTGTGAAACGTCCCATTTCTTGAATGCTAATTACAATGTCCAGACACTTGAAATTTTACAGATGTTAAGACAAACTTGAAAGGCCAAAGAACAAAGTAGGTTGTATTTTGTTCTTCTTTAATGGGAAACATTTGCTCTTCTGGCTTCGTGAGGATAAACACTGTGTTTCCAATGTCCAACCGTCCTCCTCAGTGTCCATAAGCACAGCCTGGTGACCACTGAGGACTGCCCTTTCAAGGTGCCAGCCAGCACAGGGCCTTCTAGCCCAAGAAAGGACTTCTTTTTTTTTTTTTAATATATTTTATTGATTTTTTACAGAGAGGAAGGGAGAGAGATAGAGAGCTAGAAACATCGATGAGAGAGAAACATCGATCAGCTGCCTCCTGTACACCCCCTACTGGGGATGTGCCCGCAACCCAGGTACATGCCCTCGGCCGGAATCGAACCTGGGACCTCTCAGTCCACAGGCCGACGCTCTATCCACTGAGCCAAACCGGTTTCGGCAAGAAAGGACTTCTTAATGCAGCAGAATAAAGCTTGAAATCTATAAAATTCCCCAGCTTCCAGGGTTGGAAAGCAATTAAATGTTAATATTAATTAATAGGTATTAATTAAGTAGCTGTATCTCAAAGGAAGGGGACCCACCCCCACGCAGGGAGTTGAGGCGGGTCAAAGGACCCACCTGCCCAGAGGACTTCCTCTCTGGCTTGCACTAACGCTTGACAGTCCCACCCTTAGAGTCACTCACAAAAACACACATCCTTGTGGCTGAAAGACACATAAAACACCACCATTAATCACTTCTTCCAGATAAATCTTTATTTCCAAAAGGTCACTATCAAAATGTGTAAATGTGAATACATTCACATTTGAAAATGGATGAATCATTGGCATGGATGTACATCACCTTGGAAAGCACATGACAGACCCATTTGTGAGAAGGGGAAGTGGGAAAGCTTCAGAACATGGGTGTGGGGGAAGCCCTACTTCCTCATCGAAGGGTGCTATGAGGACTCTTCCAACCTCTCCTCCCATAAGAGTTGCCTGATTCATCTAATTGTCAGGAGAGCAAGAGTGGAATTAAAGTGTTAGAGATGCAGAACCAGGTCCTAACACCCTGTCCTTCCTCGATGCTCAGGGGCTCTGAGCAGCATGTGGCTCTCCTATTAGCGGCTAAATGAGGGTCGACCCCAATCACCCCACCAGAGGAGCCCAGAGGACAGGTGTTAGGGAGTCTCATTTTAGTTGGTCCAGCTCTGCCATCACCAAAGCTGTGATTTTGATCCCTGTCTGGGGCTTGTCACTCTGTCTCACTTGGTTCCAAATTCAGAGGAGAATAGGATTAAGATTTATGGGGCTCTTCAGTGCCAATGAGGCAGCCTCTGTGGGATGCCCCTGGGAAGGGACTCGGATCAGCTGAACAGCAGTATGAGGATACCGAGGTGAGACATAAGCCTGAAGCCGCCTTCGGGACTGGGGGCCAGCCCTGGATACACACTTACAGTTCTGTCTTTCCCCGCTTCCTGCAGAGCGTCCAGGCGGCTAGCCTGGCTCAGAGCCTGCTCGAAGGTCAGTTTCTCCACCCAGCTGATGGCGGCAGCTATGGATTGTTCCATCGCAGGAGCAGCATTCTCCTGCCATTTCACAGGCTCTCGGGAAGCCCTGAAAGGAATCGCATGGGGCTGTCACCGGCAGCGGCCAACAACAGCTGTCAGCCCTCAGTCTCACAGTCCTGAGCAGCAGCCACCTAACATCAGCACTGACAGAAAGACAGGCAGCTCCCAGCCTCTGAAAGAGGTTTCCGAAGCACCATTACCTTCCACCAGCTGTGCTGACTTGGGAAAACAATGTTTATGGAGAACAGAGAATTTCAAACATTATAAAGTAGATTAAAATTATTGAGGAAGTGCCCTAGCTAGTTAGGCTCAGTGGGTAGAGCATCGGCCTATGGACTGAAGGGTCCCAGGTCAATTCTGGTTAAGGGCACATGCCCAGATTGTAGGCTTGATCCCCAGTAGGGGGCATGCAGGAGGCAGCCGATCAATTCTTTCTCATCATTGATGTTTCTATCTCTCTCTCTTTCTCTCCCTTCCTCTCTAAAATCAATAAAAATATATTTTAAAAAATTATTGAGGAAGTTATTTTTATAAACAGGCAGGTTTATATGAACTGTCTTCTATTGCTAGTAAATTTATAAGGATTCACAGCATTCAGACTTGCAAATTAGCAACAATTTTATTACTATAAAATTCTGGTTCTTTTATTACATTGTTTTCATTGTTCTGAAAGAATCCCATCAATGTATTTTTGGATTAAAAATAGTTTTGTTCTGCCTGACTGGTGTTGCTCAGTGGTTGAGCATCGACCTATGCACCAGGAAGGCAGCGGTTCGATTCCCAGTTAGGGCTCAATCCCCAGTAGGGGGCGTACAGGAGACAGCCAATCGATATTAATGTTTCTCTCTCATTCATGTTTCTATCTCTCCCTCTCTTTCTCTCTCTAAAAAAAACAAAACAATAAAAATATACTTTATAAAAAATAGTATTGTTCTGAGCTCAACAGAGCGTTAAGTCTTTAAAATTTATTAAATCATTTTGATTTCAAAAACAGCCATTTGAATGTATTTATCTCCATGTTTATAATCCAGTGACCTATATGAATCATATGAATTTATGAGTATAAGAATGATGTGAAACATGGCTTCAATGAACCTCCAGAGACAGAGGCTGCCACACACATGTGTCACCAGGGCGGCTTCTCGGTAGAGAATCTGGCCGCGTGGCCCATACGCTAGAGCATTTCCAAGAAAGGTACAGTGTGGTAGACTTAAGCACTTATTTCCCTCAATATACCTGTGACAGGAACAGGAACATTGGGTAGGACATGATTAGGCAGCATCCCCAAAGATGTCATCTATTTAGCGAAAAGTATTTTATTTTTAAAAAGGAAAAACTCAGTGTATTAACCAATGTCATCCCAATAAATTCAATTAAAAAAGAAAAGAAAAACTGAGGTAGATGCCCCCCTTCCAGGTGCTTCTTGTCGGGGAGGTGCAGCCACTGTTCCCCATGGGAAGTTGGCCTGCCGTCCAAATCCTCTCAAATCCAAGAGTCTATGGATGACTGACTGCGAAAGCCCCGAAATACTGGAGATTCTGTAAAGCCAGCCACCTGCTGCTCTGATTCAGGGTGAACTTATGGAGAGGTCAACTTGAGTTGCGAGCTCAGTCTGAAAACCAGGGAAATTTGCGACGAGTTTAAATTCACTATCCAAGCTAAATTCTAAAATGAGTGAAGGGATTTTTACTCAATATCATTCATATGCTTATATTTTTTCATCTTGCCATGCATTGAAGAAAAGTGTGTTTCTAAATCTCTCCTAATCTGAAAACTAAAATACCCAGTGCAAAGCAGATAAGTTTTCTGAGATATTCATTGTGGGTTCTCTGCTGGAAGTCTATATTCTAGGGAAATTACAAAATTACATCCTCTCCCTCCCGCCCCCTCAAAGAGCTAACTATGCTAGTTACGCTGCTTAACTCCACAGGAATGAAAACTGCCTATGAGGTTCCACGGAAGCACCCGTGCCCAGGGGACGCTCACCGTATGATGTTGAACTTGGCTATGAGGGCCACCTGCTCCTCGAGGACCATGGTTAGGGCGTCTTGGCACAGACGGAGCTCCTCCTCCCGCATGCCACCCAAATCCAGCACTATGGTGACGCACTGTTCCAAGATGACGCCAAACACCTGCCGGCTCCTGCTGGTGAGCCAGTTTATCCGCTGCTCATAGCTCTCCACCGCTTGTTTTAAATGTTCCACAAATTGACAGATCAGTTCTGATTTAGCTGTCAGCTTAATGGGATTTAATTAATTAATTAATTGTTGGAATAAATAAATAAATAACGAGGATACCAAAATAAGTCACCTGAACCACAGTGCAGCCAGGAACAACAGGGCCCAGAGCCGAGGCCCCTGCCGTCAAGAACTGCATTCATAACAATTTTGTAGATGACCTCCAACCCCCACACAATCCAAAAGGAAGGGGTCTAGTCTTGCAGCTAAAAACCTGTGGCTGATTCCCCACAGGAGAAAAGATGATCACGTGTTATTATTCTTTTAAAAGATCTATTTCTAGATCATGTTTTATCTTTACAGTTACAGAATAACCATTACCAGAAAATTTCCAGGGGCACTTTTAAGAAAGTAAGGAGGAATAAAAAGGGAGAAGCTTATTTTTATAAGCCTCACTAAAAAGTTTTCCTCACTACAACATGCCAACAATATTTCTGTAAATGCGTCTAGCCACGCCAGCACACCTGCCGGCTTCCTCCAAGGATGCTGCGCCGGCGACTGTCCTCCTGCTCAGACCTCTATCCTGTGTCCTCTGTCTCTCAGCCCTGGCTCCCCTGCATCTGGATCACCTGGTCACCTACAGCCGCCACCAACACCCATTGGGGCCGTCACTGAAAGGTGACAGATGCTTGCGGGCCATTTCTTGCACACACAAACCATCATCCACACAGACCAGGCAGTCGCGCAAGGCCTTTCGGGGTGTAAGGTGGTGGGAGACATGGGAAAGGAATAAGAAAAAAATTATACTTATTCTGTGAAGAATCAAAATTTTAAAGATCTGGTACCTTTGAAAAACTTCAACAACTCTCAGAACACTTCCAAGTACCTAAACTGTCTTTTGAACATACCATGTACCAGGGAATTCCACAGTTTCTTGCCTTGGCTCACACTGTCCCGTCTGTCTTAAACTCCTTTCCTTCCCCATCCCCTTGTCCCTCAAATTTATCCTCAAGCTCCGGCATCACTGGAAGCAGTGAGCCTCTCTGCATGGGCCACTCCAGACCTCGGCAGTGATCGCAGGGCCTGTCCCTAAGGGGACTCCCACTTACATTGTATGCTGTGCCATCCTCCGCTCTGTAGACCCGTGGGAATAGTCCGTCAGCATACCGGGAAGCCACAAATCTCCCCAGAGAAGTCACATAAGCTGCATTTTCAAAAAAAACCACAGCCATCAAAATGGTGCATTATTAACACTTATTCTTATTTCAAAATGCTTTTCTCTAACACCATTCAGATCCCCAGTGACAGCTACACGCTGTGATGCTTTGCATTCTGAAGTATTTCTGGGTGCTAAAATGTAATTGCTTATGACATGGTAATCCTTTAATACATGAATGAATGAGGAGGAAAACGGGATTTGCTTTTTGGTTTCCTGATTCGTTTGTCCAGGATGATTAAGTCAGAGGTCAACAAGAAAACATAGGAATTGTGTTTAATTTTTCAAAACTTTTATTCAGGACTTGGACTTGTTTTCAGAGTTTTAAAAATTAAACTCAGATATTGTCCATTGTTCTCTCCAGTGGGGGTTCATGAATAGATGAGTGAATGAAGCAAGCGGGTAATGGGTTCAGAATACTCACACAGAGTTCAAAACCACAAGATTTATCAGATTATGTGCTCCACTGTTCAGTGTCTGTTGCACAAACACATTGAGCACCCACCACGTGATACACACAGTGCTCACGGAATGGGAATACAATGCTGCCTAAAACATTTTATCCTTCATGGGACAGGAGGCTACAGAAAGGTTTCAAGGACTAACTCTGAGTTGCAGGACAGAAGGTGAGGCAAGGCTTCCCAGAGATGTTCTTATTGTGATGATTGCTTTATTGCTGTTGTTGTTAAGTTCCCACGATAGAAGAGAATGGTGGTACTCTCAGGCCTAGCATGTCCTACTCCCTGCCTCTCTTGGAAAGGCAGAAAGGGCAAGGCTGGATTTTACAGCTTCCCTGGCCAGGCTTGGTCCCAAATCAGGGGTGAGAAAATTTACAAGACTTGCAGCTCAATGTTCATAATAGTAAAGAGTAAAGAATGAGCTATTGAATTCCATCAGCAATAACTTCAATCATGTGGACAAAAAAGGGGCCACATACCAACCCTGACAAGCGCAGGGAAGGCCTGCATAGCAGGTCTACAAACTCAGAGACCGAAAGTAACTACACAGGATGCTCTGAAACTAACACTTCCTAACTGAGAGCGAGCTGTGGTGAGTAGTCACGTCCTAGGTCAGTGTTTTCCTTGACAAAGGTCAATCTTTACCTTAACGGAGACTGTCCACTGTCTTTTTACATCTATTATAGCATACCTTTAGAATGTCAGAGTAGTCCCCTTTTTTCCAGACCCCCTGGAGTACAATCTCCAACTAAGAAGGGACCACGGAATTTCTCATTGTTACCTTGCTGCCTAAATACCATCTCCATGTGCTACTAATGTTAACTATCCTAGACCCACCATGCAAAAAAGTATGCCTCTCTCCATTTTACTTTTTATAAGGCCCAGAGATTTCCCACATTGCTTCCTGCTGCCTCCACAATGTTCCAACAATAGATTTCACGTAGCACCCCGTACATCTCCTTCTTTGATTGTAATATATAAAATAAGATGTAGCTCTAAACGGTTTGGCTCAGTGGATACAGCGTCAGCCTGTGGACCGAAGGGTCCCAGGTTCGATTCTGGTCAAGGACATGTACCTCAGTTGCAGGCTCCTCCCAGGCCTGGGGCCTGGTTGGAGCGCATGCAGGAGGCAACCAATCAATGTGTTTCTATAACATCGATGTTTCTCTCTGTCTTTCCCTCTCTCTTCCACTCTCTCTAAAGATCTATGGGAAAATACCTTTGGGTAAGGATTTAAAAAAGAAAAAAGAAAAGAAAAAGGAGAGAGAGAGAGAGAGAGAGAGAGAGAGAGAGAGAGAGAGAGAGAGAGAGAGATAGATATTATTAAAGGAATTTGTAAAAAAATAAATAATAATAAATAAATAAAATACACTGTAAAGTGACTATCCTCTGTAGCATTTTCTCAATCCGTTGAGATTTTGCTTCCAAGAAAGTGTCATCAATTTGGCTAATAAACTCATAAATATTCTCTACAGGTTTGGACGTTTCTTACATTGTCAACACTCAAACCTCTCAAACTCTAAAATCTCTGTTTCCAAGAATTCAATTTCTTAACTGACACTGATAGAGCAACTTCAAATCACCGACAATACTCTCTCTTTACTTAAGACATTTACCTGGGATGAGGAAAGAGTACTGTTTTGGGGGGACTGAAGGAGATGAGCCTACAGGAGACTATAAACTGCAATTGCTAGTTAAAATGTGAGGCATTGTGAATTCTGCATCTAGCAATGGTGAATTTTATAGGCAAATCCTCACAGAGAAAAAAGTATTCACTCAGAAAAAAATGTAAAAATAGCTACTTGAAGGTACTAGAGAGCAGTCAAGAACAGGCAGAAACTAGATTGGCATTCATCCTTGAAAGAAGGCAATCGGTGAGCTTGTCACAGGGAGGACAGAGTTTGCAGTTTGAGTCCAACCAAGTTAACTATCTGCTAAAATAAGAATCAGCTCTCCACACATCAAGTGATGAATGGATCGACTGTGATATATCCATACCATTCATCTCCTTATATTATTTGGCCATAAAAAGGAATAAAGTACTGATTCATGCTACAACATTGATAAGTCTTAAAAACATTATGTTAAGTGAAAGAAGCCAATCACAAAAAACCACATTATATGATTCATGTATATGAACTCTCCAGAACAAGCAAATCTATAGACATAAAGTAGATTGCTTTGGGTTGGCAGTTGAGGGATAGGTTGGGTAGATAAGGAGTACCAGGTTTCTTTCTAAGATGATGAAAATGTCCTAAAGTTGACTGTTGTTATAGTGGCCCATACCTATGAATATATTAAAAAGGCTGAATATGCCGAAGCAATATCTTCACCGATACAGCTCCTAGAGCGATGAAAACTAAAGAGAAAATAAACAAATGGGACTACATCAAAATAAAAATCTTCTGCACAGCAAAAGAAACCATCAACAAAATAACAAGAAAGCCCACTGCAGGGGAAAACATATTTGCCAATCTTATCACCGATAAGGGTTTAATCTCCAACATTTACAGGGAACTCATACAACTTAACAAAAGGAAGATAAACAACCCAATCAAAAAATGGGCAATGGACCTAAATAGATACTTTTCAAAAGAGGACATACAGAAGGCCAAGAAACATATGAAAACATGCTCAAAGTCACTAATCATCTGAGAGATACCTGTTAGAATGGCTATCATCAACAAATCAACAAACGACAAGTGCTGGCAAAGATGCGCAGAAAAAGGAACCCTCGTGCACTGCTAGTGGGAATGCAGACTGGTGCAGCCACTGTGGAGAACAGTATGGAGTTTCCTTAAAAAACTAAAAATGGAACTCCCATTTGACCCAGTGATCCCACTTCTAGGAATATATCCCAAGAAATTAGAAACACCAATCAGAAAGGATACAGGCACTCCTATGTTCATAGCAGCACAATTTACAATAGCTAAGATTTGGAAACAGCCTAAGTGCCCATCAAGAGATGAGTGGATTACAAAACTGTGGTACATCTACACAATGGAATACTATGCTGCTGTAAAAAGGAAGGAACTCGTACCGTTTGCAACAGCATGGATGGACCTGGAGAGCATTATGTAAGCGAAATAAATCAGGTGGAGAAAGATAAATATCACATGAGCTCACTCATTTGTGGAATATAATGAAAACATAAACTGATGAACCAAAACAGATGCAGAGTCAGAGAAGCCTTGATCAGACCGTCAAACCTCAGAGGGAAGGCAGGGGAGGGTGGGGATAAAAGGGAGAGATCAACTAAAGGACTTGTTTGCATGCATATGAGCATAACCAATGGACACAGACACCAGGGGGATGAGAGCATGAGCGGGGGGGGGCGGGGGGGGGGAAGTGGGGAGGCAATGGGGGGATAAGGACACATATGTAATACCTTAATCAATAAAGAAAATAAAAATTAAAAAAAATGTTTTTAATGCTCAATTGTACACTTTAAATGGGTGAATGGTATAGTATGTGAATTACATCTCAATAAAACTGTTATTTTAAAAAGTAGAAATGAGAATCTAAGTATTTTCTACTGAAACAGACATTAAAAAGATTTTAAATGTAAAACAATGCCACCCTTACTGAAATTTTTGTTTTAGAAAATATACTTATTTTTCTTAAAAATGTTATGTTGGGTTTGTTACTTTTAAATGAATTAATAAATATTTTTTTAAATTTTTAGTCTTAACTTCCAATATGGTAATTATCAATAGATATAAAATATTCAAATTCTTAGATTAAAAAGAAGGGTATAATATGAAAGTATGTAAAGGAAATGTAATGAATTGAATAAAGAAATATCATTAAAAACATTTACATACTGGCAGTAGGTAATCTATTCTAATGAAAATGGCTTTCTCATGGAAATCACAGAGGCCAGAAGGAAGTGGCACAATGTTTTTTAAGTGCTAAAAGAATAGAACTATCTACCCTAAATCTTACCCATGGAGAGATTATTCTTCAGGAATGATGGAGAAATAAAGACATTGTCAGACAAGAAACTAAAAAGATTTGTTACTAACAGAGCTGCTTTTAAAAAAATAATAAAGGAAATTCTATAAACAGGGAAGAAAATAATAAAAAAAGGAACTTGAAACATCAGAAAGAACATAGTAAGCATAAATATGGATAAATACAATAGCCGTTCTCAAGTTTTCTAAATTGTTTGGTTGTTGAATCAAAAATTAGAGCAGAGTCTAATGTTATTCTCAGAGTATGAAAAGAAAATAATAAATTATATTATAAATGGGCAGAGTAAAGATACATAAAGGGAAATATAGTTTCCACTCTTCAATCAAACTGGTAAAATGTTGATACCAGTAGATTTGGATAATTTATGTATTTATAAGGTAATAGCAAGCACAATGACTAAAAATGCTGTAGGAAGAGATATACTTTAAATATACTATAAATAAACAAACACAGGAAATTCTAAAAAATGTTTAAGTAAGCCAAAGGTAGGAAAAAGAAAATAAATGGAAAACATAAAACAAAAAAATAAATAGTAGACAAGGCCTAACACAGCAAAAATTACATTCAATGTAAACTGTCTAAATACAACAATTAAAAGAGACTGGCAAAGAGGATTTTTAAAATGACCCAACAATAGGCTATCTTTAAGAAACTTGCTTCAAATATGATATATGTAAATAGTAAAAATATAAATCATATAAGTATTAATAAAAAGAAAGCCGTATTGGCTATATTAATATCAGAAAAGTAAACTATAGAGCAAAAAATATTACTAGAGACAGAACAAGACATTATATAATCATCAAAGTGTCAAGCCACTAGGAAGACAGCAATCCTAAGTATATATACTCCAAACAACCAACTGTAAAATATGGGAAGCAAAAACTGTTGAAACTGAGGAGAAATAGACAAATTCACAATAGTTGGATATTTCAATTGATAGAACAACTAAACAGAAAATCAACAAGAATACTCAACACCACCATCAATAAGCAGGATCTAATCAACATATGTAGAAAACTATACAACAGCAGAAGAATATATTTTACTAGAAGCCGGTGCATGAAAATTCATGCACTGGAGGGGGGTCCCTCAGCCCAGCCTGCCCCCTCTCACAGTCCAGGAGCCCTCAGGGGGCAACCCAGTGATCAGGGGAAAGCGACACCCCATCACACCTCTGCTGCTGCCACTTCCAGCAGTGCAAGCCTCGGCCGGCCCTGGTTACCTGAGTCTCGGGTGGCCCTGGGTGGCTGTGGGGCTGAGGGGACTGGGGGTCTCCGGAGGTGAGCCAGGCCTTGCCACGCGCCTGCCACCCCAGTGGGGCTGAGGGTACTGGGCACCGCCATCCTGTGCTGTGGGCACTGCCATCTTTGAGGGCGGGACAGTCAATTAGCATATTACCTCCTTATTGGCTGTGGACACCACCATCTTTTGCGATGGCATGAGGGTCAATTAGCATATTCCTTCTTTATTAGATAAGATTTTCAAGTACCTACAAAATATATACCAGGACAAATCATACCCATGGCTATAAAACAAAGTTCAAAAAATTTAAAATAACTAAAACCAAACACTTATGTGCTCTGCCCACAATGGAAATAAACTAGAAATCAAGAAGGTAACAGGAAACTCTCCAAGCTTTTGGAAATTAAATAACATGTTTTAAAAAATCCATGGGTCAAAGAGGAAGTCTCAGCAGAAGTAAAAATACTTTAAACTGAATAAAAATGATAATAAAACGTATAAAAATTTGAGGGGTACAACTCAAGCATGCCAGAAGGAAAATTTATAGCACTAAATGCTGACAAAATGAGATGAAAAGTCTCAGATCAATAATCTAAGCTCCCACCTACAAAAAGAAGAGCAAAATAAATCCAAAGAAAGCAGAAGGAAATAATCAAGGTCAAGGCAGAAATCAATGAAACTGAACATAAAAATAAGAGAGAAAAATCAAACAAAAAGCTGGTATTTTAATACAATCAAAAAAATTGGCAAACCTCTAGCAGAATGGACAAAGATACATGCCCTGGTCGGTTTGGCCCAGTGGATAGAAGCAGATAGAGTATCGGCCAGAGGACTGAAGGTTCCTGGGTTTGATTCTGGTCAAGGGCACATATCTCAGTTGCAGGCTCAATCCCCCATGGTCCTGGTCAGAGAGCGTGCAGGAGGCAACCAATCTATGTGTCCCTCTCTGTGTCTCTCCCCTTCCCTTCCACTCTCTCTAAAAATCAGTGGGGGAGTATCCTCAGACAAGGATTAATAAGAGAGAGGAGAGAGAAAGAGAGAGAGAGAGAACATGAATTACTGATATCAGGTATGAAACAGGGAATACTAGTATCACTAATGACCCTGCAAACATGAAAAGAATAATGCAATACCACAACTTGACACACATATTAAACGACTTAGATGAAATGAACCAATGCCTCAAAACAAAAACTACTATAACTCACTCAATATGAAATACATCATATGAATAGCCCCATATCTATTAAGGAAATGAACTTGTAATTCAAAACTTCTCCAGAAGAAATCTCCAGGCTTGAGTAGGTTCTCTCAAGAATTCTACTGAGCATATAAAGAAGAATTAACATTCCACACAATATTTTCCAGAAAATAAAAGACACAGAAACACTTCCCAATCCACTCTATGAAGCCAGTATCACCGACACCAAAACCATACAAAGGCAGTATAAAAGAGAAAACTCAAGACCAATATCTGCCATGAATACAGATGCAAAAACCCTTAACACAATACCAGCAAACAGAATTCAGCAATATAAACAACTAGAGGCCCGGTGCACAAAAATTGTGCACTCAGGGGAGGGGGGTCCCTCAGCCTGGCCTGCGCCCTCTTGCAGTCCAGGAGCCCTTGGGGGATGTCCAACTGAAGGCTTAGGCCCGCTCCACACGAGGCATGGGACTAAGCCAGCAGTGGGACATCCTAGTGCAGCCGCGCAGGTGGGAGAAGCTCCCTCCATCACTGCTGTGCTCGCCAGCCATGAGCCTGGCTTCTGGCACACTGACCACCAGGGGGCAGCTTCTGTGTCAAGCGTCTGCCCCCTGGTGGTCAGTGCACATCATAGCAACCGGTAGTTCAGCCGTTCAGTTGATTTGCATATTAGGCTTTTATTATATAGGAGTATACAACATGACCAAGTGGTGTTTATTCTAAGATACAAGGCTGATTCAATATTCAAAAACCAGTCAATATAACCAACCATATTAACATCCTAGGGGAGAAAAATCGAAAGATCCTTTCAAATTTCAACAAGCATTCATGATAAAAACTCTCAGAAAACTAGGAATATAGGGGACCTTCCTCAACTTTATTTTTTTAAAACCTACTGCTAACAAATAGCTGATGGTGAAAGACTAAAAGCTTTCCCCTAAGATCTGAAGTGAGGAAAGGATGCCCACCTTCACTACTGTTATTCAACACAGTTCTAGAAGCTTTAGCCAGCACGAGGCAAGAGAAGAAAATGCAAGACATAGAGATCGGAAATGAAGAATAAAAACTCTCCCTATTTGGAGATAACATCATGGTCTACCTAGAAATATGAAGGAGTTAACAACAGCAGGAAAAAACAAACAAACAAACAAACAAACAAAAAAACTCTCTTAAAATTAATAAGTTAGTTAAGCTCACAGAAGAGCAACATACAAAAATATCAAGCATATTTCTGTATATACTAGCAATGAGCATATGGAAATAAAAATTTTAAATACAGTATCACACTTACAATTGCTCAGAAAATGAAATATTTAGTACAAATCTAATAAAACATGTGTAGGACATATACCAAAAATACAAAACACCTGAATGAAGGAAATCAAAAGGCATACATAAATGGAAAGATATCCAGGTCTAAGATGTCAATTCTCCTTAAATTAAAATAAAGCTTTAATCCGATTCCTATCAAAATCCCAGCAATATTTTTGTAGACATAGACATGGTTATCTAAAAGAAAAGATAATGGAACTAGAGTAGCTAAAACAATTTTGAAAAAGAATAAAGTAGAAGGAATCAGTCTATCCAATTTCAAGACATTCTATATAGTAATAATGTAGTTATAGTAATTAAGGCTATGGTAATAGTAGAGAGATAGACACACAGATGCATAGAACAAAACAGAAAACCCAGAAATAGCCCCATACAGTACAACCAACAAATTGTTAACAAAAATGCAAAAGCAATTCAAAAGAGGAAGAATAGTCTTTTTAAAAAATGATCCTGGAGCAAATGGATATCCATGGTCAAAATAATGAATCTTAAACAGAAATGAACTCAAATTGGCCATGAGCTAAATGTAAGATGTGAACTAAAAAACTTTAGGCGGGAAAGTAGGAGAAATTCTTTGAGACTCAACAAGATCCAAACAAGAAAATAGTCAACAAATGGGACTTCATCAAAATTAAAAACTTTTGCTCTGAGAAACAGAAGTTCTGGATAAAGATAAAGCTAAAGACTAAGAGAATATATCTACAGACCACATATGTGACAAAGGATTCATTTCTAGAATATATAATATATAATATATAATAGACTCTCAAAACTCAACATTTAAAAAAATCTAATTAGAAAATGATGAAAAGACATAAACATTTATTTTACCAAAGATGATAAAGAGCAAATCAGCATATGAAAACATGTTCAACTAAACTAGGCATTGGGGCATTACAGATTAAAGCCACAACAAAATATTACTACACAACTATTGGAATAGCTAAAATTTTTAGATGCTGACACACTAAATGCTGTTATAAAGAGGAAAAGCTATCTTTCATAATTACTAATGTGAGTAGTATAGCCATTTTGAAAAATAGTTTGGCAGTTTCTTAACAAAACATTAAAACATATACTTAACGTACCACCTCACAATTGCATTCCTGGGCATTTATCTCAGAGAAATGAAAGCTTATGTTCTATACAAAAACCTGTAAACAATTGTTCATAGCTTTATTTGTAATAGCCCCAAACTGGAAACTACTCACATGTCTTTTAATGGGTGAGTGGTGAACTGATGGTACATCCATACCATGGAACACTACTCTGCATAAAAAGAAACAAACTATCACCCTGGCCAGTGTGGCTCACGTGGCTGAGCGTCAAAAGGTCACTGGTTCGATTCAAGGTCAGGGCACATTCCCCGATTGCAGGTTCAGTCCCTGGTAGGGATGCCTGGTGAGGCAGCCAATCAGTGTTTCTCTCTCACACCTATGTTTCTCTCTCCCTCTCCTTCTTCCTGGTGGCCACCAGGAGTTAAGGATGCTGGGAGACAGCGGTCTGTATGATGATCAAGGGGTAGCACTGGAAGAGCTTCAGTCAGTCACCCAAACCACTGAAAGTAAGGACATAACCACTGAAAGCATAGTGCAGAAAGGTATACCTAAGCCCATCGAAATTTAAATGGAATTAAATGAAATACTAAAAAATATTCAGTTTCCCCAAAAGAAGGCAGGAAAGGGGAAACAAAGGGTAAAAAAGATGGGACAAATAGAAAACAAAAAGTAAAGTGGGAAACCTAAATTTACATCAATTATTACATTAAAGTAAACAAAACAAAACAAACACTATAATTACAAGATAGAGATCATGAGACTGGGTTAAGGAGGCACAGAGAGAGATTACAGGTAGTTTGAGAGTAAAAGACTATAAAGATGCATGCCATGTGAAAGCTAAGCATGACAAAGCTGTGGTAATTATATTAACATCAAACAAAGTAAATGTCGTCACAAAGGTATGACAATCCCAATGTCTATGCATTTAGAGCTTCCAACTAAACTGACACAACTAAAAGGAGAAAGGGACACATATACTAGACAAAAAAAAAAATCGCTAAAGATACAGAATACTTCTATCATACTATCAACAATCTTGGCTCAATTAACATTTACAAATATTATGTAGAAACTGCATAATACACATTCTTTCCAAGTGTGTATGAAATATTCATCAAGACATATGAGGGGGCCATAAAACAAATCTCAGTAAATTTCCAAAGACTAAAATCTTATGTTCTCTAACTCAACGGAATTAAAATTAGAAATCCAACAAAAATACGGTATCTTTCAAAGTCCTCAACCATTTGGCAATCAAACAATACATTTCTTTTTTAAAAATGAATCAAAGAAAAAAGTCACAAGAAAAAAAAGAAAATATTTTTAACTCACTCATAATAAAAGCATTACCCATCAAGATCTGTGGGATTAAACTAATGCAGCGCTTGAGGAAATACTTACAGCTCTCAATGACTACATCAGAAGAGGAAAAAGGCTTCCAGTTAATTATCTAAGTTTCTACCTTCAGTTAAACTCAAAGTAAGTAGAAGAAAATCAATAACAAAGATCAAAGCTAATATAAATGAAATAGAAAACAAAAAGTAGAAAAAAAATCAACAAAGCCCATATTTGGTCCTTTGAAAAGAGTTGTGATATACCACTAACAAAACCTGTCCTGAAAAATTGAGAGAAACACAAATTATCAATATCAATGGTGAAAGAGGTGACATCTCTACAGACTCCACAGGCATTAAAAAAATGTTAAGGGAATATTATGAACAGTGTTTTGCCAATATATTTTTTTTAAACACACTGATAAAATGAACAAACTCCTTGAAAAACACACCTTCCCAAATGACCATGATGAAACAGAAAAATATGAATAGCTCTATGTCTACTACAGAAATTGAATTTCTTATCAAACTTTTCCTACAAACAAAACTCTAGGCTCAAATAAGTTTCACTGCTGAGTTCTATCAAACAGTTAAAGAAGAAATAGTGCCAATCATATATATATATATATATACAAACAACATCAGAACATAGAGGAGTAAATATTTCCAAATAATTTTATAAGGTTAGTATAATCCACTACCCTCACACATTGCCATACTCACTGCTGGAGGGCAGTACTCGTAGGAGTTAATAACCAACATTCAAGCCAATGCATTTAGAAAAAAAATTAGACTACAATGCAAGGAAGGCCACCACAGGAAAACAGCACCCTCTCCCTGAAACTACACATCACTACTGACCTCCCTCCAAAAGGGGTTAAATACACATCCCAGGGGATAAATACAAAAAATTTATATTTCACCTTTCAAAGAAGAAAGAAGGAAATTAAGCATTACCAATATTTAGTATGCAGATTAACAAATGTACATCTATATAATACTCATATATTGGGGGTGCCAACGTTTTTTTACCCGCAAGGAAGTGAGTTCAAAACAAGCTCAGAGATCCGTGGTTCTTCAGGCAGCGAGCTAAACTGGGTTTTCCAGCCAGCATCGCTCTGTGGGTACTCTACCTTCACAGTGTGGAAATCCGATTTGTGACAAAATCTGTTTCAAGTTCAATTTGTTGCTCTTTAGCCCATGCAGTTGGAGCCATTCCTTGGATGAGATGAGACTCTGCTTGGCCACGTCTGTGTTGGTGTTGCTCTGTCCCGCTTGCCTCCGAAGCTGCTGCTCAGCGATGGTAGAAGATGAGCTTGATATCTCCATCTCTGTGTTAGGACCTAAGTCACAGGGGCCTCCTGTAAAGGCAACTGTCAAACTCAGACTTCCTGAAAACTTGGAAACAATATAATATCAACAGAGGATTGGTTTGAAATAAATTACAGTACATCCATGAAGTGGAATTCTGTCTACCAGTTAAAAATTACAATACAGCCCTGGCCGGTGTGGCTCAGTTGCTGGGGCATTGATTCCTCATTAGCCAGGTTTCAGGCTCGATCCCCAGAGGGGGCATACAGGAAGCAGCCGATTGATGTTATGCTCTCACGTGGATGCTTCTCTCTTCTCCTTTCCCCTCTCTCTAAAAATCAATAAACTATTCTTAGAAAAAACAAACACAGAAAACACTGTGTTAGTGCTTCTCCAACCTTTAAACAAATTATCATACAGATGTATATTTGTTGGAAAAGAAGATATCTACATATACTGCTAAAAGATATCCATAAAATTCAACATCCATAGGTAGGTACTCATACACACACATAGAAAAACATTTAGAAAGATATATGCTAAGCGGCTTATAGTAGTTTTCTGTGTGGTGAGAGTGTGTGGGGCTTGTGCCTTTTCTACGTTGCTTGAATTTTTGCATAATTTAAAGGTTTCTAAAACAACATTTCTTTTTATAATCAGAAAAATACAAAGGTCTTCCATTTTGGAAAATAAATAATAATCACTCCTGAACCTTCATTACACATCAGTATTCCAATTATAATCATATGCATCCAAAGAAGGTACAGAGGATGAATCCCTGAGAGGAAACACAGTTCTGCATGTGGAGTGGCCACCTGCGAGCTAGTGAGAGAGTGGGAAACAGACTGAGGCTCAGAGCAGCCAGAACACACGGCCTCACCTTCCGAATGTTCTCTTCTCTAAAACTGTACAGTTGGATTGACACATTCTGGCTCACATGGCCAGCTGTTCCGGGACCAACTGGACTCAAGGCAATATTCAACATATTAAACTTACCTAGACCGGCCTAAATATAGCCAATGTGCACAGGAGGAAAGGAGTCTCCAAACCGTAATGCAATCTTAACCCACTCACCACAACTGCAGGAAGGGCCTCACAACCGGGGAAAGAGTCGAAAGCTCTGCTTACTTCTGCAGTCGGGGTGTGCAATGCATATAAATGAGTCCCCTGGACTAGAATACTTTTTAACACGGAAATAGTCCTTTATCCCATCTTTAAAACTGTATTTCCTAAAAGTCTCCCATGAATTTCAAACACAGAAATCAGCTGGGCCCAAGCTAGGGAGATTTTTTTGAAAAGAAGTTAGAAGTGTCATTATTAGCAAACAACTTTATGTGTATTCTGGGTAGTATATATTTAATCCTTGTAATAACCTTATGAGGTAGGTAGCCCTATTATTCCCATTTTACAGATGAGGAAACCAAGACTGAAAGAGCTTAACTAAGGTCTTCATCGTCTCACAGCAGGTGATTCCAAACACATCAGTTGCCTGTAGGGTCTAGAACACAAAATGTTCTGTGCCTTTATTATAATAATAATAAAAAACAACTGCAGCAACTCCCATTTGCTGGCCAGGCCCTGAGATGAGCTTTTTATATGTGCTGTGTCATAAATTCCTCACAACCATATTTGTCGGATACTGTTAACACCCAGTTTACATTTGAGGAATCAGAAGCTTCGAGAATTTAAAGAAGTTGTTCACGACCCACAGCCAGTAAGTGGCAGGAGCAGGAGTCAAAGCCATTTCTTAACCATCTGCTATGGCACAAGCCTACCAACACAGTGATTCCAGGAGGACTGCTTTCTCCTAGGGCTTCGGGGTCCTCACTGAAGAGAGAGCAATAACCTTTATTTTCAGAGCTCAGGATCAACAGGCTTCCTGATTTGTCATTTTCAAGTTTTTAAAGATAATGATTTCTATTTTAAGGTTTAAGCAAATTTGTACTGTCCAGATATGTTGAATTCCAAAGGTACACAAACTCATATTATTGGTGAAGATATTGCCTTCTTCCTAAGGGGGCTCAATTTGATGAGAATATCACAAAAGTATTTGGACAGCATCACAGAGGAGTGGGAAAACTGAGAATGAAAATGCTGTGTAGGTCCATGTCATCACAGTAGGTGACTTCCCTTCTCCACCGTGGTGGCACCACCCATGGTCCCTAACTCCCAGCCATACAGGACTTCTGCGTGGATAAGCACTTGACATATTGGAAAGAGCTATGTACAAATACATTACTTAAAATCATTGTCCCTTGGTAACTGTGCTTTGTTTCGTATACCCACTTTTACTGCAAGCATCTTTTTACCCTCACACCCCAGTCATATAGAGCTATGACGTTTTGTTTCCTCCTCCTTCCACTCTAGAACCACAGAACATGAACACAACAAAAGCACAGACTATATGCTTCAACTTTCTTTTGGGGATCTGTCCAACAAAGACTGATATTTACATTTGGCCAATGGTTCTTACAGAACAAAAGGAGGCTCAGAATAAAGATTTTTTATTATTTATTTCATCATTTCCAATTCACCTTTCTCTCCCCTGAAACATACTCACCCACCTCCTATATTCTTACTAGAGGGAGCTACACGCCCTAGAGCAGCGGTTCTCAACCTGTGGGTCGCGACCCCTTTGGCGGTCAAACGACCCTTTCACAGGGGTCACCTAAGACCATCCTGCATATCAGATATTTACATTACAATTCATAACAGTAGCAACATTACAGTTACGAAGTAGCAACGAAAATAATGTTATGGTTAGGTCACAACATGAGGAACTGTATTTAAAGGGCCAGACAGTTGAGAACCACTGGCCTAGAGTAAAAAGGGAACACAGCTACATAAACTATCCTAAGACTCCCAAACTAAATTTTGGAAATTTAAAAGAGGCTTCTGAGCCAAAGGAGTATGTTCTTCATTCCAAACAAAAGGCAACTGAACCCTTTAAGGTGTGTGCCCCAGCCCCTTTTGCACTCACATGACTTAAGAAATCTGAAATTAAAAAAAAAAAAAATCTGGTTAGTACCATTGGATCAGAGAACCTGTAGGAATCATTGACTTGGATCTTGCCTCGGGGTTTTTTTGCCTGAGAATGCCCACATTGTGGGAAGTGAAAACAACTGGAAAATGGAACTTATCCAGAGAAAACAGAAAGGAGAGAAAGGGCCTCTCCAACAGAAGGGATCCTTCTACTCAGATGGGATGAGAGCTGCTGTGTCAGGGCAAGGATGGGGAAGACCTGCAAGCAGCCCTCCTGCACACGCCCACCCGCTTCCCCACCTCCCAGGAGGGCTCATGTGGTTCTCCCCAGGAAAGCCCAGGCCTTTGCTTGCACACTTCACCAAGGTGGCCCTGAACACTTGAGATTTGTCCTCTCTAGACTGCAAGAGGGTTCCATGACTACAGGGACAACTATCCGAATGTCCTCAGCACAGCACCTCATACACAGCACCCCATACACTCTGCATGGGTGTTAAAAGTTTAATTAACTTGATCACTCAGAATTGCTGAGAATCCTGATTTCTTTTTCAAACAAGGCAAAGATTTGCATTTCTAACAAGGGTAAGATCAGGAAATTGATATCTGTTTAAACAGAGACATTATTTTCTGGATATTACTGTGTTGTTGCTATTATTATTAGTATTATTCAGGATTTCTTCATCTGAGGTTATTACAAATTGGGGAAAGAGGAACCCAGAAGTAAGAAATAACACATTCCAGTTGAGCCCTTCCCTAAGTGCTATCCCAAGGGCCAAAGCTTGGGGAAACAGGAAGGGATTTCCTAAATAGAAAGAAGTGGGGGGGGGGGGGGAGTAGGGGGAGGAGGAGGAGGAAGGAGGAGAAGGAGGAGGAGGAGGAGATGGAGGAGGGGGAAGGAGGAGGAGGAAGGGAGGAGGAGGAGGAGAGAGGGAGGGAGGAGGAAGGAGGTGGAAGAGGAGGAGGAGGTCAAAGTCTGATGAAAGCAGGGACAGGAAGGCAGAATTGGGGGGAAAGTAGAAAGATTAATCTGGCACAAGTCCAAAGGCTCCAACCAAAGGAACTAGGTCTGGGCCTCATGTACGCCGGTGCTGCCGGGGTCTGCCACGCTGGGCAGCGGAGAGGTGGCCACGGCTGCTGAGGGGAGCACCTGCGGACGTCCTCACGGCTTCTGACAGTAGGCCTGATGGTAAGAGGCTGAGGCACAATGCACAACTTAGAGTCTATCAATTCTATTAGCATGTCCTATACTTCTGCTTTATTATCAACACCCCAAACTTCCTATATCCTTGTTAGCTTCTGAAAAAGAAGTCTGGGCTAAGTGGATATATCTTGTGATTGATGTGAGTTCTGAATTTTGATTGTCCCCAAAATAAAGCAAGCTGGGATGAGGCCCCGTGGGTGCCCTGCTGTAACACCCTACCCCCACCCCCACCCCGTTCTCTGCCCTTGAGGGGCAGGGCTAGGCGGAGGCAGGGAGACTGACATGGGCTCTCCCGCGGCTGAGAAAATAGGGCCAAGAAAAGAAAATCTGAGGATAACTGGGGTGCTTTAGGAGGAAGGTCATTGCTGGGGAAAAACAAAACAAAAACAAGATTAAAGGAAAACTGCCATGTGGAAACTAAATATCAGCTTTATGCCCATATAACAGGAGCCAAAGAATGGGGCTCGTCTTGGCGGTGCGCGTGCAGAGGCGCGGAGGGAGCCGGCCATTCCAGGACGGAGAGCGGGACAAAGTCAGTGCAAACACATGGCCCGGGTTTAGGCTACTCCTGTTCTGATAAATAAGTTCCGGTTCTCGCATTACCTCCAAAGGCCAGACTGCCTTCGCCTTCCTACTTGGCCCCGAAACAGAGAGGAGCTCGGGGCTGGCGGCCCCTGCGGCTGCGGCCCAGGCGGAGGGGAGGGCTGTGGGGTGGGCGGGCGGCGACCAGCTTTCCCGCCCGGACCCAGGTACCAAACCGGTAAGTGAGGAGGCGAGTCGCCGAGCCTCTCTGGGTCGGTTTCGGCACCGGTAAGTAGGGACAGTCCAGCTCGGAAACTGAATTCCCGAGGCTTCCCGGAGCCCCGCGGAGGGTCTGACGTGGAGGGAACGCGTCCTACACTTACTAGGCTTCGGTCAGGTGACTGGCAGGCGGTTCCGGTTCGGCAGCCGCCCTCCCATCCTCCCGCGGGCCTCAGACCCGAGAGGGCGGGAGAGGGACGCCTCCCTCTAGGTGACAAGCGGCGCCTCCCGCGCGCGAAGCGTCCATGCTCCTCGCCCAGGACCCCAGTTGTTCGATGTCCCTTGTGACCGAGTAGCCGCGTGGCCAGAGGATGACCACGGCGTGGCGGTTGCTAGGACAGCGCCAATCACCGCGCGGCTCCCGGACTGGGGGCGGGGCCAAGAGCCGGGGCTCGTGGGCGGGGCCGTCAGGGGCGGGGCTTCCAGGTGGGTTCGGGCGGGGCTGTGAGGGGCGGGGCCAGGGCGGGGGGCGGGGCTTCCAGGTGGGTTCGGGCGGGGCTGTGAGGGGCGGGGCCAGGAGGCGGGGCGGGGGCGGGGCTTCCAGGTGGGTTCGGGCAGCGTCAAGAGGGAGCCACGGAGCAAGGTTCCCACGCCAGCGGACTGGGAGAATGGGACTGTCCTCTGCGTTTGCTGTCACCGGAGAAGTCAAAAACGGTAGCGAACATTAATAAATAATATCAACAAACGAATACACAGACCAGGCGAGAGCAGTCGTGGAGGAAGGCGGGAAATAAGCCCGTCAGAGAAACTAAAAGGCCATATGATCTCATATATGGGAATCTAATGAACGAAATAAACTGAGGAGCAAAATAGAAACACCGGCTTGGATACGTGGAACAGAG
This sequence comes from Myotis nattereri, assembly GCF_964212035.1. Taxonomy (NCBI): domain Eukaryota; kingdom Metazoa; phylum Chordata; class Mammalia; order Chiroptera; family Vespertilionidae; genus Myotis; species Myotis nattereri. The sequence goes on from NC_138085.1 coordinate 22,360,945, forward strand.
TGATAGATGTCAGGGCGCGGGGACTGGATGAAAGAAGGCGAAGAGATTAGCCAAAGAGCATATATGCGTAACTCATACACACAGTTAACAGTGTGATAATGGCCAGAGAGAAGGGGAGGTGGGGCTGGGCGGGGGTGGGTAGGAGGGGATGGGGACATCTGTAACAGTGTCAACAATAAAAATAAATTTTAAAAAATAAAGGCGGGGAGGCCAGCACATTGTAGGAAACGTTGCCATTAACTTCTGTACTCACTTTTCAGCGTGCAGAGAACTTACTTTTTAATTTTCATGTCAATGCTGTAAAGAGAGATTTTCTTCGTTTTACAGTTGAGGAAAGAAGCCCAGAGAGCTGGGGCCCTTGTGGGTTACTCAGCCTGCAAGAGGTGGAGCTGAGACAGGGACACCTCGAGCTGCAGTTTTGCAGACTTGCAATTTTGGAGGCAGAGGCTGCAGTTACCAAAAACACTCTTATCTATTGGATATGAGAATTCCTATGGGCATTACTTTCTTCATTCGGCTTTATATATAACATTTCAGTTTTTCCTTATCAAATAAGCAACGAGCTTATAATATATGCCTGTGATTTTTCAGTCACTCAGAAACAAAATTGTACTTAAGAAAAGCTTCTTTAGAAAAAGATCCCACAGGCAAGTATTGTTTTTAGTATATTGGGATATTAAGCTGTAGTTTACATTTTTAAAACTCAAGAAGTTTAAAATAACCCTATTATTTTTTTAAAATATATTTTATTGATTTTCTACAGAGAGGAAGAGAGAGGGATAGAGAGTTAGAAACATTGATGAGAGAGAAACATCGATCAGCTGCCTCCTGCACATCTCCCACTGGGGATGTGCCCGCAACCCAGGTACATGCCCTTGACCGGAATCGAACCTGGGACCTTTCAGTCCACAGGCCGACGCTCTATCCAGTGAGCCAAACCGGTTTCGGCTAAAATAACCCTATTATTTCTAGGTTTTTTTTGTTGGTTATTAACTTTTACTACGATTCAGCAGAATTGTGTATATTCATCTTAAACTAGTAAATTAACGAGTGGCAGCTATAATTTACAAAAGAATAAACTGAAGTGAATCTTAAAAAGTTCCATAGTTATGATGAGCGTTTAACACCTGTCACCAGATAGAAGATTGTTGTCAGTTCCCTTCATCAGCACATGGAGTAGTATGTTGGAATTTTAGTTTTGATGGCAATAAGGTTTCCACTGGGAAGTAGATGTTTCAGATGGTTATTTAGAGAAGGACCAACAGCATTTAATCGTACCAGAGCATTCAATCCTCTGTCCAACACCTCATCGCCAGGATGGACCAGTGCTGCCAGGACTCAGGCAAGGAAGCAAAGGCACAGTTTTTTAAAAAACAAAAAATGTATCTTTATTGTTGAAAGTAACACAGATGTACCTGTCCCCCCCCCCCACTGACCCCTTCTAGCCCGCCCTCTCCCCCCACCCAGGTTTTTACCACCTTATTGTCTGTGTCCATGGTTATGCATATATGCATATAAGTACTTTGGTTAATCTCTTCGCACCCCCCTAAACCCTCACCTTACCTCGGAGGCACCGCTTTTTCAGGAGCACCTAAAAGTAATTGTCTAGCCGAAACCGGTTTGGCTCAGTGGATAGAGCGTCGGCCTGCGGACTGAAAGGTCCCAGGTTCGATTCCGGTCAAGGGCATGTACCTGGGTTGTGGGCATATCCCCAGTAGGAGATGTGCAGGAGGCAGCTGATCGATGTTTCTCTCTCATCGATGTTTCTAATTCTCTATCTCTCTCCCTTCCTCTCTGTAAAAAATCAATAAAATATTTTTTTTTTTAAAAAAGTAATTGTCTAAAAGCCTCCTTTGACACAAAGGTATATGGGTGTCTAGTTTCTCTCAGACCCTCAGTTAAAGTAATAAAGAGAGGATCAAATGGAAGATTTTCAGGTCATTCCCACTGTAATCTGTTTTACTGAACCGTGGACCAATCTACAGGGAATACCCCCTTTAAAGAGCTGCAAATGCAGGAGGAGCTGTGACTGCTCACCACAGTTTAATTGTTTTAGGAGTACGTCTATCACTTGGTCGAGGATGAACTTTTCCTGCAGACTCTGGTTGACAATGAGGATTCGCTTCCTTGATCTGTGGTCCTGTGTTTGATTTGTGCACTTGATGATGTTCTTTGATCATAATTAGCTGTCACCCTTTCTCAGCTGTGCAGCTCCATGGCACTCCGATTTCTGCATGGCTTCCCCTTCACGCCTCACACCAGCCACCACCCTAGATGGGGCTTTCGACCGGCGCCCACTCCCCCAACAGCCGGGCTTGGGGGGAAATGAAGCTTCATGTGGTCCTCAGATCTGGCGGTGCCTGGGAATTGTTGATTTTTTACTGCAGTAAAAGTTTGAACAAAATCCCTAGAAAGTCATTCTCTCAGTGCCACTTTTTGTCTTTTGAAGTCCTCTTCAAATGGAAGGATGGTTTTAAAAGCATACAGCAGGTTTCTCCCCTCCCTGGAGAACTTTTCCAACGTCATGATCAATGCCAGCTCTCATCCCTTGCAGAGCTGCAAGCCTGAGTCTTTAAGATCCCAGTGCCTTTGGGAGAGGAGAGCAGGAGGCGGGAGGGGAGGAGAGGTGGAGCGGGAGGGAGGAGATGGGGAGGGGAGGGGCAGGGGTAAGGGCAGGGAGAGGGGAAGGGGAGGAAGCTGCAACACCAAAACTGGATTTTCAGACATACCGCCCAAGCAGCCTCTCCTCTGAGGTGTCTCACAAATGTCCCCCTTTCACCACACCCCAAGTTAGGGATTCCTGGTGGCACTGAATTGGTGGCGAAGACCTTCAGTTGACACACCTGTATCAAAAAAATTTAAGAAAGAACACCTTTACATGAGACAAGTTAAAATGAGATATGTGAGCTCTATTATTTTTATTAATGGTTCCTACATTTTCAATTAACTGGTTAACAATTAGCCCTAATATCTTGAATAAAAGAGACTCAGCTATAATAAATTTTGTTTCACTGGACAAAAGAAGTAGTTAAAGAAAAGGTTTGATGTTCCCTAGTTAAAAAAAAAAAAAAAAATGAAAAAACCTACAGGAATTTATTATATTTTCCAAATGTAAGTAACCTGATAAGTGAGTTAAAGTAGCCATTGGGAGACACTGGATGAAGGATACAAAGAATTTCTCTACTGTTTTTGCTATTTTTTTGAATTTATAATTATTTTTAAATGAAAAGTAAAAGAAAAAAAATACAGAATGTTAAAGTGCAGCGCCAGGAGAGACCCCCCCCCAAAAGTTTCTACTTTCTCTTCCTGGTAGAACCACAGAAAGTTGTCTGCTAAACACAAGGAGTGAGGGACAAGGGAGGCCTGCTCTGCATTCAAGATGAGAAATTAGCAAGTTTTAGAGGAAACAGCATTCCTGTGCCCAAAGGAGGCAGAGCTGTTACAAAACCATAACACTGTAGCCTGAGGAGGGAAGAAGAACAGGAACCTGGTAGTAGGAAATCTTAGCAGGAGATGGCACTCATTCTTTTTCTTGGATTGTAAGACTCGCCTGTTAATTTTATACTGTCAGACGCCATACTGTCAGACTTCAAAGCGATAGCGGCAGCAGCACCCATTTCAATGTCCATTTCCAGGTTCTGATTATGTGCTATATATCGTTATGTGAAACAATACCATTGGAGGATGGGGAAATAGTACAAGGAATTCTCTGTACTATTTTTTTTACAACTTCCTGTGTCTATAATTACTTAAAAATAAAATTAAAGCCCAGACCAGTGTGGCTCAGTTGGTTGGAGCATTGTTCTGTAAACCGAAAGGTCGCAGGCTCAGTTCCCTGTCACAGCACATACCCAGGTTGCAGGTTCAATCCCTAGTCAGAGTGCATATAGTAGGCAACCAATTGATGTTTCTCTCTTACGTCAATGTTTCTCTCTCTCCCTCTCCCTTTTTCTCTCTCTAAAATCAATAAAAACACATCCCTGGGTGAGAATTAAAAAAATAAATTAATTCAATTAAATAAAAGTTAAAAAAATAAGGAATAGATTTCAAAGTTTATATAGTTGACTTTATAAGCTTTTGCTCATTATATCTTATTCTTGACAGAAAAAGAACTGTAATTTATCTGGGATGTTGGATCCATTGTGAAGACAGATGCATTTGGGGTAAATGTTGGGCCTGTTATTGTTAAAGTATCATCTTTAAAGTATCGAAACTTTCCCCATCACTATAATAAGGATCATCATAAAATACTTAACAAGAAGCACTTTTTATACCTTCAGGGAAAGACAGACCCAAGAAAGAGTTTCCTTCTGCATATCATAGCCAGAAGTCTAGTTTCCAGTGAAGAAATAGCCTGTGATTGCTTCTGTTTTCTCTGCAGAGGGTTTCAAAGTCAGATTTGCAGGGAACTTCTGTACACATGTGTAAGCCTAACCCTAGGCCAGGGCCTGGCTGTGAAAAATACAGCGTCTGGGGTGCCCGAGAATGTGATGGTCCCCAGATACTATTGTTATCTCTGGGTACTCAGTGTTTCTGGTCTCCATGGACATTTTTACAGCCAGGCATGCAGCTTTGTCAACACAAGGGCCATCTCTACACCTTCGTTTGGACTTGAAATGTTACCCTTCTGAGTCACAAGCTGAACTCCCACAGAAATCTGCTCCATCTGCCCGCCTCTGTGTCTGACTGCCCCTTGCTCTGGAAGCATCCTTCTTTGTTCCCTGTGAAGACTCACAGTTAAGGGTGGGGGGAGATTTTTTTTTTTTTTTTTTTTGCAGACGGAACACGTGGCTGTTCTGTTGCCTCATTTGGAATTATAAACAAGACTGCCAGTGTCTAGTGAGCATTGTCTTTTAAAACAGACCTCTCCTGAGGAGCAGGATTGTTTTGAGAAAGTAGCTTTCTGCAATGTGTTAGATGGCATTGTCCGGCAGTCACTTGTGAAGTGTGTTTTCGCTGATGCTTTCAGCAGGCCTGGCGCCCTACAGCTTGTTCACTGCCGTGGTACAACGTGTGCTCTTTTGTGCCACTGCCGTGGGACTCACCCAGGGTGCAGCTTACTAGAAATGGAGGCCCTTTCTGTGACCTTGATTTTACGTTTGAGCCCCTAGTCACAAGTCTTCCTTTTTGAAAGAGAATAAACAAACCCTTTATCCTCCAAGATTTGTAGCTATCCTATATAATAAAAGGGTAATATGCAAATTGACCCTAACAGCAGAATGACCAGAACGACCGCTCAACCAGTCACTATGCAGTGCACTGACCACCTCTTGGTCCCTTTCCCTGGCCGGCAGGCTCCGATCGCCCAATGGAGAATGGAGAACTGGGGGTGGGTGGTCGGGGACATGGGTAGTGTCAGGCCAAGACCCCTGCCCCACCAGTTGCTCCACACACAGAGGGCGACCCACAGGGGAGGTCGGGCCCGCGAGGGAGCAGGAATGGCCAACCTCTCGGTCCCTTCCTCCAGCCATCAGGCTCCAATCGCCTGATGGCAAACAGGGAACTGGAGTGGGTGGCAGCAGGGGGCGGGGCCGGCTGCAGGCAGCAGGGAAATATGGCCCTGATCGCAGACCAGGCCTAGGCACCATACCCACGCACAAATTTCATGCGCCGGGCCTCTAGTATGTGAAATAATACTGTCTTATCTTCCAAAATCAACTTATATGAGAAGTCAGAAACCCAACCCCTTCTGAGGTTTCATTTTACTTAAGTAAATCCTTTCTGAGGTTTAATTTCACTTAAAATGTGCATTTTGTGGTTGCAGATATGGTCTAATACTTAAATTCACATAACTAGGCACTGTGCTATAGGGATAGAAGTAATCAAGTCAAACACAGTCTTTTCCCTTAGGAAACTTGCACCTAAATTATAAAGTCATCAATACATAAAAAATAAATATATATCAAATCATTGAGTTTTAAATGAAAGGACTCAGTTAAATAAATTGTGGTATATACAAACAAGCCATTAAAAATGAGTATACAGACACATTTAATGACTTGGAAAAGTAGAAAATAAGTGAAAACAAAAGACCTAACATATTGTGTCCTAGTATAAAAGTCCTAGAAGGAAATATAAATAATTGTAGGTTATTTCCAAATGGTATGATAGTAGGCAGTTTTCCTTTTCTTATTTTTCCTTTTTGTAGTTTCTAGATAATATAATAAATGTCCATTTATTTTATAATTTGAAAAATAACCATTTTCCCCCATTATTGCAAGAAAATACATCCTTAGTGTTATGTACGATATGAAAATCTGATACTAATCAATTCTTTTCTTTGAGAATATGCAATTGTTTTCTATCCATAAGCTATCTCTGGAAGGAGACTCAAGACTGCAATATTGGTTACCTCCAGGGAGGGAAAATGAGAAGACATTTCAGTAAATATTGTTTTAAATGTTCTGAATTTTATGCCATACAAATGTGTAGGCTATTCAAAAAATTTAACTTACAGCTTGAAAATCAAAAAATTAATCAGTATTAACTGAAAGTCACCTTTAGCAGTCTTAATCAAGTCCTTGCCTTACTGTGGTTGGCAAGCCTTTGATGCCTGAGACCTCAACCAGCATATCCAATGAGGGCTTTTCCCACACACTCACTACAAGGAATGCATAAGAGGACTGCACTTACCTAAAGCAAGGTCATGGCTAGGAGCCTGGCTGTTGACTCTAATGTGGTCTGTAGGCTACCGTTGACAAAGCCACCTGTCAGTTTGCTTTGCTTGCTACACAGCTGTTGATTCACTGGGGTAGAGAAAAGAAGGGATGAAGGAGAATCATTGATTTAATTGTCTGGATAAGATACGTTGACCTCAATGATCAAAATTGAGCATAGCCTTAACACCATTACTCTAGTGGCCATACCAGATCTTCCCACGTGTTGGGTTTCTCTATCAGTCTGGGATGCCCTCGGCGCCCCCATTCAGTGACTGTACTTTGGGAGGCGTGTCACTGCAGGATTTGCTTGTTCTGTTCTTTTCAGTTCTGTCTTTCTGGGCCTCATTCAGCTGTCCCTCCTGTGAAGCTTGCTGTCACCACCCCATCTTGGGCCACTCAGCCTGCTTGGCACTCCTGTAGCATAGACTCTGGGCCACACTCTTTGGCAATACTATACTCCTTGCAGGGCCACTGTGTGGTCAGTTGCAGTTTTGTCTCTCCAACTAAATTCTCACTTCTCAAAAGCAGACACATGAACTGCAATGTGCCCCTACTGAACTAACCATAAAGTATGTACTCACTATTGCATATTTGATTTACTATGATAAAAGAATTCCCAATATATACAAATACTCGTTCCAGGGATATTGATCACTCTGTCCTGAGTTCTCCTCTCTTATTCTCCACCTGGAGAATTCTGCATTCAGTAAGGTCCAGTACTGATGTCACCTCCTCGATAAAGGGTTCCTCTAGTCTCCAGAGCACCATACATCCAGTGTGGTATTCACACATTGAACTGACTGCTGTGGTGCTCTCCCCACCCCCATTTATCTTCCCCTTTGAGTTCCCAACACTTAGTTGTGTCTAAACATAAAAGAGACCAACACATTTTTTTAAAAAATTTTTAAATATATTTTTATTGATTTCAGAGAGGAAGGGAGAGGAGAGAGAGATAGAAACACCAACAATGAGAGAGAATCATTGATCAGCTGCCTCCTGCACACACCCCACCGGGAATCGAGCCTGCAACCCGTGCATGTGCCCTTGACCAGAATCGAACCCGGGACCCTTCAGTCCGCAGGCCAATGCTCTATCCACTGAGCCAAACCAGCTAGGGCAACACATTTTTTAATGCATCAAAGAATAATCAGCCGAAACCTGTTTGGCTCAGTGGATAGAGCGTCGGCCTGCGGACTGAAAGGTCCCAGGTTCGATTCCGGTCAGGGGCATGTACCTGGGTTGCGGGCATATCCCCAGTAGGAGATGTGCAAGAGGCAGCTGATTGATGTTTCTCTCTCATCGATGTTTCTAACTCTCTATCTCTCTCCCTTCCTCTCTGTAAAAAAATCAATAAAATATATTTAAAAAAAAAAAGAAGAAGAAGAATCAATAGCAATGTTTTTTACACTAGACTACCAACCCTATATTCTTTAAATTTATTTTTGGATGTCTATGAATGCTTTATAAAAATTTGTTAATTTTGCACTAGCCTGTTTGGCTCAGTGGATAGAGCATTGGCCTACAGACTGAGGGGTCCCAGGTTCAATTCCAGCCAAGAGCACATATCTGGGTTGCAGGCTCGATCCCAAGTAGGGGGCGTGCAGGAGGCAGCCGATCAATGATTCTCTCTCATCATTGATGTTTCTATCTCTCTCTCCCTCTTCCTTCCTCTCTGAAATCAATAAAGAAATATATTAAAAAAATAAAAAATTGTTACTTTTGTGTTTTCATTTCCATTTTTTGATCTTCTTTTAAAATATAAATATAGCCCTGACCAGTTTGGCTCAGTGGATAGAGCGTCAGCCTGCAGACTCAATGGTCCCAGGTTCGAGTCCGGTCAGGGGCATGTGCCTTGGTTGCGGGCACATCCCCAGTAGGGAGTGTGCAGGAGGCAGCTGATCGATGTTTCTCTCTCATCGATGTTTCTAGCTCTCTATCCCTTTCCCTTCCTCTCTGTAAAAAATAAATAAAATATATTTTAAAAAATAATAATAAAATATAAATATATATTTATATATGTATATATATCTACACTAGTAAAATAGAAAGATGCAAATTGACTGTACCTTCGCAACACCCACCAGCCAATCAGGAGTGGGTATGCAAATTAACCCAATAAAGATGGTGGGTTAATTTGCATATGCAGGCACTGAGCAGCCCGGGGCAGGGCAGGACATAGGCACTCTGTACCACCCCAGCTAGTTCTCCCAAGAAACAGTTAAAAAGTCCTCCTGGAATTAGAAAAAAATCAAAGACTGGCCTCAAAAAATTATTTTTATGTGTTCCAGCGAATTTCGCAAAACAATGTAGCAACTGCAAATTAGTGGACTCAAACAGCTGGGCATGAGGCAAATGAAGCAGAGAGATAACAGACATAGACAAAGGCAGCATTGCTCAAGCCACTAACCTCCCAGAGTGGCTGTGTGCATGCCCAAGTATCCATTCTCTGAGGAGAAATACCAAATGCATTGTGTTTCATAACAATACTTATAAGACACTGTAAAAGCAGAACTTAGAGGGAAACTTATAGCTCTAATCACCTACTAAAACACACACATACATCTAATATAAACAACCTAACTTTTTACCTTAAAGCACTGGGGAAGGAAAGAGCAAACTCAACACCAAAGCAAAGAAAGAAGAAAATAATGGATATAAGAGTGGAAATCAATGGCAAAAAAAAAAAGATAAATAGAGACAATAATAAAACCAAAAGTTAGTGCTTTGAAAACATCAATAAAATTGACAAATCTACAACTAGACTGACCAAGGAAAAAGAAAGAAGACTATAATCAGAAATGAAAGAAGGAACATAACTATCATCCTTACAGAAATAAGGATTATAAAGAAATACTATAAACACCAGTGGGCCAACAAATTATGTATCTTAGAAAAATAGTAAAAAATTCTAGAATTTGAGGCTGACGCAAGAAGAACTAGAAGATCTGAATAGACCTATAACAATTAAAATATTAAATTACTAATTAAAAACTATTTTCAAAGAAAAGTCCAGATCCAGATTGCCTCACTAGTGAATCCTAACAAATGTTTAAAGAAAAACTAATACCAGTTCTTCACAAAATTTTCTACAAAATTGATAAGTAGCGGTTATTTCACAACTTTTTCTGAGGCAAGTATTATTCTGATATCTAAACTAAGCAATGACTTCTCAGGGAAAAAAACAACAACTCTAGACCAATATCTCTTATGAATATAGAATAAAAACGTCAAGAAAATATTAGCAAATTAAATTCAGCAATATATAAAAAGGATTATACACCAAAATCAGGGGGCATTTATCTCAGGAATGTAGGTTTGGTTCAATGCAATATACCTTATTTATAGAATAAAAGGCAAAACCCATATGATTTTCTCAACAGATGCAGAGAAGCATTTAACAAAATCCAATACCCTTTCATGATGAACAAACTAAGGAATTTTCTCAACCAGATCAAGGCCATCTATTTAAAAAACCCATAGCTCACATCAAACTTAATAGTAAAAGACTGACTGCCTTCCCCCTAACATCATGAATAAGACAAGGATATCTGCTTTGACACTTATATTCAACACTAGAGGCCTGGTGCATGAATTTGTGTACCACTGGGGTCCCTTAGCCTGGCCTGTGGGATCAGGCCAAAACTGGCTCTCTGACATCCCCTGAGGGGCCCCGGATTGCAAGAGGGTGCAGGCCAGGCTGAGGGACCCCAATGGTGCACGATTGGGGCCAGGGAGGGACACGGGAGGTTGGCCAGCCAGGGAGGGACCATAGGAGGGTTCCAGGGCATGTTCGGCCCATCTCATTCAGTCCCAATCAGCCAGACTCCAGCAGCAAGTTAACCTACTGGTTGGAGAGTCTGGTCCCTGGTGGTCAGTGCATGTCATAGCGAGCAATTGAGCAGCCTTAGCATATCATTAGCATATTATGCTTTGATTGGTTGAACAGATGACTGGACACTTAGCATATTAGGCTTTTATTATATAGGATTGTACTGGCAGTTCTAGCCAGGTTGATCAGCAAGAAAATGAAAAAAAAAAAAAGGCATTCAGATTGAAAATGAAGAAGTAAAACTAAATTTTCAGATGACTTGGTCATGTATATAGAAAGTCCTGGAGAATCCACTAAAAAGCTATTCGCACCAATAAATTCAACAAAGTTGTAGGATACACAGTTAATATACAAAAATCAATTGTATTTCTGCCCCGCCAATATGGCTAAGTGGTTGAGTGTCAACCTATGCATCAGGGGGTCACACATGCTAGGGTTGTGGCTTAATACCCAGTGGGGGATGTGTGGGAGGCAGCAGGTCAATGATTTCCCTCTCATCATTGATGTTTCTATCTCTCTCTCCTTCTCCCTTCCTCTCTGAAATCAATAAAAATATTTTTAAGTCAATTGTATTTCTATAGACTAACGATGACCAAACTGAAATTGAAATTAAGAAAAAATTCCATTTACAATAGCATCAAAAATAATATTTAGGAATAAAATTAAGAAAATAAATGTAAACCTTATTTATACTCTGAAGACTATACAACATTGTTGAAAGACATTTAAAAACACCCAATGAAGTGCAAAGACATCTCATGTACAATGATTGGAAGACTAAATATTGTTAAGATTGCCATACTCCCCAGATTGACCTCCAGATTCAATAGAATCCCTATCATAATCCCAGCTGGCCTTTCCAGAATGTAATAAACTGATCCTAAAATTCACTTAGAAATACAAGGGTCCCAAAATAGCCAAAATAATCTTGAAATGAGAATAAAGTTGGAAGATGCTTACTGATTTCAAAACTTAACTACAAAGCTACAATAATCAACACAGTCTGATACTAGCATAAGGATCACTGTATTGGCCAATAAAATAGAATTTGGAGTCCAGAAATAAATTCTCACATTTATTTTCAATTGATTTTCAAAAGGGTGCCAAGACCACCCAATAGGAAAGAATGTTATTGGATTTCATCAAACAAAAGAATGAAGTTGGACTCCTACATCACAAAAATTAACTCAAAGTGGATTACTATGCTGCTCTAAAAAGGAAGGAACTCTTACCATTTGCAACGTCATGGATGGAACTGGAGAGCATTATGCTAAGTGAAATAAGCCAGTCAATGAAGGAAAAATACCACATGATCTCACTCATTCATGGATAATAGAGACCATTATAAACTTTTGAACAATAATAGATACAGAGGCAGAGCTGCCTCAAACAGATTGTCAAACTGCAGCGGGAAGGCCGGGGAGGGTTGGGGGGCAGGAGGTAGGGGGGTAAGAGATCAACTAAAGGACTTGTATGCATGCATATAAGCATAACCAATGGACATAAGACACTGGGGAATAGGGGAGGCTAGGGGACTGTCTAGGGCGGGGTGATAAAATGGACACATATGTAATACCCTTTGTAATACTTTAAGCAATAAATAAAAAAAAGTGGATTAAAGACTTAAATGTAAGTGCTAAAAATACAAAACTCTCAGGGAGAAAAAAAAAGGTTTAAACTTCATGACCTTGTATGAGGCAATGGTTTCTTAGATATAACACCAAATACATAAGTAATAAAAGGAAAAAAAAAACATAAATAGGCCAGCATCTATATTAAAAAATTTTTTTAGCCAAAACCGGTTTGGCTCAGTGGATAGAGCGTCGGCCTGCGGACTGAAAGGTCCCAGGTTCGATTCCGGTCAAGGGCATGTACCTGGGTTGCGGGCACATCCCCAGTGGGAGATGTGCAAGAGGCAGCTGATCGATGTTTCTCTCTCATCGATATTTCTAACTCTCTATCTCTCTCCCTTCCTCTCTGTAAAAAATCAATAAAATATATATTTTAAAAAAAATTTTTTTAAAGGATACAATCAAGAAAGTAAAATGACAACCCATAGAATGAAATCATATATCTGAGAAGGGTCTTGTATCTAGACTACAAAAGGTTCTTACAATTTAATAAAATAAGTAACCCAGTTTAAAAATAGACAAAGGATCTGAGTAGACATTTACCCTAAGAAGATATAAAATAGACAACAAGCACATACAAAGGTGCTTAACATCATTAGTCCTGAGGAAATACAAATTAAAACCACAATGAGAGAGGCCTTCACACTCACTGAATGGCAAAAATAAAAAAGACAGGTAATTGTTGGGGAGGATGTGGAGACACTGGAACCCTCCTACATTGCTGGCGGAATATAAAGTGGACTGTGGCAAACCATCTGTCACTTCCTTAAAATGTTAAACAGAGTTACCATATGTCCCAGCAATTTCCTAAGACGTATGTCCCAATGTCCCCAGACATTTCCCTAGGCATATATTGAAGAGAAACGAAAACATAGATCTATACAAAAACGTGTACAAGAATATTCATAGCAGCATTATCCACAATAGCCAGAGTGGAAATACAGCCAAATGTCCATCAACTGATGAATGAATAAACAAAACATGGTATTTGCATACAATGAAATATTATTCAGCAATAAAAAGAAATGAATTACTGAAACACACTATAAAATAAATGAACATTGAAAACATTATACTAGGTGAAAAAAGCCAGTCACAAAGGAGCATATTGTATAATTCTATGTACAGTATATGAAATGTCCAGAAAAGTCAAACTCCCAAAGACAGAATGTAGCTTGGGGGGTGGAGGGTAAGGGAAAATACTCAAGTATAATGCTTCTTTTTGAAATGATAAAAATGTTCTAAAATTAATTGTGGTGATGGTTGCACAAGTCTGTGAATATAATAAAAACCATTGAATTGTATACTTTAAGTAGGTGAGTGATATGATATGTGAATTACATCTTTAAAAAGCTATTACTTTAAAAGGTAGATATAAGAATCTAGCTATTTTTTATTGAGGCAGTCATTAACAAGATTTGTACAATGTAAAACAATGCCACTTTTCTCAATGAAATTTTTCTTTTGGAAAATATATATTTTTAAAATTTTATGTTTATGTTTATATTGTTAATTGTTATTTTAAATGAATTAAATATATTTTAACTTTTTTAGTTTTAACTTCCAATTATGGTAAATATCAATAAATATAAAATGCATAAATTGTTATAGGTATAAGAAGTTATAAATAACACTATGATATGCAAGTATATAAAGAAAATGAAATGAGTTCAAAGAAATACCACCCTGCCAGTGTGGCTCAGTGGTTGAACATCAACCTATGAACCAGGAGGTCCCAGTTCCATTCCGGGTTAGGGCATATGTCCAGGTTGCGGGCTTGATCCCCAGTGTGGGTTGTGCAGAAGGCAGCCAATCAGTGATTCTCTCTCATCATTGATGTTTCTCTTTCTCCCTCTCCCTTCCCTCTCTGAAATCAATGAAAATATATTTAAAAGAAAAAGAAGAAATACCAAGCTAAAACCATTACATAGAGTAGTAGGTACTATAAAAAGACAAAAACACTGCTGAAAATAGTTCAGAACTTTATTTAAAAACAACAAACAAATTCCCTTTTATATTATTACTAGAGGCCTGGTGCCTGAATTCGTGCACAGGCGGGGTCACTTGGCCTGGCCAGCAATCAGGGCAATTAGAGCCAATAGGGCCAGCAAGCCATTGGGAGGGACTACAGGAGGTTGGCCGGCCACAGGAGGTTGGCTGTGGGAGTGCACTGACCACCAGGGGGGCAGCTCCTGCATTGAGCATCTGCCCCCTAGTGGTCAGTGCACCTCATAGTGACCGCTCAATCGGTCATAACAGTTGCTTAGGCTTTTATGTATATAGATTTGAAGATGCATATTACATTTTCAAAATTAAAGATATATTTAGAATCACTGCAGATTAGTTTAGAAAAAAATCCTAGCAAAATGAATATGCCTATTTTTATATATTGTGAGGCTAAATTGTATTCTAAGGTGTCTTTAGGACTCTTTTCCCCTTGTAGGACTTTGGTTAGCTGGTGATGTGATAATAGTCTTTGTCAACTGGGCAATACCAGAACCAACAAATGGTTGCTGTGAGGGCAAAGGGCCTGACCCAAAGAATCAACTTTCAGGTCATTCAGTGGACATTTAAGTTTGCTTCTGTTTGCATTGAAAGTTAGCAACACCCACAGCAACTCTCCAGCAGTTAGAAACAAAGGCCCCTGCCCTTGGCACACATTCTCCATGGTTATGAAGCCTCATTGCTAAGGAAGCATGTGGTGTGGCTTCGGTTTACAAAGTCAGAGCCCTGGGTTTTCCTCAAGGTCACTGCTACCACGCCTCCCTTAACTCCCACACCAGCCCTTCCTGGGATCTGTGTGGCCACCTGCCACTCTTTCTTTACATCTATAATAATAAAAGCATAATATGCTAATTAGACTGGATGACCTACCAGACAACTTTCCAGACAACCTTCTGGATAAAGTCACAGTGGTGGGGGCCAAGCCCCTTGCATGAATTTCATGCATTGGGCCTCTAGTTATGAATAAAGAGAACTTGAAAGGTTGGCCTTTCAAAGTCAAAGCCAAGAGCCTCCCTCCCGCCCAGTGGGCCTTCACTAAAGAAATGTTAGTTTGGTAGAGCTGGATTGGATTCTTGGGGTTGGAAAAGGGTTGAAAAAAATAAAGGAGCAGGTAAATCCACAGGGACAGAAATTAAATTAGTGGTTGCCAGGGTCTGGCGGAGGGGAGAATGAGAAGTGACTGCTAATAGGCACAGAGGTTCTTTTGGGGGTGATGAAAAATTTCTGGAATGAAATAGTAGTGATGATTGTACAATTCTATGGATGTACTAAAGACCACTCAGTTGTACACTTTAAACATCTACATTTTATGATATACTAGACGCCCAGCGAACAAAATTCACCTAGGCCAGGCCTGTGATCAGGGCTATCTTCCCCAGCTGCCCACAGCTGGCCCCGCCCCCCACTGCCATTCCCCCCTGGCTCCCCATTCACCATCAGGAGATCGGAGCCTGCCAGCCAGGAAAGGGACCAAGAGGTTGTCAGTGCGCCTCATAGTGACTGGTCCAGCGGTTGTTCTGCCGTTAGGGTCAATTTGCATATTACCCTTTTATTATATAGGATAGAGGCCTGGTGCACAGGTGGGGGCTGGCTGGCCTGCCCTGAAGGGGGCCCTGAATCAGGGTGGGGGGGTCCCTGTTGGGGGGCAGGACCAGCCTGGGAGAGGGGCCTCAGGCACTTTGCAGGCCGGTCATGCCCCCAGCTTTGTCAGAAAGGACGTCTGGAATGATGTCAGGAAGACTTCCAGTCTATCCGGTCTAATTAGCATATTTCCCTTTTATTAATATAGACTAGTGGCCCAGTGCACGAAATTTATGCACTAGAGGTTGTCCCTCAGACCCACCTTCACCCTCTCCAATCTGAGACCCCTCAGGGGACATCCTTCTCACAATCTGGGACCACTGGCTCCTAACCGCTCACCTGCCTGCCTGATCACCCCTAACCACTCTGCCTGCCGGCCTGCTTGCCCCCAACTGCCCTCCCCCCCCCCCCCGCATCGGCCTGATCACTCCCAACTGCCCTCCCCTCCTGGCCTGATTACCCCTAATCACCTCTGCCTTGGCCCCGCCACTATGGCTTTGTCCAGAAGGACATCCGGAAGGTCTCCCAGTCTAATTAGCTTAGTACCCTTTTGTTAATACAGATGAGTTCTATCTCAATCGATCGATAAATGGGAGTTATTTCACTGGCCAACAACAGCAGAGGGAACAGGGTGGTTTAGTAACATGAACAGCTAGTTCACAGGCATATTGAGCAACAGTTTTTATTTTCTCAACTGAAAACTTGATATGAAGGGGTGACTGGACTAGACATTTTGAAGGTGGATTTGTGTGAGACCAAAGGTCCTGCATTCTCTCTTGGGAATGGAACAGAAGGTTGACGGCTATATTTCTGACATTTGAAGATCAGATTGCATCAGCACAAATTTATGCAGGTTAATATTTGAATGTGCATTTGATCTGGGAGAAACTACTTACTGAAAGATTGGTGGCTCTTGTGAATGCTCTAGTCTAGTGTATTTTAAGGGATGTATTGGGAGCAGGGGTAGAACTTAGGACACACTTCTGGACAAAAGCTAAAGGCAGAGGTCTCAGTGGAAAGAAGGGCTATCTTGGATGCAGGAAGATTCGGAGCCAAACATGAAGGAAATCATGGACTCAAGAGGAAAAGAGTGGGAGCTCCAGGCAATGAGGTGTCCCTGCCCCTACTGATTCCCAGTCTGCCACCACCCCTTCCTCAAGGGTTTAAACCAGGGAGGTAAGTTCAAGGCCCTAGACCACTTCTGCCTGATGGCTTAAAGGGTCTTCTAAAAGGGCGCCTGAACTGGTACCTAATCCCGTCTGACATCTTGGGTAAATAGGCTACTGTGTTGATAGAGAAAAAGGTCCTAACTTGGTACACCCTGCCCACTCCTGGGGCGCAGGTCTAGCAAGGAAGCAAGGTGAGGTCTAGCAGAAGTCATGGGTAGACTTGCACGTGTCGCCGTGTGATTCCCTGTGCTCTCAGGAGGGAACACATACATGCCAAGGAAGGGAGTGACGGTGCCACGTGGAACTAGTGAGTGTGGACCCCGCCCGGCCTTCCCTGGACTTGTATTTAAGCCCCAGGGAAAGAAAGGGGGTGAGTAAAAATGTACGGAAATGGTTTCAGTTGATGTGTTGGTGTAACACAAAAAGAGAGAGCAGCATTCTGTTTTCAGCTGTGCTAAGCTGATCTCTAGGCCCAACAGTTGTGCTCTGTTTTGGGGTTCTCTTGGCTCTGCCAGTTGGAAGTGGGTAGCTGCTCGGCATGTCCTTCCCCACAACCTCACACCCAGACAGTGTATAACAATGAGTGTTAGGCTCCGACCAGATGCTGGCATGTGTGCAGCCTTATTAGGAACTAGGTCCCAGAAGTCACACAACCAGTTCTGTGACCTCCGTGAGGTTCCTACTCTCCCTTTACCAGGCACCTGATACAGATTGTATTCGTTCCTTGGGGCCACACTAACAAAGTACCACAGTCTCAGAGGTTTAAAATAACAGAAATGTATTCTCCCACTGTTCTGGAGGCTAGGGGCCTTAAACCAGGGTGTCAGCAGGGCCAGCTCCCTCTGAGACGCTGGGTCAAATCCTCCAGCACCCCTCCAAGCTTCTGGTGGTGGCCAGCAATCCTTGGTGTGCTTGGCTTGCTGCTGCCTCACTCCAATCTCTGCTGTATCCTCACATGACTTTCTCCCTGTGTGTCTCTCCTCATTTTCTTCTTGGTTATCCTAGTAGCTGCAAGGCTCCATTTCGGAAAAGACCACATTCACAGGTATTGGGGGTTGGGACTTCCGCATATCATATTGGAGGACACCGTTCAATCCAGGACACACACCTTGCCAGAAACGGCCACTCCAGAGCCAACACAGCAGTGTCCTGGCCACAGGACCCCCCAGGCTTCTGGTTGAGCCCGGCGATAATGGCCCTTGTGAAGGGAAGAGCAGTGGAGTCCAAAATCCTTGTCTAAATGGCAAGTATTAGACTACAGTTCTTCTGACTCTTGTGCCCCAGTTTGCAAGAGCCAGACTCACCATTTGAACAGCTCCTATTACACAGGAGAAAAGTACGTTCTGATAGCCCTTCTGTTAATTAATCCTTAGGATCAGGTTTCATGAGTGTTTTGTGCCATGGTCCCCTTTGGCAGCCTGGGAAGCCCATGAACCCCTTCTCAGAAAAAAAAGGAAATGCTTTTAAATGAATTAAATAAAATATATAAGGACATAAGCAGTGGTTCTCAACCTTCCTAATGCTGCGACCCTTTAATAGAGTTCCTCATGTTGTGGTGACTGCCAACCATAAAATTATTTTCGTTGCTACTTCATAACTGTGATTTTGCTACTGTTATGAATCATAATGTAAATATCTGATATACTATATGTGTTTTCCGATGGTCGCGACCCACAGGTTGAGAACCGCTGTAAGGAAACCTACTATATTGAAATACATGTCTCAAAATAGTTTTTAAAAATTTGTGCTAAACTAGCAATATATGTGCTTCTTTATTAACACTTTAAAAAACAAGCTCTAGAGGCAAGTCTAGTATTATTGTGATTTTAAAATCACGATGAGTGTAAACAATATTTGGAGATACAGAAACTGTAACATCAAGGGAAAACCTGAGATTCCCACTGTGGCAGAACCATTGGTACCCTTCTCCCCATCTTACCGCCGCCCTCCCCCCACCTCACCCCCGTTTGCTGCCTAGTTTCATGATGGAGGGAAACAAAGTATTTTAGTTTGTGGATGGTGAAAACAAAGATGTCCTTTCCCCATCCAAATGGAAAGACTTCCTGAATCCTCGCCTTAGCCCCCTGGAGGCCAGTGGGCTCCAGCTGAGCAAGCCCTGTCCCCGTGGGTGCAGAGCTATATTCCTGATGCAGAAGCTTCCACAGCCTGGGAAATGCCATGACACTGTCTGCACTGAATCATCTTAACATAGGTTATAGGTCCTCTAACTGCAGAATTCTGGAGGCCAGGGCCATTCAGGCACCATGGAGGAGGCTGCAGATACCGGGGTCCTGGCCAAGATGGAAGGAGTGGGTCTCAGAGAAGCAGCATTGTCAGCTGGAAGCAGGGCAGGAGTGGGGAATGGAGAGGACGGGGCTGACCGGGAGACAGGGCCAGCACAGGGGAAATTAAGCCATACAGATGGTCACCGCCAGCAGGTAATTAACTAGATGCGTTTGTAAACACTTGGAAGGTACTCCTTGGGCACCACTAGACATTCCTGTGTCATTTGGTGGGTAGCTGGAATAAATGAAATGTATGTTATATTTGAATGTTTCAGATGAGTTCCATCTACAAACAGCCCAAGTTCAGAGCTTGAACTTATGCAGATAGTTTTAGAGATTTGAAACAAGCAAACCAAAAGATCCAATACAAATATTAATCAATGTATATTATTATTAAATTCCAATTACTTTTATCCATTAGTAATTGTCATTATTAATTTGATGTGATGAATAATATTAAATTGCTGCTCACAATCTATATATGTATATATATATATACACTAATAAAAGAGAAACATGGTAATTGGCGTACGACCTCTACCCTTTTCATTGGCTAATCAGCGAGATATGCGAATTAACTGCTAACTAAGATGGCGGTTAACTGCCAACAAAGATGGTGGTTAATTTGCATATGTAGGCACAATGCAGGGAGGCGAAAGGGAGAGCAGGAAGAAGCCCCCTGCCACTGACAGTGATCAGAAACCCAGGGGGGAGCTAAGAGCCTCCCTCAGGGCCGCCTTTGCCCTGCCCCCCAGCCATGATTGGAGAATCGGGCGCCTTTGCCACCCTGGCCAGTGATAGCAGGAAGTAGGGGTGGAGCCAGAGATGGGAGCTGGGCATGGTCGAAGCTGGCAGTCCCGGGAGTTAGGGGTCCCTTACCTGGGCCTAAAGCGGAGCCCGAGATCGCGGGGCACTGCAGCTGCGGGTCCCCACTGCCCGGGCCGGACGCCTCGGCCAGAGGCGTTAGGCCTGGGCAGGGGCAGAGCCTGCAACTGCGGGGAGCTGGGTGTCCCCTGTCCAGGCCTAATGCCTTGGCCAGAGGCGTTAGGCCTGGGCAGGGGCAGAGCCTGCAACTTCGGGGAGCTGGGTGTCCCCTGTCCAGGCCTAATGCCTTGGCCAGAGGCGTTAGGCCTGGGCAGGGGCAGAGCGGGAGATCGCGGTGCCGCTGCTGCTGCGGGTACCCGCTGCCCAGGCCTAATGCCTCGGCCAGAGGCGTTAGTCCTGGGCAAGGGCAGAGCGGGAGATTGCGGGGAGCTGGAGTCCCCTGCCCAGGCCTAATGCCTTGGCCAGAGGCGTTAGGCCTGGGCAGGGGCGGAGCCTGAAACCACAGGGAGCTGGGGGTGCCCTGCCCAGGCCTAATGCCTCGGACAGAGGCGTTAGGCCTGGGCAGGGGCAGAGTGGGAGATCGCGGGGAGCTGGGAGTCCCCTGCCCAGGCCTGACACCTCTGCCGGAGGCCTCAGGCGTGGGCAAGGGGCCGATCCGGTGATCGGCGATCGGAGGGTGATGAGGGTCAACTCCTCTGGCCGAGGCATCAGGCCTTGGTGGGCGGCGGAGTCGGGGATTGGGGGGATATGATGGTCCCTTTGCCGAGGCCTGAATCCTGGGCCAGAGGCATCAGGCCTGGGTCAGGGGCAGAGCCAGCAATCGGAGGGGTCTGGGGGTCCCCTGCCCAGGCCTGATGCCTGAGCCAGAGGCATCAGGCCTGGGCTGGGGGCAGAACCAGTGATGGGGAGAAATGAGGGTCCCCTGCCCAGGCCTGACGCCTCTGGCTCAGGCGTCAGGCCTGGGCAAGGGGCCGATCCTGCGATTGGAGGGTGATGGGGGTCAACTCCTGAGGGATCCCAGTATGTGAGGGGGGCAGGCTGGGCTGAGGGACACTCCCCCCACCCCCACCCAGTGCACAAATTTCATGCACCGGGCCCCTAGTATATATATAAGCCTAATATGCTAAGTGTCCAACCTATTGGTCGACCAACCCATTACTGTGACATACACTGACCACAAGGGGGCCGATGCTCCAACCAGTAGGTTAGCTTGCTGCTGGGGTTGGGCCGATTGGGACTGGGCGAGATGGGCCAGACACACCCTGGAGCCCTCCCGCAGTCCCTCTCCGTCCACTGGCCCGATCGGCCCCAATCGGGACTGGGAGAGATGGCCCTGATCACCAGCCAGGT
Organism: Myotis nattereri; assembly: GCF_964212035.1. Lineage (NCBI taxonomy): Eukaryota > Metazoa > Chordata > Mammalia > Chiroptera > Vespertilionidae > Myotis > Myotis nattereri. Next base: position 22,382,278 of record NC_138085.1, read on the forward strand.
GGAGGGACCCCACCAGTGCACGAATTCGTGCACCGGGCCTCTAGTGGGAATATAATTTCCCACAGCACTGCCTCTACCATTGTGTTCTATTTGGTGGCTCAGTTCTCTCACCATTTTCTCCCTTTGAACTATTGGGAAATTTTCTTCAATCATGGATGGCATCATTTGGCCTTTACTTTGGAAGAATGCCCTGCTTACATTTACATATGATGTCCTTTTTTGCTCTTTTCTACTGAGCCTGCAAATATTAAAGTTTTCTGAGAGGGTGTGTGTGTGTGTGTGTTTATCATGAATTGGATGTTAGATGCTCTTTCTGCTTCCATAGCCTAGTATTTTAGTGGACTACATTAATTAATCTTCGGGTACTGAACCAGTTTTGCATCTCTAGAATAAATCCTGCTTACTTTTTGCCGTATTATTCTTCTTATATATTGCTGAATTGTGTTTGCTAATGTTATGCTAAGAACTTTTGCATCTATTTTCATGAGGGATATTGGTCTAAACTTTTCTTTTTGTCTGGCTTTGCCTTAGTATCAGGGTAATAATATGAGCTTCATCAGATGAGTTAGGAAATGTGACTCCCTGCCCCCTGTCCTTTCACTTTCCAGCATGGGTTGTGTACAATGAAATCTCTGAACTATTGGTAAAATTCTTGGGGATGGATTATATCTTTGGAAGAAACTTTTAAGTTATGAATTTGATTTCATATTTATAGGGCTGTTTAAATGAGCTGTTTTATAAATGTGAATTGTGGTACTTTGTGTATTTTGAGGAATTGGTTCAAATTGCCTAATTGTCAAATTTATGTGGATAGAGTTGTTTTTATTATTCCCTTATGGTTCTTTAAATATATATATATATATATATATATATATATATATATATATATACTTTTTATTGATTTCAGAGAGGAAAGGAGAGGGAGCAAGAGATAGAAATATCAATGATGAGAGAGAATCATTTATCAGCTGCCTCCTGCAAGCCCCCCACTGGGGATCGTGCCCTGACCAGGAATTGAACCGTGACCTCCTGGTTCATAGGTCAACACTCAGCCTCTGAGCCACACCAGCCGGGCTCACTGGTGGTTCTTTTAACATGTACAGGGTCAGTAATGACATCGCCTCTTTCACTTCTGATAAGGGTTTGTGTCTTTTTTCCTTGTCAATCTTTCCAGAGATTTTAAATTTTATGGATCTTTTCAAAGAAACAGCTCTTTGTTTCACTATTTTTTCTCTCTGTTTTTCAACTTCATTGATTTATGTTCTGATTTTTATTATTTCTTTCCTCTACTTGCTTCAGTTTTGTTTTTCTCTTCTTTTCCTAGGTTCTTGAGGCGAGAGCTTAGATTACTGATTTGAGACATTTTATCTTCCCTAATGTTTGCATTTCAAACTACAAATTTCCCTCAGCACCTCTGTAGTTGTGTCCCACACATTGAGTTGTACTTTCATTCAATCCAATCTATTTTCTAATTTCTCTTGAAAGCTCCTGTTTTACCAATGACTTATTTAGAAGTATGTTATTTAGTTTCCAAGTGTTTGGAGAGTTTCTTGTTATCTTTTTATTGTTAATTTTTAGTTTGATTCAATTATTGTTGAAGAACACACTCTCTGTCACTTAAATCCCTCTAAGTTTGTGGAGGTTTGTTTTCTAGGCCAGGATGTGGTCTTGTCTTGGTACATGTACTGAAATGTGTACTCTGCTGTTGTATGAAGTTTGCTATAAATGTCAGTTAGATCTTTTGGTTGATGGTGTTAGTACTAAATTTTTGCTGATTTTTGGTCTAGTTGTTCTAGCAATTATTGACAAAAAGGTATTGCATTTTCCAATTATGATTACGGATTTGCTTATTTCTTCTTTTAGTTGTATCAGTCTTCCTTCACATATTTTGCAGCTCTGTGGTTTGGTGCCTACACATTTAGGATTATCATGTCCTCTTGGTGGACTGACTCTTTTATTACATAATGACCCTCTCTGTTCCTAGTAATTTTCTTTGCTCTCAAGTCCCTGGGATTATTCATTTTAGATCTTTCTTCTTTTCTAATATATGCACTCAATGCTGTAAAGTTTCCTGTAAACACTGCTTTTGCTACATCCCACAAATTTTGGTAAGTTGTATTTCATTTTCATTTAGTTCACAATATTTCTTTTTTTTTTTTTTGAGACTTCTTTGGCTCATGTTAGTTCAAATATTTGGGAATTTTTCCAGCCTTCTTTCTATTGATTCTAATTTGATTCTACTGTGGTCTGAGATGATACTTTGATTTCTGTTCTTTTATATTTGTTTTATGGCCTAGAATGTCATCTAGGTGAATGTTCCAACTGAACTTAAGAAGAATATGTACTCTTTCCACCATCGGTCCGTGCCGCCATAATGGTGCACATGAATGTCCTGGCTGATGCTCTGAAGAGTATCAACAATGCCGAAAAGAGAGGCAAATGCCAGGTTCTCATCATGCCGTGCTCCAAAGTCATCGTCCGGTTTCTGACTGTGATGATGAAGCATGGTTACATTGGCGAATTTGAAATTATTGATGACCACAGAGCTGGGAAAATTGTTGTGAACCTCGCAGGCAGGTTGAACAAGGGTGGAGTAATCAGCCCCAGATTTGATGTGCAACTCAAAGATCTAGAAAAATGGCAGAACAACTTGCTTCCATCCCGTCAGTTTGGTTTCATTGTACTGACAACCTCAGCGGGCATCATGGACCATGAAGAAGCAAGACGAAAACACACAGGAGGGAAAATCCTGGGATTCTTTTTCTAGGGATGTGATACATATGTGGAAATAAAATGCCTCAAAGGACTCTGGTGCTTCACTCAGTCGTTTTGAACGTGACAGCAGAGTGGCAGGAGCTCCTGCGGCGGTCGCAGCCTTTGTGTTATTTGGTGAATGCTGTTTCCCTGAAGTGACCAAGAAAGTCTTGTGATAACTCACTCATCACATCACGCTCATGCTCAGCAGAGGATGGCGTCTGGCCCTGGATGGATGCATCTGGGTTAGGGTCCAGGCGGTGAGGCTGTCCCTTTCTGGAGTCTTATGTCAACCCTGGAAGGAGTGGTGCCTTTCCTGTTTTTAGCTTGACAATAGTGCTCATTTCAGGCCCTGTTGTTAACTGTCCTGAAAATACATGGTTAACTAAGACCCATCTCAAAGTAAATTTGGATGGCATGTCAGTAGCATTTTCACAATGTGCTCGTAAAATAGCATTTTAAAAACTAGTTTTACTGTAAACCTGTCATAGCTGTATTCCTGGAGTTGAGTGAATGAGTTTTGTAATAAGTCTTTGAAATAAAAAAAGAAGAAGAAGAAGAAGAAGTATTCTGTTGTAGTTGGGTAAACTACTCGTATTGTTTAAATGTCAATCAGATCCAGTTGATTGAGGTGCTGTTCAGTTCAACTCCATCCTTATTAATTTTCTGCCTGTTGGATCTTCCAATTACTAAGAGAGAGGTTTTAAAGTCCCCAACTGTAAGTGGATTTGTCTCTTTTTCCTTGCAGTTCTGTTTTACCTCATGTATTTTTTAAAATATTGTTATTGATTTCAGAGAGGAAGGGAGAGGGAAAGAGAGATAGAAACATCAATGATGAGAGAGAATCATTGATTTGGCTGCCTCCTGTGGATCGAGCCCACAACCCACAGCATGTGCCCTTGACCAGAATGGAACCCAAGACCCTTCCGTCTGCAAGCAGACACGCTACCCATCCAGCCAAAGGGCTCGGGTTACTGCATGTGTTTAGTTGCTCTGTTGTTAGGTGCATGCATGCTGAGGATTGTTGTGTCTTCTGAGGGAACCGATCCTTTTATCATTATGTAAAGCTTCTTTTTATCACTAATAATTTTCCTTGCTCTGGAGTCTGTTTTATCTGAAATTAATTAGCATGGCTACTCCAGTGTACAGGTTGAATTGTGTTTCCCAAAAAAGATGTTGAAATCCTAATCCCTACTATCTCAGAATGTGACCTTATTTGGAAATGGAGGCTGTTGCATGTAATTAAGTTAAGATGAGGTCACACTGGAGTAGGATGAGACTTTACTCCAATATAAGAGATGTCCTTATAGAAAAAGGAAATTTAGAGACAGACAGACACAGGGAGACCACCATGTGAAGACTGGAGTTGTGCAGCCACAAGCCAACAACCTATTAGAAGCTAGGAGAGAGTCCTGGAATAAAATCCTTTCCTATCACCTTCAGAGGGAATATGGCCTTGCTGACACCTTAACACATTGTGTACCGCATAGAAATCTCTAAGACATATGCCAGGGACCGCACGTTTTGGGGCAAACTGCACGTTATTTAAATCATCATAACTACAGATCATAATGCACTTTAGGTGTTGTTTTTCAATAATTATAACATTTTTATTTACAAAAACAATTAAACAATTAAAGTTCCTAGTACTTTTTTAACGTATGGTACTGCGTAAAACATTTTCCTCTATGAAGAGGGGCCAAACAAAATAAATATCTAGATTCGCTCCTTTTTCCATGGGCGGCACAAACTCTGCAGACTCTCGTAGGAAATTTTTTCTTTCCACTCGCTGGAATACACGTAGGTTCATGCTGCTTCATATCAACTGAAAACCTTTTGGGTGGACCTTTACGAGGTGCTCTCCTTGCACCCCCAGGGGAAGGGCTGGACAGATTTGTCTCTGGTTCCGGAGAGCCTTCATTATTGTCATCCGTTATCCAGTCTCTCGCCACCGATAGCAGAAACTGTTTATACTTCATTTTTGCCTGTGGATTGAGGACGTTGAATTGAATGAAATGAATTGAAAAGGCCACAGTTTATAAGGCACAGCACTACTTTTTTTGTCCATTTCATCGTCTTCCTTAGAATGGAACAACACGAAAGGAAGTGTATCAGTTTCGTTGGTTTCCTTCCTTTTTCTGAGAGAGGGCATTTCTAAAAGCGCCAGGAACTTGAAGACGAAGACTATTCAAATGACCAAAATACAATGTAACTGCAATGCTTTATGGGTTCGTGCAATTATATAGTTTTTCGTAGACTGACCTGCACGGTTTCCACCAATGAGATCGCTTCATTCGATGTGGACAAGACAGTGTGTTGACATCTAAGGTCCTTAACAGATGGCGCTGGAAACACGAGAAAGCTCGTGAGTGGTACGAAAGGTGTTAATCTTGGACTTCTGGCCTCCAGAACTTAAGACAAATTGCTGTTGCTTAAGCCACCTACCTTATGGTATTTTCTTACAACAGCCCTAGCAAATTAATTCTTCCAGGTTTCTTTGAATTAGTGTTAATATGACATATCTTAGGGCTTAAGTATGCCATTTATTTTTTATTTTCTGATTTTTCTCCTTGTTTTTCATTACTCTATAGACTTTTTTTCTGACTTCCTTTAGGCTAGTTGTATATTTTTTTGGAATTCTGTTTTGGTTTACCTATAGTGGTTTCTTTAGTGTATCTCTTTTTAGAGCACTTTGGGGGTTACTCTAAGTATTCTATTATCCTATCTAATAAAAGACAAAAAGAGTAATTAACTGTACCTCCACTACGCTTCCCATTGGCTAATCAGGGTGATATGCAAATTAACTGCCAACCAACATAAAAATGAAGAGGAGAAATAAAAAATACTGTATTTTTGCTAACTATGTTCTTTCTTCTTTCCTGTTTTTCTCAAGGTTCCTTCTTTTATCATTTCCTTTCTATTTAGAGACTTCCTTTATTCATTACTTTAGGTTAGGTCTGTTGGGAACAAATTATTCAGTTTTCCTTCATTTGAAGATATCTTGATTTCTTCTTTATTTTTAAAGAACATTTTCATTGGATATAGGATTCTGCTGTCATTCAAATTGTTTTTTCCCTTTAGATAGGATGTTTCTTCCTGACTATTTTCAAAAACTTTTTTTCTTTCTCTTTAGTTTTTAGAGTTTGACCAAATGCATCTTGGGGTGGAGTGTGTGTGTGTGTGTATGTGTGTGTATGTGTGAGTGTGTGTGTGCTATTGGGGTTTGCTCAACTTCTTCAATTTGTAAGTTTAGATCTCTTGTTAAATTTGAAGAGTTTTCAGCCATTATTTCTTTCAGGACTTTTAAAATCCTGCCCTCTTTCTCCTTTTATTCTGGAAATCCAATGAGATAACTATTAAATTGTTTGTGACAATCCCTCAAGTTCTAAGGATCCTTGATTTTTTTTTTCCAGTCTATTTGTTGTCTGTTGCTCAGACTGAGTAATTTCTATTGTTCTATCTGACTATTCACATATCCTTTCCTCCATTTTGACGTCAAGCTTATCTATTACATTTTTGGTTATTGTAGTTTTCAGTTGTAAATTTTCCATTTTGTTCTTCTTTAATCATCTGTTTCTTTGCCCAACTATCTATTTCTTTGCTAAGAGTTCCTGTTTTTGCATTTGCTTAAGCATGTTCATAATTGCTCATTGAAGCATTTTTATCATGGCTGTTTTAAAATCTTTAAAATCAGATAATTCTGACACCTCTGTCATCTTGGTGTCATCTTTTTTTATTCAGTTTGAAATATTTCTGGTTCTTGATATGATGCGTGATTTTAAAAATTGAATCCTAGACATTTGGGTAACTTGTTATGAGACTCTGGATCTTACTTAAGCCTTCTCTTCTAGTAGGCTTGGTTGACACTACTCGGGCAGAGACGAAGTTGCCACCTTGTTACTGTCAGATGAGGGTACATTCCAGACCCCCACCTGGCCTCCTTTGACACTCAAGGGTGACGAGGCTCCTCATTAATGCTGAGTGGGGGTGGAAATTCATTTCTCCCCACTGTATGTTCGTGGTCAGGAAACGTAGGAGTTTGTCATTTACTGCTCCCCAGTGGCCTCACGGACACCACCTGCGAGCGGCCCTCCTATTGCTGGGCACGGACCTCCCGACTCCACCAGGCTTCTGTGACACCACCTGCTGCGGGGGGTGGAGCACTTCTTTCCACCTGGTGAGGGAGGTAGTCTAGGCCTCTCGCTCCGCCTTTGCTGGCGTAGGTGGGAATGGGGCCACAGGCATTTTCTTTAGTATTTAGCTGGAGGAGAGCAGTTATTGTCTAAAAGTTTCCTGCCTTGTAGGCTCCACCATCCCTGGTCCTTTCACTAGAAAAAGTGGACTTTGTGGAGGTGTTTTTGTTTGTTTGTTTGTTGTTTCTTGTCTGCATCATTGTCATTTCCAGGTTTCAAGCTTCTTTCATCCTGAGTCTAGAATATAAGAGGGGAAAAAAGAATCCAGGGACCTCACCAGCATGCCATTCCTTGGATCCTGAAGGCCAGGCTAGCCTGCCTTCTCCTCTCCACCTTTCAGTCTCCTTATGTTGTTTTCTATATAATGTCCATGCTGTTTAGTGGAGGAATAGGTAAAGTTCATCCACTCTATTTCCCCAGAAGTGCCCTGGTGCTTCTTTAAGATCTGTTTTGGAAGTTTTTCTTATAAGAAGAAAAGGAATAGAGAAGCTAGCTGTGCCACGTAAGACCATGTTGCCTCAGCAATGACCTTTTCGGTGGTTATCCAGTTAGAACAGAGTTGTCCCTGCCTGTCTGACCTTCAGTTCCCAGAAGTGGACCTGAGATGGGAATTGGGGTGAAAGGGATATATGAGGAACTGAATAGTAAGGGTGTGGGGGAGTGGGTTTGGGAAGTGAAGGAGACCAAACAAAGGTGGTTTGTCACAGGGGTGACTTTGGCTTGAGCCCTCAAGGATCAGTGGAGACAGTGCATGTGTCCCCTCCGAGTTGTCCTGATCGGAGGCAAGAGCAGGGCCAGCTTCGTGGGAATCCAGTCATACGGGCTCCATACTCAGAAGGCCCCACGCCTCATTTAATGCTCTGCTTCCCTCATTTTGAAGTTCTTAATAATTTTTAAGCAAGTATTCATTTTGCACTAGGCCATACAAATTATGTAGCCAGGAGTTGGAGAGACTTAAATTCCTAGGCATACTGGGCTCTTCTTTAGCTCAGGTATTCTGGGTTGTGGAGTGTCTCCCTAAAATTCATGTCCGCTGGAACCTTGTGGCCTTATTTGGAAATGTGGTCTTCACAGATACAATCAGTTAAAATGAGGTCCTTATAAGAAGAGAAAATAGGCGCGCGCGCGCACACACACACACACACACACACACACACCCCAGAATGCCAAGTGAAGACAGGCAGAGGTTGGAGTGAAGTGCACACAAGCCAAGGAACACCAAGGGTGGCCAGTAGCCCACCGGAAGCTAGAAGAGGCATGGAACATGTCTTCTCAGATCCTCCAAAAGGAACCAACCCTCCTACTTTTTTATTTCAGACTTCAGACTTTTAGCTCTGAGAGAATACATCTCTATTGCTTCAAGCTGCCCACCTTACAACAGCCCCTGAGAAAGCAATACACCAAGTACTGCCTGTTGGAAGCGACAGCACACCCAGCCAGCATGCAAAAAAATTGGCAAAGGACCTAAGGGGCAGGGGCAGGGGCAGAGCCCGTCTGGGGCCAGGAGGAATTGTGGGTTGGGGCCCTGGACATCTGTAAGGGTCTGCACTCACCCTGTGAGGATCCCCATGTCCAAAGGAGCACAGCATTAATAACAAGTTTACAAAAACAGTTTTTCAGGCCAAGAGAAAGATAGCGACCACAAGTGAAAAGAAAAGGCTGTTTCTTCTTATAAATGAAAGGACCCACATTTCCATCTCGCACCAGGCCTTGCCAATGATGTAGCCTTGATAGCAGTGACCCAATACACGGTGTATATAAGCCACTCGCTGAGCCGGACACTCTAAAATGTTAAAGACATCTGTAACGGTAGCAGTAGCACAGCAGGGAGGACCAACCGGCACACTGCTCCTAACAGCTCAGAGCTGTGCACACCAGCTCTGGCCTCCCTCTCACACAGCCTCACCTCACCTGCTCCGAGAAGGAGCTGTACCACGGACCCTTGGATGTGGGGTAGTCTATGTATAACGAAATTATGTTTACTTTGTTTATTGCTAAGTTTCGCCAATAGAGTCCTGGCGAGGCCCGTAAAAAGTGAATCCTGAGCCTTCCCTTGATTTCGAGCTTCTAAGGCAGGGGTGGGGAACCTTTTTTCTGCCAAGAGCCATTTGGATGTTTATAACATCATTCACGGGCCATACAAAATTATCAACTTAAAAATGAGCCTGCTGTATTTGCTCAAACATTTAATTAACTCACCCCTAATGCCGTGGCAGGGCCAGAGCAAATGATTTCGCAGGCCTAGTGCTGCTGTGAGACGCATGTTCCCCACCCCTGCTCTATGGGACCATGGAGGAGAGGCTCAGGTTGTCCTCCACCCTCCTGCCAGCTTTTCACCCTTGATTTCCTCAGACTCAGGTTGCAGTGTTATCACGTGTCTCTGGGTGTGTGCCAACCCTTCAGAGTAAACAGAATTGCTGTCCAATGGGGCTTATTTTTGCTCCGGTCCACCATGATCGTTCCTGTCTTCTCTCCTCTTAATTGTGTTTCTCTGGGGACATTCAGGCTGCTCTTATCACTGCTTCCAACGCCAGCTGACCGGCAGGATGGGCTCCTCCTGGGCCTGCTCCCCAGCAGCTGGCAGGAACAGAAGCAACGCACTTGAGCCCTGTCCAGCCTCCGCCTGGGCACGGAGGGAAGCAGGTAGGCCAGGCAGGGGCGGCTGCGGTAGGGGGCTCTGAGGCCCGATGACTCGGGCACAGAGGGAGCAGGATGCACCCAAAGGACAACATAGGCTTTCCTAGGCCCGTCCATGCGGGGTCCATGGAGGAGCATTAGAGAACATGCCTGTGCCACAAAAATAATAAAGCACAAGAAAGGACCTGCCTCTGTTGGGGCCCTGAGGGCTGTGCCCACAGCAAGCCCGCCAGGGCTCCAGTCCTCCATGGCTCCCTGGCAGATGGGCTCAGCCACGTAAGGTCCTCACTTAGCCCCTTCCCCAGAGTCACCATAAAATATAAGCTCCACTGGGGCCTGACCACTAATGGGTGTGAGGGATTTTACTCTTGTGATGGAAATGTTCTAAAACGGTATTTGGGGGAGGGGTTGCACAGCTCTGCACATTTACTGAAATTTATTGTTATACACTTAAAACAGGTCAATTTTATGGTACATAAATTATACCTTGATAAAGCTCGTTAAGGAAAAAGAGGAAACAAAAAGGTGTGTGTGTGTGTGTGTGTGTGTGTGTGTGTGTGTGTTCCCTTGATAATTCCTTTCCATTCAAATGCTCACTCCATGTTGAATTGATGTATTGTTTTTAAGTCAATTTTGTGGAGGTATAGTTTACATATAAATAAATAGAGTCTGATGCGTTTTGACAAGTGTACATGTCTGTGTAACCACTGTCACGTCGTGATACAGAACATTCCCATTCTCCCCGCGCGTCTCCTCGGGGCTCTCTGAGTCCGTTTACCCCCGCACCGCAGGCCCAGGCCTCTGCCGATCTGCTTTTTGTCACTGTAGGTTAGTTTTGACTCTTCTTGAATTTCATAAAATGGCACTCTTTTGTGTTCTGGCTTCTTTTGCCAGGCATATTTTTGAGATTCATCCTATGTCCCTCTTTAAAAATAAAACAAACTTGTGTTGGTGGTCTCTCCAAAGTGGAAAGGCCCTAAGAGATTAAAAATGGCGGCAGAGTAGGAGGATGCTGCACGGACATGCTCCCAGGAATAAGCTGGAATTACAACTGAAATACGGAAAGGCTTCCTGAATAATCAATGGAAAACTTTATAGGGGAGAACCCTGATATCCAAGGACCGAAGGTGGAGCGGGCATAGAGACTGGTAGGAGGGGCAGAGGCGTGACCCACAGACGGCAACTGAAGTCCCAGAGAGAGATCTCAGCTCGGGGTGTGGGGGTGAGGGTGCTACTGAGAACTCTGGGATCTAATCCCAGAGCTGGGCTCCCCAGCAGAGAGCACCAAACTGAGGAGGGTACCCACATAACATCTAGCTGTGAAAAGCAGTGGGGTGCTGTCTGCCAGGGAGTGGCAGCTGAAAGTTCAGGCACCCTCTTCAAGGGCCAAGGCACAAACATTTCCTGTGGAACCACCCACCTTGTGCTCTGGCAGAGGGAGGGTGAAGTGGACTGGAGCTGTGAGAGCAGAACCCAGGAATGGGGACTCGGGGTAGGGGGCTCTGAGACCCGATGGACAAGCCTATGTTGTCCTTTGCACATTCCAGTAAATGTGCAGAGCTGTGCAACCCCTCCCCCAAATACCGTTTTAGAACATTTCCATCACAAGAGTAAAATCCCTCACACCCATTAGTGGTCAGGCCCCAGTGGAGCTTATATTTTATGGTGACTCTGGGGAAGGGGCTAAGTGAGGACCTTACGTGGCTGAGCTCATCGCCAGGGAGCCATGGAGGACTGGAGCCCTGGCGGGCTTGCTGTGGGCACAGCCCTCAGGGCCCCAACAGAGGCAGGTCCTTTCTTGTGCTTTATTATTTTTGTGGCACAGGCATGTTCTCTAATGCTCCTCCATGGACCCCGCATGGACGGGCCTAGGAAAGCCTATGTTGTCCTTTGGGTGCATCCTGCTCCCTCTGTGCCCGAGTCATCGGGCCGCAGAGCCCCCTACCGCAGCTGCCCCTGCCTGGCCTACCTGCTTCCTCCCGTGCTCAGAAGACAGACACCCCAAGTTTCCTCGGCTCAGTCATTCCCTCACACAGCCAGAGGACATCTTTTCCACATAGATATCTGCCATGCATGGGGGGGAAGACAGTCAATACACCCTATTGGATAACACCTTTCCTTGAGGTCACTTAAGAGATTAAAAGTAACAATTAGCCTCCAGGCAGAAGCAGCTGCCCCACCCTGTTGAAAAAACTCTTGCCACACCTGAGAACGATTGCCTGGGGCACAATTCAAGTGGGAATCCTATCAGTCTGTAGGCAGAGGTGGTCTCTGGAGGCTTTGCGTCTTTGCCTGGTCCAATTAGTCAGAAACAGCCTTTAACACTGTCCTGCACTAGAGATTGAGCAGTGTAGAGGATCTACCTAATACATAGTCACAAACCCAACCAGACAACCAAAATGAGAAAACAAAGAAACAACCCCCAAATAAAAGAACTAGCAAATTCTCCAGAAGAAGAGATAAATGAACCAGAGATAAAGAAATTCATCTGAAACAGAATTCAGAGTAATGATGTTAAAAATGCTCAACACTATGAAAAAAGATATAGTAACTATGAAAAAAGAACAGTCGGAGATAAAGAATGCCATAACACATCCTAACCGGTTTGGCTCAGTGGATAGAGCATCAGCCTGCAGACTGAAGGGCCCCAGGTTCGATTCCAGTCAAGGGCATGTACCTTGGTTGCAGGCACATCCCCAGTAAGGGGGGTACAAGAGGCAGCTGATCAAGCTTTCTCTCTCATCCATGTTTCTAACTCTCTATCCCTCTCCCTTCTTCTCTGTAAAAAATCAATAAAATATATTTATAATTAAAGAAAAGAATGACATAACACAAATAAAGAACACAGCAGATTAGGGGAAGCTGAGAATCAAATCGGTGAATTAGAAAACAGAGTTGAAAATATCACTCACTTAGAGAACAAAAAAGAGAAAAAAAAAACAATTAAAAACCAGGAAGACAGCTTAAGGGAGCTGTGGAATAATGTGAAACATAACAATATTAGAATAGTAGGTGTGCCAGAAGAGGCAGAAAGGGAGAAAGGAATAGAAAAGGTGTTTGAAGAAATAATGGCAGAAAACTTCCCTAACCTGGTAAAGGAAAAAGTCACACAAGTTCTGGAGGCACAGAGAACCCCAAACAAGAAGAACTCAAACAGACCCATGCACAGACACATCATAATTAAAATGCCAAAAATTAAAGACAAAGAGATAATCTTAAAGGCAGCAAGAGAAAAGAAAACTGTTACCTACAAAGGAGTTCCCATAAGGCTGACACCTGATTTCTCATCAGAAACTCTACAGGCCAGAAGGGAATGGCATGAAGTACACAAGGTAATGGAAAGCAAGGATCTGAGACCAAGATTACTATGTCCAGCAAGGCTATCATTCAAAATAGACAGTCAAATAAAGAGCTTCCCAGACCAAAATAAATAAAAGGCTAAAGGAGTTCATCACCACCAAGCCAGCATTACAAGAAATACTAAAGGGATTGCTGTAAGGCAGCAGTTCTCAACCTGTGGGTCGCAACCCCTTTGGGGGTCGAATGACCCTTTTGCAGGGGTCGCCTAAATACATCCTGCATATCAGATATTTACATTAGGATTCATAACAGTAGCAAAATTACAGTTATGAAGTAGCAACAAAAATAATTTTATGGTTGGGGAGCACCACAACATGAGGAACTGTATTAAAGGGTCACGGCATTAGGAAGGTTGAGAACCACTGCTGTAAGGGATTGCTGAGAAGAAGAAACAGAGAGAGAAACCTAGCCATTTGGAATTAAAATGGCTATAAATAAGTACCTCTCAATAATAACCCTAAATGTAAATACATTAAATGCTCCAATCAAAAGATGTAGGGTAGCCGAATGGATATAAAAACATAACCCAACTATATGCTGTCTACAAGAGACCCACCTCAAAACAAAAGACGCACACAGGATGAAAGTGAAGGGATGGAAAAAATTTTCCATGCAAATGGAAAAGAAAGAAAAGTTGGAGTAGCAATACCCATATCCGACAAAATAGACTTTAAAAGCATGATGCTAAGCAAAATAAGAAAAAGATGAATATCATGTGATCTCACTCACTTGTGGAATATAATGAACAACATAAACTGGTGAATAAAAATAGAGCCAGAGGGGGAAAATATTCTAGAACATAATAGAAGTAATCCTGTTATTTGCAGATTTTAAATATTTCCTACAACTTTTGTGATATCATACTATGTTAGTACAGTTTTGGTAATATTATTATACTTAAAATCCTTTCATTCTTAAAATATTAATGTTTATCGCATGTAATATTATATGTAAGATCATTTTTCTTGAATAATTGGTATTTATTGCATGTAACATTATCATTTTTAAAATCATTTTTCTTGAAATAATTTTTTAAAAATCAGAAAAAGAAAAAGTGGAAAGGCCAGATCTAGCACAAGAGTACGTTTTCTGAATGAGGAAACAACTTCCTTCATTAGTCAAGGCTCCCAGCTGATATTTTTCTCAAAAATGAGTTTGGGAGAGGAACTTTCATTTATAATTTAGATTGAATATTTATATTATCTCTGTTAATTTTTTTTTTAAAGCGAGAGAGAAAGAGGATCAGGTTGGAGGGAGAGAAGACAGAAGTATTTTAAACTAAAACACCTGCCTAAAGATGCTGCATAGTTCATGTTGTCAGGCCAGGTGAGTAATTCCTCAGGAAGGGCAGAATATTTGATCTCACGGCAAGTAGTAGACACTCAAGTACTTGTTGGAAGATTGAATGATTCTGAAAATGTAATACTCACAGGAACAAACAGTATTTCTCCAACCTTGCCTAAATTACTGTATGAAACAGGTGTGAAATCTGCCCTTAGTTGTGGGCAAGTTTTGCTCACAAGATAGCAAGCCATCACTTTGAAGATGCAGAGCGACTTTTTAAAGCAGATAAACCAAAAGAACAAAATGTGGGCGTTGGCTGACCTAGGAGAGTGTGAAGTCGAAAATGAGGCCTGCAAACCATTATTGAAGCCAAACATTGGACTTCGAATGGTTGAAGCCTCTTGGGGAAAGAGGTGAGACCATGAGATTTAGCAGAAGGGGCTCCATGCAGAGCATTCCGCACGGATGAGAGAACAGTGGTCCTGAAGAGGTCAGATCTTTCTCGGCCCTATCCCCTGACAATACACGCCATCTCCAGAAGTTCCCAAGAACAGGGTCCCGGAGGTCTGTTTCTAGAACTAGCACCTGGAAAGACATTCAAAGCCTCTGCCTGGGCTGCCCTCTCCTGCCGTTCTAACTAACAGTATCATTTTCCAAGTATTTCAACTTAGAAGAGTACCCGGGAGTCTAAACACACTCATTCCCTTATGCTCTTTGTTCCCTGCGTGCCCCAGCTTCCATGAGGGATCAGCTTCCTTTTCACAGCCTAACCATTGTCTTCAATTCACTTTGGGTCACCCAGATCCCACCGCCTCCTATTCCTTTTCCCACAACAGCTTGGAGCCTCCCAGCCCACTGGATCATCCCCGTTGGCATCAGGACAGAAAGCTTTTACACCTACACAGGTGCTTTCAACCCAGGGAGCCCTCACCTGGTCCAAGGCCTGCCCCGTCCCTCCCTGAGTATTATGGGTTGAATTGTGCTTCCCTAAAAATGAGTTGTTGAAGTCCTAACTGGCAGTACTGCAGATAGGGTCAATGCAGTTGTAATTAGTTGAGATGAGGTCATACTAGATGGACCTCTAGTCCAATATGACTGGTGTCCTTAATAACAAGACAGCCATGTGAAGACACAGACACACAGGTAGAATGCCATCCTATCTAATAAAAGAGAAACATGGTAATTAGCCGTACATCCGCTACCCTTCCCATTGGCTAATCAGGGTGATATGCAAATTAAGTACCAGCCAAGATGGTGGCCACAAGCCAGGCAGCTTGAAGCGAACATGAGGCTTGCTTGCTTCAGTGACGGAGGACTACAACGTTCCCCGCCTGCTGTTGCCGGCCTCTGAGCTTGCAGTTTGAAACATTGTTACAAATATAGAAGCTAAACAAACTCCAGAAACCTGCTTTCAGCCAGCTGGGATCTCAGAGCTGGAATTGAAACAGTGTTTCGATTATAGAACCCAAACAAACCAGATACCTGCTTTCAGCAGCGGAGGCCTAAGAGCTGGACCCAAGCCTCAGAGCTAAAGCTGGCCCAGAATAAAAAAAAAAAAAAGGTGCGGTTGGGAGCTTCAGTCACCTGCCAGTCTGAAAACAGCCCTCAGCCCCTCATCCAGGCTGGCCAGGCACCCCAGTGGGGACCCCCACCCTGATCCAGGACACCCTTCAGGGCAAACCAGCCAGCCCCCACCATGCACCAGGCCTCTATCCTATATAGTAAAAGGGTAATATGCCTCCCAGCACTGGGATCAGCGGAGCCGAAAGGCCTCCCGGCACCGGGATCAGCATGACAGGGGGCAGCGCCCAAACCCCCTGATCACCCTGCGGCTCTGTGTGTAACAGGGGGTGGGGCCACAACCTCCCTATTGGCCCTGCTCTGTTCGTGACAGGGGAAGGCGCCCCAACCCCCTGATCAGCCCTGCTCTGTGCCTGATACGGGGGAGCTCCCCACATCCTGATAGCCCTGTGGCTCTGTGTGTGACAGGCTGCGGTGCCCCAACCCCCTGATCGGCCCTTCTCTGTGTGTGACAGGGTGTGGCGCCCCAACCGCTCCCCACGGGCCCTGCTCTGTGTGTGATGGGGTAGAGCCATAACCTCCCCATCAGCCCTGCCCTGAGTGTGACAGGGTGTGGCGCCCCAACCCCCTGGTCCGCCCTGCTCTGTGTGTGACAGGGGGCGGTGCCCCAACTCCCCTATCGGCCCTACTCTGTGAGTGACGGGGGGGGGGGGGGAGCTCCCCAACCCCCTGATGGGCCCTGCTCTGTGAGTGACAGGGGGCAGCGCCCCAACCCCCTGATTGGCCCTGCTCTGTGCTTGACGGGGGTGGCGCCGTATCCTCCCCATCGACCCTGCCTTGAGTGTGACAGGGGGCAGTGCCCCAACCCCCCAATCGGCCCTACCCTGAGCGTGACTGAGAGTGGCATTGCAACCTCCTGATCCACCCTGCTCTGTGCATGACGGGGGTGGCGCCCCAACTCCCCAATTGGCCCTGCTCTGAGCCCGACCAGGGGCTGCACCTAGGGATTGGGCCTGCCCTCTGCCACCCGGGAGCAGGCCTAAGCCAGCAGGTCGTTATCTCCCGAGGGGTCCCAGACTGTGAGAGGGCACAGGCCAGGCTGAAGGACCCTCCCTCCTTTCCGAGTGCACAAATTTTTGTGCATCGGGCCTCTAGTCCTATATAATAGAAGCCTAATATGCAAATCGACCAAACAGGGGAAGGACTGGTGGAACAATTGGTTGCTATGACGTGCACTGACCACCAGGGTGCAGACAGTCAACGCAGGGGCTGCCCCCAGCCTGCAGCCCCCCACTCCCACCAGCCAAGGCAAGTGCCAACGGGCTCCCGCCCTCCCCCCTCCGCTGATCACCCTGCCAGTCGCCCCGCCAATCAGCCCTGATTGCTGGCCAGGCCTAAGGACCCTACCCATGCACGAATTTCGTGCTTCGGGCCTCTAATGTGATAATGAAGGCGGAGATTGGAACTATGCACTACAAACCAACGAACACCAAAGATTGCCAGCAAACTAGCAGAAGCTAGGAAGAGGCAAGGAAGGACTGACTTTCCTGGAGGCCCCCCCATCACCGTCCCCACCTCCCCTCCCACACTGGCACATGCCTTTGCTGGCCTGATGCCACCTGCTTGCCGGCCCTGCCCACCCCCACTGGTCATTCTGCCATTCAGTCGATTTGCATATTACGTTTTTATTTTATAGGATGAGGGAATGGAGGCTTAGAGTGAGTAAGTTGCACAAAGACACACCCCAGGTAGGTAGGTGCAGTAGCCAGCCTCCACCATGTCCTCCCGCTGTCACCGGTGAGGGGTCTTGCTCCCACCCCAAGATAGAAAACAAGAGAGGAGGCAAAACAGATTTTTAAAAAGAGGGTTGCTGAAAACAAGGCAGAGGGAGAGGAGAAAGGGAGTGAACTTGATGCATCACAGTGCGCACTGATGGAGAGCCTGGCTCCTTGAACCGGGGAGTCGGCACACACAGGCTGGGTTCTTCAGGCAGGCGCAGAGTAGACGTCCGGTGTGGACTAGTGCAGGCAGAGTGGAGCTCTTTGGGATGCGCCTGAAGAGAAACTTTAAACTTACCTAGGAGAGGCTTAAAATGAGCTGAAGAGCATTCCCATCCACCTAAGAGAGGCTCGGCCTGTGTCACCATGAGCCCTGCTTCCTGCTATCACACCCTTATGTAGTCCCAGCCTGCCCGTAGAATAAAGACAGGCCTGTGGGCCCCAGCAAATATGGCAGAAATGATAGTATGTCGCTTCCAAGTCTTGATCCTAGAGGACCTGTGACTGCTGCCTTCTCTATGGGATTGCTCAGTCTTGGAGAATTTACTGCCATGTCCTGAGGACACTCATGCAGTCTATGAGAAATCTCACACAGCAAGGAACTGAAGCTTTCTGTCAACAGCCACGTGGGTGAACCTTCCAGTCCCAGTCAAGCCTTCAGATGACTGTAGCCCCGGCTGACATTCTCGAAGTGTCAAGCTGTTATCCTTTTTCAGAAAGTGGGAACCTCAGCCCAAATACAGTGGCAGCAGCCCTAGGTGTGGCCCTTGCTGGGGTTCACTGGGAGGTACCCAAGTCACCTGAAAGTGTCCATATTTAAGCAGCACTGACTAAATATCTTCTGAGTTCTTCTGCATGCAAGGCACCGTGCTTGGCATTGCAGTATCCATCTTCAAGAAACCTGGAGTGTGAGACAAGCATGCAGAGAATTAAAACCCAAGAAAAATATTCTGGGTCCATGAGATTGATGACAGCCCATAAGCTAAATCCTGGCCAGTGATGCTCACAGGGCAGCTGGGGATTGTGGCCTGGACATGGTGATGGCCAATGGAGTGAGAGGCTCTGGCAATTGGGAGCTTGTGGACAGGTTTTTCAGTACAGTAGCATCCAGGGAAATTATATATATATTTTCACCAGCAAAACCAAGACACACTTGGGGATAAAGGTCTGAAAGCTCCAGATCAAAAGACGAAACGTATAGGAACAACGTTGACAGTCCAGTTGAGCATGGAAATTCAGGTTGGACAGAGGGAACCAGGAAAGGAAGTTTGAAGGCTGGTTTTGGAGACACTTTGCCAAGAGCAGAGGTATGACTTGAGGTGTCAGAGTAACAGTCCTTGCCTCCCTAGAGAGTGGTCACTGGACTGAAAAGACTGAAGACTGCCGTCCGGGAGGTAGAAAGCAAGTTCATGTCTGGTTATGGAACCGGGAGAGACCGTAGGACCCTGGATAGGCAGCATTTTTAGCAGCACAGTTGGAGGAATCAGATATGGGAAAGTGTGGGAAGCTACTACCTATTGTCTTCACTAGCAGAGAGGTGCGGACAAGGGTCCCAGAAGGCTGGTGACCCTTGAAGCCCTGGCAAAGGTCAGGGCTGTGCACCCAGTTAGTCCAGACAATGGTAGCTGAACTTCCCCATTTATTATTATGTAAATCCTTGCTGATGGGCTAGTCTGCCTGTTGCTGGAAATTGCCTGCCTAAGGGCTATGGGTATATCCCAAACCAATAAAAGGTTGGGAGGCCTGAGCACCAGTGGAAGTCCTTCCCCTTTAGTTGGACTTGCCCGCCTGGTCCCCCAATATTTCCAAATTATTATTTCTTTTTTTTTTAAATATATTTTATTGATTTTTCACAGAGAGGAAGGGAGAGAGATAGAAAGCTAGAAACATCAATGAGAGAGAAACATCAATCAGCTGCCTCCTGCACATCTCCCACTGGGGATATGCCCGCAACCCAGGTACATGCCCTTGACCGGAATCGAACCTGGGACCTTTCAGTCCGCAGGCCGACACTCTATCCACTGAGCCAAACCGGTTTCGGCCAAATTATTATTTCTTGTCTTGTCTCTTTCATTTGCGTGCGGCCCTCTTCCAGATCCTGAACCCTGAACCACGCGGGACGTGGGGGGAAACTTTACACGGGAAAGTGCAAGGCACGCTTGATGGACATCACACGGCAGTCACACACCAGTAGGGAAAGCGGGGAGAATGGCATCAAATTATAGAAGAAAAGGCATTTGGCTGGTCATTTAACCCAATTGTCTTCATGGGCGGAGGGCTCTGGATCCCAGGCTGCAGCATTTACGCGCTGTTCTGTGGGCATTGAGAAGACAGTGGGTTTGTTGAAAAGCTGGGGGTGGGCTTCATTTCTAAGTTAAAGAACTGGCATTTAATTTAGTAGAAAAAGAAGTGCCACGTGCCCTAGAGCTCTATTTTCCCTCCTGTTTGGACTATTTCCTATCTGATTCCTAAACCTATTGTAACATTTTGGCCTTTGCAAAAGTTGCTGCTGCTCCGTGAAAGAAATTCACCTGTCTAACCAGCCAGTTGGATTCACGCTCAGCTGAAATGCCATAGACTATTTTTCACAATTTTTACATTTTTATTAGCTTCTAGACAGAGGAATGTACTGTGATGGGCTTGTCTTGCCCACACATATGCAAGTTTAACCGTGTGTGACAGTTTGATGATTTGATTGTCACTTCAATTGAGTGATTGGCTTTGGTAGTGTTGTGGCAGAATGCATGGGCGAACGATCAGCCAGCACTCTGAGGGAGGAAAGCTTAACCTTTACTTCACAGATCTGCTAGTCCAGGGGAATTCCAGATCCAAAGCCGGCCCTGGATTCGTGGGAAGGCTCTGACCTATATATCTCCTCCTGTGGCTGCCCCTCCACCCAAGTCAGCTGTGGCAGGTCCCTGGGGTTAGGCTCTGCAGCTCCGCCCAAGTCAGTCAGAGTGGGGAAGTAAGACTACAGCTTTAACCAGATACTGAACTAGGTTGCAACACCCTCTCTCCTCCCACCTCCATTTTCCTTTTCAGTAGCACCAGGCAAGATTGAATTTAAACTTGAACTCAGTTCCCTACTCACCACTTAACATGACTCTTGAAAGATTATATATGATTATATATGATGCAGAACTGAAACTAAAAATAATTTTGTATGCAAAAGACTCTCCGAGCCTTCTGGTTCTAAAAATGCAGCATAAAAAGGGCAGTTTCCCTCTTCTCAGAGAAATCACCCAAAAGGAAGAAGAATAAAAAAACAGGAACAAACCTCTTGAAAGAAATTGAGAGACATCTGCAATCCTAAACCAAAATAGATAAGGAATGGCTCCCAAGTTCAGTGAAGGTCAAGTAGGCACTGGAACAATAAAGAGGAGAATATCACGGTGGGAAACATCAGGCAAATCCAGGAAAACCTAGTTCCTCAAAGTAAATGACACACCCTACGTGACAAAACCAGAAATCTCCTTTTGAAACAATAGGAACAGTGCACCGGGTTGAGCACTTAAATCCAAAGGCTCTGCTTTTGGATACAAAGAACAAGGCAGGGCTGAAAGAGGAAGACAGACCAGCCACGGCTGCAAGCTGGTGGCGAGGTGGGATGGTGTGAGCTCCTGCCTGGCTTATCTCATCTGACTGCGGAGAAATAAAGGATAAAAGAACTTTCACACATACAACCACCTTTAGCCTGCAAAACAGCTCTGCCCCCATTCAATGTAAACCTCCAGGAAGAGCTTTTTTTTTTTTTTTTTTTTTTTGTCACAGAATCTAAACAAAGTTACCACATTAATAAAAAGATGAAAGTAAAAAAAAAAAAAAAAAAAAAAAAAAAAGATGAAAGTAACAGTGGGAGTGGCAGATGAACACTCACCGAAAAGACTATTGCCACAGAACAGGTGAAGCGTTGACTAAGCATAGTACCAGAAATTTTACAAAGAAATGAAGTATTAGCCGAAACCGGTTTGGCTCAGTGGATAGAGCGTCGGCCTGCGGACTGAAAGGTCCCAGGTTCGATTCCGGTCAAGGGCATGTACCTGGGTTGCGGGCACATCCCCACTGGAGGATGTGCAGGAGGCAGCTGATCGATGTATCTCTCTCATCGATGTTTCTGACTCTCTATCCCTCTCCCTTCCTCTCTGTAAAAAATCAATAAAATATATTTAAAAAAAAAAGAAAAAGAAATGAAGTATTAGTTCATGGGAAAGAAAAAAGAAAGAGCATAATGCAGCAATTGAGGAGCCCAGAGGAAGAAGGAATAGATGAGTTAACCCAGCATAGGGAGGCAGTGGGATAAAAAATAAAACAATTACAGAAACAAAGACTAAAATAGGTGTAGAGAGAAAAGATTTAGCTGATAATACAATAAGATAAAAAGAAGACAGAGCCCTAGCTGGTTTGGCTCAGTGGATAGAGCACCGACCTGCAGACTAAAGGGTCCCATGTTTGATTCTGGTCAAGGGTACATGCCAGGGCTGTGGGCAGGCTTGATCCTCAGTAGGGAGCATGCAGGTGGCAGCCTATCAGTGATTCTATCTCATCATTGACATTTCTATCTCTCTCTCCCTCACCCTTCCTCTCTGAAATCAATACAAATACATTTTTTAAAAAGAGAGAATTGTAAAAAGTGAGCTAATTAAATTAAAATGACTAAAGAATTTTAAATGATTTGGCGATATCTCCAACTATGATTGAGTAGTTTATATCAGATCAACCTTCCCCACCTCCCTTATACCCCTCCCAAACAACAACAGATTAGGCACAGAAAAGGGAATTAGGAGGTTGCAAAATAGGCCAGTTGGAACATCTAAATTAAAATCCCGAAAGGAAAAACAAAAAACAGCAAATACAGAAAAGAGCATAAGAGACACGTGGGACACAGTGAAAGAGTCTGACATACATAGAATTCAAGTTCCAGAAAGAGAAAAATATACGGAATACAGCTGCAGAAAGTCTGGCTTATAATTTTCTAAAAGTGGTGGGAGATATCAAGTCACAGATTCAGGAATTCTAGTACCATAAATACAAAGAAAACCATACCTAGGGCCATCATTAAAAGGCTGCAGGCCAAAGATAAAGGGCACATTTTAGAATCAATTTTAATTAGAAATTAAGAATAAAAACACTTTGCATTAAAAAAAAAAACAACACTTCTAGCTGACTTTCAACAGACATTTTGAAAGCTCAAAGAAATGCATTGTATATGGCGGCATAGGTAAACACTGGAGTTTGCTGCCTCAAACAACCACTTCAAAAATACAACTAAAAGACGGAACAGACATCATCCAGAACCACAGGAAGGCTGGCTGAGTGGAAGTTCTACAACTAGAAGGAAAGAGAAAAGCATACCGAGACTCAGAGGAGGTGCAGTGCGGAAGTAAAATACTAAGGTGCGGAGTGCATGCGAAGTGGGCTGGCGGCTGAGGGCGCGTTTGTTGTTTTCAATCAGGAGGGAATCTCAGGCTCTGAGCTCCAGTTCCGGGCGAGTTTCTGGGAACCCAGACTCATATGGGAGAAGCGGAACTGTCTGGCATCAGTCGGAACTCGAGGGCAGCTTTCTCTCGGAGGGGCTTGCAGTGATTACCAGGACATTGAGAAGCTGAGCCTCTGAGAGCAGCCATAACTGCTAGCCCCGCCCTGTTGATCCCATGGGACGCGCCCCGCCCAAGCCCTGCAGGGAGGCTTTTGCTGGATAGCCTAAGGCAGAGGCTAGATTAGCACCTCCCTAGAGATCCAGCAGCTAACCTACCCAGAGGTAAGAGTGGGACCATCCAGTTTGCAGCTCCGTGGAACCACAAAGGACACACTCAGGGGGCAGACTCAGTGAGCACCAAAGCCCCACTGAAGCAAGTCTTGCCCCATTAGGGTGTCTCCAGCAAGGAAGTTCTCCTACTGCAGACACAGCTGATTCTCACAGCCAATTGGCCTGGAGGTCAATTCCTCCCAGTGATACCTACAACAATCAAGGCTTAACTACAACAAGACTGTGCACAAAGACCACAAGGGGGTGCACCAAGAGTGTCCTCAGGTAATTGGGGAGGCTGAACCACTGGGCCCTAGTGGACACTTAGCACAGAAAACCACTTTATCAACACAGGGAAGCATAAAAAATGTGGAGACAAAGAAAAAGGACACCAATGACAGGAATGGAGGAAAGCAAACTACTGGATATAGAGTTCAAAACCACGGTTATAAGGTTTTTCAAGAATTTTCTAGAAACTGCCGATAAACTTAATGAGATCTACAAGAAATCTAATGAGACCCTCGAGGTTGTGATAAAGGACCAAATAGAAATTAAACATACACTGACTGAAATAAAGAATATTATACAGACTCCCAACAGCAGACCAGAGGATCGCAAGAATCAAGTCAACATTTGAAATACGAAGAAACAAAAAACACACAACCAGAAAAGCAAAATGAAAAAAGAATCCAAAAATACGAAGATAGTGTAAGGAGCCTCTGGGACAACTTCAAGCATACCAACATCCGAATTATAGGACAGAAGAAGAGAGAGAGCAAGATATTAAAAACCTATTTAAAGAAATAATGACAGAAAACTTTCCCTACCTGGTGAAAGAAATAGACTTACAAGTCCAGGAAGCACAGAGAACCTGAAACAAAAGGAATCCAAAGAGGACCACACCAAGACACATCATAATTAAACTGCCAAGAGCAAAAGACAAAGAGAGACTCTTAAAAGCAGCAAGAGAAAGAAACTCAGTTATCTACAAGGGAGTACCCATACGACTGTCAGCTGATTTCTCCACAGAAACTTTGCAGGCCAGAAGGGAGTGGCAAGAAATATTCAAAGTGATGAATGCCAAGAACCTACAACCAAGATTACTTTATCCAGCAAAGCTATCATTCAGAATTGAAGGTCAGATAAAGAGCTTCACAGATAAGAAAAAACTAAAGGAGTTCATCACCACCAAACCAGTATTATATGAAATTCTGAAAGGTATCCTTTAAGAAGAGGAAGATAAGAAAAAGGTAAAGATACAAATTATGAACAACAAATACACATCTATCAACAAGTGAATCTGAAAATCAAGTGAATAATCTGATGAACAGAGTGAACTGGTGATTATAATAGAATCAGGGGCATAGAAAGGGAGTGGACTGACTATTCTTGGGGTGGAAAGGGGTGAGGGGGATGCGGGAAGAGACTGGACAAAAATTGTGCACCTATGGATGAGGACAGTGGGTGGGGGGGAGTTATGGGGGGAAAAAAGAGGAACAAATGTAATAATCTGAACAATAAAGATTTAACTAATCAAACAAACAAACAAAAAAAGAAATGCATTGTCATCTTTAGGTACTGAAAGAATATAACTGGAATTCTCTATTCAAGGAAAATAGCAACTAAAAACAAAAGAGAAATAAAATCATTTTCAAAACAAAAACAAAAAAATAAAATAAAAACATAACAGACTATTATCAGCAGACTACCTAACTAAGAACTAAAATTTCTTCCTTCTATTATTTTAAAGTCACATGACCTCAGCTGGAGGTGCAGGAGGGAATGAAGAAAACCAGAAAAGTAAAAATGAGGGTAAAAAAAAAATAAAAAAAAAATAATAATAATAAAAAAATAAAAATTAAAAAAAAGTTAAAAAAATAAAATAAAATAAAATAAAATAATAATAAAAATAATAATAATAATAAAAAATGAGGGTAAATTGAAATCAATATAGAGTTTAAAATAGTACTTTTACTTGAGGAGTTTAAAATATATATTCAATTAAAATACATGACGGGAGCTCCAGTGGCGCAATCGGTTAGCGAGCGGTACTTATAAAATACATGACAACAATAGGACAAAGGTAGAAAGAAAGTAAGGAATGAAAGTGTTCAAAGGTCTTTGCACTGTTTAGGAAGTGGTGAAAACATTTAAGGGAGACTCTAAACTCTAAAAGGTGGAAGAAGCATGTCACAATCTCTAAGGTAAATAAATAATAAGAAAATGTGTAACTAACAATAAAGGGAAGGACATAGAATGACATAAAAGTATTTAAAAAAAAACAAAACCCTGAACACCCTGTCAATTGAAAAGAAGTGAAAAAAGGAGAAATATAAGGAAACAAAATAAATATAAGACAAATAGAAAAATAAATAGTAAGTTTATTTAAACCCAATATATCAGTGATTATATTAAGGGTAAAGGGACAAATTAATTAAAGACAAAAAGACTCCCAGGCTTCATTGAAATGAGTCAAATTCTATTTTAAATATAGGGACTCAGAAAGATTGAATTAAAACAGGGGTTATCAACCTGTGGGTCATGACCCCTTTGGGGGTCGAATGACCCTTTGACAGGGGTCGCCAAAGACCATCGGAAAACACATATTGAATATATAATTACATATGTTTTTGTGATTAATCACTATACTTTATGTTCAGTTTATAACAATGAAAATACATCCTGCATATCAGATATTTACATTATGATTCATAACAGTAGCAAAATTACAGTCATGAAGTAGCAACGAAAATAATTTTATGGTTGGGGGTCACCACAACATGAAGAACTGTATTAAAGGGTCGTGGCATTAGGAAGATTGAGAACCACTGAATTAAAAGAATAGAAAAAATATATGATATAAACAATAACTAAAAATAGGCCGTAAAAGCTATACTAATATTGTTAGGGGCAAAAACAGAATATTGGAGACTAGCTATGGTTATGGGAAATATTAATCATGCTCTGTTAGCCATGATTGCCTTATGTTGATTAAAGAAAGGACATTTTGACCTGGCTGGGAGTTGTACGCACCTAGGACCTGGCAGTCAACCTTGGAACCATTCTCATTCAAGAATTGCCTATTATCATGCAAAATTAATGGCCTTGCTGCCCAAACAATGGAGTCCCACCCCACCCTCCTACTTCCCCTTGCTTACTTCCCCATGTAATCCCTGTTCTACCCTATATAAGCAGCCCGCTTATGGGGGGCTACAGAGCAGATTTTTGTGGATGACCTGCTGCTCTCCCATGCTGCCAGCAGTATTGGAATAAATGCTCATATTTGATTCAACCCTGTCTCTGCTTAATTGGCACAAGTAGTGACAGGTAGCAGAGACCCATTGATTGTCCCCTTACAATATCAGACAAAGTAGAGTTTAAGACAAGAATTCATATATATATATATATATATATATATATATATATATATATATTATTGACTTTTTACAGAGAGAAGGGAGAGAGATAGAGAGTTAGAAACATCGATGAGAGAGAAACATTGATCAGCTGCCTCCTGCACATCTCCTACTGGGTATGTGCCCTCAACCAAGGTACACGCCCTTGACTGGAATCGAACCCGGGACCTTTCAGTCCGCAGGCCGACGCTCTATCCACTGAGCCAAACAGTTTCGGCAAGAATTCTTTTTTTTAAAATATTTTTTTATTGATTTCAGAGAGGAAGGGAGAGGGAGATTGAAACATCCATGATGAAGAGAATCATGGATCAGCTGCCTCCTGCACGCCCGCTACTGGGGAAGGAGCCGTAACCTGGGCATGTGCCCTGACTGGGAATCGAGCCTGTGACCTCCTGGTTCATAGGTCGATGCTCAACCACTGAGCCATGCCAGCTGGACTAAGACGATAATTCTTATTACAGCCTTGGCCGATGTGGCTCAGTGGATAGAGCATGGGCCGGAGCACAGAAGGGTCTCAGGTTTGATTCCTGGTCAAGGGCAGGTACCTGGGTTGCAGGTTTGATCCCCAACCCAATCAAGGCTTGTGCGGAAGGCAACCAATCGATGTGTCTCACTGCGATGTTTCTCTCTCTCTAGCCCCTTCACGCCCACCCTTCCACTCTCTAAAAATCAATAGAAAAAATATCCTTGGGAGGGGTAACAAAAACAAAAAAAGAATTATTATTACAGATAAAGAATATTTAACAATAATAAAATAATCAGGTTAACAGAAAAGTGTAATTATTCTAAGTAATCTAGAGGTCAAAGAAGAAATCACAATGAAAAATAGAAAAAAATATTTAAAGTTAAATGACAACAAAAACAAAAATCTGACATTCAGCTAAAGCCACGCTTAGAGGGAAATTTATGGATTTAAATGCATATATTATGAGAGGGAAAAAAAGCTGAAAGTCAATTTTGTAAGCATCCATTTTGTTAAATTGATCAAATAAAGAAGCCATTACACTGAGGTGGGTCTAGGCCTTAGCCAGCCTTTGTAAGCAAACCAAACCTAAGCCTGGAAATGCATCAAGGTTAAGACTCTAAACCTACTGACAACCAATAACAAACAGCCAGCTAGGCTTTTCCAAATAAGGCAAATGCTTGCACTACAGCTGAGCAAATAATTGCCTTGCTTTGCTTCCAACTTCCCTCTGTGACCGTCTTTCTAGTAGCTCCTGCCAGTGGTGTGCCTCTAACCCAGCCGTGGGCAAACTACGGCCCGCGGGCCGGATCAGGCCCCTTTGAAATGAATAAAACTAAAAAAAAAAAAAAAAAAAAAAAAAAGACCGTACCCTTTCATGTAATGATGTTTACTTTGAATTTATATTAGTTCACACAAACACTCCATCCATGCTTTTGTTCCGGCCCTCCGGTCCAGTTTAAGAACCCATTGTGGCCCTCGAGTCAAAAAGTTTGCCCACCCTGTCTAACCACTTCAAATCCGGCACTGTCCTGCTATGATCAATTTTTACTCAAATCAACTCTTAACATTCTTAATGCCTCCGCTTATCTTTTTTTAAATTTTGTTTTATTGCTTAAAATATTACACAGAGTAGTACATATGTCTCCTTTTCATTTTCCCCCTTGTCCTTCCCCCGGCCTCCCCTACCCCGCAGTGCCTGTGTCCATTGGTTGTGCTTATATGCATGCGTACAAGTCCTTTGGTTGATCTCTTGCCCCCACCACCCGCCGCCCCCCCGCCCTGCCTCAGCTTATCTTTTTAACAATTTCAAGAAAACTAGAGAAAGATCATCAAAATAAAACCAAAGGAACTGAAAGAAGAAACTAATAAAGAGCAGAAACCAATGTAAGGGGGCATTAGCTCGTGATTCTAACGGAGGGATGTATGGTTTACGTTATCTCTTCTGTTCCCAGGGCTAAAGCTAGTTGGCATAGCTCAGATGGCTAGGAGAGCAATGGACAGACACCAAGAGTGTCTTTAGGGGCCACAGTTGTGGGATGCTCTTAAACCAGCTCTGTCCAGTAAACATTTCTGCGACGATGAAATGTTCCATAGCTATGTTGTTCCATGTGGTAGTTTAACCATATGTTGCTTATTCAGCATTTGAAATGTGACTAGTCGCAGTTGTCGGCAAACTCATTAGTCAACAGAGCCAAATATCAACAGTGCTTCTTCAAAATAGACTCGCCCAGGCCAAAAACCGACTTCTGCGCATGGGCCACAAAGTTTCAATCGCACTGTACGTGCCCCCGGACATGGTATTTTGTGGAAGAGCCACACTCAAGGGGCCAAAAAGCCACACGTGGCTCGCGAGCCGCAGTTTGCCAACCACGGGACTAGTGGGACTTTTAATTTTGGTTCATTTAAATTTAAATAGGCACATCTGGCGACATGTGATGGCAGCTGCTGAGACAGGCCTTCAAAAATCATGCATGCTGGTTTGCCAGCTCCTGCTATGGCAACTCCCTGAAGGCAAAGTTCAAGTTAGATACTCGAGGGAATCAATGATGCAGAAGGCGTGACCCCTGTCCTTGAGAAGCGTGCCGACTGATGAGAGACACAGAACTACACAGGCAACTGGCACAGCACCAGTTGAGTGCAGTGACAGAGGGAGAGCGGTTCTGTGGGTGCAGGTGGAGAACCCCATGGCCCTATGTGTTGCTCAGAGAAGTCTTCCCAGAAGGGTGGAGGCAGGGCTGAGGTACCAGAATGAGCTGGCCTTAGTATAGTTGGAGAAGGGCCAAGGGGAGGAGGCAGCGCCCTGTGGTTGTCATGGAAACCACTGAGGCCCTGGAAATCGCAGCCTGCCCTTATGCTGCTATTTAATTAAGCCACCAAACTGTGGCAGAAAATTGCCATTCATTTAACTTATTTTTATACTTTATTTCATCCCAAAAAGAGTTAAGGAGGGTTGTAAGCACAAGCATACAGCACAACAGGATAAAAATAGAAAGCCCTTAGGCTGAAGGGAAAGGAAGGACAACTAGGAGATGAACCCAGAGGCTTCAGCTGTCTCCATCCTCGGCAAACCATCAGAGATTGGTCACCAAGGAAACCCTGCCTGCTGTGACACTGGGATGCAAGGCACTTATGGCATAGTAGTAGGGCCCTGGGCCAGCATCCCCAGGTAGTACCCAGCCAAACAATTGCCCAGGGATGAGGGTGATTTTGAGGAAGGCAGCACCACAGAGCCCTCACAGTTCCATAAGTGCAGGGATCAAGAACATGTAACCCACACCTGTTACCTAACACCCTGCGATGGGTTGAATTGAGTCCCCCCAAAAGCTATATGGTGAAGTCCTAACCCCAGTATTTCAGAATGTGACCTTATTTGGAAAAAGGGTTCTTGCAAATGTAATCAAGTTATAATGAGGTCATTAGGATGGGCCCTAATCTAATCTAACTGTGGAAATTTGGACACAGAGACACACACAGAGGAAAGGGGGCCACATGAGGATGGAAAATTGGAATAATGCACCCACAAGTCCAGGAACTAGATTGCCAGCAAACCATCAGAAGTTAGCCACAAGCAAGGAAAGGTCCTTTCTCTATAGGTTGCAGAGGGATGTTGCCCTGCAGACACCTTGATTTTGGACTTCTAGCCTCAAGAACTATGAGACAATACGTTTTTGTTGTTATAGGCCACCCAGTTTGCAGTGCTCAATTACAGCAGCCCTAGGAACTAACACCCACTCTGACTGTGAAGTCAGGACCAGCTTGGAAATGAGTGGGCTCTGAGCCTGGGAGACGGGGACAAGGCTCGAAGGGAAACTGAGTGTCAGCGAGTGTCTGGATGAGAGGTTGGGTGTTTCAGCAACAATATCTCCAACCCTAGAAACTTTCACCATTAATCAAATTTTACTGTATCACAAGGAATAGAAGCAGAATACATGTCCACACATACACACACACACATTCAGTTCACACACAATCTTAGAAAGACTTCCCCTTTCCTGATCAGTGCTCTGCTTGTTTCTGGTTTTGGTTTGTTCGTTCCTAATGTCTTTGATTAACCACTTGTCTGTATAGTCTGTAACATTTTATTTTAAAACACATATAGCTAGTTATAACTCGTGCACTTTTCATTCCCTGTCAGAATTGCAGACGATGTTACTCGTCACACCTGACAGAGCCTTTAGATGCGCCCCTCAGTGACTAACATCACTGAAAATGAAAAATTATACAAAGGAATAATAAAAAATATTTAAGGTGGGGGTAAGGCCAACTAGTCAGTTTGCCTTAGTGTATAACAAATATTCAACATTTGTGGTGCAATTTTTGATTCCTAAAATTTGATTTGATAACAGCATCCCAATGTAAGATGGCCTTTGATGTTTTGAACACTTTTCTGTGCTTCAGTTTCCATTATCGGCCAAATAGCAATAGTATTAACATGGCCTCATGGGTTGTGGGCTTCACAGTTAACTGCCAACTGTGGCTCGAACATGGTTAGGTGCCAGGGTGTTAGGTTTGAAAGGTCTTCCAGGCCCTGCCTGCCCACAAGGAGCTTCCAGTGAACTTTGGGGTACCAGCAAGTGTGATACTCAGCCCTTCCCCCAACGCCTTCCTTGACCTGGAAGAAAGTCTTTCCTAGAAGGTTAAAAAAGACAGAGACTGTGATAGCAAATAAGACGGATTAACATCTTTCACACTTCTTAGCTTGTATTAGTGGCAGCGTGTAGAGCAGCAGAGGCTGGGCAGAGAGCCATAGGGCTAAAAGACAGGCCAAGTGAGGCATGGCGCCCAGGAGGGAGAAGAGCACAGAAGTGAGAGATGTTTTGGAGCAACAATTCCAAGGATGTGGTGACTATTTGCCGGGGCTGACCAGCAGACCCTGAGCAATGGATGATTACTCTGACACAGGATTGCTGTGAAAGAGAGGGCTAAGGGACTGCCTGGCTAAAGGAACCAGACAGCCTCAATCGCCTGCCTCTTCAGGCTTTTATTGTAACAGCAGTTTGAGATAAAGTTTATCTTTTAGATACAATCAGTAGGGTAAGTAATCTTGGGAGGACAAACATGTCTGCAGTATCCTTTAAGCAAGGACACCTAAAGATTAAGCATAAAGATTCTGGTAAACACCTGAGGGTCCGCACGTACCAGACTTGCTTGGAAAGGTCAAGAAACAATTAGGAGCAGTCACATTCGACCATACTCCCCTAAGTCAGAATTCCAATAAACAGGTGGGCCGCCTTCAGCCCACTTCCTTCCTTACAGACTTTCCAACCAAGTCTCCTGTGTTCCCCGACAACTACTGGGGACAAGAAGGCAATAAGTGAATGAGCAGTGCGTGAGGTGACTCCCAGTGAGCAGTGAGGCAGTGAAATCATCTGCTGAGGCAAAGAATCGAGGGGAGGGGAGGGTCTTGGAGAAGGGTGATGAATTTAGTTTCATTCTCATTGCACAGAGTAGCTTGTCACATATTCCATCCTGGAACTCCGAGTTGTACATGGACCTCAGAGGCCACCTGGTCCAACTAACATGGGCATCTCTTCTATAGCCTTCCTAACTGGTGACCTTCAGCAAGGATGATGCCCTTGCTAGCTCCTTGGACAGCCCATCCCTTTTTAAACAGCTTACAGGTTAAAATGTTCTTCCTGCTGGGATGGTGTGGCTCAGTGGTTGAGCATCGACTCAGCAACCAAGAGGTCATGGTTTGATTCTTGGTCAGGGTACATGCCTGAGTGGTGGGCTCAATCCTCAGTAGAGGGTATGAAGAAGGCAGCCAATCAATGATGTTTCTCTTTCATCAATGTTTCTTTCTCTATATCCCTTCCCCTTCCTCTATCTCTATAAATCAATAAAAACATATTTTTAAAATTTTCTCCCTTACTCTTAAGACTATGAAATTCCACTTACTACAAATTCAAAATTAAGAAATAGGTTAAAATCTTGGGCAAGATTTGTACACAAAGATGTATACAGGCAAATATTTTTACCAGTGATGATTGTAACAGCCTAAATGCCCCAAATTTGAAGTTTGTTGACTACAGCTATTGAACTTTTAAAAAATATTTCTTTTTAACTTTACCCAGTGGACACACACACACACACACACACACACACACACACACACACGAGTGTATGTATAACTGGTGAAATCTGAGTAAGTTCTATGGATTGCCAATGTCAGTTTTCTGGCTTTGATAATGTGCAGCAGTTATGCAAGTGTTACCACTGGGGGAGACGTGTCGATTCACTTGAAGACTACCACAATCAGAATTGCTGTATCACCACAGAGATCTCCCCATGCTACCCTTTTATAGTAACAAGCACCCCTATCTTCTCACTTCCTTCGTAACCTAAGACAACCACTAATCTGCTCTTCACTAGAATGTTGTAATTTCAAGAATATTGTATAAATGGAATTACATAGTACGTAACCTTTTGAGGCTGGCTTTCCTCACTCAGCATGATGTCCTTGAGGACCATTCAAGTTGTTATGAGTAAGAATAGTTCCCCTTTTCATTGTTGAGTGGTATTTCATGGTATGGATGTTCCACCGCTTGTTTAACCAGTCAACTGTTGAAGGACGCCTGGGATGATTCTAGTGGGGGTCAATTACGACTTAAGCTGCTTATGTTTTTGTGTAAACATAAGTTTTTATTTCTCTAGGATAAATGTCCCTACGTGCAATTGCTGGGTATGTAGTAGCTGCATGTTTAGTTTTACAAGAAATTGCCAAACTATTTTCCAGACAACAGTACCATTTTACGTTCCCAACAGCAGCATATTCTGGGGAATACTTGCCAGCATTTGATGCTGCCACTACTTCTCATTTAGCCATTCTGATAGGTGGGTGGTGGTATGTCATTGTGGTTTTGATTTTTATTTCCAAAGTGGCTAATGATACTGAATACCATTTCATATGGTTAGTTGCCATTTGTGTGTCCTTTTTGATCTTTTCATGTCTTTTGTCCATATTCTAGTTGGATTTTTAAAAAATATATTTTTAGTGATTTCAGAGAGGAAGGAAGAGGGAGAGAGATATAGAAACATCCATGATGAGAGAGAATCATCGATCGGCTGCCTCCTGCAAGTCCCCCATTGGGGATCAAGCCCACAACCCGGGCACATGCCCTTGACTGGAATCGAACCTGGGATCTTTCAGTTCTCAGGCCAACACTCTATCCACTGAGCCAAACCGGCTAGGGCTGTATTTTTTTTTAAATGATGAGTTTTGAGAGTACTTTATATATACAAGGTGTCCCCCAAAAATGTATATGCATTTTTTTTCTGATAGCTCAATTGATGTTTCTTTCTTTTCAAATTTAACCCATTGGAATTAATAATTCTTCAAAGTATATACATTTTCGGGACACCTTATAGATACAAGGACTTTATTAGATATATGACTTTTTAAAATTTAGTTTTATTGATTTCAGAGAGGAAGGGAGAGAGAAAGAGAGAGAGATAGAAACATCAATTATGAGAGATAATCATCGACCCGATGCCTCCTTCAAGCCTGCTACTGGGGAATGAGCCCGCAACCCAGACATGTGACCTGACCGAGAATCGAATCATCATCTCCTGGTTCACAAGTCAATGCTCAACTACTGAGTCACACTGGCCAAGCAATGATTTGAAAATATTCTTCCCAAATTTTTATTTTCTTTCTATACTTTTGGTCCTTTTGTAGAGCAAATATTTTAAATTTTGATGAGGCCCAAATACATCCATTCCTCCTTTTATGGACTGTGCTTTGGATGCGAAGCCTAAAAACTTTTAACCAGGTTTGAGGACCCTTGTGTTTTATTCTATGAATTCTGTGGCATTAACTTTATAATCCCTTTTGAGTTGATTTTTGTTTAAGGTATAAGGCTTAGGTCAAGGTTTATTTTTTTGCCCATGGATATCCAATTGCTCCAGTGCCATTTGTGGAAAAGGCTGTCCTTCCTCCACTGAATTTCTCCTGCAACTTTTGTCAAAAATCAGTTGGACGTATTTGTGTGGATTTATTTCTAGTTCTCTATTCTATTCCTTTGATCTGTGCGTGTATATCTCTCCATTGATACCATAATGCTTTGATTACTAAAAGTAAGGCTTAATATCAAGTAGAATGTTTTTTTCCACTTTACTCTTCTTTTTCAAATTGATTTATCTATTCTAGTTTCTTTACCTTTTCATATAAATTTTAAAATAGTTTGTCTATATCTAGAAAAAAACCTTTCTGTGATTTTGATAGGAATTACATTAAGTCTATAGATCATTGGAGAGAATTGATATCTTTACTATGTTGAGTATGACAATCCATGAATAAGGACTATCTCTCCGTTTATTTATTTATATACTAGTGGCCTGGTGCATGCAATTTGTGCACATTAAAAGGGGATTAATTAGAGGAAATATTTTAATATTGTTATTTGCCCTTTCTCTATAATAGAAGTGTCAGAGATGAAAGAAAATTAGTAAAATGTATATGAAAATCTTCCTCCTGTCAGAGTCTGGGGCGCACCATGGGACCCAGAGTCAAGTCCCCACCCACCCACATACACTTCAAAATCGTGCAAGACCCAGACCCGGTTGGCCCCCCCTCCCCCATTGGGCTAGATCCAGACCTGGCTGGTCCCACCCTTGTCAAGCCCCACCGGGCAAGGGGCACAGCCTCAGGTCCCCCAGCCCAGGCCAAGGTGGGGGGTGAGCCTTAAGGTCCCCCGTCAAGCCCCGCCAGGTGGGGGACGCAGCCTGAGGTCCCCTGGCCTGGCACCGGGGTGGTGGGGGGCATGGCCTGAGGTCCCCCGGCCTGGCGTCGGGGCGGGGGGTGCAGCCTGAGGTCCCCTGTCAAGCCCTGCCAGGTAGGGGGGGTGGCCTCAGGTCCCCCGGCCTGGCACCGGGGCGGGGTGGGGGGCGGTGCACCCTGAGGTCCCTCGGCCCAGCACTGGGGTAGGGGGGTGCACCTTGAGGTCTCCCGTCAAGCCCTGCTGGGTGGAGGGGCGTAGCCTCAAGTCCTCCGTCAAGCCCCGCCAGGCAGGGGTCGTGGCCTGAGGTCCTCCCGGCGTGGCACCAGGGTCGGGGGCATGGCCTGAGGTCCCTTGTCAAGCCCCACAGGAGGGGTTGGGGGAGGGGCACAGCCTCAGATCCCTGCTGATTGCTCCTTAAGGCTCGTTACGGGAACTTGGCCTCTGCTGTGGGTGCAACCATCTTGTATTATGGAACCTCCCCCCCCATCCCCGCCTCTGCTGTGGGCACCATCATCTTTGTGGTGGAGTGAGAGTCAACTTGCATATTCCCTCTTTATTATATAGGATTTAATTGGTATTTTGTAATTGTCATCATACAGATACTATACATGTTTATTAGATTTACACCTAAATATTTAATTTTCTTTGAAATAATTACATGTTAGCAACTTAAAAAAATTTTGGATTCCATCTGTTTTTGTTAGTGTACAGAAACATAACTGAATTTGTGCTGCTGATCTTGCATCCTGCGACCTTGATGAGCTCACTTATTAAGATACTAGAGGCCCAATGCATGAAATTCATGCAAGAGTAGGCCTTCCTTCCCCCAGCTGCCGGCCTTCCTTCCCTCCAGCACCCGGGACCCAGGCTTCCCTCACAAAGGGATGCCCCGGCCACCCACCACAGCCCGCTAGTTGGTGGCCTGGGCCTCCCTTTTTGGGGTGATCATGGGGCGATGGCCAGGCCCCTGGCCAATCATATCCCACCCACCTTGGCTGGCCTGGTGCCAGTGGGTGTCATAGCGTGGTCCCGGATGGTCGTCCAGATGGGACAGTTGTCTGGATGGTTGTCCCACTGTTTGGCCTGTTGGTCAATTTGCGTATTACACTTTTATTATATAGGATGATCCACATACATACTAATTCACCCTTGTAAACTGTAAAATTCATTCCTTTTTAGTATATTCACAAAGCAAGCACATATCACCACTATCTAATTCCAGAACATTTTCATCACCTAATAAAGATCCCCCTACACATTAGCAATTACTTTCCACCCCTTTCTCCTCCAGCCTTGGCAACCACTGATCTACTTTTGTTTCTGTGTATTTGCCTATTCTGAACATTTTATGTAACTAGAATTATACAATGTGTGCCCCCTGAATCTGGTTTATTTATTTCAGTCATATAACAATTTCAAGGTTCATCCATATTGTAGCATGAATCAGTGCTTCATTCTTTCATGGTGGAATAGATTCCCTTGTATGGATATGCCCCATTTTATTTATCCATTCATTGGTTGATGAAAATTTTGATTCTCACTTCAGGTTATTATGAATCATATTACTATGAACATATGTGCACATTTTGTGTGGACATATAAAAATGCTGCCGAAACCGGTTTGGCTCAGTGGATAGAGCGTCGGCCTGAGGACTGAAGGGTCCCAGGTTCGATTCCGGTCAAGGGCATGTACTTGGGTTGCGGGCGTATCCCCAGTGGGAGATGTGCAGGAGGCAGCTGATTTATGTTTCTCTCTCATCGATGTTTCTAACTCTCTATCTCTCTCCCTTTCTCTCTGTAAAAAATCAATAAAATATATTTTAAAAAAATGTTTGCTTTTAGTTCTCTTAGGTATATTCTTAGAAGCTGAATTGCTGGGTCATATGGTAACTCTATATTTAAGTATTAAAGGAACCACCAGACTGTTTTTCAAAATGGCTGCATCATTTTACATTCCCACAAGCAATTTGTGAGAGTTCCAATTTCTGTACATCCTCTCTAACGTGTGCTATTGTTTGTCTTTTTCTATTTTAGCCATTGTAGTAGGTCTAAAACCATTATTTCATTGTGGTTTTAACTTTCATTTTCCCTATGACCAATAATGTTGAGCACCTTTTCATGTCTTTATTGACCATTTGTATATATTCTTTGAGTAAATGTCTCTCCAAGTCATTTGCCCACTTTAAAATTTAGTTACTTGCCTTTCATTGTTGAATTGTAATAGTTATTTATAATTCAATAGTTAACTTCTGCATACTAGATCTTTGTCAAAAATATCTCCCATTTACTGGGTTGTCTTTTCACTTTTTTTTTTTAATATATTTTATTGATTTTTTTTACAGAGAGGAAGGAAAAGGGATAGAGTTAGAAACATCGATGAGAGAGAAACATCGACCAGCCGTCTCCTGCACACGCCCCACTGGAGATGTGCCTGGAACCAAGGTACATGCACTCCAGTCCGCAGACCAATGCTCTATCCACTGAGCCAAACTGGTTACGGCTCACTTTTTTTTTTTTATTGAGATATAATTAATATATAGCTCTGTATAAGTTTAAGGTATACTGCATAATGACTTGACTTACATATATTGCAAAATGATTACCACAAGTTTAGTTAACTTCCATCTCCTCATATAGTTACCAAAAAATTTTTTCCCTTTTGATGAGAACTTTTAGGATCCACTCTCTTACCAACTTTCAAATACACCATGCAGCAGCATTAAGTACAGTTATTATGTTGTACATTACACCCCCAGGCTTATTTATTTTATAACTGGAAGTTTTTACCTTTTGGCCACCTTTATCCAATTGCCCCCACCACCATTACCTGCTTCTGGTAACCACAAATCTGATCTCTTTTTCTATGACTTTGGTTTCTGGGCGGGTGAGGGGTTAGATTACACATGTAAGTGAGAGCATACAGTATTTGTCTTCTTCTGTCTGACTTATTTCACTTAGCATAATACCCTCAGCGTCCATCCATATTGTCCCAAATAGCAGGATATCTTCTTTTTTATGGCAGAATCGTATTCAGTGGGACGTATGTACCACATTTTCTTTATCCATTCACCTGATATTGTCCTTTGAAGCACAACAGTTTTTGGGGTTTTTTTTTATTAAGTCCAATTTATTTGTTCTTTGGTTGTTTGTGTTTTTAGAATTATAGCTTAAAACAGTGTCTAACCCAAGTCACAGATACATATGCTTATGTTTTCTTCTAAGAGTTTCATAGTTTTAGGTCTTAGATATGGGATGTTGGTGTGTTTTTTTAGTTGATTTTTGTATCACGGGTGAGGAAAGGGTCCAGTTTCATTCTTTTTGAATGTGATTATCCAGTTGTTTCTGCATCATTTGGTGAAAAGACTCTTCTTTCTTCCTTTGAATGGTCTTTGCATTTTTGTCAAAAATCAATGGATAATAGCTGTATGGGTTCATTCCTGGACTCTCAATTCAGTTTCATTGAACTATATATTTATCCTTATGCGATACCACACTGTCTTGATTATTGCAGCTTTATGGTAAATTTTGGAAATAAGAAGTGTAAGTCCTTCAACTTTGTTCTTCTTTTTCAACATTCCATAACAATTCTATCTTTATACATTGTGTATCTATCAATATGGATTTGCAATTATTGATTTATGCAATTGTCTTTTAAATCAAGTAGGGGGAAAGTAAGAAGAAAAAATACATTTATATTTTCTTTTATATTTACCTATATAGCAACATTTACTGGAATTCTTTTTCTTCAGATGGATCCAAGTTACCATCTAGTGTTGTTTTACTTCTGTCTGAAGGATTTCCTTTAGCATTGTTGATAAAGCAGGTTTGCTAGTGATGAATTTTCTGGGTTTTTTTTAAATTTGGTAGTGTCTTAATTTTGCCTTCTTTTTAAAAGATACTTAGAAATCCTGATCAGTATTTTTCATTCAGAACTTTGAATATTTCATTCCATTGCCTCTTGGATCAAGGGTTCTAATCAGAAATAATCACCTAATCTCATTGAGGATTTCGAGTATATGATGATATGCTTTTTTCTTACTGCTTTCAAGATTCACATTTGTCTTTGGCCATCAATTTTATTCTTTGAAGCAGGCTGAGATTTTTGATGTATAAATTAACGTTTTTCATCGAATTTGGGAAATTTTGAGATATTATTTCTTAAAATATTATTTGTGCCCCTTTTCTCTTCTGGGACTTAAAAAGACTCTGAAAGTCTCTGTTCATTTTCCTTCATTCTTTTCCCCCTCTATACTTGAGACTAGATTATCTCATTTGATCTGTCTTTAAGTTCACTTAGTCTTTCTTCGGCATGCTGAAATCTGTTGAGCCTTCTAGTGAATTTTTATTTAAGTTATTGTACTTTTCTATGTGGTTCTTTTTATAATTTCTCTTTATTAATATTCTTTATTTGGTGAGACATCATTGTCACACTTTTCTTTAGTACTTTATGCATGGTTTTCTTTAGTTCTTTTAACATGTTTAAAATAGCTGATTTAGAATCATTATTACCATGATTCTGGGTAGTTGGTTTTCAAGGCTGCAACAGAGCTGGGTTGGAGAGAAAGGGGGGAGGAAGAATAAGTAGAAGACAACTTAAAATGTCAGAAAAATCACTTAACTTACTCTAATTCATCTATTGAATGAACACTTGCTCTTGGGGTGCCAAAAGCTGTTGGTTAGTTTCCAAAATTCTGAAAATTTTGCCATTTTTCTTATTGTTTTTATGGAGTTTTGCCAATCCTTACCCTGCTATTTTTATTGACATTGCTTAATTTCATTGATTGCTGGTCTTATTTTGATTATTTATTTTTTCAGCACCATTTTAAATGCATCCCCAATTACCAATATATTGTATTTTATTTTCATCCAGTTACATCTATTTGTTTCCTTTGAGACTTCCTCTGTAGCCATAGATAATTTAGAATTCTGTTTTTGTTTGTTTTTTATATATTTTTGTTGATTTCAGAGAGGAAGGGTGAGGAAGAGAGAGGTAAAAACATCACTTCTTTAGGCCTCCTCATGCGAAATCTGCTGTCATTCAAATTGTGCTTTTCCATCTAAGTAAAGTGTCATTTCTCTCTGGATGCTTCAAGATTTTTTTTATTTGTCCTTAGGTTTGACTATAATGTGTCTTGCTGTAAATCTCTTTGGGTTTATTCTGTTTGTGGTTCACTCAGTTTCTTGAGTGTGTTGTTTTATATTTTTTCTCCAAGCTGGAAAAATTTCAGTCATTATTTTTAAATATGTTTTCATCTCCATTTTTTTTTCATCTCTCCTCCTAGGACTCCACTAACATGAATGTTGGATTCTTTTCACTATCATCCCACAGGTCATGAGACTGTTCTTTTTCTTTCAGTGTATTTTCTTTTGTGACCATAGTATTTCCATTATATTTATTTTTTTCTTTATTGATTAAGGTATTACATATGTGTCCTTATCACCCCATTGCCCCACCCTCACACCCCCTTTCATGCCCTCACCCTCCTGTTGTCTATGTCCAGTGGTTAGATTTATATGCATGCATACAAGTCCTTTGGTTGATTTCTCCCCCTTACCCCCACCCTCCCCTACCTTCCCTCTGAGGTTTGACGATCTGATCGAGGTTTCTGTGTCTCTGGATCTGTTTTTGTTCATCAGTTTATGTTGTTCATTAGATTCCACATATGAGTGAGATCATGTGATATTTAAATTTCTCCACCTGACTTATTTTGCTTAGCATAATGCTCTCCAGGTCCATCCATGGGGTTGCAAACAGTAGGAATTCCTTCCTTTTTACAGCAGCATAGTATTCTATTGTGTAGATGTACCACAGTTTTTTAATCCACTCATCTGCTGATGGGCACTTAGGCTGTTTCCAAATCTTAGCTACTGTAATTTGTGCTGTTATGAACATAGGGGTGCTTAGATCCTTTCTGATTGGTGTTTCTAGTTTCTTGGGATATATTCCTAGAAGTGGGGTCACTAAGTCAAATGGGAGTTCCATTTTTAATTTTTTGAGGAAAC
This sequence comes from Myotis nattereri, assembly GCF_964212035.1. Classification (NCBI taxonomy): domain Eukaryota; kingdom Metazoa; phylum Chordata; class Mammalia; order Chiroptera; family Vespertilionidae; genus Myotis; species Myotis nattereri. The sequence goes on from NC_138085.1 coordinate 22,423,655, forward strand.
TCTGTACTGTTCTCCATAGTGGCTGCACCGGTCTGCAGTCCCACCAGCAGTGCACGAGGGTTCCCTTTTCTCCGCATCCTCGCCAGCACTTGTCGTTTGTTGATTTGTTGATGATAGCCATTCTGACAGGTGTGAGATGGTACCGCATTGTTGTTTTCATTTGCATCTCTCGGATGATTAGTGACTTTGAGCATGTTTTCATATGTCTCTTGGCCTTCCTTATGTCTTCTTTCAAAAAGTATCTATTCAGGTCTGTTGCCCATTTTTTGATTGGGTTATTTATCTTCCTTTCGTTAAGTTGTATGAGTTCCCTGTAAATGTTGGAGATTAAACCCTTATCAGAGATAGCATTGGCAAAAATGTTCTCCCATGCAGTGGGTTTTCTTGTTGTTTTATTGATGATTTCTTTTGTTGTGCAAAAGTTTTTTATTTTGATATAGTCCCATTTGTTTATTTTCTCTTTAGTTTCCATTGCCTTAGGAGCTGTATAGGTGAAGAAATTGCTTTGCATATGTCTGAGATTTTGCTGCCTGTGGATTCTTCCAGTATTTTTATGGTTTCCCGTCTTATGTTTAAGTCCTTTATCCATTTTGAGTTTGTTTTTTGTGTATGTTGGTGGCCTAGTTTCATTTTTTTGTATGTAATTGTCCAATTTTCCCAACACCATTTACTGAAGAGACTATCTTGGCTCCATTGTATGTTCTTGCCTCTCAGTGTTTATTCTTTAAAAAAATTTTTTTTATTGATAGAAGGGAAGGGAGAGGGAGGAAGAGATATAAACATCAATGTTGAGAAAGATTAATTGATCAGCTGCCTCCTGCATGCCCCCTACTGGGAATCTAGCCCACAATCTGGGCATGTGCCTGATGGGAATTGAACCATGACCTCCCAGTTCATAGGTCAACACAAAACCACTGAGCCAGTGTATTTTCTTTTGTTGTTCACATTGGTGGGTGTAAAATCTGACTCTCCATCAAACACATCCCATCCTGGTGATTCCCTGAGTACTCACCCCAGCCAACTAGTGCACAAACTGGAACCTCTCTCAGTATCTATCACTTTTAAGGTTGGCCTTGGCCTGTAGACTTCCCTGAAATTTCTGAACGGTTGACAAACCCCAAACAAGCAGTGGCTGGCCTTGGCATGCCCTGTACCTCTTGCTAGGTGGCCCCAAGCCCAACACTAGTGGCACCCAGACTTGGTTCACAGCATAGCCTCTCCCAAATGCCTCTTAGCCCAACTTTTAACTCCTACCAGGTTGCCCAAGGCCAAGCAAAGCAGCAACTGAACTGGGCCTGTACCAAAGCTCCTCCCAAGAGGCCCCAGAACAAACACACCCAGTGACTGGCTTCAGATCACACCAGAGCACCACTCAATTAGCAGCTACACAAATGATACAACCCTAGGGTGAACTCAGCAGGCATTAGAGCCCTGCTACCGCAAACCTCACTCCATGGGGTTAGTTTGTACACAACAGCTTGTCTGCAGTAGTCATAGCCAGTTCCCACAGCCAGTCAACCTGACGGTTGGTTCCACAAATGAATGTGTCGACAGCAATCTAGGGTCAGCAACAATAGAATGTCATACACCATCCACACAAGGAGCACCCCTGGAGCACCCACCTGAGGTAACCAGAGAGACTGTGTCTCTGGGCTTCACAGGACACATACTACATAAGGACAATCTGCCAAGACTGGGATATGTAGAAGACCTACCTAATACATAGGAACAAACACAGAGAGGCTGCAAAAATGGGGAGACAAATAAACATGCCCCAAATGAAAGAACAGGAGAACTCTCCACACACAAAACTAAATGAGACAGAAGCAAGCAAGCTACCAGATACAGATTCAAAAAAAATGGTTATAAGAATGTTCAAGGAACTTAGTAAGAACTTCAACAGCATTAAAAAGGGGGGGAGGGAACATAGAGGCCATAAAAAAGAACCCAGTCAGAAAGGAAAAGTTCAATAGAAGGAATCAACAGCAGACTAGATAAAGCAGAGGACCGAATCAGCAATATGAAAGTCAAGGTAGTAAGAAACACCTAATCAGAACAGCAAAAAGAAAAGAGAATTTTTAAAAATGAGAACAGCTTAAGGGACCTTTGGGACCACATCAAAAGTACCTACATTTGCATCATAGGGGTACCAGAAGAAGAGAGAGCAAAGTATTGAAACCCTATTTGAAGAAATAGTGACTGAAAATTCCCCTACCCTGGCAAAGGAAATAGACATACAAGTCCAGGAAGTACAGAGTCCCAAACAAGATGAACCCAAAGAGGACCACACCAAGCTACATTATAATTAAAATGCCAAAGGTTAAAGACAAAGAGAGAATCTTTTTATTTTATTTTTTTTAAAGATATATTTTATTGATTTTTTACAGAGAGGAAGAGAGAGAGACAGAGAGTTAGAAACATCGATGGGAGAGAAACATCGATCAGCTGCCTCCTGCACATCTCCCACTGGGGATGTGGCCGCAACCCAGGTACATGCCCTTGACCGAAATCGAACCTGGGACCCCTCAGTCCGCAGGCCGACGCTCTATCCACTGAGCCAAACTGGTTTCGGCGACAAAGAGAGAATCTTAATAGCAGTAAGAGAAAAGCAGTTAGCTACCCATAAGAAAGCTTCCATAGGACTGGTCAACTGATTTCTTAATAGAAAATTTGCAGGTCAGACGGAATTAGTACAAAATATTAAAAGTGATGAAAAGCAAGAACCTACAATCAAGATTACTCTACCCAGCAGAGTTATCATTTAGAATTGAAGGATAGATAAAGAATTTCCCAAGCAAGAAAAAAATAAAGTAGTTCACCACCACCAAACCAGTATTACAAGAAATATTAAAGGGACTTCTTTAAGAAGAAAGATAAAAAATATGAATAATAAAATGGCAATCACTATATATCTACCAATAATTACTTTAAATATAAAAGGATTAAAGGCTCCAATTAAAGACATAGGGTGGCTGAATGAATAAGAAAACAAGATCCTTACATATGCTGCCTACAAGAGCACACACAGATTGAAAGACACACAGTCAGAAAGTAAAGGGATGGAAAAATACATTTCATGAAAATGGAAACAAACAAAAAACCTGAGTAGCAATACTTATATCGGACAAAATAGACTCAAACAAAGGCTATAACAAGCAACAAAGAAGGACCCAGTAATTCCACTTCTCGGTGTTTATCCAAAGAAAACCAAAGCACTAATTCAAAAAGACATCTGCATCCCTATGTTCATCAAAGAATTATTGTATGGAAGCAACCTAAGTGTCCATGGATAGATAACTGGATAAAGAAAAGGTGGTGCATATATACAATAGAATATTATTCAGCCAAAAGAAAGAGAGAAATCTTGCCATTTGTCACAACATAGATGGATCTAAAAGGTATTATGCTAAGTAAAATAAGCCAGACAGAGAAAAACAAAAACCACATGATTTCACTTATATGTGGAATCTAAAAAAAAAAAAAAAAACCCACACAAAACCAACAAAACAGAAGCAAACTTAGGTATAGAGAACAAACTCACCCTCAAGGCCATGTGGGAAGGGATTCAGGGGTGGGAGGGCTGGATGAAAAAGGGGAAGGGATGAGGAAATACAAATTGGCAGTTATAAAATAATCACATGGATGTATAGTACATCATAAGGAATATAGTAAAAATATTGTAATAACTATGTGTGGTGCGAGGGGATACTAGACTTATCGGGGGTATCACTTCATAAGTTGTATAAATGTCTAATCACTATGCTGTATAATTGAAACTAGTATAATATTGAATGTCAACTGTAACTGAGAAAAAATTTTTTAAGTTTTTAAAAGATAAATAGGATTAAAAAAAAAAGATAAATAGGATAAATTCCCCTGCAGGAATATATGAGTCCTTATTACTAAAATTGGGACTAAAATTAAACATGAATTTATTCTAATATATCTCAAAGAATATTTTGGAGGCTGCTAGTTTCATGGGCTGTTTAATAGTATTATGTTGAATCATCATTTGCCATACTGCATTATAATTATGTGTTTACATGTCTCTCCTTCTTGTGACCTCCTTATGGGACTGTCACCTCCTCCAGAGCAGTAATTAATGACTCATTTTGAGATACTCAACATACAATATAAGGCTAGGGGTTGGCAGCATCATAAGTATTTGTTGAGTGAGCGTAGTCTTACTTCAGAAGATGACAACCAGTGTAAAGCAATGATCAAATGACACATGGTCCAACTTTTTTGTAGCATTAAAGCAACACACTATAATCTTCTCAGGCAGAGTTAGAACCACAGACTCTGAGGCCAGACTGCCAGGGTTCAAATCTATACTTTATCTCTCGCTACCAGCATAACCCAAGGCAACTTAATCAACTTCCTTTAGCCTCAGATTTCTCATCTGGAAAATGAGAATCCTAGCACCCTCTACCCATAGGCTATGTAAGGATTAAATTAGAAAGTAATGTAATATAGCTAGCACAAAGTCTCACACATAGAAAGCACTCAGTGAGCAGTGGCTATTTATGTTATTACCTTTTCTGTTTCTCATCTGCCTCCCACCACCTCCCTTACTAAGCATCAGCCAATTATCAGTATTCTCCCTTCTAGCTTCCTTACCCACCCACCCCCCTGCCTGTTACTACCACCCCTCCTCAGTGTCTATCTACCCACTTAAACCAAAAGGGCAGCATAAGCCGTCAGCATATTTCACCTTGTATTTATACCCACTTACACCTGGAACGCTTCATGCACAGGCCCAACTCACCCTCAAGGCCAGATGATATCTGAGCCTGCTCATGAAGCTTGACTAGCACTTAATGTTTCCCTTCCCTCCTACATCATTTGCCTGGTGCACATGATTTGGCACTTGGCTGTGTGCTCTCGTTGTTTCACACATGCAAGTGCTCTTCCCTCAGAAAGACTCCATTTCCTTCTGGGATGGCCTCCTAGCCTCGAGACCTGGGAAAGGACCACTGTAGAATATTTGGAGAGCAGGAGGCCATCAGACCAGCTCTGTAGATGTCTGTGGGGTTGCAGAAACTGTGCAGCGGGAGTCACACATCAGCTTCCCAGAGTCCAGGTGGCAGTTTTGTGGGTGAGATACTCAAAGTGTGAGATAACTGAACATTATAACTCAACTAGAGGCCTGGTGCTTGGAAATTTGTGCACTCGGGGGGTTCCTCAGCCCGGCCTGAACCCTCTCACAGTCTGGGAGCCCTCAGGGGATATCCTACTGACAGCTTAGTAAGCTGCAGTCTGGCCTCCCTCTGCCGGAGGCGACCGGGCAACTGATCAGGTGACAGCACCGGCTGGAGGGGCCCCGCCCTCCCCCCACATAGTCACTGCCACCTCCCCTCCCCCCATCGTCATCCTCTCCCTCTGCCTTCTGGCACGTGCTTTGGCTGGCCTGGTGCCACCTGCTCGCCAGCCCATCCCCCCACCGACTGGTCGTTCTGCCATTCGGTCGATTTGCATATTACGCTTTTATTATATAGGATGTTACCCAAAGAGGTTTGATGGTCTTGGACTTCATGAGTAGAAGAAGGGGTCTAGAACAAGAGCAAGAGCTCCATATTCTCCCAGCTGGTGTGGCTGGTGTGGTATTCCACCCTGCACACTGATGGGTTGTAGTGGCATTAGACAACCCATTAGTTGATTATAAGCACAACCAAAAGAAGGAAGCAAGGATGTTGAGTCTAGAAAAGGCATCAGAGGGTGAACAGCTAGAAGACATGAAGATATTCAGTTGAGTGTATCTTAGTGTAATGTCCTTTAATAAAGACTTTTAGAGCTTTCTCTAACCCTTAAAATCTAGCCTTGATGGTGACATCGTTATAGCAACTTAGCAGCAGGCTTTTTATCAACTTACCTTCTCTTAAAACTATTGACCAAGTGTCTTGGAAAGGAGCTTTCTCCTTTCTTTCTCCCATCTTAACTATGAAAGAATCAGCCTACATTATTCTCCTCAGATAAGGGCTTTAAGCCAATATAAACTATCACATACAAAATGTGAGGTCTGGACACCAATGGGAACAATGCTCTCTGAGCTGACTGTTCCTTATAGAAAGATGGTGGATATTGCGATGTTGGGATTATGATACTGCAGAAGTGTTAGTCTCGTCCACACATGTCTGCATGAGATCAGAAGGAAGAGAGTTAGCAGGCACAACCAATGATAGAGTTTACACTCTAAGAACTCATGATAATAAAACATTCTGAGAGATTTTAAATGTTAAAAAAGACAAAGGAATGAATAGGACCCATAAGGCAGAAAGAAAACATTGGAGAATAGAGATAATAGAGAACCAAAGAGAAATTCTGAAAATGAAATATATAGTCATTAAAATTTTAAGACTCAATAGACCAGTTAAACAGACTAGAAGATGAGGGAGAGAGAGGGAGAGAGAGAGCTGGTAGTTTGGAGGTTGGGTCTGAGGACATTACACCAAAAAAAACAGAGAAAGATCAGAAATTATGAAAATGAAATTAACGTAATCTCATGAAAAAGATGACAAAATCCATATAAATCTAATAGGAGTTCTAAAGGAGATAATAAGAGAATTAGGGAGAGGCAACATATTGAAGAGATAACAGCAGAGAATTGACCATAATTGAAGGAGGATGTGCTCAGATTAAAAAAATGCACTGGATTATGAGCAAGATAGACAACAATAAATCTACCTGTTGTCAGGTCAGAGTGAAGCTGAGGAGCACCAAAGACAAAAAATTAGGGTCCTCTTAAGAAAAGGAACTTGCTGAAACCGGTTTGGCTCAGTGGATAGAGCGTCAGCCTGTGGACTAAAAGGTCCCAGGTTCGATTCCAATCAAGGGCATGTACCTGGGTTGCGGGCACATCCCCAGTAGGAGATGTGCAGGAGGCAGCTGATTGATGTTTCTCTCTCATCGATGTTTCTAACTCTCTATCTCTCTCCCTTCCTCTCTGTAAAAAATCAATAAAGTATATTTTAAAAAGAAAAGGAACTAAAGTAGCTTACTGAGAAGCCACATCCTATCCTACCCGGTGGTCTGGTGGTCTTTTTCAGCTTCTGGCCAGAGACAGGAGCAAGAACTGAGAAATAGCCAGTTATTCTCCAAATGAAAGATAGGAAATCTGAGAGAGACATTGGGCCCAAAGAAAGTGACGGATTAATTAAAACCATGTTGCAAGGCTTCATTGTTAAGATTTATTGATAATATTAGCTGGGCTTTCACCCATTAAGTGTGTGTGTGTGTGTGTGTGTGTGTGTGTGTGTGTGTGTGTTTGGGGTGGTGTCAGGAATCATAAATTTCCTGCAATCCATCTCCTCCTTTTTAGTACACATGCATAGAAGGACTGTGGAACTGTCCTCCCAGAGCAAGGTTTTGTTTTAGTTTTTTTAATATATATAAACCTCTGGTCACTCTTTAAACCAATCCAATCTGATTTTTGTCCAAATGATTTTATAGAAACTGTCCATGATGAAGACCATCAATGGCCTTCTCATCCAATAGTTTCTTTGCAGTCTTCAGGGTACCTGAGCTTTCACTACCCAGAGCTGACCACACTTTTTCCCAAGATAATTTCTTTCCTGGCTACCATGACATCATACCCCCAACAGAAGTGGGACAGGACCACCTGGATGACTAACAAGTGTTGAGGAGGTAGGTTAAGATGACAAATTTGCATTATTCGTTTGAGGAAATTGATGGTAAAGGGGATATACCAATATAACTGCTTGGGCACACTCTGCAGGGTCAGAGGAGAGTTTTTGTTTTAAGCTATCTGGAGAGCGACATCAATGATGTAGGTAAGTATGTCATCAGGCCTTCTTTTCTTCTCTTCCATGACCTGCAGGAACGCAGCCAGGGTACCATGAGGATGTGCCAAGTGTCAGGTTCTGTCAGGTTCATCTACGACAGAGTGGCTGGTTCCCCACTCAGTTTTCCTCTAACTATGGCGTGTCCACTGCACAGCCCTCTCTCTGTAGTAATCTCGGCCCCAACTCGCATAAGATGGTAAGGCTTTCTCTTTTCAGAGAACTTTCTGGCAAAACATAAATATGACCTCTGAGAACTGCTAACCTGAACACTTGAAGGTTGATTCCAATAAGAACTAAGAATTTCTGCATAATTTTGACTTTCATAATTACAAGGTGATGACAAAAGTGGAGTTTTATAATGAGTTTTAACTATCGTCACTCAGAAAAGCTTCACTCCTGGCTGTAGAGTCACAGCCCATTGGAATATGATTGGTAAAACTGCTTCTTTCATGCGTGTGAGGTTGGACAAATCACGTAGTATTTTTGAGCTTCAGTGTCTTTATCAGTGAAATGAATGAAGGGGAGGACTGGACTTTGGGTTGCAACAAGGATTCACACATGTTCAGACCTCACAGACGACCCTCTGACTCAGGGGGTTGGACCCAGACCAACGTATGCTAAGAAGCCTCTACAGATGATTCTGACATACACTGCTGGTTACCAGCTTAGAGTTTTTTAATTCCTAAATTTATATTAACACTCCCAGTTCACTTAAAGTAAAACCTGCCCAACAATAGTACTAAAATTTCTCTCATGAAATTTTGGTGCTATAATTGCATTTAAACTGTTGTTTTTTTCAAAAGACAGTTTATTTGATGAATAATTTACTTATAATAAAGGAAACCCAAGTAGTAATGCCTCATTAATCTCTCTGGCTCTAATAAATATACTATTTATTTATTTATTTATTTATTTATTTATTTATTTATTGTTAATCCTCACCAGAGGATATTTTTTCATTGATTTTTAGATTAAAACTCAGGATTAAAACTCAGAAAGTGGAAGGGAGGGGGAGAGACAGAGAGAGAGGAACATCACACATCAGTTGGTTGCCTCCCACATGTGCCCTGGATCGAGCTTGCACCTGAGGTATGTGCCCTTGACCGGAATGGAACCTGACCCTTCAGTCTGTGGGCCGATGTTCTATCCACTGAGCCAAACTGGCTAGGGCTATATATAGGGCCCATCATTTGAATGAAACTTAAGTACTTGATTTAGGAAGAATGTTACCACAATAAATGAGGTATTTTTATTGGAAAACATTCTATAATATTCATGATAAAAAAAGGGCAGTGTAGGCGTTTCCCGGAAAAACTACCTCATTTCATCACTAAACCTTTAGTCCTGAGAAACAGAGCAAAGTTCTTATATCAGAGATGAGAACAGAGAACTGAAACTTACCATGGAATTGAGAACAGAAATGACAGGCAAAGCTGAAAAGCAGAAGAACATTATAGGGAAATCGCCCTCTGTAACAGAGCCCAGTGGATGAGTCAGAAAGAGCGGATGAAGAAGAAATCCTGGTGGATGGACTCGGAGCCTTGCTGGGCAAGACAGGAGGCAGGAGCACAGCCTCAGCCAGCGGTGAGTGAAGCCAATGCCCCACCCACCCAGGGAACAGACACAGAACCCCACATGCTGAGCAAGGTGGGGCAGGACAGTACCTCTACCGCTGCTCATGCTCCGTCAGGACAAAAGCTAGCCTCAAAATAGGAGTTGGGTTAAGTTACAAAAAAATGAAGTTGTTTTTCTGGCACACCCAAGTTTGTAGACTGGGCTCCATCCCTGCCACAGTATTGCTCTTGTCAAGACTTTTGTCATCACTATCCCTTCATTCTGGGAGCCCTTGCACCTCTGCTCTGGGGCTCAAATGGAGATCACTGACATACCGAGTCTTTCCTGCTACAAGATATCATCTCTCCTTCCGTTCACCCAGGTCCAGAGTGCCCCTTCCCCCCACCATTAAAAGTGGGAGAATGGATTCATTCATTCTTTCATTTCATTCATTTATTCTAAAAATGTCATGTGTCAGAGACCACTTGAGGCAATGGAAATATAGCAGGGAATAGCTAAGTTCCTTCTCTTATGAAGATTGTATCCTGAAGGTGAGAGACAGACGGTAAATAAATATATACCGCAGACATATAATGTAGTGACACTGCTCTGCAGATAAATACAGTAGGGTAAAGAAATGAAGAGAGACAGAAGGCATAGACGCTATTTTGGAGATAGTCAGGGGGCCTCTCTGTTGAGCTGACGTTTGCGCAGAGAGCTCTGTGAAGTTATACAAAAGCTTATACAAATGATAACGACACAGAATCAGCCAACTGGCACAGGAGGGAGACTGTTCCCTTGGCAGTGTACAGGTAAAGACAGGTAAATGCCACCTGGATGCACATCTTTACTGGAGAGAGAAACAGACCCAAAATAAAATCTGGTAGCAGCAGAAATGGGCTTCCACTTAAAACAACATTCCTTTAAACACATATAAAAGTACTTAGCAAAAGACTACGATTATGACAAAATTTAAATATCTAAACCTATCAATTAGCATTTCCAAATAGTGTTTTTCCTTACACTGTACTGACTTGAAAATGCTGAGAGGTTTGGAGTTTGGTCCCAGCCATGCTCCAAGGTTCCTCAGAGAAACCGAGAATAAAGCCAACTGAAGGCCTTCTTGCGACTGCAAGTGAGAGACAAGACCGTGAAGGGGAGACAACACAGCTCGTCTCAAAACCAGGTGGCCCTTGGTTTGAAGCTGAGACAGAGAAGCTATGTAACTTGCCTAAGATCACACAGCCAGTATGACACAAAGCCAGAATTAAAACTCAGGCAGATCTCAAGGGAATTGTGCTGAGGGGAGCAAAAAAACAATCTCAAACCGGTTATATACGGCCTGATTCTAGTCTTCAAGTAACAAAATCACAGAGATGGAGAGCAGGTTAGTGGTTGGCAAAGGTTAGGGAGGGAGGTGATAGCTGTAAGAGTAGCACGAGAGAGCCTGGTGGTGATGGACCAGCTCTGTATCTTGATTCTGACAGCGGTTACACAAATTTGCATGTGATAAAGTGCAGTGGACTAAACACACACACACACACACACACACGCGCGCGCGCGCGCGCGCGCGAATGCATTAAAACTGGTGGAATCTGAAAAAGCTTTATGCATTGTTTCAATGTTTAATTTCCTAGTTTTGACAGTACTGTAGACTATATTTCTGTGAGATGTTGCCATTGGGGAAACTGGGTGAAGGGTACCCAGGATTGCTTCCTGGTTTTATTTTTTACAGCTGCATGTGTAAAATACACTTCAAAATTAAAAGCTAAAAAAGCATCGTAGAGCGAAAGCCTAATGTGCTAGCAATCGAGAGCTAAGGCATTCATCTGTCATTTGTGCCTATCCAAAATCTTCTAGAGCAAGGATGTCAAACTCAAAGGCTAACACTGGCCAAATAAACAAGGCTGAAGTGTATGTGGGCTGCAAAGAAACAAAAGCTTCAATTTTCATGGAAACATAGGTTTATTTCGGTAAGGACATGCTGAATACAAAGGGCTGAAATAAATGAGTAATCATTAACATCAAATAATAGAACATTTTAATAAAAATATTTTTTCTTGAATATTAACTTGGCAGACACTGAATAACTGCACAAATTAATAAGGGTAATGCAAATAAACCTATTTCCTGTTGCGCGTGGCAATCAGCTGCTAAAATATTCACTGCTGGTATTAGTGGAGAGAAATGGTGCACCTGCGCATAAGTCGAGTGAAGGAAATGAATGCAACACGATTATAGTGATCAGTCATTAGCGAACGTTGTAGTCCATTATTAATAATTATGTATAACAGGATATTATAAAAATTAAGTTATGAAATTTTTATTAAAACGTTTCTTACATACCATTATATTGGCTGGACTGCAAAAATATTAGTTGTGGGCCACATGTGGCCCGTGGGCCGTGAGTTTGACATGCTTGTTCTAAAGTCTATTTGATGATTTCCTGGATTGTGAATTCACCTTCAACTGTAGAAGCCAGATCCTGCCTTTCCCAGCCTTCCTTCCCACTGCGATACAAACATTTGACGTGGGTTCCACCTGTCAGATGAAATCAGTGTGAGACATGGTGTGGACATCCCCTGCAAGAGCCCAGGGAGCCACGCTGCTGTGCGGGAGGGCAAGGCAGCATGGTTCGGGGGTCAATGCTTCTTACCAGCCTGATTCTGAAAAGGGGTTGTAGACGATGTCCCTAAAGGCTGAGCCTAATATATCCCTTCAGCCCTTCTAAGGACATTGTGATCTTTCTAATAGACGTCCTCCAGTTTAAACTAGAGCAGCGGATACAGGATATAGAAGCTGAACTCTTAGTCACGAGGACAGAGTGAGCATCATGTCTAATAGTCAAGGTGGTCTCCAGAATGAAAGAAAAAGTGAGTGAAGCAGGAAGCCAGAAGAATGGTCAAACCACCAATTTTCAGATCAACTGATTTTTTTCTATCGTTTATGTGTTTTCTATTTCATTAATTTTCACTCCTATATTTATTGTTTCTTTCTTTCTATTTATCTGCGCTTAATTTTCTGTTTTTCTAGCTTCTTAAGATGGAAGTTTACATCATTCATTTTAAACTTTTATTCTTTTCTATTGTAAGTATTTAAAGTTATCCTTTTCCTTCTAAGCAATGTTTAAGCTTCATCCCACAAATTTCAATGTCAGATTTTCATTATCCCTCAGTTAGACATACATTCTAGTTTCTCTTGTGATTTCTTCCTTGACACATGCATTATTTAAAATCTTTGGAACAGACTGATGAATCTCAGAGGGAAGGTGGGAGTGGGGTGGTGGGTGGGAAGAGATTAATCAAAGAACTTGTATACATATATGCATAAGCCATGGACATAGACAATAGTGTGACGGAGGCCTGGGGGGTGAGGGGCCGGGTGGAGGGGATCAATGGGGGGAATAAGGGGGACATCTGTTATACTGTCAACAATAAAGATAAATTTTAAAAAAATAAAATCTTTAATTTTCAAACATGTGGGGATTTAATTTTCCTGATATCTTTTTTAAAAAAATATGTTTGTATTGATTTTACACTGAAGGGAAGGGAGAGGGATAGAGAGAGAGAAACATCAATGAGAGAGAAATATCAACTGGCTGCCTCATGCATGCCCCCTGCTAGGGATGGAACCCCAAACCCCGGGCATGTATCCTGATCAGGAATTGAATCAGTGACCTCTGGTTTATGGGTTGACACTCAACCACTGAGCCACCCCAACTGGGCTCTTTTTAAAGCTAATTTCTATTTTAATTCTTTTGTGGTTGAAGAACATACTCTATGATTTTAGTCCTTGTAAACCCATCGAGGATTGTTTTATGGCCCAGCAGGTGGTGTATCTAGATCAGTGATGGCGAACCTTTTGAGCTCGGCGTGTCAGCATTTTGAAAAACCCTAACTTAGCTCTGGTACCGTGTCACATATAGAAATTTTTTGATATTTGCAACCAGAGTAAAACAAAGACTTATATTTTTGATATTTATTTTATATATTTAAATGCCATTTAACAACGAAAAATCAACCAAAAAAATGACTTCACGTGTCACCTCTGACATGTGTGTCATAGGTTCGCCATCACTGATCTAGATGAACACACATGCACATGAAAAGAATGAGCATTCTGCTCTTTGTACACGGAGCACTCTATAAACATCAATTCAGTCAAGTTTCTGGACAATGGTGTATAGTCTTCTCTGTTTTTATGACTTCTGCCTACTTTTTCTATTAAATACTGACAGAAGAGTATTAAAATCAGCACTCTACGTTTGTATTAGCCTAGATCTCCTTTCAGTTTCATCAGTTTTTATGATTTCCTTTTTATTTTGAATACTGACAACCCCTTGTATTAGTTATCTAGTGTTGTGTAACAAATTACCCCCAAATTTAGCAGCTTAAAACACCACTTACCATCAGGAATCTGGGTACAGCTTACCTGGGTGCTTCTGGCTCAGAATTTCCCAGAAGCTGGTCATCAGAGTGTCAGCCTGGCCTGTAGCCATAGTCAACTCAAGGCTCCCAGTTAGCGTCCACGCTCACTCACGTGGCTGTTGGCAGCCCTCGGGTCCTTGCTGGCTATGGGCTAGCCTTGCCCAATGGGCCTATCCACGGGGACGCTCGTAACGTGGTAGTTTCCCTCCCCCAGGGGAACACACAGAGACTTCTGTAACCTAATCTTGAAGTAAAATAACATCACTTTTGTCATAGTCTATTCATTAGAAGTGTTATTAGATTCAGCCCACACTCAAAGGTTATCGAGGGTGGTTTTCAGAAAGGTGTGAATAACAGAATGTGCAGATAACTGGAGACTATTGTAGAGGTTTCCTACTACACCCCTCAAGGTAGTTAACGAAGAAAGAAACTCAGTCATATACATACTTTGTGATACTGGATACTTTCATGGCACCCATGAAAGTGATGAGCGACCAGTCCTCAGGAGGCTGGAACCTGAGGCAGCTCCAGGGACTCTGCAGCAGAAGTTTGGGGATGGTCGGATGTAAGCTCTGCCATTTACATAACTCAGAATTTATCCTCAATGTCCATACCTCTTAGTGAAAATTTAAAGAGAATCTGATTGGACTAGACTGGGATAGGCACCCATTGCCAATCAACTATGGCAGGGAAAACAGATCATGAAGAATAAACCCATGCCCTAACTGGTTTGGCTCAGCGGATAGAACGTCGGCCTGCGGGCTGGGGGCGTCCCAAGGTACAAGGTCAAGGGCATGGACCTTGGTTGCGGGCACATCCCCAGTAGGGGGCGTGCAGGAGGCAGCTGAATTGATGTTTCTCTCTCATCAATGTTTCTAACTCTCTATCCCTCTCCCTTCCTCTCTGTAAAAATCAATAAAATATATATATTTTTTAAAAAGAATAAACCCAGGTGCCAGAGGCCCACCCCATGGGCAAGGGAGCAGTGCTCACAGAGGAGAATAGGTTCCGTCCAGGGGTCACCTGGCAATGCTCACAGCCAGCGCCCCCGCTATGAACAGACTGCAGTGATTGGAACAGAGAGTGGGCTGGCTCAGGGGTGAAGAACTGCCTTCACCAGGGCCTGAGAAGGCAGGGAGGAGCCTCTGTAGTCACCCTTGTGTCACATCCAGGTCTGTTCGTGGCCCAGGCTCATGTCCCACACATTTTTGCACACCCCAAAAGTCTCTGTGACCCGTGTTAACTACCAACAGTGCCTGAGTGCCCTGCCAGGGTCACCGAGGAGCCCGGGAAGAGGAGTTTAGCTCAGACTGCGACACAAGTCTCACATGTTGGACTGTACAAGCAGCTGTGGCCTCTGGAGGCACTCAGCCTCTTTAGGGAGCAAGAATGGGTGGTTCTGAGGTATGAGCATTATCTGCTGCCACCTTGGGCTAGTTTGGTTGTTTCCAGTATTTGCCAAGTGCAAAAATTTCCTGGGACTCAATGATTTGCTCTCTCAGGCCAGGCCTCCCTGGTCAAAGTGATGGCCTAGGACCCTTTGTCAGCCATGTCCAGAGAAACTAGACCTGGGGCTGAAGCAGCTGGGGGCCCATTATTGCATTTAAAATTTTATTATGGAAAATTCCAAGCATACCTAAAAATAGAGAGACTGGAATAATAAACCTCTATGCACCAATCATCCAGCTTCAACAATGATCAATTCATGGCTAATCTTTCATCTATAATCTTACCCACTGCCCCCACTTACCCCGTACATTATTTTGAAGCAAGTCCCATAAATATTTCAGTATGTATTTCTAAAAGATAAAGTTTCATTTTAAAAATCTATCGTAATCATTGTTACGCATCTGATAATTAACAATTTCTCATAAAAAATCAAGCCAGTATTCAAATATCCCGTTACTGATCTTTCAATGCACAAACTCTAAACATTAAAATTTGAGTCCCCCCAACTGCTTTTAAAAGCATTCATATTTCATTGATGACTATATTCACCATAAAAATATATTAAATAAGTAAGAAAAGTATGCATGATAGAAACTTAAATTTGTTCTTTACAACTCATATTCATGAGAAACTAAAACCAGTTTCCATCATCTTTTCCCAAGCTGCTGTTTCTTATTTTCCAAGAAGAAAAGAAAATAAGTTAAAGCCTGGGGTGGTCATTAAATAGTCCCGCCTACCTCTCTTCTTCCAGACACAGGAAGGGTTACACTGCCCCAGGCCCCGGAAGTTGGGTGTGGTCATATGACTGGTTCTGACCAATGAGTTGTGAGTGGAAATGATGAAATGTCAGTTCCCACCAGATAATTCAATGGCCTTTATGAGACCCACACACCCAGGACCCTCTTTCAACTTTGCTACAGTGACCCAGGTTACCCCATCAGCCGGGGTCTCAGATGAACATGTACTGGAAGACAGAACCAAATCATTAAGCCATTATATTCTGAAGTTGTTTGTTATCACAAAGAAAAATGTTATCAGATCAAGAAAAATACTAGAGGTCACCTGGGTTACCTTGACTCATGTAAAGTGCTTATGCTTGAGTACATGACCAGGGAGGTTCAGGCTATGGCTAATGTCATTTTAGTGAAACCCTTGTAAGCAATCATTTGATTCACCTCTTACCATGTCGCTGAATTGATCTGTACTGTCATTTAGGTAGAGTGGTGGTATTCTAATTCTTTTTTTTAATTTTTTTATTTTTAGAATAATAGTTTTTCCATTTCTTTTTTTTTTTTAAGTATATTTTATTGATGTTTTTACAGAGAGGAAGGGAGAGAGATAGAGAGTTAGAAACATTGATGAGAGAGAAACATCGATCAGCTGCCTCCTGCACATCTCCCACTGGGGATGTGCCCGCAACCAAGGTACATGCCCTTAACCGGAATCGAACCTGGGACCTTTCAGTCCGCAGGCCGACGCTCTATCCACTGAGCCAAACCGGTTTCGGCAGTATTCTAATTCTTTAGCCTTGACGTTATTATAAGATTAATACAATAATTATAAGAGCACTCTGCCAAATAAAACACTGTAGACATATAAAGGTATTAAGTTAAATGGGCCTAAAGATGAAACAAAAACTGAAACTCTGGCCTGGACAGTCATGCCCCTGCCCTGCGATGTCTTGCACAGGTCCCTTCACTAACGGCCTCGGTTTCCTTCTCTGTAACGATAACCATTATCGCAACAGTGACACTACTGAGCATCTGCCGTGTGCTAGGTAGTTCCATGACGCTTAGTTTATTCAGTCCTTACAATGAGCCTTCAGTAGTCATTTCTGCCACTTTTTAGAACATGAAACGGCGGCGACAGACAGATGCTGAGAAATTTGCCCACAGCGCTGGAAGTAGAGGGGACGCTATATTTAAGGTCAACTCCTTGTTCTAAAATCCTGTGGATATTTGGAGTGAAGCTATGAGTAAAATCACATTGTCAAAAAACATTTTCTCCAACGAAAAGAATAGTTCCTTTATTTGCAATTACATCTTCCATCATGTGCAGACATATTTTATAAATATCAAGGACTCTGCTATGACTGTTCCTGGCCTGTGTACTAACAAAGGGGTTCAAAGCACCAAACCTTTGTGATGGAACACAGATGCTAACCATGATGTAGGTTAACTCCTTGAGAACTTGCATAGACTATTTCTTTGATGACATTTTTTTTTTCCATTTTTTAAAGCTCTATTTAAATGAATTTATTGTGGTGACATTGGTTAATAAAATTGTGTGGGTTTCAAATGTACAATTCTGTAATACAGCATTTGTGTATTGCATTGTGTGCCCACCACCAAAAGTCACATCTCCTGCCGCTGTATTTTTGACCCTCTTTACCCTCCTTCCCTCTAGCGACCAGCACACTGTTGTCTGTGTCTATGTGTTTTTGTTTGTTTATCTTGCTTATTCAATTGTTGGTTTCAGTTTTATATCTCACATGAGTAAAATCATATGGTTCTTGACTTTTCTGCCTGATGTATTTCGCTTAGGATGATAATCTCAAGAACAAGTCAAAGATTTGTTAATTTGTGGTCATGAAGACATTTTTACCAGCCATTTAAGTGGTTATAAAATGCCGGACTTAAAATACCAAATTTAACTTGTGTTTAAAATAACAGAAATTGAAGTGATGACATTTAGAGAAAGTCGAGGTCACTTTCTGGAAAACATTGCCCAGAGGGGTGTGTGTGTGTGTGTGTGTGTGTGTGTGTGTGTGTGAGCGCGCGCGCGCGTGCTGGGATGCCTACTTTTAGGCAGTCTGCTGTTACAGTGTCCGCACAAAACAGCCAATTGTTGATTCCTCATTTAGGGAACTCACGCCAGGCTTGGCAGAGAGAACTGTGTCTCTTCCTACCTCATCTTCATCTCAGTAGTGGCCATGATTTTACTGTTGGACATTACAGTATTAGTGTTTTCATCACTTCTGGTTTCCATCTGAGCATGTTGAATATGTTGGCCCGCCCCTTTACAGACCAGTTCTGGCATTCTTTACAGCTACAAATAGCTAAATAATAGGGAGAAGTAGAAACAACTGTCCCTCAATGCACTGTTCAATTTCCTTTCCACCCTGAGTGATTTTCCAAGGCTGCTAATTACCATCCAACCATGGCATTTTAAGTGCAAATGAATGATGGTTGAAGTAGGTTGCTTTGACAATGGTGTTTGGTAAAGTTCAGAAACTTGGGACAGCCTAAAATTAATTTTCAAAGTACTTACTGAGCACTAGAGAGGACAATGGTAGGGGAGGTGGGAGGAATTAGAAAAATACTAGAGGCAGCCTCTGTCCTCAAGAATATTATTTCCCTTCTTTTAACGGAGAGACCACCAAACAACATGAACATCTCAAAAAGTCACAAGATTGTGTCTTTCCTACCTCAGCTTCTTCTCAGCAGTGTCCTTTTATTTTCTTTTTACTATCATACATTTTAGAGTTTTAGTTGTTTTTCATAATTTCTGGTCTCCATCTGAGCATCTTGATTATGTTGTTCCTCACCTTTACAGACCATTACTGGAAGTTTTACAGTTACAAACAGTTAAATAATAAGTCTTCCAGGAGAGAGGAAATTAGAGAGGTACTGGAGCCTATTGTGGAGAATTTGAAATGGCAGGCTGAAATTTTGGTTATTTCAACCTAAACTTTTGCCATGAAAATGCTAGAAAGATGAATACAGGCGTGTAGAATGTGTCCGTTGGTTTGGAAGGGAACTAGTGAATAAAACCATAGTTAATTCTGGCATCTGAATGAAATATGCTTATTAGTTGAGGGGTGTATGCGGTAATGGTATAACCATTGATCAGGCCTTAGTTCATGTGAATTTGGAAAATGCAAAGGAGTCTCGTTTTCTTGAAGACTATATGAGTAAAGAGCTTCAAATTGGATGAAATCCACAAAGGTATCAAACTCAGCCCACCACCTCACAAGCTACTTCCTTAAGGTACAGCATGGAACTGCCTGGGGCTTATTTGTCCACCCCAAACGCTACAGCAATTTACCTAGTAAGTTGAATATTCGTAAACCTGGGGCTTGTGAATTAATTTTTTTTTCTTTTTAAGAATAATAGTTGGGGAAACCTACCAGAGAATAAGGCACACAGCAGACAAAATGAGCAGAATACTCTGTGTATTGAGGAAGATTGTCAATATGCTACATTTCTTCTCATTCACTTGATTGCTGTGGGCTTTATTCATACCCTGGACTAGATGAAAGAGACAAAGAAATAAAAACAAAGGAGAATCAGTTGAAAAGGCTGGATAAATACAGAAATTGGTAGAACCCAGAGTTGCTTTCCTTTAATCTCTCTCCTCTTTTCTCCTTCGATTCACTCACTCCTATTATGTTTTGTGCATGTTTATCTTACCCACTAGATTTTAAATTTCCTTGAGGGGAAGGACTACATCTTGCTGATCTTTATCTTTTGGTCTATTTATCCATCCATCCATCCATCCATCCACCCATCCAATCATTCATTCATATTCCACAAGTGTTACTGAGTGCTTAATATATTCTAGAAACTTGGGCTACATCAGTGAACAAAAATAGATGGGGGCGGGGGGGGGGGGGTGGAAAACAGACAGTAACAATGTATAATGATTACGTTATATGGTATTATAGAAAGTAATAAGTTTTATGGAAAAAAGAAAAATGAGCACAGGATAAGGAGGACTGGGCCTTGGGCGTGGGTATATTAAACTTTAGTATTAACAGTATTAACATAGTGATCAGAGTTTGCTTCACCAAGGGGATATCTAAGCCTAGATTGAAAAGAGGTGAGAATGTAAGGCAAGCAGAAAACGAGGAGAGGAGAAAGCACTTGAGAGAGGGAAGAGCTGGGGCATAGGCCCTGGAGCAGAAGCATACCTGGTATGTGGTGAGTTCCGCTGAGGCAGACTGAGCCTGGAAGAGTGCAGTAGAAACGGAAGGCCAAGGTCACAGTGAACCAAATCATGTGCCACAGGAAGTATCCTAAGAGCTTTGGCTTCTACCATGAGATGGGAGTCCCTGTAGGAGGGGCAGAGGATGACCTGTATGGTTTTTTTTTTCACTTAAATCTTTATTGTTGAAAGTATTATATGTCCCATTCCACCCCCCTCTCCCGCCCATTGACCCCTTCTCGCCCACCCCTGGTCCCACCCCCATCCCCCAGCGCCAGGCCTTCACCACCCTATTGTCTCCATGGGTTATGTATATGCGCATTTACATTCTTTGGTTGATCTCTTCCTATCTCCCCCTCCCCCCATGTTTTAAATGGGTTATTTTAGATACAGTGTTGACAAGAGACCATAAATGTTCAAATTTATGACAAAATGTAAAGCAAAGACCACAGGGTTTCAAAAAAAAAAAAAAATTCAAGGCTGAGTATATGTACTTGCCAGGCAAGGAAACAAACCAGTGAAAAAGTTCACTAAGTAACTCATTAGTTGGGAACAGTCAAGGTTTTAAAATTTTTATTTATTAAATTTATTGGGGGGTAACATTGGTTAATAACATTATATAGGTTTCAAGTGTACAATTCTATAATACATCATCTTTATATTGTTGTGTGTTCACCACCCAAAGTGTAGTCTCCCACCACCACCATATGTATGTTTGACCCTAAAGTCTCTACCCTCATCGTCCTCTCCCTAACCCCCTTCATCCCTGTTGTCTATGAGTTGGTTTGTTGCTTTCTATTTTATATCCTACATATATAAGTGAAATCCTATGTTCTTTGTCCTTTTCCAAGTCAGGGTTTCTTAAATGCTAGAAAGAGGAGGGCGTTCAAGATGCTTATACTAACCAAGGATTGAAAATCAGCAGTCTGGATAGTTTGGGATAAAACAAGTCCTGTGTTTGCTGGACAAGAATGAGTCTCCAGTTACGTCTAACAAGGGTCTAGCCAAGGGGGTCACTGAAAGTTCAGTCTTTCATCAGCTTTAGTTTGTTTTTAACCAGCTGAGGTATAGCAGCATTCCATTTTGATTTCTCCTAGGCAAGTGCTGTAAGTGGAAAAATTTCCTTTTGCAGTTAGAAACAAGGAAAGCTGGTAGGCAGCTCCTGTAAAAATCCAGGCAGAAGATGATGGGGCTCAGTTCAGCATGTACACAGAGCTGGTGAGAAGTTGTTAGATTCTGGATGTATCTGGAGATGAATGAAGAATGGCTTCAGGGTTTTTGGCTGGTGTAACCGATGGTTAGAGTTGCCCTGGAAATAGGAAAAGCTGTGGTTGGAGCAGGTTCCAGAAGATTAGGAGTTCATGGGAGTTCAAGATGTGTATTAGATGCCTGAGTGGGGACAGCAATAGAGACTGATTGGCTGGTAAAATAAACCTGGGACTTGAAAGAGTATAAGCTGGTGCTGAATAGCAGAAGACCACATGCATTCACCTGGGGAGCCAGTGAGAGAGCTCTGGGGACTACGATAGTGTTTTCCCCACCTCGTCCCAATGTTAATTCATATATATCCTATCTAATAAAAGAGAAACATGGTAATTAGTGTACGTCCGCTAACCTTCCCATTGGCTAATCAGTGAGATATGCAAATTAACTGCCAGCCAAGATGGTGGCCGGCAGCCAGGCAGCTTGAAGCTAACATGAGGCTTGCTTACTTCAGTGACAGAGGACACCAACGTTCCCCACCTGCCTTGCTGGCCTCTGAGCTTGCAGTTTGAAACATTGTTACAAATATAGAAGCTAAACAAAACCCCAGAAACCTGCTTTCGGCCCGTCGGGATCTCAGAGCTGGAGTTGATACAGTGTTTCGATTATAGAACCCAAACAAACCAGATACCTGCTTTCAGCAGCAGAGGCCTCAGAGCTGGAGCCAGAGCTAAAGCTGGCCCAGAATAAAAATGAAAAAAGAAAAAAAGGAGCAGTTGGAAGCTTCAGTCACCCGCCAGCCTGAAAACAGCCGTCAGCCCCTCACCCAGACTGGCCAGGCACCCCAGTAGGGACCCCCAACCCTGAAAGGTGTGTGACCAGCTGCAAACAGCCATCATCCCCTCACCTGGGCTGGACAGGCACCCCAGTGGGGACCCCCACCCTGATCCAGGACACCCTTCAGGGCAAACCAGCCAGCCCCCACCTGTGCACCAGGCCTCTATCCTATATAGTAAAAGGGTACTATGCCTCCCAGCACTGGGATCAGCAGAGCTGAGAGGCCTCCCGGCACCGGGATCAGTGTGACAGGGAGCAGCACCCAAACCCCCTGATCGCCCTGCGGCTCTGTGTGTGACAGGGAGCGGGGCCACAACCTCCCTATCCGCCCTGCTCTGTTTGTGACAGGGGAAGGCACCCCAACCCCCTGATTGGCCCTGCTCTGTGCCTAATAGGGGGGTGCTCCCCAACCCCCTGATCACCCTGCAGCTCTGTGTGTGACAGGGTGTGGTGCCCCAACCCCCTGATCGGCCCTGCTCTGTGTGTGACAGGGTGCGGCGCCCAAACCCCCCCCACCCCCCACGGGCCCTGCTCTGTGTGTGACGGAGTAGAGCCATAACCTCCCCATCGGCCCTGCCCTGAGTGTGAGGGTGGCAGTGCCCCAACCCCCTGATCGGCCCTGCTCTGTGGGTGATAGAGGGCGGCACCCCAACCCCCTGATCCGCCCTGCTCTGTGCGTGACAGGGTACAGAGCCCCAACACCCCTGATGGGCCCTGCTCTGTGAATGACAGGGGTCAGCGCCCCAACCCCCTGATTGGCCCTGCTCTGTGCGTGACGGGGTGGCGCCACAACCTCCCCATCTACCCTGCCTTGAGTGTGACAGGGGACGGTGCCCCAACCCCCCAATCGGCCCTACCCTGAGCATGACTGAGGGTGGCATCGCAACCTTCCGATCTGCCCTGCTCTGTGCATGACAGGGGGCGGCGCCCCAACTCCCCAATCGGCCCTGCTCTGAGCCTGACCAGGGGCTGCACCTAGGGATTGGGTCTGCCCTCTGCCACTGGGGAGCAGGCCTAAGCCAGCAGGGCGTTATCTCCCAAGGGGTCCCAGACTGCGAGAGGGCATAGGCCGGGCTGAGGGACCTCCCTCCCCTGCGAGTGCACAAATTTTTGTGCACCTGGCCTCTAGTTTAATTATAATGAAAGTATTCTTGTAAGCCTTCTCAAATATTCTGTGGAATGATCTTTGAAAGTTTCACTGTGCCTAATACGGTGTTTTGAGAAAAGTGGGTACTCACTAATGGCTACCTTTTACAATCCCCTACTATTTGCCAAACACTATTTTATGTTTACACATTTATTAGAAGTCATTTTACAGATAAGGAAACTGAGGCCAAAAGAGTTGAGGAATTTGCCTAGGATTATACAAATAGGTAAGAAAGGCAGGGCTGAGATTTAAGTCCAAATTCGTCTGAGTCCCTTTAAACTCGCTTTCAATAGCAGTTTACTAATCTGGGTCGAGGACAAAGTGAGCAGGAGATGAGGAGTTCCAACAGCTTGTCATTCCTGCGCATATCAATCTAGCACAACAGTCTTCAAACTTGACTATCAGAACCGCCCGCTTGTGAACACACAGACTGCTGGACCGCCGCTGTTTCCCATTGCACAGGCCTGGGAAGCGGCCTGCTGATCTGTATCTCTAACAAGGCCCCAGGTGATGCTGAGGCTGCGGGTCTGGGATGACACTGAGAACCGCGGGTTTGGCAGGTTTTTCCTGATTTTGCCAGCTAAACAGTCTGCCTCCATCTGCCAAATGCCCAGGTCTAATTCCCAAAAGGGGAGGGGGGTTCCAGAGCTAGTCAGGACGTCGTCATAAGGGCCCTTGGTGATAGTTACTTCAGTGTTGACTCCGACCTCTCTTATTCCCAAGGCACATGGGTGTTGGCGGAGAGGGAATGAAGGGGTGACAGTGGCTCAACTCCGGGTGTCTTCTAACACACAATTTACCAATCTGTTTAGTAAGAGTCCTTCTTCTTTTAGCATTATTCCCCCAGCAGCCTCATCGTCCTTTCCTGGGAACTAACTTCATCATCACCCATCTGGCTGCCATTGTCCATCAGGCACAAGGGAGGTTCCAGTATAGTGGGCCCTAAAAACTTACAAGACTATTGAGGGGGGCCCTTTAAGAACAAGAATACCAGACTATAAATACACAATTAAGTGCAGGGCCTTCGAAGGAGGGGCCCTAAAGTTTAAACTTCATTAGCTTCATGGGAAATCAGCCTCCCATCAAACATGTCTGTATATGTCTAACTCCAATTATACACATATCCAAGTTACTTCCCATGGGGCTCATGAGCCCGGGGCTAATCAGAGGACGTGGTTTATTTCTGTGTAAGAGAACCTGAGTATTTCATGGTTGGGAGGTTTGTCTGCCCTGAACATGGCAAAGGGCTGCTGACTCCTTGTATAGCACATTAGCAGGTAAGCTGGGACCCAGCTCAGGCCCTCAGTTACCTTAGCTGCCTTGTGCAGTTTTCTTGTCTCTGTTGTTTTAGGTTATACAAATATGAAAAAGCCAACTTAAGAGATAATGATTATTCCTATTTCACTACATCAAGAACAAAAAGATTACTCAATTTTAACACTAATATTCAGAAAAGTAAAATTGCTTTTCAAAGTCATTAGGGTAAAGCCACTAAAATAACTTGTAAATAAAATAAATTTAAGGGCTTGCCTACGGTAGCACTTGGAGGTTCTTTTGTCTTTCTGAAATCTTATTTTCCTATATAATTTGTTCTAAGCTGTATTAAGGGTGGACTTAGCCTTAAAATTACAGAGATTCACTCAACAAATACTTCTCAGCATAATAAATGGCTCTGGAGTTGGGGGAATTACTAAAATAGTCACTAAGTTAGGAGTTTGGGAAAGTTACTAGGATGAGTAAAGAGGAACTCCCTCAAGGAGCTTAACTTAAGTTTGGAGAGAAGAGCCACGTGCACCAAGCACCTCAACCTAAGGGCATCTAAGAGGCACGAATGAAGGCGACTCCAGGGGATGGCATTTGATTTAGGCCTTGAAGGAAATCTATACTAATAAAAGGGTAATATGCTAATTAGACCGGGAGACCTTCTGGATGTCCTTCTGGACAAAGCCATGGTGGTGAGGCTGAGGCAGAGGCGGTTAGGGGTGATCAGGCCAGTGGGGGGCGGGGGGGGGAGTTGGGGGCCAGCAGGCCAGCAAGGGGGGGCAGTTGGGGGAGATCAGGCTGGCAGGGGGGCAGTTGGGGGAGATCAGGCCGGCATGGGGGCAGTTGGGGGCAAGCAGGCCAGCAGGCAGAGTGGTTAGGGGCAATCAGGCAGGTGAGTGGTTAGGAGCCAGAGGTCCTGGATTGCAAGAGGGATGTCCGACTGCCAGTTCTAAACCGGCAGTCGAACATCCTCCCAGGGGGCCCAGATTGGAGAGGGTGCAGGCTGGGCTGAGGGACAACCCCCTCCTTGCATGACTTTCATGCAACAGGCCACTAGTCCTATCTAATAAAAGAGAAATATGGTAATTGGCATACGGCCGTTACCCTTCCCATTGGCTAATCAGCGAGATATGCAAATTAACTGCCAGCCAAGATGGCGGCCAGCAGCCAGGCAGCTTGAAACTAACATGAGGCTTGCTTGCTTCAGTGAAGGAGGACTGCAACGTTCCCCGCCTGCCTGGCCGCCTCTGAGCCTGCAGTTTCAAACATTGTAACAAATATAGACGCTAAACAAAACCCCAGAAACCAGCTTTCAGACGGCTGGGATCTCAGAGCTGGAGTTGATACAGAGTTTCGATTATGAACTGAAACAAACCAGATACCTGCTTTCAGGAGCGGAGGCCTAAGAGCTGGAGCTTCAGAGCTAAAGCTGGCCCAGAATAAAAAAAAAAAAGAAAAAAGAAGCAGTTGGGAGATTCAGTCCCAGCCTGAAAACAGCCCTCAGCCCCTCACCCAGACTGGCCAGGCACCCCAGTGGGGACCCCCACCCTGAAGGGTGTGTGACCAGCTGCAAACAGCCATCATCGCCTCATCCAGACTGGCCAGGCACCCCAGTGGGGACCTCCACCCTGATCCAGGACACCCTTCAGGGCAAACCAGCCAGCCCCCACCATGCACCAGGCCTCTATTCTATATAGTAAAAGGGTAATATGCCTCTCAGCACCGGGATCAGCGGAGCTGAGAGGCCTCCCGGCACCGGGATCAGTGTGACAGGGGGCAGCGCCCAAACCCCCTGAGCGCCCTGCGGCTCTGTGTGTGACAGGGGGCGGGGCCACAACCTCCCTATCGGCCCTGCTCTGTTCGTGACAGGTGAAGGCACCCCGAACCCCTGATCGGCCCTGCTCTGTGCCTGAAAGGGGGGAGCTCCCCAACCTCCTGATCACCCTGCGGCTGTGTGTGTGACAGGGTGCAGCGCCCCAACCCCCTCACCCCACGGGCCCTGCTCTGTGTGTGATGGGGTAGAGCCATAACCTCCCCATCAGCCCTGCCCTGAGTGTGAGAGTGGCGGCGCCCCAACCCCCTGATCCGCCCTGCTCTGTGTGTGACAGGGGGAGCTCCCCAACCCCCTGATTGACCCTGCTCTGTGTGTGACGGGGGGGGGGGGGGCGCTCCCCAACCCCCTGATCGGCCCTGCTCTGTGCATGACAGGGGGTGGCACCACAACCTCCCCATCAACCCTGCCTTGAGTGTGACAGGGGACGGTGCCCCAACCCCCCCCCCAATCAGCCCTACCCTGAGCGTGACTGAGGGTGGCATCGCAACCTCCCAATCCGCCCTGCTCTGTGCATGACAGGGGGTGGCGCCCCAACTCCCCAATTGGCCCTGCTCTGAGCCCGACCAGGGGCTGCACCTAGGGATTGGGTCTGCCCTCTGCCACTGGGGAGCAGGCCTAAGCCAGCAGGGCGTTATCTCCCAAGGGGTCCCAGACTGTGAGAGGGCACAGGCCAGGCTGAGGGATCCCCCCCTTCCCCCCAAGTGCACAAATTTTTGTGCACCGGGCCTCTAGTCTATAATAAAAGTATAATATGCTAATTAGACCGTACAGCTGAACGACCTTCTGGACAGCCTTCCGGAGGAAGCCTGGGCTGGGAGGGCCGAGGCCCTTGCACTAATTTCATGCACTGGGCCTCTACTACGTTAATAAAACCTCTGAAGACAGCGTAGGGCAGCAGGGCCCCTGGACGCTTTTCTGAAGACCAACCTGCCCTCTCCCTCCAGGGTCACTGCTGCTTTACACACACACACACACACACACACACACACACACACACACACACAGCAAAGCGGGTGCAACCCAAGGGCAGGAAGAGTCCCGCAAGCGCTCCTGACACCCTGTCCTGAGGGTACAAAGAGGAACCTCGCAGGTGCCCGTCCTCCTGGCGCGCCACCAGGCTCTGGATCAGGCCCGGGCGCCCGGGAGGCCGTGGAGGGCGGGTCCCTGCGAGGGAGTTTCCGCGCGGTACCCGGGGTGGGGCCTCCCGGGGCTCCCGCACTGCAGCGTCGCGGATGCGGTCACGGGCCCCTGTCATAGCAGCTGCGGCCGCCCCAGCGCCCCGCCCCCTCGCGCCCGCAGTCCCGCCCACGGCGGCTGCGCCGCGAGGCCTGCCGGTCTCCGCGTGATCGACGTCACAGCCTCCGCGAAGCGTGCGCCGCCATCATAAGTCCTGGCGGCCGCGCCGGGCCGCCTCTCTCCTCCTCCCCGCGGGCCGTGTAGCGGGTTGGGGTGGTGCTGCCCCCGCTCCGCTGGCCGGTGAGCCGTGGGCCTGCGACAGCCGGACGAGCAGATCGGGGCCTCGGCGTCCGGGCGCCAGCCGACCGGCGGCCCCGGTGACGGCGCGCGGGGCGGTGCCCAGGGCCGCGCCCCGCCCCTCGCAGGCCGGCGCCGTAGCCGTGGCCGTTCCCGTCTCCAGTATGGCCGCCCGCCGCGCCTGACCCGCCGCCTCTGCGCCTCGCCTCCTCGCGGGCGATGTGGAGGCCGCGGCCGTGACTGACACACTCGCTCCCACGCACCCACGGGCCCAGACCCACGCCCGGAGCCGAGGCCCTGTGCCCGGAGCCGCTCTCGTCCCCGGCGCCGCCGCCCGAGCCCAGAACACGGCGCCCGCGCCGCCGCCGCCGCCGCCTCGCCGAGAAGGGCCGCGCCGGACTCGGAGCGCGGCGGCCCCCGGCCGGCAGGGATGGGGAAGCGGGCCGCAGGAGCCGCAGGAGCCGCCGCCGCCCCCACGGCCGCCGGGGCCGGTCCGGAGCCCGCGGCCGGCCGCGGCGGGGGCCCGCGGAGCGCGGCCGCCGGACTCCTGGGAGCGCTGCACCTGGTGATGACCCTCGTCGTGGCCGCGGCGCGGGCCGAGAAGGAAGGTGGGTGTCGCCGGCCCGCGTCCCCGGCCCCGCGCTGTCACCGCGCCCTCGCGGAGGCCGCTGTCGGGCCGCCACCGGGAGACCGGGCCGCGGCGTGGGGCTCTGGGCGGCCGAGGGTGCCGGGTCGAGCCCGGTCCCGAGCGGCCCGTTGCGGTCCGGAGACCCGCTCGTGGCGCTGGCCGCTCCGCGCGGCTCGGGTCCGCGATTCCTTCCTTCCCTGGTCCTGCCCGGCCGCTGTCACTGCCATGTCAGAACTTCCTGACCCCTCGGACGTGCTGGCCGCTGGGCCCGCGGGGGGCGGGGGGGGGCATGTTTTTAGACTTGATTGCTGTTGGTAGGCAAATTTCAGGACACTTGTTCCCTTGGTCGCGGTTTTAATAACGGCGTGCACACTGTTCACTGTAGAAGGTAGTAGTGACAGTCGCGAGACGGGTGGGAAGGCTTGGAAGCACAGCCGACAGCCTTTTGCTTTGACTTTGT
This sequence comes from Myotis nattereri, assembly GCF_964212035.1. NCBI lineage: Eukaryota > Metazoa > Chordata > Mammalia > Chiroptera > Vespertilionidae > Myotis > Myotis nattereri. Next base: position 22,452,658 of record NC_138085.1, read on the forward strand.
TCGAACGCTGCTAGGGTGGGCGTCTTGTTCTGCACTTTCCCTGCAGTGTCTGTCGCTTGGACGGTCGGACCCTTCGCCAACAGTCCTCCCTCCACAATGCCATTCTGTTTAGCGCTCCAGGAAGCCGTGGAGAGGCTGTTTACATTTTTTATTTTAAGATACGCGACTGGGTGGCATTTTCTTCAACATGGAAGTTTCTAGTTTGCAAACCTTCATGATTTGCAATCCAGGGCTGGCCCCCGTTTTAAAAACTCTCGTGAGTACTGTTTGACTAGAAACCGGCACTTTCACAGGGTTAAACGTTGCTTTGTCACCTAGAAGGCCGCATCTGTCATTTGTCGATACTGCCTGTTTTTGAGCCTGGGGAACTGAGTCACAGAGTCTTCCTGGAGAAATTACTGAAAGTGAATGGTTTGTAAAGAGCGAAGCAAAACTTGCTAGCTTAGCTTTTGTTTCACACTGAACTGCCATGGCAAGAAAACTTCATGTTCCACGTTACGTACGACCAAAGTGACTTGCTTTTTATTGTTATCGAAAGCACCAGCAAATGCAAACCAAATTAATGTTAAAGTGCAAATGTGCTTCGGTTTACTGTTTATTTTTGTTCAAAACATTACATTTCTTCACTTCACACTCTAAGCAGCCTTAGTCTGGGTTAACATAGGTGGAAAGTATTCAAAGACTTGGCATCTATGGGAAGGATTAATGGGCAGATGCAAGTTTATTTCCAGAATAAAATATTGATGCTTTAAGACCAGTCAGGCCTGGAGTGGTGTAGTTCATCACTGGTTACCGAACTGTCGTGAGTTGATTGTTTTTGTGTGTCCATGGTGCCCAGCGCAGCCTAGCATGTCGTTGGTGTCCAGTAAACCTAAAATAGTACAATAATGTAATGGGCTTCTCTCCTCGAGTTTAAAGTTGTCCTTGGCAGGCATGCGTCCTTGCTTTTCTATACCTTTGCTTACCTTGCACAGTGCCAGGCACACAGTAGGCATTTAACATTTGTTTGAGTGTGTGACTTTCTTCATGGGCCATTAGCACAGGGAAATAAAAGAATGATTGAATCGAGTAAAACATTAAGTTTGTATTATCTTACTGCTTATTTTTCTAAGAGCCATATTATACATTAATTCTTTGTGTGTAGATAAGGAAAGAAATCGCTTGAGAAATATCAGCCTAAATTATATTTGCTAATTTCCCATTTATATAGTTTATAAGTTTTAGTGCACCTCTCTGATCCCCATAAATGTAAGGGCCAGGTGAGGAGAATGCCTGCCAGGATGTAAAGTATGAAAAGAAGTCATTGAATCAGCCAATGGCCCTGGCAGAGTCAGACATCTTGTGGCCATGTGGTGTCTGTGTGAACAATTACATGTACAAGTGAGCTGTTTAATATCTTGATGGTAATTACACTTACATAGCACATAGGCCTCTGCCCATCATGAATGGGTCTGGCTCTTACCAAATATTCCTGAATGTAGTTCCAAAAATGGATTTTACTTTCAACCTTCTTGCTGATCAAATTCTAGTATTGTTTCCTTTTGAGTAGGAGAAATGAGATTGATTTTCTCACACGATTGTGATACTGCGAGTTTGACATCTGACAGGGCACAAACGCAGCATTTGCCCCAAAAGGATGCTGTTGATTTTTTTCAGCAAGTCTGGGCAGATTTCTGAAGGTAACTGAGTTCTCTTTGTCCACTGACAGACACCCTAGGGATTTTTGTGCTCATTTTAGTAATGTAAACTAGTTTTCTTTTTCAAAGTTAAGATTTACCTGTAATTGTAATGATGGTCCTCTGTGTATTTTGTAAGTTTGTATAGTTTTTCTCCATTGCCGTAGAATTTCACCAAAAAACCTTAAAAGCAAAATAAAATTCCATTGTCTCCTGAAGAAAACTAGCAGAAATAGCTAGATTACCTAATGCAGATTTTCATACTTGGATTAGATGTTGTTAATTTTCTAAAGTCAGTGAGCCATTCCTTGTCTTACCATCCTATATGTCTTAACAGAACTGTATCTTAACATCGTCGTTACTGACCTATGAGGCTGTAGTATGAATAGGCCAGAGAAAAGGGACTTGGAGAATGTTTTGGTTGTGCTCTACAGTTTGTAAGGACATTGCAAGAGTTGCCAGATGTAGAAGTTACTATAATTACTACAAATAACTCGTTTTTCTGGATATGTCAAGATTTTTCTTGACGCTAAGATCTAGCTATTGAGAATCGTGAAAGCAGGTGTGTGGGTGTGTGTGTATAGTGAAAGTATGTTAAAAATATATGTGTACATATACTAAATGTATAATTTTAGTAGTATTTTGGTTTACCAATCAGCCCATTACGACCAGCAAATGGGAGCTTTTTTAAAAAAGCATCATGTTGGGGACATGCGGGAGGCTGCTGACCAGTGGTTCTCTCTCATCATGGTTGTTTCTGTCTCTCCCTTCCTCTCTGAAATCAATAAATAAGTAAATATATATATATATATATATATATATATATATATATATATTTAAAAGCGTCATGTCATGTAATATATACTCTTGTGCGTTTTTTTCTGGCATAGTAAAGAACTCTATTTCTGATACAGAAGCCACCAGTGCATGCTAGTCTTGTAACTCCTGCCAGAGTTTGGCCTGGTTGTTTTATGGTAAAAATTGTTGTTCCACTGTCTTCTGGCCTCAATACTCTATAAAAAATTTTATTTTTCAATTAAAGTTGACACTCAGTGTTATTTTATATTTACTTCAGGTGTTCAGAACAGTGGTTAGACATTCATACAATTTACAAAGTGATCCCCCTGTATGTCAGGTACCCACCTGACACCATGCTTAGTTATAACAATATTATTTGCTATATCCCCTATGCTGTACTTAATATCTTGTGACTATTTTGGACTTCTGAAATGGGTTTATGGAAGGCATGGTTGTCTTTTTATTTATTTTATTCTTAAAATTGATTTAGAGAAAGAGAGAGAGAAAAAATACAAATACACAAAAAAACATTGATGTGTGAGAGAGAAACATTGATTGGTGGCCTCCTTTAAAAACCCCGACCAGGGATTGAACTGCAACCTGGGAATTGAAGATGCCACATTTCTAAAAATACATTTTTATTGATTTTTAAAGAGAGAGGCAGGGAGAGAGAGAGAGAGAAGAGCGAAGAGCAAGACATCAATCGGCTGCCTCCTGCAAGCCCTCTACCAGGGATTCAGCCCACAACCCAGGCATGTGCACTGACTGGGAATGGAACCAGCAACATTTCAGTGCTGTAGATGACGCCCAACAGAGCCACACCGGCCCAGGCTTCTTTTAACTTATAAATAAAACGGTCATTTTATGTCTAGTAAATATAAATTTGGATAAAATTCCAGAAATATGACTGTTTTAGTAGATGATAATTTGTATTTCAATTTTGTTTTAACAAAGCATACGAACAAAGTGTTTAGGAATAAAGGCCAAAAGGAGTTAAAAACCTAATTTGATTAGGTAATTTGTTTTAGGAAGTAGAATTGATTAGGAGTGGTATTTACTTTTTTAAAAAACTCTGTTGTTGAGAGTATTACAGATGTCCCCCATTCCCCCCCAATACCCCCCCTCCGCCCATCCAATTCCAATCCAGCCCCAGCCTTCACCACCCTATTGTCTGAGTCCATAGGTAATGCCATGCATATAAGATCTTTGCTGAATCTCTTCCTGCCCCCTCGCCCCCCTTCCCTCTGAGATTCATCAGTCTGTTCCATATTTCATGCCTCTGATTCTATTTTATTCATCAGTGTATTTTTTTTCATTAGTTTTTTTCTTTTATTTTGATTTTAGATTCAATTGTTGATAGAAATGTATTTATTGCCATTTTATTGTTCATGTTTTTTATCTTGTTCTTTTTCCTCTTCTGAAAGAATACCCTTCAACATTCCATCTAATACTGGTTTGGTGGTGATGAACTCCTATAGTTTTTTCTTGTCTGTGAAGCTCTTTCTCTGACCTTCAATTCTAAATGATAACTTTGCTGGGTAGAGTAATCTTGGTTGTAGGTCCTTGCTGTTCATCACTTTGAATATTTCTTGCCACTCCCTTCTTATAGATAGGTATGGGGCATGCTGACATCAGCTACTGCTTGTTTAAGAGATTTTAGGGAAGACTGAAGCTTGGAACAGGACAGACCATTCATATGGAAAAGCTGCTGTAAACACCTTGGGTGGGGCTGCAAATTGCAAAGGGCACGTTCTCAGGGAATCACCAGGGCAGAGCAAAAAGTGTGAGCCAAGCTTATGGAAACTCAGATATGGCTTCCAGTCAGCTCTGCGATGGGGGAGGTCCTAGGACAGGAACAATGACCCCCACACCCCCAAATCTAGGAGAAAGCCACCCCCAAATTCCTGCTCCAATGCCAGACAATCCAGTTCGTCCTTGAATGTCCCAGGTTCCTTTCCAGCCACCACCCCCAGCATTGGAGTCCAGAGGGACTGAGCCTGAGTAAGTCTGCACTGGCCTTTAAAAGGAACTCCCTGGGTCTCCAGCAGCCTCTGTCACTTAGCCACAATCCCCGCTTGTTTTTACAGCCCCTAGCGGTTGGGACTTCTCTTCCCAGCACTGGGACTCTGCTCAGGGGTCTGGTGTGGGTCTGGGACCCCTTGCTTCTCATGGGAGGCCTTTGTAGCCACATCGCTCTCTTCCGATTAAAAAAACACCACACTTGGGTGTCTGACCAGTCTGTTCTGCGCCTCCACCCCTCCTTGGCTTCCGGCCCCCCACTCCCAACCAGTCTCAGTGTGCTTTCTTTACTTCTCTAGTTGTAGGACTTCCATTCAGTTAGATTTCAGGTGGTTCTGAATGATGGTAGTTCTGTATTTTAGTAATTTTGATGTGGTTGTGAGAGGTGGCAAGTACCTGCGTTTACCGACACTGCCATCTTGGTTCTTCAAAACGTATTTACTTTCTTCTAATCAATTTATTACTTTATATAAATGTAAAAGTATTTTAAAAAGTGACTTTCCTAACAGAGGTGTTTTAATCCTTTGTATAGGGGTAAAGTGGCTACTCTACTCTGGGGCCTAGTAAGTAGAATTAATATTGTTTAAAGCTGTTCGCTGCTACCAGGAGCCTTGGAATCCTGTAGTTGGAAAGTGTCCTCTCTTCCTCTTGTTAATGGCTGTTTCCTCCTCTTTATAGCCCTTGCAGGACTCAGAGACACCTGCCAAAAAGATCGCCTTTGGGGAGGTAGATATACAGTCCTCTAATTTGTTATCATCTAGAGTAGTAAAAAGCCACACTACTCTTGGGGAAAATTAAATTATTGCTGGTGCTTGATATTTTAGAAATTCTCCTCCATCTGCATGTGGCTTGAGCTTTCTGATTGTCTTTGCGAGACTGCCACGAGGCCTGCTGTCTATGGCTGCATTTTCTCTTGCTATCTGTTGTAGCAGCGTCAGGCATTGTTGATAGCTGCTTCTTGGAACTTTCTGCCTTGGTTTCTGTGACTTTGTACTTCTTGGTTATCATCCTGCTCTAGTTGTCTGTCCCTGTCCTCTAGCTGCCCTGAGGGTGTCTTCCTTCATGTGCATGTCTAGGCGCCAACACATTGCACATGTCCAGAGCAGAATTATCTTGAGCCACCTCCAGTTTCCCGGTTTTTATTAATGCCATGATTATTCTGCCTGCCACATTGATCTCATTTTTGACTCCTTCCCAGGCAGCACCAATGCCTATTAATTCTCCTGGTGAGCTCTTTCAGCTCCCCCTGCCTGGAGCACTGCAATGGGCTCTCACCTCCCACCTTTCTCCATTTCTCTTCAGTCCTGCAATCCCCTCTGAATTTGCATCATCTTTGTTACTCATCTATCATTCATTTCTAACTTAATTATGTACTGCCTTATTTAGCTACTTAAATTATTTTATGAGTGTCATTCTTTGCCCAGATTGGAATTTCTGTGGGGCAGAACCTCTGTTAGCATCTACAGTTTATGCACAACAGGCCTTCAGTTTTAGTGGAGGTTTACCTAGATTCTAGGTCCTAAAATGACCTTCTCCCCTTCTTGAATCCGAGACCTCGATTGAGGGTCAAGAGTACATGTAAAACTCCGAACTTAAGATGTAGATGTTAGGAATTCTGCTATAATTGGACATAAGGTGACACCACTTTTTCTTCCCTAAATGAGTAGTAAACACCACCTGAATCATTACTTTGTAACTTTTGGATTTTAAGATTTCAGATTCTCATAAAACTCCAATTTATAGATCATGAATCAGGCACAAAGAAATGAAGTAATACAGGCACACCTCAGAAATATTGCAGTTGGGTTCCAGACGACCACAGTGAAGCGAGATTTTTTTTGCTGGTAGAGGGTCTTGCCTTCATTTATGAAACACCAAAGCATCTGTGAATAAAATGTATTCCCAAGGCAACAGATCTGGTAGGTAGTTGAGCCAGGATTCCATTCCAGGCCATCTGGTCAAAAACTAAGCTATCTAATCCTGAATGAGTACTTAAGGTAGTAGTAGATTTTGTTGTGTTATACTCCAGCTGGAGAGAGCAGACCTGCCAGTTTGGGCAAAACCAGTGTATGCTGTGAACATTCATATTACTTCCTATCAACTTCTTAACCATTATGATGATCACAGGCCATTCTGGACCATGCACATTCTTAAAAGGAAACCAAGGGACCCCATGAACAGATAAACCAGGGAACACACTTGATATTGATGATTTAGGTACCATTGCTTAGGTTAGATTAGGCTATATTGCATTCTGTGAATACTTCTTAATTCTAGGTTGATGTGGCAAGTTTGTCTAGAAATGTAGAATATTCTCAGAAACTGGCCATGGATTGAAAGGAATTGGAGATACTTCTGAAAGCCGGCATTGACATTAGCTTCTCAAAATCTCTGATGGACTTCCATGAGAGGCCCAGGAGCTCTAAAAGTTCATTTTCTGTTGCTTTGTTCTTAATGAAGGCATTTTTGGATTAAGTCAGTGATTTTCAACCAGTGTGCTACAACATTGGTATGCTGCAAGAATTTTTAAAACATGCAATACTGACTTTGTAGTCAGGGGCACTGACTTCTTTTCTTTTAGATGGTCAGAGTAAAAAAAAAAAAATGAGGACAATAACCATCCCATGTGAATGAATCAAATTTATACTTATATTTTTGTCAGAGCAATAAAAAATATATTTTTTGGTGTGCTGAAGAATTTTAGTAATAAGTTTATGTGTGATGAGATGAAAAAGATTGAAAAGTGCTGGAGTAAGTAGTAATTAGTTTCATCTGTAGTAATAGATGAGTTTTTCTTTCATTCCTGTGTGAGTGCTTTAGAAAGATTTTTAGAAAGCCGTAACTCTTTGATTTATATTGTCTATATCACTTAGGCCAAAGGTCTGAAAAATGCCTAAGATCTAAGAGGATCTTTTACATGGTCTGTCATGATACAGGGTCAAATCTGCTACATTTATTTGGTTATTTCCATGTAATTTTAAAAACACTTGACATAAAACTTACCATTTTAACAATTTTTAATTGTACAGTTTCATAGTGTTAAGTGTACTCAGAGGGCTGTGGAACAGGTCCTGAGAACTTTTTTATTTTGCATAACTTAAACTCTGTACCCATTAAACAGTAACTCCCCATTTCTCTTTCCCTCACCTAGCCCCTGGAAACTTCCATTCTGCTTTTTGTTTTTATGAATTTGGCTAATTTAGATTCCCATATAAATGGAATCATGCTTATCTGAATTGGTGACTTGGGCTCATCTCAAGTATTGCTTCTTCTTTTTCTTTTTAATGTTTTTTCTTGATTTCAGAGAGAGGAAGGGAGAGGGAGAGATAGAAACGTCAATGATGAGAGAGAATAGTTGATCGACTACCTCCTGCACATCCCCTACTGGGGATCTAGCCCCCTACCAGACCATGTGCCCTGACTGGGAATCAAACCATGAACTCCTGGTTCATGGGTAACCACTGACCCCCACACCAGGCCTGCTGAAGTATTGCTTCTTGATTTGCAAATGGGGCATGAACTAGTGGTTAACAATACCAAGAAGTAACTTCTGTTTTCAGAGCCAGTGCAGCTGTAGCTATATTTCCCATGTAGGGGAGTTATTTTGTATTTAGAGGTTTACCTAACTTATTAGGGGCTTTTCTTGGGTTATGGCTGGAGGAGAAAATGGATTGCTGAGAATTCTGCTGAAGAGAGAAAGCGTAAGAAGAAAGAAGCAGTTTAGATTTAATTTTATTGGAATCGTACAGAGTCTTGTAAATAGAAAATATTTTCTGAATATTGTCAGTCCCTTTTCAATTGCTTCTGGAGGTTAAGGACTGGGTCATGTTCTTCCTGTCCCTACCATTTTAAGGGGTTCAGCACATTGAATTCTGTCTTGGTAGGAGAAGCAGTGAACCATAAGCAATTAAAGATGAACCAGAATAATAAAGTATTTCTGAAATGATAATATTTATCTAAGTTTGATGTTTTTACCATTTCAGGAATACATTATGTATGCAGTTATGGCCTATATTGGTAACACCTGTAATTACTTGATCATGATGGCCAATGTTTATCAAGTACTGTCTTTGTATTGATTGAACACTGTTCTAATTGCTTTGCATTATATCTCATTTAATCCTCACATTAGCCCTATGTGAGCCACAATCCTCCTTCCCTCACTCCGCAGATCAGCTTGTTCTTGGCTGTAATTCCTCTGTGGCTGTCAGTACTGCTGGGGGGTGCTTGTTTATGATAGTATAATACTCAATTTTAATCTCTAGTAAAATGAGATACTATAATATATAACAAATATTTTATTCCCTGTGAACCCTGAAAGGCTGAAGAAAATTTTTGAAGAAAATTTTAAGTTACTATTTGCTTTTCAATTAGCATTGCATTAAAATGTTACAAATTTGGAACTTGTTGACATCCTTATACAACTTTCTATTTCCCTTACACACACACACAACGCACACACACACACACACACACACAGTTGAACTGTATGAAATTGGCCGTTTTTGTAGAAATAAAATGATTGAATGACAACTGAGTGTATATATAGTATTGCATTGCGTTGCCTAGATCTTGAGAACAAAGTTAAGTAAGAGTGGTTCAAAAGTGAACTATCCTTATCTTTTTCTGATCTTTATAGGGTAAAACCTTAAGTGTTTCATTGTGATGTATGATTGTTGGATGTAGTTGGTTGAAATTAAACATTCTTGGTAATAGGAAATTTCTTGTATATTCGTTTTAGTTTTAAGAGTTACTAGGATAGATATGACATTTATCAGATGAAATATCTTATGCTCTTTTAAGTTATGATTTAGGCTGTTTGGATTACAGCAGCAGTTATCTTAAGTCAGCACCACTGAATTCTTTTGGTGAATTAATCCATTTCTCTATCCCATCTAGCAAACTTGCCCATTGATTCACTGGACAGGGGCTGCTAGCTGCTAACAGACCACTCTCTCACACTTTGACACATTTCCTCCCTGTAGTTGATGTGTTTATATTTTTATATTGTGGGGTGTGTGTTTTTTTAACCCAAAACTCTTTTTAAAGTTTTAAAAAATATACTTTAGACATTGTCAAAAGCTATTAAAAGTTTTAACAACAACAAAAAAGTAGTTTTAAGAGTAAATTTAAAAACAAGAAATGTTCAGAACTGAGGAAAACTTTAAAACATTCTTGAAGGCAGAGAAGATTTGAACAGTGAAAAGACATTTCTTGTACATGGATAGGAGAATTCAACATTATAAAGATGTCAGTTCTAAGTTAACATTAACACAATGTAATTTAAAAATACCAACAAAACTTTTTATAGAGTTAGAAAAGTTGATGTTAAAGTTCACATGGAAAAAACGTAGGAATGTTGGGGAAAGGCTGAAAAAGAAAAGTTATGAGGGGTGAGCAGCACAAGCAACTTGTTAAAACATACTCCTAAGCCATTATATAATTGAAAAAGTAAGGTATTGGTGTGTAAATAGATAAGTGGAATAGAATAGAAATTCCATAAATAAGCCTAAGTACATGTGGCTTACGCTAATCACTTGCTTTTCTTCTGGGAGTCTGGAATGTGCTGGACAGAGGGTGCGTATGGGATCAGCCCCCAATTTAAATCCTTAGACTCAATACTAGTTTCCTATTGCTGCTGTAACAAATTACTACAACTTCAGTGGCTTAAAACAACACAAATTTATTCTCTTACAGTTCCAAAGGCAGAATTCTAAAATCGAAGTGTTGGCAGATCTGTGTTCTAGAGACTTCAGGGGAGGATTTGCATTCTTGCTTTTGTGGGCTTTGAGGACTGCTGCATTTCTTGCCTCATGGCCCCTTCTTCGCCTCACTCCACTGTCTTGCTTTATTTCAACTACTTCTCTTATTTGTCACATTCTGTCCCTCTCATCACCTGCCTCCTTATAAAGACCACTGTGATTATATGTTTTGTACATCATGATTTTTGTTTAAACTTCAATGATTTTTTAAAAGAGATTTATATTGTGTGTGTGTGTGTGTGTGTGTGTGTGTATTATTAACATGTAGTTACCGTTTCTGGAGATATTCATTCTTTTTTATATCCATAGTTCTTTTGCTTGGAGGATTTCCTTTAATGTTTCTTGTAGTGTGTATCTTCCAAGAATGAATTATTTTAGCTTTTATATGTCTTAAATTGTCTTTATTTTGCCTTTGGTTTTTAAAATGTATTTTTGCTGGGTATAGAATTACAGTTTGACATGCCTTAAATGTTTTAAATTTCTTTTAGTACTTTCTAGATGTTATTTTCACTGTTTTCTCCCATTGTTTCTCATGAAAAATTTGATGTCATCTTTATCTTTGTTCCTTTGTATGTCATGTATCTTTTTTCTCTTGATGCTTTTAAGATTTTCTGTTTTTCACTTGTTTTGAGCAATTTGATGACTCTTTATATTTTTTTTTTCATGTTTCTTGTACTTAGGGTTTATTGAATTTCTTGGATCTATGGATCTATAGTTTTCATTAAGTTTGGGAAATTTTCAACTATTATTTCTTTAAATATTTTTCCAGTTCTCTGTCCAACTACAGTTTGGGGACTCCAATTATCCATGTATTAGGTATTAAAATTGCTGTCACAACTCACTGTACTATTTAGTTTTTGCATTAAAAAATGTTTTTACTGATTTCAGAGAGAGGAAGGAAAAGAGAGAGAGAGAGATAGAAACATCAACGATGAGAAAGAATTATTGTTGGCTGCCTACTGGGGATCAAGCCTGCAACCCACTCATGTGCCCTGACCAGGAATCAAACCGTGACCTCCTGATTTATAGGTTGATCCTCAACCACTGAGTCACACTGACCGGGCTGCATTTTGGTTTTATTGCTTTGCCTTCAAGTTTCTTAATCTTTTCTTTTTCGATTTCTAATCTACCATTAATCCTATTCGGGGTATTTTTCATGTCTAGAAGTATGATTTCAGTCTCTTTTATTTCTTTCTTTTCTCAGTTAACTTTTTGAACATATGGAACATAGTTATACCTTTTTATTGTCATGTCAGCTAATTTTTACATCTGTGCCAGTTCTAGGTTGGTTTCAATGGATTCTCCTCATATTTTCTTACCTTTTAGTATGTTTGGTAGTCTTTAATTGGATGCCAGACATTATGAATTTTATTTTGTTAGGTGCTGTATTTTTGTATTCCAAAAATATTGTTGAGCTTTGTTCTAAGATACTGTTAAGTTTGACCTTTTTTGGGTTTTGCTTTTAAGATTTGTTAGGTGGGTATAGAGCAGTGCTCAGTCTAGGACTAATTATTAACCACAGCTGCGGTAAGACCTTCTGAATACTCTATCCAAAATCCTAATGATACTCTGAAGACCTACACTTTTAAAAAATGTGTTATAGTTTGTCTATCATACATAATATATGGAGGTAATTTATTTTTATTTCAGATACAATTCTGATGTTAATTTTTATTGATTTTGTCACAAAATTGTGATTTGAGAATTTTCAGCTCATTATTACCTGGCAATCTATAGAAACTTCCCAAGTTGCAACAAATGTAATTTTAGGCAGGTGTCAATCTACCTTATTTTTCAGTATTTTTTTTTCTTTTTAAAAAAATATATTTTATTGATTTTTTACAGAGAAACAGGGAGAGGGATAAAGAGTTAGAAACATCGATGAGAGAGAAACATCAGTCAGCTGCCTCCTGCACACCCCCTATTGAGGATGTGCCCACAACCAAGGTACTTGCCCCTGACCACAATCGAACCTGGGACCCTTCAGTCAGCAGGCCGACGCTCTATCTACTGAGTCAAACTGGGCCAGTATGGTTTTTTTCTTAAAATCATATAATAGTATCTTCCCCTCTCTCACTTATCACAGTTACCCTCTTGTGTGCTTTGTCACTTTTTATCAGGCAGAGCAGCTGGTCACTCCTTGTGTGTCCTTTCCTGTCAGGCCTTCAGCAGTGTCAACTCCCACATGCTAATAATTTCAGTGCTCTTTGACAAGTGTCAGTGTTGTAGACCTGTGATTTTCTTCCTGTCTGTTATCCACAATTCTTTGGGAAGGGTTGTATGTACTTAATATTGATAGAAAAACTTCTCTGAGTGATTCTCACTTTCTCTTCTGTTGTATTTAACTCCCATCTTCCTTGTATGTCTAAATAAGTATTCATGGAATTCTGAATACAGAATTTGTTTAATACAGTATTTCTTCATACTAGTTCAGCTAAAAGTCAATGCATGAAAGGAATGATAATACAGAATGATAATGCAGATTTTAATTGTGTGTCCCCCCCCCTCACCCCCCCCCCCCCGCCCCACCACACAGACACTCACATTAAACACAAAACAAAGCAGGCTTTTGCATGTGTAAGCATAGTTGAAGGTCAGTAGGGTCAGTTTTGAGCAGATTGTCAAAGCCAGTGACATTTGTTTATGAATCCTCCTGCTTTGCTGCCACTGGCACACACCCCTGGGTGAAAGTGCATTAGATGTGCCCAGCATGGGAGACCAGTAAGAAGTTGGCCAAAACACTCAGCACTTTGTCCCTGTTGCAGGAAGAAGTCTGGGGTTGTCACCCTTCTCTGGCCACAGTTCTGGGACCTGGTCCCTGATTGGCTGAGCACCTGTTTTTCCACCTGGCTGGTCTCTGCCTGGGGTCTGGTGCCTGGTAAATAGATAAGGTCAAGGCTTTGCAGATGGATGACTTTTCTTCACATATTAGTTTATCATTTACTAGCTCTGTGTGTCCTGGGGACAAATTAATTAATTGTGGACTTCTCTAGCTATAAAATGGGCATACATGTGTTAATAGAGTTGTTTGACATTTTACATGTATACTCAAATGTTAGTTTTTGATATCTTTAGAGAAGACTTTCTACCACTAATTTTTTTCCTTCTTTCTCTGAGCTATTTTCTTTTTTTTCTCATTCCAACATTGAAAGAGATTTCATTTCTTAATATTCTGCCACATGAATTCAGGTTCAGTCTAAACTAAATAATGTCCTAATATTATTTATATCCTATTTTTTTATTGTTTAAGTATTACAAATAGTAGTACATATGTCTCCTTTTTGCCCCATTGACCTCCCCCCACGTTCCCCCATCTCCCGGCACATGCCCTCACCCTCCTAGTGTCTGTGTCCATTGGTTATGCTTATATGCATGCATACAAGTCCTTTGGTTGATCTACTACCACCCCTCCCCCCCCCCCAACTCTCCCCTGCCTTCCTGCTGAAGTTTGACAGTCTGTTTGATGCTTCTTTGTCTCTGTATCTATTTTTGTTCATCCGTTTATGATCATTTTATTCCACAAATAAATGACATCATGTGATATTTATCTTTCTCTAACTGGTTTATACCGCTTAGCATAATGCTTTCTAGATCCATCCATGCTGTTGCAAATGGTAAGAATTCCTTCTTTTTTACAGCAGCATAGTATTCCATTGTGTAGATGTACCACTGTTTTCTAATCTACTCATCTGCTGATGGGCACGTAGGCTGTTTCCAAATCTTAGCTATGGTAAATTGTGCTGCTATGAACATAGGGGTGCTTAGATCCTTTCTGATTGGTGTTTGTGGTTTCTTGGGATATATTCCTAGAAGTGGGATCACTGGGTCAAATGGGAGTTCCATTTTTAGTTTTTTGAGGAAACTGCATACTGTTCTCCACAGTGGCTGCACTGATCTGCATTCCCATCAGCAGTGCACGAGGGTTCCCTTTTCTCCGCATCCTCGCCAGCACTTGTCGTTTATTGATTTGTTGATGATAGCCATTCTGACAGGTGTGAGATGGTACCGCATTGTTGTTTTCATTTGCATCTCTCAGATGATTAGTGACTTTGAGCATGTTTTCATATGTCTCTTGGCCTTCTGTATGTCCTCTTTTGAAAAGTGTCTGTTTAGGTCCTTTGCTCATATTTTTTATTGGGTTGTTGATCTTACTTTTGTTAAGTTGCATGAGTTCCCTGTAAATGTTGGAGATTAAACCCTTATTGGAGATAACATTGATGGTTTCTTTTGCTGTGCAGAAGCTTTTTATTTTGATGTAGTCCCATTTGTTTATTTTCTCCTTCGTTTCCATTGCCCTAGGGCTGTATCAGTAAAGATATTGCTATTTTGCAGCCTATGGCTTCTTCTAAGATTTTTATCGTTTCCTGTCTTACGTTTGAATTCTTTATCCATTTTGAGTTTGTTTTTGTGTATGGTGTAAGTTGGTGGTCTAGTTTCATTCTTTTGCATGTATCTGACCAATCTTCCCAGCGCCATTTATTTATTTTTTATTTTTTTTAAAAAAATATATTTTATTGATTTTTTACAGAGAGGAAGGGAGAGAGATAGAAACATCGATCAGCTGCCTCCTGCACATCTCCCACTGGGGATGTGCCCACAACCCAGGTACATGCCCTTGACCGGAATCGAACCTGGGACCTTTCAGTCCGCAGGCCTACGTTCTATCCACTGAGCCAAACCCGTTTCGGCAACACCATTTATTGAAGAGACTGTCTTGACTCCATTGTATGCTCTTGCCTCCTTTGTCAAGTATTAAATGAGTATAATGGCTTGGATCGATTTCTGGGTTCTCTGTTTTGTTCCACTGGTCTATATGTCTCTGAGCTATTTTCTTTGGCTCTGTCTCTACTTACATCTTCCCACCCTTTTCTCCCAGAGAGAAAAAGTGCCTGGAGCTTTTTGTCTGTTGGATCAGTCCTTAACACCCTCATGCTTCCTACTAAGCAGTTGCTTGGGGGCAAGGACAGCCTAAGGATACACCCAATGAGGTAGTCATTCCTTTAACGTGTTATATATATTATTTGAATAGTGAATACAAATACTGCATTTTATTTCATGCTGATTCAGTAGAAAACCAATATTTCCTAGGTGGATCCTCCTGGAAGATGTCTCAGGTGTTCTACTTTTAGTTCACAGCACACAATCCTGGAAACTATTTTTTACTGCCTTCAGCAGCCTTATTCAAGTCATTTCAGTCAGCACAGAGGGCACAGTGGAATGATGCCAGTCTGTTTGCAGAGGGGTCCCTGCACTGCTCAGCATTAGAGAAGTTGTGAAAGACTATGAGGAAAAGTTGGAGAACTGGTTGATTTTGCATTACTTAGGGAACACCAGGTGGTCCAGTATAGTCCACGATCCCCTTTGGAAGTGAAAGCTCAGGAGAAAGTGTGAGGCTTTGATTTCATGGTTCAGTTTCTGTAGATTCCTACTGCATCAGTTTTATTTTTTATTTTATTTGGGCAGGTTGTCTACAGTGATGATGTTACTGAACAGGGGCCTGCCCCTAAGTGGGTCTTCCTAGGGCAGTGATGGCGAACCTATGACACGCGTGTCAGAGGTGACACGTGCACTCATTTTTTTGGTTGATTTTTTCTTTGTTAAATGGCATTTAAATATATAAAATAAATATCAAAAATATAAGTCTTTGTTTTACTATGGTTGCAAATATCAAAAAATTTCTATATGTGACACAGCACCAGAATTAAGTTAGGGTTTTTCAAAATGCTGACACGCTGAGCTCAAAAGGTTCGCTATCACTGTCCTAGGGCCAGGTCATGTGTGTTGATTCTTGATTTTGTGCAGGAAAGATTTCACAACACGAGTCCAGGTGTTCATGAGGGCACGTTTATTAAACTTGGGGACAGTGAAACAGGGAAGGGCTTAACTAGAAGAAGCAACATGAGAAACCTAGGCTGGGCTGCTTTGCTGCTCTAGAAATGTCATAGGAAGTAAGTCAAGGTGACTGCTTTGGCTCACTGGGAAATCAGAACAAAGGGGGCCTTGGAGACCGGTTCAGTGGATTAGCCTGGAAGGAGCTGCTGTTGCCCGTTGCTTCCCTGGTTGCAAGTCTCATGGGGTCCCTTAGATTTTAGGAGATGAGATCCAGTGGGTGAAGGGAAAGGTATATGTGTGTTTCCAGAGCGAGAGCACTGCAGGGTCCTTTATCTTGAGGCTTTTATTTCTCTTTTGCAGGCAGGAATCTTAGGTGAGTTTTCAGGGAGAGGGTTTCAGCAAATTATTCATTAGTTTTCCAGGTGTGCCCTTTCAGGGTCATGGTCACCACTGATTGATTGGTCAGCGCCTGGGCGGGGGTCCTTAGTCATTGCATCTGGTTCTGGCATCACCTGGTTTTACTGTTTTTCTGGAGCTGAAATACAGGTGAGGCCTAGATGTTTTCTCTAGGGAGGCAACCTTCTGTATCAGACTGTAAATTGCTGGGGCATTTTGTTCAACTACTCATCTTAGTTTCCCCATTCCACTTGCCAAGGAATTTTCCTAGCTTTTTACCCTCCTGCCTCAATATATGAATAATCGTCACCAGATGGGTATGTAGATATATGCTGCAAGATCAGGAATAACAGCCTGGGTAAAGGAGTACCAGCACAATAAGATACATTCGAGGATATCAAAGAAGGTTTAAATTGTCATTATTAGATTCTGAAAAGGGAATGTTTTCAAAAACATAAGATAGGCATTTGGGTGTCTGCCAACAGGGGAGGAAAGAGATAATGGGCTAGCAGAGGGAGTCTGTACTGGAGGAGTTGGATGAAATGGGAGGAGGGGGAGGCAGAGAGACCTAAGCCCCATGAGCTTTGCCTGAGGCCTGGAGGAAACTGGTGAAAAAATGGTTGTGTCTAAACCTTCACCCCCACCTGGACCTCTAGGGTATCTATCGGGGGCTGGCCTGAAGATATGCATGTGTACAGGTGACTTCAGAGTCTTTGTACAGTTGAAAATAAAAGTCTTAACTTACATGTTTGGTAGTCATAACACATCAACAAGTTGTATTTTAGTGAGTGAAGTTAGCTAATTAATTACCAAGTGTTGTTATATCCTTTTTGTTCTGATGGGAAGCCTTGCCTTAGAAAACTGGCTTGGGTGGTGAGCTGGGAGGTGGGTCTCATCCCCTGATGCTGGCAGCCAGGAAGCTGTCAGGTCTCTGTCTTCACCACACAAAGACAAGTGGAAGGTGTTGGGAGTCACCGTTGCTTTGTACAGGTTGCCCTGTGAGCACACACCAACACTGCTTGGCATGCTTTCTGAAGATCTATGTTTTTGTCTCAGTATCTCCCTTCTGAGGATGGACTCCATTCTCAGAGGCCTCGTTAGGGGAGATAGGAGCACGTACTGTTACTTGCATTATGCCTGGTAACAGCAAATGCTCAGTAAATCTTGACTCAGTGGGAAATTGAATGATACACCGTCGGGCTGGTGCATGACCATCTCAGTGTTTACCTCAGAACTTCATGTTGGTGTCTTAAACTGTTCGTACTTAAAACATTAAAACACCACGTAGTTGTTTTTTTTTTAAAAGCATAGACCCTCTGAGCCCTTATCTCATAGTCACATCTCAATTCTTATTTGGTCACCAGAGAAGGCTGAACATTGGCAAGCTAATTCATTGTTATTCACTGGGCGCTATGTCTTAGCCTGCGTCTACAAAGATAAAGGCCCAGTTCTGGCCCAGCAGGAGTCTCCAGTACAGTTGGGGGAGACAGACACTGAGCTACAGGTTACAGTGGTTGCCAGGAGAGGCCAGGGCAGTGGACAGGACTCTAGTGCACTAGGGGCTTGGGAAACATGAGAAAAAAAAACATTCACTATGATCCAATGCATGCATTTCTTTTTACAAGCAAAATGTTTAGCTTTGAATAAAGCCTTTGGGGTCCATAAGTAAGCAAGCACATTGTAAACTGACCTAGCTCAGAGTAAGGAACCCATTTTGGGGGTCTTAGGCTTGATGTTCTACGATGTTATGATGTGTCTGTGTCTCAAAGAGGGGGTTTGGGTTCTCTTTCCTACTCGCTTCCTCCTACCTTAAAAACAAGCCAATAGCTGTGTATGTGAGAAGACAGTGTGTTTTGATAAAATGAAAAGCATTGAGGCGCCAGCACTTACTATCTCTGTGGCCTTGAATAAGTTACTTAGGCCGAGAGAGTGCTCCTACCAAAGGGGAATAAAGGGAGAGTTGTGGCGTTTAAACTTTTGCTTCCAGAGTACTTAATCTACCACCACCTTTTCTCCTCTAGCATTAACTCTCTTGAAAAATTCCCCATTGTCAGCTTTGGATTAGCAAGTATACAGTTTTTAATTACAGGTAATTTGTTAATTGCCTATTAAAATTCCTAATTTCCATGTGATCTTTATATTGAAAGGGCGAGGGCTACACCCTCCATCTTACCCTGGATCTTCCATTTTTTGGGCAGCAGCCATTAGCCATGTGCTCAGCAAGGAGCTTCTTCCTGGAAGCCCAAGCCTCTGCTAGCCACACCTAGGATTTCTTTAAAGTAACCAATGATAATCAAGGGAAGTGCGCGCCATAGACACAACCACATCCTGTGTAACAAGACCCAGACTTGCACCTGGCCAATCGGCAGGGCCCACAGTCCTCTCTCCTCCCCTTACTCCAACCCCCCTATAAAACCCCTCTTCCCACAGGGTTAGCTCTCTCTGCCCCCTGCCGCTGTGTCGGCGAGTGTGGTCGGGGAGCTCGACTAGCTCGAATAAAGACTCTATCTGCTTTTGCATCGGACTCAGCTGGCTCCCTGGTGGTCTATTGGGGATCCTGAAATCTGGGCTTAACAATATGTTGATTTTATTTCCTTCTTTCTGCTGGTTGGTTTGTACCCAAGGAATTTAAATTAAATGGAACCCTCTCAAACCTTCCATTTTGTAGTCACATATGAGTAAATTTAACGCTGTACTGTTTTAAGTTACACATACTGTTCTCTATCAGTGTGCGTCTCTCATGCAGCCTGTATTTATTGAGCACTTTGCTGGGCTCTGGGAACATGTTTGAATAAGACATAGTCAATAGCTTCCAAGAATTTCTTGTTAGAGGGACAGACATCTATTTATATAAAAACCCTGGGTGTAACGCGTCACAACCGAGGCTCGACCAACTGGAAGGAAGTCATTCCTGCAGGGGTCATCTTGGAAATGGCTGTGCCTTCCCCAAGCTGTTTTCCGAGAGGGCGAGGTTTGAGGCAGGGACCGGCCCTCGGAGCGTGGAGGCATATCTTTATAAAGTTTTAATACATAATATTAGAGGTCGTGGTAGTACTGTTTTACCCACAGCGTCTACAGGAATTGCTGCAAATTTACTTCTCGGTGGAAGCGCCTTTCATTCCCAATATAAATAACCCATTCCATTAAACGAAACTTCAATTTCTAGACTCGATATAAACAGTGAAGTTCCTAAAATTAAAAAGGCCCAACTTCTCATTATTGATGAATGCACCATGGCATCCAGTCATGCTGTGAACGCCATAGACAGATTACTAAGAGAAATTATGAATTTGAATGTTGTATTTGGTGGGAAAGTTCTCCTGCTTGGAGGGGATTTTTGACAATGTCTCAGTATTGTACTGCATACATGCGATCGGCCATAGTACAAATGAGTTTAAAGTACTGTAATGTTTGGGGATGTTTCAGAAAGTTGTCTCTTAAACAAATATGAGATCAGAGGAATCTGCTTATAGTGGATGGTTAGTAAAACTTGGAGATGGCAAACTTGATAGCAGTTTTCATTTAGGAATGGATACTATTGAAATCCCCTGTGAAATGATTTGTAATGGATCTATTATTGAAGCTACCTTTGAAAATATTTCTATAGATAATATTAAAAATATATCTAAACGTGCAATTCTTTGTCCAAAAAATGAGCATGTTCAAAAATTAAATGAAGACATTTGGATATACTCGATGGAGTTTTTCACACATATTTGAGTGATGTTTCCATTGATTCAACAGATGATGCTGAAAAGGAAAATTTTCCCATTGAATTTCTTAATAGTATTACTCCTTCAGGAATGCCGTGTTATAAATTAAAATTGAAAGTGGGTGCAATCATCATGCTATTGAGAAATCTTAATAGTAAATGGGGTCTTTGTAATAGTACCAGATTTATTATCAAAAGATTACGACCTAACATTAATCGAAGCTGAAGTATTAACAGGATCTGCAGAGGGAGAGGTTGTTCTGATTCCAAGAATTGATTTGTCCCCATCTGACACTGGCCTCCCATTTAAATTGATTCAACGACAGTTTTCCATGAAGCCAGCATTTGTGATGACTAAATAAATCACAAGGACAAACTTTAGACAGAGTAGGAATATTCGTACCTGAACCCGTTTTCGCACATGGTCAGTTATATGTTGCTTTCTCTCAAGTTTGAAGAGCATGTACGTTAAAGTTAAAGTTCTAAATACTTCATCACAAAGGAAATTAGTCAAGCACTCTGAAAGTGTTTTCACTCCATGTGGTGTACAGGCAGATATTAGAATAAGTTTATTCACTTTATCAGTCATTGTTTGCATCACTGTTGTTTTTATATCATGTTTTTGTTGTTTTCATATCATGTTTTTACTGTTTTTATATCATGTCTCTGTTATATCCTTTTGTTACTGTTTATTAATAAATTTATATATTATTTTCATATACATTTTACTAATTTCCTTTCATCTCTCACACTTCTATTATAGAGAAAGGGCAAATAGCAATATTAAAATATTTCCGCTAATTAATTCCCTTTTAATGTGCACGAATTTTGTGCACCGGGCCATTAGTAAACAAATAATTGCAATGTTGAGTTAAACATTCATATCAAGGTTGTGTGTGCCACAGGTAGGAGTGAGGTTGATTGTATAAATAAATCTGTGTTGATCAGCTTATATAAAGGAGAGAACACCACTAGTGAGGCCTGGATCCACATAATCCAGATTTGTAGTGAGTCAAAACCCTGCCTTATACTAGGTGTACCAGTTAATAATGCAGATTTTCTAATCAAAGAAAACAATTTCAAGAGAAACATCAAAGTGTTTTATGCAAAGTAATGTCCATTGCCAGCTACACATTTCCCCCATATTTAGGTAATTTGTGGATACCGTCCCAATAGAACTTTTCTTGTTTTGAGGCACACCATTCAGAGACCCAATTTTCCACCTCTTCGTATGTTTTGAAGTGCTGCTCAGAAAGTGCGTGTGCCATTGATCGGAACAAGTGGGAATCTGAAGGAGCAAGGTCTGGTGAATACGGCGGGTGGGTTAATACTTCCCAGGCAAGATCTTTTAACGTGTCTTTAACTGGTTTGGAAGTGTGTGATGGTGCGTCTTCATGAAGCAAAATTACTTTGCCGTGTCTTCTGGCACATTCTGGTTGTTTCACGATCAAAGCAGGGTTCAAATTGATTATTTGTTGTCAGTAGCAATCAGTATTAATGGTTTCACCTGGTTTTAGAAGCTCATCATCCACCACACCTTTCTGATCCCACCAAATGCAGAGCATTGTCTTCTTTCTGAAGCGATTTGGCCTTGCAGTCGATGTTGATGGTTGACCTGGATCAACCCATGATTTTGTGTGTTTGGGATTCTCAAAATAAATCCACTTTTCATCGCCAGTCACAATATGATGCAAAAAAGACTTTCTTTCGTGCCACTGAAGCAACATTTTACTGATGACTTTTTGGTTTCCCATTTGTTTTCCGTTCAGTTGATGTGGCACCCATTTTCCCTCCTTTACAATGTTTCGCATTGCTTGTAAACAATTGGAAATTGTTTGCTGAGCAACATTTAATCTTTCTGCAAGTTGTTTTTGAGTTTGACACGCATCCTCATCCAATAATGCTTGGAATTGTTGGTCTTCAAACTTTTTCGGTTGACCTGGACGTTCTTTGTCTTTCACATCGAAATCATCACTTTTAAAGCATTTAAACCAGCGCTCACAAGCATCTCGAGATGGAGCGTGTTCACCATAAGCTTCCCGAAGTATTCAGCAGCACTTTTCTTCAAAATAAAATAATCAACTATAACTTCCCGCAAATGCTCTTTTTTTTGGCATGAAATTCGACATTTTTAAGTGTAGAAATATCTATGATGTTAACACCTTCAGCAAATTTGAGATACGAAGTTTTGAAGCTTGTTGTCAATACAACAAAATAGCGTACATATCAAATTGCATATATATCAACAGGTGTAAATCCATCTATTGAAAAAAAATCTGCATTATTAACTGGTACACTTAGTAGTTTCATTTGACCCACTCCTGCTACCCATGTAATAAAATGTGCCCTTTTTTTTTATAGTTTCAAGGCGGGGCCGGGGGGAGATAGGTGTGGCTGAATTAAAACCTGTGTGAACCCTGGGAAAAGTTTGGTCAGAGCACTCACATCTTCCTGATGAGTGACCAGTCTTGTCATCTTGCGTAAGAAGCCTGGCTGCCTATCTCCTGTGGAGGTGAAACATACAGCTGATGTGGAATACCACCTTGATTGTGACCTTGAGTAGGTTAGCTAGCCTTCATGCCTCAGCTTCCTGATATGCTTTAATGGGGATAGTAGGAGTACCTCCCTTGTAGGGTGGCTGTGGGGACAAAATTACTCATCTGTAGGGTTTGGCATGTATTAAGTGTTATATGAGTGCTAGCTCTTGTTGTTGTTACATATTCATGTTATGTTTCAACCCTGATCACTAGTGTAACACCCAGGTAGCCAGATTGAGGTTACTCTCAGACCACCTCCTTGGTCGGAAGGAATTCCATTTATTCAGCTCCCAGACATTTACTGAGGGACAAGTAGCCTGTCAGACACTAGGTTGGTCATTGAGGCCTCAGAGATGAATAGTTAGTGATCCTGTCCTCAAATAGTTTGTGCTTTTTATTTGTATTTATTCTTTACATTCAAGATCAGGACACTTACATAATTTGAAAAAATGAAGAACTAAGAAAATTAGAAAAGGATTCTCTTTTAAAGTAAAATATTAGGTAGTTTAGTAAAATTTACCCCTCCAGACCTTATTAACCACCCCAGATCCTGTGCAGGTTTAGCAGAAAAGTCAATATACAAAGTTTACATGTTCGATGTATGCACTGTCAGCCCTAGTAATCAGAAGTTTAACAACATATCCATGACTGAAATTTGTTTTATGACAAAAAAAACTATAGACACTCCTGTCAAATTAATGATGACAATTTAAATTAAAAGTTAAAATGGATAATCGCATGTCAGTTTTTCTTTAATTTCTACTTCTGCTTTTGATTAATTTTTTCTTTAGGTCTCTTCACTCTTTCTTTTACTGAATTATTCTTACATTACTGCTCTTTCCCTACATTTATGTTTTTAGATCTAGTTGAGAACCATACTGGGAAACTTGGTTATTGCCATCTACCTTTATGTGAATTTCAAATTGTATTTGCATCATTTCTTCATGGGCAGACTAAAGAAACGTAGAAGCTAGCTTTCAAAGTTAGCCTGTATAGGGGTAGGCCAGCTTACACAATGTAAATTCACTGGAGAATTTCTTTAGATTTCCAGAAGAGTAATTTTCATTACAATGGGGCAGTGATTTTCAGCCCTTTTCATCTCATGGCACACATAAACAAATTACTAAAATTCTGAGGCACACCAAAAACATACATATATATTTTGCTAATTTGACAAAAATAGGTATAATTTTTATTTATTCACACTGAATGGCTGTTGTTGTGTTGGCTATAGTCATTTTTTAAATTAGATATTCTGAAGGAAAAGAGGTCAGTTCCCCTGACTAAATAGGTATTGCATGTTTTAAAAATTCTTTAGGCACACCAGTTGAAAATCGCTGCCCTGTGCAGTTTATGAGATCAAATAAGTTGGTGCCCAGTCATAGGGTTTGTCACACCATCCAGACTTATCATCCCTGGTTTCCACTAGGTCAGTGGTTCTCAACCTTCCTAATGCCGCAACCCTTTAATATAGTTCCTCATGCTGTGGTGACCCTCAACTTCATTGTTACAAATTGAACATAATTAAAGCATAGTGATTAATCACAAAAACAGTATGTAATTATATATGTGTTTTCCGATGGTCTTAGGCAATCCCTGTGAAAGGATCGTTTGACCCCCCCAAAGGGCTCGTGACCCACAGGTTGAGAACTGCTGCACTAAGTGCTTAGCCCAGTGACTCTATAAGTGGCACTGACAGTAGGTGCTTAGTAATTGGTGGCTGTTATGTGCCAGGTACTCTACAGTAGTGCCTGTTTTAATCAGTTTGTCAGTATTTTACAGATGATGGGTTTAAAGACCATGAGTCAGGGTTTTCCCAGACTTTTCTGATAATGGTTAATAGTATCTATCTACACAAATAAAAGAGAAAGATGCAAATTGACCATACCTTCATGACGCCCACCAGCCAATCAGGAGTGAGTATGCAAATTAATCCAACAAAGATGGGTTAATTTGCATACACAGGCGCTGAGTGGCCGGGGGCATGGCAGGACGCTTGTGCTCTGCACTGCCCCAGCAGCTTTGGGCCTCTGGGCAGTGTGGGAAGGTGGAAAGGGGGCTCCAGCCGGAGCAAAGGTGGTGCTGGCAGTCATGGGAAGGAAGGTCCATTCTTGCATGAATCTTCATGCATTGGGCCTCTAGTATATACATAAAAAGCCAGCAACCAGAACACGGAACAACCGAAACGACAGAATCACTGGTTGCTATGATGCCTACTGCAGCCTGCGAACTGGCTCGATTGGGGCGGGGCCTGCCGGCCAACCTCCTGTAGCCCCACCCCAATCGATGCCCCCACCCCGATCAGGGCCCTCTTGTGTCCTCTCCCTACAGCCAGCCCAGCCCCCAGTTGGCCTCCCCTACACCAGTCAAGGGTGGGGCAGCCAGCCAATCCCTCACTGCCCAGTCCCCTGGCCTGCCCCACCCCCGATCGCTCCCCCACCCCAATAGGGGGCGGGGCCAAATGGCCAACCTTCTGTGACCCCTCCCCCTGCTGGCCCTGCCCCTGATGGGCCCCCACCACCCCATTTGGCCCGCGGCCCCCCCCCCCTGGCTGGCCCCACCCTCGATTGCCCCCCCCACTCCAATTGGGGGCGGGGCCTGCCAGCCAACCTCCTGCGGCCCCTCCCCCCGACAGGCCCAGCCCCAATCTTCCCCGATTGGTGCTGGGCCGGCCGGACCCCACCTGTGCATGAATTCGTGCACTGGGCCTCTAGTATATTTAATAATTTTGCCATTTGATAATGTCACCCTATTTTAGAGATGAATACCCTCCTCCCCAGGATTTGTTGGGTTTGAATGCAAATAGCGCATGCAGATTGCTTAGCTCAGTGCTCAGCATGTAGAAGACATTCACTGGATGGTGTTAGACGTTTTTTTAAAAATATTTTTTTATTGAGTTCAGGAAAGAAGGGAGAGAGAGAGAGAGAGAGAGAGAGAGAGAGAGAGAGAGAGAAAGAAACATCAGTGATGAGAGGGAATCATTGATTGGCTGCCTCC
The DNA here is from genome assembly GCF_964212035.1 of Myotis nattereri. Lineage (NCBI taxonomy): Eukaryota > Metazoa > Chordata > Mammalia > Chiroptera > Vespertilionidae > Myotis > Myotis nattereri. The sequence goes on from NC_138085.1 coordinate 22,478,387, forward strand.
TGCACACCCCCTACTGGGGATCGAGCCCGCAACCCAGGCTTGTGCCCTTGAATCAAACTTGGGACCCTTCCGTCTGTAGGCCAATGCTTTATCCACTGAGCCAAATCAGCTAGGGCTGGTGTTAGACATTTTATTCTGGCTACTGTTTTTTAACGTGTTTTTCAGTCTCTGAGTGAAATATCTATATATTTCTATCTCTATCTCTATCTCTATCTCTATCTCTATCTCTATCTCTATCTCTATCTCTTATCTCTATCTCTATATCTCTATCTATCTATATCTAAAAGCCTAAGTGACTATCACAACTGAATGGATGACTGAACAGGCTGTGTGGGGCAACCAGGCCCACAGGTGTGTCAGTGAGGAGTGACCAAACAACCGAGCAGCAGGATGCATGGGGTGACCAAAAAACCGAGCAGCAGGCTGCGTGGGGCGACCAGGCCTGCAGGGGGGTCAGTGAGGGGCAATCAAATGACTGAGCAGCAGGCTGTGTGGGGTGACCAGGCCTGCAGGGGGATTAGTGAGGGGCAACCAAATGACTGAGCAGCAGGCTGCATAGGGCAACCAGGCTGGCGGGGGGGATAGTTGGGGGTAACCAGGCCAGTGGGGGGGGGCAGTTAGGGGTGATCACATAGGCAGGCAGGTGAGTAGTTAGGATCCAGTGGTCCTGGATTGTGAGAGGGATGTCTGACTGCCGGTTTAGGCCTGAACTGGCAGTCAGACATCCCCCGAGGGGTCCCAGATTGGAGAAGGTGCAGGCTGAGCTGAGGGACTACCCTCTCCCCCCATGCACGAATTTCGTGCACCAGGCCTCTAGTGTAGTATAAGGAAGAACAATCTGATTGCAGGATTCGACTTAGTCAAGGACATTATATCTTAAGTATGCATTTAACAAGCTCTGTTCTTAGTTACATGTGATTTTTGCTTCTCTCAGTAGTATTCGACTTCTTCCTAACTGTATTCCTGTGATTTGTTTGTAGTGGGACTGAATTTACTCAAAGGGAGGTATGTGACATGCATACCAATTTCAGTAATAGGAAGTAAGCAAAAGTGCAAGGAAATGGAGGTCATAGATCGACCTTGAATAAACCTAGTATAAAAATAGAATCTATAACAATTCTCCTAATTTCCTAAATTTAATAGCAGTATTTTTGAACTTATAGATGATGGTGTCCTTTATTTTCTTTTGTCTGGAGACATAGGAGTTCTGATTGAGAAAGAAAAAGAGACCTTTGACTGCAGTTGTGTGTGGTAATGGGTGTGTCGGAATTGCTATCATCCTATTTGCAGAACATTCAAGAAAGTTTGTGAGTTTTCTTGGAAGCAGGTGGGAGTGTTGTGGAACATTACTATACCTATGTCACTTTTATGTAAGCTTATGGATCAGAAAACTGGATTGAGAAAAATGTTTATATTTGAAAAGATTATCATTCTTTTTTAAAATTTAATTTTTATATTTTTTTAAATAATTCTTGTTGAAAGTATTACATATGTCCCCTTCCCACCCATTAACTCCCTCTAGCACTTATCATTTTTTCAAACATTCATTCCATACCCAAATATTTTGAACTTTTAACAGAAATTTACCACAATATATTTGCATAGAGGAAACACTCTTTTTAATACATTATTGACTGAAAATTAATATGGACTAGGCATTTTTTCACCAAAAAGGATTTATGCAGGAAAAGGAAAAGAGTGGCAGCCCAGCGTGTGCATACATGGCAAGCCAGGTGCACACTCAGCCTTATGTGCCAATTTGGAGAGGTATTTTTATACAAGGGAAGAGGAAGTTAACAGAAGGGGAAGTTAGAACCACAGAGCTTTATTATAAGCATAGAGAGTTCTTTTGTAGAGTTCTCATGTACTCTCGTGATTGCCTAGGAGACTTCCATAAGCCCTAGCTCCTTCCATAGATTCTCTGTACTGATTGTGTTTTTTTAACAGTTCCAGTTAGTCTTTATCAACATAATGTAGTACAAACATTTTCTGGTTTTAAAGTGAAAAATCAAATTATTCTAGCAATCTTTAAAATTTTTTAAGCTGACTACTTCCTGTGACCTTTAAAAAAAACATAAAGAATCGAAATAACTCCTTTTTCTCCCCTTAATACAAAGGAAATTAATAAAAGACTCAAACTAGGTGACAGGTTTATGCCTTAGGGGTATTTAGAACACATGTAGCTATAGTAATATGCACCTAAAACAGCCCTGTTTGGTGAGTGAACTTCACTGAACTTGTGCCAGCTTTATGTTTTAACCAGCTTTATTGAAGTGTAATTTGCATAAAATAAATTGACCAATTTTAAGTGTATACTTTGATTAGGCTCACAAACATACCCAGTTATTAAACCACCACCATCATAATATAGGACATTTTCAGTCTTAGAAAGTTCCCTTGTGCCTCTTTATAGTCAATGCCTTCCCCTCATACTAGCTCTAGGCAGCCACTGGTCTGCTTTCTGTCACTATAATTTTGCCTTTTATAAAATTAAAAATAAATGGAGTCATACTGTGTGCAGTATTTTATGCCTGGTTTTACTTTGCACAATGCTTTTGGGATTTATCCATGTTGCATATATAGAACTTTGTTTCTTTTTACTGTTGATTAGTGATCTTTTATATGGATACTAGGGGCCCGGTGCACGAAATTCGTGCACTGGGTGTGTGTGGGGGGGGAGAGTGTCCCTCAGCCCAGCCTGCCCCCTCTCACATACTGGGAGCCCTCAGGCGTTGACCCCCATCACCCTCCGATCGCCTGATCGGCCCCTTGCCCAGGCCTGACGCCTCCGCCAGAGGTGTCAGGCTTGGACAGGGGACCCCCATCTCCCCCCCGATCACTGGCTCTGGCCCCCGCCCAGGCCTGAGGCCTCTGGCCCAGGAATCATGCCTGGGCAGGGGACCCCCCTCTCCCTCTGATCGCTTGCTCCACCCCCCGCCCAAGCCTGACGCCTCTGACCCAGGCTTCAGGCCTGGGCAAGGGGACCATCATATTCCCCCAATCCCCGGCTCCGCCCCCCACCCAGGCCTGATGCCTCGGCCAGAGGAGTTGACCCTCATCACCCTCCAATCACCAATCACAGGATCGGCCCCCTGACCAGGCCTGAGGCCTCCAGCAGAGGTGTCAGGCCTGGGCAGGGGACCCCCAGCTCCCCGTGGTTGCAGGCTCCGCCCCTGCCCAGGCCTTATGCCTCTGGCCTAGGCATCCGGCCCAGGCAGCGGGGACCTGCAGTGGCAGCGGGGGGCGCCGCGATCGTGGGCTTCGCTTTAGGCCCAGGCAAGGGACCCCTAGCTCCTGGGACTGCCAGCTTCGACCTTGCCTAGCTCCCATCGCTGGCTCCACCCCTACTTCCTGTGGAGCTCCCATCGCTGGCTCCACCCCTACTGGCCAGGGTGGCAAAGGCGCCTGATTCTCTGATCATGGCTGGGGGGCAGGGCAAAGGCGGCCCCAGGGCCGCCTTTGCCCTTCCCCCCAGCTCTTAGCTCCCCCCTGGGTTTCCGATCACTGTCATTGGCAGGGGGCTTCTTCCTGCTTTCCCTTTCACCTCCCTGCAGTGTGCCTACATATGCAAATTAGCCGCCATCTTGTTGGCAGTTAACTGTCAATCTTAGTTGGCAGTTAACTGCCAATCTTAGTTGGCAGTTAATTTGCATATAGCCCTGATTAGCCAATGAAAAGGGTATCACCGTACGCCAATTACCATTTTTCTCTTTTATTAGTGTAGACTAGTGCTCAGTAGATGACATTTGTGCACCAGGGGGGAGGGGAGTGGGGTCCCTCAGCCTGGCCTGCACCCTATTGCAGTCCGTGAGCCCTCGGGGGATGTCCGACTGGCTTAGGCCCTGGCAGCTGGACATCCTTAGCGCTGCTGCAGAGGGGGGGAGGATCCCACCTCCGCTGCTGAGCTTGTCAGCCACCGTGCTCACCAGCCGTCAGCCTGGCTTCTGGCTGAGTGGCGCTCCCCCTGTGGGAGCGCACTGACCACCAGGGGGCAGCTCCTGCTTTGAACGTTTGCACCCTGGTGGTCAGTGCAGCATGTCATAGCAACTAGTTGTTCCACCATTCAGTCGATTTGCATATTACCCTTTTATCATGTAGGACTAGAGGCCTGGTGCACAAAAATTTGTGCACTCGGGGGGGGAGGGAGAGGGAGTCCCTCAGCCTGACCTGTGCCCTTTCGCAGTCTGGGACCCCTCGGGAGATAACGACCTGCTGGCTTAGGCCTGCTCCCGGGTGGCAGAGGGCAGGCCCAATCCCTAGGTGCAGCCCCTAGTTGGGCTCAGAGCAGGGCCGATTGGGGAGTTGGGGTGCCGCCCCCTGTCATGCACAGAGCAGGGCAGATCGAGAGGTTGCAATGCCACCCTCAGTCACGCTCAGGGTAGGGCTGATTGGGGGTTGGGGCACCGCCCCCTGTCACGCACAGAGCAGGGCCAATCAGGGGGTTGGGGCGCTGCCTCCTGTCACGCACAGAGCAGGGCCCATCAGGGGGGTTGGAGCTCCGTACCCTGTCACACACAGAGCAGGGTCGATCAGGCGGTTGGGGATCTCCCCCCTGTCACTCACAGAGCAGGGCCAATCAGGGGGTTGAGGAGCTCCCCCCTGTCACTCACAGAGTAGGGCCGATAGGGGAGTTGGGGCACCACCCCCTGCCACACACAGAGCAGTGCGGATCAGGGGGTTGGGGCGCTGCCCCCTGTCACACTCAGGGCAGGGCCGATGGGGAGGTTATGGCTCTACCCCGTCACACACACAGCAGGGCCCGTGGGGGGCGGTTGGGGCGCCTCCCTCTGGTTGGGGCGCCTCCCTCTATCACCCACAGAGCAGGGCCGATCAGGGGATTGGGGCGCCACCACTGTCACACTCAGGGAAGGGCCTATGGGGAGGTTATGGCTCTACCCTGTCACACACAGAGCAGGGCCCGTGGGGGGAGGGGGGATTGGGGCGCCACCCTCTATCACCCACAGAGCAGGGCTGATCAGGGGGTTGGGGCGCCGCACCCTGTCACACACAGAGCCGCAGGGTGATCAGGGTGTTGGGGAGCTCCCCCCTATCAGGCACAGAGAAGGGCTGACCAGGGGATTGGGGCGCCTTCCCCTGTCACGAACAGAGCAGGGCCAATAGGGAGGTTGTGGCCCCACCCCCTGTCACAGAGCCACAGGGCGATCAGGGGGTTTGGGCGCTGCCCCCTGTCATGCTGATCCCAGTGCCGGGAGGCCTGGCGGCTCTGCTGATCCTGGTGCTGGGAGGTATATTACCCTTTTACTATATAGGATAGAGGCCTGGTGCACGGGTGGGTGCCGGCTGGTTTGCCCTGAAGGGTGTCCTGGATCAGGGTGGGGGTCACCACTGGGGTGCCTGGCCAGCCTGGATGAGGGGATGATGGCTGTTTGCAGCTGGTCACACACCCTTCAGGGTGGAAGTCCCCACTGGGGTGCTTGGCCAGTCTGGGTGAGGGGCTGAGGGCTGTTTTCAGGCTGGCGGATGACTGAAGCTCCCAACCGCTCCTTTTTTTATTTTTTTTTTTATTTTGGGCCAGCTTTAGCTCTGAGGCTTGGCTCCAGCTCTGAGGCCTCTGCTGCTGAAAGCAGGTATCTGGTTTGTTTGGGTTCTATAATCGAAACACTGTTTCAACTCCAGCTCTGAGATCCTGGCTGGCTGAAAGCAGGTTTCTGGGGTTTTGTTTAGCTTCTATATTTGTAACAATGTTTCAAACTGCAAGCTTAGAGGCCGGCAGCGGCAGGCAGGGAACGTTGGAGTTGTCCGTCACTGAAGCAAGCAAGCCTCATGTTCGCTTCAAGCTGCCTGGCTGCTGGCCGCCATCTTGGCTGGCAGTTAATTTGCATATCACCCTGAGTAGCTAATGGGAAGGGTAGCGGACGTACGGCTAATTACCATGTTTCTCTTTTATTAGATAGGATAGGATAGGATTATATAGGATACTACAATTTCTGTATTCACGTGTTGATGGATGTTTGGGTTGTGTCAAGTTATGTATGATCTGTTACGATTAAGGATTAATGAACATTCAAGTAAAAGTCTTTTTCTTTTCTTGTAAGTAAATTATGTAGGAGTGGGGCTGATGAGACTTTGCTAAAATTACCTTTATAAACAACTGCCAAAACATCACCAGCAGTGTGTGAGTGTTCTAGTTGTTCTTGCTGCACATCCTTGCATTTTTGTGGATGTGTACTGGTGTTTCATTATGGTTTTCATTTGCTTTTGCCTAATGACTAACGATATGGGTACCTTTTCATGTGGTTCTAGGCTACTTATAGATCTCCTTTTATAAAATTTCTAGTTAAATCTTTAGTCTAATTTTTATTGAGCTGTTTGTCATATTAACTTTTATAAGTTTTTTAATACTCTGCATGTAATTCTTTTATCAGATATATATTGCTAGTATGTTTTTCAAGTGTATGGTTTGCTTTATTTATTTATTTGTTTATTTATTTATTTATTGTTAACCCTCACCCAATGTTATTTGTTTCCATTGAATTTTTGAAGAAAATGGAAGGGAGAGCCAGAGAGAGAAACATTGATGTGAGAGAGACACATCAATTGGTTGCCTCCCGCATGTGCCCCACCGGCCAGGGACCAAGCCTCCAAACAAGTAATGTGCCCTTGACTTGAATTGAACCTGCGACCCTTCCGTCCACAGGCTGACGCTCTTACCACTAAACACAATTGCCCAGGGTTGTTTTTTTCTTTTTTAACAGTGTTTTCTGAGAGCAATTATTTTACATTTTAAAGAAGTCTAAATTTTCAACATTTAATACTGATGATTCCATGTTATTTTAATCTTAAAATAATTTTTGCCTACCACAAAGTCACAAAGATTCCTCCAGTATGTTTCTCTAGAATATTGTGGTTTTAGCTGTTATATTTAGGTCTGTAATTCATCTTATTTTTGTATATGGTATGAGGTAGGAGTAAATATTTATTACTTGCATATGGGTATTTAGTTGTTTCAACACCATTTATGAAAAAACTTCCTTTCCTCCACTAAACTGCTCTGTATCTTAGTGAAAATCAGTTAACCATAATAGTATATGTATTACTGGTTTTGGATTCTCAATTCTATGCCATTGATTTACATAGAAGTCTTTAAGAGGCAGTGTAAATTCTCCAACTTCATTCTTTTTTAAAATCGCATTAGCTGTTTTAGTTTATTTGCATTTCCATATAAATTTTGGACTTAAGTTGTCAATTTTTTTAAAAAGGCTGCTGGGATTTAGAATCTTTAAGTGTATAGATTAGTTTGGAGAGAATTGACAACAATGTTGAGTCTGTCAGTATACAAGTATTGTACGTATTTTGTTAAAGTTATTAAATCTGTCTCATGTTTTTGAATGCTACTGTAAATGGAATTGTATTTTTATATTCAATTTTTAGCACATAGAAATATAATTGATGTTTATGTGTTGACAGTGTATCCTGCAGTCTTAATTTACTTACTAATTCTAAAAATGTCCTTTTCTGGGTAGTTTTATTAGGATTTTCTACAGACATAAATTATGTGTATGAATAAAAACAGTTTTGTACCTTCCTTTCCAGTCTGTATGCCTTTTGTTTCTTTTTTTTTTTTTTTTTTGCCTCAGTGGCTAAAACTTTTGGAATAATCTTATATAATAAAGAGCTAATATGCAAATGGTCATCGCACCCTCGCACCAGGGCCAGGGGACCTGAGGCCAAGCTGGGGGACTTGAGGCTGTGCCCCCCACCCTGCAGGGCTTGACGTGGGTGGGGCCGGCTGGGTTTGGGTCTTGCGCAATTTCAAGGTTTGCACGGGTGGGTGGGGACTTGACTCTGGGTCCCGCGGTGTACCCCAGACTCTGACAGGAGGGAAATTTTCATATATATTTTACTAATTTTCTTTCATCTCTGACACTTCTATTATAGAGAAAGGGCAAATAGCAATGTTAAAATATTTCCTCTAATTAATTCCCTTTTAGTGTGCATGAATTTCGTGCACTGGGCCACTAGTCTATAATAATAAAAGCACAATATGCTAATTAGACTGGACGACTTTCGGGATGACCTTCTGGACAAAGATGTGGTGGTGGGGGCCGAGGCATAGGCAGCTGCTGTGGCAGCAGGGGCTGAGCCCCTTGCACGAATTTCGTGCATCGGGCCTCTAGTGTTGAATAAAAGTGGCAACAATGGTAATCCTTGCCTTGTTCTCAATTTTAGGGGGAAAGCTTTCAGTATTTCATTATTATTAGTTGTAGAATTTTTATAGATGACTAGAGGCTCGGTGCACCAAATTCGTGCACGGGGGGGGGGTGTCCCTCAATCTGGGCTGCACTCTCTTCAATCTGGGACACCCTAGGGATTGGGCCTAAACTGGCAGTCGGACAACCCTCTCATAATCTGGGATGCTGGCTCTTAACCGCTTGCCTGCCTGCCTGCCTGCCTGATTGCCCCTAACTGCTTCTGCCTGCTAGCCTGATTGCCCCTTAACCGCTCCCCTGCCAGCCTGATTGACACCTAACTGCTCCCCTGCTGGCCCGACCGACCCCAGCTGCCCTCCCCTGCTACCCATCTTGTGGTGACCTTCTTGTGGTGGCCATCTTGTGACAACATCTCGTAATGCCACCTAGGCTTTTATTTTTATTATATGGGATCATACTCAAGTTGAAGAAGTTCCTTTTTATTCTTAGCTCACTGATAGTTTCCATCATGAATTGGGAATTTGTCAAATGCTTTTTCTTTATCTGTTGAGATAGTTATATATATAGTTCTTTTCTCTTTTAGTATGGTTAGTATATTTTTTAGTATGTACCAGTATAGTGCAATACATTTTTAAAATTAAGTCAACCTTGCATTCTTGTATTCTCATTTCCACATATTAATTCATTTGTTATTTATTGCTGAACTCAATTTGGTAAAGCATTGTTAAGCATTTTTGTATCTATATTAAGGGATATTGGTTTCAATATTATTTTGCTTTTTTAAAAATATATTTTTGTCTTTTTCTGGTGCCAGAATAACGTTGGCCTCATAAAATAAATTGGGAGGCATTTTCTTCTTTAATATTGAAATATTTGTATAGAATTGATTTTACTTCTTTTAAGGTGTTTCAGGAAACCATCTAGAACGTAGACAGGAAAACTATAGGTAATTCTGGAACATTTTATTGTGCCAGAAACCAGAGGTGTGCTCAAGGACTTATGGAAACACTAGAGGCCTGGTGCACGAAATTCGTGAATGGGTAGGGTCCCTAGACCTGGCTGGCGATCAGGGCCCATCGGGGCCTTCTGGCTGCCGGCTGGGGCCTCCCTCCTCCAGCTGCCGGCCTTCCTTCATTCCACGCCGCCCCCTGGTGGTCAGCACACGTTATAGCGAGTGATTGAACTCCTGGTCAAACTCCCGAGGGGACACATTGCATATTAGCCTTTTATATATATAGAATATATATAAATAGATGTCAGAAGGACATAAGCGCTGGCTTGAAGGGACTCCAGTTGGCCACATTTGGGACATTTTGAGCAGAAAACAAAAGGTAATACGTTATATTAGGAGGAAAAGTTCATGAGTCCATAGTGACTCTCAAAAATGAAGAGTGGAAGGAAATTAAAATGGCATTACCAAAAAATGTCATGTACAAATAAAATGTACGAGGAATGATTAAATTAGAAAAATCACCATTTACAGCTACCAGTGTAATAATTGATTCAGGCAAGAATCATCAATGAATGCTAAAATCATTGGTGAAAGGTTGTTGGATAGATGCACACTATCTCATTATTCTCAACTTATTAATGACAGAGGGAAAGAGACATTTTTATGAAAGAAAGATCTTGTGGGTACTACATTAACCAAGGGATTTAATTTAGCATCTCCAGTAATATCAGACAAATCGACATCTGCCTGATGATGGGATGCACAATCCTCCTATATAATAAAACCTTAATATGCAAATCGACCAAATGGTGGACCAACCAGTTGCTATGATGCACACAGACCACCAGGGGGCAGATGCTCAACGCAGGAGCTGCCCTCTGGTGATCATTGCGCTCCCACAGGGGGAGCGCTGCTCAGCCAGAGCCAGGCTCATGGCTGGCGAGCGCAGTGGCGGTGGCAGGAGCCTCTTCTGCCTCCACTGCAGGCAGATGGTAAGGAGCGAGGGGTCCCGACTGTGAGAGGACGCAGGCCAGTCTGAGGGGACACCCCTCTCCCCCAGTGCACAAAATTTCATGCACCAGCCCTCTCATGTCTATATATTATTCTTGCCAAAAATGTTTAATGTGAATCTAAATCATGAGGACACAGTAAAAGCAAATCAAGATTGCAGGACATTCTGTAAAATATTGGTCTTGGTTCTTCAAAAATATGTCATGAAAGACAAAAAAAATGAAGAGAATTTTGATTTAAAGGAGACTAAAGAAACATTACAGCCAATTGTAATGCACGATCCTTGATTAGATCTGGACTTCAAATTGGGTGGATAATTAAAACTTAAATTTCAAAGAGGAAGGAAAAGGGAGAGATAGAAACATCAATGATGAAAGAGAATCATTGATTGGCTGTCTTCTGCATATGCCCTACCGGTGATCGTGCCCGAAACCCAGGCTTGTGTTCTAACTCGAAATCGAACCGTGACCTCCTGGTTCATAGGTCAATGCTCAACCACTGAGCTATGTCGGGCTGGACTACGTATTTTTAATACTATATCAGTGTGAGTCTACATGTATGTGATAATAGAATTGTGATTGTGTTGAATGTCATTATTCTTAGAGAATACATGCTGAAGTATTTACTGGGAAATGCTGTGGTAACTGTAGCCTACTTTTAAATGGCCAGTAAACAAATAAATATATATAGAGAGAAGGAGAATGTACAAAAACAAGTTTGACAATATCATTTTTCTGTAGGTTTAAAGTGTTCTACAGTAAAAGCTTTGGCAGAAAATGTTTTCCTGTTTGAGAGTTGAGGCTGTGCAGTCTTTACCCGGTGGCTGAAGCAGTGGTTGTACAGGCTTGTCCCTCTCTCCCTCACCCCTTCCTTACCTCCAAGACATGACCTTAAGTTTTAACTTATTGAAGACAGACCCGCTGACTTCAGTTTATGTTTCTTCACCCACATGTGTCTTTACTTCAGTCTTTAGAAAGAGCATTTCCAAGGCAAACTTTCCCCCCTTCTCTTAATCCTCTGAGGCAACCACGTTATATAGCCTGGCTTCTGCTCTGACACTCAGAAACCTGTCTCAAGACTGACCAATGTCTTCCAATTGACCAAATCTGGTGACTTATTTTAAAGACTTTGCCTCCCCTCCCCTCATCCTCTCTGTATGATAACCTTTGACACTGTTGAACCCTCCTCCCTCTTGGCTTCCATGACACCTGCTCTGCTTTTCTGTTTCTCTTTCTTAGATAGTCTACCATCAGTAGCTCCACTGCTGCCTGAGGGAGATTCTGCCTTGTATTAAATTAAACTATAGGATTCACCTCTACTATTTCTTCCTTGGTAACTTTTTGTTTTGTTTTATTTTTTTAATTTGAATTTCAGTTCTTTTTAAAAAAATTATCTTTATTGTTGAACATATTACAGATGTTCCCCTTTTTCCCTATTGACCCCCTCAACCCTGCACACACATACAGCCTTAGGACTCTCCCCACCCATTCACCCACCCATCCCCACCTTCTCTCTTTGATTTGTCAGTCTGTTCCATGTTTCTATGTCTATGGATCTATTTTGTTCATCAGTTTATTTTGTTTATTAGATTCCACATATGAGTGAGAGCATATGATAATTGTCTTTCTCTGGCTAATTTCGCTTAGCACAGCGGTTCTCAACCTGTGGGTCGCGACCCCCTTTCACAGGGGTCGCCTAAGACCATCAGAAAACACATATATAATTACATATTGTTTTTGTGATTAATCACTATGCTTTAATTATGTTCAATTTGTAACAATGAAAATACATCCTGCATATCAGATATTTACATTACGATTCATAACAGTAGCAAAATTATAGTTATGAAGTAGCAACGAAAATAATTGTATGGTTGGGGGTCACCACAACATGAGGAACTGTATTAAAGGGTCATGGTATTAGGAAGGTTGAGAACCACTGGCTTAGCACAATGTACTCCAGGTCCTTCCATGCTATTTCAAAGGGCAAGAGATCCTTTTTTACAACTGCATAGTATTCCATGGTATAAATATACCACCACTTTTTTATCCACCTACTAATGAGCACTTTGCCTGTTTCCAGATCTTAACTATTGTAATTGTGCTGCTATGAACATAGGGGTGCATATATTCTTTCTGATATGTGTTTCGGGTTTCTTAGGATATATTCCTAGAAGTGGGATCACTGGTCAAATGGCAAGGGAAACAAAAGAGAAAATAAACAAATGGGGCTACATCAAAATAAAAAGCGTTTACACAGCAAAAGAAACCATCAACAAAATGAAAAGGGAGCCCATTGTATGGGAGAACATATTTGCCAATGATACATTTGAAAAGATGTTAATTTCCAAAATATATAAAGAACTCATACAGCTTAGAACAGTGGTTCTCAACCTTGGCTGCACATTAGAATCACCTGGGAATCTTTTTCAAATCCTGATTTCTGGGCCTTAGGTGATTCTAATGTGCAGTCAAGGTGAGAACCACTGGCTTAGAAGGAAGACAATCCAATTTAAAAATGGGCAGAGGACCTAAGTAGACACTTCTCCAAAGTGGACATACAGATGGCCAAGAGACGAGAAAAACTGCTGAAAAGTCACTAATCTTCAGAGATGCAAATTAAGATGACAATGAAGTATCACTTCACACCTGTCAGAATGGCTGCCATCAGCAAATCAGCAAATGACAAGTGCAAGGATGTGGAGAAAAGGGAGCCCTAGTACACTGCTAGTGGGAATGCAAGCTGGTGCAGCCACTATGGAAAACAGTATGGACTTTCCTTGGTAACTTTTTCTTCATTTTTCATCTCTGTGGGTATCTCTATTTAGATGTGACCTCTTCCCAAGTTCAGATATTGCCCTGGGACTGTCTGCATCAGCATTTTCACTTGCATACTCCATTGTCCATCTCAAGTCCTGTATGTCCAAAGTTGAATTAAGCCTTTGCCTTCATATTCCCCTTCAAATCTGGCATCCACCTAGCTTCAGTGGAAAAGACATTTACATCACCGACCTCCAGAGCATATGTACGAACGCCCAGACTGAGTCCCAGAGAATGTGATTCAGAAGGTTTAGGAGGAGGCCCAGAACCTCCATTGTACTGAGTATTCAGGTGATTCAGTGCAGGAATCCAAGGACACTACGTTGAGAATTGCTGTTTTAATGACCTGTTTAAGGGTTAGTTATTATACTAGTTCGGCATGGGATTTTTCTTCATTCAAGCAGCCAATCTTGTTGCATGACACTTCCCCCACTACCAAAGTATGGAGGATTGTTGAGAGGCAGCCTAAGCTTGAACTTTGTAGAAAAACAGACCTGAGCTTTCATCTTGACCTGCCATTTACCAGCTGATGTGACCTGGGTCATGTTACTACAAAATGGGAAAAATAGCACATAACTTATATAAGATAGCCTCGCATGGGGTATGGCTCAGCCTCTATCTCCCTCTTCAGCTTCTTTAATTCCTCCCAGTGCTCCCTAAATTTCAGACCTACTACATGACCGTTATTTTCTGAGAGTACCATCATTTCTCACACCTCTAATTCTTTTGCCTTGGGCTTTCTGGTAATGCACATCTATCTGACTCTTGCTTGCCTTCCTCATGTAACCACTGCTTGTGTAACCGAACCCAGGTTCTGCTGCCTGCTGCCACGACAGGCAAACTCGAAAGCCAATCTAGTGAGACAGGTGCTGGTACTAAGGAATGAGGTTTATTTGCGTGCTGGCATCTCAAGAAGATGGACTTTTCCCAGTCCTTAAAAACCCATCTTAATATCTCAGTGCTGGCAGAGGTTTTTAGAAGGATGGAGAGGAAAAGCAGAACAGAGATCAGCGGGAGGGGTTGTGGGCATGCCATCTCTCCCATGAGTGAAGGGAAGGGGAGCAGAAGGGAAATTTGTAGATTTACAGGGGACACCTGACCCAGCTGGTGCCAAGCAGCTCTTCTCTCCTGGAGCAGGCTGCTATAAGCTATAAAAAAAAAAAAAAAAAAAAGAAGAAGAAGAAGAAGCTAGATAAGAAGTAAAAAACGTAGGAATTTAAACACTCTAAGAAAATAGAGTTGCTGTATCCTTGAAAGAATGCAGAATATATAGCCTTGGCCACCTCATTGAAATGGAAAATCATGGTTACCCTTGGAAGCATTCGCAGCCTCTTGGAGCTGGATTTGGGGGAGCCAGTGCACCTGGAGCCCCAGTACTTCATTTGTCTGTGTCCCATCTTAGTTTTGTGAGCTCCTCGAGGACAGGCAGTGCCCAGCCTTAACCCCAAGCACAGTGCTTATGTGCAGTAGCTTCCTGTAAAAGTTTTCTTTTGTTTTTTAAAAATAAGCTACCAGAGTACCTACTCTGGCATTAGCTAACCGTATTTTGGAGGTTTAATTTTGAAAATTTCGTTCTCACTTGTCAGCATACTTGATAGCCATACCAATCGGCAGGATAAATGTATGTCCGTTTGGAGTAGAAGTTTTAGCACTTCACATTTTTTCTGATGTCTGAAGAGGCAACTTGCTTCTTGTCTTAACTTTAGGTTTGTAATTGACTCACCCCACAATGCGATGGTAAAGTAACCCTACCCCTCGCTACGAATGAGTAGCTGGTACATTCTATTTATAGTCAGAGGTTAATGCCAAAAATGGTATCCCTAGAGCTTTGAAGCAACCAGGACAGATGAGGTATAATTAAGATTTATGCGTAGGTACTAGAGGAGTGATTTTCAAATGGGGTGCCACAAACATTTTTTAAACATGCATTACCTGACTATTTAGTCAGGGGCACTGACTGACCTCTTTTCCTTAGATTCTCAAATTTAAAAAATGACAACAATCAATACAACAATAGCTGTCGGTGTGAATCAAAATTATACTTTTTTTTTGTCAGATTGGCAAAAAATATAATATACTTTTTGGTGTGCCTCACAATTTTAGTAATTAGTTTTATGTGCCATGAGATGAAAAAGGTTGGAAATTGCTGTACTAGAGAGAAAAATATGTGTAACTACATTTTTATGTTCATGTAATAATGAAATATATAAATAAATAAACTTAAAAATTTATAGTAATGCTAAAATTTATATTTAAGTAAAACATTGAGTACTTAGGCATACTAGGATTTTTGTGTGTTTTTTGTTGTTTGGAATCTGTCAAATTTGGAGTCTTATTTTCTCTTTGTAAACATCTCACATTTGTTTGAACATCTAATTTCATTTTTAAATTAATGTTGTTGGACAATTTTATTTTTATAAACTTAGGGAATAAGCTATTAAAGACTGATAGTGAATAAAATTAATTATGCATTGACAAAAGTCATGTTTAGTAGTAAAAACAATCCAGTTTACATTATTACTGAAGAAATGTTCTTTAACTCTTCTAATTATAACATTTTCTCAATTTAATATAATTTATGTTTTCACCACAATTACTATGCCCGAGAAAATTTTCCAGATTTTAATTCTTTCTTTTTCCTTTAACCACTTATGGAGTATGACTTAAGTGTTATCTGTAGGAGCTCCTTGAAAGAAATTTGAAATTTTAATTTGTACTCAGAAACTGTTTGATTAGAATATAGGAAATCACAACCACATGAGTTAAAACAAAGATTGGAATTTTTTTTAAAAAAGTGTTCTCTTGCCCTGGTCGGCACGCCCAGTGGTTATAGCGTCGACCCCTCCACCAAAGGGTCTTGGGTTCCATTCCCCATCAAGAGCACATACTTGGGTTGCAAGTTCTAACCCCAGTCACGGTCAGGGTACATGCAGGAGACGACCAATCTTTGTGTCTTTCTCAAATGATGTTTCTTTACAGCCTTTATCCTTTGCAGTCCACTTAGTGGTGGACTCTGTTTAGAGAAATTCTTCAGCCCTCTTCCCTCTCCCCTTCTCTCTCCTCTCCCTTCTCCTTTTATCTCTTCTCTCCCCCTTTCTCGCTTCTCTCTTTTTTTTTCTCTCTTCCTCCCTCCCCTCCTTGCCTTCCCTCTCTCTAAAAATCAGTGGAAAAAATATCCTGGGGTGAGGATTAGCAACAAAAAGTGTTATCTTTATAATCAACAAATTATCTGATGGGACATTGTAACTATTTCATACTTCTACTTATCACAAGCAGAACAGATTGTTGTAAGATACTAAAATGTTTGGCATTTTTTTGCTCATGGATGTCCAATTGCTCTAGCACCATTCCTTGACAAGGCTGTCTGCCCTTCCTGGGCTTCTGCACCTTTGAAATCAGCCAGGCTTATCTGTGTGGTTCAGTTCTATCTCAGGCTCTATCTCATTGATCTGTGAGTATATGCCTCTCCTGTACTAAACTGCCTGGAGTACTCTAGCCATATCGTGAGGTAGATTACGTTTTTCTTTTTTCTTTTTTAATATATATTTTATTGATTTTTTTATAGAGAGGGATAGAGAGTTAGAAACATTGACGAGAGAGAAACATCAATCAGCTGCCTTCTGCACACCTCCTACTGGGGATGTGCTCGCAACCAAGGTACATGCCCTTGACCGGAATCGAACCTGGGACCTTTCAGTCCGCAGGCCGACGCTCCATCCACTGAGCCAAACCAGTCAGGGCAAGATTATGTTTTTCCACTTTATTATTTCGCAAGATTATTTCAGCTACTAGTGTGCCTTTCTCTGTAAATTTTAGAATAGCTTGTCCTGTGTCTGAGACATCAATAGGAATTGCATTAAATCTGTATATTAATTTGGGTAGTATTGACATTTATACTATGTTGATTGCTCCAGTATGTGTGTTTATTTATTTAGGTCTTGTTTTTTAAGTCAGCATTTTGTAATTTTTGGCATACAGATTCTGTACATATTTTTGTTAAATGTATACCTAAATATTTTATTCTATTGTGTGTTGATTGTAAATGGTGTTTGGGTTTAATTTTGGCTTCCACGTGTTCGTATATAAAACTGTTACTGATTCTTGTGTGTTGATCTTATATCCTGCTACCTTGCTGAACTCACTTATTCTAGTTTTGGTGTTTTCCATAGATTCCTTTGGGTTTTCATGTCATCTGTAAATAGGGATGGTTTCATTCTTCCTTCCTAATTGGTCTGTATGCATTTTATTTGTTTTTCTTATTGCAGTGGCTAGAACTTCTAATACTATGCTGATAGGATTTGTGAAAGCAGTACCCTCACCTTTCCCCCAGTTAGGAGCAAAGGA
Organism: Myotis nattereri; assembly: GCF_964212035.1. NCBI lineage: Eukaryota > Metazoa > Chordata > Mammalia > Chiroptera > Vespertilionidae > Myotis > Myotis nattereri. The sequence goes on from NC_138085.1 coordinate 22,495,684, forward strand.
TTCATTCTTTCGCTGTTACAGATGATATAGCAATAGGTTTTTTGGTGTTTGGTTGGTTGGTTGGTGTTTTTGTTTTGTTTTGTTTTGCAGATGTACTGTATCAAGTGGAGGAAATTCCATTCTGTTCTCTCATTTTGCTGAGGATTTATCATGCATGGGTGCCAGATTTTGCCAAAAGCTTTTTCTTCATCAGTAATTTTTATCATGTAATTTTGGTATGGTGGATTCCATTGACTGATTTCCAAATATTCGTCTTGCATATACGAAAATAATCCCAATCAGCTATCTATAATAATAAAAGCATAGTATGCTAATTAGACCGGACAGCCAAATGACCTTCTGGATGAAGCCGGGGCTGTGAGGGCCGAGGCAGCCACCATGGCTGCAAGGGCTGAGCCCCTTGCGTGAATTTCATGCATCGGTCCTCTAGTGGTATATAGTTCTCTATTTTATACACTGCTAGATTCAGTTTGCTAGTTATGTGTTAAGGATTTTTATATCTAAGTTAGTGAGGGATGTTGGCCTGTAGTTTTTGTTTTTGTTTTGTTTTTTAATTTATGTTTTTGTCTGGCTTTGGTATTAGGGTAATACTAGCCTCAAAGTAAATTGGAAGTATTTCACCTTGTATTTTCTGGAATAGATTATGTAAAATTGGTGCTAATTCTTCTTTAAATGTTTGATGAAATTCTTCAGTAATTTATGCATGAAAATTTCTCTTTTGGGAGATCTTTCGATGGACAAATTCAGTGTTTTTCATGACTATAGATGCATGCTGTCCATCTGTTTCGTCTTGGTTGAGCTTGGTATTTGGGGATTTTGGTGAATTGGTCCATTGTTTTGCAAGTTGTCGAATTTATGATCACAAAGTTGTTCATGGTATTCTTTTGTTGATCTTGTAATGCTGTAGTGCTACCCCCTGGTATTGGTGATTTTTGTCTTTCCTGGTATTGGTGATTTTTGTCTTTTCTTTTTTGGGGGTATCAGTCTTGCTAGAGGCTAGTCAGTTTGCTGATTTTTTATCATTATCACAATTAATTTGTGGCAGCAGTTTGGATACCAAGCACCTATATATCCAGTACTTGCAATGTAACATAAGTAAGGAGTTTACTATTGCTTGACAGAAGGCTTTTTAAAAGAGGGTGTTTAAACAGTCACATTTTTAGAAGTTGCAAGGTGATTTTCTTTCTTGTAAACTTTATATTAGAAATATTTTTGAACTTTCAGAAAATTTCTAAGAATCAAAATAGAATAAAAAATGTTTTTACTCAGATTGACTTATTGTTGGCAGTTTGCCCCATTTGCTTTATCATTTGCTGTTGGTTCTTCTTGCCCACACACGTGCACACTAACAAGTGACTTTCTGTAGTGAAAGAACTATTAAGTCTAAAGTTCTTCTGGAGTCAAGTTACATTTTGTTTCATAGTTACAAAGTATTTAACGTGCCATTCAGGCAACATTTTAAAAAAAGATTCAGAAAATAGAGGCATCAGCAGCATCCACAGAGCATGCGAGGCATCACAGGGTGGCGAACATGGTCCTAATGGCAGGCTAGGCCTAGGGGACCCTACACGCGCATGATTTAATCGTGCCCTGGGCCTCTAGTGGTATATAATCCTCTGCATATTTTGCTGGATATAGTTTGCTTGTATACTGTTGAATACTTGATAACCATATTTATAAGAGACTAGAGGCCCGGTGCACAAATTCATGCACGGGTGGGGTCCCTCGGGGTGGCCTGTGGGGATCGGGCCCCAGCTCGCGCCTCCAGACTCACAGCCCCAGCTTGTGTCCTCAGCCTCACAGCCTGCAGCACCGCCTGGCACCCAGCTGTGGCCTGGTGCCGCCCCCTCACCTGCTCCATCATCCTGCCTGCGGGCTGATTGATCGGGGCTAGGCCCCCCTGCCCGGCTCCCTCAGTGCCTGGGAGCTGGTCGGCAGCCCTGTCCCCTGCCACCGCTGGTCGCTGTCTGCTGGGTGATCGGTCCGGGCCGGGCCCCCTGCCCGGCTTCCTCAGCTCCTGGGGGCCAGGTGGCAGCCCCGCCACCGCCGCAGGGGCGATCAGCAGGGCAATCGGGCCCCAGCTCGCACCTGCCTTGGCCTGGCACCGCCCACTCACCTGCTCCACCATCCCGCTGTGGTCCCACTCTCATTGGGGCCGGCAGTGCCTCCACTGCCATCTGCTGCCTGCACCGTGTTGCTGATGCCCGCCATGTTCTGCGCCACCCCCTGGTGGTCAGCGCATGTCATAGTGAGTGGTCGAACTCCCAGTCGAACAATTTGCATATTAGGCTTGTATGTTATGGGATACATAATCAGTAATTTCCTTTTCTTGTGATAAATTTATCTGAGTTTGGTATCATTATTAGGGCCTCATAGAATAAGTTGGGAAGTGTTTCCTTCTCCATTACTTTTTGCAAGAATTTATAAAGCATTGGTGTTAGTCCTTTTTTAAATATTTTGTAGAATTCACCAATGAAGCCATCTGTCCGTAGGCTTTTCTTTATGGCAGGGGTGGGGAACCTTTTTTCTGCCAAGGACCATTTGGATATCTATAGCATCATTTGCGGGCCATACAGAATTATCAACCTAAAAATTAGCCTGCTGTATTTGGTCAAACATTTAACTCACCCCTAATGCCTTGGCAGGGTCAGATCAAATGATTTCACGGGCCTATTTGGCCCGATGGCCAGACATTCCCCACCCCTGCTTTATGGGCAGATATTTGATTACTAATTTAATCATGTTATAGGTCTATTCAGATTTTCTATTCTTGAGTTAATTTCAGTAGTTCCTGTGTTTCTAGTTATTTGTCCATTTCATCTAGTCTATCTGATTTATTGGTGCACATTTTTCCTAGTTATCCTCTTACCCTTTTATTCCTATAAGGCTGGTAAACCCTTTTTATCTCTGTAAGATTAGTTCCGTTTCATTCATGAATTATTTTCAGTCTACCTAAAAAGTTTGTTAATTTTGTTGATGTTTTCAAGGAACCAAATTTTTTTTTATTTTTTTCTATTTTCTGTTCTCAATTTTATTCCTACTCTAATTTGTATTATATCCTTTTTTCTACTTATTTTGGGTTTAGATTGCTCTTCTTTTTCTAGTTTCTTAAAATGGTTAGGTTAGGTTATTAATTTCAGATATTTGTTTCTTTTTAATATAAGCATGTACAGCTGTAAATTTTCTCCTGAGCACTTCTTTACCTATATCTTATAAGTTATGGTAACTTGTGGTTTTATTTTTAATACAAAATATTTTCTAATTTTCCTTTTGATTTCTTATTTGACACATTGATTATTTAGGCCTGTTTTTAATTACCACATATTTTTTATTTCTCTCTATTGATTTGTAATTTTACTCCATTGTGGTTGGAGAACATGCTTTGTATGACCTCATTCCTTTTAAAGTTTTCAGGACTTGTTTTATAGCCTAACATTGTCTGTCTTGGAGAACGTTTCATGTACACTTAGTAGAATATATATTCTATTGTTGGAGTGTTCTACTGATGATGTTAGATCTAATTGGTTCCTAGTGTTGTTCGGGTTTATTGTAATTTCATTGTTGATATTTTGCGTAGTTTTTCTATCCATTTTTAAAGGTCGGATATTGAATTCTCCAAGTATTTTTGTTGAATTTCTTGTTTCTCCTTAACATTTCTGTCAGTTTTTGCTTCTTGTATTTTGGAGTTCTCTTGTTAGGTACATACATGTTTATAATTGTTAAATCTTTTTGATAGATTGATGTCTTTTGTCTCTAGTAACATTTTTGTTGTCTTTTTTTTAATGATTGTCCTGGGCATAACAATTAACACTTTAATTTATATCAGTTTTGTTTTGTTCAGATTAATACCGCCTATTCAAATATTTTTTCTACCCCTTCTTTCCTTTTCTTCTGGGACACCAATTGTGCAACTGTTGGTGGTATTCTTGATAGTATCTCATGAAGGTCATTGAGGCTTTGTTCATTTTTTTCTTCATTTTTATTTCTCAGACTAGATAATCTCAACCTATTTTCATGTTTGCTTGTTCTTCCACATTATTGAAATATGCTATTGAGTTCCTTTCGTGCATTTTTTTTCCCCCGGTGTGGATTTTTGTCTTTATTCGATGATCTTAAACAAATGACTGTGAAACATTGAAGAAAGAACCCGCCATCGTGACACCCACATCTGGGTGTCGTTGTTGACATTCCTTTGTTGAGCCTATATCCTCATAAGCTTTTTAGCAAGAATATGTGGCACACTTCCATTTCATGGTCAAGACAGGATCAGAGGATACTGACAACAGATCGGTCTGTTTCATCCCGTCTTTTTCCGTGGTTACATCTACTGCCACGTCTCCATTTATTTATTTATTTATTTTTTTTAAATTAAATCCTTATTGTTCAGATTATTACATTTGTTCCTCTTCCCCCCCCCCCCCCATAACTCCCCTCCTCCCAGTTCCTGCCCCACCCTCGGCCCTCACTCCCCACCCACTGTCCTCATCCATAGGTGCCCGATTTTTGTCCAGTCTCTTCCCACATCCCCCACACCCCTTTCCCCCCCAAGAATAGTCAGTCCATTCCCTTTGTATGTCCCTGATTCTATTAGAATCACCAGTTCATTCTGTTCATCAGATTATTTATTCACTTGATTCTTAGATTCACTTGTTGATAGATGCATATTTGTTGTTCATAATTTGTATCTTTACCTTTTTCTTCCTCTTCCTCTGCTTAAAGGATACCTTTCAGCATTTCATATTATACTGGTTTGGTGGTGATGAGCTCCTTTAGCTTTTCCTTATCTGTGACGCTCTTTATCTGACCTTCAATTCTGAATGATAGCTTTGCTGGATAAAGTAATCTTGGTTGTAGGTTCTTGGTCTCCATCACTTTGAATATTTCTTGCCACTCCCTTCTGGCCTGCAAAGTTTCTGTTGAGAAATCAGCTGACAGTCGTATGGGTACTCCCTTGTAGGTAACTGAGTTTCTTTCTCTTGCTGCTTTTAAGATTCTCTCTTTGTCTTTTGCTCTTGGCATTTTAATGATGATGTGTCTTGGTGTGGTCCTCTTTGGATTCCTTTTGTTTGGGGTTCTCCGCGCTTCTTGGACCTGTAAGTCCATTTCTTTCACTAGGTGGGGGAAGTTTTCTGTCATTATTTCTTCAAATAGGTTTTCAATATCTTGCTCTCTCTCTTCTTCTGGCACCCCTATAATTCTGATGTTGGTACGCTTGAAGCTGTCCCAGAGGCTCCTTACACTATCTTCGTATTTTTGGATTCTTTTTTCATTTTGCTTTTCTGGTTGGGTGTTTTTTGCTTCTTCGTATTTCAAATCTTTGACTTGATTCTTGTGCTCCTCTGGTCTGCTGTTGGGTGTCTGTATAATATTCTTTATTTCAGTCAGTGTATGCTTAATTTCTAGTTGGTTTCTTTATCACAACATCGAGGGTCTCGTTAGATTTCTTGTAGATCTCATTAAGTTTATCGGCAGTTTCTAGAAAATTATTGAAAGACCTTAAAAGTGCGGTTTTGAGCTCTATATCCTCCATTTCTGTCATGTTTCTTTGTCTCCGCATTTTTTATGCTTTCTTGGTGCACCCCCTTGTGGTCTTTTTGCACAATCTTGTTGTAGTTAAGCCTTGATTGTTGTAGGTAATACTGGAGTGGATTTGACCTCCAGGCCAACTGGCTATGAGAATCAGCTGTGTCTGCAGTGGGAGAACGTCTGTGCTGGATCTCTAGGGCGGTGCTAATCTAGCCTTTGCCTGAGGCTATCCAGCAAATGCCTTTGTGCAGGGCTTTGGCGGGGCGGGGCGGGTCCCAGGGGATCTACAGGGCGGACGGAGCGAGCAGTTATGGCTGCTCTCAGTCCTGGCCCCAGGGGCTCTGCCTCTCAGAGTCCCAGCAACCGCTGCAAACCTCGGAGGGAAAGCTGCCCTCGAGTTCCAACTGATGCCAGACAGTCTCGCTTCTCCCATTTGAGTCTGGGTCCCCAGAGACTTGCCTGGATCTGGAGCTCAGAGCCTGAGACTCCCTCCCGATTGAAACAGACAACCGCACCCTCAGCCGCCAGCCCGCTCTGTGTGTACTTCTGTACCTTAGTATTTGACTTCAGCACTGTGCCTCCTCTGAGTCTCTGTATGCTATTCTCTTTCCTCCTAGTTGTAGAACTCCCACTCAGCCAGCCTTCCTGTGGTTCTGGATGATGTCTGTTCCGTCTTTTAGTTGTATTTTTGAAGTTGTTGTTCAAGGCAGCAAACTCCAGCGTTAACCTATGCCGCAATCTTGGTTTCTCCGCGTCTCGATTTATCCTTTGATGCATTTTTTACTTCAGTTATCGTACTTTTAATTTCCATATTTCTTTTAAAAAATATATATTTTATTGATTTTTTACAGAGAGGAAGGGAGAGGGATAGTTAGAAACATCGATGAGAGAGAAACATCGATCAGCTGCCTCCTGCACACCCCCCACTGGGGATGTGCTCGCAACCAAGGTATGTGCCCTTGACCGGAATCGAACCTGGGACCGTTCAGTCCGCAGGCCGACGCTCTATCCACTGAGCCAAACAGGTTAGGGCCCAAATTTCTATTTGTATTTTTTTTTCTAATTGCTTCCTCTTTATTGGTATTTTCTATTTGGTGAGACATCATTCTCTTTATTTTTTTTCTTTTATTATTTATTTACTAACATACTTAAAAAAGCTTATTTAATATTTTTATTTAGTAAGAGTTATATCTGGACTTCTGCAGGGACAGTTTCTGTTTATTGCATTTTTTCCTGTGTATGGGCCATATTTTGTCATTTCTTTATGTTTCTTACACTACTTCAGTCAAAGTTGGGGAATTTCAGTAATTATACTTTTTTATTGGGTTTCTTTCATAAATCCCTTTGTACTTTTAATGTGGGAAGTAGATAAATTAGATGTATCTTACATCTTTCAGATAAGAAAACTAGCAAGGGAAGGAATAAAATTTCAATCATAAAGTATCTTTATAGAGAGGTTCATACAAAACTAGTTCAGAATGTTTAAAAAATTTTATTATTGAGCATTTTGCTGAAACAAAATCCTGAGCAAGTATAACTATGAAAGATATATTAATGTCATTAGTGATGATTAATTTTGAAGTAGTAATGCCATTATTTTATCCAATATTTCTTATCTTTCATCTTTCAGACTTTGTCCTAGGCATAGATGGCAAAATAAGCAAACCAGGAACTAGTTACAGATTGTGATAAAATAGGGCATATGAGAGAGGCTAACAGGGAACTGCTTGAAACAGTCAGAGAGGGCCTCTCTGGGGTGGTTTTAAGACTGATACTTGACGGAGAATACACCAGCCATGAGAAAAGGATTTCAGGCAAGGTGGCTCTTTGACACAGGATTTGGGGGCCCTTCCAAGTCATGGCTTTTCTTTAATCTGGTTTTTAAAAAGATTAGTTAGATAAAGACCAGGTAGGTCTGATCTTCTAGTTTGATGATGGAAATTTATGCGATGATAGCAGCCACCAAATACAGTATGTTTCCAGTACTTTCTTCTTGGTTTTCTCTATTAAATAAATGGAAAGTTTATAACTAGGAACTCCTACTTTTTGTTGCCTACATTGAGAGCATCTGGCTAGCCAATTAATTCTTAATAGTTCCTTGTGTTCTTCTTACATCAATAAATCTGTCTTCAATAGGAGTATTAACAAAAATACACTTTCTGGATCAGCTGAAATTTCAGTTTATGTTAACAGGCGAGGAAAGGGATGAGAAATGGGGGAGCTGGGCAGAATCTTCTATACTCACAGTCCTTTCTTCTGAACAGCTTATCACTGTAGAGATGTTCTTTGCACTCCAAATGTACTCTATGTCAGTAATTCCTTTGGAGTCATTAGCTCTGACCTAAGTTTGAAATTCATCTACAATCTAGGACTAGAGACAACAACCAGAAAGAGATCATTTGCACCAGTTAATGCAAATACCAACTTATACCTGAGCAAAAAGGTGGGATTTCATTCATGCACTTAATATTCATTGAATGTTCTCTGTATACTAAGAACTGGTGGGGAATGAACAGGAGTAGAACAGGTTGTATGGAGAAGAGACTGTTCTATGATGTGACAACTGCTGGACCCAGAACAGACATCACTTCCCCTAAATCCTCTCAGAAACGGATCCCTCCCTTCTGCCCAAGGCAAGCTCCTAAGGTGTATTTTCCTTACCTGGAGCTGATCTTGCTCCTGTGCCCCTATGCATCCTGTCCTGTTCTATATAACTCGTTAGCACCTGCTACAGTTTTCCCTATAATTAACATCTTCCCTTAATGTGTACTTCTTATTACAATTAATGAACCAGTATTAATACATTATTATTAAGTGAAGTGCCCATGTTTTATTCAGATTTCCTTAGCTTTTACCTAATTTCCTTTTTCTTTTCTAGGATCCTAGTGAAGATACCCCATTACATTTAGTAGTTATGTCCCCTGAGGCTCCTCTGGTCTGGGACAGTTTCTCAGACATTTCTTGTTTTTTTTTTTATGACCTTGACAGTTTTCTGGAGTGCTGGTCAGATACTTTGTAGAATGTCTCTCAGTGAGATTTGTCTGGTGTTTTTCTCACAGTGAGACTGGGGCTAAGTGATTTGGGGAGGAAGACCACAGACATAAAAGTGCCATTTTTATTATAAAGCATTTCAAGGGTACATACTATCAACATTACCTTTCACTGTGGAAGCTGACCTTGATCATCTAACTAAGGTAATGTTCTCCATTGTGATTTACTATTTTTTCCTTCCTTTCTATATTGTTTTCTTTGGAAGGAAATCACAGTGTGTATCCCAGGCTTAAAGAATAGGGAGTTACACTCCACCAAGAGTTTCTGTATAAATTATTTAGAATTCTTCAGTCTAGGAGTTTTGTCTCTTCTCCCCCACTTATTTATTTATTCACTTATTTATTTATATTAGTATGGACCCATGGATATTTTATACTTTGGGTTATAACTTTATATTACTGCTCAAGTTGTTTTAGCTTTGGCCATTTGGGAACTCTTTCTGTTCCTATGACATATTCCAATCAATGTAGGTTTTTTTGGTTTTTAGCACTTTCTCACTGTCTGGCACAACAGGATGCTCCAGTTTCATCCTGTATTTCCCCTGCCCTAGCCCTAGAGTCAGCCACCTCTCTAGGAAGCCCTGGCTCCTTTTAGTGGAGGATGGTGTGAGAAACCAAGACCTGGGTGCTCAGTGTGCTCTTTGCTCCTAGGATGCAGTTCCTTCCAGGCCTTCTCAGCGGACAGAGCAGGGAAATGTATGTGTGTACACTGACCTGTGTACATACACACCCATAAGTTTCTGTATGGGATCATCTATATCTGTATTATGCTGAACATACTGATGTTGCCAACTCTAATCCATTATCACATAGTTTATTCTAGTCTTCTTCCTTTGCTTTTGTGTAAACTCTTATCCCAACAGTGAGAAATTTAACTCCCACTATCTTCCACGTACTTAATTAATTGTTCAATTTCAGTATACATGTATCAGCATCAGAATCATTAACCCAAACCCCTGTGGGAAATAACTTTGTCAGCTAAAATATAGTGCTTATGTAGTTTCTTTTGCTTGTAGTCTTACAGATTCCACTAATTTCCAAATTATTTATATTAGCATCCTTCCTCATCCTGCCCCCCTCTAGTGAGTTGGTTTCATACATTTGTAATATCGTTAAATTGTTTTGTTACCTTCTGCATTCCAGTATGGGATCCCTTGGTCTCCATTTATGAATTTTTAAAAATCCTCACCCAAGAATATGTTTTTATTGATTTGAGAGAGGGGAAGAGAGAAAGAAACATCATGTAAGAGAACATCGATCAGTTGCCTCCTGTACAACTGGGGACTGAACCCGAATCCTGGTATGTGCCCTGATCAGGAATCGAACCTGCCACCTTTTGTTGTACGGAACAACACTCCAATCAACTGAGCCACACAAGCCATTTCCTAAATATTTTTTTAAATTGCACACACGAGGTTCACTGTTTGTGCTGTAGAGTTCTGGTTTGACAGAGGCAATGTCATGTGTCTACATTACAGTGTCATGTAGAGTACTGTAATTTCACTGCCCAGAAAAATTTGCTGTGCTTCACTTTTTCAGCCTTTTCTTTCTCTCTCCAAACCCCTACCAACCACTGATCTTTTTACCATCTGGACAGTGTTTCCTTTTCCAGAATGTCATGTACTTGGGATCATACAGTGTGTATGTAGCCTTTTCTTTTACTTCTTATCACCAACTAGTAGTTCATTGTATGGATGTGCTATCGTTTGTCTAGTTACCTGTGGAAGGACATCTTGATGGTGTCCAGTTGTGGTGATGAATAAAGCTGCTGTAAGGAATTGCATGCAGATTTTTATGGACATATATTTTCAAGTCAGTTGGGTGAATATCTAGGAACATAATTGCTGGATTATGTGGTAAAAGTGTGTTAGCTTTGTATCTTGGCTTTGCATTGTGCTCCGTTTCTTGGAACAGAATAACCTCTCTTTGCCATTTTCCTCCCCCATTCCTACCAAGCCTGTTTTGACTTTTGATCTCAAGTCATATCATCCTTCTAAAAGAGCAGATGATATAAAATGTCAGCTTATCATTTTTTGGGGAAATACAATCCTCTAGTGATCTTTGCTATGTGTTTGTGTTATTTCTAGTAATCTATCAGTGTAAATAATCAGCTACATTAGTTGAATATGACTATTTTGTTCTTTCTGGCTGTATAGTAGGAATAGATATTTTGCAAGAGGTTTACACAGCCTGTAGTTTATTTAAAACTAGTGTCTAATTGAGTTGTGCTGTTTTATTTTAAAGCATTCCATTGTTGCTAAAACCCTGAAGTATTAGTCATATTTTCCTCTTTAACTATCGCCATCAAGCAGTATATTTTTAAAATATAAAAATTGTAGCAATTAATTTCAAGGTAAAAATATTTTAAATAAAATTTATGTTTCTTTAAATGATAGTATGTTTTGTTTCCTTCACAGCATTTATTCAGTCGGAGAGCATAATAGAAGTACTGCGTTTTGATGATGGAGGGCTGCTACAGGTAATTTTATTTTAAATTCAAGAATTAATTCAGTGTCAAGCCTTAAATGATACCTGATTATTATTTTTCTTTTAACTATGTAGCTGCCTTCTTTGAAATATATTTTATGAGCTTTATGTGGGGAAAGGTCAGTAGAATCATCTATATACATAAAAGCCTAAGTGACCGTTACAACCGAACAACCAGTCAACCAGCCACTGTGACACACACTGACCACCAGGGGGCAGACGCTCAACGCAGGAGCTGCCCCCTGGTAAGTCAGTGGGCTCCCACAGCCAACCTCCCATGGCCCCTCCCCCCGGCTAGCTAACCTGTGGTCCCTCTCTCGCCCCCCCTCCCCCAGCCAGCCAACCTCCCGTGACCCATCCCCCCCTGGCTGGCTGGTCATTCACCCATGGCTCTTCCCCCTTCCCGCCCACCTCCGGCCTGCCAACCTCCTGCGGCCACCCCCCCATAGGCCTCAATCGCCGGCCAGGCCAAGGGACCCCCCACCCGTGCACGAATTCGTGCACAGGCCTCTAGTTGGTAATAATAAAAACCTCCTTAGTTGTAGGAATTATCTTTTAAATTAAATATTTCCGTGAGGGGTAGGGAGTGAGTCAGATCAGGAGCACTGGAATCTTTGTGACCTCCATGAGGATGGAGCCAGTAAGTGAAACACTGAACTCGATGTTGGCCCTCCAAATATTTATCTGGACAAGAACTTCTCTAGAGAGTATAAGTTCTATAGATTTACATCTATATCATCCTTCCACTTGCCATCTTAAGCCCATCTTTAAATATATTTTACATAAAATTAGAAAATGTAATCTGATAAAATCCTATCTTTCAGATATTACCATGAAACCTGTTTTAGTCTTCTCAGCTAAAATCAGTTCTAGAATTTCAGAGCTGAAAGGAACAATAAAAGCTGTCTAACCAGTCCTCTGGTTTTTGTGGCTGGTGTGTTTTCTGCCTCCCCCCACCCCCAAACTTTATTTATATTCTGTGCTTGTCTTACCTCCTTGTAATGATAGCATTTGTTTTTAATACCATGTTTTTTGGCAGCATAACTGATAATTTTATGTTCATTTTATATTTAAAGGAAACCAAGTTTTAGGTTAAGAAAGTTGCCCAAGATCTTGGGACTTTGTGGTAGTGGAATTGGTATTAGAATTCTGGTCTTCTCACTCTAGGTGTGATTATTAGTCTCTGTATTATGTTGTGCTGCCTATAACGTATTTACTTGTTTATAACTAAAAACATGACAAATAGTGCTGAAAAAGTATTTTCTTTAGTTGTGATAAAGGCAGAGTTCTTGACACCAAAGACTTGACACAGAAGTACAATCTCCATAAAGGAAAAATTGATGAATTAAAAATTTGCTCTGCAAAACACCATCTGAAGTAGGTAAAATGTCAGGCTGTGGACTAAGGGACAAAGAACCTAGTTCTTAGAATATATAAAGAACACTCAAAACTCCATAATAATTTTAAAAATCTAAATTAGGAGCTAGCAAAAGACATGAGCAGACATTTTACTGAAAAGGATATATAAATAACAAAAAGGACATGGGAAGCTATTCAGCATCATTATCCATCAGGAAAATGCAAATCCAAACCACACACACAAAATAGTGACAACATTAAGTGCTAGCCAGGATGGAGACAAACTGGATCACTCATAATAATATATATCCAACATGCAGGAGGCAGCCAATCAGTGAGCTCTCTCTTCATTGATGTTTCTATCTCTCCCTCTCTCTTTCTTTCAAATAAAAGGATATTATATGTATATGTATATGTATATGTGTGTGTGTGTGTGTGTGTGTGTGTGTGTGTGTATAGCTAAAATATTTTAAAGAAAATTACGGACATCGAGACATTTTACCTTCACTCAAACATTCACTTTCAAAAATAAGGACATTTCCCACATCTGCCATATATTCTCTAGGTACATTCTCCAAAATACCATTTCAAAATAATATATATTAATAGGGAAAAATAGTGCCACAACTCTCCTGTTATTTCTATTTATAATGTAGAAGCTAACCTTTTGGGATAAGTTCACTGATGGTATTTATTTTCTTTTTTAAAATGTTTTTATTGATTTGAGAGAGAAAGAAAGGGGAGAGAGAAACATCAATGTGAGAGAGAAACATTGACAGGTTGCCTTCCATACACACCCCGATTGGGGATCGAACCTGCAACCTGAGCATGTGCCCTGACTGGGAATCAAACCAGTGACCTTTCGCTGCATGGGACAATGCTCAACCAATTGAGCCACACTGGCCAGGACACTGATGGTATTTCTTAGAGTTTGGGCGTTTGCTCACACATAATTAAGTGTTTTATGTTCTTCATTGTTTGCCTCCCAACTTCTTGCTTTCTCTCATATCTTCCTCAAATCTATCCTCTACAGTAGCCAGAATAATATCTTTAAAACCATGTCTGTGTCTGTCTTACTCCCCCAGACCTCTTGTATTGCCTTTAGAATATACACAGTTCAACTTCTTACCATGGCTTCTCACCACAGCACAACATAATCTGAATCTGCCCCCTGCCTTGCCTTCCAGCCTCATTTTCCTCTCTTCTTTCCCTTCTCTCTAAACTCCAGCCAGATAGACCTGCTGTCTTTTTTTCGAACATGCAGGCTCTTTCCTGTCTGAGGACCTGTGCACATGCTGTTTTCTCCACCACCACCCAGTCTTGCTTCCACCACTCAATCTTACTTCTGCATACAGCTCTTTTTACCCTTTAGGCTTTAGTGTAAATGTTATCTCTGCAGACAGGCCTTCCCTCATCACATGTTTAAGCACGTCACCTATTCTCTGACACAGCACCTTCCCCGGATTTTCATAGTCCTTTATTCAATGTTTAAACACATTTTTCTTTAATTTTTTTTCCCCCATCACTGTTTATCCCTCTTAAACCCTCTTCCACCTCTACCCACCTCGCTCCCACTCCAATCCCCTGAGGTCTATAATGGCAGGAACTGTTGCACACCAGCACGTGGCACACAGCGGTCACAGTGAGCAGTGAGGCTCATGGAGCCTCACAAAGTGATTGTGAAGAGGACTCTTCTCATTGGAGGTGGTCTGGCAAACTTTTAAAAATCAATTACATTGCCTTGTATTATTTTCTCGTGTGTTAAAAAATGTCATCCAAATTATTCTCACACTTAAATTATAGGCTTCTATCTGAAAGCAAAGGTTTCTGTGAAACTTCTCATAAGCCGAAATGGTGTAAAGCAGAGAAGCAGTCATATCTATGGAAAAAATTTAAGTGTTCCCAGACCCAAAATTCAACACAGGCACAGTGTCTTTATTTTGTTCATCACGATCAATATGCGTAATTATGTCCAGTTTCATGCTAAAACTTAACATCCTTGCGAGTTCTCTTAGCCTTTTCTGATACCCGAAGGACACGGCTTGCAAAGGGACACACAAAATCAAGGGAGATACGGCTAGGATGCTCTGGGTTGTTTTGGGTACTGAAAGCAGGTACTAACGTAGGTGTTCTGTGAAGTGAACTGGCATAATGTAAACTACAAAAAGCAGAGGACACCTGTACATACTAGTAGTGTGACAAGTCACTTCATATGATTTGGGCATCAGGTTTAACCTGGAAATTCAAGTGAGCATAAGATCAAGATTGAAATTACAATAAAATATTTTGGATATTTCGTATGTCTCTAGTACCAAGATTTTGTTTTAGTATTTTTACCATTGTTTTCTTCCTTTCACAGACTGAGACAACACTTGGATTCAGTTCCTATCAACAAAAAAGGTAAAGAAGGAATATATATATATATTACAATATATAAAATTCAGTAGATTTAGTAAAATACTAACATACTTTCAGGTCCTTCCGGGGGATTCCTGCAATGTTCCCCATTTCTTCCCCATACTTTTTTTGATGAAGAGGGAAAAGTATATTATAAATCATACTATATCATGTATTTCAAGTCTTGTGTATGGAAAACCAGGTTTTAAAATCTGAATTTGCATGTGATGCGTTGTGTAGTATATCATCTATGAAAGGCTTTTACTCAGAGTTGAAACTTCTTGGCTTTGTCAGAGGATCAACTTTGTAACTCCCTAGAGACTTTTCTTGTGGCTCTCGCTGCCTTTTATGGACTGACCATTGCTGCCTTCAGTATCGCCAGAGGTCATTTTGTCTGCAGGCTCCTAGAGGGGGAACTGGGAGTAGTGAGAGCCAGTCCCCTGGAAAGGATGCCTTTAAAACACAGATTCTCATGACTACAGGAGAGTGGTTTTACCCTCGGGTGTTATGAGACTGTATACACGCATGTGAATTGAAGATGCCTTTCACACCTCCAAATTTTTTGGTCTTTTGGTAGCTTCTCACATCTATTATGGAGACAATATAAAGAATGATAGTGCCCGATCCCCTTCCATATCCAGTGAGGGCCTGCAGCTGGTTTCTGGAGGGGAAGAAGAGCTTTCTGTGAATGAGAGATCCTTGATACTAAAGTACATCCAGGAGTATCCTCACACCAGTGAAATTCAGATGGCATCAACAGAACATTTTATTTTGAGACAGAAGTAGCAAATATTCCAATTAAGACTAGGACAGCTAAAAACTTTACTTTCAAAATATGTATAATGAAACTCCTTCAGTAATCACTGTTTTTTGCTCTTTCCTATCTGCAGTTAAATGTCCCTGCTCCCCTATTGCTCTGTCCTTCTCCCTAATGTTTTACTTATGCCTCTTGGGACCTGATCTGCTGTGACCCGTGCCCTAAGGACATGCCAACTGCCAACAGTGAGGTGTAGACTTCTCTGCTATTATGATTATAAATTGTAATGCTGCCTTGTGTCCTTCACCCTTCCCCAAATGTTTTTGACTCTGGTTGGAATATTTCCAGACCACTGAGAGTCTAGCTTGATGTCACCTTGGCTGGACCGTCTAAGAACCGTAGAACTCTGACCCATCTGAAGCAAAATTAGTGTTGAGAAAAGCATGCCTGATATCTTGTGCTTCTTCCTCAGTCCTTTATTCCAGCACTTAGGAAATTAGCTATGGAATTATACTGGGCTACATTTATGAAAATGATCTTATTCATCATGATCATGATCAAGATCTGGGCTTTGATTTGTTTTCCTAGTATATTGAAGAATTTACATGAATACATGATATTCTGATCTCACATTCCACTTATCTATTATCTAGATCTGTCTGATGAACTACCCTGAAACTTAACTGGCAAAAAAACAATCATCCTGCTATGCTGTCAGATTCTGTAGGGCAGGAATTCAGGCAGAGATTATCAGAGACAGCTTGCCTCTGCTCCATGGTGATCGGGGCCTCAGCTGGGGAGACGCCAGAGCTGGGAATGACTCAATGGCAAGGGGCTGGAGATAGGGTTGCTCTCACGTTGATGCTAGCTTGTTACCTGGGACTTCAGCTGAGCTCTCAACTAGAACACCTGCATGTAGGCCCCTCTGTGTGGTCTTTCACAAAGCTTTGGTCTTCTTTATAGCATGTGGCTGCATTCCAAGAGTGAACATCCCAAAGAGAGCCAGTGGGAACTGGATCACCTTTTATGACCTATCCTCATAGAGTTTTTGATCACTTAGGTTGGCATGGAATTAAGGCATTGGTGGGGTGGGGGTAGAGATTTACACCTATTGATAGCGGGAATATTGGAGAATTTGTAGATACATTTTAAAACAATCATACCTCTTTTCTCTCACCAAAACAATGAATTAGATAAACATTAGGTTCAAATTGGTATGCAGTAATACCATATGGTATGGACTGGATTAGGCAGTCAACACAGGCTGCTACAACAGAATACCACACAGATTGGGCGGCTAAGCAACAGACATTTATTTCTCAGAGTTCTAGAGGTAGGGAGTTCAAGATCAAGTTGCCAGCAGATTTGGCTCCCCAGTGGGGCTCTCTTCTTGGCATGCAGAGATCTGCCTTCTCCCTTTTTGTCCTCACATGGCAAAGAGAGAAAGAGGAAGCAAGCTTTCTGGTGTCTCTTCTTTTAAGGGCCTAACCCTGATGACCTCATCTAACCCTAATTACCTCCCAAAAGCCCCATCTCCAAACGCCATCACATTGGTGGTTAGAATTTCAACATATGAATTTTGGGAGGATGCAGTTCAATCTATGGTCATATACAAGTTTAAATTTAGATTTAGCTCATACCAACCAACTAAAAATTAAAGGGCTGGCCCTGGCTGGTGTAGGTCAGTGGTTACAGTGTTGGCCTGTGCACCGAAGGGTCGCTGGTTTGATTCTCAGTCAAGGGCACGTACCTGGATTGTGGGTTCACTCCCTGGCCTGAATTGGGACACCTGTGGGAGGCCACCAATCATTTTGTCTCTCTCATACTGATGTTTCTCTCTCTCTCCCTCCTTTCCTCCCTCCCTCCCTTTTTCCTCTTCCTTCCATTGTCTCTAAAAATCAATGAAATAAAACAAACAAAGCAAGAAAAACTAAAGAGCTGTGTTTATGAATTACATTTAATAAGTCATTTGTTTAAAACATGTGACTTGGAGAAAGTATAGTCTCTGTATTTCCCTAGCAGTAATGATCAGAACATAGCTTCACACTGGAAGAATTTAGCCAGTTCTTTTTATATGTGGCTCAGTGCTGCACAGTCAAATTAAACAGTGCCTGAACTCATTTAAATATGAATAACTTTAATGGAAATGTATATGTAAAGTAAAATATGAAATGGAAATATAAAGTAAAATGTGTAGTCGTGTAACAACAGAAATTGTAAATGTATAGTTGTATCAGAATAGAAATTGTATTTTTTCTTTCAGTTCAAATACAAACTTCTATAAAAGTGTCAGAGTTTGGGTTTGAAAATTTGATGAAAGTTGTCATATAATCAGAGATTATTCTAACAAGAGACCCCAGTGGATTGTCTTGTTGAGCCCCTTTGTTTGACACATGAAGAAGCTGAGACCCATCGAACCAAGGGAAGTGCCCAAGTTTAGTTAAAATTCATTATCTTCTTTTTTTTTAATCCTCACCTGAGGATACATGTTCACTGGTTTTTAGAGGAGGAGGAGGGACATTGGTGTGAAAGAGTAACATCAGTTGGTTGCCTCATGTCTGTGGCCAACTGGGGATCGAACCTCAACCTTAGGTATGTTGCCTGACTGAGAATCGAACCCACAACCTTTTTGGTATATGGGACGACACTCCAGCCAGCTGAGCCACCTGGCCAGGGCAGAATTCATTCTCTTCTGATTGCCAGCTCAGTGTTGCCTTCTCTTTGACTATTCTTATACCAAATACGGAATTCTTCAATATTCACTATCTGTTCTCTTTCAGCCAGCATTCCTAGAAGAGGATATAGAGAATTAGTAGGAATTAGAGGGGGAAAGGCGATGAAAGAGCAGGGATGCCAGTGGAGGCATGCAGAAGGCATGCATCAGGACTTGAGAGTACAGTGCAGGGAAGAGTGTTGAAGAGAGGTGGGAGTAGGTTCTGCTTTCAGCTTCTTACAGTATCCGCTCTGTGTGGGGGCTCTGGATATACCCCCTGCTTCAGGGGTCTGCAAGGGTCGTGGAGACACCACTTCAGATGAGGTCATCAAGCATATGTGTTGTTGAAGGGACAGGATACCTGTGGAAGGAAGCAGCACACTTGGAGAGGGTATTAGAATCAATTGTGAAAACCTCAGGTTTTAGTTTAGGGGATCAAGGTATCTAAGACAAGTGGCTTAAAATACCTATTTAAAAGCTTTTTGACATCTTGTGTCATATTTATAAGGGGGAAAAAATGAACTTTAAATTACCTCACAACATAAACCACAATTAAAAAGGACAGCAGGCATATATGTAAGAGCTAAAAGCATAAAACATTTACAGTAAGTTTAGTAGAAATGTTTGCAACCTGGACAAGCTTTTTTTTAGGATACCAAAAACACATATCATAAAAGAAAAATGATAAATTGGACTTATCAAAATTAAAAACTTCAGCTCCTCAGAAGGCACCATTTCCCCCAATTATATTAAGATAGAATTGATAAATAACACTGTATAAGTTTAAAATATATAATATGATGATTCTATTTGTATATATATGCAAAATGGCATGCAGGGAGTGGGCCTAAGCCAGCAGGCGGACATCCCCCAAGGGGTCCTTAGCACTGCAGCAGAGGCAAGAGAGGTTCCCGCCACTGCTGCTGCACTTGCCAACCGTGAGGCCAGCTTCTGGCTAAGCAGCGCTCCCCCTGTGGGAGCACACTGACCATGAGGGGGCATCTCCTGTGTTCAGCATCAGCCCCTGGTGGTCAGTGTGTATCATAGTGACTGGTCATTCTGCTGTTCAGTTGATTTGCATATTAGCCTTTTATTATATGGGAAAATCAGGTCATCTGCAAATAGAGATAATGTCACTCTTTCTTGCCAGTTTTGTTGCCTTTTGTTTCTTTTTCTTGCCTGAATACTCTGGTTAGGACTTGCAGTATTATGTTCAGTAGAAATGGTGTTGTCTTCTGATCCTAGAAGAAAACTTTTAACCTTTCATGTTTGTGTATGAAGTTAGCTGTGTGCTTGTCATGTGTGGCCTTTATTATGTTGAGATACATTCTTTCTATACCCAGTTTGTTGTATTTATCATGAATGGATATTGAATTTTGTCAAATTCACTTTCTACATCTATTGAGATGTACTGTATGATTCTTACCTTTTATTCTATTAATGTGATGTATCGCATGTATTAATTTGCATATGTTGAACCATTTTTGCATCCTAGAGATAAATCATGGTGTATGAGCCTTTTAATGTGCTGTTTTTTGTATTTATATCCATCGGGATATTGGCTTGTAGTTTTCCTTTCTTGTAGTGTCCTTGATATCAGGGTAATGCTGACTTCATATAATGAGTTTGGAAGTGTTCCCTCCTCTTCAGTTTTTTTGAAAGTGTTTGAGAAGGATTGGAATTAATTCTTCTTTAAATATTTGGTAAAATTCACTGTTGAAACCATCTGGCCCTGTACTTTCTTCCTGTTCGGAGGTTTTTGTCTGCTTGTTATTTTTGTCTGCTTGCTTGTTATTTGTCTGTTTAGGTTTTCTATTTTTTTATGATTTAGTTTGGGTAAGTAGTATGTTTCTAGGAATTTATCCATTTCTTCTAGTTTTCCAATTTGTTGGCGTATACTTATTCATAGTACGTGGTCTCTTAAGATCCTTTGTATTTTTGTGGTATCCTCTTACATATATAATTTTTATTTTGGGGTCCTGTTTTTTTCTTGGTTAATCTAGCTAACAATTTGTCAATTTTGTTTATCCTGTCAAGGACTAACACGTAGTTTTATTTACCTGTTTTTATTGTTTTCCTGTTCTTTGTTACATTTATTTCTGCTCTAATTCTTCTGCTAACTTTGGGTTTAATTTGTTCTTTTTCTAGTTCCTTGTTGTATAAAGTTACTTTGTTTATTTGTGATCTGCCTTTTTTCTTGATGTATGCTTTTATTGCTCTAAATTTTTCTCTTAGAACTGCTTTCCTTTATCCTTGATTGATGTGTTTCCATTTCGTTTGTCTCAAGATACTGTTTCATTTCCCTTTTGATGTTTTCTTTAATCCATTAGTTACTCAGGAGTGCGTTGTTTAATTTCCATGTTCTAGTACTTGTAAGTTTTCATGTTTTCCTCTTATAACTGAGTCTAGTTTTATACCATTTCTAAAGGCCCAGTGTACGAAATTCGTGCACTCGGGGGGCGTGGTCTTGCAGTACGGGAGCCCTTGGGGGATGTCCGACTGATGGCTTAGGCCCGCTTCTGGCTTAAGCCATCAGTCGGACATTGTTAGCACTGCTGCAGAAGCGGGAGAGGCTCCCACCACTGCCACTGCACTCGCCGGCTGTGAGCCCGGTTTCTGGCTGAGCGGTGCTCCTCCTGTGTGAGTGCACTGACCACCAGGGGGAAGCTCCTGCATTGAGCGTCTTCCCCCTGGTGGTCAGTGCGCGTAATAGCGACTGGTTGTTCCACTGTCAGGCCGAACCAGCTCTTCGACATCCCCCAAGGGGTTGCAAGAGGGAGCAGGCCAGGCCAAGGGACCCAATGGTGCACGATTGGGGCCAGGGAGGGACACGGGAGGTTGGCCAGGTGGGGAGGGACTACAGGAGGCCTCCAGGCGTGTCCTGCCCATCTCACCCAGTCCGATTAGCTGGACCCCACCAGCAAGCTCACTTACCATTTAGAGCACCTGCCCCCTGGTGGTCAGTGCACATCATAGCGAGCAGTTGAGCAGCCTTACCATATCATTAGCATATTATGTTTTGATTGGTTGAATGGATGACTGGACAGCTGGACACTTAGCATATTAGGCTTTTATTATATAGGACTAGAGGCTCGGTGCACAAAAATTTGTGCACTTGGCGGGGAGGGGGGCCCCTCAGCCAGGCCTGTGCCCTCTCGCAGTCTGGGACCCCTTGGGAGATAACGACCTGCTGGCTTAGGCCTGCTCCCGGGTGGCAGAGGGCAGGCCCAATCCATAGGTGCAGCCCCTGGTCGGGCTCAGAGCAGGGCCGATTGGGGAGTTGGGGCGCCGCCTCCTGTCATACACAGAGCAGGGCGACCAGGAGGTTGTGATTCCACCCTCAGTCACGCTCAGGGTAGGGCCGATTGGGGGGTTGGGGCACCACCCCCTGTCACACTCAAGGCAGGGTCGATGGGGAGGTTGCGGCGCCACCCCCTGTCATGCACAGAGCAGGGCCAGTCAGGGGGTTGGGGCATTTCCCCCTGTAACTCACAGAGCAGGGCCCATCAGGGGTGTTGGGGCTCTGTACCCTGTCACGCACAGAGCAGGGCCAATCAGGGGGTTGGGGTGCAGCCCCCTGTCACACACAGAGCAGGGCCCATCAGGGCGTTGGGGCGCCGCCCTCTATCACCCACACTCAGGGCAGGGCCGATGGGGAGGTTATGGCTCTACTCCGTCACACACAGAGCAGGGCCTTTGCGGGGGGGGCGTTGGGGCGCTGCACCCTGTCACACACAGAGCAGGGCCGATCAGGGGGTTGGGGTGCCGCACCCTGTCACACACAGAGCCGCAGGGCGCTCAGGGGGTTTGGGCGCTGCCCCCTGTCGCGCTGATCCCGGTGCCGGGAGGCCTCGCGGCTCCGCTGATCCTGGTGCTGGGAGGCATATTACCCTTTTACTGTATAGGGTAGAGGCCTGGTGCATGGGTGGGTGCCGGCTGGTTTGCTCTGAAGGGTGTCCTGGATCAGGGTGGGGGTCCCCACTGGGGTGCCTGGCCAGCCTGGGTGAGGGGATGATGGCTGTTTGCAGCTGGTCACACACCCTTCAGGGTGGGGGTCCCCACTGGGGTGCCTGGCCAGTCTGGGTGAGGAGCTGAGGGCTGTTTTCAGGCTGGGGGTGACTGAAGCTCCCAACCGCTCCTTTTTTTCTTTTTTTTTTTTATTCTGGGCCAGCTTTAGCTTTGAGGCTTGGCTCCAGCTCTGAGGCCTCTGCTGCTGAAAGTAGGTTTCTGGCCTTTGCTTACAATGTTGCGATCCTGCTGGCTGAAGTCCGGCAGGTTTCTGGGGTTTTGTTTAGCTTCTATGTTTGTTACATAGTTGCTTGCAGCTCAGAGGCCTGCAGCAGCAGGCGGGGAACGTTGGAGTCCTCCGTCACTGAAGCAAGCGAGCCTCATGTTAGTTTCAAGCTGCCTGGCTGCCGGCCGTCATCTTGGCTGACGGTTAATTTGCATATTGTCCTGATTAGCCAATGGGAAGGGTAGCGGTTGTACGCCAATTACCATGTTTCTCTTTTATTAGATAGGACTAGAGGCCTGTTGCACGAAGATTCGTGCAATAGGCCCTCTATCCCCTGGCTGCCAGCACCAGTTTTCCTCTGGCACCTGGGACCCAGACCTTCACTCTGGCCACCACCTTCCATCATCGCTCTGGACACAGTCTTCGCTGCATCTAAGCCTTCAGTCTTTGCTCCTCCCTCCGGCGGGAGTCTTCAGTCTCCGGCCAGAGCTGTCCCTGTAGCTCCTCCTGCCCCCCACCCTCCCCCTCATAGCTTGATCGCTGCTTTGCCTGCAGACCTTGCCAACGGGCTCCTGGGTTCCAGGGGGTTGCCTTGCCTGCGGCCTGGCTTTCCGATCACAATCATGATCACGGGCTGCAGGCAAGGCGGCTCCTGGGTCCTGGGGTGCCGCCTTGCCTGTGCCCGGCTTTCTGATCACGATCACAGTCACGGGTCGCAAGCAAGGCGGCTCTTGGGTCCCGTGGGGCTGCCTTGCCTGCGGCCCGGCTTTCCGGCGGCTCCTGGGGTCACACATGGGGGCCTGGATGGCGGCTCCCGGTGTCCCGCCCTGCCTGCCATAGGCAAATTCGCTGCCATCCTTGTTGGTGGTTAATTTGCATTTCACGCTGATTAGCCAATGGGAGGCGTAGCGAAGGTACGGTCAATTACCATGTTTATCTAGTATTAGATAGGACTAGAGGCCCAGTGCATGAAATTCATGCCGGGGGGGGGGGGACCCTCAGCCCAGCCTGCATCCTTTCCAATCCAGGACCTCTCGGGGGATGTCCGACCGGCAGTCAGACATCCCTCTCATAATCCAGGACCACTGGCTCCTAACTGTTCACCTGCCTGCCTGCCTGGTCACCCCTAACTGCCCCCTGCTGGCCTGGTAACCCCCAACTGCCCTTCCCACCCCCCACTGGCCTGGTTGCCCCCAACTGCCCCCCCTACCCCCCACTGGCCTGGTTGCCCCAACTGCTCTTCTCTGTTGGCCTGGTCGCCCCTTACTGCCCCCTCCCCCCGCCAGCCTGGTTGCCCCTCACTTCCCCCCCTGCCGGCCTGGTCACCCCCGGCCTGCTGTTCAGTCGTTTGGTTGTCTCTCACTAATCCCCCTGTTGGCCTGGTCGCCCCACACAGCCTGCTGTTCAGTCATCCATCTGGTCGTTCAGGTCATGACGGCCCCTAGCTTTTTATATATTAGGATGATTAGAAAAAATACTTGCTATAATTTCAACCTTCTTAAATTTGCTAAGACTTGTTTTGTGGCCTTACATATGATCTGTCCTAGAATGTTGCATGTGAACTTAAGAAGAATATGCATTCTGCTATTGTTGAACAAAATGTTCTGTGTACTTCTCTTAGCTCTGTTTGGTCTATAATATTGTTCAGTTCCACGGCTTCCTATTGATTCTCTGTCAGGATGATCTAGCCATTGTTGATAGTGGAGTATTAAAGTCTCCAGCTATTATTATGTTTCTGTTTATTTCCTTTTTAAGTTAAATGTTGATATTTGCTTAAAATATTTAGGTGCCCTGATGTTGGGGTGCATAAATATTTATACTTTTTAGGTTGTCTTGATAGATTGATCCCTTTATTGTTAAAGTCTTGTTTGTGTGATATAATTATAGCTATTCCTGCTTTATTTTAGTTATTTTTTTGAAATATTTTTTTCTATCCTGCCACTCTCAATCTATATGTGTCTTTAAAGCTAAAGTTTGTCTCCTGCAGGCAGCATACCTTTGGATCTTGTTTTTTCTTTTTTCATTCATTCTGCCATTCTAAGTCTTTTGATCAATTTTTGTTTAAAGTAATGATTGATAAAGTAAGGACCTGCTATTGTCATTTTGTTAATTTCTTTCTTTTTTAAAATCCTTTGTTCCTTCTTTCTTACCTTACTGTCTTCTCTGATTTGATGACCCTTTGCAGAAGTATGGTTTGACTTCTTTATCATAATTTGTTGTGTAACTACTACAGGTTTTCCTTTTTGTGGTTACCATTATACTAAAAAATCACATTTTTAATACTCTTTTTTAAGATAATAACAACTTAACTTTGATAGCATACATAAACTTTTCACTTTTACTCCCCTCCCCACACTTTAATGATATCAAATTTTACATATACTTTATATTGTGTATTCAGTAACAGGTTATTTTAGTGTTTATTATTTTGGTACTTTTTAAAAACTTTTAAACTGGAGCTGTAAATGAATTAGCACCATAATCACAGTATTAGAAAATGGGACTTGGTGACTATGTATTTATCATTGCCAGTGAGTTCTGCACATAATTCATGTTTTTAAATGTTTGTTAGCATCCTTTTATTTCTACTTGAAGAATGCCTTTTAACATTGTTTGTAGGAAAGGTCCAGCGAAAGTGAACTCCCTTAGATTTTGTTTGTTGGGGAAGTGTTTATCTGTCCATCATTTCTGAAAGACAGTTTTGCCAGGTATAGTATTGTTGATTGGTAGTTATTTTTCCTTCAGTATTTTGAATATATTTTCTCACTCTTTCCTGGCCTGCAAAGTTGTTTTTTTGTGGGTTGGTTTGTTTGTTTGTTGTTGTTTAGAAATCCACCTATAGCCTTATATGTAATGTATCTCTTTTCCCTTGCTGCTTTCAAAATTCTCTGTCTTTGATTCGTTTTAAATATATTTTTGTTGATTTCAGAGAGGAAGGGAGAAGGAAAGAGAGAGAAACATCAGTGTTGAGAGGGAATCATTGATCAGCTGCCTCTTGCATGCCCCTTATTGGGGATCGAGCCACAACCTGGGTATGTGCCCTAATCAGGAATCAAACTGTGAATTGCTGGTTCATAGGTTGACAACCACTGAGCCACACTGGCTGGGCTCTGTCTTTGATTTTTGGCAGTTTAATTATAATGTGTTTTAGTATAACCTGTTTCAGGTCCAACCTATTTGGGGTCGTTTGGGCTTCATGAGTCTTTGTTTAGTTTGTTTTTTGTTTTTTTTTTAATGTATTTTTACTAGAGGCCTGGTGCATGAATTCGTGCGGGGTCCGGCTGGCCTGCCCCGATGGGGGCCTATCGGGCTGGGGGGGGCCAATGGGGAGGAGGGGATGCAGGAGGTTGGCCAGCTGGCCCTGCCCCAAGTCATTGGGGGGGGGGGGCGGTTGGGGGCGGGGCCGGCCAGGGGAAGGGGCCATGGGCAGTTGGCGGGGGTCGATCGTGGCCCCCATCAGGCCCGTTGGCCGCCACAATGTGCGTCATAGCGACCAGTCATTCCATCATTTGGTCACTTGGCTTTTATAAATATAGATTGATTTCAGAGAGAAAGAGAGAGGAGAAAGAGATAGAAACATCAGTGATGAGAGAGAATTGTTGATTGGCTGCCTCCTGTATGCCCTACACTGGGTATTAAGCCCACAACTCGGGCATGTGCTCTGACCGGGAATCGAACTGTGACCTCCTGGTTCATAGGTCGATGCTCAACCACTGAGTCATGCTGGCAGAGCAGGCCTCATGAATCTTTTTTTATTTTTTATTTATTTATTTTTATTTTTTTATTATTAGTTAAGGTATTACAAATGTGTCCTCATCCCCCCCATTAACCCCTAACCTCCCCCTCTTCCCCCCGCCCCGCACACTCATGCTCCCATCCCCCTGTTGCCCATGTCCATTGGTTTGGCTTATATACATGTATACAAGTCCTTCGGTTGATCTCTTCCCCATACCCCCGCCCTCCCCTACTTTCCTTCTGGGGATTGATAGCCTGATCGCTGTTTCTCAGTCTTGGGAGAGCATTATGCTAAGTGAAATAAGCCAGTCAGAGAAAGATAAATACCACATGATCTCACTCATTTGTGGATTATAGAGAACAACATAGACTGATGAAAAGGGACAGACCCAAAGGCCTCATGAATCTTAATGTTCATTTCCCTCCCCACGTTTGTGAAGTTTTCATTCATTATTCTTTTAAATATACTTTCTTTCCCTTTCTCTGCTCCTTCTGTGATTCCCATAATATTTTTATTATTTTTCTTGTTGG
Organism: Myotis nattereri; assembly: GCF_964212035.1. Lineage (NCBI taxonomy): Eukaryota > Metazoa > Chordata > Mammalia > Chiroptera > Vespertilionidae > Myotis > Myotis nattereri. The sequence continues at coordinate 22,522,473 of NC_138085.1, forward strand.
TATCCTGTAGGCCAGTGATGGCGAACCTTTTGAGCTCGGCGTGTCAGCATTTTGAAAAACCCTAACTTAACTCTGGTGCCGTGTCACATATAGAAATTTTTTGATATTTGCAACCATAGTAAAACAAAGACTTATATTTTTGATATTTATTTTATATATTTAAATGCCATTTAACAAAGAAAAATCAACCAAAAAAATGAGTTCGCGTGTCACCTCTGACACGCGTGTCATAGGTTCGCCATCACTGCTGTAGGCTCCACATGATTTCTTCACTTTTTTTTGTTCTTTCTTCTGTTTGCTCTTCTAACTAGATATTTTCAAATTAACTATCTTCCAGTCCACTGATTCTCTCTTCTCCTTTGTCTAGTCGATTGTTGAAGCTCTCTGGAATTCTTCATTGCATTGATTTTTCAGCACTAGGATTTCTGTTTGGTTTCTTTTTTAGTAATTTCTATTTCTTCTCATTTTGTTCGTGCATTGTTTTCCTAATTTTGTGTATATGTCTTATAGTTCACTAAATGTATTTAAGAATATCATTCTTAATTCTTGGTCAGACAGTTCGAATATCTCTTTCTTTAGGGTCAGTTATTGGAGCTTTATTAGTTTCCTTTGGTGGTATTGTGTTTACCTGGTTGTTCATAATTCTTTATTCCTTTCCTTGGTATCTACACATTAGAGTAAGTGGTGTCCTCTTTCAGATTTTATCTCTCACTTCAGCAGAAACAGTCCTTCACCACTCAGCTTAGGATGCTTGATGGGTCAGCTGGTAGTATTTGTCCATAGCTAGGGTCTCAGTTTTGCCAAGGTCACTTCCTGAGCTCTGAGTTCAGGGGTGCTTTACCTGAGAACAGTTAGGTAAAACTACTGGCTTGTACCCTGGCCAGTGTGGCTCAGTTAGTTGGGTATTGTCCTGTGCACTGAGGGGTTGTGGTTGGGTTCCTGGTCAAGGCACATACCTGGGTTGTGGGTTTGTCCCCAGTCAAGGTGTGTGTTGGAGGCAACCAATCAGTGTTTCTCTCTCACATTGATATTTCTCTCTCTGTCTCTTTCTTCCTCTCTCTCTAAAAAAGAAAAATCAATAAAAACATATTTTTTTAAAAAACACTACTGGCTCTAGCCCAGCAGTTCTCAACCTGTGGGTCGCGACCCCTTTGGTGGTCGAACGACCTTTTCACGGGGGTCGCCTAAGACCATCCTGCATATCAGATATTTACATTACGATTCATAACAGTGTATATATGTAAATTAATGAGTTAGACACATTTACTTTATGCAGTACACTTTCCCCTTGATTGGATTAAGAGTTCATGCAAGTTTGGGTTTCACAGTTAAAACTGATGAACTTTATCAGTAGTAGTATCTCTTGTTTCAAAGGAGCCAGAGTTACATCATGTCTTAGATTCTAAGACTTAGAAGGACAGAAATTAAGAGTAGATTCTGTACCTCTTGCTGCATGTAGCAGCTGTCTTGTGAGGAATTGTGCCTTCTTTGTCCCAACATCTTTAGTTTTGTGCTTTAGTACAGTATCATCTTAATGTTGGGTGTTTTTCTTCTTATTTGTGTGTGTCATTTTTGCTGTTCCCCATATGTAGAGGGATTATCAAGCAGCACTGAGGATTGCTCTTAATGGTAGGGTTAAAAACACCTTTGACTTTAGAGCCTTTAGCTCGATTATGCCACTCCTCAGACTATTTAATCTTTATAAAATTGAGTTAAAGCTAAATTTCCTACATATTTTGTATGTTCTTGTCTATTTCTAATGTATTTTCTCTGTATCTTGAATAAAATTACTGTATCATCTGAAGCTTGTGTTCCTGTGAATTGTGGTGGTGATGGATTTTGTCATCTCACAGAATGGGTTTTGTTTTTATATCACTTCTTAAAATGCAACAGAAAGAGAAATACGGACTATTTAGAAACTTTAGTGGCTGACTGAATTTCTGACTTTCTTGGTATATAAACAGATGACTGTAGTTATGTGGACTCAAACCCCAGGTCGTTTATATTTAGCATCACCGTTAGATCGTGGTGATGTTGAGGAAGTTTGCTATTCTGAAACCTGTTCTAGTGGGAAGTACCAGTATCAAATGGGATAGTTAGACATGATACTCAAATATTTAGGCCAAGATGGCATAGATCAGTGTGTTCCAGACTCTCAGGTTAAAAAGGTATTTCAGTTCTTGGAAATTTCTGTCCCAAAATTAATTTTTGTTTAGTTCCTTTGCCATTTTATTTATTTATTTATTTATTTATTTATTTATTTATTCATTCATTCATTCATTCATTCATTCATTGATTTTTAGAGAGAGTGGAAGGGAAGGGAAGAGACAGAGGGAGAGAAACATCAATGTGATAGAGAGACACATAGATTGGTTGCCTTTCGCATGCAGCCTGACCAGGGCCAGGGATCGAGCCTGCAACTGAGGTACATGCCCTTGACTGAAATCGAACCCAGGACCCTTCAGTCTGCAGGCCAATGCTCTATCCACTGAGCCAAACCAGCTAGGGCTCTTTTGCCATTTTAGTTATAATATGTATAATGTCTTCCAAGTAAGTTGTAGTTGTATTATGTATTTATAGTTCATTGTACATGTATAAAAAAATCCAAGTGAGTATGTTAAGGTATATTATTATCAACTATATCAACCAAATAAATGTCAACATTTCATCTACCTGAGCAGTTTCTGTTTTTTACATTACCTTTCAATAGGGAAATTGCTCCTCTGGTGTTGTTTTTTATTTTGTTAAAACACACATTTGCTGATATGCTCTAATAAAATAATGCACATCCCTAATAGAACATTAGACTTAACCTTTCTTAAAGATACTTTTTTGGTGACAAAATTTAAGTGTCTGACTTTGGCTTGGGAAATAGGTTATTTGAGGAATTGCTTCTTAAGCTGTTTTCTTTTTACTTACAGTATATCTCTGTACCGGGGTAATTGCAGACCTATACGATTTGAACCACCAATGCTGGATTTCCATGAACAGTAAGTTTAAAATGTTCAGACCATAGTTATTCCTTTCAACTATTACATATATTTTATTCATGCATTGTCTTGCCTTTTGCCTGTGTTATCTATATGAGAAAGTTAATGTTCAAGTCACCAGGGAAACAAATAATGTTTAATGCAGTTTACATATGGGAAGCAATATTATGAACAAAACATATAATAGTAACTTTTGAAGTTTGAAAACTACTCACATATTTCAGTCTCTTTTCAGAGACTCTTACCTTCAGAAGCAGCATAAAATTTATAGGTTACCTTTTCTGATTAGCACTTAATTTCCATTTTTATTATTTAAATGTTTCCTGTGGATATAGAAGGATATACTATTTGTTTGATACATGGGTTTTTATTTTTATTTTTTAATCCTCACCTGAGTATATGTTTTCATTGTTTTTTAGAGAGAGAGGAAGGGAGGGAGAGAGAAAGGAACATTGATGCCAGAGAGAAACATCGATTCGTTGCCTCCCATATGCTCCCCAGCCAGGGATTGAACCCACATCCTAGATATGTGCCCTGACCAAGAATAAAACCCACCACCCTTTTTTAGGTGTTTGGGATTGTGCTCCAACCAACTGAGCCACCCGGCCAGAGAGATACATATGCTTTTAAAGTACAAACTTTTTAAAAAATTGATTTGAGAGAGAGAGAAAAAGGGATGGGGGCGGGGGGGGGGTGGTGGAGGGGAGAGAGACAGGGAGAGAGAGAGAAACAAACATTGATGTGAGAGAGGAAATCAGTCAGCTGTCTCCTGAATCCACCTGGACCAGGGATGGAGCCCACAACCTCTCTGTGCATGGGACAACGCTCAACTAACTGAGCCACACTGTTATATACCACCAAAACAATAATGTTAATCAACTACAGTAAAAATATTTAAACACATGGAAGCTAAATAGCATGTTATTAACACATTAAGCGCCCTGTCTGTTTTGTCTGCCGGACGGAAAGTATAGTGTCAGTCACCGGTGACTGACAGGGCACTTAATGTGTTAAACAATGAATGGGTTACCAATGAGATCAAGAAAAAAATCAAAAACTTCCTAGAAACAAATGAAAATGGTCACACAAAAGCCCTGTCTGTTTTGTCTGCCAGACGGAAAGGATAGCATGTTATTAACACGTTAAGCCCCCCAAAATGGAGAAACTGAATTTTCATAAATCCTTGTCATAAAACCACCACATGAATATAAACAGTTTCCTAAATTTAGAACTTTTGACTATAGGAAATCAGAGGAGATGTGAATGAAAGAATTTGCCTGGTACTTTTATTTTTAATTTTTTTTTGTCTGGCAATCTTAGAGTTAAGGTTCATTTTTATGAAACTTGAAAGTAGTTTAGAACAAACAAAATGAATTGTTTTGCAAAAAGTACATTATCATTGAGTCAGAAAGTAACTGATTGCTAAAGGAAATCAGAGATGTGTTTTAACACATATCCTCTTTTTAAATACGTTTGTTTTTCACCCTCAGAAACATGAAACTTAGTTGATTGAAAGTTTTTCCTTCATGGACTACTTTTCTGTTTTTGCCTGAAAGAATCCCTGCTCTTTCTTAAATGAATATTAAGTGGAAAAAGAATTATATTAGGATACCTTAGTATAGAATGGCCCATCTTTATATCTCCATGCCAGGTTAGTCACCATCCACCCCACCCTGCATTTTTGTTCATACATTGCCAGTTTATTTTCCTCTCCCCCCCCCCCCACAGTTATCCAGCCCTTAAGATAAGTGACCCTGTTCCTAGCTCAGTAGTAAATCCTGATTAATCTGCGTCAGCTGTAATAATCCTATTCTTGTTTGTGATCAATTCAGAGATGGATGTGACTCGATTTTACCCAACATAATGAGGTCTGGTCTACTAATGGATTTCTGGGGAAGCATTTTTTTTCACTCTAAAGGGGAGATAGATACAATAAAGAAATACCCCTCTTCCTTGCTGAGGATTGTCTGCATGTGATTCCTAAGGTGCCATGGCAACTCTCTTGTAATCAGTCAGAAGTGCTAGCCTGAGGACAAAGTCAGCGAAGTTTGTCTGTCAGAGGAGAAAAATGGAAAGAACTTGTGCCCTTGACCATATTGTCAAACTGCTGAATTAATCAACCCTGGAACTGCCTGACTTCAGGTCTTTTAGTTAGGTAGCACTTACTATTCTTGCTTTCTTGCTCTATTGTGGAGTACATGGCATTGCTGACCTATTCTTCCCTCTCAGCTCTTCTCCGCCTCTACCCTTGTGAACCACTGTCTGTGTTCTCCTCCTGTGTCTAAGGCTCTATTTTCTTAGTCGCTTTCAGGATTCTGTTCTTCTATCTGTCCCTAACTGGCTGCTTCTGTTTCCTCCACACTTGTTACCTGGTGATCTCTTTCGAACCTTTGTTCTCTGCCGATGCTTTCCCAACCTGTACTGCCCTCTTCGCCCACCATCACTCACCTTCGTCCTCAACAACACCGCAACCTCAGTGTGTCCTGCTCTTGCTTCTGTGTTTCCAATCTCTATGAATGGGGCCAACCAGTCAGCAAAGCCTGAGTCGAGGCTTCCTGGTTCCTCCTTTCCCTCAGAGTGCCCCATCCCTTTTCCCACCAAATCCTTACCAGAATCCTGTCGGTTTTTCATGTCTGCTCCTCTCCCACCTTCATTGCCCACTCTTCTCCTCTTAAATCACGCCTTTGTCATTTCTTACCTAGACTGTGACCACATGCCTGCCATGTTCCAGTTTATGATGTATACTACCAACAGAGAAATCTCTGTACCTTCAAAATCAGATCATGTCATTTTCTGTACTCCCCCTCCCAAAAAAATCCTTTAATGGTTTTCTAATGTCTTCAGGATAAATATTAAATGTCTTAACATCAGATCTGTCCTTTATCTTTCTTATATGCCATTCCACCCTAAAAGTAGGTTATACATACTTTAGGAGTCTCCATATAAAAATAATGTTTTTGGAAGCCTTTATATAGTCACAAAAGTATAAACAACAGATGACGAATGTACTGTTAGCCCAAATTCAATAACGAACATTTCTGCCACATTTTACCTCACTTTTGTTGATTTTGAATCATTTGAAAGTGGCAGACAATGACATTTCATTCCTGTGTTCTTCAGCAGACATTTGCATATATAAGGACATTCTCCATAGCTGCAGTGCCATTGCTGGTATTGTAAGACAATTAGCAGTCATTACACAGTGCCTTTAATTCCTCTGCTTTGGTCAGTGCTATAGTTGGTTTTAAGGGATAGAAATCTCACTGAAACTAGTTGAGGCAAAAATGAGCATACATTGCAAGGAACTCTGAGGACAGGAGTATGCCTAAGGAAGGTCAGAGATGTAGCTGGGACCTGGGGACAATGACCCACATTATCCCTTGGCTCCAGGGCTCCTCTCTGTGCTGCTTATTTCTGCCTCTCTGCATTGGCTTCTTCCCATTACCAATATTTCTTTCCTACAATAACAGATTCACTGACTGCTCTGCAGATGCCCATTCTGTAGCCTCCCTCCATCTGGGAAGAAGAGCTTTTTTTTTTTAGTTTGAAAAATCTCAGCGTAGTGCAGTGATCACCTTGACTTAGATTAGATGTCTACCCCACCAGTCAGTTTGGTAGTGGACGTGTCTTCCAGGTGTTGTCCCTATGTTTCACCCAGAGAAGAGAAACCATACGGTGTGGGCAACTGCTCAAGCCATTTGCAGTCAGTTACAACTCCTTGGCCTATTAAATCCCTAATGACCTTCACTGCTATGGAGGATGGCTGTCCTCTGTGAAGCAGGCCTTCCCCATCTTCTCTGGCGGAGGTAGAAACTGCTTTCTCTCTGCTCCACAGGTTGTGTTCCCTCACAGAGCTGGGATGGATCCCCACCCAAAATTAGCTCCAGAAGTCAGGACTGATGACATCACATGCATGCACACCGAGAGAGTATGAAAAGGTTTAACATAATGAATGAGGCTTTCTGGGGAGAGCTGCGTGAGTTCCCAAGCAGGTCTGAAAAATGGCTTGAGAGCGGAGAAAGGAGACTGACTTGGCTTTGATTGTGGCTAAGGGAGGAGTAGTGGACTTGCATGGTTTGAACTTTTCACTAGATCCAAGAGGGAGAGTATGCAGGCTTTCTTACTGGCTTGCTCAGGTGTGGAGCATAAGGTGAAGGGACATTTGGGGCTTGAAACTGTCAATAATCATACATGGAGTTAGAGCAGTGGTTCTCAACCTTCTGGCCCTTTAAATACAGTTCCTCATGTTGTGACCCCCAACCATAAAATTATTTTCGTTTCTACTTCATAACTGTAATGTTGCTACTGTTAAGAATCATAATGTAAATATCTGATATGCAGGATGGTCTTAGGCGACCCCTGTGAAAGGGTCGTTCGACTGCCAAAGGGGTCTCGACCCACAGGTTGAGAACCATTGAGTTAAAGTCTTCATTACTCATGACATCTACTAGCTTCTGTCAGTGCACTGGTGATCGCCCTGATTGTTTTGGTATCTGCCTTCCTTACCAGGCCAGGCTACTGAGATAAATACATGTTGTTTATCTTTGTACCTCTGGCACATATTTCACATTTAACACTTATATACAATACATTAAATCCAACAAGATTTCCTGCTGATTTATTTTGCTTCAGTTAAATTAGTTTCACATTTTCAAGTGTTTTTGCTGGACTACACTAAATATTTGCTATACCTTTTCTTTTTGGTCAGCAATTTACTGGTTTAATGCCATGCTATAAATATTTCATTGGCTTGATATGTATAGCAGTAATTTTAGAACTTCGGAAGTATCCTTAACAGAACACTTTGTAATATTTTTTCCAAAAATTTTAAGTGCAGTTGTCGTTGCTCACTACCTTGACTGATGCACTGAAGTTTTGTCTTAAGTATTCTGTGACCCTTTTCCAACTGCTTGTCATTTTTGCTAAACCAGAGTCACTCTTTAAAAAAAAAAAAGAATAGTTCATTAATTTTTAGAGAGAGAAGAGAGAAACAACAATGTGAGAGCATAACTTCATTCCCCTGCCTCCTGCATGCTGCCTACGGGGGATCGTGCCCACAAACTGGGCATGTGCCCTAACGGGGAATCAAACTGAGCCACACTGGCCAGGGCCAGAAGTCACTCTTAATTTAAGATGCCCTTTGCAGTGTCTGGAGCTTTACGTGAGATGGAATTTAACACTCCAGGTAGCATCTGGTTGCCATGCAGGGCCTCCAAGAGGGCTTCAGGCTCTTTAGCCAGGAAGCAGCTCTAGTTCCCTGGCCACTTTCTAGACCCCCTGTATTGGCTTCTCTCACTGCTCTCTCCAACTTCTTTCACAGTAAATTAAACTAATTTTTGTAAAAAAATGATTGACTGTCTTCATCCATTTTGTTTAAATTTATTCTTTAGTTCTTCTTGTCCCCCTTTCCTCTGCCTTCTTTTCTTTTCCTCCACTCTTCTCCTCCTTTCTTTAACACTTGGCTGGAATAATCTGGGCATCACGACCTCTTACCTTCCTCCTGACCCCCCTTCAGTTATTTACGCCAGTCCTGTTAAATATTCTCTTTTTCCATAGCTCTTTCTTTCAAACATTTATTGTAGACTAAAATATGTTTTGGATGGAAACTTGGTTTACTGAGTTCTTTTGGTTTATATCATAATTAAGAGCAGAAAATCTTGATTTCAAATCTAAGGCTTAAAATGGAGACTTATGCAGATTGAATAGACTTGCTAAAAAGGGAGGTCTTTATTGTCAAGTTAAATTCCGTTTATGAAAGGCATTTCTCCCTTAGCACATTTTGGTATTCCAAGAAAATCAAGCAGGCCCTTTTTTCTAAAGGCATGTTTGTTGCCTTTAGCTTTTTTATTTCTAGCTTTTCCACCAATACCCTAGCTAAACCCTCAGTCTAAAATGTGTTTGAGAAGATGGTCGGGTGTGTGGTAGTTGAGTGGTACAAAGTAGTACATACTGATTTGGTGCAATTTCCTGCCAAAAGTTGTGTTAGTAAGAGTGCTGTGTCACTGTCATTCATAAGATTTGTCTCAAGGCAGTTGCGCAGCCATCTTTTCAGCTGTTTCCTGGCATTGCATGTCCTCTTTCTGAGGCATAGGAAACTTGCCATTGACCACAGAATTGCAACTTGCTTTCCAAGCTAGTTTCTAATTCATAGCTGCTTCTTCCTAATTCTTTGGAGCCTTAGACTCTTCTAAAGTATGAATAGTTAGTAGCTAGCTCTGCATTCAGGGAACAGCTGCATATTTGATTCAGCTTGGTTTATCTATAAATAATTCACACTATCCCCTTTGGCCCAACTTCTGTCTTTGAAGCAGCTCATAATGGAAATAGGACAAGCACCGGTAGACACTTGAAAATCTTTGTTTTATTTTTAAATCTACCTGTCTAGCCAAGCAGTCACACATACGCTGCTTGTGAGAGGCAGAATTCTAAGATGGTCCCCATCTTCTCCCAGTTGTATTCAATCAAACACTAATTTCGATGTTGCTGTAATTGATTTGATAATATTATTAAGGTCCAAAGTCACTTAATCTTTAAGATAGGGAGGTGATCTGGGGGCCTGACCTGATAACCTGAGCCCTGGCTGTCGCAGACAGAGACAGAAATGTTGGAAACTTGAAGCGTGAGAGGTGTTTGACGCAAGGGATTTTCTTTGTGCTGGTTTTGGAAAGGGAGGGGGCCATGTGGCAGGAGACTGAGAGCATCCTAAATCTTGTCAACGACCTGAATGAGCTTAGAAGAGGACTTTGAGCTTTGATGAGTTAGGCCTTGAGCAGATAAACAAGGCGTGCTCTTTTATGCATGCTGGACTTTTGCCTTACAGAATTATAAGATAAGAAATAGGTATCACTTTAAGCTTCTAAGTTTGTGGTAACTTGTTACGTAGCAGAGAGCTAATGCACTACTTAATTATAGTGCATGTATTAATTGGCACTTGACCAAAGTTTTCCATGGTGTAATGTGACCTTTCTCTCTCTTCAGTCTCCCACTTTATCGTGGATTCTGCTCATATCACCAAGGGAACTGGGAAGAGAGCATGGCAGGAAAAGCTGTTCGTAGGAGGTCTTTAAGTAGGTCTGGCCAAGGAGTGCTCCTTCTGCTTCCCGGGGTGTGGACTGCCCAGAACTGCAGGGCGCCTGCTGACACTCTTCCTGAGACCTTCCCTCTGTTCTTGTTACTCCAACTTCTTTGAACAACATAAGTCGATGACCCTTCTCATCTGAGTAAGGGTTAATTTTTGTAGGGTGGGGCCCAGGGCCTTTCCTCTGGTCACTTAGAAAGGGCAGGGCAGCCTCCATGGCCTTGTGCAAATCAAGCATTCTGAGGCTCCTAGAGCCTCCAGACTTGTTTCCTAACCCCAAAGTTTTCTCCTGCAGGGGGCCATCTTTCATCTGTCTTCTTGAAGGATTGTCCTGTCTTTTTTATCTTAACTAAGGTTGATTGCATAGAGGTCGCAGGAGGAAAAACATTTAGTACGAATTCTTAGGGAGATGAATGACTAGTTGTCAGTTTGCCTACAGGACATTTGAGTTGTAAAAGAGCACATTTGTTGAAGGAAGCACATAATTGGTAAACTTTCAGGCTGTAGGGAGGACATTTTTATTTCTGTATACTGTTATTCTACTTGTCTATATAAAGCTTGAGGAGGAAGAATCTATCTTCCATACTGTCTTTATACAGCTTCTTCCTACAGCATCATGGCCATGACTTGAAGTCCCAGCTGGATCTGTACCCACTTCCCTAATTGTGTTATGATCCTGGGATTGATGAGTCTGTTGGGTGAGGGATACAGCTCCTGAGAAAGGCTGCACCCCCAAGCAGGAGGGATTTCACACATTGGGGGCTCCTGATTGGAAGAGCTCATAGATTTCCCTCTGGATTCCCTCTGTCCCTCAGGACCCAAGGCCTGGTTCCACTTTTGGGCTTTTTCCTAATGGCTGAACAATATTGGCCCTCATGTTGGCTGGGCTATAGGCCATGGGATGCTGTTGGACAAACTCTGGCAGGCATTTGAAAATCTTTGTTGTATTTTTAAATCTACCTATCTAAGCAAGTAGTCATATCTGCTGCTTATGACAGGCAGAATTCTAAGACAATCCCCAAATTCCTGGCCTGTGAGATGCACATACATCTTCTCCCGTTGTATTCAATCAAGTACTAATCTAGATGTTGCTTCTCTGGGTAGAGCAGAGAATGTCTCCTGTGGGATCCCACCTTGCATGGGCAGTCTGGGCACAGCCTTCCAGTGACAGCAAATGCAGCCAATCATCTGCTCCCACTTTTGCAAGAGGTGGTAGCATCTGCAGTGATAAGTTCTCAGAAGACGGGTAGGACTTGGTTTGGGCCTTAAAAGCACTAGAAAACATTTAACCTTAACAACAGCAAAACTTTATGTCAGCATTATAAATTCTCAAACTGATGGAAAAATAAACAGCAGAGCAAACTGTTATGAAAACCTTAAAAAAATGCATTAAATGTTTACAAAAGACAGTGGTAAGTTCTTATTTACATAGTTTGTGGACCGTAAGCCTATGAACCTGACTTTTGGGGGTAATATGGGAAGAAAATATTGTTACTCTAGTCTAGAAGAGAAAAACGTTTAAAATAATCCAAGACAGTACCCATGATTCTGGGATTGATGAGTCTGTTGAAGCTGTATAGGAAAATGAGTAAAGTTCTGGTAAATTAGATTTGATGTTTACATGATATTGACACTTCATAAAGCCTTACAATCAAGAATTATTTCAGCTTTTTAAAAATTTTGGGTTTGGCTCATTATTTTTGTTCATATTCTTCAAATAGTTCTACATTTCAGTTTTCAAATATTAACACTTCTAGTTATGGCCTACATATCCCCATTTTCTTTTTGATTTTATAGCTCTGTCTTAAAATATTTTAAATATGTAAATAATATTCTTTCTTGATGAATACTGAAGTAAATTGTCAATCTGCTTTTCTGACTCAGTAATAGATTTTTACATATCTGTCCTATCTGTTGCCTTTATATGTTATGTTATTATACTAAGATTTTCTTTCGTTTTCTATGATTTCTTGCTTTTTCCTAATATCTTGCCATATCTCCTTAAGTATATTACCTTATTCTTATTTTTAATTCTTGGTTCAATTTTTCTAGCTTCTGGTCTGCATTATTCAGCCTTTATTAGATGATGCTGTGACCACAACTAAACCCAAAATCTCACTGGGATTTAGACTGAAAGAGCACTCCTCTCTGGGAAATGCCACTTTCTTGGCAGAGAGAAAAGAAGCAAGAAGGCTCTTAAAACTTAATGATGGTTGTCACTTTTGCTCACATTACAGTGGCTAAAGCAAGCCATAAGACCAAGCCTAATGTTACTAAGGTGGAAAAGTGTAACCTCTCATAGGTTCAGAAGCAAATGGGTAACATTGCAGCCTATGATGGCATAGTATGTTTTTTAGTGGATTGCTTTCCTCACAGATCCTGTTATTTTTTGGTGTGAACTTAGGAGCTCCTGTCTTGTAATGCATATTGAGGAAGGAGAGAAGGCCAGGCCTTGGTCTTTATCACTTGTGAATTTAAGAAGGGAGATGATCCCCAAGGTGGAGCCCCAGTTCCACACATAGACCACTGAGTGTGCGTTATATTTATCCCTTGAGAGGAGACAGTGTGTTAGAACATGAGCTAAAGCTGGATATGACTTTGGACAAATTAATTAAATTTCATGTGCCTCGGTATCCCCATCTGTAAAGTGAGGATGATAATAGCCCCTAACTCATAAGGCAGATCTTCTCACATAACTGCCAATTTCTCCTCCTAAATTGAAGAGCATGTATCAGTGGAATTGGGGAAGAAGAGGACACAATTCAAATTAGTAGGAAGGCAGAGTGGTTTTACAGAAAGAGATAAAAGGATCTGACTATTTTGTTTCCTGCCTGCTTCCTTACAACACTGCAAGCTTCATCCAAGTGGAGACTTGCTTCATTATTTTCCAGCACCTGGCTCAATATGTGTCATATAATTGACACTCAAATATTTGTTGAATGGCTAAGTGCATCTTTATGTGTAACTTTAAATATAAATTAATTTAATAAATTGTTTTAAACGTTTATAAATGTATTTGCCTAATAACTTTAATGTTTGATTTTTTCTTTTTTATTGAATTTATTGGGGTGATATTGCTTAATAAAATTATATAGGTTTCAAGTGAACAATTCTATAATGAATGCATTATCTGTATATTGTATTGTGTGTTCATCACCCCAAGTCAAGTCTCCTTCCATCACCATTTACCCCCCTTATACTCTCCTTAATGTTTGATTTTTTTAACAACTAGAAATTAACTCAGCAGCTAGAAATGATCTTTGAAGCATTTGTGACAGTAATTTTCTTTTCTTTTTCTTTGTTTTGTACAGGCCAGTTGGAATGCCAAAAATGGAGAAAGTTTACTTACATAATCCTAGTTCTGAAGAAACTATTACTTTAATATCAATATCTGCTACAACATCACATTTTCATGCATCATTTTTTCAAAATAGGGTAAGTCTTTCTTATTTATAGCAGATTTTTATTGAGTTTGAAATGTCTAGAATTTTTAAGCATATTTTTAAATTTTTTTTGGAGGGGGGCGGGTTAGAGAGAGAGACAGAGACAGAGAGAAACATCAATTGGTTGCCTCTCATACACACCCTGACTAGGAATTGAACCTGCAACCTGGGCATGTGCCGTGACCGGGAATCAAACCATCAACCTTTTGGTGCACAGGATGGCACTCAACCTCCCGAATCACACCAGCCAGGGCTATGTGTATCTTCTTTATTCATTCATCTAATGGTGGACACCTAGGTTGCTGCCATGTCTTCACTATTGTAAATAATGCTGCAAGGAACATAGGGTACGTGTATCTTTTTTAATTAATGTTTTCATTTTCTTCAGAAAAACACCCAGAAGTGGGATTGCTTGGTCATAGAGTTATTTTATTTTTATTATTTAAATATTTTTATTGATTTCAGACAAGAAGGGAAAGAGAGAGAATCATCGATCAGCTGCCTCCTTCGATCGGCTGCCTCCTGCATGCCCCTCAACCCGGGCATGTGCTCTGACTGGGAATTGAATCGTGACCTTCTGGTTCACAGGTAGACAATGCTCAACCACTGAGCCCCACTGGCCTGACCGTAATTTTATTTTTAATATTTTGATCAATCTTCCTACTGTTTTTCATAGTGGCTGCACCAGTAAGCAATCCTACCAACAGTGCATGAGGGTTCTCTTTCCTCCACGTCTTCGCCAACACAGTTGTTTGTTGATTTATTAGTGATTGCCATTCTGATAGGTGCGAGGTAATATTTCATTGTGGTTTTGATTTGCATTTCCTTAATGGTTAGTGATGTGGAACATCTTTTTATGTGTCTGTTGGCCACCTGCATGTCTTCTTTGGAGAAATGTCTGTTCATGTCCTTTGTCCATTTTTTAATTGGGTAGTTTGGAGTTTTTGGTGTCTTTTTTGTTGTTGAGTTGTAGGAGTTCTTGATATATTTTGGATATTAACCTCTTACAGATATCTTATTTGCAAATATCTTTTTCCATTCAGTTGGTCGCCCTTTCGTTTTGTTAATAGTTTCCTTCACATTGCAAAAGCCTTTTAGTTTGATGTTATGCTGTTTGTTTATTTTTACTTTTGTTGTTTTTGCCCTAGGAGACATACAAAAGAAACCCCACAACACACATTGCTAAGATTGCCCTGGCTGGGTGGCTCAGTTAGTTGGAATGTCATCCTGTGCACCAAAAGGTTGCAGGTTTGATTCCCAGTCAGAGCACATACCTACATTGCAGGTTCAATTCCTGGTCCAGTGTGTGTGTGGGAGGCAACCTCTCCATGTTTCTCTCTCCTCTCTCCCTCCTTCCCCCCTGCTCTTTCTCTCTCCCTCCCTTCCTCCCTCTCCTCCCCCCTCCTCTCTCTAAAATCAATAAAAGATATTCTTAGGCGAGGATGAAGATTGCTAAAATTGATGTTAAAGAGTTACTACCTATGTTTCCTTTATTTATATAATTTCATGTCTCATATTTAAGTCTTTAATCCATTTTGAGGGTTTTTTGTATATAGTGTAAGAAATTAGTTTCTTTTTTTTTTTTATGTACTTTTCCAGTTTTGACAACAACACCATTTATTGAAGAGACTGTCTTTATTCTTGTCTCTTTTGTCATAGTTTAATTGGTCATGTAAGCTTGGGTTTATTTCTGAGTTTTCTATTCTGTTCCATTGATCTATGTGTCTGTTTTTGTGCCAGTACCATAGTGTTTTAACTACTGTAGTTTTGTAGAATAGTTTGAAATCAGGGAGCATGATACCTCCAACTTTGTTCTTTTCTCAAGATTTCTTTGGCTATTCAGGGTCTATTTTGCTTTATCCTCACATGAGGATATTTTTTTCCATTGATTCCATTAGAGAGGAGAAAAGGGAGGGAGGGAGGCAGGGAGGGAGGGAGGGAGATAGAGATAGAGATAGGAGAGAGAGAGAGAGAGAGAGAGAGAGAGAGAGAGAGAGAGAGAGAGAGAGAAAGAGAGAAATATCGATGTGAGAGAGACACATCAATTGGCTGCCTCCCGCATGTACCCTAACCGTGCTGGGGATCCAGCCTGCAACCAAGGTACATGCCCTTGATCAGGAATCAAACCAGTGACCCTTGGGTCCATGGGCTGATACTCTACCCCAACACTCTAGCCACTTAGCAAACCAGCCAGGTTATATTCAGGGTCTTTTGTGGTTCCATATAAATTTTAGGATTGTTTATTTTAGTTCTATGAAAAATGCCATTAGTATTTTGATAGGGACTGCATTAAATATGCAGATCACTTTGGGTAGTATGGACATTTTAATGATATTAATTCTTCCAATCCATGAACATATCCCTCCACTTATTTCTGTCTTCTTCAATTTCTTTCATCAGTATCTATGGGTTCAGACTAAAGATCTTTTACCTCCTTGGTTAAATTTATTCCTAGGTATTTTATTCTTTGTGATGCCAATTGTAAATAGGATTGTTTTCTTACTTTCTCCTTGTGATCATTCAGTATTAGTATATAGAACCATGACAGATTTCTGTATATTCATTTTCTATAATTCAACTTTACTGAATTCACTTATTAGTTCTAATAGTCTTTGGTGGAATCTTTATGTTTAGTATCATGTCATCTGCAAATAACAGTTTTACTTTTTCCTTTTTAATTTGGATACTTTTTATTTCTTTTTCTTGTCTGATTGCTATGGCTACAAATTTCAATACAATATTGAATAAAAGTGGCAAGAGTAGATATCCTTGTTTTGTTCCTGATTTTAGAGAAGAAACTTTCAGCTTTTTATCATTGATTATTATATTAGCTGTATGTTTGTCATATATGGCCTTTATTATGTTAGGGTATGTTACCTCTATACCCACTTTGTTAGAGTTTTTTCAATAAGCAGATGTTGAATTTTGTCAAGTGCTTTTTCTGCATCTATTGATAAGATTATATAATTTTTTGTCCTTCGTTTTGTTTATGTGGTGTATCAAATTGATTGATTTGTGGATATTGAACCATCCTTGTGTTCATGCAATAAATCTCTTTTGATCATGGTGTATATTTAATGTACTGATAAATTTAGTTTGCTGATATTTTGTTAAGGATTTTTACGTCTGTGTTCATCAGGGATATTTGTCCTGTAATTTACTTTTTCTTTGTAGTGCCTTTGTCTACAAGGTTTTAGTATCAGGATTAAAGCTAGCCTCATAGAATAAATTTTAGGAGCTTTCCCTCCTCTTCAGTTTTTGTTTGGAATAGTTTGAGAAGGATAGTATTATCTCTTATTTGAATATTTTGTAGAATTCATCTGTGAAACTGGTTCTGGAAATATCTGTTATCTAAAATATTTCTTAAAATGAATTTCCCTCGAGTTATTCTTTGTTGTTACCTAAAAGCTGTTTTCAAAGTTTTTATAATTATACTAGAGGCCTGGTGCGTGAATTCCTGCACATTGAAAGGAAATTAATTAGAAGGTGGTCTGTGGGGCAGGACGGGGCCAGACGGGCTGGATATGCCCTAGAGCCAACCTCCCGTGGTCCCTTCCCAGTTGGCCACACCTGGGGTGGCCCTGGGGCTCAAAGGGCATCTGTGGAGTGAGCGGGGTCCCTCTGACAGGTGGGGTCCCTCGGCCTGGCCTGTGGGGATCGGGCTAAAACTGGCAGTCTGGCATCCCCTGAGGGGTCCCAGAGTGCGAGAGAGCACTCCACAAAGTTGTTGTCACTCAGCAGCTCCTGCGTTGAGCATCTACCCCCTGGTGGTCAGTGTGTGTCATACCTGTCGGCCAGTCAGCCTGTTGCTTAGCCTTTATATATATAGATTAAAAAAAATTTTTTTTCCTCACCAGAGGGACATTCTTAGCAATTAGAGAGAGGGAGGGAGGAAGAAGGTTAAGAGAGAAAGAGAGAGAGCGGGGAGGACCAAAAGACCAATGTGAGAGAGAAACATTGATCGGTTGCCTCCTGCACATGCCCCAATCAGGGATCGAACCCGCAACCATTCAGTGCACAGAGGGTCACTCTAACCAACTGAGCCACACATATGCATATCATTTTTATATGATATCCTAATTGTAATATTTTATATGATATCCAAAATGTAATATTAGCAGGACTATAAAATTTCTTAATGCAATAGTTCTCTCAAGTTATTTTCTATATCTTTACCTATAAGCCTCTTTTGCAATTTTTTTTTATCAAAGAACTAATGGTCTCAAATGATAGTCTCCCAATGCTGGGAGAGACCTGTGTATTCATCTAGTCCAGCACCCTTATTGTAGAAATGAAGAGCTAAACCATCAAGGGGTTTGCCCTGGTGAAACAGTTAGTGACAAGTGGCAAGGGCTAAGGTGAGGGTCTGAGTGTTCTGTTGGCCTTACCCAGTGATTTGGATCATGGTAAGGTACAGTTTGTGGCATGTACCTTACAACTTGTACATAGAGATGCACATATGGAAATCACCCAGCTGTCAGGCATTCAGACATGTTGGGTTAAAGGCAAAATAATGAAGTGCAAATAGAAACAGTTTTAAAATAGTTCACAACTGCCTACAGATTTATTGTTAACTTGTTAACTGTCTTTGCTAATTCAAACAGTGTCTTGCTTCTAAACTTATCCAAGCTTCAGCCTTATTAAAGGTGAGGGTTTTTACTTTTTTCATGGTGCTATCACAATACAGAGACTAGAACAATAGTTCTAAACACAGATTCTTCATGTAGGCAATATAAATAAGTGGGAGTGTAAGTCCACGTGCAGTTCTTCGAATTTTCCAAAAAGTCAGAAATAGTCATTTTTATATGATATCCTAATTTTTACATATTGACAGTGAATTCAACTTTAGAAAGACAGGTAGTGTGGACCATCAAAACAAGCCAAACGTCAACCATGTGCCTTTTTAAAAATATTTCTTTATTGATTTCAGAGTGGATGGGAGGAGAGAGAAATAGAAACATCAATGATGAGAGAGAATCATTGATCAGCTGCCTCCTGCACACCCCCTTCTGGGGATCGAGCCTGCAACCCAGGCATATGCCCTTGACCGGAATCGAACCTGGGACCCTTCAGTCTGCAGGCTGACACTCTATCCACTGAGCCAAGCCCGCTAGGGCCCATGTGACATTTTGACATGAACTAGGCTCTCGCAGGGACTGACTTCTATCTATGCATCTTACACAAAGAGAATAGTTTTTCTGAAAATTCTTCAAAAGACAAGTAAATGTGTATATAGTCAGAGAACAAGTTAAAAACCAACCTGTTTTCCATTCCTCACAATACAGAGACTAGAAGATTAAGATAAACTTCATTTCAATCTGTGACTAAAATTAAAGTGTTTAGGCCCACTTATTTTAGTATGCTTAATATAATAAACTAGAGGCTTGGTGCACAAATTCGTGCAACGGTGGGTTCTGGGCTGGCAAGGGGCGGCAGGACACAGGAGGTTGACCAGCCAGCCCTGCCCCTGATCGGGGGGCGGGGGGAGCCATGGGAGGTTGGCTGGCTGTTCCCACCCCTGATCGGAGGGAGGGGCTGCGGGAGGTTGGGGGGGGAGGGGCAATCGGGGGACCGATCGGGCCGGTTGGCTGCAGCAGTGTACGTCATAGCTACCAGTCATTCTGGCATTCCAGTTGCTTGGCTTTTATATATATAAATAATCTCATGGGTTGAAGGTCATTAATGAATGTTAATGATTACTTTTAACTAGAGGCCTGGTGTGCGAAATTTGTGCACCTGGGCGGGGAGCCCTCAGCCCAGCCTGCACCCTCTTGCAATCCGGGACCCCTCAGGGGATGTCCAACTGCCAGTATAGGCCCGATCCTGCAGTTGGACATCTGGCAGTCAGACATCCCTCTCACAATCCAGGATCCCTCTTGCAACCCAGGACTGCTTGTCCCTAACCACTCGCCTGCCTGCCTGCTCGCCCCCCTGCCTGCTCAGTGCGCGTCATAGCAACCAGTCATTCTGCCTTAACGTTCGCTTAGGCTTTTATATATATAGATTAGATGTAGAAGCCTGGACATTATTTTATTTCAGGTTAAACTCTGACATCCATGCGTGTTATTGGGAATTGACAAAATGTAATATTAGCAGTAGTATGGAGTACTATGGAGATAATAAAAAGAATGAATTAGAACTGTTCTGTTTATATGAAATAACTAGAGGCCCGGTGCACGGATTCTTGCACTGGTGGGGTCCCTTACCCTGGCCTGCGGGGATCGGGCCGAAACCAGAAGTCCAACATCCCCCGAGAGGTCCTGGATTGCAAGAGGGTGCCAAAGGACCCTACTGGTGCATGAATCCGTGCATCGAGCCTCTAGTATGCATATAAGATCTTTGGTTAATCTCTTTCCACCCTCCCCCTTTCCCTCTGAGATTCATCAATCTGTTCCATGTTTCCATGCCTGTGCGTTGAGCATCTGTCCCCTTGTGGTCAATGTGTGTCATAGCTACCGGTCGAACAGTCGAATGGTCGCCTAGGCTTTTATAAATATAGATGTGCTATGGTATATATGTTAATATGTAGTAAAGCACATTGTAGAGTAGAATATGGTACCATTTTTATAAAATAAAATTTCTATATATTTGGATATCTTAAGAAGAGTCAGAGTAATGTATTGTATAGACAGATGCACAGGTTAACTGGATAACCTGAGAAAGGAGAGAGTGAGGAGGGTTGGTGGCATTAATTTCATAGACAGCGGGGCCTTGACTTAGGAGTTTAATTAGTTCCGTGACGGAGCTCGTAACTCAGATTACTCGTATGTCAAATCAGCAGTGAACGAGTGAGACACGTGATGCTGGGCTGATGTTGTGGCGTTCACTGTGACATTCGCTGCGCCAACTAGCGGTGGGGTATCTGAAGCTGGCTCGTAACTCGAATTTTAGCTCGCAACTCAAAGCAAAAAATCGGCCAAGAGACGGCTCGTATCTTGAAAAACTCATTAGTCGGGACACTCGTTAAGTCAAGGCCCCACTGTATCTTTACAAGGTATCACCAGGTGAAATAAGCACTTACTACTTTTGAAATTTAAAACATAAGAAAATGTAAATTAAAAAAATAGTTTGCCATCTGTGTGGAAGTAGGAATTAATTAATTTAACAAATATTTGTTGAGTGCCTACCAGTTTCCAGGAACTTTGTATTTATCAGTGACTAACAGAGGTTCTTTTTATGATACTTACCTCTGGGTAGGGGGAGGAGCGGGGTATGACAGCAGCATAGGGGAGGCAAGAGTTGTAAATAAATAAATTTTTTCCCGAGACATTATTCACTGACAGCTTTATTCCCCAATAAGTAAAATATAAAAGTGGGTCTGAGAGATGGGAGAAGTACATTTTACATCCTAAATATAAAACAAAAAAAGAAAATTCAATTAAAAGAGCATTTTGAGTATCAGTTACATTCCTAGTTGGCAGCATTCTATAAACTGTGAGGAGATACAAGAAACCTGTGTGGCCCCTAGACATCAGGTAGTTTACAACCTAACTGAAGACTGTATAAGGCTCTCCAGGAAGAGTTGACAGAGAACGTTTAACAGGCTGAAATGAGTGTTACAAACATTCAGTCTAATGGGAGTCAATGGACAGAGACCTATGCAGGCTGGAGGAAGACTCCATAGAGGAAGACAGGCTGGGAGGATGTGAACAGGCAGAGTCCTCGACCCACAGGGCCTTCTCTCCCAATGGGCCACCATCTGAAGGCACCACGCCCCTTGGCCAAGGCCTGCTTCACTGTGTTACAGGCCCTATTGCAGCGGTTCTCAACCTGTGGGTCGTGACCCCTTTGGGGGGTCAAATGACCCTTTCACAGGGGTCGCCTAAGACCATCGGAAAACACATATATAATTACATATTGTTTTTGTGATTAATCACTATGCTTTAATTATGTTCAATTTGTAACAATGAAAATACATTCTGCATATCAGATATTTACATTATGATTCATAACAGTAGCAAAATTACAGTTATGAAGTAGCAACGAAAACAATTTTATGGTTGGGGGTCACCACAACATGAGGAACTGTATGTATTACAGGGTCGAGGCATGAGGAAGGTTGAGAACCACTGCCCTATTGTATTGCACTTATCAAGGGTTGGCCTTTACAGAGGTCAAAAATAACTCATTACCAGCATTCTGTTTGGACCATAGTCAACGTATGCTGACGAGGTTTATGAACAGCAGACACCATGCCACTTCTCACACCCCTGCTTCCATTGCATCCACAAAAACACCCTCATCCACCCCAAACCCAGTGAAGGCTGGTTAGTCTCAGGACACCTTTCTGACCTGTCACCCTCAGCAGCCACCCAGAGGCCAAGTCTCACACCCATCTGTCCTCTCAGAAGCTCACATTCTATGCTAATTACTACTTCTCCCATCTCTCAGACCCACTTCTGAACTCTCATGTTTTTCCCCTATCTTTGGGAAATTCTGTCTACAAAGTGATTTCTTGGACAGTTGAGTCCATTTTAGTCCTTCAGCATTTAAGTTCCTGTTCTTTGCTAGCACTGTGAGAGGCCCCAGTCCTGCAGGAGGAATAAGTAAATTTTATAAGATGTTAGGTGATGAAACAAACTGAGAAGAGATGAATTAATACAGTGAGGGTGTGGTTCATTTTTTTCTTTTAATTTAAGATATAATTGACATAACATTGTGTAAATTTAAGGTACATTGTGTAAATGTACCTTGAATTGGAACATTTATATGTTGCAACATGATTACCACCATAGGGTTTGCTAACACCTCTATCACATAATTATCTTTTTTTTTTCTTTTTTGTGGTGGGACCGTTAAGATCTAGTCTCTTAAGAACTTTGAAGTTTATACTACAGTATTGTTGTCTGTTATCACTATTCTCTGCATTAGATCTCCAGAAATTATCTACTTATTTGCATATTTGTACCTTTAAACAACATATATCCCCAATCCCCTCTCCTCCAGCCCCTAGTAACCACCATTTACTCTGTTTTTACAAGTTCAACTTTTTTGATTCCACATAAAAGTGATATCATTAAGTATTTGTCTTTCTCTATCTGATTTATCTCACTTACCATTATGCCCTCAAGATGCACCTGTGTTGTCAAATGGCAGGATTTCCTTTTTTCATGCCTGAATAGTAAACCATTGTGTTGTATCACAATTTCTTTATCCATTCATCAGTTAATGGACACTTAGTTGTTTCCATATTGACTATTGTGAATAATGTTGCAATAACTGTGGGTGTGCATATATCTCATTGATAACTGTTTTTATTTCCTTTGGATATATGTACCCAGAAGTGAGATTGCTGGATCATATGATAGTTCTTTTTAATATTTTGAGGAATTTTCGTAGTTGTCCATAATGAGTGCACCAGTTTACATTCTCACCAACAGTGTATAAGGATTCCCTTATCTCCCCATCCACAATAACTGTTACCTCTTCTTTTCTTAATGATAACCATTCTAAGAGGTATGAGGTGATATCTCACTGTGCTGTGTTTTTTTTTAAATATGTTTTTATTGATTTTTTATTTTGAGGAGGACAGAGATAAACATTGATTGGCTGCCTCCTGTGTGCCCCCTACTGGGGATCAAGCCTGCAACCCAGATATGTGCCTCAACCGAACTGGCGACTTTTTGGTGCATGGGTCGACGTTCAACCACTGAGCCACACCAACCAGGGCTCACTGTGATTTTGATTTGCATTTTCCTGATGATTAGTGATGTTGAGCATATTTTTATATACTTGTTGACCATTTGGATATCTTAATTTAGAAAAAAATGTCTATTTAGATCTTCTGCCCATTTTTTATTTGGGTTGTTTGTTTGTTTTTCTGTTACTGAGTTGTATGACTTTTTAATGTGTTTTGGATATTAAACCCTCATTTGATACTAGGGCCCAGTGCATGAATTCGTGCACCTTGAAAGGAACTGTGGGTCACGACGCTGTGGTGGGTACAGGGGCGGCTCTCAGCCCATCCTCCGCGTCCCCATCTGACCCCTCCCGCCCTGGCCCCCGGTCCCATATCTACCGGCAGCCCCGCTCCCACGTGCTGATGGTGTGGAACAATTGGGGCCAGCACTAGCAGCGGGTGCAAGCGGGACCAGCGCCGGCAGCAGGTGTGAGCACTGGGCAGGACTGCGGCGTGCAGGAGCAAAGAATTTTCAGTAATCACCAGAGGCTCGCCCCGATGATAGCAACTGGCTCCCCGCCTTGGTCTGGCACCCCCACTCACCTGCTCCACCATCCTGCTGCAGCCAACACTTGCCATGTTCTGCGCACACCCTCTGGTGGTCAACACATGTATAGCAACCAGTTCAGTTGTTCCGCTGTTCAGTCTATTTGCATATTAGCCTTTTATTATATAGGACTAGAGGCCCAGTGAACAAAAATTTGTCCACTCGGGGGAGGAGGGGGTCCCTCAGCCCGGCCTATGCCCTCTCGCAGTCTGAGACCCTCGGGAGATAACGACCTCTGGCTTAGGCCTGCTCCCGGGTGGCAGAGGGCAGGCCCAATCCCTAGGTGCAGCCCCTGGTCGGGCTCAGAGCAGGGCCAATTGGGGAGTTGGGGCGCCGCCCCCTGTCATGCACAGAGCAGGGTGGATTGGGAGGTTGCGATGCCACCCTCAGTCACACTCAGGGTAGGGCCGATTTGGGGGTTGGGGCACCACCCCCGTCACACTCAAGGCAGGGTCGATGGGGAGGTTGCGGCGCCACCCCCTGTCACGCACAGAGCAGGGCCAATCGGGGTTGGGGCGCTGCCCCCTTTCACGCACAGAGCAGGGCCCATCAGGGGGGTTGAGGCTCCATGCCCTGTCACGCACAGAGCAGGGTGGATCAGGGGGTTGGGGCGCCGCCTTCTATCACCCACAGAGCAGGGCCGATCAGGGGGTTGGGGCACCGCCACTGTCACACTCAGGGCAGGGCCGATGGGGAGGTTGTGGCTCTACCCCGCCACACACAGAGCAGGGCCTGTGCGGGGGGGGGGGGGGGGAAGGGTTGGGACACCACACCCTGTCACACACAGAGCCCCAGGGCGATCAGGGGGTTGGGGAGCTCCCCCTATCAGGCACAGAGCAGGGCTGATCAGGGGGTTGGGGTGCCTTCCCCTGTCACGAACAGAACAGGGCGGATAGGGAGGTTGTGGCTCCGCCCCATTACACACAGAGCCGCAGGGCGATCAGGGGGTTTGGGCGCTGCCCCCTATCACACTGATCCCGGTGCCAGGAGGCCTCTCAGCTCCGCTGATCCCAGTGCTGGGAGGCCTCGCGGCTCCACTAATCCTGGTGCTGGGAGGCATATTACCTTTTACTATATAGGATAGAGGCCTGGTGCATGGGTGGGGGCCGGCTGGTTTGCCCTGAAGGGTGTCCTGGATCAGGGTGGGTGTCCCCACTGGGGTGCCTGGCCAGTCTGGGTGAGGGGCTGAGGGCTGTTTTCAGGCTGGCGGATGACTGAAGCTACCAACTGCTCCTTTTTTTCTTTTTCTTTTTTATTCTGGGCCAGCTTTAGCTCTGGCTCCAGCTCTGAGGCCACTGCTGCTGAAAGCAGGTATCTGGTTTGTTTGAGTTCTATAATCGAAACACTGTATCAACTCCAGCTCTGAGATCCCGGCGGGCTGAAAGCAGGTTTCTGGGGTTTTGTTTAGCTTCTATATTTGTAACAATGTTTCAAACTGCAAGCTCAGAGGCCGGCAAGGCAGGCGGGGAACAGTTGGTTTCCTCCATCACTGAAGCAAGCAAGCCTCATGTTAACTTCAAGCTGCCTGGCTGCCGGCCACCATCTTGGCTGGCAGTTAATTTGCATATCTCGCTGATTAGCCAATGGTAAGTGTAGCAGACGTACGCTAATTACCATGTTTCTCTTTTATTAGGTAGGACTAGTGGCCTGGTGCACAGATTCGTGCACAGTGAAAGGAAATTAATTAGAAGAAAGATTCGTGTGGTAATTACGTTACTGCACCATCAACAATGACAGATTGAAACACACACGTGCGATTGGTGCCAGTGACAGCTCTTATATGTATCACGCAAGTGCGAGTCAACGTTTATTTTTAAATTGCCAGTGTGCATCATATGTACTGGCCAGTTGGTCAGTTGGATGGATGGATGGTCAGTCAGTCAGCCTTTTATATATATAGATTATTATATAGGATGTGGTTTGCAAGTAATTTCTCCTATTCTGTATATGGCCTTTTCATTTTATTTATTGTTTCCTTTGCTGTGCAAAAGCTTTTTAGTTTGATACAACCCTACTTGTTGGATTTTGCTTTTGTTGATTGTTCTTTTGGTGTCAGATACAAAAAATTCTTTCCAGCACCAATGTCAAGAAGCTTCTTCCCCTATGTTTTGTTCTGGGAGTTTTACAGTATCAGATCTTACATTTAAGTCTTAATTTTCCATTTTGGTGAGTGGTGTAAGATAGGGTTGCAGTTTTACTTTTGGCACGCAGTCATCCAGATTTTCCAACACCATTTGTTAAAGAGACTATCCTCTCCCTGTGGAGTGTTCTTGCCTCCTTTGTCAAATATAAGTTGACCGTGTATGCAGGGGTTTATTTGGCAGCTCTCGATTCTGTTTCATTGGTCAATATGTCTATTTTTGTGCCAGTACCATAGTTTTAATTACTATAGCCTTGGAGCATAGTTTGAAAGGCTTTGTTCTACTTTCTCATGATTACTTTGGATATTTGGGGTCTGTTGTGGTTCCAAACAAACTCAATGATATTATTATTCACTTTGTTTAGTGATTTTGTTGTCAAGTAGAGTTTAGTTTATTGTTACCTACCATGATTTAAACCCAAACATTCAATTATTTTTCTTGCTCCAGGGAACATGAAAATTAAGACCCTTGTAAAAATAAAAAGGGGGGGGTTGTCTAAAAAACGGTTTTGAGTAAATCTGAAAAAGTTTATTTTTTATTACAGTATATTTTCAGTAAAATTCATCCATTTTAGTGTACAGTCAGTGTACGTCATAACATTCATAACTGACTACATTTTGTTCAATGATGGACCACATATACAAAGATGGTTCCATAAGATTGTATTGGAGCTGAAAACTTCCTATCACATAGTGACATTGTCAGAAAATCATAGCGCAGTGCGTTACCATTTTCTGCTTTCTCAGGGCTATTGGCCCAGGTGAGTTTCCCATAGACATCTCCTCTTTCTACACCAGTGTTATGACTGGACCACCCTGTGATTCTTAGAAATGAGTTTATTTCTGACAGGCCCTAGGAGCATACAAGAAACTACCTAAGAGAGAGCGACAGGAGCCTGGTGTTTTGCTTTTATTGGGGTTGAGAGCGGGGGCCCATGGTTTTGTGGGCTCATCTTTATTGGTGAATTTAAAATACCATAAGAGGGAATTTAAAGTACAGGAAGAGAAAAAAACAAGTAGCCCAAATGATCAGTTATACCAACCAGGATCTCTAAAACAAAGGAGCATCAGTGGGAAGAAGGCAGCCTGCCTCTTTATCAGGTCATGTGTCTGGCAATGCTTTTGTTGGCTTTGAAGTAGATGCCTCTGCAATCAAAGCTTAAGTCGGGCACTTGTATTAAAAAAGAAAAGCTAGTTGTTGGTTCTCACACTACGGTTACTTGTTTGTGGTAATGCTGGTATAAACAAACCTGTTCCAGTCCTATAAAAGTATAGCACATGCAATTACAATAGTAGGTTGTACCATCTAGGTTTTGTGTAAGTGTACTTGCACAGCAAAATCACCTAACCACGAATTTCTCAGAATGTACCCCCTCATTAATCAGCTTGTGACTGTAGAGTTCTGAGTTTTAACAAACTCATAAAGTCATGTAATCAACAACTCAACCAACTGTAGCCTCTGAGTATCGCCTATTCCAGAAGCTTATATAAATGGAACTGTACAGTGTAGAGCTTTTCAAGTCTGGTTTCTTTCATTTCACATTGATCCAAGTAGTTGGATGTTTCAGCTCTTTGTACCACTTCATTGCTGGGTGATAGTTTACTGGAAGGCTGCATTGCCGTTTTTATCCATTCACCAGTTAAAGATATTTGGTTGTTTCCAGTTTGGAGTTCTTAAAGCCATTATAAACATTAATTTATAGATTTTTATAGGAACATAAATAAAAATTTATGTCAGCATTCCAGTTGCTCAAAATCTTTATTACACTCCACTATTACATTTGGGTTCGTTTTTTTTATTTTAGTCACTCAAAGAAATGTACACTTTTTTACTTTAGTTTACATTTACTAATGACTAACGATGTTGAGCATCTTTTCATTGACAAAGTTTTCTTTATCACATGTGTGATTGACAGATCTTTTCTTTTTTTTTCCTTAATTAAATCTTTATTGTTCAGATTATTACATTTGTTCCTCCTTTTCCCCCCCATAACTCCCCTCCTCCCAGTTCCCGCCCCACCATCTGCCCTCACTCCCCACCCACTGTCCTCATCCATAGGTGCACGATTTTTGTCCAGTCTCTTCCCGCATCTCCCACATCCCTTTCCCCCCCAAGAATAGTTAGTCCATTCCCTTTCTATGTCCCTGATTCTATTATGATCACCAGATTATTTATTCACTTGATTCTTAGATTCACTTGTTGATAGATGCATGTTTGTTGTTCATAATTTGTATCTTTACCTTTTTTTTCTTCTTCCTCTTCTTAAAGGATACCTTTCAGAATTTCATATAATACTGGTTTGGTGGTGATGAACTCCTTTTAGCTTTTCCTTATCTGTGAAGCTCTTTATCTGACCTTCAGTTCTGAATGATAGCTTTGCTGGATAAAGTAATCTTGGTTGTAGGTTCTTGGTATTCATCACTTCGAATATTTCTTGCCATTCCCTTCTGGCCTGCAGAGTTTCTGTTGAGAAGTCAGCTGACAGTCGTATGGGTACTCCCTTGTAGGTAACTGACTTTCTTTCTCTTGCTGCTCTTAAGAGTCTCTCTTTGTCTTTTGCTCTTGGCATTTTAATGATGATGTGTCTTGGTGTGGTCCTCTTTGGATTCCTTTTGTTTGGGGTTCTCCGTGCTTCCTGGACTTGTTAGTCTATTTCTTTCTCCAGGTAGGGGAAGTTTTCTGTCATTGTTTCTTCAAATAGGTTTTCAATATCTTGCTCTCTCTCATCTTCTGGCACCCCTATAATTCTGATGTTGTTACGCTTGAAGCTGTCCCAGAGGCTCCTTACACTATCTTCGTATTTTTGGATTCTTTTTTCATTTTGCTTTTCCGGTTGGGTGTTTTTAGCTTCTTCGCATTTCAAATCTTTGCCTTGATTCTTGCGGTCCTCTGGTCTGCTGTTGGGAGTCTGTATAATATTCGTTATTTCAGTCCGTGTATGTTTAATTTCTAGTTGGTTCTTTATCATAACATCGAGGGTCTCATTAGATTTGTTGAGGATCTCATTAAGTTTATCAGCAGCTTCTAGACAGTTCTTGAGAGACCTTAAAAGTGTGGTTCTGAACTGAATATCCTCCATTGACAGTTTTGTCCTGTTTCTTTGTCTCCGCATTTTTTATGCTTTCTTGGTGCACCCCCTAGTGGTCTTTGTGTGCAGTCCTCCTGTAGTTAAGCCTTGATTGTTGTAGTTAATACTGGGGGGATTTGACCTCCAGGCCAGCTGGCTGTGAGAATCAGCTGTGTCTGCAGTGGGAAAACTTCTGTCCTCTAGGGAGGTGCTAATCTAGCCTTTGCCTGAGGCTATCTGGAAAATGGCTCTGTGCAGGGCTTGGGCGGGGCGGGTGGGTCGCTCGGGCTCGGGATCAACAGGGTGGGCTGGAGAGAGCAGTTATGGCGGCTCTCAGTTCCGTCCCTAGAGGCTCTGCCTCACAGAGACCCAGCAACCGCTGCAAACCTCGGAGAGAAAGCTGCCTTCGAGTTCCGACTGAAGCCAGACAGTCCCGCTTCTCCTGTTTGAGTCTGGGTCCCTAGAGACTCACCCGGATCTGGAGCTCAGAATCTGAGACTCCCTCCCGATTGAAAGCACCAACCGCGCCCTCCGCCGCCAGCCCGCTTCGCGTGCACTCCGTACCTGAGTATTTCACTTCAGCACTGCGCCTCCTCTGAGTCTGGGTATGATATTCTCTTTCCTCCTAGTTGTAGAATGTCCACTCAGCCAGCCTTCCTGTGGTTCTGGATAATGTCCGTTCCGTCTTTTAGGTGTGTTTTGATTTGGTTGTTCAAGGCAGCAATCTCTGGCGTTAACCTATGCCGCCATCTTGGTTCTCCTGACAGATCTTTTCTTTCAGGCTGTATCATTTCTTTACAGTCTCGTGTAGAAGCTTTCAAAAAACAGAAGTTCTTAATTTCCGTGAAGTCCACTTTATCAAATTTTTGTTTTATGGGTCATGCTTTTAGTGTTGTAGTAAGAACTCTTTGCCTCAACCACAGTCACGAAGATCTCCAGTTTTTCTTTCAGATGTTTAATAGTTTGAGATTTCACATTTAGGTCTGTGCTGCATTTTGAGTTAATGCTTGTTTATGGTATGGGATATGGATCAAGAGTTTTCTTTTGTTTTGCATATGAACATATAACTGTTCCCACACCATTGGTTGAAAAACCTGCCCTTTTTCATTGAAATCCCTCTGCATTTTGTCAAAAATCAATCGGCCTTGCATGCGTGGGTCTGTTTGCTAGACTCCATTATGTTGTAATATGTTTACTCTTTCGCTAATTCACAGGGTCATGATTATTATAACTTTTTAGTAATTCCTAGAATCATGTAGTGCGAGTCCTCCAATTTTGTTTTTCTTTTTCAAAATTGCATTGTTCTTCTCATTCCCTTTTCTTGCCATCTAAATTTTAAAATCAGCTAGTCAATTTATTTTTTAATCTTGCTGCAATTTTTTATTTTTAATTAACTTTAAATGTATAGAAAAGTAAGTACAAATAGTCTTCATATATCCTTTATCCAGTTTCTCCTAATGCTGATATCTCAGATAATCATAGTACAATGATCAAAACTAGGAAATTAACATTGGTGAAATATTTTTCATTAAAAACCTTGTATGGCTTTCATTAGTTTTTGTACCAGTTTACTTTTTCTATTCCAGGATCTTATTTCGCATTGCATTTTCTCCTCAGACTGAAATTTTTATGGCAATTGCATTGGATATATTAATACTTTAACAATATTGAGTCTTCCATCTATGAACACAGTATTATCTCTTCATTTTTAAAAAGCCTTCTTTCATTACTTTCAGCAAAGTAGATGTGCATGTTACTAGACTTATCTATACTAATAAAAGGGTAATATGCAAATTGGTCACGACACCCTCAGTCATGCTAATTAGTCACGACCAGTATGCAAATTG
Organism: Myotis nattereri; assembly: GCF_964212035.1. Lineage (NCBI taxonomy): Eukaryota > Metazoa > Chordata > Mammalia > Chiroptera > Vespertilionidae > Myotis > Myotis nattereri. The sequence goes on from NC_138085.1 coordinate 22,553,265, forward strand.
ACCATCACTCCAACACAAAGATGGCCGCCCCATGTGGCCACAAGATGGCCTGTAGGGGAGGGCAGTTGTGGGCCATCAGGCCAGCAGGGGAGGACAGTTAGGGGTGACCAGGTCAGCAGGGGAGGGAAATTGGGGGCAGCCAGGCCTACAGGGGAGGGCAGTTGGGGGCAGCTGGGCCTTCAGGGGGGCAGTTGGGGGAGACCAGGCCTGCAGGGGAGGGCAGTTGGGGGTGACTAGGCCAGCAGGGGAGGGCAGTTGGGGCAACTGGGCCTTCAGGGGGTGCAGTTGGGGGTGACCAGGCCTGCAGGGGAGGGCAGTTAGGGGTGACCTGGCCAGCAGGGGAGGGCCATTGGGGGCCACCAGGCCGGCAGGGGAAGGCAGTTGTGGAGGACCCAGGCCTGCAGGGAGGGCAGTTGGGGGCGACCCAGGCCTGCAGGGAGGGCAGTTGGGGGGAAATAGGCCTGCAGGGGAGGGCAGTGAGGGTGACCAGGCCTGTGGAGGAGGGCAGTTAGGGGCAAACAGGCCAGCAGGGGAGCAGTTAGGCATTGATCAGGCTGGCAGGGGAGTGGTTAGGCGCAATCAGGCAGGCAGGCAGGTGAGCGTTTGGGAGCCAGCAGTCCTGTACTGAGAGGGATATCTGACTGCCCGTTTAGGCCCGATCCCTGATATGCTAATTAGCCATGCATGACCAGTATGCAAATTGACCATCACTCCAGCACACAAGATGGCTGCCCTATGTGACCACAAGATGGCCGCCACAGATGGCCTGTAGGGGAGGGCAGTTGGGGGCCACCAGGATTGGGCCTAAACGGGCAGTCAGGCATCCCTCGAGGGGCCCCAGATTGGAGAGGGTGCAGGGTTGGCTGAGGGAAACACACACACACACTCCTGTGTATGAATTTCATGCACCGGGCCTCTAGTACCTTAATATTTCTTTCTGTGTGCATGTTATTATTCACGAAATTCACGCACATTAAAAGGGAATTAATTGCCCTAACCAGTTTGGCTCAGTGGATAGAGCATCGGCCTGCAAACTCAAGGGTCCCAGGTTCGATTCCGGTCAAGGGCATGTACCTTGGTTGCAAGCACATCCCCAGTGGGGAGTGTGCAAGAGGCAGCTGATTGATGTTTCTCTCTCATCGATGTTTCTAACTCTCTATCCCTCTTCCTTCCTCTCTGTAAAAAAACAATAAAATATATTTTTTTTATAAAAGGGAATTAATTAGCGGAGATATTTTAATATTGCTATTTGCCCTTTCTCTATAATAGAAGTGTGAGAGATGAAAGGAAATTAGTAAAATGTATATGAAAATAATATATAAATTTATTAATAAACAACCAGTAACAAAAGGATATAACAACAACAGAGGCATGATATAAAAACGACAAAAACATGATATGAAAACAACAAAAACATGATATAAAAACAACAGTGATGCAAACAATGACTGATAAAGTGATTAAACTTATTCTAATATTTCCCTGTACACATTACGAGTGAAAACATTTTCAGAGTGCTTGACTAATTTCCTTTGTGCTGAAGTATTTAGAACTTTAACTTCAACGTCACATGCTCTTCGAACTCGAGAAAAAGCAACATATAACTGACCATGTGGGAAAACGGGTTCAGGTACGAATATGCCTACCCTGTCTAGAGTTTGTCCTTGTGATTTATTAATAATTATCAGAAACGCTGGCATCATGGGAAACTGTCGTCGAATTAATTTAACACATTGTTTGCAGGTAGTTTTTGCGCACTAACAGGTGGCATGGGCCATTTTTGCTAATTTTTTGCGCAAATGGCAACGTTCGGTAAAATTACAATAACTTTAGTTTAGGTATTTATACATTACCCGCATTCTATCACTAGTCTATAAAAAATGTATTAATACGTGTCCCACACTCTACTGCTAAGGTCAACGTAAAACGTATAAATATGTTTCCCACATACAATGTGTTAAATGGGAGGCCAGTGTCAGATGGGGATAAATTAATTCTTGGAATCAGAACAACGAGCTCTCCCTCTGCAGATTCTGTTAATACTTCAGCTTCGATAATGTTAGGTTGTAATCTTTTGATAATAAATCTGGTACCATTACAAAGACCCCATTTACTATTAAGATTTCTCAATAGCATGATGATTGCACCACTTTCAATTTTAATTTATGACACAGCATTCCTGAAGGAGTAATAATATTAAGAAATTCAATGGGAAAATTTTCCTTTTCAGCATCATCTGTTGAATTAATGGAATCATCACTCAAATATGTGTGAAAATCTCCATCGAGTATATCCAAATTTTCTTCATTTAATTTTTGAACGTGCTCATTTTTTTGGACAAAGAATTTCATGTTTAGATATATTTTTAATATTATCTATATATATACTATTTCCAAAGGTAGCTTCAATAATAGATCCATTACAAATCATTTCACAGGGGATTTTAATAATATCCATTCCTAAATGAAAACTGCTATCAAGTTTGCCATCTCCAAGTTTTACTAACCATTCATTATAAGCAGATTTCTCTGATCTCATTTGTTTTAAGAGACAATTTATTGAAACATCCCCAAACATTACAGTACTTTAAACTCGTTTGTACTATGGCCGATCCCATAGCATGCGGTACAATACTGAGACATTGTCGAAAATCCTCTATAAGCAGGAGAACTTTCCCACCAAATACAACATTCAAATTCATAATTTCTCTTAGTAATGTGTCTATGGCGTTTATAGCATGACTAGATGCCATGTTGCATTCATCAATAATGAGAAGTTGGGCCTTTTTAATAGTTTTACCAACTTCACTGTTTATATCGAGTCTAGAAATTAAAGTTTCATTTAATGGAGTTGGACATTTATATTGGGAATGAAAGGTTCTTCCACCGAGAAATAAATTTGCAGCAATTTCTGTAGACGCTGTGGGTAAAACAGTACCAACACAACCTCTAATATAATGTATTAAAACTTTATTGTGGGGAGCCGCTACAGTGTTTTGGTCAGGTTCAAGCCTTGGACTGATGAGAGGGCACAGTCTTCTCATTGCCACGTGCAAGTCCCAGCTTGGAGGGCAGGGCCCTCCCAGCACAATTATAGCCAACAACTATAGTTGTAAGCTTGAACCTATGGTCCATACACATGGCCCCACGTGCCTGAGTGATGTAGGCTTGATAGAGTTCAGGTGCATGTAGTTGAGTAGGATTGAAACCCAGGAGAATGTTGTAAACATCTTGGTCATGCCCTTACTTTGCCTTGTGGCATCTGCTATAAAGTAAAGACATGACTGTGGGCGTGATCGCTGTCTCGGAGAAGCAGCATCCCACCGAGACCCAGATTTCATTCTCTTGTCTGTCTTTTCTAAGCCTTTTAGCTGCCCCCACTCAGGTTCACCCTTGGCCGTGCTGGCGCGGCACACTTTATAAAGATATGCCTCCACTCTCTGAGGGCGGGTTCCTGCCTCAAACCCCACTCTTACAGGAAACAGCTCCAGGGGGAGGGCGCAGCCGTTTCCAAGACAACCCCTGCAGGACTGACTTCCTTCCGCTTGGTCACGCTTCTGGCTGTGATGTTACACCCAGGGTTTTTATATAAGTAGATTATATGTTTTTAAAAATTAGAATTCCAGCATTAATTGTTGGGATAGGGAAATACAATCAAACATTCCTCCAACTTTGTTAAACTCTTTCATTAGTTCTAAGAGCATCTTCTAGGATATTTTGGGGATTCTTTCTATAGAAATCTATGTTATCTGTGAATAACAACACATTTTTCTTTCTTTCAATTGGGTATGCCTTTTTTTCTTGCCTCATTGCACTGGCTAGTACTTCCAATACAATGTTGAATAGCTGTCATGAGAGAGGATATCGTTGCTTTGTTTCAGAGTTGGGGGAGAATGCATTCAATCATTCACCATTGAATGTGGTAGTTCTAGATGCCCTTTAACAGGTTGAGGAAGTTCCCTTCTATTGACCTACTTTACTTAGATCTTTAAATCATGAACGGACATTGAATTTTGTCTAATTATGTTATACTAGAGGCCTGGTGCATGAAATTCGTGCACTTGGGGGTATCCCTCAGCCTGGCCTGCACCCCCTCACAGTCCGGGAGCCCTCGGGGTATGTCTGACTGCCAGCTTAGGCCCGCTCCCCACAGAGTTCTTAGCTACAACACTAAAAGCATGACTGGCTCAAGGCTTCTGGCTGAGCGGCACTCCACCTGTGAGAGTGCACTGACCACCAGGGGGCAGATACTGCATTGAGCATCTGCCCCCTAGTGGTCTGAGCATGTCATAGCAACGGGTCACTCCTCCGTTCAGTCTATTTGCATATTAACCTTTTATTATATAGGACTAGGGTAAAATTCCAATAATAGCAGAAAGTAATATTTGCCTTTAAAATTTGAATGGGAAAGAAGAAAGGAGGAGGAAAAGGGTTAAACATTTTTTCTTTTCCTAATTTTCAATCAGTAGTTTCCTTCTTGTTGTTTTGAAAAATGAGCCAAATGTGCACCTGACTAAATATTAACATATTTTGGCTTTTAAGAAAGCTTAGCTATGTTATGCTACAGCTTCAACTCCCAGCCTTCATTTCTGTCATGTAGTTTTATTAAGCAGAATCATAAGCTTGCTTTTTTGAAACAGCAAATGCCAACTTTCTATTTGAAGCTATCTACTAGACAGATAGGTAGATCTATATATAGATATACAGGGTGTCTGTCTCAAAAATGTATACTAGTACACACTTTGAATAATTATTAATTCAAATGGGTTAAATCAGAAAGGAAATAAACATCAATTGAGCTATCAAAAACTGTATGTGTATACATTTTTGAGGGGACCTATATGTGTGTGTGTGTGTGTGTGTGTGTGTGTGTGTGTGTATATATATATCACTAATTTTTAAGGATTATTACTAAAATATAGTTTTGATTCAAATTCCATATAGGATAACCATAAATTGATGATTTTTGCTGTGCCCATTAAGAAGAAAAATTAATTTTATTTGAAAATGCAACTGAAACATGGGAAGGCATACATATCGATGCAATCATGAAGAAAGAAGCTTACATTGTCAGTGCTGGCATGCAGTTGATACCAAACGGAGCTAAATCCAAGAGTTCCTTTTCAAATTAAAAGGGAAATTTTAATTGCCAGAAAGTGGAAAAAATGTTAGGCCAAAAGAAACTCTAGTATTTACAGTTGCACTAAGTAATGTAACCTATAAGAATTACATAAAGTTTAAAGATCAACTTTTGCTAGAACGTTAATTTATCAAATTATATTTATAACAGACTGTTATGTGTATCAGTGGATGGATGGATGGATATCAGGTGAATAGATGGATGATGGATGGTTGGGTGGATGGACAGATTAGGATCTCAAGACCTGGACTATTTCAAATATTCAATATTAATAAAAGAATAAATAGTATATACCCTACCTTCTGAACACCAGCATCATGTTTCTGTCGAAGTTTAAGCTTCTCTTATGACATTTAGCTTCTATCATTTTGGTTTTCATGTCCAACTTCAAGGAAAATATTTCAAAGGTGTTCATAATTTGCTTTTCCCTTTGGCAAAAATACACAATTAAAATAACTCTAATATGAAAGAGAATAGTATTTTTCCACTTTTACCCTAGAGCTAGAGGTCTAGAAATCACATATATACACAAACATGTTGGTATTACTTCCAAGCTAATTAAAAATCTTTCAAATAAATTGTACCTGCCCTACCCAGTTTGGCTTAGTGGATAGAGCATTGGCCTGTGGACTGGAAGGTCCCAGGTTTGATTCCAGTCAAGGGCATGTACCTTGGTTGCAGGCACATCCCCAGTAGGAGGTGTGCAGGAGGCAGCTGATCGATGTTTCTCTCTCATCGATGTTTCTAACTCTCTATCCCTCTCCCTTCCTCTCTGTAAAAAACCAATAAATATATATATATATAAATTACTAGAGGCCCGTTGCACGAAGAGGTTCGTGCAATAGGCCTTCCTTCCTCTGGCTGCCGGCACCGGTTTTCCTTCGGCACCCAGGATCCAGGCCTGTGGTCCAGCCACAGCAGAGAAGCCAAGCCTCTTCAGTCTTCAGTCTTTGCTCCGTGCCTGCATAGGCAAATTAACCGCCATCTTTGTTGGGTTAATTTGCATAGTTGCTCTGATTGGCTGGTGGGCGTAGCGCAGTGACACCGATTTGTATGTTTCTCTTTTATTAGTGTAGATACCTGATGGGTAAAGTTGACACTACTAAATATGGATTTATCAATTATACCCCCCCCCCAAAAAAAAGTCATTTTAAAGTGGTATTTTGCTGGTATTTTGATGTTTATTATTTCCTATCTGAGAAAGTCTCTATTTAACCATTTTACTTTTTGCTTTTCTTATATCTATGTGCTCCTTTAAAAATATGTTTCAACACCCTGACCAGTTTGGCTCAGTGGATGTAGTGTCAGCTTGCAGACTGAAGGGTCCCAGGTTTGATTCCGGTCAAGGGCATGTACCTTGGTTGCGGGCACATCCTGAGTAGGGAGTGTGCAGGAGGCAGCTGATGGATGTTTCTCTCTCATCGATGTTTCTAACTCTCTATCCCTCTCCCTTCCTCTCTGTAAAAAATCAATAAAATATATTTAAAGAAAAAATATGTTTCACCAATATGATAGTTTGAGACTGAATGTCCATAAATATATGGCTTATTACTGATAAACACACTTCTCTCTCCAGGTGTCATAGACCCCGATACCCTCCAGGCAGTGACTTCATCTCCTTTCGAGCACTCATTAACTCCCATCCTGCTCAAACCAGTACCTAATGCACAATGTTTGCAGCAAAACTGTAACCAATACTTGTTGATAATAATACGTGTGTCTTTGAATTAAAAGAATAATAGTAACTGGTTTTAAGAACAACATAAAATTGGTTTTCTCAACTATAAAAGTATTGGACCACCTGATTTCTTATTGTTTAAAAGAATATGCACAATAGAGTCTGACAGACCTCATTTCTAACTCTAGTTCTAATCCCATTATGTATTAACTAGAGGCCCAGTACATGAAAATTTGTGCACTTGGGGGGTGGGAGGAGGTGGTGTCCCTCAGCCCGGCCTGTGCCCTCTCGCACTCCAGGAGCCCTCACTCCTTACTGCCTGCCTGCTAGCTGCTCCTTACATCTCTGCTCGCTGCTCCTTAGCACTGCCACAGAGGCAGGAGAGGCTCCTGCCACCACTGCCACTTAGCTCTCCAGCCATGAGCCTGGTTCAGGGCTTCTGGCTGAGCAGCGCTCCCACAGTGGGAGCGCACTGACCACTAGGGGGCAGCTCTTGCACTGAGCATCTGCCCCCTGGTGGTCAGAGTGTGTCATAGCAACTGGTCTTTCAACTGTTCGGTGAATTTGCATATTACCCTTTTATAATAGAGGATGTATCTATTGAAATTACCATATGGTTTTTCTTCTTTAGTAAGTTGATAATATCAGTTACATTGATTTGATTTTTTAATGTTGAACTAGAATTGCATTGTCAAGATAGAAACTACTTGATCATAATGTATTATTCTTTTTCATTTATTTGCTAGATGTAGTTTGCCAGTACTTTGTAGATGATTGTATGCCTACGTTCATTCATAAGGAATATTAGCTTATAGTTTTCTTACCAACTCTTTGTCTGGTGTGGGTACCAGGTTAATGCTGGACTTATAAAATGAGGTGGATAATATTCTCTCCTCTTCTGTATGTTGAAAGTTTATATAGATAGGTATTATTTGTTTCTTTAAATGGTTGGTAGAAAATTCTTCTTACCAGTGAAACTATCTGAACTTGGTCTTTTCTTTGTGGAAGGTTTTTTTATTTTAACTTCTACTTTTTCAATTACAGTTGACATACTATATTATATTAGTTTCAGGTGTACACATAGTGATTAAACATTTATATAACTTACATAGTCACCCCAGTAAGCCTAGTACCCACTTGACACCATACATAGTTATAATATTATTGACTATATTCCCTATGTTGAACTTTACATCCTTGTCTCTCTTTTTGTATTTGTCAATTTGTTCTGTGGAAAGATTTTTAATTACAAATTAAATTTCTTTAATGGATGTAGGACTGTTGTAGTTACCTGTTTGATTTTGAGGGAGCTTTGTGAGATTGTGGTTTTTAAATTTTTTTAAAATCCTCACCTGACGATATATTTTTATTGATTTGAGAGAGAGAGAGGAAGGGAGAGGGAGAGAGAGAAAAAAAATCAATGTGAGAGAGAAACATTAATCAGTTGCCTCCCATACATGCCCCACTGGGTATCAAACCGACAACCTGAAATTGAATCTGAGACCCTCCAGTGCACAGGACAATGCTCCAGCCAACCGAACCACAGCAGCCAGGGCAGATTGTGGTTTTTAGACAATGTGTCCATTTCTTCTAGTTATTAAATTTAGGGACATAGAGTTGTTTGTAGTATTCCCTTGTCATCCTTTTTACACGTAAAGGATATACTATACAACGTCCACATTTCAGTTTCTTTTACTTTTGTCTTCCTTTTTATTCTTGATCATTCTGTCTAGGGTTTTATTAATTTTTTGAAGAATGAGCTTTTTGTTCTGTTGATTTTGTTTGTTTGTTTACTTCATTCATTTCTGCTCTAATCTATTCCCTTTGATGTTTTGGGTTTAATTTGCTCTTTTTCTAAGTTTTTTCTTTTCTTTTAATCCTCACCAAAGGATGTTTGTTTACTTTAATCCACACCTGAGTCTATGTTTTATTGATTTTCAGAGAAAGAGGGAGAGAGAAACATCATTATGAGAAAGAAACATCAGTTGGTTGCCTCCTATACACACCCTGACCAGGGATTAAACCACAACCTTTTGGTGTATTGGACGATGCTCCACCTAACTGAGCTACCCAGCCAGGGTTTTTTTTTCTAGTTTTTTAAGGTGGAAACATGGATTATTGATTTGAGGCTTTGTTTTTTTAAGTACTAGCAAGTGTGTAATACTGTAAATTTCCTTCCAAGTATTGCTTTCATTGCAGCCAACAATTTTTGATACGTTGTGTTTTCATTTTCAATTAAATAAAAATATTTTATAATTTCTGTAGTGACTGCTGCTTTGACCAATGGATTATTTTGAAGGTGTTGGCTTCATTTCAAATTATTTAGGAATTTACCAGATACTTTCTATTACTGATTTTTGGCTCAGGTGTGGCCTCCACTTAGTGTCTATAGCATCCAAAAGTTCTATATTCGTATTTTAGCCCAAACTCAGCCCTTAGCAGTGTGTAAACATTTTAGCTGAATTTATTTTACCCTCTTGGTGGAAGCCTCATCTTCCCATTCTCTGCCATGTGTGAGCCAGTACTCACATTCCATCTCTCCCTGGAGATGCTTGTCTCTCCTTAGATTCTGGGCTAGTTGATACACAAAGGTTATTTTTTTGTTATTGATAATGCAGGAGAAATGTGCTTCATAGCTTTGTACATGCTAAGGTGAAGTCAGAAGTCTCAATATCATATTTTAAGCTATAATTTGAGGAGTATTTTAGAATTCTAGACATAGAGGCAGAATGAGCAAGGTTGATGACTTCATTATAATGCATTTTAAGGCTTTGTTGCAGACAGAACTGCATTCGCAGTCTCTCGAACTTCTCAAGCAGCCCTGTTGTTTTGTTGTAATAATTTTTTTTGCTAACTACACTGACATTCTCAATTTGTACAAGATAACAGGAGTAAGTTCTTGCACATACTGTCCCCCCTATCTTCTTTCCTTAGTGGAAAGTGCTGTATGTTTTGTGCCTTGTGTGAATGGGGAGCAGAGGACAAGGGGTTAAGGTCTGCGCTTATTTCTTTGGAATAGCACAGGTTGCTGCTTCTTAGGAGTAACGTATATAAAAAGTTCAGGTTCAGCTCACTCCTGCTTGATTGTGTGATGAGGAACAGCAGCCTGTAATGAGGCACTGCATTGCAGCCCCGTGATTGCTGAATGAACAGAATCCAGGGAAACCTTCTGTTGTGTGGGGTTTTAGACTGGTATTTTCAAAGATATGTGACTAAATCTCCATTCTGAAGACATCTTTTTTATTATTTTCCATTGCAAAATAGTTTGGCTAATTTACAGCTTAAACGGGGGGGGGGGGGTGGGGGGGGCGGTGGAGTTTATGGAAATTATCCTATCTAATAAAAGAGTAATATGCAAATTAACCATCACTCCAACACAAATATGGCAGCACCCATAGCTACAAGATGGTGGTGCCCAGTCCTCTCAGCCCCACTGGAGTCCTCCAGTCCCAGGGGGGCGGCCGCTGAGAGCAGGGCCTGCTTGGCCTTCGCCCGCAGCGACCCGGGAGCACCAAGCAGGCCCCGCAGACACCAGAGAACCAAGGGGAACCGGCCTATGCAGTCAGTAGGTCATCCCCTGAGGGCTCCCGGATTGGAGAGGGTGCTGGTTGGGCTGAGGAACTCCCCCTCCCCCGCCCCACCGTGCACGAATTTCATGCACCGGGCCTCTAGTTTTATATTTGTTTTAGAGAACTTTAGCTATCTAATTGTGATTAGCATGATCTGATTTTTTGGTTACTAATTTATTTATTGCTGTTCTTTTACAGAAAATTCTTCCGGGCGGAAATACATCATTTGATGTAGTTTTTCTTGCAAGAGTAGTAGGAAATGTAGAAAATACTTTATTTATTAATACATCTAATCATGGGGTATTTACCTACCAGGTAAGAACCAATATTAAAACGTTCATGTGTTTTCTAAAATATAGTCATCACCTTCGACCTATAACATGACCAGCTTTTACAATACAATCTCTCTTCAATAACTTTTAAGGATAACAGAAAATGTAAGAGTTTTGACTTGAAACATTTGTATACCTATTGTTGTATCTGTGAATATACCTGTTCAAATTAGATTGAACAAATGAATAAAGCTACTGCTAAAGTGTTAATGTAAGATTGATTGACAAAAGAATCATAAAAATATTTTCACACTAAATTCTTTTCAATTTTTGCATACTTGTGAAACATACTCAATAATAGTTTCAAGATTAAAACATACATGTCTGCTTTTCTTAGTAAATGTATAGTTTTACATTTTTTTAATAAGCTTATTTTTTATGTACAGTTATTCAGGTTATTAAAAAAATACCGTTTTTTGAATCAAAATTTTTGTAATCAAGTTTATCAAGATTTTTAAGAAGTCCTCATACTTTACATACACTTCTGCCTGTGTTATAGATACTGTTATTCTCAATTTTTTAGATAAGGAAGCTGAAATGTATAAAGGTTTTTTAATTTGCCCAGATTATGCTATTAGTAGGTTGTTGAGCAGAAATTCAACCCATGACTTTGTAACTCTGAAGACCAGTCTCTTAGCCACTGTGCTATTGCCATGGAACTCAATGTTTCATTGTTTTACTTGACAGTTTTTGTGATTTTGTTTTTGAACATTTCTTCTCCAGTGCCCAGAGCACTTGATTTATTTTGAAAACTAGTATCAAAGTAAACATTCCATTCAGTCATAAGCATATATTGTACTTATTTAATGAAAAGAAGTCTTTAATGGTTGTTTAGTAGGCAGTCAATAAACTTTTAAAGGCTTGTATAGATAAATAGCCATGGTGCTTTATAGATGACACTCATATTAACACATTGCAGACCAGTAGTTTTATTGCTAGCTTTACCCAGTGGCCAGATAAGTTTCTATTGAACGAGTACAAAAAACGTTTTACATATATGTTAAAGGCACGCTTTAAAATTAAATTGCCCATTGCATTTTGAAGTTATTTATTACATGTTCTTTCAAGCTAATACCTTTTTAACCCCTAGAGTGCTGGGGAGCGCAATTGCGCTCCTCCTGTCTTTCGCCAAAAGTGCCGGGAGCTCTATCTAAGCTTCGAAATGGTGTCCAGTTCTAAGTCTGCTTTTATTAGTGATGATGATATTGCTAAATATGTCAGTGTAGTAAAGGTTTCCTTAAGTTTTTGAATATGTAACTTCATTTACTTGCGATTCATAATTTTTTTCCTAAACTGCTGTAAAATCAGCAAAAATGCCTTGGCAATTTTAGCATAGTTCCTAGGATATTTGGTTGGCACTCAAAGAATTAAAGAATTCTCGTGACTGGCCATAAGCCTTAGAACAGAAAACATGAGAATTCTCGTGATTTGTCCGCAATGTGTTAACATGCACCTGTGGAGTAAATAAAAAGACTGTCATTAGAATATGAAGACCTTTGTCCTGCAGAGGCACCCCAAGTGGCCTTGGTGTCATGGCCAGTCTGGACTAGTTGAGTGTCATGATCAGGTTGTTCTCAAGTGAGCCTCAGTGGCCAACTGTCTGTCTTTACCTCAGTCTTCCTTCTAAATATCTATCGATTCTGTCTATCTCCCTCCTATTCACTGCCATCTTCTAAGCCAGGGGTGGGGAACCTTTTTTCTGCCAAGGGCCATTTGGATATTTATAACATCATTTGTGGGCCATACAAAATTATCAACTTAAAAATTAGCCTGCTGTATTTGGTCAGACATTTAATTAACTCACCCCTAATGCTTTGGCAGGGCCAGCCAAATGATTTTGTGGGCCTTATGGGGCCCACAGGCCGGATGTTCCCTATCCCTGTTTCAAGCTGTCATTACCTCTCGCTCTATTACACAGTAGCTTCTAACTGGCCTTCCATTCCGCCCCAATCCCTGTAGTCAGAGTGGTCTTTTTTTTAACATAAATCAGACCTAGTTGACTTCCCATGTACGTCCTTGGGTCTTCCCATTGCTCTTAGAGCAAAGCGTAAACTGCTGGCCAAGACCTACACGGATCTAAGAGCCCGATTCCTATATAGATCTCCTACCTCATCCCATTTACCATGCTTCTCTTTTTCTTCCTGATCTTCAAACTAGCCAGGCCCTTTCCTGCCTCAAGCCTTTGCCTGTGCGCTTCCCCTTGCCTGGAGCCGCTCCCAGTGCTGGCTTTTATCATCTTTCAGATGACAGCTTATGTCACATGCACCCCCCCCCACCCCGGAGAAGACGACCCTGACCACCCTCTGTAGAAGTCCCTCCTTCCTTTAGCCAGTTGTTCTATATCACATTTCCCATTTTTTAAGCCTTCTATTGTTACGTATTCTCACGCATTCTAGAATGTACGTTTCATGAGAGCAGGTGCATTATCTGTCTTGTTCACTATTCAGTTATTCACTCCTGTGTTTGTTTGTGTCTAACACATTGTAGGCACTTTGTAAATATTTGCCATTTGAATGACTGGCTAACACTGATTAGTCAACCCAGGACCTCCCATGTGGGCATGACCTGGGGCTGGGCTTGGTATTTGAGAGATTGTCTGGGCCCTAGATTCATCTTTTAAGGGTTGGAGTAGGGAAATCTTTTGAGGCCCTTATTTTCTTGTCTATCCCACAACTTCATGAAGGACTGCTGTCATTTTATTTCCAGTATATCATATAAATTATTCCAAATGCTTGTATTTGTAGTAAATCAAATATGTAGCCAAATCAGATATAGAAACCACATGTGTGCTCCTTTTAAAGGGAGTTGAAACTTTTCTCATCTGTGTTAGACTCACCAGTTTTCCCTAGATCAATCAATCATGACCTATAAAAATGTTAGTTATACAAGCAACTCATACTGCTTTTTTTCCTACTTTGAAACAGGTATTTGGAGTTGGAGTTCCAAATCCTTATCGATTGAGGCCATTCCTTGGGGCTAGAGTCCCTGTGAATAGCAGCTTCTCACCTATAATAAACATACACAACCCTCACAGTGAGCCTTTGCAGGTGAGTCTGATGGTGATTTTGGTAGAAATTAATGCTTAGCTTAAAATCTCCGTTTTCAAGACTTTAAAATAATGGGGTTTTAAAGATGTGTTGAAGAGGGGTATTTTTATGCATCTTGCTGTGGCCTAAATTTTGAATGTCAGCAGTCTAGATACTGGATTTTTGGAACCATTACAATTATGGCTTCTCTGGTATTACAATTTAGGCAGCTCTGCATTTAATTTAAGAAGAGTTTTCCACTATACAAGGCTTCTACTTTTCTTGCATATAATCTCTTTCTGGTCCAATATAAATTTTTAAAAACACAGTTTATACTTTTATTTTTATTTTTATTACCTATTTTTTGATAATAAGTTTTTGGTGATGGTAGTCTGGAAATTGAAGTCTAAGAGAAGGGTAATAGAGAATCATGATTAAAAGCAACTTTATTTTTATTTTGTTTTCTTTGTTAATTCTCACCAGAGAATGTTTTTTCCATTGCTTTTCAGAGAGAGTAGAAGGGAGTAGGGGAGAGACAGAGAGAAATATCAATGTGTCTCTCTCACATCAACCAACTGCCTCCCGCACATGCCCCTGACCAGGGGACAGAGAATGAACCCGCAGCCCAGGCAGGTACCCCTGACCAGGAATCGAACCCGGAACCCTTTGGTGTGTGGGCTGATGCTCTAACTACTGAGCATACCTGCCAGTGGGAAATTTTTTTTAATCTAACTCTTTATCTTATCCAATCTTTTAGTAGTAATTGTTTTTAAATTTGAAATCTCTCCTCACTGGTTCCTTGTCTCTTCCACAGTGAGTGTGGCTGGTTGTGGCTTCTTCAGATATTTTCCCAAGCCCCACCCACATCCCTAGTGACTTCCAAGTACAGGACATTTGCCACCGCTATAGCTTATCTAGTTCTGTTGTCTGTGTTGGATGGAGATGCGGTTGCTTTCCAGAGTGGTTCCTAATATCTACACCCAGAGCCCCCAGAGTTCGTTAGGACCAACCCTGCAGGACTTACAATATCTTGAAAATGACAAGTGGAGGGAAATACTATATATTGTGGTGAGCTGGTAACCAAAATGGTTTTTATCATCCAAGAGCCCTCTGGTAGACATGTTCATAAACAATGAAAGGGGAAATGAGGAAGAGGACGAGATTTTCAGAGCTTGAATTGTGAAGTGCTTAGGAATCCTGTGCTGAAGTAGTAAGAAAGCAGTTTCTCCCCAGCACTTGCTGACACTGGCTGAGGAGAGCTACTAATAATACTCTGCCCGGAGTTTAACTTTTTAAATTTATCTTTATTGTTGAAAGTATTGCAGTATTGCTTTTTTTTCATTAGATATCTTCATCACAAAAGGAAAAATCTTGTGTCCTGCTTGCTTGTACATGAAAAGTGTTCTCTCTTCATCACCATCACTCTGTTACTTCT
Organism: Myotis nattereri; assembly: GCF_964212035.1. Classification (NCBI taxonomy): domain Eukaryota; kingdom Metazoa; phylum Chordata; class Mammalia; order Chiroptera; family Vespertilionidae; genus Myotis; species Myotis nattereri. Next base: position 22,568,444 of record NC_138085.1, read on the forward strand.
ATCCTTTTACGCCTTTAGGTAATGATGTATTTTCCCTGCAGAAACCTCGTAAATTCTTGCTACTTTCTTGTTTTGACTACTTTTAGTCAAAGACATTGAAACAAAAAGCTTGTTCTTCTTTCTGTCAGACCCTGCTGCAGGCGCTGCCCGCACTGCCACAGGGAGGTGACAGAGCTCCCAGGGCGCCCCCTCTGGGGCGGCCGGAGCGGAAGGAGGGTCCTGGACTGGGCAAGCGGTGGGCGGCCTACTGTTGTTTAAGTGGCCTTACAGCCTGTGCCTTTTCTCCTCAGCCTCAAGCCATCAGGCTATCAGCTAGAACAGTTCCTTCTCTGGATTCAATACTGACTTGTTTTCTTTGGTTCATCTATAGTCTTTTTCTAGTTAAACATTTTAATTCAAGAAGATTTAGCTCAATAGACTTTTTACCACACACAAGAGAGCAAATAAAAAAACCAAAGCTGTCTTCTTAAAACCAATGTAGATTATCTGGAAAGCATTCTTCTTGAGGGAAACATTTTTTTTTAAATCCAAGTTCCTACTTGATGGGCGTTTTAAAGATTGATATATAATTGACATATAATATTATATTAGTTTTAGTTATACAACATAATGATTCCATATTTGTATACTAGTATATTGTGAAATGGTCACCACAATAAGTCTAGTTAACATCCATCACCATGCATGGTTACAATCCTTTTTTTCTTGTGACAAGAACTTTAAGATCTACTCTTAGCAACTTTCAAATATGCAAAACAGCATTATTAGCTATAGTCACCGTGCTGTACCTTTACATTCCCAGGACTTGTGTATTTTATAACTGCAACTCTGTATGGAAGTCACCTTAACCTAGTAGTTCTATCATATGTTATACTGTCATTAGTCTTAACCTTAAGACTTTTTCTGCCCCTATTTCCCCATTTATTTCTCTGTTATCAGTAGTGTAGCTTTCAATCTTCTGTTTCCAAACTTTGTTACACTTATTTTCTTAATACCTTACAAGGTTAAATGAAATAATATGTAATGTTTTCTATTTTGTTTTGTATTTTTGGTTTTTGTTTGTTTTTGTTTTTTGTTAGGGTTTTTTTGTTTTTGTTTTCAGAAAAAGTTCCATAGTTACCCCATCAGTTAAGCTGTTATTACTTACAATCAGTGTAATAATACTCAGAAAAAATCCCAACTCACTAGTCTGCCCAGTGCATTTCTTTAACAGTACCACACTCACCAAAAACCTTTAAGCTTATACTAAAGTATTACTGTTTTCCTTCTTGGTTCTTTTTCTATAAGCCCCTGGAGGACTTTTGTAATAAAACTACTGAGGTTTCCATCCATTCTCTTATTACTTCACCCCATATTTGCATAATTAAATGTACTATTTCTTAGGAGATAGGGTTACCTGTCATTAAAGGAAAGTCTCCTACCACAGGACCTGTTCTGTTTCTAGCTCTTTACTAAGAGAAAGGAAAGCAGACGTCCATACACAGACTTACAAATGCAGTGTTCATAGCAGCTTATCTGTAATGACCAAAACTGGAAACAACCCAAATGTCCATCACTAGGTGAATGGGTCAAAAATTATTGCATAATCCACAAAATTGAAAAGAAATGACCTATAAATACATACAACAACATGATGGATTTCAAAATCATTACACCAATTAAAAGCAGCCAGACACAAGAATACAGACTTGTGATGCCATTTATATAAAACTTTACAAAATACAAACGAATCTAGAGTGGACGAGAGCAACTCAGTGGTTACCTGGGATTGGAGGGGGTCTGAGAGGGGCAGGTGGGTTGCAAAGGGCATGAGGAAACTGGGAGGTAATGGGTATATATCATATCTTAATTGAAGTGGTAGCTTTACACTGTCTTCCTATGTCAGACAGAATACTTCACCTTGTATACTTTAAAGATGTATAGTTTATTGTACACCAGTTATACTTTTAATGAGTAGTTTTATTACAAACCTCAGTAGTTTTATTACAAAAGTTTAAAAAATCATGAGCATAGGTATAAGCCACAGAGGCATTAACAGCACCTGTGATTTTGCGGCCAGTGGAAACCAAATGTTTTCTTACTACATTAAAATTGTTGTATATGTCTCAGAATAATACACTCTTCTCTGTTTCACAATTATAGCAGCTATTAGGTCCATTGCTGGGTCTTATTATAAACTAGGGGCCCAGTGCATGAATTCATGCACCTTGAAAGGAACTGTGGGCTGCGAGGCTGCGGTAGCACAGGGGTGGGTCTCGGCCCATCCTCCGTGCCCTCGCCCAGCCCCTCCCGCCGCAACCCCTGGTCCCCTGTCTGCTGGCACCCCTGCTCCCACCGCCACCACTCCCACATGCTGATGGTGCTGGCCCTGCTCACACCCACTGACAGTGCAGAGCAATTGGGGCCGGCACCAGCAGCAGGTGCAAGTGGTGGCTGCTGCCCTGATCGCTCCTTGGGAGCAGGAGGAGGTGGAGAAGCCCTCAGGGGTAATCAGGGCTGCAGCCGCCACTCATACCCACTGATGGTGCCGAGTGATCAGGGCTGGCGCTGGCAGCGGGTACGTGAGCCAAGCTGGACCATGGTGCACAGGAACAAAGAATTATCAGTAACCACCAGAGGCTTGCCCCGATGACAGAAACCGGCACCCCTCCTTGGTCTGGCACCCCTGCTCACCTACTCCACCATCCTGCCATGGCCAACGCCTGCCATGTTCTGCACATGCCCCCGGTGGTCAGTGCACATCATAGCGACCGGTTGTTCAGTTGTTCCTGTTGTTCCATTGTTCAGTCTATATGCCTATTAGCCTTTTATTATATAGGATGTGTGAATAAAAAAGAACTTGTGTTACTATAAGAATTTGTATTTCTATAATTTGATCATTTTCATAAACTGTAAATGTCCTATGGATGGATTTTCGAAAATTCAGTATTTGAGACACCTACACTGTTTCACAGTTTAATATTTCAAAGTCAACTTGTTTTTGTTAAAACTACCACCATTGTTTACACATATGGGGCACTGACTCTGGTGGTATTACATGACACTTACCCTACATTTATATTTGTAAATGTTTTTAAATCTTTTCTGATAAACAATTAGGTTATCAAACTTATTTCCATATAAACAGCAAGTCACATGCATTGAGGATATGATTTTGAACTTAACTGCCATGGCTCTTTTGTCGCAGGTTGTAGAAATGTACTCTAGTGGAGGAGATCTTCACCTAGAACTTCCAACAGGTCAACAAGGAGGGACCAGAAAATTGTGGGTGAGTGCTAACCCCTTTTCTTCTCACATGTGGTCGCACGAAACCAGTGATTTTCTTAAATACACCAGAAAAGACTTAATTCCTTATCACCTGAAAAAATATGGGTGACGTTTTCTTAATTGCTATCTTAATATTACATTTATATCAAATATATTTGAAAATTGGATGAGAGAGTGAGAGAAAAGTAATTTTTGGAAAGAGCAGTGAATAAAATTGGTGGGATCTTTAATCCACTGTGGAAAGGAAGAGATTTTATATTGGTAAAGTTGTCTCTGAATCTAATTGCTTATAATTTGCTTACTCTAAGATTTATAAATACAACCCTGTGGGAAGGTTCCATTCGATTTTTGAAGGTAGAGAATTGACCGGTCAGACTTATTAGAGGAGATGACATTTACAGAGGAAACATAGTCAAGCCTTTTATGATGACTTGGAAATTTTTAAATTCTTAGGTGACTTATGTCCACCTTTAATATTGTTGAATATTTAACAGTAGTTTGTGTCAGTGCATAGAAAACCACTTTTCCTTAGAGAATACTACTAAATATTAACCAAATCAATGAATATGTTGTAACTACCTTACTTGTAAAGGTTCCTGCCATAAGAGAGTTTTGGGTTTTAATGTCATCTACCGTGCTTTAATCAAAGGGGGAAAAGGTGTAAGTAAATGCAGCTTTTGTACCAAGGCCACTCACACTGACGGTGCCACTCTGAGTAAGTTCTGAAGATCAATGTTTCTTTATGAATTGCACTGTTAAACACCAGTCTCAACCAGGGAAAGGATATGTAGGGCCTTTTTAGGACTTAAACATTTATATGCAAATTTGTCAGTGATCAGCTAACAGCTAAGATATAGAAACATACAGTGGGGCCTTGACTTACGAGTGTCCCGACTAACGAGATTTTCGAGATACGAGCCATCTCTTGGCCAATTTTTTGCTTTGAGTTGCGAGCTAAAACTTGGGTTACGAGCCAGCTTCAGATACCCCACCGCTAGTTGGCACAGCGAACGTCACAGTGAACGCCACATCAGCCCAGCATCACATGTCTCACTCGTTCACTTCTTAATTTGACATACAAGTAATTTGAGTTACGAGCTCTGTCACGGAACGAATTAAACTCGTAAGTCAAGGCCCCACTGTACTATCAGGTAGTAATACATAATAGTTAGTCCATTTACTAGTATATCCTTTCTGTAAAATATTTTACCTTATAGTTATTATTTGAAAAGCCTTTGAGAGAAATAGTGTATAAAAACAATGCTTCAGAAAATTAACTTTATACAGTATTAACTTTGTATATTTATCTAGATAGAAGAACTAAGAATTTTCTATGAAATACAATTGGTATCTAATAAACATAAGAGGATTCAGGTTTCTAATTAAGAACTATAATGAATGTAGCAGAAATTACGTAATGTTGTAATACTCCCAGTGAGTACAAGAAAAGATAGAGTGACTCTTAGTCCTACAAAGCTAGAGAGAAAAATGTCAGTTGGCCTTGACCTACCCCCAGCTCATTTTCAGTTCCTTGAAAATCCAGAGACCACGCCAGCTCCCAGAGATGGGCAAATGGGATGAGTGGATGGTCTCGCTCTCGTGGCCCCAGGAGGGTTCCAGTTGCCTCTGTCCTACATTAAAAAGTTGAGAGTAAGGTGATTGAAGAAAATAAAATGTAAAACACAAGGATTTCCTAAAATATGCCAAAAGGTGCAGAGAAATTCTCATCATCCCTTGGAAGCCAGATTATTCTAAAACCAGGAAAAGAATTACACTTCCCAAAAAAGCCTATTTTTTTCAATGTCTTCTTCCTAGTGCCTGAAAATTGGTGCTGTCTTCCATGACTACAGCCTTCCAGACCACAGTTGGCAAACTGCAGCTCTACTTAGAGGCTTTGTTTTTGTTAGGTCTTAAAGGAGAGCAGAAAGGAAGCTCTCTTGGTTATCCATATAAAGGCTCCTTCTATAAAACCTTCCTTCTGATGGTGACATTTCTGTTGGTTAGAGAATTTCAGGACTGAATTATACACCTAGGCACCACCCATACATTGAAGAACAACTGATTTTATGGATTAATTCTACCTTTTAATGGTTATTTTGAAAGTGGCAATGTATATTTTTGACATTTTAACATCCTCCCAAATTGGAATGTATTTTATAATCAGTGGAATATACTTAATTATCATTGTATTTTTTCTTAGTAGTTATCCTATATAATAAAAGCCTGATATGCTAAGTGTCTGGTCGGCCATTCAACCAACCAAAGCGTAATATGCTAATGATATATGCTAAGGCCTCTCAACCGCTTGCTATGACATGCACTGACACCAGGGGGCAAACAGTCGACCAATTGACCAGTCACTATGACCTGCACTGACCTCTAGGAGGCAGACAGTCGATCAGTCACTATAACATGCACTGACCACCAGGGAGCAGATGCTCTGACCGTGTTAACTTGCTGCTGGGGTCCGGCCGATCAGGTCTGAGCGAGACGAGCCAAACACGTCCTGGAGCCCTCCCGCAGTCCCTTCCTGGCTGGCCAACCTCCCACATTCCTCCCCAGCCCCGACCCTGATCCCGATCCTGCACCAGTGGCGTCCCTTGGCCTGGCCTGCGCCCTCTCGTAATCCGGGACCCCTCAGGGGATCTCAGAGAGCCAGTGTTGGCCCTATTCCACAGGCCAGGCCAAGGAACCCCACTGGTGCACAAATTTGTGCACTGGGCCTCTAGTATAAAATAATTATGCATCTTTTGGTCGATGTCATCTTATTTAATAATCTAGTGGCTTTGGAACATTACAAAAGGTGTGCTACATTATGGTCTGTTAATTTTTTGTCAGGAAATTCCTCCTTATGAAACCAAGGGAGTGATGAGAGCCAGTTTTTCCTCCAGAGAAGCCGATAACCACACAGCTTTCATAAGAATAAAGACTAATGCTTCAGACAGCACAGAGTTCATCATTCTTCCTGTTGAGGTTGAAGTTACAACAGGTTTGTGGAAAACTGAAGGCACTGCAAGTTTGTTTGTTTGTTTGTTTGTTTTCATTGCATCTGACTCTGGCAAAGTGAAATATAATTGTTTACTTTTCTTCTTTCCAAGCTCCTGGAATTTATTCCTCAACAGAAATGTTAGATTTTGGTACACTGCGAACACAAGGTAAAAAAAGAGACAGTGTCTTTATAGGTTTTAAAAAAGCCTGTTCAGTACTAAATGGTTCTACTTTAACCCCTTTGTAATTCAGCTATGAAAGTTCCTTCTAGTGCAGTGGTTCTCAACCTGTGGGTCGCGACCCCTTTGGCAGTCGAACGACCCTTTCACAGGGGTCGCCTAAGACCGTCCTGCATATCAGATATTTACATTACAATTCATAACAGTAGCAACATTACAGTTATTGAAGTAGTAATAAAAATAATTTTATGGTTGGGTCCAACATGAGGAACTGTATTTAAAGGGCCAGAAGGTTGAGAACCACTGTTCGAGTGGGTTGTATGATTTTGTACAAATCTACTGTGGGGAACTGAGAATCCTTGCAGTTTATACCCATTTCTCTGAGGGACACCATTGCTTACCAGATGGCAAAGGAAGGCCATGGGATACCTTCAGAAAGGTTTTCTAAATGGAAGTTGAGGCATAAAGTAGCATCCCTGTGTTGGAGTCCAGTTCCACACCAACTTCTAGATTTTTGTTTAGATATTGATTATTTAATTGCATTATACTGATATGATGTTAAAGATGAGTCCAAGATGGTCAGAGAAAGAATTCAGATTCTAAAATTGAAAACAATCAAGTTAAGGATTTTTTAAGGAAGAAGTGAGAGTGTAGTTGACCATTGAACAATGTGTTTGAACTGCTCAGGTCTGTTTATATGTAGATTTTTTCAATAAATATACAGTTGTCCCTCTGTATCGCAGGTTTAGCATCTGTGATTCAACCAACCAAGCATTGAAAACCGTATTTTCAATTTGTGTTTGGGAATCTGTGGATATGGAGGGCAGATTGCATTGTTCTGTACCTTTTTATATAAGGAGCTTGAGCATCTGCATATTTTGGTATCTGCTGGGTGTCTTGGAACCAATCCCCCTCAGATACGGAGAGGATGTAGTTAAGTTTTAAGAGGGTCAAAAGTGATATGTGGATTTTCAACTACGTGGGGATCTGTACCCCTAACCTCTGTGTTGTACTTGTAATTTGGGATGTCTGCGGACCATATGTGATTAAAAATTGCTTGTTTGAGATTGAAGATCCATTTTTTAATATTAGATTCAGTTTTAATATGATGATTTCACATTGCACATTTTTAATTTGCTTCATTGTGCTTTGCTAGAAAATTACAAGCTTTAATGTCAGCTTCACTAAAAAAAAATGTTTTGTTTTGATTTGGTTTGTTGAGGTGGGGGAGTTCTTTTAACACTCACTGTGTTTATGAGTAAGGTGATTCTACCTAATTTTTTTTTTATTAATGTGATGGCCATTTTATTTCACGTTCTAGAATAGATTCAATTTGATATCTAATAAGATTCTAACTTGCTATAAAACACACCGTTTTAAGAAATATTTCTTTTCCTCAATTTTAACAGATCTACCAAAAGTTTTAAATCTTCATTTATTAAATTCAGGAACAAAAGATGTACCAATAACAGTAAGTTTTTACTTATCTTTTTTCTAATTTATATATTCTTTGTGTTTAAACTTATGGCAAAGTTAAAAATAATTAAATTCTTCCTCTAAAAGAACTTTGTTCTGTGGTGACCTGGTGACAGCTTGATTCTAAGTATGATGTGAGAAACCTATTCTGCCTTAACCACCAAATTTTAAGAATGAGAAAGGAAAGTAGGCGGTCTTCTCCAAGTAAAGTTTGAACCGAGGTTTATGAGGTTGACAGAATCATATAAAAGACGTGGATTCTGGTAAATCCTATATGGCATGTACAAAGAAGACAGGTTATACGGATTCCGTCAGGTTTGGTTGTTAGCCTTAATGTATAGAAAGGTAAAAAGAGAGAGAAAAAATTCAGATGTGGTGGCAAGAGAAATCATGAAGCAAAGAATTATGGTAGATAACAGTAGAATGCTGTTAACATTTGTCACAAGTGTTCCTTGTAGCTGGCAGCTCTAGTAATTACCCTAGGTAGCATACTATAAACTAGGCCCCCACTTCCCCTCACACATATACACAGAACAGATGACTTTTATGCCTTATAGTGGAATTGGCATGCCATTAAATGGTTGTAGGTATGAAAAAAAAGGACAGGGATATTCATATTTTGTGGTAGGCATAACCTCACCTCTTAGTGAGGTCTCCAAGATACATTCATAGGGGAAAATGGAAAAGGAAAGCAGTACATTTTTATTATAACATGTGCTGATTGTTAGAAACCTAAATTTGGAGAACTCTGATAAAATGAGGGAGAATAGATAGGCTGGAGACTTAAGGGATGGCCAAATCCAGAGTTTACCACCAGGTGGTAGAGTAGAGACCAAAGAGAGGAGAGTATACAAACCCAAAATGAGGAAGTGAGAGGTTGTCATCCCAGGTAACCACATTTTAATGCCCTAGTAGGATCATAGGCAGTGTCTTTCACCTCTGACTTGTATCTCTTCCTGCTAAGTGGAAGAATTGGGGGAGAGGGAGCAAAGGAAGTGGGGTCTGGTAGAGAGCTTCCCTTGTATGCACAGGGGCTGAAACCACCCCACCTGGGGTTCCTGTCCCTCCAGTGTTAGGCAAGTTGAGAGAGACCTGTGATGCCATTGGCTGTGTATACTGCCATACTCCTGGGGTGGGGGTTCTTCATGGGCCCAGGACCTTTCCATTGATGACCTGGCCACCCTACCATTGAAACAAAAACACCAGAGCAGTAAGCAGCAGTATTATGTCTCTTGTTCTTGTTATCTTTCTTCTTAAATAGTAACCGTAGTGTATATCCTATATAATAAAAGGCTATTATGCAAATCGACCGGACAGCAGAACGACCGGTTGCTATGACACACACTGACCACCAGGGGGCAGATGATGCCCCCGGTGGTCAGTACACTCCCACAGTGGTAGCACCACTCAGCCAGAAGCTGGGCTCATGGCTGGCAAGTACAGTGGTGGTGGCAGGAGCCTCTCCCGTCTCTGCGCCAGCGCTAAGGACCCCTCGGGGGGATGTCCGACTGCTGGCTTAGGCCCAGGAAGTGGGCCTAAGCCAGCAGTCGGACATCCCCTGAGGGGTCTCGGACTGCACGAGGGAGTAGGTTGGGCTGAGGGACAGCCCCCCACCCTCCGGGCCCCAGTGCACAAATGTCATGCACCGGGCCTCTAGTATTTTTATAGACTTGCTTTCAAAAATATATTCATTTTAAGTGTGTGTATGTTTTAAATACCCTTTCTAAAAAAGGGCTATGCTGCAATAACACTCTGTTTCTTTGTTTGACCTTAAAATAGCTGTCACGTTATGAATAGAGGTGTGTGTGTGTTGTTGTTGGGAAGTGTTTCCTCCTCTTCTATTTTTGGTAAGAGTATGTAAAGGTTTGGTGTTAATTCTTCTTTAATGTTTGGTAGAATTCACCAGTGAAGCCATCTATCTAAATCCAGGCTTTTCTTTTGGGGAAGTTGAAAATTTACTAATTGAGTCTCTTTATTTGCTACTAGAGGCCTGGTGCATAAATTCTTACACAGGTGAGGTCCAGCCAGCCCTGCCAAACAGGGCTGGGCCGGCCAGGTGGAAGGGCCACGGGAGGTTGGCCAGCCGGCCCCGCCCCCCACAGTGCGTGTCATAGCGACAAGTCATTCGGTCATTCGGTCGTTCTGGTCATTCCAGACGTTTAGGGTTTTATATACATAGGTAGGTATATTCACATTCTCTTTTTCTCCTTGAATCAGTTCTAGTGCTTATTCTTCCTAGGAATTTTTCATTTTATCTAAGTTATCTAATTTGTTGGCATACCATTGTTCATAGTATTTTCTTATAATACTTTTCCTGTGAAGTAGGTAGTAATGTCCTTTTTTTTGTCCTTGATTTGAGTAATTTAAGTCTTCTCTATATTAAAAATTTTTTTTATCAATCTAGCTAAACGTTTGTCAATTTTATTGATCCTTTCAAAGAATTAACGTTTGGTTTTGTTAATTTTTCTATGACATTAAAATACCTTTTATTTTATGAATGAAAGTAGTAGGAGGAGGAGATTCTCCTTCCCCCATCACCAATATCCTCACATTCACAAAATAAAATTTAGAAAACCTCTCTTAGACTTCCCTCCACAAGCATAAACACATGCACATTCTAGATTTTACCAGTCAGTGAAATTCAAAGGCCTAGGAATCACTGCTGTATGTTAACATTTTCAAATCTTTCTTTCATCCAGAACTGTGATTGTTTTTTTTAATACTTCATTTTTTATTTGTTTGTTTTTAATCCTCAGCCGACGATATCTTTCCAGTGATTTTTTTTCTTTAGAGAAAATGGAAGGAAGGAGGAGAGACAGAGAGAAACATTGATGTAAAAGAAATTCATCGGTTGGTTGCCTCCCACAGGCACCCAAACTGGGGCCCGGAATTGAGCCTGCAACTGAGGTACGAGTCCTTGACTAGAATCGAACCTGGGACCCTTCAGTCCTTGGGCCGATGCTCTATCCACTGAGCCAAACCGGCTAGAGCCAGAACTATGGTTCATTTTTTCAAAATTTTATAGTTTAGTATACCAGAATTTCCTGTCCTTCTGCTAGATTTGTCCTGGTTGCTTTGGCCCTACTTACTTTCTCTGAACTTGCTAATGCTGGATTTCTTCTTTAGCCTATTGTTTACATGGAGCAAATTTATCCCATACCTTGTAACATAGCCACACTCCCTTTGACAGAGGGGCATGAAGAAGCACAACTTCCTAGCAGCATCCAAGATTCCTCTTCAGCTTTGAGTAGCAGTGTGAATGCCAGTGGACCACTCTGCTATTGCCTCTGTTTGAGATGTCAGATCATTTGTATTGTTTGTGTGTTCTGCATGCTTTTTGTCTGATACTGGTTTTTTCAGTGTGTGGGGGGCCATTGCACAGAGAAGGGTCAGAGTGGGAACTTTGGTGCTTGTTGGACAGACTTCAGGCCTGCCATCACTCCTCCCATGTGAGGGTTTAGAGTAAGCATGTCCGCAAGTTTGACATGCTTGGTTTAGAGATTTGATGGGAAAGTGCCTTTACATAGCCCAATCTGGTCCAGGTTTTTACATACAGTGAATGGACCACAGCAAATGTCTTTTTCAATAAACATATCCTAGAAAAATGAAATGAGCAGTTAAGCCTAAGAATGTGAATTAAAAAAAGTTAGTGTTCAGTACATTTATGATGCAATTAAATAGGCCCATGTACCTCCTTTTCTCTTTTATTTGCTCCATGAGAGGTTCTTCACAGGGATTACCTTATTTAATGCAACAATTCTATAAGGCGCATGGCTTTTCCAAATAGTGAAAATGAGTCAGGGTTGTTTTTTTTAATTCTCATCTAAGGATTTTTATTTTATTTTTTAGAGAGAGGGAAAGGGAGAGACAGAGAAATATCAGTGTGAGAGAAACATCAGTTGTACCTCCTGTACATGCCCCAACCAGGGATCAAACCTGCAGCCTTTTGGTATTTGGGATGACACACCAACCAACTGAGCCACCTGTCCAAGGCGGAGTTAGAGCTTATTATTATTATTATTATTACTAGAAGCCCAGAGCACGAATTGGTGCACCAGTGGGGTCCCTCAGCCTGACCTGCAGGATCAGGTTGAAACCGGCTCTCTGACATCCCCCAAGGGGTCCCGGATTGCAAGAGGGTGCAGACCAGGCCGAGGGACCCCATCGGGGCGGGGAGGGACATGGGACGTTGGCCAGGTGGGGTGGGGACTGCAGGAGGGCTCCAGGGCATGTCGGCCCATCTTGCTCAGTCCCGATCAGTCAGACCCAGCAGCAAGCTAACCTACCAGTCAGAGCGTCTGCCCCCTGGTGGTCAGTGCATATCATAGCGACTGGTTGACTCTGCCCCCTAGTGGTCAGTGCACATCATAGCAAGCGGTTGAGCGGCTTTAGCATATCATTAGCATATTATGCTTTGGTTGGTTGAATGGACAACCAGACACTTAGCATATTAGGCTAGTATTATTATTATTATTATTATTATTATTATTATTATTATTATTAAAACAAAGTATAGGAAAGCAAGCAAGAATTTATTGGCCACAGCAAAAACATACATAGGAAGGACATAGAAGAAGCAACAGAAGAGCCTAGGCTGGGCTGCCTTGGCTCATCTGGGAAGTCAGAGAAGAAGGGGCCTTAGAGACAAGTTCAGGAGGTTAGCCCGGGAAAAGCTGCCACTGCCCACTGCTCCCATGGTTGCAAGTCTCATGTCCCTAAGAGGGTAGGGGGTAGTGCCTCTGGGGGAAGGAGAGGGAGATGGGAATGGCACAGGTGTGCTCCCTGGAGGGAGAGTGCCAAGTGAGAGCATTTTTTTTAAGTGACTTATTCAACTAAAAACTCAGAAATTACATGAAAGTATATTAGGCATATAATGACATTTAAGTCTGTATGAATATATCATTTTAATTTCAAATTGGTATTCTATTAAAAACCTATTGATCTGCCCTAGCTAGTTTGGTTCAGTGGATAAAGTGTCGGTCTGCGGACCAAGGGGTTCCAAGTTCGATTCCGGTCAAGGGCATGTACCTTGGTGGCAGGCTCCTCCCTGACCCAGGCCCTGGTCAAGGTGTGTACAAGAGGAACCAATCAATGTGTTTCTCTCAACATCAATATTTCTCTCTGTCTTTCCTTCTCTCTTTCACTCTCTCTAAAAAATCAACGGAAAAATATCCTTGGGTGAGGAGTAAAAAAATAATAATGAAAAAAAGAAATAAATATAAACCGATTGATCTATATATATGTCTGTATATCTCGTCTGTATCTGCCTTTGTATGTATTTTTTCTAATATCCAAAGCCTACAACCAGCCAAGTGTTTGGATAGATTTGTGTTATTTCCTCATTATTTATTTCTTCATCAATAAATATTTTATGAACATCAATTATATGCCACCTCCTGTGCTGAGTACTGAGAATACAACAGTGAATCAGACCACCAAAGTTATACAACATCATTGTAGATCAAGCCCAGTTCTAAGAAAGAAAGAAGTAGAATGGCATGTGAGGGTAGGGGATGGTTCAGATAGGGTTGTCACTTGAGCTGACATTTGTGGTCATAGCTGAGGATTAAGAAGTAGGCACCCATAAGAAAAATTGGTAGACAAGTGTTCCCAGCACAGATAGTGGCAAGTACAAGGGCATGAGGCAGGAACACCTTTAGATGTCATGGGAGGTGCAAAGGTTGAATGTAAAAGGTGAGGGCAGGAGAGTCACAGGGCTGCTGGGGCTCTGTGGTGTGTTAAGATTTTAAAGTGCAGTGAGAAATTACAGAATTTTAAGCATTTATGTGTTGTAAAAGGTCACAGTAGCTACTCTGTGGAGAATGAACTCCAGAATATTAGAAATCTTTTGCAGTGGTCCACTTGAGATGGTGGTAGCTTAAGACTTCTTACCTTACCAGCCAGAAGATGATCGCATGAGTTTTATGAGAGCTTCCTAAGGCTTTTCCTGTATTTTTCTGCGTAATAAGCCAGACTTCAAAATTGATGCATTTTAGGAGGGCCTCTGCCCTCCTCCATTTCACAAATATGTAGCTTTCAGGGTAGTCTAGGCAGGGTTGTGTGTGTTTTTTAATTTCCCTTCAGGGAATTCAGTCTCTGAATTATCTTTATAGATAGAGGACTGTTGAAGCAAGCAACTCCAAATACAGGTCCCCCACCTGTTAGTGGGCAAGATGTACAGGTCACACCTTCCTGACATTGATCGTCTATACTGCAACTTTGGGAATATTTAGAAAACATTCATGGAACATTAATGTTATAAAATCTGGAGTAAGTTTGCTTGAGATGTTCTAAGAGGAACACTTGCCCGAAGTTTCCATACTAATTTAATTGATGAGTAAGAGTCACAGGTGTACTCATTCATTTTACCAATATCAACTTGATAGGAGCCTTAGCAAAGTTGTGTTACTGTTTTATACAGTTAGTAGATACTGCAAGGTTATTTTCCTTGCTTGCTCAAATGTTGTAAATTTCGTAAAGTTCTGGGACCTTGAGTCTCACTTGAGAGTTGGGTACGAGCGCTGTGAGAAAAGACTGGAACTCTATTTAGAACCTGGGGGAGCCTGCCTTTCCTTGGAATCTTGCCACATTTTTTTCCGCTTCTTGGTTGTCTTTAAATAAGCAGCAGCTATTAACTGATACTGTAACTGATGTTAGTGTAAATATGCTTATTACAAGTTAGTAATAACGTGTTTTTTATTTAAAGCCACCAGTATAAGCCAACTATTTCAGGGTTTGGTTTTGTTTTGTTTGTTTCCTTGGAAAATGGGTTTTAACTGATTTAGGGTTTTTTTTAATGGCAACAATTCAGACTACTTATATAAAACACATCAACTGAATATTTGTTAACTATTAGTGCAACATATTTTAAAGTAATAATATTGAGTATAAAATTTTTCTCTGGTAAGGAAAACCTTAGCAGTGGTGTTTCATATGAGAAGAACGGTTTTTTTTCACCAGCTATCCTAAGCTCCTAGCATGTACAGTGACTGTGTTGTAATAGACATCATCGTGTAGCTGTTTCCCACGTGGCGCTCTGCAGGCTGACGGCACTCAGAAGTGTTGTGGCTGTTCGTGCTCCGTGTAGTCTGGAAGCTTGCCTGGCACAGTCACGGTCCCCTTGCTGCTCTGTCCTAGTCAGTCAAGCAGGTGAGAGAGTTTGGAGCCATATTTGTGAAAGTCCTCCGCAAAGCTTTGTAAGATTGTCTCTGACAATCTTGACCTCAGGATGAAACTGGCTAATTTGAAAACACAGCAAAATTAATAGAATAAAAAATATTGTAGCTAGATGGACTCTTGGAAGATATCTAATCCAAACCCCTAGGGTTTTACAGATGGAAAAAATCAGGCCCACAGTGGATGGGCAGCTTACTCAGTCCCACACTGGTCACTATGGGATTGTCACATGTGCTCCTGTACTGCTTCCCTTTCCTTCAGAAGAAATACTAACATAGTAGTACGGTGTAATGGAACCAAATGAAACGTTACCCAGTTTTTGTTCATCTTACAGTTCAAACTGCTTTGAGCACACACACACACACACACCCTTCAAGGAATGAAGAGACTTGTACTTTTTAAGTGGTTGCTAATTACAGTAAGCTTATTGATAATAAATATATTAATACTAGAGGCCCAGTGCACGAATTCATGCACAGGTGAGGTCCAGCAGGCCCAGCCCCAATCAGGGCAGATCAGGGCAGGGCCTGTCGAGAGGAGGAGATGGCAGGAGGTTGGCTGGCCACCCACACCAATCAGGGGCTGATTAGGGCCAGGCCGGCTGGGGGAAGGGGCCCGAGGGCGATTGACTGGCGGCCCCCCCCCCCAAATGGGGTGGGGGGTGCCAATCGGGGTCCAGCAGCCTAGGGGAGGGGCCATGGGTGGTTGGCCAGTGGCCCTGCCCCTGATTGGGGTGGGGATGGAGGCCGGGCAGGGGGAGGGGCTGCAGGAGGTTGGCTGGCTAGTCCCACCCCCTATTGGGGTTGGTGATCAGGGGCAGGGCTGGCTGGGGAGAGGGACTGTGGGCCAATCAGTGTGGTGGGGGCCCATGGGGAGCGTGGCCCGCTGGGGGGAGGAGCTGCAGGAGGTTGGCCAGCCAGCCCTGCCCCCTATTGGGGTCGGGGGTGTGTGATCAGGGGCGGGCCTATTGTGGTAGGGCAGGCTGATTAGGGGCGGGGGTGGGCGGGGGGAGGGAGGGGGCATTTGGCCAGTCGGCCCCACTCTTGATCAGGATGGGAGAGTCCCATCAGTGGCGGGCCAGCAGGGGGGGCTGGCTGTAAGGTTGGCCTGCCGGTCCCACCCCCTGATCAGCCTGGTTCGCTGGCCACAGTGGGCGTCATAGCAACCGGTTGTTATGGTCGTTAGCTGTGAAGATTTCAGGCACAGAAACTACAGAGCTACTTAGGGCCATGATTCCAGGCCCAGTCAAGACCTACTGATGACTGAGTTACCAGCAGAGGGCCAGAGATGCTCTGCCTGTAGGTAGTGGAAAGCAGTGTGTGTAGTGATTATGTTAGTGCATGTTTGGGCATGGGTGTCAGGTGAAGAAGGGCCCCGGACCAAGTCGGGATCCTCGTTTCCAATTCTGCCTCTTGATGCCTAGCTACTGAAACATCACTCAGTACTGCACAGTTCTCTTCACCTCTAAACAGGGAAAGAAGGTGGAATCTCTAAAGTTCCTTCCAATGAAAAGTGCTTCGTGTCAGTGAGGATCATCAGTTAAAAAGCTACTTTTTATTAAGTTTAAAGAATTCTGACCTCTTCCGATTACACATCCCTGCGATCACGTCACTGCTCAGTGCCACAGCTGGGAATGAAACCCTGCCCCTGGCCAGCAGCACCTCGCTTGCACAGCACGCCCTGGAGCACAGAAAAGAGCGTTAGGAGTGGCTCTGCAACGCCTTCTTGCCAAAGGGGCAGCAGCCCCCAAATTCATGTTCATTGTTCATCTTCATATAGCCAGGATGACAAATTTTTGTATTATGGATTCTTTCAGAGCGACTCTGTCATAAATCTTCATGTCTCCCTCTCTTTTTTATGACTTAGGCATTCACTTGAAAAAGTAAATACCTTTTTTTCTGTTTTATGTACTCAACACCCCATATACTAGTTTGTCTTTAGATTTTTATCTATCATACATTTTTCTTTTGATCATTTTATTTCATAAAGATATTCTACTGAAATTAATTTGACATTTTATTAGTTTGGCTTACTCCATTTTAAAGGGACCACATAAAGTTTTAAAATTTTGATTCTGCCTTACTTTTCCAGTATACTTCCCAGTGTAATGTAACTGAACAGTTAGACTAAAGCATTACTATCTGTATTTTTCTCTTTGCAGAGTGTTCGACCCACACCCCAAAATGACGCTATAACGGTACACTTTAAACCAATTACCTTAAAAGCTTCAGAAAGTAAATATACCAAAGTTGCAAGTATTAGTTTTGATGGTAAGTATTAAACTTTTTCTAACACAGTGGTCTTATTTTGATAAACAAAAGGCCTCTGTATCAACATCTTAATTTAGAGAACATCAAGAACTCTTACGTGGCTGTTTTATGAAAGGCAAGATAACTTTACAAGCCTAAATTAGTATTGGCAAATACAGTAGAATTAAATTAAATTGAATTAAATTAAAACTGGGCTCTCCTCTATATATCCCAGTTATGCTTTGTTTTAATTATGAAGTCATTAATTTTTATAGTTAGGTGATAATGTATTTGAATTTTGGAAACATGTTTGAATTTGAGAGCAAAAATATTCTCTAATGTTTTTATATATTGGCTTTTATAAGCACAGCATACAGTGCTGCCCAAGCTAAAATAATAACTTTTGTGATAGAATTATTATGCTGTATATTTTGATACTTGAAATGTTAACTCAACCTCGACTACCATATTTGAGTAGTATGTTTTTATTCATTTTTTCCCACTTTACTAGAATATTTTTCAAATAGTGACTTAATAGCTGCTTAACTATATGTAATTAGATTTAATGAGAACTGAAACTTGCAGTGGGGCTTTTGTCTACGGGGCCCATCAAAGTGAGCATCCCTGAAGCTTAAACTTTAGCTGTATGATAAAGCCATGTTTGCTCGCAGTCCACATTTTACAGCTAAGCTCCTCATCAGAAGAGTGTTTGATCAGTGAGTAGCCTTCTGCATGTCGCAGAACGCTGGCACACTGCACAGTGTGAGAGCACCGTGCTTGCTGCTTGCACGTGGAGGATTCTCAGGAGGGTTTGGACCAATGCACTGGCTGGGTGCCACCTTCAGTCCTCATCCCATGAGCTCAGAGAAAACTCCAGAGGAGCTCAAGATGAAATATGTTGCATACTATCATAATCCAGCTGTCAAATAGGATTATAGAAGGTTTTGATGCCACAATTATTTCCAAGCCTGTGATAAACTGTCTCTGTGTTGCTAAGATACCACAATCACGACCACCAGTATCAGTTTTAGCAGGTACATTCTCTTTTCTTTCCAAGAGAGAGAGCAGCCAATAGTAATTCCTGACCCCTGAGAGCCCTGAGAACCCACCCTCCTACTAAGTCCTGGGAATGAGGTCTGCATCAGGGCAGTGCTGTTCCTGCCTCCCATGTCCTCAAGCTCCTGGGCTGGCACCCAGGAAATGTTTCCATTCTTGAGATGAATGAATGTCAGCGATGTTGGTTCTTCTGAGATCATGGGCTCTAAAATAAGTGCTGCTTAAAGAAATTGTGTAAAATTAAATACAGAGGCAAAGGGGGAAAGCATTGTTTAAAGCAAGTGCTATATTTCTTTATATGTCGACTTAAGAGAGAGGAAGGGAGAGAGAGAGAGAGAGAGAGAGAAACATCAGTGATGAGAGAGAATCATTGATCGGCTGCCTCTTGCATGCCCCCAACTGGGGATCCAGCCTGCAACCCAAGCATGTGCCCTGACCAGGAATCGAATTGTGACCTCCTCATTCATAGGCCCACACTCAACCACTGAACCACACTGCAGGCACAAGTGCTATATTTATTAAAGTCTATTTCTGTCTGATATAAATATTGCTACCCCAGCTTTTTTTATTTGTTTCCATTTGTATGAAATATCTTTTTCCATCCCTTTACTTTCAGTCTCTGTGTGTCTTTTATTCTAAAGTTGGTCTCTCTCTTTTTTTCTAAGGTTGGTTTCTTGTGGAATATATATATATATATATATATATATATATATATATATATATATATCTTGTTATCTATTCAGGTACTCTAAGTACTTTTTTTTTCTTAATTGGAGAGGTTTTATTTTTTTAATGCTTTCTACATTGAACCTCAGTGAATTAAAGCAAAAGGTTATGAATAAAAAGTCCAGAAGTCTAATTCAGAAAGCAAGATGAGTCAACATTTGCAAAATGTTTATAGATCCTTGCAAATATCTATTCCAATTATACGTCAAATCATATTAGAGTCGGCACCAGGACTGTAGAACGTGCTCTTTGTAATGGAATTTTATTTCACTTTTTAAATTTATTGTTGAAAGTATTACAGATGTCCCCTCTTCAAGCCTCCCCGCACTATTATCTGTCCATGGGCTATGTACATAAGTTCATTGGTTAATCTCTTCCTGTCCCTACCTTCCCTCTGAAATTCGTCAGTCTATTGCATACCTCAATGTCTCTGGATCTTTTATGTTCATCAGTTTATTTTGTTCATTAGATTCCACATATAAGTGAGATCATGTGATGCTTGTCTTTCTCTGACTGGCTTATTTCACTTAGCATAATAATCTCCAGGTCCCTCTCCCTATGTTTTTTGATCGGTGCATTTCATCATATGTCTGTTATCCTATATAATAATCCTATATAATAAAAGGGTAATAGGCAAATCGACCAAATGGCGGAACGACTGGTCGCTATGATGTGCACTGACCACCAGGGGGCAGTTGCTCAACACAGGAGCTGGCCCCTGGTGGTCAGTGCGCTACCACAGGGGGAGCACCGCTCAGCCAGAAGCCGGGCTGGCAAGCGCGGCAGTGGCGGGAGCCTCTCCTGCCTCCACAGCAGTGCTAAGGATGTCCAACTGTAGCTTAGTCATCAGTGGGACATCCCCCAAGGGCTCCTGGACTGCAAAAGGGTGCAGGCTGGGCTGAGGGACCCCACCGCCACCCCCAGTGCAGGAATGTCATGCACCAGGCCTCTTGTGTGTTTAGAAAAGTGTCTATTCAAGTCGTCTGCCTATTTTTTAATTGGGTTGTTTGTTTTTTGGTGTTGAGTTATTATCAGTTCTTTATAAAATGTATCACTGGTGAATATCTTTTCCCATTTAGTAGGTTGTCTTTTGGTTTTGTTGATGATTTCCTTTGCTGTGCAAAAATGTTTTAGTTTGATGTAGTCCATTTGTTTATTTTTTTTCTTTTGTTTCCCTTACCCACATAGATATATCAGAAGAAATATTGCTGAAATGACAGAGATTTTACTTGCCTATGTTTTATTCTAGGAGTTTTATGGTTTCAGATATTCACATTTAAATCTGTAATCCATTTTGAGTTTATTCTTGTATATGGTGTAAGAAGTTGATCTAGTTTCATTTTTTTGCATTTATCTTTCCAGTTTTGTCTACACCAGTTATTGAAGAGACTGTCTTTACCCCATTGTTTATTCTTGCCTCCTTTGTTGTTGATTAATTGACCATACAGGCCTGGGTTTATTTCTGCACTCACTATTCTGTTCCATTGATCCATGTGTCTGTTTTTATGCCAGTATCATCCTGTAGCCTTGTAGTATAGTTTGATAATCAGGTAGTATGATACCTCCAACCTTGCTCTTCTTTCTCAGGGTTGCTGTGATTATTCAGGGTTTTCAGTGGTTCCATATAAATTCTTGGATTTGCTTTAGATTTGTGAAATATGCCATTGGTATTTGAATAGGAATTGTGTGGAATCTATAGATTGCTTTGGATAATATGGAAATTTTTTTAATATATTTTATTGATTTTTTACAGAGAGGAAGGGAGAGGGACAGAGAGTTAGAAACATCAATGAGAGAGAAACATCGATCAGCTGCCTCCTGCATACCCCCCACTGGGAATGTGCCCACAACCAAGGTACATGCACTTGACCGGAATTGAACCTGGGACCTTTCAGTCCACAGGCCGACGCTCTATCCACTGAGCCAAACCGTTTAGGGCATAATATGGAAATTTTAATGATGTTAATTCTTCCTATCCATGAGAACAGGTATATGCTTCTATTTATTTGTATCTTCTTCAGTTTCTTTCTTCACGGTCTTTAAATTTTCTGAGTACAGGTGTTTTGCCTCATTGGTTAAGTTTATTTTTAGGCATTTTAGGTTTTTTTGTAATTGTAGCAGGGATTGTTTTTTCAGTTTCCCTTTCGGATACTGTTATTTTCTGTGTATAAAATGCAACTGATTTCTGGATATTATTTTGTATCCTACTACTTTACTGAATTCATTTATCAGTTCTGGCAGTTTTTTGCTGGAATTGTTGTGGTTCTCTATATACAGTATCATGTAATCTGCAAATAATGATAGTTTTACTTCTTCCTTTCTAACTTGAATGCCTTTTATTTCTTCTTGTCCAACTGCTATGACTAGTACTTCGAATACTATGTTGAATAAGAGTGGTGAAAGTAGACATCTATGTCTCGTTCCTGATCTCAAGGGAAACACTTTTAGTTTTTCCCCATTAAGTATAATTTTAGCTGTGGGTTTGTCATATATGGCCTTTTTTATGTTGAGGTATGTTCCCTTTATTTCCACTTTGCTGAGAGTTTTTATCATAAATGGGTGCTGGATTTTGTCAAACTGTTTTGTCTGCATCTATTGATGTGATCACATGATTTTTCTTCATTTTATTTATATGTGTATCATGTTAATTGATTTGTGGATATTATACCAACTTTGTATCCCAAGAATAAATCCCACTTGATCATGGTGCATGTTCTTTTTATTGTATCACTGAATTCAGTTAGCTAGTATTTTGTTGAGGATTTTAGCATCCATGTTCATCAGAAATATTGACCTATAATTTTCTTTATTTGTAGTGTCTTTTTCTGGTTTTGGGATTAGGACAATGCTGGCCTTGTAAAATGAGCTTAGGAATCTTCCTTCATCTTGAATTTTTTGTGCTACTTTAAGGAGGATAGGTGTTAGTTCTTCTTTGAATGTAAGGTAAAATTCACCTGTGAAGGCATTCAGTGCAGGACTTTAGTTTGTTGGGAGTTCTTTTTTATTATTATTATTACTACTTCTGTTTAGTTGTAATCAGTCTGTTCAGATCTTTTATTTCTTCTTGATTCAGTTTTGAAAGATTGTGTGTTTCTAGGGATTTATCCATTTCTTCTAGATTGTCCAATTTGTTGGCATCCTATATAATAAAGAGGTAATATGCAAATTGACCATCACGCCCTCACACAAGATGGCCACCCCCATATGGCCACAAGATGGCCGGTAGGGGAGGGCAGTTGTGGGTCATCAGGCCTGCAGGGGAGGGCAGTTGGGGGGGGGGGGACCAGGCCTGCAGGAGAGGGAGGGCAGTTGAGGGGGACCAGGCCAGCAGGGGAGGGCAGTTAGGGGCGACCAGGCCAGCAAGGGAGGGCAATTGGGGGTGACAGGGCCGGCAGGGAGGGCAGTTGGGGGCAACCGGGCTGGCAGGGGAGGGCAGTTGGGAGCAATCGGGCCAGCAGGGGAACAGTTAGGCATTGATCAGGCTGGCAGGGGAGTGGTTAGGGGGTGATGAGGCTGGCAGGCAGAAGCAGTTAGGGGCAGGCAGGCAGGCAGGCAGTCAAGCTGTTAGGAGCCAGCAGTCCCAGATTGTGAGAGGGATGTCAGACTGCTGTTTTAAACCAGCAGTCAGACATCCCTTGAGGGGTCCCAGATTGGAGAGGGTGCAGGCTGGGCTGAGGGACATCCCCCTCCACACCCCCCCAGTGCATGAATTTCATGCATCAGGCCCCTAGTATACTTATAATATTTTCTTATAATCCTTTGCATTTTTGTGGTGTCAGTTGTTACTTCTCCTCTTTTATTTCTGATTTTATTTATTTGAGTCCTCTCTCTTTGTTTCTTGTCAGTCTTGTTTTTCTTTTCAAAGAAGATCTTGGTTTTATTGATCTTTTGTATTTTAGACTCCATTTCATTTATTTCTGCTCTGATCTTTATTATTTCCTTCCTTCTACTTGGGGCTTTTTTTGTTGTTCTTTTTCTAGTTCCTTTAGGTATAAAGTTAGATTGTTTGAGACTTTTCTTGTTTCTTAAGGTAGGCCGATAATGTTATGAATTTCCCTCTTAGGACTGTTTGCACTGTGCCCCATAGATTTTCTGTTCTTGTGTTTTTATTTTCATTTTTCTCAAGGTATCTTTTGATTTCTTCCTTGATCTCGTTGTTTACCCATTCATTGTTTAGTAACATGTTATTTAGCCTCCATGTGTTTGTGTGTTTTCAGTTTTTTTTCTTGAGATAAATTTCTAGTTTCATACTGTTGTGGTTGGGGAAGATGCTTGATATGCTTTCAATCTTTTTGAATTTAAGACTTATTTTGTGTCCTAACATGTGGTCTATCCTAGAAAATATTCCATGTGTACTTGTAAAGAATGTATATTCTCCTTTTGGTTGAAATGCTCTGAAGATATCAATTAAATCCATCTGATCTAGTGTGTCATTTAAGGCTGCTATTTCATTGTTGATTTTCTCTCTGAAAGATCTATCCCTTGACGTCAATGGGATGTTAAAATCCCCTACTATGACTATTACTGTCAATCTCTCCCTTTACATCCATCAGTATTTGCTTTATATATTTAGGTGCTCCTGTGTTGGGTGCATAAATGAAGGTTATAGTCTGTTATTGGATTGATCCCTTTATCATTATGTAATGTCCTTATTTGTCTCGTATAGCCTTTGTTTAAAATCTATTTTGTCTGATATAAGTGTTACTATGCAAATGCTATATTAAAAGTGGTTTTTATTATCATGGACAATTCCTCCAACATTCTACCTGCCACCCCAGATCCCAACACAAAATAACACTGGGATTGCTGTGAAAATCAGCAGGAAATATGTGTTTTATTTAACTTTTAATATTTTCAGAAGACACCGTATATATCAACCCTGTGGTGTTGACTTACCAAGCAAGCATCTTTCTCATCAAGTCACTATTCTTTAGGATTTTTTAACTGAATTTTCTTGAGGTTTTTAAAAACTTTATTTGCTAAAATATAACTTGATAAGATATCATGAAATGCCTTAATTATGGCCCTTATGATCAACTTAAGATCAAAATAAATAGTGAAAAATTAAGAGTACCCAGGAGTGGCTAAAATAGCAAGCAGAAAGAAATGAGGCTTAATAGGGATTTTAAAAATCTAAGTCATCACCTGTGCATAGCCAGCCACACAGTATATATCATACCTTTATATATTTTTTATTATTTTTATTTTATTTTATTTTTTTGCCAAAGTTGGATAGCACCCATTGCAGAGCCCACCTGTAAATCCTTCTAAGTGGAAGCGCTTCTGGAGTACTTCAAAGGGGATAAAGATAGGTGGCTTTATTTGCTTTGAAAGGAACATCCTATAGTTACTCAGGTTGGATCCAGCCGAATCTACTTCTATAATTCCAGTGAGAAACGTAGAACAGAATTTAGAGATGGGCATTTATAGCAAGACTCTGGCCACGCAAGTAATGTTTCTTTCTCAGTGTGGCTATAAACCAGTGGCTCTCAGTCGGGCAGTTTTGCTCCCAGGGACATTTGGCAGTACTACAGGCATTCTTGATTGTCACAGCTGGGGGTGCTACTGATTTAGCAAATGGAGGCCCGGTTTGCTGCTGACCTTCCTACAGTGCACAGGACAGCCACCCCACCCTACAACAAAGGGTTACTGTGGCATAAAATGTCAATGGTGCCAAGGCTGAGAAAGCCTGCTATAAATATAAGCAACGCTGGGGGCAGGAGCGGCCAGTAGAGGTCAATGGGGGGGAAGAGGAGACATGTAATACTTTCAACAGTAAAGAATTTAAATTTTAAAAATTAAAGAAAGAAAGAAATATAAGCAAAACCAAAGCTTATGGCTGTAGAGCAGTAGCTCAATCCTCCCAAATTGTGTTTATTTGCTAATTCCTTATTTGTCCCATTACAGGAAAATTAAAACATTATTTTTTATGAAAAATGTGATAATTTTATTTAAAATACTGTAAAACTATTCAATTTGAAAGCTCAGTTTTCCTTTTAATATTTTTTCAGTCCACATAGTCACTCTCACACTTCTGTGTATAAACTCTTTGGAGGTAGCAAAAGGTAACAGATTTTCTTGTGTGTGTGTTTCCTTTCAGCATCAAAGGCAAAAAAACCATCTCAGTTTTCTGGGAAAATCACTGTTAAAGCAAAGGAAAAAAGTTATTCTAAACTTGAAATACCATATCAAGCAGAAGTATTAGATGGGTGAGTTTCTCTTTAAATAAGCTTTGTAACTTTTTTACTAGTCAGTAAATTCTGTTTTCCTGTTAATTGACTTTAGCAAAAACATAGTAGCTAAATTCTCATAAACTCATGGAATTATTGTTGAAAAGAACAACTTGAACTATAGTTATATATTTTACTTAAAAGATAAAAGTAAATGGGTTGATGTGATTTGGGCTTAAATAAAGTCTTGATGACTCAGTAATGCAATAGAAACAGGAATCTATGAGCTTTAAATAATGTTTAAGTCAGTTGAACTGTTTCCTTTCTGTAAATTCCTTTTGTAACATGGAAGTGGTCATGGCTTGTTACTAAAGTATGTTGTCACTTGAAACAGAATCATATATATACTCCTTTAAATAAACTCATATGCACTGTTCTAGAATTACAACTTTTTGTAAATGGGTGATAATATATATAATTCATTTACTAATTATACTGTAACCCAGCAATTTTCAACCTTTTTCATATCATGGCACATATAACTAGTTACTAAAATTCTGGGCACACCAAAAAATTTGTTTTTGCAGATGTGAAAAAAAATAGGTATAATTTTGATTCATTCGCACTGTTGTTGTGTAGCTATTGTTGTATTGGCTATTGTCCTTTTTTTTACAAGCTAAGGCAGCGGTTCTCAACCTG
The DNA here is from genome assembly GCF_964212035.1 of Myotis nattereri. Taxonomy (NCBI): domain Eukaryota; kingdom Metazoa; phylum Chordata; class Mammalia; order Chiroptera; family Vespertilionidae; genus Myotis; species Myotis nattereri. The sequence goes on from NC_138085.1 coordinate 22,594,430, forward strand.
TGGGTCGCGACCACTTTGGGGGTCGAACGACCCTTTCACAGGTGTCTCCTAAGACCATTGGAAAATACATATATAATTACGTATTGTTTTTGTGATTAATCACTATGTTTTAATTATGTTCCATTTGTAACAATGAAATTGGGGGTCACCACAACATGAGGAACTGTATTAAAGGGTCGCGGCATTAGGAAGGCTGAGAACCACTGAAAGGGAAAAGACGTCAGTGCCTCTGACCTCTAAATAATCAGGTGTTGCATGTTTTAACAATTCTCGTGGCACACCTGTTGAAAATCGCTGCTGTAACCAGTAAGTTAATATCCAACTTGGTGGGGACAAAGATGGTTATAATTTAATGATAAACATTTTTTATTAGCTTACAACTCTTTCTGTTAATATGTTCTTGGTTTTAACTTTTTGATTACATATAATTCAGTTGAAAATAGTTCTTTAACGTCAATATTTTGCATTTTGTTTTAAATCATGTGGTCAATCACTAAAATATTTATAGTTTTAATTCTCTAATAACAGCCCCTTAGTGCTAAACATAAATTATTGCTCACAACAAAAGAACTTGGATTTTAAGTTAACACATGGAAATAAAAATGATTTATTTTGTTGTTTTTTTTGTCTCAAATAGTTATTTGGGATTTGATCACGCTGCAACATTGTTTCACATCCGAGACAGCCCTGCTGATCCTGTGGAAAGGCCAATTTACCTTACTAACACTTTCAGTTTTGCGATCCTCATTCATGATGTGTTGCTACCAGAGGAAGCCAAAACAATGTTTAAAGTATGTCTGGGACCCTTCTACTTTAACTTCACTGATCCACCAGCTAGGAGATACTAAGATGTTTTTTTCTCTCCCATCATTTCCTAGGTTCACAACTTCAGCAAACCAGTCTTAATTCTTCCAAGCGAATCAGGATACATTTTTACCCTCTTTTTCATGCCATCCACATCATCTGTACACATAGATAACAACATTTTACTCATTACCAATGCTTCCAAATTTCATTTGCCTGTGCGGGTATATACAGGCTTTTTAGATGTAAGTATGTTATCTGCCTTTAAATTTTAAATCCCTTCCCCGTTTTCTGTGTTTTCAGGTATCATTAGGCAGTCACCATTATTAGGCACCCTTGCATTTTGCCGTTTACTGTGCTTTACAAGTAAATCTAATTCCTCCCTCGTCTGTACTTTAAGAAAAGGGGTTTTTACCCTTCCCAGCAGCTGTCTCCCCTCATGAAACAGTTGAATCTTCTAGTTACAGTCTCCACTCAGATCTTCTCCACATTCTGCTTTCTCTTGATTTTGCTTTTAAACTGTTATCATCATGGGGAAGCTAAAAACAAACAAAACGGGAAATTCATAAGGGGGGGGGGGATAAGGAGGGTGGAGCGGGAACTATGTAGGGAAGAGACTAGGAAGCATCAGGGTGAAGAAAAGACCCAGGTAGTAACGAAGAAAGGAAGGTGATAAAGACACGTAGTTGGAAGAGTAATCTAAGCAAAAGTTTAGCATATAAGCCTTCCTACTACAGAAAATCAGACAGAAAAAAAATCCAGTGTCCTGAAAGCAGTTGATGAAAGTTTATAAAATAAATGAAACTGATAGGAAGAGAAAAAGAAAATGAGGACAGAAATGTAGCTCTCCAGAAAGCTGGCATCAGTAAGAATATTGGAGCTGGAGATCTTCATATTATTCTGCTCTTTCATTTGTTTTGCTTGAATGATTATGTATTTGTAGCTGCTTTCGTGATGTGTAGTGTGACCGAGACCAAGGGCTTTCTGCCTGTCTTCTGGGGCTCTTTCCACTTACCCTCTCCCTTTCCCTTTTTGCTGCTTTTATGTGCCTTTAGAGGAAGAAAAGCTGTTCAGTAGAGGCCAGGAGTGTTTTCATTTCGATTACTCATAATGTTTTCATTACATAAAGTTTTTAATCATATTTTATGTATGTATATATGTATATTTACATGAAATATAGAAACCTTAGAATATCTTAATGTAGTCACTTTTTCTTGATAACTACATATAATTTAGTTCTTTTATATCTTTTCAGTACTTTGTATTACCCCCCAAAATAGAGGAACGTTTCATAGATTTTGGCGTACTGAGTGCTACAGAAGCGAGTAATATTTTGTTTGCAATTATAAACAGTAATCCAATTGAGGTAAAAAAAATCTCTTTTTATTCTAAATCACATTTAAGTATTTTATTCTAGTGCTGCAATAATCACTTTCATATCTTTTTCTTTTTTAAGTTGGCTATAAAAAGTTGGCACATCATAGGAGATGGCTTGTCAATAGAACTCATAGCTACTGAAAGAGGCAATAGAACGACAATAATTGGAAGCCTTCCAGAGTTAGAAAAATCCTCTCTATCAGACCAGTCATCAGTAAGTAAACCTCATTGTTTCCTTAAGTGTAGATGTATGTCTAAACACCAGACAAAAGACTATTGCTATGTCACATACTTCAACTCATATTTTCATGAGATTCATAATAGTAGTGGTTACTTGGTTTTGAAAGGACCTCATTGGTCATTTACTTCAAGCCCCTCCCTTTATGATGAGAGCACTTGAAACCCAAAGGGGTTCTACCTTGTCATAAAAAGTTCTGTAGTAAGCAAAATTTAAATTATCCTATATAATAAAAGCCTAATATGCTAAGTGCCCGGTTGTCCGTTCAACCAATCAAAGCATAATATGCTAATGATACGCTAAGGCCTCTCAACCGCTCTCTGTGATGTGCACGACCACCAGGGGGCAGACGCTCCAACTGGTAGGTTAGCTTGCTGTTGGGGTCCGGCTGATCTGGACTGAGTGAGACGGGCCAGACATGCCCTGGAGCCCTCCCGCGGTCCCTCCCCGACTGGCCAACTTCCTGAGTCTCTCCCCAGCCCCGATCATACACTGGTGGGGTCCCCAGCCTGGCCTGCGCCCTCCTGCAATCCAGGCTGAGGGACACTTCTCCCCCACTCCCCCCACCCCCGCAAGTTCACACATTTCATGCACTGGGCCTCTAGTCCTTTTATAATACAGGTGTCATTACAGGAGAAGGTCCCATAGGTACTAAATTAATCCTGTGTTCAGTGATACAGTAGTTCTGGTCAATTTTCTGCACTGATTAGAAGAGTTCAATGAGGTAAATATTGTTTGATCTCTACCCATGTACTTTTTCTGTCTTATAAATATAGATGGCTGGAAGCGCAAAACAAGAGAAAGTGGGTATAGTAGTATTAGTCTAAGCCAGAGGTTCTCAACCTGTGGGTCGAACGACCCTTTCACAGGGGTCGCCTAAGACCATCGGAAAACACATATTTTCAATGGTCTTAGGAACCGAGACACCACTCCTCTATCCGTCTCCAGGCGGGTCCACCCACATGCAGTTATGCCCACATACAAGTACCCGGCATATTAAAGGGTCGCGGCATTAGGAAGGTTGAGAATCACTGGTCTAAGCCCTCCCCACTGCTAAAAAGGGAACTTGGAGTTTACACCTACTGGGAACAGAATTAGGATCCCCTCTCATGAGAAGAACCAAAACTGACTGCATCTGTAGGTGCAGATAGAACCTCTTGCAGCAGTTTTATAAAAGGAAAATCAGATGCCCTAATGCAGAGATTGAGGACAGATACACTTTCAGGGAATGCCTTAAGTTTTAAAAACTGATTTAAAAATTGTCTTTAAAACCAATGGAAGGATCCCCCAAAACAGTGTTTTCAGAGGGCAGTTTGGCAATATATACCTCTCCTAGAATTCTTTCCATGCAAGCTACTTAAGAGCCAAAAGTTGTGAGAATGAAGATGTTTATAATAGCATTATTAATGATTCTAAGCAACTGGAGATAGCCAAATGCATAAAAGAAATCATGATTTTATAATTAAGTATTGAAGCAAACAATTATAAATATGATTGTAGAAACTTGGAAAAGGATTTATGAAAAAGTCGGAAACTACTAAATAATGTATTCTAATTGCAACTATGTAGCATTCAAGCTGCATAATTGGATATTTCTGAATAATGGTGGATTTATGGGTATTTACATTTTAATAATTTATAATGTTTTCAGTTTGGTTCAGAAATAAAGCCTCTTTTTAAAACAGAAAGACATGTTAATGAGAGGTAATATTTGTCACTCCAGCTTAAATTTTATTTCTAATACAAATAAAATGCTGAAGAACTTTAATAATGAGACCAGCCATTAATATGTTCCTTCCAACAGTAAAGTTCGAGTAAAATTGTATGTGTGTCTAATCCCAGATGGTTGAATTATACTGTTTCCTTTATAAGACATTATAAATAATTTTAGAAATCTGGATTATTTCCTAGCAGTAAATAGCATATGTAACACATACTATTTAAATTTGAGAGATCCACTTAACAACATAAAGTCTGTTTGACAATTTAGGGTTTTAGAATTTATTTTTAAATAAAACTATAAATATAGCCTGGCCTATGTGGTTCAGTGATTGAGCATTGACCCATGAACCACGAGGTGAGGTTCAATTCCCAGTCAGGGCACATGCCCAGATTGCAGGCTCGATCCCCAGTGTGGAGGGTACAGGAAGTAGCAGATAGGTGATTCTCGTCATTGATGTTTCTACCCCACTCTCCTCCCTCTCTCTGAAATCAATAAAAACATATTTTAACCCTTTGCAGTCCAATATTATTTTTGGAATTCAAACAGTCTGGTCCAAAGTAATTGATGGGATTGAATGTTGAACTTTTTAATGTTCTTATTGCTCGATGTTGGATCTGCTAGCGCCTGGTCTGTCGAATCAGCCTCAAGGTTGGACTGAAAAGGATTAAAAAACAAAACCAAAAATTTTAAAAACTATAAATATAAGAACAAGGGATAAACAGATCATTTTGATGAACCCTGACTGTTGTGCTAAGGTGAACTTCAAAATAGAATCTCCAAAAATGACTTTTTTAAAGTTTGTAATGCCTAATCTTTCAACTGTTTTCTAAAAAGCCAAACCTGTGAGCTAAATTAGCATTCTGTACCTTATAAAACACACATTGCCAACATTCTCTGCTCTTCAGACCTGTGTTCTGACTTGGGTAGTTATAAAATCATGATGAAAATATTAGAATCACAGAAAACCAACACAGAAATGCTTCTAAAAATGGGAAAGTGAATATATTTGGTCTATCAACATTTGTTGTCTTGATGTAAGTACAACTACTAAGATCTAAAATATAACTTCACAAAATGAATTTCATGGTTTAGTTGGGTGTTTTTTGTTTTTTTTAATTCCACAATTGAAAAGATTAAGTGTCAGAAACGTCAGTAAATAGCTTGAGCAAACAAAGAGGGCCCCCATTCTTCTTCCAAATTTGTATTGCGTAACTCTTCCTTTCCATGGTATTTGATGTTTTTATATAACGCAATCTCGTTTGCTCTGAAGACATGATTATCATCATGGCAGAACCAACTCTGTATGTACCTGGGCCCTAATGTGGCTGAAGGCTGTGTCCCTCTGCTCCATGCAGGCACCTGGGGAGTGCCTGCAGACCATTCCCGGCCCCACCTTGGCAGTTGGGACTCTGTTCCTCAAGGATCCAGTTTTCTAAGTGGCACATGGAATAAATGTAGATAAAAGCCAAGGATGGGCATTGTTTTAAGATATTTATACATGATATGGTAACTCAGTGTCATCCTTGTATATGTTAGGATTCAGAAGTCAGTTTATCACTATAATCTTTTTCATTTTAACAGGAACTTCAACTAGCAAGACTAATGAATAATTGTCATTTCTGCTACATACAGGTGATACTAGCCCCAGGCTATTTTGCAGTGTTCAGAGTCAAGCTTACTGCGAAAAATCTGGAAGGGATTCATGATGGAGCCATACAGATCACAACAGATTATGAGGTAAGGACTTTATGAGTGCTTTCAGAATCATTGAGGGTTTTTGTTGTTTTTATATAAACAGAACTATATTTACCCATAAAGTTATAGTTTACCTGTTTTATACCTTAAAAACTGAGCTTTTGAGAATAGTTGAGAGCAGCAGCCACCAACCGGTGGTCTGTGGACCACTGGTGGTCCGTGAGGGCCTAAAGGTTGGCGGCCACTGGTTTAGAGAATATTCGTCTCATGAGTGCTTATATGAGTCATTCTACATCACAGACAAAGTTTTAATGTATGTATTTGTGCCAGGCCTAAATATATTAATTTTTAACATTGAAACACTCTTTGGGAAGTTGTGCATTGCTAAATTCAGTGTATTGCTACCCTTGTTCTCCTACCTGTTTTCAGCACATTCAGCCCCACAGGAAAGAAAACTAATTGAGAATAAATATCTACACTAATAAAAGAGAAAAATGGTAATTGGCGTACGACGATACCCTTTTCATTGGCTAATCAGGGCTATATGCAAATTAACTGCCAACTAAGATTGGCAGTTAACTGCCAACAAGATGGCGGCTAATTTGCATATGTAGGCACAATGCAGGGAGGCGAAAGGGAAAGCAGGAAGAAGCCCCCTGCCACTGACAGTGATCGGAAACCCAGGGGGGAGCTAAGAGCTGGGGGGCAGGGCAAAGGCGGCCCTGGGGTCGCCTTTGCCCTGCCCCCCAGCCATGATCGGAGAATCAGGCGCCTTTGCCACCCTGGCCAGTGATAGCAGGAAGTAGGAGTGGAGCCAGCGATGGGAGCTGGGCACAGTCGAAGCTGGCAGTCCCAGGAGCTAGGGGTCCCTTGCCTGGGCCTAAAGCGAAGCCCATGATCGCGGGGCCACTGCAGCTGCGGGTCCCCACTGCCCGGGCCAGACGCATCAGCCAGAGGCATCCTGCAGGGGCAGGGGCGGAGCCCGCGCGATCGCGGCGCCCCCGGCTGCCACTGCGGGTCCCCGCTGCCCGGGCCGGACGCCTAGGCCAGAGGCGTTAGGCCTGGGCAGGGGCGGAGCCTGCAACCGCGGGGAGCTGGGGGTCCCCTGCCCAGGCCTGATACCTCTGCCGGAGGCCTCAGGCCTGGTCAAGGGGCCGATCCGGTGATTGGTGATCAGAGGGTGATGAGGGTCAACTCCTCTGGCCGAGGCATCAGGCCTGGGCGGGGGGCGGAGCCGGAGATTGGGGGGATATGAGGCGTCAGGCTTGGGCAGGGGGTGGAGCAAGTGATCAGAGGGAGATGGGGGTCCCCTGCCCAGGCATGATTCCTGGGCCAGAGGCCTCAGGCCTGGGCGGGGGCCAGAGCCAGTGATCGGGGGGAGATGGGGGTCCCCTGTCCAAGCCTGACACCTCTGGCGGAGGCGTCAGGCCTGGGCAAGGGGCCGATCAGGCGATCGGAGGGTGATGGGGGTCTACGCCTCTGGCCGAGGCATCAGGCCTGGGCAAGGGGCAGAGCCAGCAATCAGAGGGGGCTGGGGGCAGAACCAGTGATGGGGGGAAATGAGGGTCCCCTGCCCAGGCCTGACGCCTCTGTCAGAGGCGTCAGGCCTGGGCAAGGGGCTGATCCTGCGATTGGAGGGTGATGGGGGTCAACGCCTGAGGGCTCCCAGTATGTGAGAGGGGGCAGGCTGGGCTGAGGGACACTCCCCTGCCCCCCACACACACCCAGTGCACAAATTTCGTGCACCCGGCCCCTAGTTTAATAATAAATGATTTGTTAGGAAAATATCAAATTAAATCTATGGAATTCATGTTTATCACTCATGATAGAAATAATTATATTTCATGGCTAAGATAAGTTTTTGTTAATATGGATGAAAATAAAAATTAGGAAAAGTTACCTTAGACAAATATCTTTGTGAGTTACAAATGAGTGTGAGTTAAGATTCAAAATCTGGAGTGTTTAGCCCTGGCCAGTGTGGTTAGAGTGTTGGCTGGGAGGCATCCAGTCGATGTGTCTCTCTCACATCTCTTTCTCTCTTCCCCTCTTCTCCTCCTTCCCTTCCATTGTCTCTAAAAATCAATGGGGGGAAAAATATCCTCGGGTGAGGATTAAAATTTTTTTTTAATATGGAATGTTTAACTCATTTTTTATATTAGGTTATGTTAACTTATTACTATATATGAAAAATATAAAGGTGTATAACTCTAGAAAACACTGGATTTTCCATGCATTGTTTTAGGAGTACAATTTGACTTTCCTTTTTTAATTATTATAATTTACAAAATAACCTGTATTGTAAAAAAAAAAATCTATTCTTTATTTCTTCTCCATTGTTTGGTCTTGTTTACCATGTTTTTAATGAATCACTGTGAGATACATGGAAATTGATTGTATTTCAGTGCATTTTATAGAGTACATTGGTCAGATTAAACAGTACCATAGTGGTTTTTAATATTGCGTAAGAGTTGGTTATTGCTAATGTAAGTCCCAAAATGAGTTGTTTTAATACCAAAAAATAATGCAGTAACGGTCAGGATCAACCTCAGACTTAAATACTTCCTTATGGTCTGCCTTTCACTCCCCAGATCCTAACGATTCCTGTGAAGGCTGTGATCGCTGTCGGTTCGCTGACTTGCTTCCCAAAGCATATGGTCCTTCCACCATCCTTCCCAGTAAGACAATTAATTTAATGACGTTTTCTTGCTCATTTTTTTTCTTTGTCTTTACCTCTGTTCCTCAAATTCAACAGAAAAATTATTTATTCTCTATTAATTGCTTATTTTAAGGTAAGACTTTATACCAGGTTTTGTAGGAGATTCAAAGAGGAGTCTGAAATGGTTCCTTCTCAAGAAGCTTTCCATTTAGAATAGGAAATGGGCCCATGATTCAGAGATGTGAAGCAGGATATAGAAATTGCTCTAAGAGGTGTAAACATAAAACACCATGAGAGAAACGCATACCTGATGGATGAAGGTGCTGTGTGAACCGGCTCAGATCGTCTTCTGCAGGGATAGGTCAGGGGTGGCAAGAACTTGCATTCAGGGCTCAGGGAACACCCTGGTAAAGATAGAGCAGTAAAGTCCGAGAGAGCTTTAGGCATTCGTCATTTGTCTAGTTTGACAAGAGTAGAGATGGAATGTTATGTTGGAGTGATAGTAAAAAAAAATTAAATAAAAATGAGTACCTTTAAATTCATAAAAATCTGAAGTTTTTGAGCAGAGGATTGACATCATCAGAGCTGAGCTTTCAGGATTGGCTCTTTGTCAGAATACATATGGAAGTAACAATATAGTGCCTGGAGGCCAACCTTAGACTGGCCAGAGTCCACATGAAAGTATGGAGGGGAGATGTGGCTGTTAGTCTGCCTTCAAAGAACTTCTTATCTTTCCAGATTCAGTTCTCTTGTCATCTCCTCTCTGAAGATGTCTTGACTCCACTAGACAGTACTAGTTGTTGTATGTGTGATCTTGGAATGATTTGAAATTACCTCTCGCAGCAAGCTTCACATTGTGCTATAAATATTGCCTTTGTGTTTGTCTCCCCAATGAGACTCTAAGATGCTCTAGGAAAGGAATGGAGGGATCTTTTATCCCCAGTAGTAGGCACTTAGTAGGTGGTGGGTGAAGAAGGAGCAAAATGATGGAGAAGAGAACATAGGCAAGAATCATTTGAACTATTCTTTAATATCCTAAGGCAGTGGTTCTCAACCTTCCTCAACTCATGTTGTGGTGACTCCCAACCATAAAATTATTTTTGTTGCTACTTCATAACTGTAATTTTGCTATTGTTATGAATCATAATGTAAATATCTGATACGCTATGTGTGTTTTCCGATGGTCGCGACCCACAGGTTGAGAACCGCTGAGGGGATTAACTGAAGCAAATGTGGGTAGGCTGGCAGATAGAGGAGTCAAAAATATGACTTAGAGTTTGAGCCTGGACAATAGGAGAAAAGGGATGCAAAAGTCAGGAGATGACCACTGCCTTTTGCAGGAAGATGATTCAGTCAGTTCAGGGCACATCAGGGCAAATGTGTGTATTTTATTTTGTGGTAGGAGACATGGCAGGTTAAGAAAACAGTACATTGTAAAAATCTTAATGCGACGTGAAATAACACTTAAATTCAGATCTTAGCTGCTTAAAAATACAATTTTTGATTTAAAAGGTTCAGCACATTTACGATTGGGTCTTACTTAAAAGCTTTATTTTGTCATTCCACTTTGCACTGACTGTACAGAACTCTTGAATTCATTACTTATCCAAAAGGATCAGTTCCTTCAGTTGCCTTTTCCATCAATGATCTCCTTAATCAGTACATAAATCCTGCAGTAAATGAGAAAACATCTGTATAAAAACAAGGTGCTGGTTTTGAACTACTTTAGATTAAGCTTTCAGATATCTATCTTCAGGTGGCTTACAAGACCAGCTAATTGCTTGAAATTACCAGTTAACTTGATATTACTGTGTTACTTGAGCTCCTATAACAAATTCCATAGACTGGGTGGCTTAAACAACAAACATTGATTTCTCACAGTTCCAAAGGTTGGGAAGTCCAAGATCAAGGCACTTAGAAGGTCCTCATACTGTGCAGGCCTCTTCTTGGTTTTGCTGATGGCCGTCTCCTCACTGTGTTATCACTTAGCCAAAGAGCAAAGAGGAAGGGCAAGGTCCTGTCGCTCCTTTTAAGTCAGGGTGGGGACGTCTGGCCTGGCCCTGCCAAGGCAGTATGGTGAGTTCATTAAATGTTTGACCAAACACAGCAGGCTCATTTTTAAGTTGATAATTTTGTATGGCCAGTGAATGATGTTGTAAATATACAAATAGCCCTTGGCAGGAAAGAGGTCCCCACCCCTGTTTTAAGGGCACTAATTCCATTCATTAGATTTCTACCCTCATGACTTAATTGCATCTCAAAGGCCCCATCACCAAATACCATCACATTTGGGGGTTAGCTTTCAACATAAATTTTGGGGGTGACACAAACATTCAATCTATAACGATTACCAAATGCTATAAAGTCTTTCATCAGATGGAGAATACAGGAGCTAACTGAAAACAATACTTAAGAATAAACATTTCAGCCCTTGCTGGTTTGGCTCAGTGGATAGAGTGTCAGCCTGTGGACTAAAGGGTCCCAGGTTCTATTCTGGTCAAGGGCACGTACCTTGGTTGTAGGCTCCTTCCCAGCCCAGACCCTGGCCAGGGCATGTGCAGGAGGCAACCAATCAATGTGTTTTCTTACACATCAATGCTTCTCTATGTCTTTCCCTCTCTCTTCCCCTCTCCCTAACAATCAATGGAAAAATATCCTCAGGTGAGGATTAACAACAAAAACAAAAAATAAATAAACATTTCCAATAACTCATAGTTTAATTCTTAGTATTTGAATACCATTGTTGAATACCATTGTAAAATGAACTTTTGTATCTGCTATTTTGATCCTCAACATACCCCTGCAAAACAAGACATGGACATGGGAGAAGTAGTTCTTACAGGGACTGGAAGACTAGGTAACTGCCTAGAAGACCCAGCTGATTAGAGGCCAAGCCAGGACTCAGCAGCATTCCTGCCCTCTAACATCTTTCTACTGCATTTACTCTGGCTAGACTTTAAATGATGAGTATTAGTCTTAAGTTTACCATCGTCCAACTCTTTTTCTGTGCATCCTCTTAACTTCTGTGTCTTTTAATACCAAATATTAGACCACTGGGTAAGAACATCTTAGATCAGTGATGATGAACCTATGACACGCGTGTCAGAGGTGACACACGAACTCATTTTTTTTGGTTGATTTTTCTTTGTTAAATGGCATTTAAATATATAAAATAAATACCAAAATTATAAATCTTTATTTTATTATGGTTGTAAATATTAAAAAATTTCTATATGTGACACGGCACCAGAGTTAAGTTAGGGTTTTTCAAAATGCTGACACGCCGAGCTCAAAAGGTTCGCCATCACTGTCTTAGATCCTTCTTTAAATAGCTAAGATTTAGTTTATAAGAATAAAAAATTCTGTTTTCAAAAAAAAGAAAGTAAAAGACTATAAAATGATTCTAATTAAGAATTATTTAAGAAAAAAATCAGTGGAGGGAGAAACCAAGATGGCAGCATGGGAAACACCTGAAATTGCTGCCTCGCACAACCACTTCAAAAATACAACTAAAAGACAAAACGGACATTATCCAGAACCACAGGAAGGCTGGCTGAGTGGAAATTCTACAACTAGAAGGAAAGAGAAAAGCACACTGAGACTCAGAGGACATGCGGAAGTAAAGTGCAGAGGTATGGAGGCGTGCGCGGAAAGGGCTGGCAACTGAGGACGAGGTTGTCTTTTTCAATTGGGAGGGAGACACAAGCTCCTGACTGCTCTGAACTCCAGTTCCGGGCGAGTCTCAGGGGACCCAGATTCATACGGGGAGAAGCTGGACTGAATGGCATCGGTCAGAACTCGAAGGCGGCTTTCTCTCAGAGGTGCTTGCAGCGATTACCCGGACACTGAGAAGAGGGGCCTCTTAAGGCAGGACTGAGGAGCAGCCATAGCTGTTTGCTCCGCCCTGTTGATTCCCTGAGACCCCACCCCACCCAAGCTGAGTGCAGAGGCTTTTGCATATGAATGGCCTGGCCCTTTGCAATCTAAAATTACCTAACAAACTGCAGCTGGGTCAGAGAGACCCAGAACTTCCAAAAGAAGGCCCAAGGCCCCACAGCAGCTTCCATTGCTTCACAGCTGGGCCTCATCTGGGCACCTCCAAATCCCAAACAAAGAAGAGGAATCTGCAGATCTCTGATCTCTCTGTAGCTCCTGCTGGGTAGCCTCAGGAAGAGGCTAAATTAGCACCTCCTTAGAGATCCATGAGCCAGTGTACCCAGTGGTCAGAGTGGGACCATCCAGATTACAACTCCTCAGATCCATAAGGGACACACTCAGGGGGCAAACTCAGTGAGCACCAAAGCCCCACTGAAGCAAGTCTTGCCCCATAAGGGTGTCTCCAGCACAGAAGTTCTCCCACTGCAGACACAGCTGATTCTCACAGCCAATTGGCCTGGAGGTCAATTCCTCCCAGTGATACCTACAGCAATCAAGGCTTAACTACAACAAGACTGTGCACAAAGCCCACAAAGGGGTGCACCAAGAGTGTCCACCTCATGTAATTGGGGAGGCTGAGCCCCTGGGCCCTATAGAACACCTAACACGGAAAGCCACTCTATCAACACAGGGAAGCATAAAAAATGCGGAGACAAAGAAACAAGTCACAAATGACAGAAATGGAGGAAAGCAAACTACTGGATATAGAGTTCAAAACCAAACTTACAAGGCTTTTCAAGAATTTTTAGAAACCGCCGATAAATTTAGGGAGACCCTCAAGAAATCAAGTGAGACCCTCGAGGATATGAACAAGGACCAACTAGAAATTAAGCATACACTGACTGAAATAAAGAATAATATACAGGGATCCAACAGCAGACTAGAAGATCGCAAAAGTCAAGTCAAAGATTTTAAATACGAAGAAGCAAAAAACACCCAACTGGAAAAGCAAAATGAAAAAAGTATCTAAAAATATGAAGACAGTGTAAGGAGCATCTGGGAAAACTTCAAGCGAACCAACGTCCGAATTATGGGGGTGCCAGAAGATGAGAGAGAGCAAGATATTGAAAACCTATTTGAAGAAATAATGACAGAAAACTTCCCCTACCTGGTGAAAGAAATAGACTTACAAATCCAGGAAGCGCTGAGAACCCCAAACAAAAGGAATCCAAAGAGGACCACACCAAGACACATCATAATTAAAATGCCAAGAGCAAAAGACAAAGAAAGAATCATAAAAGCAGCAAGAGAAAAACAGTCAGTTGCCTACAAGGGAGTACCCATACGACTGTCAGCTGATTTCTCAACAGAAACTATGCAGGCCAGAAGGGAGTGGCAAGAATTATTCAAAGTGATGAATAGCAAGAACCTACAACCAAGATTACTTTACCCAGCAAAGCTATCATTCAGAATTGAAGGTCAGATAAAGAGCTTCACAGATAAGAAAAAGCTAAAGGAGTTCATCATCACCAAACCAGTATTATATGAAATGCTGAAAGGTATCCTTTAAGAAGAGGAAGAAGAAGAAAAATGTAAAGATACAAATTATGAACAGCAAATACACATCTATCAAGTGAATCTAAAAATCAAGTGAATAAATAATCTGATGAACAATAAACTGGTGAATATAATAGAATCAAGGGCATAGAAAGGGAGTGGACTGACTATTCTCGGGGGGAAAGGGGTGAGGGGGGTATGAGAAGAGACTGGACAAAAATCGTATACCTATGGATGAGGACGGGGGGGGCGTTGGGGGGGGGGATAAGGGCAGAGGGCAGGATGGGGTGGGAACCGGATGGAGGGGAGCTTTGTGGGGGGAAAAGAGGAACAACTGTAATAATCTGAACAATAAAGATTTAATTTTAAAAAATTATTTAAATTACACAATTCTTTACTTAAAATCTGGTACCATATCATAGAAAGAGGCATGCTGCTGATAAGAGCGCGATTATAAATTTAGGGAGTATCAAGTGATGAACATTCTAAATGTCCTCTGAGCTTTGGTTTCCTAGAGAGATGTCTATTGGCACTTAAGTGTATGTTGTAAGAAAGTCCAACCATATACAAATGACTTTGTTTGTTTTCTTCCTTCAGGGGAAAGTAGTTCATCAGAGTTTAAGTATAATGAACTCCTTCTCACAGAAGGTAAAGATACAGCAAATTCGATCTTTGTCAGAAGATGGGCGGTTTTACTACAAACGATTACGGGCCAATAAAGAAGACTTGGAGCCAGGGAAAAAATCAAAGGTTTGACATGTTCTAATTAAGAATTCCCATTCATGAGTGTTTTATTATGACCTTCTGTGGACTTGGGATTCATGAATCTCCTGTGCTTCTTCATAGATTGCAAACATTTATTTTGATCCTGGACTGCAGTGTGGAGATCATTGCTATGTTGGCTTGCCTTTTTTGTCCAAATGTAAGTTACCTTGCTGTTTCACTATCCAGAAAATATTCTTTTTCTTTATTTCTTTTTTTCCTTTTTTTTTGTTTTGCTAATCCTCACATGATATTTTTTCCATTGCCTTTCAGAGAGAGTGAAAGCAGGGGGGGTTGGGAGGGAGAAAAACATCAATGTGAAAAAGACATGGACTGATTGCCTTCTGCATTCACCCCAACTGGGGGTAGGAAACAAACCCAAAACCCAGGTACATGCCCTTGACTGGGAATTAAACCAGAGACCCTTCGGTGTGCTGCCTAACACTCTAACCATTGAGAAACCCTGGCCAGGGGCACAAAATATTCTTTAATGAAGGCTGCCATTTTTAAAATCACTCTATGTATTGGGCTGTAGAAATCATTTGAAGGAAAATTGGCAAATGGATTAGATATAGGGTGAGTATGTCATACCACTGTCCCTGGCTAGTGGTAGATCAGTTGATTAGAGCATCCTGATACACCAAGGTTGCAGGTTCAATCCCCGGTCAGAGCACATATAAGAATCAACCAATGAATGCACAAATAAGTGGAACAACAAATCAGTGTTTCTCTCTCCCCCCCTCCTTTCTCTCTAAAATTAATTAAAAATTAATAATAATAACTTACGTTCCCTGTTTTAGCTGAACCCAAAGTGCAGCCTGGGGTAGCCATGCAGGAAGATACATGGGATGCGGACTGGGATTTGCATCAAAGCCTATTCAAAGGATGGATGGGAATAAAGGAAAACTCAGGTCATAAGTGAGTGGTTTTGCTTTAAGTATTTTGACTACCTGTACAAGTTCAAAGCGTCTCAGTTGATGTTACTTCCTAAATATTATTTTTATATTAGGTTATTTTACTTTACTATAGCTAAGAAAATATTCTAATCTTCAGAAAATTATTAATGAGGCATCTTGAATTGCCATTTTAATTGTATGTTGCTTAGAAATATACACACTACCATTTTTCTCTTTACTCCATCATTCTAGATACTTCAAAGAAACTATTTGAAGTTGTCTTTATGTAGGATGACAACAGTGTTCACTTCAGACACATCCATTTGCATAAGAAAGTTTTTGTCTACTACTGACCTCCATTAAAGGCAAGGAAAACATGTTCTCGGTTTAATCCCATAGTAGGAGACCGAGTGTGTATGTGGTCATAGTGGAAAGACCACCTTTTGGAAATGCTGGGCTGTTAGGGGTACACAAGGCCCAGTTCCAGTGGGCTCAGCATGTCTTCGGCAGGTAGAAAACATGCTAATTGCAAATCTCCTGCACCTGTATTCAAAAACAGACCGTATAGAAATGTGATCTTTTCAGTTACTTCAGAAGAGAATTTGACTAGAATGATGATAATATGACAACTGATGAAAACTGTTATTCTCATTTGGCTAATTTGAAATGTATCAAGATATTGCAATTTATTGTACTATAACATTTTCAAACCACTAACAGTTAAATCTGAGGCTTCTGATTATCTGAACTATCTGCTGTAAAAAGTTTTCTTAAAGCAAAAAGTTAAATTTTTACTTTCATATGGTTAAAATAAGTACAGAGAGACAATGAACTCACTAAAAGAACACTGATTGAAACACTTATTGGTCTCCTAAATTTCCGTAGTGGACATTGTAATATACAGGCAGTCTCCAAATTAACATTCAGTTATGAATTAGTAACTTAGAGTGCTGCCCTAGGCTCAGCTGACAAGGAACCTCATTGCCTCCCACCTACTGACACCCCTTGCCTTCCTCTTTGTGTGCACAGCATTCCACTGCTAAAGACCTGGGCTCCCTGTCTCCCTGTGCCTCCAGGACCCAGGTGCATAGTAGCAGGGCATGCTTCCTGCTCCTGCCTCTGTGGTACCTTGTTAGTGTGTACGTTACAGAGAATTTCTGTTACTCGTCTTTTTTTTTTTTTTTTAATACTTTTTTTTTGATTTCAGAGAGGAAAGGAGGGAGAGAGAGAGAGAAACATCAATGATGAAAATCATTGATTGGCTGCCTCCTGCACGCCCCATACTGGGGATCGAGCCTGCAACCCTAGCAGCATGCCCTTGACCAGAATCTAATGTGGGATCCTTCAGTCCACAGGCCGACACTCTAGCCACTGAGCCAAACTAGCTAGAGCTTTGTTACTAGTCTTATAAAACCTATGCCCTTACCAATATTGCAATGCCATAATTTGGTATTGTTTAGGGTTAAAATAGGCTTCAGTGTTTGGGCTTCAGGGACCTTAGCCCCATTTATGCTATTGTTTGCTTAGGAAATGTGTTCTGAGCTCTAAACAGCTTATTGACAAACATTCATGTGTAGGGAAATATTCAAATGAGTCCCGAATGTTGCTGATAACATTACATATATCTGCACAAAGCCCTCCTATGGATTACCTTGCAACTGATGTCTTCATCGCATGTAGGGTTTTGATTTTTATCTCAAGGGAGGGAAACTATATGCCAAGCAGTGTACTGCCTTCTCACTAGTTCTACTAAACTTGTTCTTAGCACCCTGCTCTTAGTGTTCAGATCTTCCCGCTCGGCAGGCAAGACCCTTTGGGATCCCCGTACATCATGTTATCTGCCTGTCTTTTTCTTTACATACTCAATGAAAAAGCAGTACAGGTGATCAGTAGGACATATTTTGGCAGCTCTTTGTGCCAAAATAGAAACAACTTTATACATCTCTATTAAAGCATAGTGAGATGTTAGAGCAAATAAAGCCGTGTTTATCCAGAGCCAGAATAAAATTCCTCAAGCACACAAGCCTGATAGAATTTCTTTTAGAGAACTCATACTTCATTTTGATCCAGTGGCTTATAACATTGTTTTTTCTAGATTGAGTGCTTTATTTGAAGTAAATACAGACCTTCAAAAAAATATACTATCAAAAATCACTGCCGAGCTCTCCTGGCCTTCCATACTTAGCTCACCCCGGCTCCTGACATTCCCACTCACCAATACCAACTGCTCTTCAGTAAGTATTCAAAGCAATGTCGGGTTTTGGAAGTACATAGTAGGTTTATAAAATATCGACTCTTTTAACTATGGATTTTTCATTTACTGTTTGGTTACTTTATTTAAGGAAGAAGAGATTACTTTAGAAAATCCTGCAGATGTTCCTGTTTACATTCAATTTATTCCTCTGGCTTTATATTCCAATCCTTCAGTCTTTGTAGATAAGTTAATATCAAGGTAAGCACTTCTTCAGGTAATCAAAATGTTTGATTGAATACTCAGCAAACATAGAACTTGCATAGAAATACTCACTTTACCAGCTCATCCAGTAATAGATTGGGCTTAAAGAAATTGCGGGTCTGTAATTAAAGTTGAGAGGAGATTCTGGGAAGAGAGATTGGTACTATGTTAAGCAAATGGAAAAATTTTCAGTTTTTTGTGTTTATTTTTTTAAGTATACAACTTTTTTTTTTTTTAATCCTCATCCGAGGATATGTTTATTGATTTTAGAGGAGGGGAAAGAGAGAGAAACACCAATATGAGAGAGACTCTAACATCAATTGGTTGCCTCCTGTACACGCCCCAAATGGGGATCAGACCTGCAACCTAGGTATGTGCACTGACCAGAAATTGAGCTTCAACCTTGTTTGTGTACGGGAGCTCATTTCAGTTTAAGATAAGAAAAAGCAATGTAGAAGGTCTTCCTACAAAATTATAAAGAAAGCAAATGGAACCTTTGAAATATTTTACTTTTAAAAGTGAGCAAAACATTGACTGTAAGTTGTGGCTATTAATTTTTAAAGGCTATTAATCTGATAAAATAGTGATCTCAAATCTTCCAAAAGATAATTTGCAAATAAAGCACAGACTTGATAATTACTCTGTCATCCATTTAATTATGATGCTGCTTACACAGAAATATGTATACATTTTTATTTTAGGTTTAACTTGAGTAAGGTGGCAAAGATAGATTTAAGAACACTAGAATTCCAAGTCTTCAGAAACAGTGTAAGTATTGAAACTTTATTCTATTTCACAGAAATATTTCTGTAACGTGATCAGTGTTCATGTGAAGGAAAACTATTACCTATTCAATTTGGCTGAAGGGCAAGTTACCTAAGAAGTCAGGATAGTCAGTAATGGTTCTAGAGGTAAAAACACAGGCAGAATAGGTAGGATTTAGATCAACGTGAAGCACACTGGGTAGAAGATTCCTGTTTGTGGTCATTGAACATTAAGGCCATGATTATTTATAATAACAGCTACTAGAAATTCAGAGACTCTATTGATGAAGTGTGTGTGTGTTCTCTGCACCAACTACTGCTGACCCCATGGGTGAGTGATGTCCGTCAGGTCCTGTGCTCAGTGCCCTGCTCAGCTTCTGTAGACTCAGCCTACGCTTCTTTTATGGAGTCAGTCTATCCCATGCTTGGTCTTCCTCTTTTCCTGCTGCCTCTTTTCCCAGCACAATTGCCTTTTGCAAAGAACCCTGTCTTCTCATGATGTGCCCAAAGTAGGTCAGCTTCAGTTGTCATTTTTGTCTCCAGTGATGTTTCAGGCTTAATTTGCTTTAGAGCCCACTTGTTCGTCTTCCTGTCACAATATCCATAGTGCTCTCCAACACCATATTTCAGATGAATCCATGGTTTGTTTGGGGGTTTTTTAAAATGTTTTTATTGATGTTTCGAGAGAGAAGAAGAGAGAGGGATGTAGAGATAGAAACATTGATGAGAGAGAAACATCAATCAGCTGCCTCTTGCACGCCCCCACTGGGGATCGAGCCCACAACCTGGGCATGTGCCCTGACCAGGAATTGAACCATGACCTCCTGGTTCATAGGTCAACATTCCATCACTGAGCCACATTGGCTAAGCTCCATGTTGTTGTTGTTTTTTATCAGCCTTCTTCACTGTCCAACTTTCACATCAGTACATAGTTATTGGGAATATGAGGGCTCTAATGGCGCATCTTTGCTCTTGGTGATCTAATGCTTCCATTGCTGCCCTCTGAGTCTCAGCCTTCTCTTGATTTCTTGGATGCATTGTCTATCTTAGTTGATGACTGAACCAGCAAAATCTTTTAACAATTTCATTGTCTACATTAAAGTTGTATATTTCTTCTGTAGTTATCATTCTTGTCTTCTTGATGTACAAATGTAGTCCTGTTGGCACTTTCTTCTTTCACTTTCATCGAAAGTTGTTTCAAATCGTTACTACTTTCTGCCAGTAAGTTGGTATTATATGCATATCTTATCATTTCTTCCACTGATTTTCACTCCTCCTTCCTCTGAGTATAGTCCAATTTTTCGTGTGATATGTTCTGCATGCAGACTAAACAAATAGAGCAATGAAGTGCACCCTTGTTTGACACCTTTGCCTCTAGGAAACCATTGTTTCTTTATATTCTGTCCTTAACAGTGGCTCCCTGTTCACAATACAGGCTTATGCATCAGACAGTGAGGTATATGCTAGTACATAATATGCTTTATTAAACCTCAAAATATTGTGCATGGTCATTTAAATGTTTATTTTGGATAATTGCTAATAAAATTCTAAGCTCCATGAGTGCCAGACCCATGGCTGGCTGTATTTATACTTTAGCACAATAGTATGCATAGTTTTCAATCAATCTTGAATTAATAAATTTTTACATAAACTGATTTGTTCCAGGAACAAAATATTCTCTGTCATACAGGTCAGGATACACAGCCACTAATCACTCATGTTGTAAGGCCTTACTGTACAGGGTATATATCAGTCAGGAGATCAGCACGTGGAACTAAAGCCTTCTGCAAACTGTGAAGTCTCAAGCCTCCATGCCTTTCATTCTGCCCTACCACATACCACGTCCCCCCCTAAACATCCTGTTCATGGCGCCCTGCTGGCTGGGAAGCCTTCACTTTTGAAGCTGTCCTGATTCTCCCTAACTCTTCCCTTAGCACCCATGCTAACTTTACTTTTTGATCTCTTTTTGATGTATGATACCTTGTTTCCAAAATCTGCTCATATCCTGAAATTTTATCGTTGGCAATAAATACTTCAGTTGTTTTCCCTGAAGGGACAAAGGCACTGCATTTTCGTGAAAATGTCTACCAAACACCCCATCTGAATAACCATAGTTTGCTTGTCAAGTCATTTTCTCAAAATTAAATGGTGTTCCATGAGAAAAGCAGTGAGTTCAGTTTACATCTTAAACACTAGCTTTTCAAGACAATGGAGAGCCTCATGCAGCAATTGTACTTTATACAAACTTATCGTTTTATCCCCCAGAATGTTACAAAGACATGTGTCTAGGGTTGAGATTTAATAAGATTGATATTTATTATTGCTGAATCCAGAACTTGCTTCTCTCTCTTTTTTCTTTTATAATATATTTTTATTGATTTCAGAGAGGAAGAGAGAGGGAGAAAGAGATAGAAACATCAATAATGAGAGAGAATCATTGGTTGGCTGCCTCCTGCATGCCCCCCACCGGGGATCAAGCCCGCAACCTGGGCATGTGCCCTTGACCGGAATCGAACCTGGGACCATTCATTCCTCAGGCTGATGCTCTATCCACTGAGCCATACCGGTGAGGGCAAGAACTTGCTTCTCTTAACTACAAGTACACACAGGAAAGAAGACTGGCTTCTCAGAAAGTTTGATACTACTGCCGCCTTGCCTTGTGCAAAAGGGTCAGCAGGTTTACCCACCATTGCTTTTGCTGACTTATCAGTACAGATGTCAAAACACTGAAAAAGTCTGCTAGTTCTGCCAGTATTAGGGAAATAGTTCAGACACTAGATACCCTGAAAGATCTCTGAGCATCCCAAGGGTCAGTGTTGTCACTCTGTGAAAACCACTACAGTGGGGCCTTGACTTACAAGTTTAATTCATTCTGAGACCGAGCTCATTAAGGAGCTCGTTAACTCAAATTACTCTGTCAACTCAATGAAAAAAATCGGCCTAGAGACAGCTGGTATCTCAAAAAACTCGTTAGTCGGGACACTCGTAAGTCAAGGCCCCACTGTACTACATAATGATAGAGAATGTTGGAGGCCCTTAACACTGTCTCTGAGGCATCACAACATCCTCAGGTTTTCCCAAGTCCTCAAAGTTTATATTAGCTAATGTTTGTTGGGAATATATCTATATAATAAAAAGCTAATATACTAATTAGACCGAACAGTGGAACGACTGTCTGGACAACCTTCTGGAGCAGTGGTTCTCAACTTTCCTAATGCCGTGACCCTTTAATACAGTTCCTCATATTGTGGTGACCCCCAACCATAAAATTATTTTCATTGCTACTTCATAACTGTAATTTTGCTACTGTTATGAATCGTAATGTAAATATCTGATATGCAGGGTGTATTTTCATTGTTACAAATTGAACGTAATTAAAGCATAGTGATTAATTACAAAAACAATATGTAATTATATATTGAATATGTGTTTTCCAATGGTCTTAGGTGACCCCTGTGAAAGGGTTGTTCGACCCCCAAAGGGGTCGCGACCCACAGGTTGAGAACCGCTGTTCGCCCCTTGCACAAATTTTGTGCATCGGGCCTCTAGTGTATAATATAAAATGTGTCAATCAATTACCCAGAAGAGTTTATTTAAAAGGAACCTGTTTGTTTACCAACCATTCAGGGCACTCAGAATATTCTGTTGTCTAAGTAGACATTAATGGAAAAGAATGTTAGACACAGGAAAAAATTAGCCCTCAGATGCAAGAGTTAAAAAGTAGTGTGCTGCATTAAGTCATTGACTCTAAGTTATGTTTGAGGAATCCTTCCGATGCAAGTAGGTGGATCTGCATGTATTAAACCTAACTGCCAAGTAGAGTAGAAAAAGCCTACAAAACTCACTTTCCTTTCACACAGTACAGAGCCATGAAGCTCACAGACGCTTCCTACAGAAAGCTTAAACTTAATGTTGCTTAAACGTCAGAGCAGAATATTCTGAAATGTGAACTATGATTTTTTTAATAATCTGTAACTGGCTGTCAAGAAGTCATATTTTGATTATTAAACTAAGCTATTCTTTAAACTTAAATCATCAAGTGTTTATGAAACAGTAATTATGTGCTTATATTAGCTTTCAGAATAAAAGTCAGAGATTAACATGAATTGGAAATATTTTCACAAATAAAATATAGGATGCAACCTTAAGACCCTTCAGCTGACACCTTCAGAGGGAGGAGCAGGACAGCAGGGATGGCAGGCGGGGACGGCGGCAGCAGGACCTGCAGTGCTGGTGTTGGTTACACAGCTGCTTGCTTGCTTTTAAAACACTGAGTTATTTATTTTAGGTTTGTGTAGTTTTCTGCATGTGTGTTATATTTCAAAATTAAAAGATCTCTATATAAAAACATGCCTAGTACAAACATGAAGAGTTTAGACACCTGTCCCTGTCAGTGTCCTGGGGAACAAAGCCCATTTGGGGGCTGAATGCACTGGCTGCCCAGCTCTAGTGTTTAAATTGTGGCAGGTAATGTTTACATATTTAATCAATTCAAGAAGCTGGTAATACTGATACTGGGCTGTAGATGGGGTAAAGGAAAAAACATTTTTCCAGAGACTTGACTAATGACTGCCATTTGTTACCCAAGGCTCATCCACTGCAGAGTTCAGCTGGGTTCACAGAGGGCCTCTCTCGACATTTCATCTTGAACCTCATTTTAAAACCTGGAGAGAAGAGGTCTGTCAAAGTAAAGTTTACTCCCGTTCACAACAGAACTGTTTCCTCACTGATCATAATCAGGTACGGCCTGGGATGTGAGTGCGCTGTGATTTTTAGCACTTCTGTAGAAGTTGTTACTTGATTTGTGTCCATATGAGTTTGCATATTTATTTATGGATATGTTTTTTGGCTTTGTCCAAGACACACAACGGCTGATGAAAGTTACTTTATGATTATGTTCATAGCTAAAGACCTGAATTGTGCTTACTGTGCATGTATGGCTTTTAAAAATAAAAAACCCTTGCTTTTCTTTGTGGAAATATTTTTTAATTCTTAAAGTATAAATGTCTCACTCTTAAATTTATTGTATTAATTTCCACATGGTGGTTTATAAAATAATAGTAAAAATTATGGATCAAAATATTGTGTGAATATAATAGGAGAAAAATCTGTAGTTCTTTACTTGATCTTAGCCAAACGGCCAAGAAGTGATGAAAAATCTGTAATTCTTGTTCTTGCATAGAAATAACCTGACTGTGATGGATGCTCTGATGGTCCAAGGACAAGGAACAACCGAGAACTTGAGGGTGGCAGGCAAGCTTCCTGGTCCAGGGAGTTCTTTACGCTTTAAAATCACAGAAGCATTATTAAAAGATTGTACAGATAGTGAGTATTGCTAACAGGTCCCGGGCACAAATTTCAGCATTTGCTTTCAACAGTAAATAAGTCCAAAAACAAGAACAGTATTTCTGTCGGTGCACATGTGCATATTAGTGATGAATACTTCAGATTTTTAAGAAAACATCCTGACTTGCTTTCAGGGTTGTTTGATTTGGATTTTAAAAGATTTAAAGTACCAATATTCATTTCATGCCTTGGATGACGTACTCTGATGTAAAAGATAAGCATGATCAAACTTTGGCATCTGAAAGGGCCTGTGAGTGGAGAACTTCCTGCGGAGTATGGCAAAGCTGGGCTCCGGCACGAGGAGGTGCTTCCTGGGCACCAGACGTGTCCGGGGAACTTGCTCATTGTTTGGGCCTGGAGCACGTGGCCGCAAGAGTTACACTCACTCCCCGTACTTCTCCCCTTAGGTTTGAAGCTGAGAGAACCGAATTTCACATTGAAAAGAACATTCAAAGTAGAGAATACAGGACAACTTCAAATTAACATAGAAACCATTGAAGTCAGTGGGTACCCATGTGAGGGATATGGCTTTAAAGTTGTTAATTGTCAAGAGTTTGCACTAAGCGCCAATGCCTCTAAAGACATAATTATATTGTAAGTATTTTCTGATAAGGTATAATGAGTCAGTAGCTTCTCATTAACTTTTTATACTGGAGTTATTCACACTTGGTGCAAATATGTTTTCATACTTACAAAAAAGGGTCTTTATCCACAAATGTATTTACTTGGTGTTTTTGTTTTGTTTTTCACTTAATCTTTGTTTAAGTTATTTTTTGATAGCTTGGTTTCAAAATTGTGAAACTTCTAACCCCAGAGTGGATGAGATAGTCTTAGAAACCAGTTTCAAAATTATTTTCCGGCTTGTGTTAAAGCAGAAGGTGTTGGCGGCCTCAGCAACAAAGCAGACACATCATCCATGCCGTTTTCCATGTTGTACCATGTATGAACATGTGGGATTTTTGTCAAGACAGTTTCAATTCCTGTGTTGGTGATGGTTGCAGCGTATTTTAACTAATTGATAAGTTGTCATGTTGTAAATTTTATGTAATAAAATATAACCTGTCCCCTTAATTGAATGACAATGTCATGATCTTGAGTGGACATTGTCTTAACAGGGAACTGCATTCATCACTCTGAGTAAGGCACAGTGCTTGGCACTGACAGGTCCAGTGAGGAATAGCACACCTTTCCTCGGGTGCACGTCATCTGGTTGGGGAACATACAGTTAACAAAAATAAAAATACAATAATTGGGCAGAAAGCCGGACTGCAGGAGACAAAGAAAAGATCACTGGGGCTTGGACAGCATTTTTTAAAAGCATCATTGGGAATGTATCCTGGGAAAACTGTGGATTTAGAGAAAGAAGAAGGGAAGGGAAGGAAGCTCAGAAACTACTTTCTGAATTAATAATTACAGGAGCAGGTTGTTACTGTTTTTATGTTATTTCTCCTTATCCACAGAATATAGTTGTTATTGTTATTAAACTCATGGGAAACTTTCTCCATCTTAAAATAAGGAAGGTGAATAAAAGTGTTACACTGAAATTCTGTGTTATATTTCAAAGGCGTATGGGACTGGTAGTATATTTAAACTGCTTGCAATATATTAGTAAAATTTGATCTTAACTGCCGTTATTCTGTTTTAGGTTTACTCCTGATTTCACAGCATCTAGGGTTATTCGTGAACTGAAGTTTATAACAGCCAGTGGCTCTGAATTTGTGTTTATATTGAATGCATCCCTTCCGTACCATATGTTAGCAACCTGTGCAGAAGCCCTACCCAGACCCAACTGGGAGCTGGCTCTGTATATCATCATCTCAGGAATAATGAGGTACTTGTCTTCTTTCCAGGTTGGTATTCAGCATCACTGGGCATTGTTCAAGTGCCCACCATGTGCCAGTCGTGTTCTGAGTGTCAGGGGTCCTCCATGAACAGACAGGTCCAGCTTACGTACCTGCTAACACAGTCCAGCTTATATATCTGCTCCACATCTAGTAGAAGCAGTCAAAACTGAGCATTTTTTGGTGGCATATACCAAAAACAACAGTCTTTCTGATTTTGCAATTCACTATATAAATTAAGTGCATGTTAATTTCTTAAAGGAAAAAAACACTCCTAATATATCAGTTATGTGACTTGGGCATATGTGATTTACCCTACAGTGTATTCTTCTGGAGTCTCACCTAAGCAACAGAAAACTGATTAGAAATTGTTTTTAAATCCTTAGCATTCTTTTCTTCCCCCAGTATATTTCTTTATGTGTTTTAAGAATCAGATATAGTCTAACCCACATATCCTTTAAGGGAATAGAGTTGACCTAGAGTTAAAACTAAAAGAAAAGATAAAACCTGCTTTTGGTAAAAGGAAAGTATCCTTTAGTGACTGATCTGATACAAATAATTACTTCCCCCTTATAAGCCTTGTGTAAATTGGCATTCTATAAAAATTTGGTACACAAACTTTTATCCATAGTGCTTTGGTTTTTGACTGGCCCATTAAAAACTTTCATAGGCATCTTTGTCTTTTATATGATACTAGAGGCCCGGTGCACGAAATTCATGCACAGGTAGGGTCCCTATGCCTGGCCAGCTATCAGGGCTGATTGGGGCCTTTTGGCTGCTGGGCAGGGCCTTCCTTCCCCTGGCTGCCAGTTGCTGTCTGGGGCCTTTCTTTGTTCCGTGACGCCACCTAGTGGTCAGGCAACGTCATAGCAAGCTGTCGAACTCCCAAGGGGACAATTTGTATATTAGCCTTTTATTACATAAGATTGTACTTTGCCAAGAAATTCTGCCTTTAATGTCAAATTGGATTACTCTTGCACTAACACATGAACCCAATTCTCCCTCTCTGTCCCCGCAGTGCCCTGTTTCTTTTGGTCATTGGAACGGCCTATTTAGAAGCTCAAGGAATTTGGGAGCCATTTCGAAGACGGCTGTCCTTTGAGGCCTCAAACCCACCCTTTGATGTGGGAAGACCATTTGATCTCAGGAGAATCATTGGTATTTCATCTGAAGGAAAGTATGTTCACAGGCTGGAAATAAATTCTCTAGAATGTATAGATTTGGCTGATGTAATTAAATGAAAAATGCCTTTTATTTTTATTTTTACCCAGGGCGGAGGGGATCTTAATTCTAATTACTTAATATGCTGCATGTAGCTCTCAGTTACTAAGAACTAATAGCTAGTAATCATGTTTTCATTATATTGGTGAAGGTTAAAATATTCTTAGACCCTGACTTGATTTCTAAATTTTTGATAGAACAGACCATATAGAGTTGTGAAAAGTATTCCTATTCTTTTTTTTTCCCATTGATTTTTAGACAGAGTAGAAGGGAGGGGAGAGACAGAGAGAGAGACACATCGATTGGTTGCTTCCAGTACCATACGTGGATCAAGCCTGCAACCGAGGTACATGCCCTTGACTGGAATTGAGCCTGGGGCCCTTCAGTCCGCAGGTCAGCGCTTTATCCACTGAGCCAAACCAGCTAGGACGAGTATCCTTATTTCTTGTTGTTTTTAGAGTATTTATACTGTGATGGCTTTACCGATTAAATAAATATTTTTAATCTAAGAATTTGTAGGTTGCTATTTACTAATTGCAGTTCCTCCTTTTTTCAGCTTGAACACACTAAGCTGTGACCCCAGTCATAGCCGGGGGTTCTGTGGCCCAGGGGGCTCGTCATCACGACCTGGTGCAGGAAGTCATAAGCAGTGTGGTCCGTCAGTCCATCCACATAGCAGTCACAGCAATAGAAACTCAGCTGACATGAACAATGTCAGAGCCAAAAACAGCACCAGTACCTCTAGCAGGACTTCTGCACAGTCTGCTAGCAAAGCAGGCACCCTGGTCCTTGACTCCAACACAGTGGCCCAGGGTCACGCAGCAGGCAGAAAGTCCAAAGGAGCAAAACAGAGCCAGCACAGCAGCCAGCACCATGTCCATAGCACGCTGGAGCAGCACTCTCCCCCTCCACCACCACCAGTGCCTCAGCACCAGGAGCCACAGTCTGGAAGGCTGTCACCCACCCCACTCATGCATCCTTCCCACCCAGAACATGCCAGCAGCACAAGGCACAGCTCAGAGGACTCAGACATCACCAGTCTCATAGAAGCCATGGACAAAGATTTCGACCACCATGACTCCCCAGCCCTAGACGTGTTTACAGAGCAGCCACCATCACCACTGTCAAAAAGCAAAGGTAAGTACTATTCTCACTGTGGGAACAGCACACCACGTGAGGGGGAAGCCAGTGCATGTCTCAGGAGCTATTGTGGTCAGAGGTGAGACTCACAACTAATTCAGTAGGTGCTCAGATATTTCTCCAACATTGGACATCAGCTCTTCCTTGTCAAAATGCAAATAGAGGTAGCCATTTGTCATAAAAGATACTTGTGTTTCTTAGATTACTGGCCAAATTGAGAAATTTATTAGACATCTACTGTTTTCCTTTTAGCTGCCTGTGTTATTATGATAGATTGAGTTTGTTTTCAATTATTAAAATAATTTTTAAAACAATGCTAAAATGGAGATCATTTTAACTCAAAAATAGTATTTCTGTACAGCCTGCTCTTTAGAGCAGGGTTTGGCAAACTACAGCTGGTGAGCCAAATCACTACCTATTTTGTAAAATAAGTTTGTTTTTTGTTTTGTTTTAATATTTTTATTGATTTTTTTTTTTTTTTTTACAGAGAGGAAGGGAGAGGGATAGAGAGTCAGACACATCGATGAGAGAGAAACATCAATCAGCTGCCTCCTGCACACACCCCCACCGGGGATGTGCCTGCAACCAAGGTACATGCCCTTGATCGGAATCGAACCTGTGACCCTTCAGTCCACAGGCCGATGCTCTATCCACTGAGCCAAACAAGTCAGGGCTGTAAAATAAGTTTTATTGGCACATAGCCGTACCCATTCGTTTATATATTGTCTTTGGCTGCTTTTGTGCTGCAACAACAGAGTAGCTGCAACAGAAGCCATAGGCTCCACAAACTTGAAACTATTTACTGTATAGCCCTTTCAGAAAAAGTTTGCTGACCCCTGCTTTGGAGTTCTGCGTACTCTGTTAGTTGTCTTTTGCATGGTAACAGAGGATTCTCTCATAGTTCCTATGGGTCAGGCATCGGGGTGCAGCTCAACTGGGTTCTCCAGCTCTCACAGAGCCGCAGTCAAGGTATTGGCCAGGACTAAAGTCATAAGATTCAGCTGAAGGTGGATCCGCTTCCGAGCTCACTCAGGTGGTTGATGGCAGGATTCATTTCTTCACAGCCTGTTGGACTGAGGGTCGCAGTTCCTTAATGGATGTGGCGAGCAGCCTGCCATGGGTCCTCTCCTTAGAGCAGCTCAAAACAGTTGGCTTCCCCAGAGCGAGCAAGCAAGAAGGAAAGAGAGAAAATAAGCTGGCAGGACAGAAGTCTGTATCTTGTGACCTACTCTTGGAAGTGACATCCCATCGCTTCTGCAGTACTCTGGTCATTAGCAGTGTGGTCCAGCCCACAGTTCAGGAGAGGGAATTCCATAAGAACACATATACCAGGAAGTGGGGTCCCTGGGAGCCATCTTAGAAGTCTGCATGTCACACATACATGCACAGGTAGACTAATAGGTAACTTCCAAAATCAAATGTAAAAAGCAATAAATGGCCTAGCTGTACTTACATTAATCCTTTATATCCTGAACTCTTTTGCATCTTCCTTTCCTATGGCAGCCATTCCAATGCACATTACTCCTAGCCTATTTAAGTACCTCCCTCACTAATGTACCAAGGAGGTTTGCTTTTGGTTTACATAGGGAATAGGGAACTCATAGCCCTAAGAAACCTGACATCCCCACAGTCCAGGAGTTTTCTTACAGAGAATTTCTTATCGCAGTGATGTGGAGTCCTCTTAGAAGTACATGCATTTAGGACATCAGAATTACAACTAAACTATAGAACAACAGTCACTCAGAACTGCCTGAAATATAGCTGAAATGGAAGTCCTACAACCAACAATACAGAAAAGAAGCCACATAAAGACTGCTAGCAGGGGCAGAGACAGTGAATGAGTTAGTCCCACACCCACATGTGGTAGATAAAAATCGGGAGGGATATCTCGGCAGTGGAGGTCCCCAGAGGAGTGAGGGGTCCCAGCCCAGGGTTCCAGAGCCAGAAAGAGAAGTCCCTATAACTTCTGGCTTTAAAACCCAGCAGGGATTGTGAGACAGAGGGCTGCTGGAGTCCCAAACAGTTCCTCTTAAAGGGCCCATGCACGGACTTACTCAGACTCACTCTGTCTAAGCTCCAGCACTGGAGCAGCAGGTCAAAAAGCACCAAAGCTACAGAGGGAGGAACTGAATTGTCCTGCATCAGAGTGAGAGCTGGAGGGGCAGCTTTCTCCCAGAGAGAAGTACTGGCATAAGCCGTTGTTCCTTCTCTGGTCCCTCCCCACCACAGAGACAGCAGGCAGGTGCCATATCTGAGTCTTCATTAACCTAGCTAACATTGTTCAGCCCGCCCTGTTGATTCCCTGAGACCCCACTCCACCAACTTGCAGGCCCATCCAAGCTGTTTCCAGTAGCTTTTCCATACAAATGACCTGTCTTGGCTCATGCTTCAGACTTTCCTAAAATCTCTCAAACAAGCAGCATCTGAGGTTGTTGTGCCCCATAACTCTCACTCAGTGGCCCCAGGCCTGGCATTAGCAGTAACCTTGGTAACCAGGTAGCCTCTCTTGGGTACTTCTAGTAGCAGTACCATCTGCACAATGCTTTATAGATCATTTCTGGAGACCCTGGACAGAACACAGGCAGCAGTTGACCTTGGACTGCGCCTCCCAGGAGGCCCAGAGCCAATACACACAGTGGACAGCTTCAGATCATGTCTATGGCCCACCCAACCACCTCCACAAGTAACACACTCATGAGGCAAACTCAGAGGGCACCAGAGTCCTGTGCCATGGGTGGGCCCTGCACAGCTAATCCTCCACCATGGTTCCAGCCAGTCCTTGAAGTTGATCAGCATGAGGGTAAATTCCTCCTTTTGAGGTGCCAACAGCAATCAAGGCTCAACTACAACAGGATGGTGTACAAAGCCCACATGGAGGGTGGTATACCCAGAGAACCCAGCCCTGGAGAATGGGGAGGCTGTGCCACTGGACCCTATAGGACAGCAGTCACCAACCGGTGGTCTGTGGACCACTGGTGGTCCATGATGTCTGAAAGGTTGGTGACCACTGGTTTAAGGAAACCTTTGGAGCAGCGGTTGCCAACTGGTGGTCCACAGACCACTGGTGGTCCATGAGGTCTGAAAGGTTGGCGACCGCTGCTATAGGATACTTACTATATTAGGCCACTATATGAAGCCTGGGAGATATAGTAGTTCTACCTAATATATAGAAACAAACTCAGGAAAGTAGCCAAAATGAGGAGACAAAGAAACAAGTCCTAAGTGAAAGGACACACACAAAAAAAAAACTAAATGAAGTTAATAGAGTTCAAAAACCATGGTTATAAGGATGCTCAAGGAACTTAGGGAGAATGTCAATAACATTAAAAACATGAAAACCATAAGAATGAACCAGTCAAAAATGAAAGATACACTAACTGAAATGAAAAATAAGGTACAGGGAATCAACAGTAGAGAAGATGAAGCCTAAAATCAAATCAGCGATTTGTAATATAAAGAAGCAAAA
Source organism: Myotis nattereri (assembly GCF_964212035.1). Taxonomy (NCBI): domain Eukaryota; kingdom Metazoa; phylum Chordata; class Mammalia; order Chiroptera; family Vespertilionidae; genus Myotis; species Myotis nattereri. Next base: position 22,626,247 of record NC_138085.1, read on the forward strand.
AATACCCAATCAAAACAGCTAAAAGAAATAATCCCCTCAAAAAAGTGAGGATAGTGTAAAGAGCCCCTGGGACCACTTCAAACATGCCAACATTCACATAATAGGGGTGCTGGAAGGAGAAGAGAGAAAGCAAGTAATTGAAACCTATTTGAAAAAATGACAGAAAACTTCCATAACCTGGTGAAGAAAATAGATATTTAAATCCAGAAAGTGCACAGAGTCCAAAGCAAGATGGACCCAAAGAAGCCCACACCAAGACACATCATAATTAAAATGCTAAATGTTAAAGACAAATAGACAATCTTAAAAGCACAAGAGAAAAAGCAGTTTGTTACCTACAAGGAAGCTCCCATAAGACTGTCAGCTGATTTCTCAACAGAAACTTTGCAGGCCAGAGGAGATTGGCAAAAAATATTCAAAATGATGAAAAGCAAGGGCCTAATACCAATGTTGCTCTACCCAGCAAAGCTATCATTTAGAATTGAAAGACATATGACGATTTCACCAGACAAGAAAAAGCTAAAGGAGTTCATCACCACCAAACCAGTATTACATGAAATATTAAAGAGTCTTCTTTAAAGAAAAGAAAAAAGATAAAAAGTATGAATAAAATGGCAATAAATACGTATCTATCAATAATTGAATCTTTAAAAAAAACAAAATAAGTGAACAAGCAGAACATAAACCAAAAAAATCTTTAATCCATTTTGGTTTAATTTTAGTGAGTGGTGTAAGATATGGGTCCAATTTCATTCTTTTGCAAGTGGATATCCAGTTTTCCCAACACCATTTATTAAAGAGATTATCCTTTCTTGATGGAGTTTTTTTTAAAAGTGCTTGCATTTGGAGTTATAAAACAATAACATGTCTTCAGTATATTAGTTTCTTCCACAGAAATCTTTTTCTTGTTATCTCAGTAATAGAACTTATGTATTTTAGGGTAATTGTTATAGTAATATTAATAGTTAAAGTTTTTAAACTAGATCAAGTTACCTAATGTGTTTTTCCCCTATTGAGGGAATGAATAAAATAAAAGGATGTTATCTTTCTTATCACAAGCAAAGAGTTGAATAGTAAAATTGAATCCCTTGCTGCCTTTGTCTGAGATAGTCTCTAACCCGAAGGATAGGACTGTTCTCACTTTCAGGTTTATTCATCTAGAATGAGTAGGGAACGTCTGACCTGCAGGTCGAATAAGGTCTGGCCCTGCCAAGGCATTAGGGGTGAGTTAATTAGATATTTGACCAAATATAGCAGGCTAATGTTTAAGTTGATAATTTTGTATGGTCCATGAATTATGTTATAAATATCTAAATGGCTATTGGCAGAAAAAAAGGTTCCCCACCTCTGATCTAGAACATAATTTTAAAATTAAAGACTGTTTTTTAATTTTCACAGTGGTCATAGAGCTGATCTACTAAAAGATACTTCCTAATGAAGCATTACATTGGTGATTCCACAAGGACACAATGATCACAAGCTACACATCAGGGAATGGCAGGAGAGAATAGGAGATCAAGGGCTGGGGCTTCAGAAGGCACCCCAGGTTAGCTTTTCCAACTAGCCATATGAATGGATGAGAATGGCCAACCTGTTTGGGCAGGGGTGCACCAGGCCTCTTCTTACCTCCTGGAATCAGGACATGAAGACAGGATCCAGAGAGCTTGTCACATAAGCACTGGCCAACCAATGTCAGAAATTGTCCTAGCTGATTAGAATAGGCATGTCTTTAGCAGGCTTAATCTTTTCATTTGCTGTGGTAAATGGACTTAAAACCAAATAATTGTTGGTGATCAGAATTTCACCTGTCAAATGAGTATCCTCTCTTCCTTCCCCCCCCCCCGCCCCCCTCCAATTTAGGCAAGCAAATTACTGATATATATTTCTAAAAGCACCAATAGCCTAGGATTCATAGATTATATAAAGAAAATAATAGTGGTAGCTGTGCTAAAAAGAAGAGTGTATGTTCATAGATTATGGAAAGCAGCATGTTTTCTGAAGCAGGACAAAGCCATAAAAACAATATAATGCACACATCCTTTGAACCTGTGAGCTCATATCCGGAAATTTTATATCAGGAAATAATCTTACATACATTATACTTTATAATAGTGGAAAGTGGAAACTGCTTATATGTTAAGAACGGGGTTTGTAATTACAATAAATTAACTTAGGGCAGCATCATACAAAATACTTATACCTAGAGTCTGTCTGTGATACAGGAATTTGACAGATCATTGTCCACTTCCCTAGCTAGTTTCCTGTTTCCTTGCTGATGCAGTGGGGTCTGGCAGTGGTGAACATTTGTAAATCTCCCATTTTTCTCAGACAGGATGCTAGAATGAGAAATCCAGTCCTTGGCACATTGAGAAGAAAGCTGGAATAGAACTTGGGAGGATGGCTTTTAGGCCAGATGGGCCTCTTCTTTGCATGAGAAAAAGTGTGGTTAGCTTTTTAGAGTAAACAGCACTTCATGGTTCTAAAGAATGAGCACACTTGACAAGCATTAGTCTGCCTGAGGATGTGCCACAGCTTGGTCACGGTGCGCTTTTGGGGACTCTGCTTTTAAATGTAAATGAGACATTTTATTTTATTTGTTATTTTATTAATTAAAGCGAGATTACTGGTACAAAGGGAAAAGGAAAGTGTCAGGGTCAGATCTCTAGGGGACAGCAGCACCGATGGAGCGTCGGAGGACTCACTGTGCCAGGGGCGGGCACGAGGCTGGACAGAGGGCAGGAGGAGCGTTCCGTGGCATCCAGGAGAAGAGGCCTGTGGACTGAGGAGTGCTAGAGTCGTTGGCATTGACAGTTAAGGGGTCATTGCTCACCTTTTCAAAATAGCATTATTAAGGTGCTGGGGCAGAAGGCCAAGTGCAGCAGGTTAAAAAAGATGAATTTGTAGGTAAAAAGTATAAACTACTCTTTCATGAAATAATTTTGTGCCCAAGTTTTCAACTTAACTAGTGATTTATTAAGTATTTTCTTTTGTGTGCCCTGGCTTCAAGATTTGAGTGCAGTAAGAAAAAATACATATATCACTTTCAGCCCTTTCCTATTTATTAGGAGGTTTCAGGTTATTGTAAATACAGATTATTTCTACACAGAGCCTCTCACCCAGTGAACCTAGTCATGATAAAATGGTCTAACGGCAAGTGGGACATTCGTATCAGGGCTTGACCTTTGTCACATGGGGAAGACTTAAGGACTCAGTATCAACTACTGAACCTACAAAATCCAGAGTCCTGGGGCTAGTGGGGCCAGGGCAGGACCGTGCCTTCCCTCTGCCCAGGCTGAGGGGCGCTCCAGCTGTTCCGGGTGGGCCAAGGCTGGTACAGTTAAACCAGCTGGCCAATCCTTTCAAGACTTAATGTCCCAGTTAATGGTTTCAGTCTCACCTCCAGAATCAGTGGCAAAGTAGAGGACCAAGTGGCGTTTCTAAAAGTCAGAGCCTTACTGCTTTCCTAGGCCAGGCCCAGCCCTTTTTCTGTAAAGGGCCCGATGGTACTTATTTGAGGTTTGATGTGCCACAGACTGTGTCTGTCACATATGCTTCTTTGTTTTGTTTTTTAAACCCTTAAGAATATAAAAATTATTCTCTGTTCACAAGGCCTAGAGATCAGGCTACCGGTCAGATTTGGCTGGTGGCTCATAGTTTGCAACCTGTTCTACAGGCCAAAGTCTGAGTCTCAGGCGCCTGTTAACAGTGGCCATAAATAGCCTTTAAAGATGCTGTATTAAGTCACCATTGTCAAAAGGGTATATTTAGCAGTGATGAGTACAGAATGGGTTAGCCTGTGGCTCGGGCTCCTATGGCTTTCCCCAGCCTGCCCGTCCGCCCAGGTGGTCCTGCCTGCAGCACAGTCCAAGCTGCGGGAACCGGGATTTCTCTCCACGGTCGATTCAGGCAGGAACGAAGCTCCCGGAGGACAGGAGTGTGCTGCTGGTACTCACCGCTGCGTCCCAGGACGTGGCACAGTGCCTGGGAGACAGTGGGCACTCAGTTATGTGTGATGGGTTGATTTCTTATTTGTCTTGGGAACACCACATCTTTTCAAATATGGGCTTTCTGTAGGTGTGTTGTATGCTCTCCATGTGTGACATCATGAGCTATCTGCGTGCCAGGCACTGTTCTAAGGGCCTCACATGATTCTTCAGTTCAACCCCAGGAGGGCCGGCCTCCCCAGCTTACAGATGCGAGGTCAACATCGCGCGGCTGGGCACGGAAGAGCCAGGATTTGGACCCAACCAGCATGCCTCTGCCCTGGGGCTCTTGGCACCCCTCACCTAACACATGGGCTGCTCATCCTGTCACCATAGACTTTCATCTCCAGATGGATTTAAAATGATCTCTGGTGTTTACTTCTGTGACTTTTCAAAGCTGTATCGCCCTCTGTGGTCTAAAAAAGTATTCCAAGACAGACAGACAGATTGTCAGAACTACCGAGTTTACCAAAACTCATTGAACTATACACTTAAAATGGTTACATCCTATTGTACAAAAATTAGGCCATAAAGTTGATTTTTAAAATATTCTAATCTACAAGCCAAACATGATTTGGAAAGCTTTAATTACAAATCCTATATAATAAAAGGCTAATACGCACATTGTCCCCTCAACCGGGAGTTCAACCAGGGGGCAGGGCTGGCTGGCAGGGCCGGCTGGCCGGCCAACCTCCCACCGCCCCTCCCTCCGCCAGCCCAGCCCTATTGGCCCCGACCGGGCAGGCCTCTAGTAAATAATAATTCTCTAAGGAATGAAGTAGAGAAAGAAGCTTTATTAATAAAAAAACAGTCCGACCTCTTTAAACAAGTTTTAATGGCTTAATATTCTAAGCTGTTTAAAAATAAAGAGTTTGGCCCTAGCAGGTTTGGCTCAGTAGATAGAGCATTGGCCTGTAGACTGAAGGGTCCTGGGTTCGATTCCAGTCAGGAGCACATGCCTGGGTTGTGGGCTCGATCCCCAGTGGGGCCGGGGGGGGGGGGGGGGGGGCGGGGTGCAGGAGGCAACCAATCAATGATTCTCTCATCATTGATGTTTCTATCTCTCGCTCCCTCTCCCTTCCTCTCTGAAATAATAAAAATATACTTTTTTAAAAAAATGAAAGAGTTTGAAATTTTACTTTGATTTTTATCCCCAGGGAAAGGAAAACCTCTTCAGCGCAAGGTTAAAGCACCGAAGAAGCAAGAGGAGAAGAAGGGAAAGGGAAAGCCTCAGGATGACGAGCTGAAAGACTCGCTGGCTGACGACGACAGCTCCTCCACCACCACGGAGGCCTCCAGCCCCGACACAGAGCCCCTCCTGAAGGAGGTGAGCAGGCCGCAGCGCGCTCAGCGCGGGTTCTCCGCAGGACCAGCGTGTTCCGGTAGTGTGCGCTCGTGCCCTAGGATTAGCACGCAGGTTCACAGGCATGTCTAAGCAGGAAGCAGTCACAGCTCTGGGACACATTTCCTTTCCCCCGGGGAAGGACATGGGAAGCATGTTAACAAAGTAAAATAGTAAGAAGTTGGAGACACTGCTTAAAAGTTAGGGGCTATCTGGAATAACAGCTACTCTGACTTGTGAAATTTGTTTCAGATTTTAAGTATCAGAAGAGAATGAGAAGGAATTGTACCATTTTAATTAGACTGACTTTTCCTGTAAGATCAGCCCTGGCACAGGCTTCAGCAAGCGCGGTGCCCACAAGGTGGCGGTCACCCAGGATGGGGCTGAGCGAGCTCCGCACAATCAGTCCGTTGAGAGAGCCGCCTGTCCCCGGTCCTCAGTCCCCAGCATCAGGAGCAGCCCTGCGAGTGCCCGGTCCTAGTGGGCGCTAGGAAACAGGCGGGGGGCGGTGGGGTGGGGAGGTACCTGTTGTGATGTGTCTGAGGGTCTTGAGGTACAAGCTGTACACAGAAAAGGTAAAGCGGAATTCTGTTTTGGCATTCTTATTTTTAGATAGCTATATTTCAAAAGTAAAACATGCTAATATAGACATTATTGTAGACCAGAAGTTTTTTGTGGGTGTTTTTGTTTGTTTGTTTTCAGTTTTAACCTAATGGCTAGGGAACCATTTCTTTTTTTCTTTTTTTTAATATATTTTATTGATGTTTTACAGAGAGGAATGGAGAGAGATAGAGAGTTAGAAACATCGATGAGAGAGAAACATCAATCAGCTGCCTCCTGCACACGCCCTACTCAGGATGTGCCCGAAACCAAGGTACATGCCCTTGACTGGAATCGAACCCGGGACCTTTCAGTCCATAGGCCGACGCTCTGTCCACTGAGCCAAACCGGTTACGGCGGGAATCATTTCTTAAAAATATACAGTAGTGTCATCTACATATATTAATTTTTAAATAACATTTATATGTAACTGTTTTTCTTAGCTGCCTTCCCCTTTGCACCCTCACATTGCACAGTGCTCTGTGCACCTCGGCAGAGTTGGTAGCGAGTGTTGGACTTTGTGCTTTATCTCCTAACGCATGACTGCCGGGCGTAGAGCAGAACCCAGCAGTTTCAGTGACAGCGATGAGCACGCGGAAGGCACGTCAGCACACACTTTCTTCACAGCTGGTCCCCCTTTCCAGCATTTCTCCTCAGTGACCCCTCCAGCTACCCCGACTCCCAGCATTCTCACTGCACTCACTGCCATAGTTCCTGCCTCTCTGTTGTTCCCTGTCATTTGTGTCCGTACAGACACGGCCTCCATGCCTGTTCCCCTCTCCCGCTGCTCAGGTGTATCCCGCCCAACACTCTCTTAGGGTTCCTGTGCTCTTCCTTCTTTGTGAATGACCCATTTGCCGGCTGCATGTAATTTCTTCCCCCCTAGATTACACACTCCTGTGTTGATTGCAATTGTATCCTACTCATTTATTCAACATTCTGTACTGAGTGCCTAAGCGCCAGGTGTTATGCTGGGAGCTTGGGAAACAGCTGGACAAAGACCAAGTTCTTGTCCTCAGAGAGCTGAGTCTCCATGTTCTTGACGAGTCAGGTGCTCAGGAAGTGCTTCCTGAAGAACGCAGAGGGTGTTCCGCCCTTTCTCTGGTTATTTCCTCTTGACAGTTAAACGGTTGACTTGGTGTGACTTTTTAAAATCCAGGCTCCTGCCCTAACCGGTTTGGCTCAGTGGATAGAGCGTCGGCCTGTAAACTGAAGGGTCCCAGGTTCGATTCCGGTCAAGGGCATGTACCTTGGTTGTGGGCACATCCTGAGTAGGGGGTGTGCAGGAGGCAGCTGATAGATGTTTCTCTCTCATCGATGTTTCTAACTCTCTATTCCTCTCCCTTCCTCTCTGTAAAACAATCAATAAAATATATTTTAAAAATAAATAAATAAAAATAAAATCCAGGCTTCCTTAATAAGCACACACTGTGAGGCTGGACCCTGTGGGGTTGACTGTCACTCCCCATGTCCTTGTACCTCCCCACCCACAGCTGTTCCCTTTTGCTGCATGTCCCTCTCCTGTCTGTCCCCTTGTTAGTCTCAGTGCATCTCAAACTATCTTTGATGAAGAACCAGATTTTTAAAAATTGTGTATCTGTCATATACATTGTCCTGCTATAGGTGTGTTACGCACCCAGTCCATGTGCCACTCCCCAGGCAAATTGAGCAGCACCTGAGCAGACACATGCCATGTCCAGGAGACAAGACCCCCGGTTGGTGCTTGGACACCGCCAGTGTCAGGTTACTGTAAAAAAGTGTGAGTGGCTTCTAGACGTACCTGGTCACAGACCCGAAACAGCAGTTGCTGGGCCAGTCAAGCAGCACAGCTGTAGGGGGCAGTGTAGGCATGGCCTTTTCAGTCTGGGCTCCACACGCGAGCGAGGGAAGCAGCTCTTCTGTGCTACAGTCGTGGTCGCTGAGCATTTCCATTGTATCTCCCTCCTGCTGGACCTCCCAGCCCTCAGCGGAAGGGCCTCGGCCCTCTTGGTAAGCCCTTGCCTGGCACCAGGCGGGTGACCAGTCAATGCTGAGTAAGTGAATGAGTGAGCCCTCCCGTTTATGGTGAGTAGCAGTTAAATTAACTCATGACTCTATGGACAGTCACAGTGTCACTGTGAACACTCAGTGAATAGGCGTGAACACTTGTGTTCTTGGCTCAGCATTGAGCACATTGCCAGAGTGTTTATATTATAGTCCCAGCTGAACTTTTCTTGTAAATAAAGGCAAGGTTTTGCTCCCTAAGTCTGAAAAGTAAGATGTTGTCAATTTTCTGCTGCCAGTACCACCACACACCTCTGTCAGGATGTGGGTATAAATTAAAATCACACTCTTTATAACTCAGGCTCACAACAATACGTTTATAAAAGGTCAAAGGCTGAAAAACTGACAGAACCACATGCTTAAAATAGATTTGAAGAAAGGAGTTTATTGTTTTTATACATATGACATATACATCTGCTGCATCTTCAGTTTTGTATGCCTACCTTCAAATAAGACTGTATCAGTTATTTTTATTAGTCCTTCTCAGCAATTAAGTGTACTTTTTTTTTTACAGGATACAGAAAAGCAAAAGGGAAAACAAGCCATGCCCGAGAAACATGAAAATGAAATGTCTCAAGTAAAACAAAAAAGCAAAAAACTTTTGAATGTTAAAAAGGAAATCCCAACAGATGTGAAAACCAGGTGAGAAAAAGAAATGAGTGCAGAGAAATAAAGAGTAAGAGAAGTTACTGGTAAAACTAGGTAACGTGTTTGCTTGCTTGGTCTTTGGGGGTGCTTGCAACAAAAGCCCTGTGCTGTATCGCATTCCTCTCGCTTTTCTCTGATGCCTGATGGGCACCATTAGGAATGGCCCCATGCTTCTGATGTCAGAAACATAGAGTCTGTTTTACATACTCACACCTGTAAACCTACTTTTGCCCCACCCTATATACACATTTTTTAAAAAGAGATATCATTAAAAGGCATATACTATCACTTCCTTTTGGAATCTTTATCTGATTGGAAATAAATTTTTTATTAGGCAAAAAGTTGATCGTCTGATATTAATTAAGCCTGTAGTTTTAGCTCATTTGCTTTATTTAAAATTAGTCTTTAAATAGTATCAGTATTACAGGAATATCAGTATTACAGGAATCATCCCTGGGCCAGAACACCCAAATAGTATCAGTATTACAGGAATCATCCCTGGGCCAGAACACCCAAATCCTTAAATGCTGGAGCACTTGTTTTCCTCTGAGTCGGTCATGATGAAGCCAGAGGGATGTCTCGGCCTCTGCCTGCAGCCCCTCCTGCTAGACCCCAGGAGTCGACGTCACAAAAATCAAGGAGGTGGAGCGTTGGGCGGCGTGGCAGAGCTCGGGCCCAGGCATTCTTCAGCTTCACGCCTGCAGAAGCGGCCTGTGGCCCTGACAGTCCGAGGTGCCAGGGAGGAATTGGCTTCTAGAGAACCAGGGAGGCCCAGGGAAACCCTGATTTAAGATATCAGCTGTTGATCCTATTGTTTTCCAATTGCTTCTCAGCACTTTACACTTAGGGAGCAAATGTAATAACCTAACTTAGTACAGTGTTTACTAGAATAATTGTACTCTCATAATCTGCTCCAATAGCACACTCCCCTCAGGGCCTTTGGCGCCACATGGCACACACTAGCCTCCAGATCTGTAGGCACAGGGGAGCCCTACCCTTGCCCTCGGCTTCCTGCCTCCCTGCCTGGGGATTACCATGTATTACGTGAGTCAAAATAAAGTCTGGCGTCTGAAATAGCTTTCTGGTTTTTCCTTTTAGAAAGAATCGCTTAAGTTGGGTCTCACCCATTTATTCAGAAGCTTTAAAAAAGGTTTCTTAATGAAGATCATTTGGCTTAATTTGGAAAAGTATGATTCAGCAAAAAGAAATTAGTTGTCTGGCACCTTTTTTCTTAAAAACCAATTTTACAGTGGCACAGAGTCAAGCTTTGTATAAATGGACAGCCCTCATCCTCCACATTTATAAACCACTTACTTAAAAATAATTCACAAGGGTGTCTATGTCATGGGAGCTTTTGGTATTTCAAAAGATGGAGTTTTTAAATAACCCTGGCAAAAGTGGAAGGAGGACGGAAGAGTTATAAAGCTGTAGCATTAATAGTCTTACCCATAAAGGGTGGATTTGTTCATGTCATTTTGTTATCCTTCCTAATTCTGTTTTGGGTTACCTAAGACTCACTGGATTTTTGCTTAGTCATTTTACTAATTCAAAATGTAATACTTAATTCTGAGAGAAAATTTGTGAAATATAGAGAACAAAACAAGGTAAATAAAATGACCTTTGAGCTAGTACCTTACAACATTTTTGTAAATAGCCTTCATTAGAATGTATTTATTTGGTTATGAGATGATACTTTATTCTGTCATCTGCTTACTTTGGAGAAGGAGTGTGCCGTTGAATCTGGAAGGTTGAACCATCCCTGACCTTTGAGATCTGGTGCAGATTGGCTGCCTCTGGGAGGGAGACTGGGGTGACAGCAGAAGGAAGGCCATATGGTGCATAAGGATTCTGAAGGTGGCCAGAGAGTCCTGAATGGTGGCACACCTCGAGGGGTTGCACTAAGTAGGAAATGCCATAGACATATCTCTTGTAGCCTGTCTAGGTCAGATTTTCAATGAAAAGCAAGCTATGAGCTCAGCCTTGAACTGACAGCTCTGCGGCCATCGCCAGGAGCATGGTGGGGGTCTCTGATGATGCTTGGAAGAATTCTCATAAGGGGCCACTGGGCTCTGGGCTGTGGCCAGCCTAGTCCCATTGCTCACAGGCTGGTTTATATGCACTATCTACCCAATCCATTTCTCCTAGAGATCGCTTCTTGCCCATTAGACTTGAAGGTTTTTTGTGTGTGTTTTTTTTCTGTCAGGCTGTGGAAACTTAAAATAGTTCATCATGCCTCCCATTTCACCTTGGCAGACAGGAAGTTCAGGGCTGATTAATTATCCTAGTTACAGGTGTTTATGATGTTAAGCTTACTGCTAAACCTTTTAGAAAGCATATATACTCTAAGTAAAGATTGTATTTAAATGTTTGTCTAGGTTTACTCCTGAATTTCAAGAATAAAGACAGTTCATCTCTTCCCACTCACCCTAGGCAAATACAGCAGTTCTTCTACTCTGCAATGGGCTCTGCAGTTTTATAGATAGCCCAGGAGTTCAGCCTGGTTCATTCCATAGTTTCTACTACAAATGTCTTCAAAGTTCTGAATAGCAGAACCTTGAATCTCCATATTCAGGAACCCCACAAGTACTATAGCTGCAGGGAGAGAGTCAACAGCCCACAAATGGCAAGTTCCTGCTAATGGCTTTCTGCACATTACCTGCGGCAGGTGCTCTAAGAGGTGACTGCAAGTGCTGAGCTGTCTCCTGCGCAGCCTCAGCCTCAGGATGGGGCAGATAATGCTTCAGGAGCCAGATTCATAAAACACGCATTGAAAGTAGAGTAGTCAGTGACTCCTCTGCTCCACAGCAAAGGGACAAACTTAATTTTTTCCTCTATGCTTGTCTTTCAGTTGCTTAGAGCTACCATACCCTCCCCCATTGGAAAGTAAACAACGGAGGACCCTCCCAGCCAAGATCCCTCTTTCAGCTGCGCTGACCAGCAGCTCCAAGTCTCGGAATTCCCAGAAACCAAAAGGTATTTCCCTGATGGTTCAGACAGACACTTCTGTTAACAGTTGTTAGTTGTGAATTACCAGAGATACTAGTTAGTAGTCATGTGAAAGGCTGTGGTTGTGTTCTCTCCTCATTAGAAGGGTCATTGAAGTAGACCTGAAAGAAAGGAGTTACCGTTCATTAACAACTTTCTTTTCTCCTTTCTGTGCAGGTACAAATAAATTAGTGGATAACAGACCATCTGCCCTAGCGAAATTCCTCCCGAATAGTCAAGAGCTAGGCAACACCAGTAGCTCGGAGGGTGAGAAAGACTCTCCCCCGCCAGAGTGGGACTCTGTGCCGGTCCACAAGCCTGGCAGCTGTAAGTGTGGGCGCTTGGGAATCACTGTGGGCTTGACTACTCAGCAGGAACATGCTGCTTTTTTTTTTTTTTATTCTCACCCAAGTACATGTTCTTACTGATTTTAGAGGGAGAGGAGGGGAAAGAGAAAGAGAGCAACACCTATCGATGCTTCCCATATGTAGGAAATGGGCTCTGTGATCCATCTCCAGCACGGTCAGCTTTTGATGCAAACAGTTGCTGAATTTCCTCAGGGCAAACAGAATGTAGGGAGGAGGGAAGAAGATGTAAGAGCAAGGAATGGGGACGTGGGCCAGCATCATGGTGGAAACCCCCGAAGTGTCTGCCTCAGCAGACGGGGAGGTGGAGGCAACTAGAAAAGACCTCAGCCCAATTTTTTAAATGGCCCAATGGGAGAAAATAAGACCTAGGAGATGGATAAGGAAACAGGTGACCCCAGAGTACGCAGCCAATGAGGAACTGGAGGAGGGACTGAATAAACAGGCTGTGTTCCTTACCCCAGGTGTGCCTGTACAAACGGACACCCTCGAAAATGTATTAAAAGGCTTGTTTTCGCCATGCTTCTGTTTTCGCCATATTTCTCACACATATACACCCCAACTGGGGATCAAACCCACAACCTTTTGGTGCATGGGACGACACTTCAACCAACTGAGCCACCCGGCCAGGGCGGAACATTACTTTGAAAGGAGACCCAGTGTTTGGTTTCCTGGAGCTGGCTTCTACCAACCAGCAAAAGCCCGTTGTTAAACAGTCTGCCAGTTGTTATATTGTTGTAGTTTAATTGGTCATGGTGAGAGTATCCCCAGAGAAAATGCATTCTCGTGGTGTCACGAGAAAAGAATTTCAAGGGGCACATGCGTGGGAGAACTTTAAGTGTAGTGGCAAGATTTATTGGGGTGAAAAGAAATAATATGCCCTTGGAAATGTAGAGTGTGGGCAGGCTCAACAGCAGCTGCCCCTAGGGCCTTCCTAATCCTCCATATGTTTTCTAGGTTTCAGGAACAAGCGGGCTGTCTTTCAAACCATCCAACTCAATCTGTTTCCTAGTGTTTTTCCAGGGCTATACTGGGCTCTCCCCTGTCCAATCCCTTTCCTGAACCTTCTGGGGTTGCATGCCCTTATCCTATCCTTTTCCCAGGCTAGATTCCTCCCCATTTATAGTCATTATTTTGGCTTCTACTGCGCACGTCTCATAGTTTTGCTTCGCGTCATCTAGCTACTGCACAGATCTCCCCTTACTGGTTCTCCCTTCCCCCATATGGCTGTTGTTCCTGGGGAGACTGGAAAGCTGGTCTTGCTGCCCGGTTGGGAATTAAGTCCCCCTGGGGAGTCTGTGAGGCTGCAGCTTCTCCGTTCTTTGTTAATAACTACCTACCTTCTGTAATAAGAGTATGTGTGTAACCAGAGAAATAGCAGATGATTCAAGTCAGGTCTTTGTTTCCCAGAAGCTGGTGTACCCGCACATCACTGTCCAGTGTCCAAAATGGGAAGACCTATTTGGATTGGGCAGTCATTCCAAACAACTGCTTCTTTATGAGAATATTAATTCCACATTTCTTTTTTTCTTTTCTAGAATATATTTTTACAAATGTAAGACTTTTAATAATAATTATTATTATTGTTATTATTATTATTACTAAAGGCTCAGTGCACAAAAATCGTGCACAGGGGTGGGTGGTCCCTCAGCCCAGCGTGCACCTTCTCCAATCCGGGACCACTGGCTCCTAACCACTCGCCTGCCTGCCTGCCTGATCGCCCCTAACCACCTCTGCCTGCCAGCCTGCTCGCCCCTAACTGCTCCCCTGCTGGCCTGATCACCCCAAACCACCTCTGCCTCAGCCCCCACACCTGGGACGAGGTTTCCCTCAGGACCCAGGCTTCCCTCCCTCTGGCTGGCCACAGGCCCGGCTTTGTCAGGAAGGATGTCTGAAAGGTAGTCTGGAAGATGTCTGTTCTAATTAGCATATTGCCCTTTTATTAGTATAGATCATTATTACTACTAGAGGCCCAGTGCATGGATTTGTGCACCGATGGGGTCCCTCGGTCTGGCCTGCAGGGATCAGTGGACCTCCGTGCCACCGCAGCCTGGCCTTACCCGCCAGCGCAGCAGGCGGCCAGGGAGGAGCTGGAGCCCAGGCTGGGCACCGCACTGCTTCCGCTCATCCCGTCCCACTGCACCTGCCACTACAGCTGCGTTCACCAGCCGTGAGCCTGGCGTCTGGTGCCCATCTGTCAACTGAGTGGCACTCCCACTGTGGGAGCACACTGACCACCAGGGGGCAGCTCCTACATTGAGCGTCTGACCCCTGGTGATCAGTATGTGTCATAGCTGTCATCCAGTGGCTTAGGCTTTTATATATATAGATTTTAGGGAGAGGGGGAGGGAGAGAGAAACATTGATGTGAGAGTAAAACATCAATCAGCTGCCTCTGCCACAACCCCCAACTGAGCCACATCAAACAGGGCAATTCCACATTTCTTTACCTGTCTTGTTTCTCATACAATTATAGTGTAATCATTTTCTAAAAATTCAGTTTACTCTCTACTCACATCTTTTGCATAAACAACCTACTTTGAAAATTATTTTCCTCACTAGCTTTTTTACCTTGTTCTCAGATTTCCCCTGCATTCAGTCATGACAGCAGCATCGTCTACTAAAATAAGGTAGAGGTCCTTGCCTGAAATGCAGTCTAACTTCATCTCTCAAACGTCTCCCATCTCGAACAGTTCAGTTCTCAACCAAGTTGTTCACAGAAACTATGTCTTCATTGTCAAACCAAACTTCAGTTTTTCTAGACCTGACAACCCTTTATAACAAAAAGCATCTCTCGGGCAACAAAGAAAGGAGAGAGTGCTTTTGTAACACAATTTTAAACTTATCTGTTTATTGATAACTAGAGGCCCAGCACACGAAATTCGTGCACAGGTAGGGTCCCTAGGCCTGGCCGGTGATCAGGGCCAATCAGGGCCTTCTGGCTGCCAGCCAGGGCCTCCCTTCCCTGGCTGCCAGCTGGGGCTTTTCTTTGTTCCGCACCGCCCGCTAGTGGTCATTGTATGTCATAGCGAGCAATCTGTCTCCTGGTTGAATTCCCGTGGGGACAATTTGCATATTAGGCTTTTATATAGAGAGATAGCCATTCTGACAGATGTGAGGTAGTATCTCATTGTGCTTTTAATTTGCACTTGCCAGATGATTAGTGATGTTGAGTATCTTTGTCTATTGGCCATCTGTGTGTCCTCTTTAGAGAAGTGTCTATTCAGGTCCTCTGCCCATTTTTTAATCCAGTTTTTTGGTGTTAAGTTGTGCAAGTTCTTTATATATTTTGGGTATTGACTCTTCCCAGATGTATCATTAGCAGATACCTTTTCCCATTCAATAAGTTGTCTTTTCATTTTGTTGATGGTTTCCTTCACTGCAGAAAATGTTTAATTTGATGTAGTCCCATTTGTTTATTTTTAGTTTTGTTTCCCTTGCCCAAGGAGGCATTTCCAAAAAAATACTGCTAAGACTGATATCACAGTTTACTGCTGACATTTTCTTCTAGGAGTTTTAATGGTTTCAGGTCTTAAACATTTAAGGCTGTAATCCATTTTGGATTCATTCTTATATATGGTGTAAGAAAGTAGTTTAGTTTCATTTTTTTCCACGTATCTCTCCAATTTCCCAAATAGCACTTTTTGAAGAGACTGTCTTTACCCATTGTACATTCTTGCCTCCTTTGTCATATATTGACTATATAAGTGTGAGTTTACTTCTGGGCTTTCTATTCTGTTCTATTGCTCTATGTTTTTATGCCAGTATCATGCTGTTTTAATATCAGGTAGCATGATTTCTCCAAGTTTGTTTTTTCTCAAGATTGCTTTAGCTATTCAGAGTCTTCGGTGGTTCCATGTAAGTTTTTAGATTATTTGTTCTAGTTCTATGAAAAGTGCCACTGGTATTTTGATAGGGATTGCATTGAATCTTTAGATTGCTTTGCATAGTATGGACATTTTAATGATTATGTTAATTCTATCTATGAGCATGGTATAGCCTTCCATTTATTTGTATCTTCTTTAATTTCTTTCTTCCGTGCTATATAGTTTTAAGAATACAGGTATTGTATCTCCTCAGTTAAATTTATTTCTTGGTATTTTATTATTTTTGATACATTTGTAAATGGGATTGTTTTCTAAGATAGTTTGCTATTCATGTAAAAAAAAAAACAATTCTGAATGTTAATTTTGTATCCTGTTACTTTACTGAGTTCATTTATTAGTTCTAATAGTTTTTTTGGGGGGGAGTGGAGGGGGCCATATATAGTATCATGTCATCTGCAAATAATGACTGTTTTACTTATTTATTTACAATTTGGAGGCCTTTTATGTCTTTCTCTTGCTTGATTGCTCTGGCTAAGACTTTCGGTACTATGTTGAATATAATCAGTAAAAAGTAGACATCTGGTCTTGTTCCTGATCTTAAAGAAAAAGCTGTCAGCTTTTTACCATTGAGTATGTTAGCTATGTGTTTGTCATATATGGACTTTATTATGGGAATGTTCTCTCTATCCTCACTTCGCTGAAAATTTTTATCGTGAATTGATGTTGGATTTTGTCTAATGCTTTGTCAGCATCTATTGATATGATCATGTGACATTTATCCTTCATTTTGTTTATGTGGTGTATTATATTGGTTTGTGAATATTAACCAACTTTGCATTCCAGGAATAAATCCCACTTGATTGTGGTGTATGCTCTTTTTAATGTATTGCTTAATTTGGTTAGCTAATATTTTGTTGAGGATTTTTGTTTTTATCAGGTCTATTGGCCTATAATTTTCTTTATTTGTAGTGTCTTTATCTGGTTTTGGAATTAGGATAATGCTAGCCTCCTAAAATAAGCTGTTGAGTCTTCCCTCCTCTTCTATTATTGGGAATCATTCAAGAAGGATAAGTGTTAGTTCTTTGAATGTTTGGTAAAATTCAGCAGTGAAGCCATCCAGTCCAGGACTTTTTGTTGGGAGTTTTTCTTATTACTGATTCAGTTTTGTTGGTGGTAATCAGTATGTTTAGATTTTTGTTTCTTCCTGATTCAGTTTTGGAAGATTGTATGTTTCTAGGAATATATCCATTCCTTCCAGGTTGTCCCATTTGTTGGCACATAATTAGTCGTAGAATTTTCTTTTTTTTTTTTTTTTTTAATACTCACCTGAGGATATTTTTCCATTGATTTTAGGGAGAGTGGAAGAGAGGGAAAGACAGAGAGAAACACACCGATTGGTTGCCTCTTGCACGTGTCCCAACCAGGGCCCGGGCTGGGAAGGAGCCTTGCAACCAAGGTACATGCCCTTGACTGGAATCGAACCCAAGACCCTTTGGTCTGCAGGCCGACGCTCTATCCACTGAGCCAAACCGGCTATGGCCATAGTATTTTCTTACAACCCTTTGTATTTCTGTGGCCTCAGTTGTCACTTCTCTTTCATTTCTGATTTTATTTATTTGGGTCCTTTCATTTTTTTCCTGATGAGTCCATCTAAAAGTTTAATTTTGTTTATCTTTACAAAAAGTACAGCTCTTGGTTTCTTTGATTTTTTTCCCCTGTTATTTTAGACATTTTTTATTTCTGTTCTGATCCTTATTTTTTTCCCCCACTACTCACTTTGGGCTTTGTTTGTTCTTTTCCTATTTCTAATTTAGTTGTAATTTTGATGTGATCATGGGGGGAGGCGAGTGAACATGGTGTTTACCTACTCCACCATCTTGATCAGAAGTGGTGATAACTTTTTCTGATAAAGGTGTTATATGTGTTTCCATTTAATGAGTGCAGAAGTATTATTTCATGACAATTTTTGTTTTAAGTTTTTTTAAATAGCTGTGTAGACATTACCCTAGAGGGCAGCAGGAAGATATTAGGAGTTTGTATTCTTGTAAACCAGGGACCAGGAACAGCACCTTACTCGGTGTGCCAGATCACGGGGTATTGTATGATGAACTGGCGGGGGGGGGGGGGCGCGGGGGGAGGCGGTTGCCACAGTGATTTCACCTGCCACCCCTGAGGGACGGGGGAGACGGGAGGAAGAGCAGACCGGTCCCTGAGGTCCTGCACAGCTCAGCAGAGACAGGCCTCACTGGTGCTTCTGGGAGCTCCTGATGCAGAGAGAAGCTCCTTCCCTTGTTTTCTTTAAACTTTGAACAGAACACACAGAAAGGTTTAATTATGTTTTTCTTTGTAGGAGCACTTGAGTTCTGCATAGTATCAGATGGAACACCAAAAGTAACTGATTTTGAAGAGTAAAGATATCACATTAATGAGACCTTTTATTTTTACTTTCCAGCTACCGATAGTCTTTATAAACTTTCTCTGCAAACCATCAACGCAGACATTTTCTTAAAACAACGCCAGACCTCACCAACACCTGCCTCTCCGTCTTCACCGGCGGCACCGTGCCCGCTTGCATCCCGCGGCAGCTACAGCAGCATCCTTAACAGTAGCTCCAGCAGGTAGGTTCACTGGTCACTTCCTAGACCTTGAACAGGAAGGCTCACTCCCATTAAGTGGAAACGTCTATAGCCACAGACTGCTGTCCTGTCTCGCTTCCTACATCTGTCGACAGCTCGCCCTTGCCCTGGGGCGGTTCCCCTGGCTGCTGTCGTACTGTTGTCTGGCCCGGCAGTGCCTCCTTCCATCCCTGGGCTTTCTTAACCCAACAACTGGAAAAGCATCATTTAACTTACTACAATTATGTTCTAATTCAAGAGTGAATAAGCACACTGACATTAAATGAAGATCTACAGATGTCCTTTGAGTTGAGGAAATGGCTTTGTGGCCCATTTATTTTGCTCTATGGCAGTTAGCTTAGCAGTTAAAAGGGCAGGATCTTGAGGAAGTCAGCTATAGTAGGGGACGTGCGCACAGAGGCAGCCTCCCGACAGGCAGGTGGGACACCTCAACTGGTGCTGCTCACTAGAGGCACAGCCACACTTGTGTTGGACTGACTTTCAGGGGAACAGTCACCTCAGTGGTCACTGTAACCCCCTGTCAGTTCTTACCTTGCGCCAGCACTGTTCTCGGCACCACGCAGTGCTGCGTTTCGTCCTCCCGGCAAGCATAATTGGGTCCTGTCCCCACCCCTGCTTTCCACAGGAGGCAGCGCCTGCCGGGAGCTGCAGTGCACCTGCACAGTTTTTAGCTCTTGCCCAAAGAGGCAGCATCCAGAGTCTGGGGAAGCCACCCTGCCTGGGGCCCTTGTCACCATGAGCTCCTTAGCCTGTCCTGATAGGGGAGGACACTTTCTAAGAACCAGTTTGTCATGTGTTGTCACCTTCCAGGACCTCATATTCCACTCCTTGTTCACTGCCTAATGGCTCCCTTTCTCATGCCCTCTAAAACAGTCTTTCCAGTCCCTAAATTGTGACCCTGGTCTCTTAGACCAGTGGTCGGCAAACTGCGGCTCGCGAGCCACATGCGGCTCTTTGGCTCTTTGAGTGTGGTTCTTGCACAAAATACCAACTTCTGCGCATGGGCCATGAAGTTTCAATCGCACTGTATGTGCGCGCCCGCACGTGGTATTTTGTGGAAGAGCCACACTCAAGGGGCCAAAGAGCCGCATGTGACTCGCGAGCCGCAGTTTGCCGACCACTGTCTTAGACTGGCCTGTATTCTCTTACCTTTCCCCCACAACTTTCTTATTTTCCATCTGGCTGCTCAGTTGTAGGTCCCAGCTCATTTACATGAGGACAGGTTGTGCTCCATGGGCTGCCCTGGGCTGGCCACAGCCCTGAGGCAGTGCGCCTCCAGGCCTCCAGCAGGCAGTGCTGATGAGGAATCAATTACTCTTCCTTTGCTTCTGTCTTCAGTGACCCAAAAACCAAGCAGCCAAGTGGAAGCAAAAACAAATTGACAAAAGCAGCCTCCCTCCCCGGCAAGAACGGCAACCCCACGTTTGCTGCAGTCACGGCCGGCTACGACAAGAGCCCAGGTGAGTGGCCGGTGGCGGAAGGCCTGCCTCAGCGGCTCAGGCATGGTGGGATTACGTTGGCTGGTTTGCCTTTGATTGATTCAGAGTCCATTGTTACAGGTGGCAATGGCTTTGCTAAAGTTTCTTCAAACAAAACAGATTTTTCCAGCAGCCTTGGCATTGCACACACTCCTGGTGACAGCGACGGCTCAGACAGGTACAGTAGACCATTCTTACTCAGGAGAAGGATGGACAGGGTTCTCAAGTCAGGTTAGCATCTGTTGTCCATCCACGTGTTCCAGGCATTTCTCCCCCTAGATCCGTGGTCGGTAAACCGCGGCTCGTGAGCCACATGCGGCTCTTTGGCCCCTTGAGTGTGACTCTTCCACAAAATACCACGTGCGGGCGCGCACGTCCAGTGCGATTGAAACTTCATGGCCCATGCACAGAAGTCGGTATTTTGTGGAAGAGCTAGTTTTTTGTGGAAGAGCCACACTCAAGGGGCCAAAGAGCCGCATGTGGCTCGCGAACCGCAGTTTGTCGAGCTGCAGTTTGCCGACCACTGTCCTAGATTACAAGTAGGCATTTGTCAGAAGTGGTCCAGGCTTCTAGGGACTTTTGTCTGCTGGGTAGAAGCAGAGAGCCCGGTTGCTGTGCTCCCCCCCAGCTCCCCTGACAGAGGGGAGGCGGTGCACACGACCTGTATAACCCAGTGGAGAGGGAGGCTTATGACCCCATTTTCAATCTGTTCTCATCCTTCTCTGTTACCATGGTCTCCTGTGGGGAAGGATGTGATCTGGTAATTAGATATAGAAGAACAAACATGTATTTGAGAGGAAAGAAATTGGAGCAAATACTGGATAATTTATACTAAGTTAGTGGACATGCCTCTTTCTTGACCCAGAGCACCCAGTGGCATGCAGCCAGTGCCTCGGTTTATCTTCCCAGATAACTGACAACAACAGTAATAATAAAGGCTGTCAGCAAGCAGAACCCAATTTTACCTGCGTGGCACTAAACGGAAATGAGTCCTGGATTTTAAATCTTTCTTTATCAAATAGTAACCCTAAAGAAATAAATCTCTTTTTACTGCAAAACTTGCTTTGAACCAGGCGCTCAGCTTTTTTTTTTTTTAATGTTTTTACTGATCTTAGAGAAGGAGGGAGGAGAGACAGAGAGAAAGAGAAAGAAACACCAGTTGGTTGCCTCCCTGGAACCTGGGCATGTGCTCTGACCCAGAATCAAACCAGCCACCTTTGGGTGCAAAGGATGACACCAGCCAGCAGAGCCACACCGGCAGGCAGGCTCTCGGCTTGGAGGAGGAGGAGGAGCCCTGGAATTCTCCGTGCCTTCACTCCTCTGTGGTTTAGAGCTGTTTTCAGTTCTCCCCTTTCTCTTTGTGTTTAATACTTGAGCACCCCCAGTGTCCCCGCTTTGTGAAGCCGTGCTTAATGAATCTGTTCTGCTAACCCTCATCCATTTTGTGTTGCTTTTTCTTTCCTCTTGTAACATTCAGCTCGGGTTTGTGGAGTCCCGTCAGCAACCCCAGCAGCCCTGACTTCACACCCCTCAATTCGTTCTCCGCCTTTGGGAATTCTTTTAACCTAACTGGTGGTAAGTGTTTAACACTAGACCTGTAATTAATAAGCCTGTGGATGAGGAAGGAAGGAAAATGAAGTCTAGTTTTATGTGTGAAGAAACACTGAAATGGAGAAGAAAGTGTGATTGTTGTTAGTAGACATTTTTTAAAATAGTGGTTCTCAACCTTCTGGCCCTTTAAATACAGTGCCTCATGTTGTGACCCAACCATAACATTATTTTCGTTGCTGCTTCATAACTGTAATGTTGCTACTGTTATGAATCGTAATGTAAATATCTGATATGTAGGATGGTCTTAGGCGACCCCTGTGAAAGGGTCGTTTGACTGCCAAAGGGGTCATGACCCACAGGTTGAGAACCGCTGTTTTAAAAGCTGCATTTCTTTGTACCTGCTGTCAGGCACCAATAGACATAACCTATGTGGGCTGACCTTGGGAAGTGTATCTGGCCTTGCTGTTCGGACAGGTGCTTAGGGGCCCAGCACAAGGCTCTAGGATGGGTCCCCTCCCACTCTCTGCTCAGCCCAGAGGTGCCGTGGAATAGGCTTGATGCTGGGAGTCTCGATTGGGTTGTGCTCCGCAGCAATTAGCTTAAGAACTTCTGGGAAGGATTCTGTCTGAAAAGTGATTCCTGGCCATGCTGGGGCACCTTATGTTTTCTTGCTGCACAGAAGTAGAGACCTCATGAGAGTTCCGCACCAGCTGATTGGAATGGTGGAGTTGGGAGGTAGTTGCATTTATGTCATCCAGGGAAAGTATTCCAGTGGTGTGCTGTACGCCTGAGTTCCTGGGAATATCCCCCTCCCTCTCGGGACTGTGTGGGGAGCTAATGAACTAGGTGTGAGGACTCCCAGGTGACAGCAGTGCGATGGGGGCCACTAGATGAATGCCCATCCTGTCCCAGTGAGCCTGACAAAACAAAGTACGGATTTGAAATTGTGTTCTTACTTTCAGAAGTTTTCAGCAAACTCGGGTTATCTCGGTCGTGCAGTCAGGCCTCACAGAGGAGCTGGAATGAATTTAGCAGTGGCCCTTCCTACCTGTGGGAATCACCAGCGACAGATCCCAGCCCCTCCTGGCCAGCCAGTTCCAGCTCGCCGACCCACACGGCCACGGTCAGTACTCGGGGCTCGCTCATCACCACCGCCACAGTTATAAGCACAGAGAATGGTGTGGGCAGGTTGGGATGTACTGTCAGTGTCTGTCTTGCTGTGTCTTCACATCTGCCAAAGTGGCCCATCAATATTTGCCAGAGCCACTGTAGGCAAGAACTTACGGGAGCGGAGGCTTCTGGTCAGGGTGGTGGAGTAGGTGAATGTTGTGCTCGCCTCGTCCCAACCACATCAGAATTAACCAAATCTTAGAGCAACATCACTGAGAACCACCTGAAGACCAGCTGAAGGGAGTCCTGTAAGGAAGGATATGAAGAAGCCGCCTCCAGACGGCGGAGAGGTGACGGGACAGGACGGCAAGGGCTCTCCTGAGGAGGGAGCGGTCCAGCCCCACGTGGGCTCCTCAGCCTGGAGCACCAGTGCCAGGAAGACGAGTCCCCAGAGCATGTCTGTGCAAACCAGCGGGATTGCATCTAAGAGAGACACAGCTCTTAAAGGGCCTGTGCAGAGACGCACTCACCCCACACTCTAGCACAGGGGCAGCCGCTCAGAAAGCACCAGGGATGAAGTGGGAGGGACTCAATTGACTGGCTCTAGGGGGAGGGGGGACAAGGGGGAGGGGGAAGGGGAGGGGCAGCTCTTTCGGAGACAGAAGTGCTAGCAGATGTCATAGTTCCTTTGTTGAGCTCTCCCCCCAGCCAGCCAGCCTGGCACCAAATCCAAGCCCTTCATTAGCCTGGCTAACAAGGTTCACCCCACCCTGGTGATTCCCTGAGACCCTGCCCCACCCAGGTCTCCTGCGCAGCCAAACCTGTTGCAGGGGCTCCTTCACACAAGCAACCTGCTTGGCTTGCGCTACAGACTCCTAAAACCTCTCAAAGATCTTCAAAACCCCATACCAGGAGGCGGGCTTTGATATACCCAGTACCTGCACAGTGAAGGAAGCCAACGAAATGAAATGACAACCTACTGAATGGGAGGAGATACATCTGAGAAGGGGTTAATATCCAAAATACATAACTCATACAGGGAGGGGCAAAAGTAGGTTTACAGTTGTGAGTACAGAAATAATTATTAATTATTGTATTATTTCCCATACAAACAAATGTAAACCTACTTTTGCCCCTCCCTGTATAATTAACACACACACACACACACACACACCAAAAAATATCCAATTTAAAAATGGGTAGAGAACACGAAGGGACATTTCTCCAAAGAAGACACACAGATAGTCAACAGACATGTGAAAATATGCTCAACATCACTAATCATCAGGGAAATGCACATCAACACTACACACCTGTCAGAATGGCTATCAAAAATATTAGAAACAAATGTTGAAGATGTGGAGCAAGGGGAACCTGCATGCATTGTTGACGGATTGTAAATTGGTGCAGCCGCCATGGTAAATACGATGGAGGTTCCTCAAAAAAATTAAAATTGGAACAACTATACAGTCCAGCAGTTCAACATCTGGGTATTTATCTGAAGAAACCCAAAACATGAATTCGAAAAGATATATGTGGCTGTGTGTTTATTGCAGTATTATTTACAATAGCCAAGATATGGAAGCAACCTAAATGCCTATCAATAAACAAATGGGTACAGATGTGGTACATATATATACTGGAATATTACTTGGCCATAAAAAGGAATGAAATCTTGCCATTTGTGACAGCATGGATGGACCGAGAGGGTGAGAGTGCTCAGTAACTCAGAGAAAGACTCCATATGATACCACTTATCTATGGAATCTAAAATACAAAATAGCCCAGCCGGTATGGCTCAGTGGTTGAGCATCGACCTATGAACCAGGAGGTCACAGTTCGATCCCCAGTGGGGGGTATGCAGGAGGCAGCTGATCAATGATTCTCATTAGTGTTGTTTCTATCTCTCTCCCTCTCCCTTCCTCTCGGAAATCAACAATATACTTTTTAAAGAAAATACAAAATAAAAAAAAAAAAAAACACACAGAAATAAACTCAGATACAGAGAACAAGCAGGTTGTCGGTTGGAGGCATTGGCTTTGTTCTGAGAAGCACATGTGCCCTACGTGAGCTTCCTGGTGTGCATTTGTTTGATTTTCAGTAAAATTCTTCTGCAAAAATCATGTTCTAGAAAAGCAGTCTCACTAAGGGAAATAATTATTGGTCCCAGCTTTCACAAAATTCTGGTAGAAAAGCATGATCCCACTGTGGTCACTCCTTCATCCGCAGGAGAACTAGAGAGACAAGAGGGTTTATCGGTGCCGATTAACTAAATGGATCCTAAGGTGTGTCTCTACTTGTCATTGTTTGGCTTTAGGTTTCCAAGCATCTCAACCTTCTTTAAACGGGTCAGTAAATGTCTTAGGCTTTGTAGGTTGTGCTGTTGCGGTCGCACCTGTTCACCTCTGCCATAGCGCGCCCAGCAGCCAGGGCAGTACCTGAGCAGGGGGTGCGGCTGGACTCCAGTGGAACTTTCTCTACGGAAACAGGCAGGGCTCGACTTGGCCCCTGGCTTAGTCAGCCAGTCCCTGTTGAAAATATCACAACCAAGCTCCCACTCCCACCCTCCTCATCTTCACAAAACAGACGTGAGCAGGGCAGGCTTGTGCCACTCGCTGCTTTCAGATCCTTCTTGCCCTGGCCGGTGTACTAAGTGGTTAGAGCATCAGCCCATGCACCAAAGGGTCGAGGGTCCAATGCCAGGTCAAGGGCATGTATCTGGGTTGTGGGTTCAATTGCTGCCCTGGGCGGGGTACCTGTGGGAGGCAACCAGTTGATGTCTCTCTTTCTCTCTCTTTCTCTCCCCGCCCCCCCATCCCTCTCTTCCTTCTACTCTCTTTAAAAAAAAGCCAATGGAAAAAATATCAAGTGAGGATTAACAAAAAATAAAATACCACAGTCATCTGCTCAGATTCTGGATGGTTATACATATAACACATTTATAATAACATGACAGATGCCGATGGCCCGGCCCCTGTCCCAGCAGAGCCGTCAGCACTTGGCCGCCCCTGCCCTTCTCAAGCCTGACGCCCTGTTGTCTTTTCTGTTTTGCAGTCAGTCCTTGGCAACACCAGCGGCTTATGGTACACCCCTCCCTTCAGCAGCTCGATCTGGTCCAGCAACCTGAGCAGTGCCCTCCCTTTCACCACTCCAGCAAGCACGCTGACCAGCATCGGCCTCATGGGCACAGAGAACGCTGCTCCTCACGCCCCTTCGGCCTCCAGCCCAGCTGATGATGTGGGACAGACCTACAACCCATGGCGGATATGGAGCCCCACAATTGGAAGAAGAAGCTCTGACCCGTGGTCTAATTCACACTTCCCTCATGAGAATTGAAATTGGGCAAAAAAGAGAAAAAGTGCAGGCCCTCGTCTAGATCATGATCTGCCAGTTTCTGAGACATCTTTCTAAGGCTCTTCCTGCTGTAGCTCCCCACCCCCCACCCTCCTCATCTTCACAAAACAGACTCGGGCAGGGCAGGCTTGCACCACTCGCTGCTTTCAGATCTTTCTTGCAATTATGATCATGAGATTTGCTGTTTGCTTTTAGAGAAAAGTCTGGACTCGGCCACAAACTTCAGTAAGACCTGTACATCTGAAACCTTAACTGCTGTCAAGTTGCCACCGCCTGTCTGTCTTCTTCCATCCTTTATCTGTAGGAACACAAATCTGACATCACAGCTGAAGAAATAATTTGAGTTGATTCAGAAGTCCTGGCATGTGACAATTTTATTAAACTACCAGGGTTGGTTTTTTATAATTTCACAATATTATGCGCCAAGATCTAATTTTAAAAATGTATGAGGACTTTGTGCTGAAAAATACAGAGTATTTTTTTAAAATAAGGCTGTCCTGGCTTAAAAGCAGATTACAGAAATGTGAGTCAAGCTGAAGAACAGAGAATGAATGTAAAAACATTCAGTAAGACCATATGCATTTTCTGTGCTATTTGTACTTGAGGTATGTAACATTTGTATACCTGAATTTATTTTAAAGATAAACTGAAATGCACATAGCCAAGTCTTGAGATACAAGATTGAATGTGTATTTCTTAAAAATACAACTTTGTGTTGTACTTTGAAATAAATGATGCTTTTTTCAAAAGCCTTGAATTGTTGTGTGCCTTTTTTTACATGCAAGATGTATTTATTTGCATTCTCTCACACCCAGGTAAGTCATGCTATCATTTACTTACTCTGTAGAATTTGATTTGTCATGGCTGGAACCCTGTGCTCTACTTAAATTCTGAGTATTTCCATGGTAGTCACCGAAGGAAGGTCCTTGATAGAAAAAAGTTTACATATTTAAAACTTACTTTTCCTTTCAACTGGAAGTGTGTTCACCCTTTTCCAATCTTAAAACTCCCATAACTCCTCCACATGGTCTTGTCGAGGCTACCGGTGTGTCGTGGCATCAGTGTGGTTTGATCTTCCAGGGAGTCCTGCCCAACTTGCTTTTCTCCTCTTTCATTTCCAGTTTAACACCAACCTGGGGACATACAGCCTTTGCTGGGTAACCAGGAGACACAGCATAAATGTCCTATTTGAGGTCAAGTACATCCTGAAGAACTCCAACCACCCAAGGTCAGGGTGGTTTAGTTGAAACCTTGTACAGAGTGATGTTGAGTCGGACCTTTTCTCTGCTTCCTACCAAAGTTCAGTAAAGCAGCTTCTCTACCCTGTGCTCTGCCCTCAGGGACACCAGATTCCCCTAAGGTCGCTCGCTGTTCCAAGCCCTGGGGGCCTGGTTGCACCAATGGGGCCTCCTGTGTGCACTTGCAAAGCCAGGACACTCAAGGCTAGAGATTCTACACTAAAGCAAAGCTAAATGGGGGCATCATATTAGCCCTCATGACAGAAAAATGCTGGCAGGTTTTCCCTGCATACCTGTCTCAGGCTCCTCCACTCACTCCTTTTCTTCAGGCCCAGCTCCCCCAGCTCCTCTCAGCACGGGAACCTCATACGCTTGGAAAGGGAGGAAGTACAGGTAAGCCTCAGGGTAGGTATTCTAGCAGCCTAGGTTTGTTTACCTGTGTGTTACTTCAGAGTGAAATGTGTTCCCAGTCGATAATGCACGTATTATTACTCTATGACATAATGTATAATCAATGCATTTGTAATGCTACTAGCAAATTCTCTCTGGATTAGAATAGTTTTAGTGTTTCAATTAGCTGCACAATCTGTAATACCAAAGGGAAGTATTTGAACACTATTAGAATTATGTGTACCAATTGGGATTTTGGTAAAATGTTTTTGGCACAGACTACAAAATGAAACTCCTACTAACTATGTAATGAATGTACCACCATGGTCCAACAGTAAATGGCATCATATTATCATATTTCACAGAAGATACCAGCATTCCACATGCCAGATTTACCTATGTATTTTTTTAAAGTGTGAAAAGTATTTTTAGCAGGTAATACGCGTATTAATCTATTACATAACTACTAAAAGAAACTCCTACTAACTATGCAAATAACAACATGATCCACTAACAAATGGCATTAAAATATTTCACAGAAGCCTGGCCGGCATGGCTCAGTGTTTGAGCATTGACCTAGGAACCAGGAGATCATGGTTCAATTCCCGGTTAGGACACATACCTGGGTTGCAGGCTCAATCCCCAGTGTGGGGCGTGCAGGGGGGCAGCTGATCAATTGATCAATGACTGTCTCTCATCATTGATGTTTCTCCCTCTCCCTTCCTCTCTGAAATCAATACAAATATTTTTTAAATAAATAAAATAGACAAAAACACAAGGGAAAAGAAATAATGGACAGAGAAAACAAAAGATAAAATGACAGTAGTAAGCCCTGAATATATCACTATTACCCTCAATGTAAATAGAATGAACTCACCAAAAGGCACTGACTATGTAATGAATGTACCAACATGCTCCACCAATAAATGGATGGACTAAGAAACAAGACCCACCTCTATGCTGCCTTTAGGAGACCTATCTCAGCTACAAAGACAAACAGGCTCAAAGTGAAGGGGAGAATAAGATAATCCAAGCAAACGGTGACCAAAAGAAAGTGTTTTGGCAGCCATAACAGTAAATGGAACAATCCATCAAGAAGACAGAGCCCTGGGTGGTATGCTCAGTGGTTAGAGTGTCGGCCTGCACACTGAAGGGTCTTGGGTTCAATTCCCAGTCAAGGGCATATACCTGAGTTGCAGGTTTGATCCCCAGCCCTGGTCAGGGCATGTGCAGGAGACAACCAATCAAGACAACCACCTCTCTCACATTGATCTTTCTCTCTCCCCCTTTCTCTAAAAATACCAATAAAAACATGTACCACCATGGTCCAACAGTAAATGGCATCATATTATCATATTTCACAGAAGATACCAGCATTCCACACGCCAGATTTACCTATGTATTTTTTTAAAGTGTGAAAAGTATTTTTAGCAGGTAAAAATTGGGTATAGGTTGTTTTTTTAAAAATTGGGTATAGGTTGTTTTTTTAAAAATTTCTCATCATAAGGGGAAAAATTTTGTAACTATGTGCAGCGCTAGATGTTAACTAGACTTACTGTGGTGGTCACTTCTCAATATATACAAATACCGATTCATTCTGTTGTGCACCTGAAATTAACAGAATGTTATACACCAGTTATATCTCAATAAAGAAATTTTTAAAAATAAATGGCAACACTTCTTATTCTTATTGGTCACTGTGGTAAATTATTCCAAGGGCATTTCAAATGTTAAGCCTTTGAAATGCAAACTTCCCAGGGAATCACACCAATATTGGCCGAAGGGATGCGGCCACCGACAGGGGGCACCCTGAGCTCCTTGCCACCTGGCTTGGCCCCTGACCCCTCCACTAGCCACCCCGAACCACACCAGGGGGTGTGCCCTTCGCTGCAGCCCGCGTGAGGGCACACCCTGGGAGCAAGCCCAGGGGGACGTTCCCTGAGGGACTGCGCTCGGATAAAGTGTCTGCTGCGGCCTCTCCCTCCTGGCCAGACCCCCTTTTCTCAGGAGAGAGGAGGCTGCATCTGATCTCTATGCCCACAAACCCTCCCCTTCTCCAGTCAGTCAGGGGGGGCTGCAAGCTCTCTTGCCCTCGGCATCCTTCTGAAACAAGTCTTTTGCCCTAAGCCACTTCTGAATGTGTGCTCACAGGCACGCCTTGGCTGCCACCACTGACATCTGCAGCCTGAGCCCTTGACATCACCCCACCCTAGGATCCCCTGGAGCCTGCCCCATAAGTGTCCCCTGGGGAACAGTGCCTCCCACCTCCCCCCTGCCTCCATTTCCCTCTCCCTTCTCCCCAAAGGCAGGCTAGGGCACATGCCCTTCTAGCCCCCCACTTTCAACAATGTTTTTATTGATTTTTTAGAAAGAGAGGAAGGAAGAGGCTAAATAGGAAATGTGGAGTCACTGTGAGTAATACTTCCTTTCAAACTGCATTCCCAATCGCATCCGTCAAACCAAACAAGGATCAGCGCGTTCTCGTGGGCTCCTGGGGAGGAGGCAGCAGGAATCTATGAGAAATTTTATATAAAGCTGTTCATAGAAAATAAAATTGGACTTTACAGTGCTATGAAACTGTACATTTTATAGAATGAAAATTGTATTTGAGAAGTGGCATGAGCTCGTTTATAACAATGGGCAGGGCAGGGGCAAAAACGGCCCTAGGCACGCACCGTGTGTCTGTGTCAGACACAGCACAGTGGCCACCAGGGGTCAGTCTAGTACAATCATCAATGAGAAAAAAACAGAAAAAAACGAACTGTGCTTCCTAGACACTACCCAGCTTTCACCAGGCCAGCCCACCACTGACTTTTCGTGGCCGCAATCATGTTTTCTTAGTTCTCGCCCCGCGGCCTGTCAGGGAGAAGGGCTCCTGGAGGCTGACTGGGCTCGCCAGTCAGGGGCCTCTCACACAGACTGGCCTTCGGGGGAGGCCTGCACTGACCCGCCCGCCTGCAGGGCTGCTGCCCCCCCCCCCCGGGCCAGCCCTTATACACGGCGTCCTGGAACCCTACCCCAACCAAAAGGACGGAGGCTTTCCCCGTCCGATCAGAGCTGCACAGCTAGCCTCCTCTTCATTAACCAATCAGAACAGCTCCATTCTGGCCAATCAGGAAGGTGCTTATTGGATCAATCAAACTGCAAGGACTTTGAGCCTTCCTTTGCATGAGGACAGACCAATTAGACATGCGGGGTGGGAGCTTCTGTCTATATAAGCCAGCTCTCCTCTGGCTCTGGGCCTGTACAGGCAGTCCGCAGGTTAGGAGGGGCTCGACTTACATCGTTTAGAGGTTACTTCACCATCTCCCATTTACAGTATTTATTAAAAAAAAAAAAAGTTCTGTCATTTTATCATATGTACATATGTGCTTTATGTTTGTTATTATTCACGAGGGGCCCAGTGCACAAATCCATGCACCTTGAAAGGAATTGTGGGCCGCGAGGCTGCCGTGGGCACGGGGGTGGGTCTCAGCCCATCCTCCATGCCCCCGCCCAGCACCTCCTGCCACAGTCCCCTGGTCCCCAGTCTGCCTGCAGCCCAGCCCCTGCCACTCCCATGTGCTGACAGCACGGGCCCCACTCACACCCGCTGACAACGCGGAGCTATTGGGGCTGGTGCCAGCAGTGGGTGCAAGCGGTGGCTGCTGCCCCAATCACCCCTCAGGAGCAGAGGGAGGTGGAGAAGCCCTCAGGGGCATTCGGGAATGGCAGCTGCCGCTTGCACCCGCTGACAGCGCCGAGCAATTGGGGCCAGCGGCAGGTGCGAGCAGTGGCTCCGGTGCTGGCAGCAGGTGCAAGCGGGGCTGGTGCAGGGCGGGACCACGGCACGCGAGAACAAAGAATTTTCAGTAACCACCAGAGGCTCGCCCCAATGACAGCGCCCGCTGCCCAGCCTTGGACTGGCACCCCCAATCACCTGCTCCACCATCCCGCTGTGGCCCACTTCCTGCATGTTCCGCACGCGCCCCCTGGTGGTCAGTGCACATCAAAGTGACCAGTTGTTAGGTTGTTCCACCATTCAGTCTATTTGCATATTAGCCTTTTATTATATAGGACTAGAGGCCCAGTGCAAAAAAATTTGTGCACGGGGGGGGGAGGGGGGCCCCTCAGCCCAGCCTGTGCCCTCTCACAGTCTGTGACCCCTCGGGGGATGACCACTTGCTGGCTTAGGCCTGCTCCCTGGGGGATTGGGCCTAAGATGGCAATCAGACATCCCTCCGGCAGCCCTCGGGGGATGTCCACTTGCCAGCGGGGAGCAGACCTAAGCTGCAGTCAGACATCCTTAGCGCTGCTGAGGAGGCAGGAGAGGCTACCACCACCACTGCTGTACTGGCAGCCATCAGCCTGGCTTGTGGCTGAGCAGAGCTTCCCCATGTGAGAGCACACTGACCACCAGAGGGCAGCTCCTGCATTGAGCGTCTGCCCCCTGGTGGTCACTGTGTGTCATAGTGACCAGTCATTCCCAGTCGTTCTGCTGTTAGGGTCAGTTTGCATATTACCCTTTTACTATATAGATTAGAGGCCTGGTGCACGGGTGGGGGCCGGCTGGTTTGCCTTGAAGGGTGTCCCAGATCAGGGTGGGGGTCCCGCTGGGGTGCCTGGCCAGCCTGGGTGAGGGGCTAATGGCTGTTTGCAGCTGGTCACACCCCCTTCAGGGTGGGGGTCCCCACTGGGGTGCCTGGACAATCTGGGTGAGGGGCTGAGGGCCGTTTTCAGGCTGGCAGGCGACTGAAGCTCCCAGCCTCTTCTTTTTTTTTTTTTATTCTGGGATTTATTTACCTTCTATAATTGAAACTTTGTTGCCGTCACTGGTGCTCCCAGCTCTGAGGACGCAGCCTGCTGAAAGCAGGTATCTGGGGTTTGTTTAGCTTCTATAATTGAAATATTGTTGCTTCCGGAGCTCAGAGCCAGGCAGCAGCAGGCGGGGAACCTTGGCTTCCTCCATCACTGGAGCAAGCAAGCCTCATGTTCACTTCAGCTGCATGGCTGCCGACCGCCATCTTTGTTGGCAGTTAATTTGCGTATCGCCCTGATTAGCCAATGGGAAGCGTAGCAGAGGTATGGTTAATTACCCTTTTGTCTTTTATTAGATAGGATTTACCACAAGTAACGGTCAGGAATTTTTATCTTTCTTTTAAAAATTTTTTCTATTTCACTTCATTACTGCTGTGTATGTGCTCCATGTGAGTGACATAGGTGCATATGTAGGTGGGTTCTGACTTATGGTGAAAATCGAGTTACGTTGCGCCGTAGGAACGGATCTCCGACGTAACCTGAGGACTGCCTGTACCCTCCCTTTCCACTGAGGCCTGGAAGTGACATGGACCCCAGCTGTGCTGAGCCCCAACACCAAGGACGTCTCCCTCGTGCAGCAGAGCAGAGCAGCAAAGGCCAGAGGAGACTGGCACAGAAAACGTAGACCCGAGCAGCGCCAGCAGACAGACCAGTGAGGAGCAGAGCTGTCTAGCCTGGCCCCTGGGCTGCCTCACAGCCTTTTCACAGCAGCGCTTTTCACAATTGAGCTGTTTTGCACTGTATAAAGTTTCCTTCTTCACTACACCCCAAAGTGGGATTCCTGTTGGTGTTGAATTGGTGCCAATGATTATCAGTTGACACACATCACGCGAGGAAAGTCAGAACAATAATAAAATTCAGAAGGAAGAAGAGCCTCTTCTTTATCAAATAAAACTGGCTTTAAATTTGCCAAAAAACTAGCAGTTTTTGATCGTTCATTACAAATACTATACCAACACATAAATTATAAGGAATCGGTCCCCCACCATGGCTAAATTAGGATTGATGCCATCACCAACCTTATGAACAAATATTCCCAACATAGCCATTGCCCTGGATTAATAAACTGTAGAAAAACAAGATGCCTGGGCCCAGAGTAGGTGACTGTAGATGACTGTGCACTATGGAGATGTGGAGGGTCAAGGGGGAGCTGTATATCTAATGCTTTACCACCCTCTCATTATTGATCAACAGGTCACCTATTCATTTGGAAGTTTCTCCTTTGATGTTTTTCAAACCTGCTTCTGAGGTCTAGGCTTCAGGCTCCATTGCAAGGACTAACAGTCACTTTGTACCTGACAACTGCCTGCATAGAGCTGGCAGATCTAACCTGTCCACACTGCCACAGTTCAACAAGCCACGCAACTGTCAAGGGGGGGTGAGCCTGAAGTAAGAACAGAAGGTTCAGTAGACACTCTTCTGACCACATTCTCTCATGTTTTTGCTATGAAATTCACAATTTTAACTGTTTAAAAGTGTACAATTCAGTAATTTTAAGTATTAAGGCATACCTAATTTTATTGTGCTTCATAAATATTGCACTTTTTGCAAATAGCAGGTGTTGGGAAAATTGGACCAAATAGATGCAAAAAAAAAAAAAAAGAAGAAGAAGAAGAAAAGAAAAAAGAAACTAGACCACAAATTTACACCATACACACAAATAAACTCGACAATGGAGGGAAAGGGACACATATATAATACTTTAAACAATAAAGAATTTTTTAAAAAGAATAAACTCAAGATGGACAAAAGACTTAAATGTAAGGTGTGAAACCATAAAATTCCTAGAAGAAACCATAGGCAGCAAAATCTCAGACATCTCTCATAGCAATATGTTTATGGATACATCTCCTAGGACAAAGGAATCTAAGGAGAAAATAAACAAATGGGGCTACATCAAAATAAAAAGCTTCTACAAAAGAAACCATCATCAAAACGAAAAGGGAACCCACTTGTATGGGAGAACACATTGGCAATGATACATCTGATAAAAGGTTAATATCCAAAATAAATAGGGAACTCATACAACTTAACAAAAAGAAGACAAACAACCCAATTACAAAATGGGCAAAGGACCTAAATAAACACTTCTCTAAAGCACACATACAAATGGCCAAGAGACATATGAAAAAATGCTCAAAGTCACTGGTCATCAGAGATATGCAAATTAAAATGACAAGGAGGTATCACCTCACACCTGACAGAATGGCTACCATCAATAAACTAGAGGCCCGGTGCATGAAATTTGTGCACTCAGGGGGAGAGGGTCCCTCAGCCCGGCCTGTGCCCTCTCACAGTCTGGGAGCCCCATGATGGATGGCCCCGCAAAGGGAGGGCCGGGGCTTCGTGATGGATCACCCCCGCAGAGGGAGGCCCTGTGGAGGCCCCACCCACCCACCACAGCATCACTGTGGGGTAGCCTGGGCCTCCTTCTTTGGGGCGATCGTGGAGCCCCTGATTGATCGATCACCCTGCCAGCTGGTGGACTGGGCCTCCCTCTGCAGAGCGATCATGGGGCGATGGCTGGGCCCCCGACCAATCGCATCGCACCCACCTTGGTTGGCCTGGCGCCAGTAGGCATCATAGCATGGTCATCCAGATAGTCATTCCACTGTTCAGCCATTCAGTCAATTTGCATATTACGCTTTTATTATTACAGATAATTTCATCAGTTTATTTTGTTCATTAGATTCCACATTTGAGTGAGATCATGCGATACTTGTCTTTCTCTGACTGGCTTATTTCACTTAGCATAATACTCTCCAGGTCCCTCCATGCTGTCTCAAAGGGTAAGAGATTCTTCTTTTTTATAGCTGCATAGTATTCCATGGTATAAATGTACCACAGCTTTTTATCCACTCATCTATTGATGGGCATTTGGGCTATTTCCAGATCTTACCTATTGTAAATTGTGCTGCTATGAACATAGGAGTTCATACATTCTTTCTGATTGGTGTTTCGGGTTTCTTAGGTTATATTCCTAAAAGTGGTATCACTGGGTCAAATGGCAGTTCCATATTTAATTTTTGAGGAAACTCCACACTGTTTTCCATAATGGCTACAAGTCTGCATTCCCACCAGCAGTGTACTAGGGTTCCCTTTTCTCCTCATCCTCACCAGCGCTTGTCATTTGTATGCTCTTGCCTCCTTTGTCAAATATTAATTGAGCATAATGGCTTGAATCAATTCTGGAATCTCTGTTCTGTTCCATTGATCTATATGCCTGTTCTTGTGCTAGTATCAGGCTGTTTTGATTACAGTGGCTTGGTAATATAGCTTGATATCTGGAATTGTGATCCCTCCAACTTTGTTCTTCTTTCTCAAGATTGCTGCGGCTCTTTGGGTCTTGTTGTTGTTGTTGTTGTTGTTGTTACAAAGGCGTTTAGTTTATTCTCATCAGTGTCACTGATGTTCTCATGTTCACATTTCCCAGTGTGCTCCTCTCCTTACAGTAGTTAATGTGCAATCTCACAGGCTGAGGTGAGGGGGGTTGGCCCAGAGAAGGGTAGGTGTTGGCACTCCATGTGGTCATAACAAGTGGCCTGTCCTTCGGGAACAGGGGCAGCTAGAGGAGGCCTCCGGTCTTTTTTTGCATTGGTTGGTGATTCTCCATTCATTCGGGGTCTTTTTTGGCTCCATATAAATTTTTGGAGTATTTGTTCTAGATCTGTGAAATATGCTGTTGGTATTTTAATGGGGATTGCATTGAATCTGTAGATGGCTTTGGGTAGTATGAACATTTTTAATGATGTTGATTCTACCAATCCATGAACACAGTATACTCTTGTTTATATCTTCCTCTATTTTTTCAAAGTCCTATAGTTTTCTGAGTTACCTCCTTGGTTAAATTTATTCCTAAGTATCTTAAATTTTTTGTTATCGTGGTAAATGGGATTGTTTAGTTTCTCTTTCTGAGAATTTGTAATCGGTTTCTGGGTGTTAATTCTGTATCTTTCTACACTGCCAAATTCATTTATTAAATCTAGTTGTTTTTTTGTAGAATCTATAGGGTTTTCTATGTACAATATCATGTCATCTGCAAACAATGGCAGTTTTACTACCTCCTTTCCAATGTGGATGCCTTTTATTTCTTCTTTTTTTCTGATCACTGTGACTAGGACTTCCAGTGCTATCTATATATATGAACACCTAAGCAACTGGGTGACTGGACAACCAGATGACCAGACGGTAGCTATGATGCACACTGACCAGCAGGGGGCAGACGCTCAACGCAGGAGCTGCCCCTGGTGGTCAATGCACTCCCACAGCGGGAGCACCATTCAGCTGACAGACGGGCGCCAGACGCCAGGCTCATGACTAGGGAGCACTGCTGTGGTAGTGCCAGCTTCTCAGTGGACACGCCCCCTGCGCGCTGGAGCAGCTGTGGTGGCAGGCTCAGCAGGCTCAGGATGAGCAGGAACAGTGCCTCGCCCAGCCCAGGCTCGGGCTCCTCCCCAGCCACCTGCCTCTTCGCACTCTACTTCGTGCTGTGCAGGATCGATGCGTACAGCGGGCTGGAGCACGATGAGCTGGTGGGTAAGGCCAGGCTGAGGCGGTGCGGAGGTCCACTGATGTTGAATAAGTGTTGAATAAGAGTGATGAAAGCAGACATCCCTGTCTTGTTCCTGTTCTTAGGGGAAATGGTTTTAGTTTTTGCCCATTGAGTATGATGTTCGCTGTAGGTTTGTCATATATGGCCTTTATTATGTTGAGATATGATCCCTCTGTTCCCACTTTGCTGAGGGCTTTTATCAAAAACTAGAGGCCAGGTGCACGACATTCATGCACTGGGGATGGGGGGGGGGGGGCGGTTCCCTCAGCCTGGCCTGTGCCTTCTCACAGTCTGGGACCACTCGGGGGATGTCCGCCTACCAACTTAGGCCCACCTCTGCCAGCAGTTGGACATCCCCCGAGGGGTCCTTAGCACTGCCGCAGAGGAGGAGGGAGAGGCTCCCACCACCGCCGCTGCACTCACCAGCCATTAGCCTGGCTTCTGGCTGAGTGGCACTTTCTCTGTGGGCGCGCACTGACCACCAGGGGGCAGCTCCTGCATTGAGCATCTGCCCCCTAGTGGTCAGTGCGCATCATAGCGACGGATGAAAGTAATAGCTCGTGCATATCTCTGAAGGTCACGAAATATAAACCTGATGTAAAATGTCTGTCATCAGTGATGCAGCAGCAAAAATCCCACTGATAATATCAAACGGAATCATAAAGTTTTCTGTCCGACTATCAGTGTACATGTATACATTAAAAAAATAAATGTATTTTTCATCATCATATACTGTGTTTTTGTCAATTGAATGAATTTTATTTCTTTAAGGTTCTTCACATATGTACACCTTAAGTGATATCAAGTAGGCATAACATGTTCTCAAAAAATTAGGGTTGGCACGCAGAAGAATTTTGAGTCAGAGATTTTGCTGGTTTTGGCACGCACTCACAAAAAGGTTGCCCACCCCTGCCCTAGGGCCTAGGCAGGGAGATCGCTAACTGGGACCCAAGTAGTGGCAGCCATACCCAAGATGGATAACCCAGGGAAATAACTAACAAACTACAACTAGAGCCAGACAAGTCCAAGATAGAGGTGAAGCTGACCAGAGAACGACCCCCCCCCCCCCTCACTCAGAAGCATCAGCATAACCACGGACACACCTGGAAAGCTGAGGCGGTTGTTGGATCCTCCCCTGACACCGCCCCTAAAATGCCCGCTTCTAGAAAACTTACAGAAACCTCAGGACAAGGGATCTGGCAGCACTCTCCCTAGGGCACCATCCCCCGTGCCCCCACCTCTTTCCTCAGGTGCTGCTTTTACAGACCTTCTCCTAAGCTCCAAGGGCACCCCTCTTGCCTCACCTTTCAAAGGGCCACAGCAGCCCTGGCTATCCTCACTTGGTCACTGTGATCTTGCTACCAGGAAGGGGGCCTGGCCCTTAGCGGCCCGTCTGGCCCGGCCTCTAGTGTGTGGGCTCTTGACTTCGTGCAGGAAACATTTCACAACAGGAGTCCAGGTGACTGCGCGGGGGCATTTATTAAAGCTGCGGACACTGAAGCGAGGAAGGGCTTCGCACAGAAGCCACAGGAGAGCCCGGCTGCGCTGCCCTCGCTCTCTGGGCAGACAGAACAGAGGGCCCTGGGGACAGGTTCGGGGATTCGCCGGGGTGGAGCTGCCGCTGCCCACTGCTTCGTTTCGCTTCTCCTGCTGCCAGTCTCATGGGTTCCCTGAGAGCAGTGGTTCTCAACCTTGGCTGCACATTAGAATCACCTGGAAATCTTTTTAAAATCCAGATTTCTGGGCCTAGAGAAATCAGGATTTTAAAAAGATTCCCAGGTGATTCTAATGTGCAGCCAAGGTTGAGAACCACTGCCTTAGAGTTTAGGAGATGCAAGCCTATGGGGAAGAAGGGGGAGGGATGACGTCTCTGCTGATTGGTCAGCGCCAGGGCAGGGGGGCATCATTAGTCAGTAGTCATCTCAGCTGGCCCTGGTGTCGCCCACCTGGCTGTGCTGCCTCCCTGGGCCTGGAGCTGGATACAGCTGAGGCCTAGATGTTCTCTCCAGGAAGGTGACCTGTACCTGCTGCAAATTGCTCGGCCAGTTTGTTCAGCTGTCAGTGTCCTTATTCCACGTGTCCTGCTCACTGGCCTCTTAATCTTGCTGCTTCTGCCCTAAGCCCTTCCTTGGATGCACGTCCCCAGCTTTAATGAACGTTCTCTCAGAATGACCCGGACTCGTGTCTTGAATTCTTCCCTGCACCGTCCAGCCCGCACATCCGAGACCCTTCAGGGACAGACCCGCCTGGGTGCTGGCCCACCCAGCGAGAGCGCCAGGTGGAAACAAAGACAGACAGATTGCAAAACACAGAGAACAAGAAACACAGAAAAAAGGAAAGATGAGCAAAGCTGATCTTCACTACGGAACCCCAAGACACGCCGCACAGCGCCCAGGGTCCAGCAGACAACAGCCCAAGGTCTGTGTGAGCTCACCGCCTGCAGCAGACACTGCCTCGCCCTCAGCAGCTGGACTCCCCGGGAGCCACCCCGACCCACACCAACCCTGGAGCAGCAGGGCCCTGTGCAGCCAGGCCCCCACAGCCAACCACGGACCTCAACAGCCCAGCCTGCCAACAGCTCGCGCCCCAGCCCTTGAAGGAGCCCCCACAGGCTCTGCCACAACACAGCCCCCTAGATCTGTACAACCGCATCTCCACACAGTCGGACCCCCGCAGCCAGCCCCAACCCTCCTCCACAGCCAGAGCCAGAAACAGTGCCCCGGAGCCCCGCAACAGCCGACCCCTCTCTCTCCCAGGCCCACCACACCGCACCCCCACCCTGGCTAATGGCTGTGCAACGCCTGAAGATGACAGGGCCTTTTCAGAGGTGCCCGTAACCTAGGACTGTCATTCAATTCATGTTAAGACCCTCTGGTGAAAGCAGCTGCAGCCGGGGGCAGGGGTGCTATAATTGGGGAACCCTGAAAGAGAAGTGGTTTTGGGATGAATGGATTGCAAGGGACAGGACGGCGCGGGGTGGGGGGCACCTGGAGAGCAGGGAGGAGCCTGGGGTTGCGCCCCAGGCAGAAGAGACACCCAGAAACAGGGCTGGCGGCAAGGCCCGAATGGAGGAACTGAGCGGCCATGGCTTCGGGAACAGCGGCCCCTGGTGGTGAATGTGTGGAACCGCACCCTCTTATTGGTTCAACAAGCATTTATTGCAGTGGTTCTCAACCTTCCTAATGCCGCGACCCTTTAATACAGCTCCTCATGTTGTGGTGACCCCCAACCATAAAATTATTTTCGTTGCTACTTCATAACTGTAATGTTGCTACTGTTATGAATCGTAATGTAAATATCTGATATGCAGGATGTATTTTCATTGTTACAAACTGAACATAATTAAAGCATAGTGATTAATCACAAAAACAATATGTAATTATATATGTGTTTTCCGATGGTCTTAGGCGACCCCTGTGAAAGGGTCGTTCAACCCCCAAAGGGTCGCGACTCACAGGTTGAGAACTGCTGATTTATTGGCAGCGCACACAGCGTTCCGTGTATTGGACACTCAGAGTGGGTCACTGTTAGAACCTCCTTCCTATAAAATGATTTTCAGCAATAATAAAATAAAAATTAATGACTAAAAGAAATGCAGACAGTGAGAATTTATTTCCTTTATGATATACTTCATCTAATAATGTGAATTATCCCATAACAAGTGAATTTAATAAAACTGAAATATCTGCGAACAGAATTTGGGAAGCCACGAAATTGTACCATTGATGTGACTGTTTTCTTGATTTGCTCATTAGTTTAAAAACAATGTTTACATTTTAATGGTGTTATTCAAATTCAGTAATTTGGTTCATGTATGAACTGATATACATTTTCCAACTAAAGTTATTGTATCTCACAGTTTGCAAGGCCTCACTGGTCTACATTTTAAACACAAAAATCTCCAAGTGGTCACAGAGAATGACAAAAATGGGAGTAATTCGAGTTTGTGTCTTTAACTTTAGGGTCTCTGAACTCTCCTGGTCTGTTTTCACTCTAAATGCAGGGCTCGGAGACCCTCAGAAAATTCCACACCTTTACAAACACTTGTGCGTGCTAGGGGTAGGGGCCTGACAAAAAAGAATTACTAAGTAGGCTGAGGGGCAGGGACCATGGGGGAGAAAAATTGCTAATTATCTTGCTAAAAAAGCAATGTGTTATGATTGAACCCAGCCAGGTGTGACCCTGCTCATAAATTTTATGTAAACTTTTTACCCTGCCAGTACCAGGAACGGCTAATGAACGGCTCCGAAGTTTGTTTTTTCTTTTTTTAAAAAAATACTTTGTAGTGTTGCAGATAAAAGGTCTTGCTGTACTCTTGGTCTGCACTGCGAGCTGTGGGCTCTTACGGGAAAGACACGGCTGGCAGTCAGCTGGCTAGCTTAATAAAGGCTCTTAAAATTTAAATTCCGAGTCGGTGGTCTAACCCATAACACACTCTCCAAACACACGCACAACTGGGCCTCCGTGTGTCAGCTGGCAGTCCAGCTGAGGGGCCTCTGAATTTACCTCCATGTAGATGCAAAGTTCATTAAATATGCTCATATGAAGCTTAGGTATCAAGTATGAAAACCTCAGCAGTAAATGGTGACATCACAGCAAGGTCTGAACCCGTTCATCCATTTCCTGGTCTCGATCATGTACTCACGGGTGACGAAGGCTCGGGGTCTGCTCTCAGGGTCACCCATCGGGCCTCACGCTCCCTCTGCACAGCGGCTGGAGCCCCCAGCCCTCCCCATAACCGCAGGAACAGCCACAGGCAGCCCGGCCTCCACAGGTGAGAGGAAACGCCGCCTTCCCAGAAGCCACGGAGCATCTCCTGGCCTTTCCTGGGCTCTGAGA
This sequence comes from Myotis nattereri, assembly GCF_964212035.1. NCBI lineage: Eukaryota > Metazoa > Chordata > Mammalia > Chiroptera > Vespertilionidae > Myotis > Myotis nattereri. The sequence goes on from NC_138085.1 coordinate 22,667,984, forward strand.
GGGGGCCTGTGCCGCCCTTGAGCCAATCACTCTGGAGGCGGAGCCAAGAGAAGGAGGCATTGACTGGGGCCTGGACGGCCCATCACACGGTGGGGGGAAGGGGGGGGAGGGGTGGTGGCTGGGAGCTGGTTCCGCAAAGAAATGCAGGCACCTGGCTTCATTTCACCCCACCTGCTGGGTTCTGCGATCCAACATGCCAACTTTCCATGTGGGTAAACTGAGGCCACAAGAGCTTAGGGACAGGTCTGAGCGGGACTGAGCTGGCACTTGGGGCACCCAGTGATGGAAACTCCAGCTATGACCGGCCCAGGAAGGAAGGCTGGACAGCAGAGCAGGACGCTGGGTGGTAACATCACCTGAAGACACTTTAAAATGCACCGATGCCGGGGCGAGAGGGAGGGGGAGGGTCAGCAGCTGGTCAAGTCTCTCCAGGTGACGCCATCATGCAGTCACGGAGGTAGGGGCGCTGAGGCTCCGCGGGCACACAGCCCCACACTTACCTGCCTTGGTTTCCCCAATAGCCCCTCACTTGAATGAAGACTTCCCAGGGCACAGGAGTGGGAAAGCCAGCCTCACACAAGGAAAGTTGTTCTCAAGCACGCCCTAGCGCGCCTCTCCTGTCCACCCTCACCCAAGAAAGATGAGGAAGCTCAGACAAGAGAGAAGCTGATTTATTCCATGGTTAAGGTCTTGCCACCTGAGGACTCCCAGAGTCCTCCCCTTCAGGGCGAGAAAGGAGAGTCCTTGTTGTAAGCACCCCTCGGCTCAGGGCCCCCCAGTACATACCTGCCCAGGGCCAAGCTACACAACCCCACCCCCATCTCAGGGCATCCCTCCTCCGCCAGCCAGAAAGGATGGGTGACCAGGTAGGACATGCCTAACCGGTGTGGGCCTCGGGCTCAGCTTCCCACTCACAGCCCAGCTGCGGGGAGGAGCTGGCCTGGCCCGGCCACACTGGATCCTGGGATGGGGCCGAAGGCACAGCGGAAAGGCTGGGCCTAGGGGCCCGCAGGCCTGGGCAGGGGGTGTCAGGCACTGGCAGCTTTGGCCCCCTTCTCACTCTCCGGGGGGCCCTCAGCCTTGCTGGCCAAGCTGTAGTAGTAGGTCCGCATGCGCTGCTCCACAGTCAGGAAGTCCGGGCGATCCTCCCACCTGTGGGGGAGGGGCAGATCCAGGCCACTGACCACCAGCCAGAACCCAAGTCCAGCTGGAGGTGGGCATGCAGGGGCTCAGAAAATCCTGGGGCGTCGAGGTGGTGAAGTACTGGGTGATAGAGGGGTCTTTAAGGTGTGAGACCGGGAATTTGGGGTTGCCTGATAGAAGGGCTGCAGACACACAGGATGCTGGGTGTTAACTAGTAAAGACTTATTAAATGAATCCCCTGAGTGTTCGGCAAGACAACTACTGACCGTAGGGAGCTGGGCTATTGAATGCTGGCGTACTGAGCATGTGACGTGCCCGGGGTCGGGGCACATGGGGCCAGGGTGGACTTATATGGGTGCAAGTATGCTGCCCATGACGGAACAGAAGGCTGGGGTACTGAGGGGGTGGGTGGTGAGTGCTGGGCACTAATGGTGCTGTGTGGCGTGTCCAGGCACTGTGTTGGGTGTTGGTGTCTCGGTGTTTCCTGTGGAGGCGGGTTAACCTGTTTGACGGGAAGGCTGACCATTTGCTATTTATTTACCATAAAGAGGGGTGTCTGTTTATTGGATTGCCTGCGTGTCTGCGCATCAATGTCACAGGTGTTGGCCAGTGGAGCAATGGATGCTGGGAGCTAGGAATGCCCAGGTGCTGGAATGTACACGCGCTGCATGATCAGTGTAGGGTGACCGCTTGTTTGGATCCGTGCTGCCTGTTGTCGGATGGGAAATTGGGATATTGACGGTATTCGGAGTTGGGTTGTTCAAGTGTTAAGCTTCGACCAGACAGAGTGGGGTGTGGATATACTGAGTGTTTGCGTACTTCAGTGGTGGGGGCTGACAAGTTAGATGCTAGAACATCATCCGGTGCCTGAGCACTGGTACCACATGGGGTAACAGAGGGGTGACTGGGGCTCTGGGGGACCAGTGTGCTGAATGCTGGCTGGTGGGGCCTGGGCTTAGGTGTCCACAGATGGGGGGCAGTGTAGGGTGCTGGAGAGATGCGCACAGAGGCAGAGCACCTGCGTGTTGGAAAGGCAGCGAGTCTCTGGGTGGATGACACCCACAGTTCTGTTGGACTGACTGGGCCCCAGGACCTCTGCCCCGGCCCCGGGCCCGGCCAGCCCGCCCCTCCCGCCCACACTCACTTGTAGATCCAGCAGTCGCTCATGAGCGCATACATTTCAGCCGGACAGTCTGGCGGGCACTCCATCCGCTTGCCCTGCTCGATGAAGGCCATGACCTCGGGCCCCTTCATCTTCTGCTCGAGCAGAGCCAAGTGCATGCTGAGTAACCAGGCACCCCCCCCCTCCCGCCTGCGACTCAGCCCTTCGCACCCAGCCCTCCCCTCCCCCGCCTCTGCCTCCGCACCCCCACCCCCCGCCTTCGCACCCAGCCCTCCCCCACCCCCCGCCTTCACACCCAGCCCTCCCCCCTCCCCGCCTTCACACCCAGCCCTCCCTCCTCCCTGCCTTCGCACCCAGCCCTCGCCCACCCCCCGCCTTCACACCCAGCCCTCCCTCCTCCCCGCCTTCACACCCAGCCCTCCCCCCTCCCCGCCTTCACACCCAGCCCTCCCTCCTCCCTGCCTTCACACCCAGCCCTCCCCCCTCCCCGCCTTCACACCCAGCCCTCCCTCCTCCCCGCCTTCGCACCCAGCCCTCCCCCCTCCCCGCCTTCGCACCCAGCCCTCCCCCACCTCCCGCCTTCACACCCAGCCCTCCCTCCTCCCCGCCTTTACACCCAGCCCTCCCCCCTCCCCGCCTTCACACCCAGCCCTCCCTCCTCCCCGCCTTCACACCCAGCCCTCCCCCCTCCCCGCCTTCGCACCCAGCCCTCCCCCACCCCCCGCCTTCACACCCAGCCCTCCCTCCTCCCCGCCTTCACACCCAGCCCTCCCTCCTCCCCGCCTTCGCACCCGGCCCCCCGCCTCTCCCCCGCCCCTGCCCTGCCCGCCTGCCTTGTAGGGCTTCTGGCCGTAGGAGAAGGCCTCCCACATGGTGACCCCATAGCTCCAGACGTCGCTGCGGCTGGAGAACTTGCGGAAGTTGATGCACTCGGGCGCGTACCACTTGAGGGGCCACTTCCCCGCCGAGCGCGCCTGGGGGGCGGAGACGCTGCTGGCGCCGGTGTGGGGACCCCGCCCCCATCCATGGGGACCCCGCCCCTCCACCCGTGGGGACCTCGCCCCCGACCCGAGGGGACCGCTCCCCCATGGAGACCCCGCCCACACCCGAGGGGACCCCGCCCCTCACAGATATTTCCCGCTCCCCGTCCCCGCCATGGGCCCCCGGCAGCTCACGGTGTAGTAGCTGTCATCCGCGCCCAGCGCCTTGGAGAGGCCGAAGTCGCTGATCTTGGCGTAGTGCCGGTTCACCAGCAGGACGTTGCGGGCCGCCAGGTCGCGGTGCACGAAGTTCTTCTCCTCCAGGTACTTCATCCCCATGGACACCTGGTGCAGCAGCTCCGCCACGTTGCTCACGGGGATCTCCTCCCTGAGCGGGGGAGGCCGGGTCAGCGGGTGCGGCAGCCCGAGCTCCTCCCACCCCCCACCCACCCACCCCGGGGGCCAAGCCCGCACCTCCGCCCCAGCTGGGCACGTGCTCATGCTCACTGAGCACCTGTCTGTGCCAGGCAGGGGCTGGGCACACAGCGGGGAGCCACAGGGGGGCCCTGCCCTCCTGCGGTCCAGGTTGTCAGTGTCACCCACCTGCTACGATTCCCAAACTAATCATTTGTCTGCATCCTCCATGGTCCCTCAACCATAAAATTATTTTCGTTGCTACTTCATAACTGTAATGTTGCTACTGTTATGAATCGTAATGTAAATATCTGATATGCAGGATGGTCTTAGGCGGCCCTGTGAAAGGGTCGTTCGACCGCCAAAGGGGTCGCGACCCACAGGTTGAGAACCGCTGCTCCAGCACCTCCGGCTTCTCCCACCGTGGCTCCTGCACCTGGTCCAGCCTCCGTCCTCACTCACTGGACCGGAACAGTCCCCTCTGCCCTCGCCCTCCTGGGTCTTCCCCACAGAAGAGCCAGGTCCTCCTCCTCTGCTCACAGCCACACGGGGTTCCCGTCTCACTCAGGTCAAAGTTCAAGCCCTCCCCGCACCCACAGGGCCCTGCAAAATACGACCCATCGCCTTCCCACCCACATCAGTTCCAGCCACAGGCCCCCTCGCTGTTCCTCCGCAGCACCAGCTTGGGGGCACCTCAGCGCCTTGGCCCTGGCTGTGCCCTCTGCCTAAAACCCTTCCCCCAGAGCTGTGCTCGTCTGCCTCCCTGTTTGCACAAACCTCACCTTCTCGCTGCTCTCCTCCCAGCCTGACACTCCCGACCCCTTTTCCATAGGACTTATCTCCCGACATACGCAGCACTTTATTGTGTAATTATTCAAAGCCTCTCTTCTCCAACCAGAATGCAGGCAAAGGTCTTTGCCACTTTTGTCCACTGATGAATCCCAAGGGCTGTAATCGTCCCTGTCACAGAGGTTTCCTGAACACCTGTGCAGAGACTGGATGCATGAGCCGGCCCGACACGAGGACGGCTGGCGGCCCTGCGTGGTGAGTGTGAAAGGCTGAGAGTAAGAGCCTGAGGCTGAGGGAGCACAAAGGAAGCTGCAGTTCCTTCGGTCAGAGGTCAGCCGTTTTCTTCTGTAAATGCCGGTAGACAGGAATGTTCTGGCCTCAGCAGGCTGCACGTGGCCTCTGCCATGTGTCCCCGTGTTTGCTTTTTTGTTTATAACCCTTTAAAAATGCAAAACCATGCAGGACAAAAGCAAGCCATGGGCTGCAGTTTGCTGACCCGGCTTTAGGTCAGAGACAGCCCACCTCATTTCCTGTGGGTCATGACCTGGGCCAAGAAACTGGGGTGGCGACGGTTACGGCCCTCGGAGCTAGTACCAGCCCTCACACGCAGTGCGGGCACCGTGCTGAGCACTTTATCAATACCCGCTCATCTGATCCTCACAAGGGCCCTGGAGGAAGTACTGTGATCCCCGCTGCGGTACACACGAGGAAACTACCCAGGCAAGTTAAGAGCCGGCTCGGGTCACAGCCGTCAGAGGCAGAGCTGGGACTCCCTCCTGCACGGAGGTCAGGCTCTGCCCTGTGGGCATAGTGTGCGTGTCAGGGTGTGCGGGGGGGCAGGTATGAGTGTGCGTGTCAGGGTGTGCGGGGGGACAGGTATGAGTGTGCGTGTCAGGTGTGTGTGGGGGCAGATATGAGTGTGCGTGTCCGGTGTGTGTGGGGGCAGGTATGAGTGTGCGTGTCAGGGTGTGCGGGGGGACAGGTATGAGTGTGCGTGTCAGGGTGTGCGGGGGGGAGGTATGAGTGTGCGTGTCAGGGTGTGCGGGGGGGAGGTATGAATGTGCGTGTCAGGATGTGCGGGGGGGCAGGTATGACTGTGCGTGTCAGGGTGTGTGTGGGGGCAGGTATGAGTGTGCATGTCAGGGTGTGCGGGGGGGCAGGTATGAGTGTGCGTGTCAGGGTGTGCGGGGGGGAGGTATGAGTGTGCGTGTCAGGGTGTGCGGGGGGGCAGGTATGAGTGTGTGTGTCAGGGTGTGTGTGGGGGCAGGTATGACTGTGCGTGTCAGGGTGTGCGGGGGGGCAGGTATGAGTGTGCGTGTCAGGGTGTGCGGGGGAGAGGTATGAGTGTGCGTGTCAGGGTGTGGGGGGGCAGGTATGAGTGTGCATGTCAGGGTGTGTGCGGGGGCAGGTATGACTGTGCGTGTCAGGGTGTGCGGGGGGGCAGGTATGAGTGTGCATGTCAGGGTGTGTGCGGGGGCAGGTATGACTGTGCGTGTCAGGGCGTGTGGGGGGGCAGGTATGAGTGTGCATGTCAGGGTGTGCGGTGGGGCAGGTATGAGTGTGCATGTCAGGGTGTGCGGGGGCAGGTATGACTGTGTGTGTCAGGGTGTGTGCGGGGGCAGGTATGAGTGTGCATGTCAGGGTGTGTGGGGGGGCAGGTATGAGTGTGCATGTCAGGGTGTGTGGGGGGGCAGGTATGAGTGTGCATGTCAGGGTGTTTTTGGGGGGCAGGTATGAGTGTGCATGTCAGGGTGTGTGGGGGCGCAGGTAAGAGTGTGCGTGTCAGGGTGTGTGAGGGGGGCAGGTATGAGTGTGCGTGTCAGGGTGTGCTGTGCGTTGGGTGTGAGTGTGTCTATGAACATATAGAATGAGTGTGAGCCCTGGCCAGGTAGCTCGGTTGGTTAGAGCATCATCCCAATACACCAAGGTTGCAGGTTCGATCCCCAGTCAGAATATATACAAGAGTCAGCCAGTGAATGCATGAATAAGTAGAACAACAAATCGATTTCTCTCCCTCTCTCCCCCTTCTACTCTCTCTCTAAAATCAATAAACAAAAATGTAATATAGAGTGCGTGTGTGCTCACAGTGGAGCACACCCATGAGTGGACAGGATGCGCCCGTCCCAGCGCCCGCAGCCCGCTCACTTCTTCCCGGTGAGGAACTTGTGCAGCGGCCCGCCGCCCGCCATCTCCATGATGAGCATCAGGGCCTCCGCCTGGCAGACGCCGATGAGCCGCACGATGTAGGGGTTGTCCAGCTGGTGCATGATCTGCGCCTCGCGCATCATCTCGTCCTTGTCCGCCTTCTCTGTGCTGTGTTTCAGCACCTTGATGGCCACGTCGATCTGCTTCCTGCCCAAGCCAAGGCACACTCGAGTCAGCGCGGCCCTGCTCGGCCCCTCGCGCCCCCACCGGCCTCCTTCTCCCTGGACTGTGTAATGGACGCTGTGGTTTGCCACCCAGATCCCCTTCCAGACCCAGGCACTCATCCCTGGCTGCCGGGAGCACGGGCGGGGCAGTGCACTGCCAAGTCCTCCCCGGAACTGCCGCTCACTGCAAAGAGCAGTTCCATGCATAGGTACACTCCCCCCTGGGCAGCCTGCTTCCAATGACGGGTGGACGCAGGGACTCAGGGGGCCCCCCTACAGCTCCCCGGGGATCAGCAGCTGCAGCCCAGCCCAGCCTCCCCGGCCCCACGCTTCTTCTCACTCCCTCAGGTGCTGTCCCCAAGGGCGAGGTCCTCCCCCAGGGTCTGTTTTCCAGGCAAACTGATGTCACCTCCTGGCTCCCCATCTCGGCAGGCAGGGGACGGCCCCCTGCACCAGCAGTCGTACTTGCGCATGCGGTAGACGCCCTGGCGCACGGAGCCGAAGTTGCCGCAACCAAGTTCGATGTCAGCTACAAGGAGGTTGTCGCGCTTCAGGAAGAGTTTCTTGTCCTTGAGCTCCTCGGGGTCGCTGTAGGGGCTCTCGTACACGCTCGTGTCCATGGGCAGGGGCCGCGGCTTCTCTGGGGACGCTAGGCGGGCTGGGCACACACAGGCGTGCACTCCCAGTCAAGAGGAGGGAAGGGGTAGGGGATGGGAGGGCAGGGAGCCTCAGCGCCCACAAGGCATGTACCATGGACAGGGGCGTACCGCCTAGAGCATGTACAGGCGCGTGGGTCTGTGTGTGTGTGCACATGTGTGCACTCCTGGTCCCATCTGTGGGTGCACCGGGAAGTCACGTCCAAGTGGACCCCAAAGGCTCGTGCATCACTGTGCACATATAAGCATGTGTGCCCTTGTGTGTTCACACTTATGCACCCATGTACACTCCCACCCATGTCTTTCTGAGTAACCGTTAGTATGCCAGCTGGAATGTGCACACCTGTGCCTGTGTGTGCACTGACATGTATGCACCTACGTCCGTGCCTGCCCGCATCTCTGTAGGCACCCGGCAGCCATGTTTAAAGGGCTCCACAGATGAGCCTCTGTGTGCACACACAACCATGTATGTTCTCTGAGCACATACATGGGGAGGCTTGCATCCACACGTCCAACACACGAGCATCAGCAGCGGGGCGTTTTAGGAGCGTGGCCTCGGGAGCCTGTCTGCCTGGGTCCAGTCTCGCCCCCCCACTGCCTACTGTGTGGCCTGGGAGAGTTACTCCCTCCTGGCTCGTCTATATATTGAGAATTACTGTGACCGCCTCCCATAGTATGCCAGGAGGATCCAATGAGCTCATGTGCACAGTGAGCTCAGAGTGTAACTGGCACACAGTAGGTGCTTAACGAATGTGTGTCTGTGCCCTGGGCACCCAGGCATGGCCACGGGTTCTCCCCTGCATGACTGCACACACCCATGTACACGCACAGGGGGGCGTGATGGGCGTGCCCATGCAGATGGCACAGTGTGTGCACAGGGCCAACCAAGCCAACTGCCATGGGCCGGGACAGGCCCCCGTCTCTCTGAGCACACCCAGAGCCAGCCAGGGATCTGCCACCAGCCGGCACCAAACCCATCACACACCTCCGCCTCTGCCAGCTCACCTGGTTCAGGGGTATATCCATCTGAGTTGAGGGTGTCGATCCGTCTCTGAGGCTAAAGGTCATGGGGCCACAAGGGTTAGTAGGGCCCAAGCTGAGGGCACCAGCCCCTCATGAGACCCATATCCTCTGAGGACGCCCAGGGACAGTAATGGGGGACCTCCTCCCGTTCCCCAGCCTCGCCCTGGGAACAGGACCCATAGCCCCCATACCAGCTCCGCCCCAGAGACCCCAACTCTGAGATGCTGGCTGACTCACATGGGTGAACGTGGATGGGTGGGCGGGGAGGGTGGGAGCAGCGGCCCCTGAGGGAACAGAAAGGGCGGTGAGGGGCTGAGGGCCAGCGTCTCCCGAGCCCCACCCCGTGGCCCCCGCGCACCTGCGCTGGCGCTGGCGCTGGCGTTGGGGCAGGCCTCCTTCAGACAGTAGATGAGCCCATCCGCCTTCAGCTTCAGGTACTCCACCAGCTGCAGGGGGCGGGCGTCAGGGCCAGGCTCCTTCCTCCCAGGAGCCTGAGCACCTCGCCATGGCGGCTCCCTCACATCCGGGGGGCGGGCGGCTCACCTGCCAGAGCGTGTCAAACTTGGTCCCCTCAGGTATGCAGTACTTGCCGGCCTTGTCCTGGCTGATGAGGTAGTGGTACACGGTTTTCCCATAGATCATAGACAGTGCGTACGTGCCCTGCTCTTTCCGGGGCCTCAGCCTGGCGGGGACAAGGAGAGCAGGTCACCCCTACAACCACCTGGGCTCCTGTCGTGGTGTCCCCCTGCTGGGTCCCAGGTCCCCCAAACACACCCTCTGGGCTTGGCACCCCAGAGCCTCACAGAGAAGCAGCAGGGACTGGGGGAGCTGAGACTGGTCAGAGAGCAGAGAGGGAACCACAGTGTCACCTCATCATCCAAGGGCAGACATGTGACCATTCCCAAAGAAATGCTGGGCCTCCCACAGCACCCACTCAGCCTTGCATGGCCTGACACTGAGCCACCCACAGGGGACACTCACTCAGCCACAGGGGACTCTTGGCCAGCCATGGAGGGCTCTTTGGCCATCTACGGTGGACACAAAGCCACTCACGGGACACACAGGTCTACACAGGTAGACAGGACCATTCTCCTAGGGAAAGTCATGTCCACATGTAGAGCAACAGAGGTAAGCACAACCCTGTGGCTAGCCCAGCCGTGGGCAAACTACGGCCCGCGGGCCGGATCCGGCCGTTTGAAATGAATAAAACTAAAAAAAAAAAAGACCGTGCCCTTTTATGTAAAGATGTTTACTTTGAATTTATATTAGTTCACACAAACACTCCATCCATGCTTTTGTTCCGGCCTCCGGTCCAGTTTAAGAACCCATTGTGGCCCTCGAGTCAAAAAGTTTGCCCACCCCTGGGCTAGATCATGGGACACCTCTGTACAGACCAGAACAAGTCACTCTGTCATCATCACAGACCCGCCCGTTGTTGTAACAGACCAACCTGTGACAGAAGGAGACCCTTGATTGTCCTCTGCTGGAAATTTGCCAAAATAAAGATATTTTGAGCCCCTCAAAGATGGTGCCTTTGTGCAGTGAGAACATGTCTACCCACACACACCTGCACACACTGACCACACTGTGGGGGCACATGTGGGAGGGGTCCAGCTCCTGTCAGATTCCCGAAGGGGACCATCCAGAAGAGGTTAAGAATCACTTAACAATATACTCTTGATGGCCCTTCTCCGGGGTCAAGTTTGCTTTCACATTGAATCACCACGACCACAGATGCTGCAACCATGCAGAAAGGCAGCCAGCTTTGGCAGCAAACAGCATTAGGTACCATCTCTGTGGTCAGTGGTGGGCGTGGCCCTGGTCTCAACTGCAGGCCTGAGTGGATGCATCTTTCTGTCACACCCTGCATCCTGATCTCAGGCCCCGAGACCTCCACGCCTGTGTGAGGTTCTGTGCCTACAGCTTTGACCTCCAGCCCCTAACTCTCTCCATGCTGAGAAAGCAGTTAGTGACTGAGGAACCACAAGAAGAACCCACGACAGCTTCTGCCAAAGCACACCCTGCCTGTCTCTCCAGCTGCTTTGGACTCTGGACATTTCCCCAGCATCAGTCATTGTCCCTCAGAACGTCACCACTCCAGCTGCTTCTGCACCTCAGCACCAGCCCCAGTCTCTCCACTGCACCCAGATGCTACCTCCTCCAGCCTCAGCCTCCATGGCCAGCTGGTCCTCCTGCCTCTGAGCCTTCCAGCCAGCGCGCTCTCCAAAGCGTCTGTCGTAGACCCACTCGGTGCAGAAAGCCATTGGCCCTGTTCTCCTGAGACGCCTCTTATCTCAACAGACTGGTTAACGCTAAGCCTGTCATAACCTCTGCTGTGTCCATGCAAAACCTCTGCAAACTTTCCCTTTGGGCAGTGGAATTCTTTGCCAAACATCCTCTGTGGAAGGTTAAGGTATGAAACAAGTCAAAGCTGAGCTGGGCCCTAGCTGGAGTGGCTCTGTTGGTTGGGCATCATCCTGTGCACAAAAGGTTGCTGGTTGGATTCCCGGTCAGGGCACATACCTGGGTCGTGGGCTTGATCCCCAGTAGGGGGACATGCAGGAGGCAGCCAGTCAATGTTTTGCTCTCACATCGATGTTTCTATCTCCCTCTCCCTTCCTCTCTCTCTTAAAAAAAAAAAAACCAACAAACCAACAACTTCTTTTTTTAAAGCTGAGCTGAGGGCTCAGAAGATTACTTGCTGCACACTTTACTCAGGTCTTCCACCCCTTACCTCCCCAGAATCCTTTGATACTTTCAGGGGGCCTTAGGTAGCCCAAGGTTGGGGGAGACTTAACACCACTGGAATGGTGCAATCATTGTCCATATATGGGAAAGAGGAAGGGGAGAGAGGGGAGGAGAGAAAAAGAAAGAAAAACCAAGACAGAAGAAAGGCAGAAAGTGAGGTGCTGAAAAGCGGAATTGAGATGAAACCAGGGAAGGAAGCCCTAGCCTGCAAATGCAAAGAAAGGAGGTCACACGCCAGAAAGGACAAAGCCGAGATGAGGGGGAAAACCAGCCACACCAACAGGGGAGCCGCCACCCTCGCAGAGAGCCGCGGCACTCTGGCACCTGGGAGCGGGCGCATGTACGTGAGACGTGCGACCAAATGTTGGTAACGTCTTGGCAAGCACCACACCCGAGATGGGAGGGTGCAGCATCCGGGTGGGGACAGGTGCCACCTGGCCAAGTACCGGCCCTCACCACGTACTAGAAGAGGGCGCTCCGGAGGCACCAGGGCGGGCTCTGCCCTCAAGTTTGCAATCCAAGAGAGAAGGAGGAGCGCCAAACACCCATGTTCGACAGGCCCATCCCCGCCATTATGACCTCCTCGTTCCAATCCTGTGGTGGTCTTTGCAAAACTGGCTGCCTTCGTTCCTCTCCTGTGGGTAGTCCCTTCTCCCACAGTGACTCTGGTTTTGGCCACATGACTTGCTTTGGCCAATTGGACCTCAATGACATTACATAAGCAGAGTCTTTAAAAGTGCCTGTGTATCGTCACTTTCCCTCTGTGACTATTCGTGGGAACCCTGCAGCCACCACCACTGCATACGCCCAGGCTAGCCTGCTGGACAGTGCCAGCACTGCGGCCAGTGCCTCCCATCACCCAGGGGACACGGGGCCAATAGCCAGACACGTGACATGGCCATCCCAACGTATTCAGTCCCAGCCTCAAAGAAAACGGCTCAGCTGACTCACAGAATTGTGACAATTTAAAAAAATGTTGTTTGGAGCCAGTAGGTCTTGGAGCAGTTTGTTACATAGCAAACAGTAACCGATACAAATGCAAAGTGCAGTTTCCCTGAGAAAACAGCCCTGTCTGATACTGTTCTAAGGCCTTCCTTGCATTATCTGTAACATGCATTCAAGAGTTCCCTCCGAAGCCTTAGAAACTTTACTGCAATTTTATCCGAAGTCTGCTAGGGTGAAAAAATTAATTTTATCGGCTGACAACAGCACCGTGTGTTGGAACCAGCCTCCTGTGGGAGACCTGCAGGCAACCTGGTGCCCACGCAGAGACCACACACGGTGGGGAGGTCCAGGGTCTGCGGCTGGTCCCAGGAGAGGGACAGCCCTAGGAGAGGGCGTGAGAGCCAGGACTCAGCCCTGCAGGGACTCGGCCTGAGAAGCGAGGCCTGGAGAACTCACAGACATGGTGGGGAGGGCGCTGGACTTCCTGAGGGCACAGGAGAGAGGGCGCTCACGGCCAGTGTGACCTCAGCTGACATCTGGATAACAGCTGTATACAAAGGGACCTGGTCCAGACCAGAATGCAGTGTCAGCGGGGCTTTCAAACACCCAGCAGGGTTATTTAAATAGCTGTACAGCTTCTCTCACAGTAACAAATACAGCCACAGGCTCAGCGGTAACTCAGACATGGGCAGACACACATTCACGCACATGCAGTAAGAGCTACCATTTGGCGCACTTTCAGTACATGCCAGACACTGTCCTACTTCACACACATTAATTCATGAGGTCCTGAGACCCTCAGACCTCACTTCCTTCCAAGCACTCCCGCTCCTTCCTGTTTTGTGAACTTGCCAAGAACCCGCCTCCTAGCCGTTCGTTCCTTCTTCTTTCTTTCTTTCTTCCTTCCTTCCTTCCTTCCTTCCTTCCTTCCTTCCTTCCTTCCTTCCTTCCTTCCTTTCTTTTTAATTATTTAAGACCTTTATTAGCAGGTGCTTGCAATTTGTTAACTTTTTTGAAAAAATCAAGATGTAAACTTTTATTACAAATTAAAAATGAGGTTCTTTAAAAATCTCAGCTTGACCAGATAGGAAACAATTTTAAAACCTTTAAAGGTATATTGAAAAAAACAAAAAAAAAAAAAAAAAAAAAACAGGCTTTTTTCTCCCATGAAAAACACATTGTCATTATCAAAAAGAGATGTCCTCAGACAAAAATAATAAAAACCCCTGCTGCACAGACAACGCACATCCTTCTAGTTATCTGGTCAACGGCAAAAAGCGAGCACTTAAGGTCTTCAGCTCCAGTCTCTTGTTCATTTCTTATTGCTGGAATTTCATATTCATTTCTTCTTGATGGTAGAGATGGTAGCCAGCACTTTTACTCAGCCCCCTCCCACCCACTCCCTCCTCCCCGCACCCTGCTCAGCCTCGGGAGTGGACGAATTCTCAGCTGCTGGATCAGCTGCTTTTGTCTCTCTGCCATCTTGTGGTTTAGGGCTTTCTGCGCGTGGGTAATGGAAGTTGCAGCGGCACCGGCGTTGAGGGGGCTGATGACCTTGGGTCTCGTCTCCTTGATTTTCCTTCTCTTCTTCACAGCCATCTCTCTAGGCCAGTGGTTCTCGACCTTGGCTGCACATTAGAATCACCTGGGAATCTTTTTAAAATCCTGATTTCCGGGCCTCATCCTCCGGAAATTCTGTTTCTTTGTTATGGGGTGGGGCCACAACATGAGTAACAAAGAAACAGAATTTCCGGAGGATGAGGCCCAGAAATCAGGATTTTAAAAAGATTCCCAGGTGCTTCTCATGTGCAGCCAAGGCTGAGAACCACTGCCCTAGGCTGTCTTTGAAGAGGAAGGCCCTGCAGCATCGTGGTCCATAGCCCCATGCATGTCCTCACTGGTCTGCCTTCTTCTCCTGCACCCTCCACCCCTGCTCCCGGCGCAGGGGGGCTGGAATGCTGCGGTCCACGCCCACAGGGGTTCCGCGTGTGGTACGGTGGGGCCCGCGCTGTCGGGCCTGGCCTTTGGGAGCCTGTCCGACCCCTCATTCTTTCCCCCTCACCATTCTGGGAATCCTGCTGCTCATTGTGGGGAGGGCCGGCCACGTGGGGAGCGGCTATGACGGCCACGGTCTGCCGCACAGTGACGGCCCCGCGCTGGAACTCCGCCTGGGCCGTGCCACCTGCTGCCTCCGCACCTGTTCTCCCTCAACAGCATCACACGCCACAGCCTCTCCAGCGCCTACACTGCGAAGGGACTTCCTGGGGTTATTCTTCTCGATGGGAGTCTGGTGTACAAACTCATCTGCCTTGGGGTCGTTCCTGTCGATGGAACCATAACCATTTCTTACACTGAACCACGTGACTGGTTCCAAAACCTTCGGTGCACGACCTTCTTGTCCCCGCCGCAGGCCTCACTGATGCGAGGCCGGCCGGGCCTCCGCTCCCTACACCGCTGCCCTTGGTGCCGGGCTCGGTGTTGGCAGCGCTGGGGTGGGGGGGCAGTGGGCACCTGCTGGGTCTCAGCCTCGCTGTTCCTGGTTGCAGTGATGGTTGTGGTGATGGTGATGGTGATGGTGATGGCGATGGCGATGGTTGTGGTGATGGTGATGGTTGTGGTGATGGTGATGGTTGTGGTGATGGTGATGGTGATGGCGATGGCGATGGTTGTGGTGATGGTGATGGTTGTGGTGATGGTGATGGTTGTGGTGATGGTGATGGTGATGGCGATGGCGATGGCGATGGTTGTGGTGATGGTGATGGTGATGGCGACGGTGATGGCAATGGTTGTGGTGATGGTGATGGTGATGGTGATGGCGATGGTGATGGTTGTGATGGTGATGGTAGTGATGGCGATGGTTGTGGTGATGTGATGGTGATGGCGATGGCGATGGTTGTGGTGATGTGATGGTGATGGCGATGGCGATGGTTGTGGTGATGTGATGGTGATGGCGATGGCGATGGTTGTGGTGATGGCGATGGTGATGGTGATGGCGACGGTGATGGTTGTGGTGATGGTGATGGTTGTGATGATGGTGATGGCGATGGTGATGGTTGTGATGTGATGGTGATGGTGATGGTGATGGCGATGGTGATGGTTGTGGTGATGGTGATGGTGATGGTGATGGTGGTGGTGATGGTGATGGTGATGGTTGTGGTGATGGTGATGGTGATGGTGGTGGTGATGGTGATGGTGATGGCGATGGTGATGGTGATGGCGATGGTTGTGGTGATGGTGATGGTGATGGTGATGGTGATGGTGACTGGGGCGGCTGCCTCGCTGCTCACGGTTGCCGTGTGATGATAGGGACTGGGCTGCCTGCTGGGTCTCGGCCTTGCTGCTCATGGTTGCAGTGATGGTGATGGCGACAGCGACGGCGATGGTGATGGTGACTGGGGCCAGCTGCACACTGCAGCTCCTTCCGGGTGTGATGGTGGCTAGGCTGTGGGGGGCTGCTCAGGGCTCTCTGAGGTCCCCCTACAGCAACTCCTGGTCTTTGTACTCGCATTTCCACCTGCCAGGAACCCCTTCTCCCAGAGAGCTCGCAGCTCACTTCACAGCGAAGGCCATTCCTGGCCACCGAATCCCACCCTCCCCCCTGGACAGCCGGCACTGCCCGCCTCCTGACACACTTTGCATTTATTGGCTCCTCTTTTTTGTCTCCCTGCTCCACAAGGACAGGGCTCTGTCTGCACATGTCCTCAGTGCCTGGCACACAGTAGGTATTCAGTCACTGTTTGCTGAGCGAAGGAGAGGAAGCCCACCTGCTTGCACACGTCCCAGCTGGCAAGTAGCAGGCTCTGGATCCCGCCCAGGCGGTCCCGCTACGGGCCCTGAACACCTGAACACCGCCGCTCCTTCCCACCGAAGGCCCGCTGCACACTGAGCCGCCCCAGCCCCAGCCCAGCCCCAGCCCAGCCCCAGCCCAGCCCCAGCCCAGCCCCAGCCCCAGCCCCAGCCCCAGCCCCACATACAGGAACTTGCCGTCGGTCTGCGAGCTCGCGTAGAGTTTGCGCTCGGCCTCCTCGCGCGTCAGGTTGCTGTGGTACCAGGGCATCCGCTCGTGCGCCGTGGTGGCGATGAGCTTCTCCACCTGGGGCGCCTGGCTGAGGATGGCCTGCTCCAGGGCCTCGCCCTGGGGAACGGAGGTCAAGGGCACTTAGCAGTGACGGCAACATGCGGCCAGGAACCCCGTTTCCATCTCCCCCACCCTCGCCCTCAGATCCCTCCCTGACCCCCGGGCGCACCGGGTGAGCACAGCCCCGCTCCCCGTCCTCCGTCCTGTCCCCGCCCACCCAGGGCCGAGCCCCCAGTGGTCTCCAGCTGGAAGCTCGGACACTGGTAGTCGAGCACCCAGATGTAATGCAGGGGATCAAAGACCACCGCCCATGGCCTACCCTACCCAGGGCGAGGCACCCACCCTCCTCTCAACTCCGCCCAAGCCTCGCCCGGTCCCGGTCCAGAGCTACCTCCACCTTCCCTCCCGCAGTTCAGGCCCCGCCTCGGAGGCCCACTCCCAGCGGGGCCCAGCCCTCCAGCTTCCAAACCTGACGCAAAGCGGCAAACCGCAGGCTGGCGAAGGGGACCCCTCTCCTCACTCCGAGCCCCCCGCCCCCCGGCCGCTCTCACCTCCAGCTTCCACGTCTGGCGCACGTAGTCGCGCACCATGGCGTCCCGCAGGCAGTCGAAGACCCCGGGCTGCGGCTCCAGCCCGGACGGCCGGTTGCACGGCTTGCGCAGGTTGCAGGGCAGCCCGTCGGGGTCGCGCGAGTAGAACTCGCAGAGCTCGGCGGGGCCGCAGTGCGCCTTCCCGCCGGCGATGGCGTAGGTGCCGTTGAGCTGGCGCTCGATGGAGAAGTGGTGGAAGCGCACGTCGTGCACCAGCGAGAGCACGTAGCCGCCCAGCGAGCGCAGGCACTGGCGCAGCAGGAAGAGGCCGTCGGCCATGCCCGCCAGCTTCAGGTGCTCCTCGGCCTCGGCGCGCGAGATGCTGCCGTAGAAGAAGGGCAGGTGCGCAGCGGGGTCCGGCATCGCCGCCGCTGCCCCGCGCCAACTGCGCGCCCTAGCGCCTCGCCAAACCCTGCGGGTGCAAGCGAGATCGGGGGCATGTCAGCGCCTCGGCTTTGCTTCCTGAGCTCCGTCCACCGGCCCGGATACAGTGGGAGAGAGGTCACCTCTTGGGGCATCCGTGCCCACCGCGTGGAGCCCACCCACTTCAACTTGGAGAGGAGCCCCAGCATCAGGGAGTCCCAAATCCGCCTCTGAGTTTTTGGAGACCTTGTGCGGAGACCCAGACACCCCCACTGGCTCACACACGCCTGGAACCACTCATTCATCCCCAGAACCTAAAACTATCTACCTTCAACTTCCTGGGGTAATGACGCTGGACACTGGATTCCACAGGATTCTGAATTCCTTAAAACTCTGAGAAGGTGCCCTTAAGATTTGTTCATTTCATTGAATTTGGACCCCTCCGTAAAAAAGAACCATCAAATATTAAACCCTGGTTAGTGATCTGTGTGCAGAAGTTTTTAGGTGGGTACTATGACTGCAGTTTCCTTTGAAGGCCGTCCAAGCAATAACAGGGACTGAGGGCTGGCCAGCTGGATGGTGCAGTCTTGTTCACAGCAGTTCTGTAGTCCGCGCAAACAGGGATTAGCAGGGGCTGAACCGCTGCTGCAGGGGACATGCAGGGGTGGGTTCCTTCGAGCCTCTGGTCACATTTCCATTAGCGGAGCAGTACATGACCTTGCAAGACATCTCCTATTGTTGATTCATTAACATTGAACGCTCAGCCAATAGCACTATATAAGCTCAGGAGCCTCACAGCCGTCTTGCACGGAACACTAGACAGCATTTGGGGGCCAGTTAAACTGAAATCACCAACAAACAGCACAAAAATGAGGCACCAAGTAGACCGTGAGGACACTTGCTTCCAGTGTGACAACTAAAAGGGAAGGCAGAGTGTGCCTGCTCCCGATCAGCGGGAATGCGCTGATAATGTTGAAAAACTGGTCTCCCCACTGCAGTTTCTGCTCATTTCTCACTAAGGTGGGCCCAGCAAGGCCCCGAGGCATAGGCTGTGTTCAGGTACAGGGTCTGGGTGCCTTTCTTAGTGACACACATATACGCAGTGGCACAAAGAAAGCTCTGTGGACTGAGAAAGGCTGCCTGCCCGCCGCCCCCCCCACCCCCGGGGGGTCCAGGGACATGGAAGGATGGGTACTGGGTCCGAGAGGAAGGTCAGTAAGTCCTCACGTAACGTCATTAACAGGTTCTTGGCATCTACACTTTAAGCGAGATGATGTACAAGGACCCAATTTTACCATAGGTTAATTGATATAAACAAGAGTTCATATGGCGTATTTATGGCTACAAAAACACCACCAAACTTCTAAATAAAGGCCCAAAACTCTTCTAATAGTAAACGTTGACCCTGGCCAGGTAGGTCAGTTGGTTAGAGTATCATCCCGATTCACCCAGGTTGTGGGCTCAGCCCCCAGTCAAGGCACGTACAAGAAACAACCAATTAATGCATCTCACTCTCCCTTCCTCCCTCTCTCTCTAAAATCAATGAATAAAAATTTAAAAAAACAACATTGAAATAACTGTGAGCCAGACATACATTTAAGAGAGGTGAGTAAAAACAAGTATGAGAGTTCCTTTCCAACCTGCTGATTCCAGGTCAGGGTCATGGTACTCAGAGCCCACACGGCAGCTCAGGTGCCAGGGACCCAGCCTGGACGGGGCGCCCTTGCACACTCACACACACACTCACTCAGCCTGGGACACTGTAGACTCGCTGATTCCTCTCATGTGCTCATCTTGGGATGTGGAAGGATCCCGCGTCCCCGGAGAAAACCCCTACAGACAGCAGCCCAGCTGAGAATCAAAAAATGTTTTTCTATACATTTTTTTCAATATTATAATGAAACAACATTGAACGAAAAACCACGTTATTGGAGGGTCTGCCCTACTGAAATGGGAGTCATTTCAGGAGAGGCCTGGGTCAGGGCGACTGGGGGAGGGGCCAGAAGGGACTTTCTAACCAGGTTGTTTCTGACACCAGGGTTGGGAGGGCCAGGTTGGAGGGGCGATGAGCCAGGGGCTGCAGACACAGCCGCCATTCCACCAGAGGGTTTAGCTGGAGCCAGGAGAGCTCCTGGAGCCGTCCTGGGGAAACGGAAACGTGCCTTCGCACAAAAGCTGCGCAGGAACGGGAGAGCCGTCTGCTCGTAATTGCCAAAATCAGAAGCCACTCGCATGTTCTCGGCAAGCGAGCAGATAAACAGTGGAGCGTCGCTACACTGGGATACCACTCAGCCATCCAACGGAACCAAATGCTGATACACCCAACAATAGGAATGAACCTCAAAGGCCCACGCCCAGTGAAGAAGCCAGGCCCCAAACGGCCCCTGTCCGATTCCATTCAAAACTGGGTCCTTGTAGAACACCAGAGGCTGGGGCGGGGGCAGGACTGACTACAAACGGGCATGAGGGGATTTCTCGGTTGAGACGGTAGTTTCTCAGCTCTATGCACTTGTCAGATCTACAGAATTTCTCACTAGAGTGAGTGGATTACTGTATGTAATTTATAACTTAATTTTTTAATTAAAGGGGGATAGAAGAGCTGGGAGGTACAGACACACCAGGCACTAAATAACTGAAACAGGAAGCAGAGAGCTCCCCTTCTTGACTCCGACCCTCTCCCCCAGCCTTAGGTCTGCCCCCCCCCACCCCCCAAAAAGCTGGCCTCAGGGAGCACTGCTGTCACCACTGGAGGGCGCCAGGCAAACAGTTATGCCTCCTGGATACTGGGCCCTGAGTATAGGCACGAGCGACTCGTCCTGCTGACGTCATGGCTCTCTTGGGCTCTCGATGACTCTCTGGCTTGCCTCCTCCCTCTCTGATGGTTTCTCCTTTCTCCTCTTCGCAGCCCTGGTCTCCTTACTTGGGCCATCTTGTCTGTGGCTAACCACGCTGCCACACCCACCTGCCCAGTCCAGATCTCTCTGCTGAGTTGGTTTGTGCTGCCATCACCTCCTTTGATCTCTACCTGCTGTTTCTATTAATAAAACTGAGATCCACATCTAACTCACACGGTGCCGGTGGTTGGTTGGACCCCACAGTCTGCTTCCCACATGAACTGAGCAAGTTGCTTTTAGGCGATTCCTTCCCAAGGCCTCCCTCGCTCAAGAACCAGCTGCGGCTCCCTCCTGCCTACTTCACTGACTCTAAGCCCCTCAGCCCGCCCTCTGCTCCAGCCTTCCTTCAAGTTCACTTCCATACTTGCACCTGTGCGGTGCCCTCTGCTGGGTCCACCTCCCTCTCCTCTCCACTTCCCAACCAGCCAGCCCTGCCTCACAGACTCATGCAGCTGCTCCCATAGAGTCAGGGGCACAGGACAGGGCAGCGAGGTGGGGGCCGTCCGCGACGGAGGGGAGGGTGGGGGTAGTGGATCTTGTCTCTGGGCAGGAAGCTGTGGTAGGAAACTGTCGGCAACACAGTTAAGAAGCTCCTCCCTCAGCGCCGCGGCCGCAGGTGCAGCCTGGGTAGCCAAAGGGGGTTCCTGCAGAAGCCGGGGTGCGGAGAGGCCGGCCCGGGGGCTCAGTCCAGGGCCATGAGCCATGACTGGCCACCTTGGACCCTGGGCCACGGTGCCCCAGAGCGGGGAGCGTTCTGTTTTATCCCAACTTCCCGTCACTGCCAATAGCCACGCCAGCTTCCATGTGCCCGGTTCTCGGGCAGCGGGACCGGATGCTTCTGTCCTGAGTGTGTCCCGCAGACTCCATGGCTTACCCGGGAGGACCCACCAGGACTCTCCCCGACCTAGTCCTGCCTGGGCTGGCCCCGCCCGCCTCCCCTTGAGCATGTGAGCTCCTTGTGGGTTCAGAGGGCCTAACGTTGCCTTCCCGGAGTGCACAGCTCCACCGGGACCAGGGACACCCGCCAGGCCGTGCGGTGAGGAGGAAACCTTTGACCCTTGGCACACAGATCTGCCTGAAGTTCCTCCACTCAAGCATCCTTGAGGCAAAGGCAGGTTCAGTGATATCTGCTCCAGGGACACCTGACCCACACACACTGCAAAGGAGAGAAGGGTCAAGTACACTTTGAAAGGCGTCTGAGCACATTCAAGGCTCCCACGCAGCCGCTATGGGAAACAGTGTGGCGTTTCCTCAGAAAATTAAAACTAGAACTACGTACGTAGGACCCAGCAGTTCCACTTCTGGGCTTTTATTTGAAGAAAACAAAAACACAACCTTGAAAAGACATCCGCACCCCAACTCATTGCAGCATTACTTACAATAGCCAAGATATGGAAGCAACCTGGGCGTCCATCGATAGATGGTAAATGGATAAAGAAGATGCCACACATGTGTGCAGTGGGATATTACTTGGCCATTCTTGATTGCATTCAATCAAGAATGAAATCTTGACATTGGCAACAGCACAGATGGCCTTGGAGAGCATTGTGCTAGGGAGATGTCGGGCACAGAAAGGCAGACTGTGCGATGGCCCTTACTGCGGACTCTAAGACACAAAGCAAACAACGAAGGCTCGGAGGCGGCGGGCAGCCAGGCCCTTTGGCTTTGGTTAGTCCCACGGCCTCGCAGTGGGCCCTCAGGGTCTATGCTCCACCCCATGTCTGAGCACCACAAGCCCCATCGAATACCCGTCACGGGGCCCAGCGGGGAGACGGGCTGCAGAGGGAATCTTTCTCTATCCCTGGACCTGCTGGAATGGAGTGGGTGGCCCGACGGGACCACCACGCCACACGCCACCCTCAGCCACTGGCATGGCTATTGGCAGTGACCGGAAGTTGGGATAAAACAGAACGCTCCCCGCTCTGGGACACCGTGGCCCAGGGTCCAAGGTGGCCAATCATGGTTCATGGCCCTGGACTGAGCCCCGGGCCAGCCTCTCCACACCCCGGCTTCTGCAGGAACCCCCTTTGGCTACCCAGGCTGCACCTGCAGGCTCCACACGCCACCCTCAGCCAAACACTGAAGGGTCCCTGCCCAAGGCCTGATGCAGTGAGGGCCCAGCCCCTCCCTGCCCACACTCCTCTCATGCTGCCCAAGACCCCAAGTCCCCCCTGAAGCCACTTTTGCTCCTTTGTCCACAGGCTATGGTGGGGCCCCCGTGCCCACCACAGAGGCAGCATGGCATTTGTCAGTCAACAAAATGCCACCTTGGTTACGCGTCACGAGGACAGCAACCAGCATGGTGCCGTGGGTGGCAATAGGCTCCTTCAGACCTTTTTCCTGACACCAGGTGTCCGAGTTGCATCACGGAGTCCTGGGCCCACCGCACAGTAGCAGGTGTGGCCCTGAGCAGGGAGCGAAGCTCACCAGACCCCGCCTGGAAAAGGGGCCCAGCACCAAGGGAGGGGGACTCCAGGAGAGCAGGCTCACGGAGCACGGAGCCCCCGGCGCGGGACCGGCTGCCACTCACCGCCCCAGGACTTCCCACTCGCTCAGGGTCAAAGCCCAAATCCTCATCCCATCACCTCCAGGCTCGCTCACTCCCACCAGCCACAAGGGCGTCTCATGTCCCTTGTTTGGGTCCTTGAGCAAATCAGGGAAGGCCCCACCTCAGGGCCTTGGCCTGTCTGCTCCCTCAGCCTCACGCCCAGGATCCCTCACTCCTTGGGTCTCTGCCTAAATGCCACCCTCCCCCAGAGGCCTGCCCGCGCTCCCTCTCCACAATCGCTTTCCCCTCTGTCCCCACCCCTGACCCAGCTTCGCTGCTCTTCACCCCCGGAAACGGGCTACAGGTATCAACTTGCTGACAGGTGACCTTCGCCATACGCCAACATACGTCTGACACATCTTATGATATGATCGGACGTAAGCACCATGAGAGTGGAAACTCCTTGTTCCGCACCTACACCAGCAAGGGGCATAGTACGTGCCCCATAAATATCTGGTTGCAGAGCCACCGGCGGGCACCTGAAAGGCATGCAGCCCCGTGATGGGTGCAGACGCCGCTGCAGGCCAGGGGCTGAGGGGCTTCCGGAGGAGAGAGGCGGGAACATGGGTCTGGAGGCTTCGTCCACTAACCCTGGTGGGAGGGGAGAGGGCCAGCCCGGATCCTGCACAGGCTGTTTCCTCCCCCCCCCCCCCCCCCCACCCCGGGGAACAGTGCTCACAGCCTTCTTCTGGCCTGGGCCGCAGGTCCCCTCCACGGTCCCTCCTCCCAGAGTGCTCCTCCCAGGGCCCCGGGCGGCGGTGCCGGCAGGACGAGGCGGAGGCTGAAGGAGGCCACTCACCTGGACACAGCAGCGGGCAGCGGCCGGGCAGGGCAGGGACCGGCACCTAAAGGTCGCCCACCCAGCAGCGGGCTTCTCGGAAACCCAGCCTGTTTCCTTGATGCACAGGCAGGAAAGGGGGCTGTTTGAAGCCTGCGTGTACGTCACAAGTGCCACGTTCACAGGCCACGTGCTCCTGGGAGGGCAGAGGGCATTTCCGGGGCCGCCAGTGGCCCCCCCCCCCCCCCCAGCAGGAGGTGCGGACCTACTTAGTAGGTTTCTCCTCTCTGTGCCTCTGACCTGTGGTGGCCGCGTGAGACCACTGCCTGCTCCCCCCCCCCCCCCGCCCCCCATCAGCTGAGCTCCCCAGGCAGAGCCGCGGGGCTTGCTTTCCACTGCAGCCCCTGCTTCCTCCCAGTAAACGTTTGTCACCGGGGCAACAACAACAGCCGCTGGGCCAGGGACTTACTGTCCTGTTAGGAGTGTCATCCCTTTAATCCAACCCTCTCCTTAACCGCGTTCCCTGGAAACTGCCATTCCCGTTCCTCAGCTAAAGAAACCCTGACCCAGAGGGCTGAGTGTCGCGCTCAGAACAGGCAGTCCGCAGCGGCCGTCGGTTTGAACCCGGCCTCAGCAGCAGCCAGCATCCACCCCTCTAGTGACCGAGCTGGGTGCCCGGGGTGGCCTTGTCCCACAGGCCTCGGGCTGCCCCGGGGGCTGCACCATGAGCTGCATTTGACTGTCAGGGCCCCGGTGGGGGGGGGGGGGCGGTAAGGGGGGCCGGGGCGTCCTCACATCCAGCACACTCTCCAAGTGTCTGCTGAGCGACCGACACCATGAGACCGTCCCCCTCCCCAACCTCGGCTGCCTGGGCTGTGTGACCTCAGCATGGACGTTCCCCTCTGAGTGCCAAGCTCTGGAGGGAGAGGAAGAGGCCCAGCAGAGGGGCAGGAGGCTGGGTCGGAGGACGGAGCCTGGCAGGCATGGTGCTGCGCTGGGCACTGTAGGCCATTCAGCAGCACTCGGGCCTGTGCACCCCACACGCCAGTCACCCCGCCGGGTCCCGAGGAGCAAGGTCTCAGACACTGACTGTCCCCGGCCGGGAGCAAGACCGGCTCCAGTTGAGAACCCTGCGTGGGCACGGTGGGTGGGCAGGAGCGTCCGCATGGAGGGGCCTGGCTGCTGGAGCCCCAGGAGCTATGCGCCCAGAGACCACCCAGAGCTCACAGCGCTCATTAACATTCCCGCTGACACCGAGTGACACTGGTTTGAGCTGTGGGTCCACTTACATGCGGACTTTCTTCAGTAACTGTACAGTGTTTGACCAGCGGCAATGGGAAGCAGTGTTTTTGATCCATGTTGGGAATCTGCGGGGTGCAGGGCCGACTGTATGCACTATTCTAGGCCATTCTACACAAGGGCCGTGAGCCCCCCGGGGTCCTAGAACCCATCCCCCGGGGACGCAGAGGGATGGCTGCGGATGAAAGTTATACTCGGTTTCTGACTCTGCAGAGGCTCAACACCCTTGGCCCCCACATTGTTCAAGGATCAACTATGGCTTCTATATGCTTCTATAACACCTACTATGTGCCAGGGACCCTGGACATATTCCCTCCCCTAATCCTTGCAAGAACCCTGTGAGAAGGGTTTGTGGATTGGGGACCTGAAGCACACAGGTAGAGACTTGCCCAAGGTCACCCAGCACACACAGTAGGTGGCTGCCGGGAACCGGTCCATCCTTGCTGTTTCAAGGGACCTGGCATATATGGCATACTGTTCTTAATATGTTTGCTCACCTTCTTGGCACTATGTGTTTTAACCAAGGTCACCTCTCTGAGAAAGGTTGTTTCCCCAGGTAGGGATTTTCCCCTGAAGTTAGGGGAGGGAATAAAACCCCTTAACTAAGTGCCAGGCGGGTAATTAATCACTTTAACTATGAACAATCATGCTTAAGCTACATAATCTTTACTCCCTGGAATGGAGATAAGAAACGCCCTAACCTTTGGACTAGAGATTGATAGGATTGGAATCAACTGGTATAAATACAGATGTAACAAGACAACAGGACACAGAACCTAGAGACAGAACTTAGAAGACAGAACCTAGACACAGAACCTACACAGAACCTAGAGACAGAAGAACTTCGCTGGAGAGAACATGGCAAAAGATCCCAGACAGAAACTGGCCACAGAACCTAGAGACAGAACTTAGAAGACAGAACCAAGAGACACAGAACCTAGACACAGAACCTAGAGACAGAACATGGCAAAAGATCCTGGACAGAAACTGGCCACACAACCTAGAGACAGAACCTAGCAAAAGAACATGGCAAAAGATCCTGGACAGAACCTGGCTACAGAACCTGGATAGAACATGGCAAGAGAACCTGACTAGAACCTGGTGACTGAACCTGGCTGGAGAACCTGGACAGAACCTGGCTGGAGAACCTAGTGGGGGAACATGGCTACAGAACCTGGCTGGAGAACCTAGAGAACCTGGCTGGAGAACCTAGCAAGAGAACATGGACACAGAACCTGGCTGGAGATCCTGACCAGAACTTGGCTAGAGATCCTGGCTAGGCTGCTGATCAACTGAACGCTGCCTCTGTGTCGTTCCTTCTTCGCCGACTCCGTCCACACCTTTGGGGACCCCTGGACCTGCTGGGGTTGGACCCCAGCAGGTGGCAGAGCCAGGATTTGGCTCTAGGCCTCCCAGCTCAAGTGTACACCACACACCAGCCAGGCTGCCCTCCCGCCCAGGTCCCTGCCCAGGCTGCATGCGAGGGGCTGGAGGACAGGCGAGAAAAGGAACAGGCTCTGCCTTGGCAGGTGGCACCCAAGGACTTTCCACCCCGGAGTCCCTGACCCTAATCTCTCAGCAGAGCTTTATTAAGCACCTACTGTGTGCCTGCTCCCCTGGCTGAAACAAGAGTAACGAAGATCATCTTGAGTTGATCACCACACGACCCCTGTTCCTGCCAGGATCCCTTCCTGGCCTGGGACCCCTTCCCAGCCTCTCACCCGACAGTCAGGAGCCAAGCACTTACTAGGTGCCAATGTTTACATCTGCATGTACCAGATGCACAAGCCGGGGCTCAGAATGGCCAAGCTACTTGCCAGGGACACACAGTGATGGAGCAGGATTCCCACCATGTGCTCCTTCGCCCCTCTGGGCCCCACCTGCAGCTGAGCTGCCCACCAGTGGCTGGAGCCTCCCTGAGTCCTCAGGGGGCTCGTCAGCAGGTTAGTGTTGAGGCGCACAGCCCTGCTGAGCCGGCTCACATTCCTGGGGCCGGGCCAGAGCTTTGTCTGGAGGTTTCTCTGCTTCCTGGAGCCAAGGAGGCCGCCCTGACGAGCCAGCAGGCGCAGGGACGGAGCAGCATCTGTGTCCCCAGTCCCTCCGCCTGGCTGAGCCTATGGAAGCAGAGCTGCTCCCCTCAAGGGAGCCACAAGCCCCGTCTGCCTCCGTTTACAGCTCGACACCACCTGCCCTGGACCGACAGCCCTCCTGGCTCTCCCAGTGGCCTCCTGACTCTGTCCTCCTCCACCAGACCCAGGCCTCCTGGGGCGGCGGCCACTGCTGCTCCCTCCAGGTGACTTACCTGGAGATGTGCAGGTGGGTGACAAGATAAACCCCTGCAGGGTGTCTGGTCCCCAGTGCAGACAGCCAGCTGGTTCTAGACGAAGAACTGGGGTTTCTCTACAGCCCAAGCCCCACCTCAAGGCTCCCGCTGTCTAATCTCCCCCATGCCCAGGCCAGGTGTAAGGAGGTCCCACCCCACCGCTGGCCCCCGAGGACCCTGGGTGGGTGTGCTGGCGGGACAGAGGCAGGAGGCTGGAGACGCCACTCACCTTCACAGCAGCGGGCAGCAGCCGGCCGGGCGGGCAGGGGCGGGCGGAGGCTGGTGCTCCCTGAGCAGCGTCGTTCTCTGAAACTCGGCCTATTTCCTTGATGCAAAGACAGGAAAGAGGCTGCGTTTGAAGCTTACGTCTAAGTCACAAAGTGCTGTGTTCAAGGGAAATTGTAGGCACGTGCTCCTGGCGGGCAGAGGGCATTTCCGGGGTTACCAATGCCCCCCTCCCCCCCCACGGCTAGAGAGGAACTGGGGCTGCTTGCAGTCCAGGTTATGCAGGAATGATGAGTCCAACAGCAGCCCCTAACCTGGGGGCGGAGGGGAACCGAGTGTCCCAGCATGGGGGGTGGGGGACAGCAGCAGTGGGAGGGGGATCCCCAGGACTCACTGGAAACTAGAAGGCCCCACTTTCCCCTCCTAAGGGGACGCAGACCCGGGACTGCCCTGGCTGAGCTGCGGGGAATATTGATTTGTTTATTCCACGGGCAGGCTGAAGACGGAGGAGACACCTACTAAGCAGGTCCCCACCTCAGAGGTTCGGAGCACCCGTGCCCGGCGCCAAGGGCATCGTCACACAGGCATCGGGCGGCAGGCACAGCTCTGTCCCTGCCCTTCGAGGGCTCACAGGCCGAGTCCCCAGGAAGATGGGCGGGGGGGGGGGGGGGCGGGGGGAGAGGGTCAGAAGCCTGGGCGCTGTGCGTCCCAGAGGAGCCTCCCAGCCTGGGGCGTGTCGGGAAGGATTCGGAGAGGGATCGCGTCCGTCAGGTCAGGACACAGGGGCTGGGAGTCCCCAGTGCCCACCCAGGCCCGCCCGGCCCCCCTCGGACCTCTCCCTCACGCTGCAGGCTGATCACCACCTCCTGTTCTGGCCACAACCACTTCCTCGTCCTCTTTCCTTCCCCCCACACTCGCCCACCCCCACGATGGTACCTGCCCGCACTGGCTGACCAGGCGGCCACACCTCACAGCTGCTCCCTCAGCCTTTGGTCCCCACCCCCACCTGCTGCAGACCCTGGGCTTAGCCTCCCTCACCGCTCTCCCTGCAGCGCCCCACGGCCTCTGCGGGCCCCCTCGGACCCGACCCGTGGGGCCTCAGGGACCCGTGGGGCTGTCTTAGGCCCACTGTTGAGACCCCAAGAATCTTTCTTCTCTGGGTCCTGCCGCTGGGTAAGAGGGCTCAGCTCCCCAGCCTGCCTGACGAAGTTTCCTCCGTGCTGACCCAGATCTGCTCTCCGGAGCACCCTCTCCCCTGGTCCCTGCCGCCCCCCAGCTCACCGCCACCCCCCCCCGCCCCGAAGCAGGACGTCCTTTTTCTGGGCTCCAGGCTGGGATACTTTTCTCCTGTATAAATTTCCCCAGAAAAAGCATTCTGTTGGAAGCCTTCCCTTCCCCACAGGCACCATGACACTCAGGATGCAGAAAACATGTTTCCACACTGGCCCTCCCTGCCGGGGTGGGGGGAGGAGAATGCCCAGCAGGCTAAGCTGGGAAATCACAGCAGAACCTCCCCCCCCCCCCCCCAAGCATGTCAAACTCCCGGCCCACCTGCCACGAGTTTGACATGCCTGCCTATGTGCTTCACAACACTGCAAGCAGTTTACAATTTAACCGATTTTTCCAGATGAGCCAAGTGAGGCCCGGCGAGGTGAATTTATAGACGCCAAGTGGCAGGCGGCGTGGGAGCTACCTCGGTGGTCAGAGGGGAAACCTTGATTGTGAAACAGCTCCCTGTGAGCTGGACTCCCAGACACCTGGCCGGTGAGCGGCTCCATGTGTGTGGGGCACCCCAGGGGCAGCAGGTTGGGCTTCCGGTCTTGGGTGGTCAGGCCTGAGAAGGGGGCTCCCTGTGCCTAGGAGGCGTTGGCTCAGTGGCCCTGGATCCCCTTCCAGGCCCGGGGGCCTCCTGACGTTGCCTGGCCCCCCGACAGTCTGAGATGGGCCTGCAGATAAGGCCGCTCCTGGGCCAGAGTGGGGGAGACAGGTGCGTGTGGCTTTTGAAGGTTCAGGGGAAAGAGCAAACGGGTGGAAACCAGGGCTGGGAAAGCTGTGGTGCATTCGCCCCGGTGGGTTTCGGTAAATATTCACTCCAGACAGGCCAAGAGCCTCAGAGGAAGTTGATTGCTCACCCTTACACCCCCAGGCCTCCGCCCACCCTGTGTCCCAGCCTGAACTCTCTCCACCCACCTCTTCTACCCCCAACTCCTCCTCCAGGTCTCGGATTAAAGCGGCTTCCTCCAGGAAGCCCTCCGACCCTCAGACTGGGCGGGTGGGGATTGGTGTCAGTGTCACCTGTGTGCAGGCAGATTTGGTTCCAAGGTTAAAAGGACACCAGGCTGCTGCCGTGGAGACCTGCAGCCGGTGGGCCGGGGAGAGGGCTCACCCCTCAGCCCAGCATCCCCCACGGGAGGGCAGCCCCTGCCCCCAGGGCCCCTCCTCAACCCTTCCCCACCTGGGCGTCTTCAGCCATGCAGTCACCTGCCTTTCCTCCGAGTGGCCAGACATTGGTGCTTTTCTCTTGTTCTTTTCTGGTTCTGCCACTTGTAGCTCAGGGAGCTCTCTGTGTCTTCGCTTCTCACTTAGGAAATGGCACCCACCTCACAGGCCACGGTGAACATGAAAACAGGCCTCGGAGCAAACACCCCACCATTGCTGCCCTCACCGTCACACGCACCCCTGGATTCCCCCCACCCCACCCCCACCCCCAGTTTTTTATAATCCTCACTCGAGGATATGTTTTTATTGATTTTGAGAGAGAGAGAGATCAGTTGCCTCCCATACACACCCCCACCCACCACCTAGGTGTGTGCCCTGGCCAGAAATCGAACCCACATTTTGGTGTGCAGGACGACGGCTCTCCAAACCGCTTGACCGCTTGACCGGTTGTCACTGTGCTAGTGAGTGCACGGCCAAGGGCAGCTACGGGACTCCTTGCGCCCTCCAGGGGCAGCTCTCAAGTTCTGCATCCGTCTAAGGCTAAGTAGGAGCTCAAAGGTTGAAAGTGACAGCTCCACCCCACTCCTGCCAAATTTTCCATCCAACTTGGTTTAAAGCAGAAGAGAATCCATTGTCCACAGCAGCCACACGCCGTGCCCTCCCCTGGGGGTCACCCAATGGCTGGCTCCTTACACACTCAAACCACAATGGCAGTGCCACCTCTTCAGACAGCCCTTTGGGGGTTGCCTATTTATGCAACACTGAGCCCCTCCTCAGGGCCAGACTCTGCTCTCAGCAGCAGGGGTCTGCTGTGAACAAGACAGATGCATCCCTTGCAGAGCTAGCATTCTAGGGAGGGAGGGAGAGAAGACAAGTAAGCGACTGTTCTGAGGAGTATATGGGTAGTTTCGAGTGCTGAGAAGTGAAATAAACCAGAAGAGCTGTGATTTGGAGCAGAGAGTCAGGGTGAGGCCTCACTGAGGGCATAACCTGTGAGTAAAGGCTTGCAGGAGGTACGGGGAGGTGGGGGGACATTGGAGATCCTGGGGGAAGAGCATTCCAGGCAGAGGGACCAGCAAGTGCAAAGGCCCTGGGGCAGGACCGTGACCTTGGGGAGGTGGGGAGTGTCCTGTTCCTGGAATGGCACCAGGTGCACAATAGTGTTCAATGGCTGTGTGAGGGATGGAGAAGCCCCGTGGTTGTTGACCCTACACAAGCTTTTCCTAAAGCCGCCTGTTGACTTCACTCTCAGACGGCTTTTCTCCCTGGGGCCCAAGATAGTGACTCATCTTCAAATCCCACTCAAGGAGCAAGAAGCTCTAAGTATCCCCAGCGAGAGCCCCAAGCAGGTCACTGGCTGAGAGGGTCATACGCCCATCCCCCAGCCAGTCCCTAAAGCCAGCGATGGGTGTGAGAGGGGCTTAGGACAGTGATGGCGAACCTATGACACGCGTGTCAGAGGTGACACGCGAACTCATTTTTTTGGTTGATTTTTCGTTGTTAAATGGCATTTAAATATATAAAATAAATATCAAAAATGTAAGTCTTTGTTTTCCTGTGGTTGCAAATATCAAAAAATTTCTATATGTGACACGGCACCAGAGTTAAGTTAGGGTTTTTCAAAATGCTGACATGCCGAGCTCAAAAGGTTTGCCATCACTGGCTTAGGACCAGGTCACGGGCCCACCACACCATCCTGAGAACCCCAGGAAGTCAGACTATGGCTGGAAGGAGGGGGAAAGAAGGCTGGGCAGGCAAAGAGCCAAACTTTACAGAATAATCACAACAGCTAAGATTTATTTGTTCATCAATAGGAAGCACGGCTTCTCGAGGCCTGAGTGAAGGAGTATGCTGGCCCCATTTTACAGATAGAGAAATTGAGGCTTGAGGTTTCACAGCTGGTGAGTGGCAGAGCCTGGACGCTCCTGGCTCAAAGGGCCTCCACAGCGCTGGGCCCTGCAATCCCTTGCACCCACCAGGAACCGGCTGCTGGACCAGCTGCTGGACCAAAGGTGGAACCTTGGAGTGAGGGCACACTGAGAGAGGGGCCCCTTCTTGGACAGAGAAAGGGGGACACGGAAGACAGCTGAGGGCAGGCTGCCGGGGGCCTGCGGGCAATGGCCGACTGCTGGCACAGGCCGGAGGCGGCTGACCCCCACTTGTTCCTCAAATGGAAGCCTGAGGCAGGGGCGGGGCCAACAGGAGGTGGGCTGACCCTCAGGCCTGGGGTCCTGGGGGGAAATCTGGTCTTTACGGTGTGCCTGCTGTATCTGCAAGCCCTGCGCTCAGGAGGACGCTGGCAGCCTGCCGTCAGGAAGGCGCTCAACCCGTTCTCTCCCGTGGTGTCCCCAGCACCCAGCCATACAGTGCCAGGCACATAGCAAGTGGCCCATAAAACCAACAGCCCTGCCAAGGAGGCAAATCCCTACCCCATGGCCAAGATCGGGAGACCGAGGCCCAGAGGAGGTCAAGGAGTCCGGCTGGGCCCAGCTGCCCAGGGGCCGTGCCTGGGAAATGCCTGGGTTGTGGGGTCTGGGCAGTCAGAGGCCAGGTGGGCAGTCACACTTCTGGCTGCACCTCTCCCTCCTGGAGCACCGGCCTGGACGGAACGGTGACCCGAGGGCGGCCGCTCGCATGGAGCACTTGCTCTTTCCCTCTCTGGCCTCAGCCCGCCTGTCGGTGAAAGGGGCCTCCGTGCCGCCCTCACTGTGATGGTGATCAGAGGCCCAGAGGCCCACTCCCAGCAGGGAGCTCTGGCGGCCCGGGAGTGGGGTGCACCTGCCACCAGGGCCCGTGTCTGGCACAGGGAGGTGCCCGCAGATGCCTGCTCTAGTGGGACCAGCACTCAATGAAGAACAGCCGCTTTGGGGCTGAATGGGGAGAGGGCCCTGCCGCCCCCTGGCGTTCACCCGGTTCCCACCCTTCTTCCCTCCTATCCTCCCTGCCCATTGCTCCTACCCCTCCTCCTTTCAAATCTGTCCCCACCACACCATTCCCTCCTCCCTCCATTTTCTTCTCACTGCATTCCTCTTCCCTCCCTCTCCCAAACCCAGATCCCCCTCCTCCCCCCCACCCCCACTTCCTTCTTCCCAGCCCTCCCCTCTGCTCTTCTCTCCCTCCACCCCTCCCCTCCCCTCCTCCTCATCCCCCGATTCCCACCCAACTCTCCCTCCCTCCACCCCGCCCCCTCGGCCCTCCCTCCGTGTGTCTTGGGCGGGTTTCCACGCCCCTTCCTCGCACACCACTCCCTCCTCTGACCTCTGACCTCCCCAGTGCTGGCCCCTCGGACCACCTGGTGCTGAGCCCGAAGCTGGGTCCCCCTGAGAACCAGGCAGACACCTGGCTGGGGGCAAGAGCGCCCCTGGGGTGGCGGGCCGGTCCTCCTGCGGCTGCCGTGACAGCGCTGGGACCTTCTGACCCTGCCGCCCTCCGCGTTCTGGGGCTCACGCGACAACACTCCTGCTCCTGCCACGTCCAGCACCCACGGAGGGCCCCAGCCTCGGACGCAGGGCCCTCGCCAGCCACCAGTTCAGCCAGCCGCCGCCATCGCCCCAACCTGCCGGGATGCGCCTGACTCCAATACCTTTGGTTGCCTCGGGTATTTTGATGTCTAGGTTCTAGGTGTTCAGTTAATGTCTGTCTGACAAAGGACTGAATCAATGAATCGAGAAACCGGTGTTTGTCAGCTTTGTCTTCGGGTAAACACCGGAGTGCCCTGCCTTGGTCCCAGCGCCACTGCACCCAGGCGCCTGGGGTGGGGCACTTGGCCTTGGGCCGCCCGAGGCTCCGGGAAGGTAACTGTTCGGAGAGTCCCCCTCACAGCCAGGAGTCCGGTGTCTGCGGCCGAGCCTAGGCGTGGGAACTGCTGTTCAGCTGCTTCTGCCTCTGCGCGCTGCTTCTGGGGTTCTTTTCTTGAGACTTTTGCCACCAAGTCTTTCCACTCATTATGAAGATGTTATACGTCATGTTTGCCGGCGGATATCTGAAACAACACAAAACTGCATTGAAAGTGTGCCATTGGGAGTTCCTACCGTGCACCCGTGGAGGGTGAGGCGCTCCTCCCCTCCCCTCCCCTCCCCTCCTCTCCCCTCCCCTCTCCCCCCAGTGCTCCCAGCTCAGGCTCAGGCCCCACATCACTGTGGGCCTCTGGGAGAAGCAGCACCATCTCGGCCCCTTCTTCTTGGCCCCAATAGACACGGGAGGGAAATGGCGAATCTGATGGATGTGCCCTCATCAGGACTGGGGAGTGGGCCAAGCTGGTTTCCAGCTTTCAATCTTCTGTCGCTACCCCCTGCCCCATCAGGGCTCCCGTGGGCTCCGAGGCCCATTCCTGTCCCAGAGCAGGAAGCTGGCTGTGAGGTGGCGCTGGCCTGCTGGGCTGCCCGACCAGGGCCCCCACACCAGCCCGCCTTGTGCTGTGGACCAGCTGAGCACCCAGCAGCAGGCAGGGCTGCCTGGGATCAGGAATGTGCGTCCCGAGGGATGAGAACAAGGCACATAGTTTCATTGTACATGATTCCCTTCCCAGCCTGCTCGTGGTGGGCCCACTGTGTCCGAGCCCCCATCCAGGGGGCAATCACAGCATCTGATGACTGATCCAGGGAGGCGCCGACCGCAGAGTGGCCCGCCCGCCAGGCATTGACCCCACTTGCAGGGCCAGGGGGAAGACTGGGATGTCTGTGGGAGCCTCTGGGAAGGGGCCTTCAGCAACCAGTAGGGCTGTCTTTCAATATCTTAGAACCGGCTGCTGTCCCGGAGGAAGACCCTGCTGCCATCTCCTCCCCAGCCGCACCCCTCCGCCCTCCTGCCTGCTGCTCCTGCCTTTCCATTTCACATCGGACTTGCTGCTCTTCCAGCCAGAGGCTGCACGGGCTCCTCTCAGCAGCCCTCACATGTCAGTAGCTGTGGCCAGTAGAGGGCAGCAGGGCCCAGGCTGGAGAGCCGGAAACCTGGCTGTGATGAGAGCCTCCACAGCAGTGCCTAAACACCGTCAGGAGCCCCGGCCAGTGTGGCTCAGTGGACAGAGCATAGACACTTGGACTAAAGGGTCCCGGGTTCAATTCCAGTCAAGGGCACATATCGTGGTTGCATGCTCTATCCCCAGCCTGGGTCAGGGTGTGTGTGGGAGGCAGCCAATCAATGTGTCTCTCTCACATAGATGTTTCTCTCTCTGTCTCTCTATTAAAAAAATCGATAGAAAAAATATCCTCGAGTGAGGATTAACAAACAAAAAAATGTGTGCCCAACTGGCGTGGTTCATGAGCATCAACCTCTGAACCAGGAGGTCACAGTTCGATTCCCGGTCGGGGCGCACGCCTGGGTTGCAGACTCAATCCCGGTGTGGAGCGTGCAGGAGGCAGCCGATCAGTGATTCTCTCATCACTGTTGTTTATATCTCTCTCCCTCTCCCTTCTTCTCTGAAAGCAATAAAAGTATTTCTTAAAATAATAATAAATAAATAAAACACAAACCCGACAGCGAGTTATCTGCGCTCTTACCAGTACAAAGCGTGCCAGGAGATGCCGATGGCCGCCAGGCCTGGAGCCCTGCCCTCCTCCCAATCCAGGCTCGGCAGGGCGCTCCGGCCACGCCACGCAGGGACCAACGCGGGCGGGCGGGCGGGCGGGCGGGCAGGCGGGGAAGGGGGGTGGGAGGAAGAGCCACTCACAGTGCCTGCCTCTTCCGGTTGAGCACGGTCAGCAGCAGCAGCAGCAGCACTGTGGCCGCGAGGAGGCCGGCCACCGAGCCGATGACGACCACCGTGTTCCTCTGGAGGAAGCGCAGGAGCAGCAAGCACGGCACCGTCCTGTTCCGAGCGTCTGTGTGGGAAGACACGGGAGGGAGGGCGGGCGAGCCAGCAGGCGCCCGCGGGCCGCAGGGACACCGAGCTCCCGCAAACCTCTGGGAGGGAGCTCACCGGGAGCTCTGTGGTGGTGGAGGGGAGATGCTCAGGGTCCACAACCAGATGGTGGGAAGTCGGGGGAGAGAGGAGAACGCAGCTGAGGGAGGGGCAGCCACTAGGGGGGGGGGGGGGGACACAGTAGAGTCAGGTGTTGGCAGCTTTTCCCAGGACCGTGACACAGCCTTCCCGCCCTCCGGCTCCGCTCCAGCTGCCGGGGATTCTCGCAGAGTGGCTGCCTCGCATGAGCGGGTCTGGGGGATTTTGTGACATAAGGCAAGTGTGACCCTGAGGTGACCCTGAGTGCCTACGGCCCCTGGGGACTTGCAGGAACCCTGAGGGTGGCGAGTGTGGGCTTGGGAGGACGAGGCAATCTTAGCTAGACCTCAAAGGAAGACACCTGGCCGACATGGGGGACATATTTGGAGTATGACCAAAAAGGGACACGGATTCAGGGGAATGGGGAGGGGATTCAGGGGAGGCGGAGCAGCCAGTTTTCTCCCCATGGCCCGTCCAGGCCCGTGGTTAGCACCTCCTGCCAGCATCACTGGGCTCCCAGCTCCCTCACCACACCATCTGATTCCCCTCATGGTGCTCTTCTACAAAATACCACGTGCGGGCGCGCATGTACAGTGCGATTGAAGCTTCGTGGCCCATGCGCAGAAGTCGGTATTTTGTGGAAGAGCCACACTCAAGGGGCCAAAGAGCCGAATGTGGCTCGAGAGCCGCAGTTTGCCGACCACTGGCTCAGAGCATCTTAATCTACATGTTATTGCCTCCTGCTGGCCAAACACCTGAACAGCCGTAGGCTGATTCTTCCAATCTGACAATGCCTCTATATAGGAAACCCTGACCCTTTGAAGTGTATATCTCTGCCTCACCTCAGGACAATTTGTGATAATAAAAAGCATGGGGTCCTGAGACGAGAAGATCTTAGTTTCCTTTAAACTAGACTCCTCTGACCCCCAAATGCCTTTCAAAATTATATTTCGTCTCTGGACTCCTATTTAATCTATGCACAGCCTTCTCCAGATTTCCTGAACCTTCTTAATGCCGGAACAAGAACCCCAACGGTTAGGGAGCTGAGTGCCCAGTCCTGGCAGGGCTCGCAAGACGATGCCCCTGGTAGGCCTGGCTGTGCAGAAACTGCATAAAAGTAGCACCTTTTTTTAAGGTGGTCAAATGCCTGGAATTAAAGGTGTGCTGACTTCTATTCCCTCAAAATCCCACGAAAGGCAAACAGACACGTCCCTCTGGGGAGCTAGTTACCTGGGAACTGCTCGCTGACCGCCCTGGCCCTGTGGAACAGCCAGGGCCCCTTCCTCCCCTCCTCCTCGGGGGCGTGGCCTACAAGACAAAAGGCAAAACGCACCATCTGAGAACAGCCCTTGGCCTGCGACCACTTCTGTTTTAGGATGAAAGTAACTTCCTCTCGAGTCAGAGTGAGAAGTTGGGAGGGCTTTGGAGAAGACTCCAAAGTGCATCCAAGTTTTGTTTTTATTTTTTAATGTAACAAATTCCTGGGTGACCCCCACGGAGCCTGAGGCAGTGTTTTTTACACCTGAGTGGGCGTCAGAATCACCGGGGCCTGGTTAAAACACAGGATGCTATCGAATGTCAACTGTAGTTGAAAAAAATTTTTAATTTTAATTAAAACACACACACACACACACACACACATACATACATCACGGGGCCCATCCCAGAGTTTCAGGGACATAGGTCTGGGAAGGCCTGAGAGCAACCCTGCTGATGCTGGGCCACACACAGAGCCTGTGAGGACCTGCCAGCCGGGCACTGGGCCCCGAGCCGTCCTGAGCCCAGGCTCCACTAGAATCAAATAGAGACAATGAGACCTACCTCATGGATGGCATGCTGTTCATGGAAACAGTGTATAACACAAAGTACTATAAAAAATGCGTCTTTGCCGAAACCGGTTTGGCTCAGTGGATAGAGCGTCGGCCTGCGGACTGAAGGGTCCCGGGTTCGATTCCGGTCAGGGGCATGTACCTGGGTTGCGGGCACATCCCCAGTGGGGAGTGTGCAGGAGGCAGCTGATCGATGTTTCTCTCTCATCGATGTTTCTAACTCTCTATCTCTCTCCTTTCCTCTCTGTAAAAACTCAATAAAATATATTTAAAAAAAAAATGCGTCTTAAATTGTAAGGGCAGGGGAGCACCAAAGCCCCACTGAAGCAAGTCTTGCCCCGGAGGGGTGTCTCCAGCACGGAAGTTCTCCCACTGCAGACACAGCTGATTCTCACAGCCAATTGGCCTGGAGGTCAATTCCTCCCAGTGATAACTACAACAATCAAGGCTTAACTACAACAAGACTGTGCACAAAGCCCACAAGGGGGTTCACCAAGAGTGTCCACCTCAGGTAATTGGGGAGGCTGAGCCACTGGGCCCTATAGGACACCTAGCACAGAAAGCCATTCTGTCAACACAGGGAAGCATAAAAAATGTGGAGACAAAGAAACAGGTCACAAATGACAGAAATAGAGGAAAGCAAACTACTGGATATAGAGTTCAAAACCACGGTTATAAGGTTTTTCAAGAATTTTCTAGAAACCGCCAATAAACTTAATGAGACCCTCAAGAAATCTAGTGAGACCCTCAAGATTGTGATAAAGGACCAACTAGAAATTAAGCATACACTGACTGAAATAAAGAATATTATACAGACTCCCAACAGCAGACTAGAGGAACGCAAGAATCAAGTCAAAGATTTGAAATATGAAGAAACAAAAAACACCCAACCGGAAAAGCAAAATGAAAAAAGAATCCAAAAATATGAAGATAGTGTAAGGAGCCTCTGGGACAACTTCAAGTGTACCAACATCCGAATTATAGGGGTGCCAGAAGATGAGAGAGAGCAAGATATCGAAAACCTATTTGAAGAAATCATGACAGAAAACTTCCCCTACCTGGTGAAAGAAATAGACTTACAAGTCCAGGAAGCGCAGAGAACTCCAAACAAAAGGAATCCAAAGAGGACTACACCAAGACACATCATAATTAAAATGCCAAGAGTAAAAGACAAAGAGAGAATCTTAAAAGCAGTAAGAGAAAAACAGTCAGTTACCTACAAGGGAGTTTCCATACGACTGTCAGCTGATTTCTCAACAGAAATTTTGCAGGCCAGAAGAGAGTGGCAAGAAATATTCAAAGTGATGAATGCCAAGAACCTACAACCAAGATTACTTTATCCAGCAAAGCTATCATTCAGAATTGAAGGTCAGATAAAGAGCTTCACAGATAAGGAAAAGCTAAAAGAGTTCATCACCACCAAACCAGTATTATATGAAATGCTAAAGGTATCCTTTAAGAAGAGGAAGAAGAAGAAGAAGGTAAAGATACAAATTATGAACAACAAGTACACATCTATCAACAAGTGAATCTAAAAATCAAGTGAATAATCTGACGAACAGAATAAACTGGTGATTATAATAGAAAAAAAATTATAAGGGCAGGACAGAAAAATGAACTAGACTGAAATACTC
The DNA here is from genome assembly GCF_964212035.1 of Myotis nattereri. NCBI lineage: Eukaryota > Metazoa > Chordata > Mammalia > Chiroptera > Vespertilionidae > Myotis > Myotis nattereri. The sequence continues at coordinate 22,707,112 of NC_138085.1, forward strand.
ATTTACTGATAGAGGGACTGCAGATGGTTTAGGAGAGAGAGACAGGGTTGAAAATCAAAAGTGTCTGCATCCTAACTCTGCCAATGGCTTTCTTTAGCTGTTTGCACGTGCTGGGGTCCAACCCCAGCAGGTCCAGGGGTCCCCAAAGGTGTGGACGGAGTCGGCGAAGAAGGAAGGACACGGAAGCAGCATTCAGTTGATCAGCAGCCTAGCCAGGATCTCCAGCCAAGTTCTGGTCTGGATCTCCAGCGAAGTTCTGTTTAGGATGTCCAGCCAGGTTCTGTGTCCATGGTCTCTTGCTAGGTTCTCCAGCAGGTTCTCCAGTTTCTCCAGCCAGGTTCTGTAGCCATGTTCCCTCGCTAGGTTCTCCAGCCAGGTTCTGTCCAGGTTCTTCAGCCAGGTTCAGTCACCAGGTTCTAGTCAGGTTCTCTTGCCAATTTCTGTAGTCAGGTTCAGTCCAGGATCTTTTGCCATGTTCTCTCGCTAGGTTCTGTCTCTAGGTTCTGAGGCCAGTTTCTGTCCAGGATCTTTTGCCATGTTCTCTCCAGCAAAGTTCTTCTGTCTCTAGAGAACGTTCTGTGTAGGTTCTGTGCCTAGGTTCTGTCTCTCTCTCTGTCTCTTGCTGTCTTGTTACATCTGTATTTATACCAGTTGATTCAATCCTATCAATCTCTATTCCAAAGGTTAGGGTGTTTCTTATCTCCATTCCAGGGAGTAAAGATTATGTAGCTTAAGCATGATTGTTCATAGTTAAAGTGATTAATTACCCGCCTGGCACTTAGTTAAGAGGTTTTATTCCCTCCCTAACTTCAGGGGAAAATCCCTACCTGGGGAAACCACCTTTCTCAGAGACCTTGGTTAAAACACATAGTGCCAAGAAGGTGAGCAAACATATTAAGAACAGTATGCCATATATGCCAGGTCCTTTGAAACAGCAAGCATGGACCGGCTCACGGCATGCACGGAGCTGGCTGAGCCTGCGTGAGCTCAGCTGGGGAGAACGGGGCAGTCGAGGCTGTGAGGGGCTGGACAAGTCCAACAGTTCCAGCAGCAAGTGGAACCAATGGTTAGGAGCTCCCGCAAGATCTGTCTGGACCGTTTACAGTTAGAAGTAGGACTGTCAAAGGGGATGGGCTCCGTGAGTCCTGTTTGGCCCAGTTCACTCAGGGGTGCGAGTGAGCCGATTTGGCTCAGACTGTCAGGGGGCGGGGGGACAACACCTCATTAGGTCTTAGTTATACCTGGGGAAAAAGAAATGTGTTCCTTTTTCAATTTGGCCTGGAACGGGGAGAAAACTCCCAGCACAGTGTGACTCAAACATTTGCCTCTGAAATGCCAGCTGTCAGGCCGGAGCCGAGAGATTAGCACCACAGACAGAAAACTCTGGCTACCGGGGACCTGGTCCACGCAGGGCTGTTCTGGACTTTCATGGAGTTACCACCTGAACACAAATGTTTACTTTCTGGTCTCTGTGCCACCAAAACATAAAACAGAATGCGGAGCCACAGTCCACACTCGTCCTCACATGGCTGCAAGTTCTCGTCTACCTAAGGCTCTTTGGAGAGTTTGAAGGGTGTTTTCCACATGGGATGGTTGTGCTTTTGACCATTTGTTAGATTATTTTTTCCTAGAGGCCCGGTGCACAAAAATCTGTGCACTCAGCGGGGAGGGGGGCCCTCAGCCCGGCCTGTGCCCTCTCGCAGTCTGGGACCCCTCGGGAGATAACGCCCTGCTGGCTTAGGCCTGCTCCCGGGTGGCAGAGGGCAGGCCCAATCCCTAGGTGCAGCCCCTGGTCGGGCTCAGAGCAGGGCCGATTGGGGAGTTGGGGCGCCGCCCCCTGTCATGCACAGAGCAGGGTGGATCGGGAGGTTGCGATGCCACCTCAGTCACGCTCAGGGTAGGGCTGATTGGGGGGGTTGGGACACCGCCCCCTGTCACACTCAAGGCAGGGTCGATGGGGAGGTTGCGGCGCCACCCCCTGTCACGCACAGAGCAGGGCCCATCAGGGGTGTTGGGGCTCTGTACCCTGTCACGCACAGAGCAGGGCCCATCAGGGGGTTGGGGCATCGCCCTCTATCACCCACAGAGCAGGGCCCATCAGGGGGTTGGGGCGCCGCCACTCTCACACTCAGGGCAGGGCCGATGGGGAGGTTATGGCTCTACCCCGTCACACACAGAGCAGGGCCCTTGGGGGTGGGGAGTTGGGGCGCCGCACCCTGTCACACACAGAGCAGGGCCGATCAGGGGGTTGGGGCACTGCACCCTGTCACACACAGAGCTGCAGGGCAATCAGGGGGTTGGGGAGCTCCCCCCTATCAGGCACAGAGCAGGGCTGATCAGGGGGTTGGGGCGCCTTCCCCTGTCACGAACAGAGCAGGGTGGATAGGGAGGTTGTGGCCCCACCCCCTGTCACACACAGAGCCGCAGGGCAATCAGGGGGTTTGGGCGCTGCCCCCTGTCACGCTGATCCTGGTGCCGGGAGGCCTCGCGGCTCCGATGATCCCGGTGCTGGGAGGCATATTACCCTTTTACTATATAGGGTAGAGGCCTGGTGCACAGGTGGGTGCTGGCTGGTTTGCCCTGAAGGGTGTCCTGGATCAGGGTGGGGGTCCCCACTGGGGTGCCTGGCCAGCCTGGGTGAGGGGATGATGGCTGTTTGCAGCTGGTCACACACCCTTCAAGGTGGGGGTCCCCACTGGGGTGCCTGGCCAGTCTGGGTGAGGGGCTGAGGGCTGTTTTCAGGCTGGGGGTGACTGAAGCTCCCAACCGCTCCTTTTTTTCTTTTTCTTTTTTTATTCTGGACCAGCTTTAGCTTTGAGGCTTGGCTCTAGCTCTTAGGCCTCCGCTGCTGAAAGTAGGTTTCTGGCCTTTGCTTACAATGTTGCGATTCTGCTGGCTGAAGCCCGGTGGACAAAAGCAGGTTTCTGGGGTTTTGTTTAGCTTCTATATTTGTTACATAGTTGCTTAGAGTTGCAGCTCAGAGACCTGCAGCAGCAGGCGGGGAACATTGGAGTCCTCTGTCACTGAAGCAAGCAAGCCTCATGTTAGTTTCAAGCTGCCTGGCTGTCGGCTGCCATCTTGGCTGGTAGTTAATTTGCATATCACCCTGATTAGCCAATGGGAAGGGTAGCGGTTATACACCAATTACCATGTTTCTCTTTTATTGGATAGGATATTAAGTATTTTATTTTTATTTGTATGCTGCTGCCAGTGTATATAAAATAATCATTCTTGTGAAATAGAAAATCACAAAAATTCAGAGGGGCAGATGTTAAAGACGGACAAAAGCAGAAGTTTGTACAGTATGGCACATGTTATAGGGCGAGCTTTTTGTACAGGCTTCAGATTTAGCTCTCTCTGAATATCCACCGGTTCAGGAACAGTGGTTGAGAACACCTTCAAAATTCATTTCACTACAGAAAGGAAGAAACTCTCTGGTGTCTGAAAGGATTGGTACTTGAAGACACTCTGTCAGCCGGGGTCACGGTGAGCATTCTGCAGACAGAACTGTTTCACGTCTGCAGATGCCTGGCACACCTCCTCGCGGGTGAGCCGGGCCTCTGGCCGGAGCTGCAGAGCCACTTTTCTTCATAGCGGTGCCACAGGAGGAACCAGACCTGGTGCACCGAGTGCCGGGCAGATTGGTCGGTAGCAGGTTGCGGGGTGTGGGGCGTGGGTGTGGGTCAGTAGGGGCCAGATGGTGGGGCAGCGGCGGGAGTAGATTATTTTTTTGTGGGGGGGAAATAAGCATGATTACCAAGTTTTGTCAAATACAGTCAATTTTCAAATTTCATTTCGACTTGAGGAAACCACTGACCGTGAGGGGCCAGCCCTTACCAGGGAAGCGCAGAGAGCAAACCCGGGTCCTCACCACCCAGTGCCGTCCCAGTCACCGGCCACACCCTGAGCCGGCACATTCATCCTAAAGAGCCCACAGCCAAGAAATGTCGGCTCTGTGCTCAAGGGACAGTTGAAGTCTTACACCTTCATAATTTCCCTGTTTTATAGGTCTTAGGAGACTCTGGCATTGAAATGAGCCCTTGATTATAAGTGACCACCAACAAAACAACAAGAGAGCCCACTGCATGGGAGAACAGATTTGCCAATGCTATTTCATATAAGGGTTTAATCTCCAACATTTACAGAGAACTCATACAACTTAACAAAAGGAAGATAAACAACCCAATCAAAAAATAGGCAAAGGACCTAAATAGATACTTTTCGAAAGAGGGCATACAGAAGGCCAAGAGACATGAAAACATGCTCAAAGTCACTCATCATCCGAGAGATGCAAATCAAAACAACAATGAGGTACTATCTCACACCTGCCAGAATAGCTATCATCAACAAATCAACAAACAACAAGTGCTGGAGAGGATGTGGAGAAAAAGGAACCCTTGTGCACTGCTGGTGGGAATGCAGACTGGTGCAGCCACTATGGAAGACAGTATGGAGTTTCCTCAAAAAACTAAAAATGGAACTCCCATTGACCCAGTGATTCCACTTCTAGGAATATATCCCAAGAAACTAGAAACACCAACCAGAAAGGATATATGCACCCCTATGTTCATAGCAGCACAATTCACCATAGCTAAGATCTAGAAACAGCCTAAGTGCCCATCAGCAGATGAGTGGGTTAAAAAATTGTGGTATAGCTACACAATGGAATACTACGCTGCTATAAAAAAGAAGGAATTCTTACCATTCGCAACAGCATGGATGTACCTGGAGAGCATTATGCTAAGTGAAATAAGCCAGTCAGAGAAAGATAAATATCACATGATCTCACTCATTGTGGGATATAATGAACAACATAATCTGATGAACAAGAATAGATCCAGAAACAAATGGCGGCGGGGTGGGGGGGGGGGGGTTGGGGCTGTTAGAAAGCAACCAAAGGACTTGTATGCATGCATGTTAGCATAACCAATGGACACAGACACTGGAGCGGTGGGGGCTTGCCCTTGGGGGTGGGAATGGCTAGGGGCAAGGTCAATCGGGGAAAAAAAGACATATGTAAAACTTTAGACAATAAAAAATAAAAATTAAAAAAAAGAAATAAAGGAAAGAAAACCTCCTGTGTCTGGTACATACTAAATGTTCCCATATATTTTAATTTTGTCATAAAGGTGGTTATTATTGTTACAGAGAAATGTACCATCCATTCATCACACAGTTACTCACTCAGCAAACACTACTAAGCACCTACTATGTATCAGACCCCACCCCTCACCCTGGGACACAGGGACTAGTGAGTGCCGGTATTGTCAGGATTTGCCTATGGTCATTCCAGCATACGTGCTAGAAGGATGACACCAGTCAGCTCAGAGGCGGGAAAGACAGCCCTGGCACCAACATCTGTCCTGGCGCCGGCAGAAAACCTCTAAGTGAAGCCGGGGCTGCTGCCTGGCTGAGTGTAGGCAAGCTGCTCGGAGAATTCGCAAAGCTGCAGAGCTCCGGCTCCCTGGTGGGTCATTTTCCGAATATCTAATGTCATGTTCTAAAGTGCCTTGTCAGAGCAGAGGGACCCGTCTACCAAAATCACTTCTGGGAAACTGATCTCACTACATATCCCCGACAGGAATCAGTATAGACCAGGAATCAGTATAGACCAGGGGTGGGCAAACTTTTTGACTCAAAGGCCACAGTGGGTTCTTAAACTGGACCAGAGGGCAGGAACAAAAGCATGGATGGAGTGTTTGTGTGAACTAATGCCAGGAGCCGGTCCATCCTTGCTGTTTCAAGGGGCCTGGCATATATGGCATACTGTTCTTAATATGTTTGCTCACCTTCTTGGCACTATGTGTTTTAACCAAGGTCACCTCTCTGAGAAAGGTTGTTTCCCCAGGTAGGGATTTTCCCCTGAAGTTAGGGAGGGAATAAAACCCCTTAACTAAGTGCCAGGCAGGTAATTAATCACTTTAACTATGAACAATCATGCTTAAGCTACATAATCTTTACTCCCTGGAATGGAGATAAGAAACGCCCTAACCTTTGGAATAGAGATTGATAGGATTGGAATCAACTGGTATAAATACAGATGTAACAAGACAACAGGACTCAGAACCTAGACACAGAACCTAGAGACAGAAGAACTTCGTTGGAGAGAACATGGCAAAAGATCCTGGACGGAAACTGGCCACAGAACCTAGAGACAGAACCTAGCAAGAGAACCTGGCTGAAGAACCTAGAGACAGAATCTGGCTACAGAACCTGGATAGAACATGGCAAGAGAACCTGACTAGAACCTGGTGACTGAACCTGGCTGGAGAACCTAGCGAGGGAACATGGCTACAGAACCTGGCTGGAGAACCTGGAAAACCTGGCTGGAGAACCTAGCAAGAGAACATGGACACAGAACCTGGCTGGAGATCCTGACCAGAACTTGGCTAGAGATCCTGGCTAGGCTGCTGATCAACTGAACGCTGTCTCTGTGTCATTCTTTCTTCGCCAACTCCGTCCACACCTTTGGGAACTCCTGGACCTGCTGGGGTTGGACCCCAGCAAACTAATATAAATTCAAAGTAAACATCATTACATAAAAGGGTACGGTCTTTTTTTTTTTTTAGTTTTATTCATTTCAAGCGGGCCGTAGTTTGCCCACAGCTGGTATAGACCCACGACTGTAGAAGACTATCGGCCATTCAGACCCAAAGCTCATGTGGAGCCCTAGCTCTGCTCAGAACTGTGCCAGCAGTGGAGGTTCAAAGGGGATGGAGACCTGTTGCTTGGTCCGCATCCTAGAGCCACCCAGGCACATGGCAGAGGCCAGGCACACCGAGACATGGCCAGGCACACCGACACAGCCACACAGAACAAGGCAAGGGCTAGGCGGACGGGAGAAGGAAAACCAACTCAGCCAGGCAGCCAGGAGACAGGCCCCGGGCTGAGCGGCTTCAGAGACAGTGAGCTCTGGTGTCTGAGTCTGGACCACGCCAACCGTGGTATCTGCTGAGACCCCAAGGCCAATCCTGTCTACAGTGTTGGTGCCGGTGAACTCAGTCACCAACACTCGGGCTCCCAGGGCTCACGGCAGCCTGCGGGGTCTGTATGGGACAGGCCAGCAACCTGGGGATGGCCCCCGGGGGACACTCACCCACTGACCTGCGGGCATCAGGAGACGCCCGAGGCGGTCAGCAGGCAGCTGCAGACCAATGATGGCCCCGCCCAGAGGCCACAGGACACCCCCTGTGCCTTAGAGAAGAACCTGGACCCAGACAGCTCCATGTCCCCACAGGACTGCCCAGGACATGGCAACCCCCAGGCCACGCTGTCCTCAGAGGCTTCAAATCCCTTTACCAATGTCGTGTATGGAAACTGTACCCGCGAGAATCGGGTCGAGGCTGGAGGCATGGACAACAGCAGATTCTATCAGCTCGGCAAACTCTTCACTTGTACTACTGTCACTACTTTCTCATAGGGACATTTTTTGAAATCTATTAATTTCTCCTCTTCTCAAGCGGTCCGGTTTCTGTCTGTCTTTGAAAACAACCATTTTGGTTTCTCCTTCTAGGTTTACTTTGCTAAGCGACATTCATTTGACATTCATTCTGAGTCCTTTTTCAAGGGATCTCGGTACATCTGTGGATGGTCTACGCACCTGGTGAACAGATGCTTACAATGAGGACACAAAAAAATTGACCATCAGGTTCACGCCTTCAAAGTGATGCGCTCTCATCACCAGCCCCTCCTTGGTGAGTGGTGACCTACAGGCTCCTGGATTACTGCTCAGAGGGGACCGGGCCAGCTTCTCGGTGGTCCAGCACTGCCGAGGCGGACGCTGGCATGACACTGGGCAGCTCAGTAGGCCCTGGAGGTGATGGGATCCTCCCGAACCCCGAAGCAGACGCCACCTTCAGATGCACACAGTCCCCGCCCTCACATGTGGGCTCAAGGGACCTGCAAGGAGGAGAAAGGTCTCGGCCTGCTCCTGGACTGGAACCCCGAGAGCAGGGACGAGCTGGTGCGCCCCTTCCTTCCTTCAGTCCATCAGCGAGGCGGTCATGTAGACTTTCTTAGCGTTCTTAAAAGATAAGACTCCCGGCCTAGTTACTCTCGAGTGTTACGTGGGCGGTTTGGGTAGATCGATGAGGCCCAGCCGAGACTCACTCACGTGATGGTTTCACCCCACACTAGGGAACCCGGTGGCTGGGGAGGGTCTGGACGTCTCATTTAACCACCTCCCGGGGATGCTCGTGCTAATGGGCTGAGGTTCTGGGCAGAGGGTCTGTCTCAGCCTCAGGGCCTCCCCATCGGGACCACGTACAGAAGCTCCTGGCACCCGCCCAGAGAGAGGTGACACTGGCCTCAGGTGGGGCTGACACTCACGTCCAGCACCGCCCAGAGGTGCCCAGCGCTGCCACACCCTCTGGAGGAGCGGGATCCTCTCCCGTGCTGGTCTCTGCGCTTCGGATCATTTCTTGGGGCCCTGGAGAACGGGTCTGGCCTCCGGCACAGCACCTCCCTCCCACCAGCACGGGCACAGGCTGCCTGGGGGCGCTGGGCAAGCACCCTCAGCATCGCATGGGGAGGGGACTTACCCAAGAGTCTAGCCGCGTATTCTTGCTTGTTTGATCGTGGTGCAGAATTTTTCAAGCTCTTTTGTTGAAGGGAACCTATGGGAAAATAGTCCTTGGTTGTGAGCAAATCTCTCCTCGGATCTGTGTGTAATGTTTTCATGTCGAGCTGCCCTCGCGTGGTGCGTTGCGAGCAGTGCCATGCGGTTGGCTGCTCTGGGGAAGACGCCGGGCCTGGGTTTGGGGCCACCCTCTGAGGCTTGTGAGCTTGAGCTGTAAAGCTCTGTGGATCGGGTTTTCTCGTCTGACGCTGGTGGGAGTGGCACCAACCGCAGGAGGAGGGGCAGGGCAAGCTCGCTGATGCGCCACCTTATCTATTACAAACTCACGGCTTGCTCAGTGCTCAGTGCTCAGTGCTCAGTGCTCAGGGCTCAGGGCTCAGTGCTTAATGCTCAGTGCTCAGTGGTCAGTATTGGGGCAACAGACATAGACAGACACACATTCAGGTTTTGTGAAGAGAAATGGTCCCCTGTTCAAGGAACGATGCCAGCAGGAGGGATTGGGTTGCAGTGGAGACGAGGCGCTTCCTTGCTTGGGGGAGAGGGAACAATACCACCACGTACTCTGCTCCGACCCACACCAGGGTCTACCATGGGAGGGGCCCAGAGGCCTCAGGCTGCCCCAGGGGGCCGTTTGATGGGCACAGAGAGCCCCTGGCCTTCGTTGGCAAATGGAAGAATGAAGGTGCCAATGGAATGGACCGGTGGACAATCTCCTCTAAGACGGCACGGGCTGCTTTCAGGCTCCTGCTCACACTCCTGTGGCTCCAGCCACGATAGGAACCAGCTGGGCTAACCCACGGCAGTGACCTGCGAGGTTCTGAGTTTCATTCCCAGGCTCTGCTTCATGGAGCATGACGTCTCGGTGTGCAGACACATCTTTGTGCTGCGAGGCCATGGCCAGCCCTTTTCTCAGACCCCAGGGTCACCCACCCAGAAGAAACCGATCCCCTAGGCAGGGTCACAAAGGGCACAGCACCCACCTACTCTGGGGGCCCCAGAGCAGTCAGCAGTGTCCGTGGGCCTGACCTTTAGGTCAAGACCAGTTGCCACGCCGACCTTCACCTGGTTCCCAGCAGACAGTGCGCAGAGCCAGTGAGTGATGGGTGCACGTGGCAGCTCTCAGCGCTACGGGAAATCGTCACCGGGGTGCCCGGGGCATGGACACGGCTTCCAGGTTCGCTGTCTGTCTGGTAAATGACAGGCACTGAACGTTTTCTTTTGCTGAGATATTAGTGGATCGTTGCAATGCCGTGTAAGTGAGCCCGTGCAGAAAACATCTGTTCACTAAAACCCATCTGCTTTCAAAGCGCCCCGGCCAGAGGAGTTACTGTCTCCCTTTCCCTGCCATCACCCCTGGCCTGACCGTTTGCAGAAGGGACTCGCTGTCCCTCATGAAACGTGACACCTTTTATGACCTTGATCTACTTAATTTCTGGAGAACAGCACTGCTCTTCCTCTGTCACCACTGCGCCCACTGCTGCTGCTTTCTCCCCCGACCTGATACACGCCACATGCGGAGAACGTCCCAGAATCTGGTCAGCAGCAAGAGAGCAGGGAACCTGATGTTCACCTGGAAATGCCACGCCCCTGACAGCATCATTCAGATCGGCTGCAGGTGGGACCAGCCAAACGCCCATCGGCTGCCGATCGGGTTAACACAATGCGGCAGGTCCGTACAATGGGATGTTAGTGAATCATAAAAACCGTGAAGATATGTAAAATGAAAGAAACACTCACAAAAGACCATATGCTACATGATCCCACATATGAACTTTTCAGACAATACAAATCTACAGAGCAGACTGTTGTCAGGGGCCTTGGGAAGGGGTTTGGGAGTGGCCGTTAGTGAATGTGACATTACTCTTTGAGGGGATGAAAATGCTCTAACATTACACAGTGGTGATTCACACTTCTTTGTCCTAAAACCTGCTGAATTATACACATGAGAGGGTGAATGTTATTTTCCATGCGAATATCTCAAACTGGTATTTAAAATATGGTGTGTGTGTGCATATGAAAGGACAGAGGGAACAAGATTGGCCTGATTCACACATGGAGGCTCATTGTACTAATCTTTCTCCTATTCTGCATGTTGTTAAAATGTGCATGTATGCTACCCTCCCGTGGAACTCTGGATGTGGGGAAAGGTTCAAAGTTAGGGGAAATGTGAAAGTTACTCCTGTCTCCTGAGCAAGAAATCCTTATGGTCAGTTCAGAGACATGAAGAAGGTAGGGGGTGGGAGACGACCCTGGTCACCACGCCTGCACCCGCAGGCCGTGACCACCCTCTCATGCCTGATTTGGGCTCAAGGTGAGTCTCTCACTTCTCCATCTGCCACACGATATACTTGTGATAGTACCTTAAAGGCCCGATGCATGAAATTCGTGCACGGCAGGGGTGTGGGGGTCCCTCAGCCTGGCCTGCACCCTCTCCAATCCAGGATCCCTGCCTGCCTCATCGCCCCTAACCGCCTCTGCCTGCCAGCCTGATCCCACTAACTGCCCTCCCCTGCCGGCCAGATCCCTTAACTGCTCTCCCCTGACAGCCTGATTGCCCCTAACCACCTCTGCCTTGGCCCCCACAACCATGCTTTTGTCTGGAAGATGTCTGGTCTAATTAGCATATTACCCTTTTATTAGCATATTCTCTCTTGCTCTGAAATATATACATATATATATACATATATATATATCAGAGCAAGAGGGAGAGGGAGAGACAGAAACATCAATGATGAGAGAGAATCATTGATTGGCTGCCTCCTGCACAACCCCTACTGGGGATTGAGCCAGAAACCTGGGCATGTGCCCTGACCAGGAATTGAACTGTGACCCCCTGGTTCATAGGTCAAGGCTCAACCACTGAGCCACGACGGCCAGGCTGCCACAGTACCTTTGGTGAGGTGGAAAGGGTGGTGGGGCTCTGCACCTTGCCAACAGCCCAAGAAGAGAAGAAAGAAGAGGGTCTCTGCTCTTCTCATCTTTGCCTGGGTCTGTGCACCATTGGAGAGAAGCAAGTCTCCTGAAGTCCTCAGCTGAAGCAGCCTTGGACTCTAGGATTCTGTGGAAACTGACCTCTGTGAGGTCACACTGGAAGCCAGGCGGGGGCAGTTCTACAGCGGGAGGGGGAGGGCAGTGTCTGCAGACAGGCATGGGAGGGGGCCTGGTGGCTAAGATGCCTCCCTCCATTCTGTGTGCACCGTAGCCTGAAGGCGGTAGCTTGCAAGTGACAAAACTTTACTAAGTTGGTTTAAGTGAATTGGAAGTGGCTAGAGCAGCCAGTAAATCCTTAGAATAAATCAAGGTATCACATTAAGCATTGTTATTTATTGCATTACATAAAATTATAACACCAAAAATTATAAACAAAAGTAGAAGTTGATGTCATTCATGTATGTCTATTTCCCCTATTATCCTATCTAAAAAAAGAGAAACATGGTAATTGGCGTATGACCGCTACCCTTCCCATTGGCTAATCAGCAAGATATGCAAATTAACTGCCAGCCAAGATGGCGGCCGGCAGCCAGGCAGCTTGAAACTAACATGAGGCTTGCTTGCTTCAGTGACGGAGGAAACCAACGTTCCCCGCCTGCCTTGCCAGCCTCTGAGCTTGCAGTTTAAGAAACATTGTAACAAATATAGAAGCTAAACAAAACCCCAGAAACCAGCTTTCAGCTGTCTGGGATCTCAGAGCTGGAGTTATATGTTGTTTCGATTATAGAACCGAAACAAACCAGATACCTGCTTTCAGGAGCGGAGGCCTATGAGCTGGAGCCTCAGAGCTAAAGCCGGCCCAGAATAAAAAAGAAAAAGAAAAAAAGGAGCGGTTGGGGGCTTCCGTCACCCGCCAGCCTGAAAACAGCCCTCAGCCCCTCACCCAGACTGGCCAGGCACCCCAGTGGGGACCCCCACCCTGAAGGGTGTGTGGCCAGCTGCAAACAGCCATCATCCCCTCATCCAGGCTGGCCAGGCACCCCAGTGGGGACCCCCACCCTGATCCAGGACACCCTTCAGGGCAAACAAGCCGGCCCCCACACGTGCACCAGGCCTCTATCCTATATAGTAAAAGGGTAATATGCCTCCCAGCACCGGGATCAGCGTGACAGGGGACAGCGCCCAAACCCCCTGATCGCCCTGCGGCTCTGTGTGTGACAGGGGGTGGGGCCAAACCTCCCTATCGGCCCTGCTCTGTTCGTGACAGGGGAAGGCGCCCCAACCCCCTGATCAGCCCTGCTCTGTGCCTGATAGGGGGGAGCTCCCCAACCCCCTGATCGGCCCTGCTCTGTGTGTGACGGTGCGGCACCCAAACCGCGCCCCCCATGGGCCCTGCTCTGTGTGTGACGGGGTAGAGCCATAACCTCCCCATCGGCCCTGCCCTGAGTGTGACAGGGTGCGGTACCCCAACCCCCTGATCCGCCCTGCTCTGTGTGTGACAGGGGGCAGTGCCCCAACTCCCCTATCGGCCCTACTCTGTGAGTGGCAGGGGAAGCTCCCCAACGCCCTGATGGGCCCTGCTCTGTGCGTGACAGGGTACGGAGCCCCAATCCCCCTGATGGGCCCTGCTCTGTGAATGACAGGGGGCAGCGCCCCAACCCCCTGATTGGCCCTGCTCTGTGCATGACAGGGGGTGGCGCCACAACCTCCCCATCGACCCTGCCTTGAGTGTGACAGGGGGCGGTGCCCCAACCCTCCAATCAGCCCTACCCTGAGCGTGACTGAGGGTGGCATCGCAACTCCCGATCTGCCCTGCTCTGAGCCTGACCAGGGGCTGCACCTAGGGATTGGGCCTGCCCTCTGCCACCCGGGAGCAGGCCTAAGCCAGCAGGGCGTTATCTCCCGAGGAGTCCCAGACTGCGAGAGGGCACAGGCCGGGCTGAGGGACCCCTCCTTCCCCCCGAGTGCACAAATTTTTGTGGACCGGGCCTCTAGTCCTATTAATAAAAGCCTATGTGGTCATCACACCCTCATGCCATGATGCCCTCACGCCACAACAAGCAATCACCAGGAGGCTGCGTGTGCAGCGGGCATGCGCGGGTGGGCGGGGCTGCATGCACGCATGGGTGGGTAGGGGCTAGATGCTGCGTGTGCGGCGTGGAGGCAGGGCCTGTGGTTCTGTGCGGTGAGGCCTGGGGGGTCCCACGCCTCTGCACGGCAAAGTGAGTCCTGGGATCCCACGGCTCCACATGGCACAGAGGCAGGGAGTGTGGCTCTGCACAGCAAAGCAAGGCAAGGCCAGGGGTCCCACAGTTCCACGCAGTGCGGAGGCAGGACCCCCAGCTCCAGCTTACCTCTTTGGGGCAGTCCATTGAGGAGCCCCAGATGGGTGGGCAGGGCCTACCTCTTTGGGGCCATGGATCGCAGGGCTCCCGCACTGTGAGAGGGCACAGGCCAGGCTGGGGGGAAACCCCCCACCAGTGCACGAATTTTGTGCACTGGGCCTCTAGTGTTTTATAAGTATTAAACAATTTCAAAAGGGAACATTTTATATTTTAGCACCTTTAACTGCACTTTTCCCCCTGCATGTTCATTTTGCATTGGGTCTCACAAATTATACTGCTGGCCTTGCCCTTTAGCCCTCCTGTTCACACACTGCACTCAGAAGAGATCTTTTGGGGCAAAAAGTTGCATAAAAAGTTACATAGCTGAGTTCTGAGTAGTTCAGGTGTATTCCTTGGCTGTAACAAAGTACCAGAAAATGGAGGCTACACAACAGAAATCTACTCATTGTCTTACATTCTGGGGGCCAGAAGCCCAGGAGCCGTGTCAGCAGGGGCGGCTCCTTCTGAAATCTCGCGTCTTGGCTGGCAGGTGGCCATCTTCTCCCTGTGTCTTCACACGGTCGTCCCTCCAAACGCATCTGCATCCAAAGTTCCTTTTCTAATAAGAAGGTGCCTCTGCCGCCCGCCCCCCATGGTAGAGGAAAGATGCTTTTTCCCCTTTGCACACTTAATCACAGTGGATTAAGGCCCATCCCAATGACCTCTTTTAATTTAATTACCTCTGTAAAGACACGCCAGGTAAAGCCACATTCTGACACACTGAGGGTTAGGACTCCAACGTATGGATTTAGGGGTGGGAGGTGGGACGTAATTCAACTAAAAACATTAGGTAATGGCAGCAGCATAAGTCTTATTTCTCTAAAATATCTTCAAAAAAGTAAAAACAGATTTAAAAAAAAAACATACGAAACAACTCAAACTCACCCCCTCAGCATAACCCAAAGGAGGCGGCATCAGGCACAGCGTTCCATCATCTCTGCCTTTTGGGGTCTGTCACTAAGGGAAGTCTCCGAAGACCCCATCATCTGGGTTCCTCCATATGTGCTAAGAACTTACTTTCATTGGTGCATTTTGTCTTGTCAACAAAGGGTCGCTGCCACCAATCCAATGCGAATAGGAATCACCAATCTGAGGGGCAGTAAAAGGACACTTTTTTCAGAAAAATGGAGTAAATGCAGCCTCCAGTGCCCTCCCTAGAGGTAAAGCAGAAGCCCACTTACACAGAGAAAGTGCCTGCCCTGATCCCTGATTGGCCCATTTTATGCAAATTAAGGATCCAAATTTGCAGTTTGATTAGCCCAAATTGCAATGTCCTGATTGGTCAGAATCATGTGTCCCGATTGGTCATTATGGAGCTGCTGTGATTGGTTTCTAAAGATGCAAATGAGGCTCTAGCCAGTTTGGCTCAGTGGATAGAGCATCAGCCTGCAGACTGAAGGGTCCCAGGTTCGATTCCAGTCAAGGGCACATGCCTGGGTTGCTGGCTGGCTCAATCCCCTGTACAAGTGGGCATGCAGGAGGCAGCTGATCAATGATTCTCTCTCATCATTGATGTTTCTATTTCTCTCTCCCTCGCCCTTCCTTTCTGAAATCAATAAAAAAATATTTTTTAAAATATGGCAAATCTATAATAATAAAAGCGTAATATGCTAATTAGACCAGACGTCCTTCCGGATGAACTTCAGGGTGAAGCCGGGGCTGTGAGGGAAGCCCGGGTCCTGGGTGCCAGAAGGAAGCCGGTGCAGGCAGCTGGGGGAAGGAAGGCTTACTCTTGCACGAATTTCGTGCATCAGGCCTCTAGTGAGGATATACTAGTAACAGTGCAGATCCAACTGCACAGGCCTGGTCTCAACCCATTGGTCAAACACCACCCCAGGAAGTCCTGGATGGACTTAACCAAAAGGGACACAATGCAGGAATCTTGGCAGCCCAGGCTGGTTTTCCCGAGATGCAGCCTGAGTGGACGGCCCCCTGTGAGCCAGGGCTGCTAGGCTCTGCTTATGAACTTGGGCCCAGGTAACCATTAGCAGGCCCTTTGGACAGGTGTAACCTTTCCCGGGTCAATAATCTTTATTAGCAAAGTGGGTGTAAGTAACAGTGACAGACTGAGAACATCAACGGCATCTACGTGCGAGGGTAACGTTCAGGCCAGAAAAGGAGATGCTGTCTGGGAGACGCTGAGACGATGGCTCAAGGGGCAGGAGGGCGCAGCTGGTCCTTTGGGCTGGAGGGATTCTCTCTTGCCCACCTTCCTCTCTTCCCCTCTCTCTCTCTTTCTCCCTCCGAGGTAAGCCTTCTGGGCCCCTCCCCTTTCCATCTGTCTCAGAGGATAATTGAGGAGCTTGCCCGCCTGCCTCTGAGCTGGGTTTGCTCCATAGCCTTCAACAGCATGTACTTGTGGGGCTCCTTTGCAGCCACTCCTCGCCCCAACACTGTTACCCTGTTGTCTAGTGTTCATGGAATTTCTTCTTTACAAATGCTCTCGTATAAATGTTTGTTATGCAGACACCTTGCACTTCAGTATTTTATTTCATTTTTAAAGTAACACACTATAAAGACAGACATATAGACCCAGAGTAAAATAGAGCCCAGAAATAAGCCCTCGCATATATGATCAAATGATCTTTGCAGGGGTGCCAACCCATTTAAAGGGGAAAAGACAGTCTTTTCAATAAATGTGCTGGGAAAACTGGATATTCACATACAAAAGAAAGAAGTTGGTCCCTTACCGACACCAAATATAAAATTTAACACAAATGGGTTAAAGACCTAAGTATAAGAGCTAAAACTATAAAACTTGTAGAGGAAAACACTGAGTTAAAAGCTTCAGAGCATTGGATTTGGTGTCTCAGATATGACACCAAAGGCAGAGGCAACAAAAAAAATATAGACAAGTTAGACAGAACATTTTTTTAATTTTGTGCATCAAAAACACTATTAACAGAGTAAAAAGGCAACCCACAGAATGGAAAATATATTTGCAAATCATATATCTGATAAGGGATTAATATCCAAAACTACTAAAAATTAACAGCAGAAAAAGAAACCAAACCAATTAAAAAATGGGCAAAGGGCTTGAATAGACATATCTCCAAATGATGGCGGCCGGGGGGGGGGGGGGGGGGGCGGGTAGTTATAATTTGATAGCTACAGCACCTGAATTAATCGGAAAAGTAAATTATTTTAAATTCTAGAACACATATACTTATGTGCATAGAGGGTTAAGTTTCTCATATGTGAATAGAAGGTTAAGTTTTTCTTAATTTTCCTTTTCAAGGCCTGTGCGAAGCGATTGAGGAGATGACTCAGCTGTGAATCCAGCAGCAGAACCAATAAGCAGGGTCAGACTCACCTGAAGTCAAAACATCATCTCATCAACATCACCTCATTGCCTGATGACTAAAGACAATAGCTGAGTCTGCGGACCTCCAGGGCTGTCTCATCCTAGCTCCTTCCCCTTTATAATCCTGCACCTGCCGGAAGACAGGATTTGATGCTTGTAAGCACCGTCTTCTTGGTGGGCTAGCCTTCTCGATAAACGCATAACATGATTCAGCCCTGCCTTCATATTGGACACAGGGACGCGCAGCCAGAGCCCAACCGGGGGTTTCCTGGTAACACAAAGAAGACATACAAATAAGCCATAAAGCACATGGAAAGATGCTCAATGTCACAAATCATTAGAAAAATACAAAGCAAAACTATGCTGAGATAGCAGATATCTCATACTCATTAGGATGGCTACTATTTTTTTAAAAATATACAAAAACAAACAAACAAAAAAACAAGTGTTGGTGAGGATGTAGAGAAACTTGAACCCTAGTGCATTGTTAGTGTTGCTGCTGCCATAGAAAACAGTAGAAACTCGAGGTACTTAGTTAATTCATAGAAACAGAAAGTACAACAGTGGTTGCCAGGGGCTGGGGGAGAGTGGGAAGTGGGAGATTAGTGTTTAATGGGTGTAGAGTTTCAGTTTTACAAGATGAAAGAGTTCTGGAGATGGACGGTGGTGATGATAACTCAGCATTATGAATGTTTTTAATACCACTGAACTGTACACTTAACATGGTTAAGATAAATTATGTTATGTGTATTTTGGCACAATAAAAATGAGAAACAAAAGCAATATATACATAAACAAGTTAAAAACAATTCAGTACAAAAGTTTATATTGCAAAAAGAATTCTCCCCTCATTCACACACATCTACCAATGGTCCCTTTCTCATATTAGAGTCTTGAAGGTGTTGCATCTGCTCTTCAGAGCCATTCACACATACAATATTCTGGACACTTCGTCCGGCTTTCTTTGCTTTGATTTAACCATATGTCCTGATAGTGTTTCATATCAGATTATATAAAACTCCTGTATGAACTTAAACGGCTGTACATTGAGCCATTTTATGAATGCACAGACACCAGATACAAGTGAATACATGCCTACGATTCCATTTGCACTAAGTTCTGAAATTGGCCAAACGAACGTGTGGTGTTAAATTCGGGAGGGTGGCCGCCTAGGAGGAGAAACGGGGCACTGACTGCTGGTGGCCGCTGAAGTGCTGGTCATGCTGCTGCTTAAGCTCAGCGATGGTTACATGTGCGTCCACATGGTAACAATACGCTGAATGCACACTTAGGGTTTCTGCACTTTTCTGTATGGTCGTCTCCAATCTTATGCAGCTTATGTCACAGTCTAGTGGGAAAGGCATATATAGAGGCACATCACTATGGCTCAGTTTGGTAAGCGAATTCAGGGCTGTTACAGCCTTTGACTCCAGGGCGGCTAGAAGCTGCCCACGTGCGAATTCCAGGGTTGCTGCTAGCTCTATAAACTTGGCTAGGTTCCTCGTGTCCACCCCTGTAAAATGGGACAACATGCAATTACCTGGTAGTTATTGCCCGATTTAATATCATCTATGCAAAGTGGGTAGAAGTGCTCCGCAAGCACCGGATTAGGTGCTGGATAAACGCCAGCTACCAAGTTACCACTAAAGTGTAATTGTTACAGGAGAAAGGACCTTCGTCCGTGCGCAATACATGCTTTGGGTTTAACAGCCAGCGCCAGCCTCCTCGGGGACTGCGCGATCGCGAAGGAGCGAAGGGGCGTGGTCGGAGGTGCTGGCCGTCGGGAAGACGTCTTCCCGGACAGGTGACATCGCGCCCCCAACCCTTGATTTCACCTGCGTCCCCTTTAAGAGCGAGGCCATGACGTCATCTCCACACAGCGCAACCTACCTTGAAATCGCCCGGCAGTCCTCCGGGGACCGCAATTGGCTGGTGGGCCCGCGGCGGCACCGCCCCTTGGTCCCGTTGCCCCGGCGCGGGCGGTCAATCGCCCAGGAGAGAGCGGCGATTGGCCGCGGGCGCGCCCTCTCGGGAGGGGCGCGTAGTCTGCGCTCTGGGGGGGAGGGGCGCGGCGCCGCGTCTGGAACCCCGCGGTCCGGTCCTCGCGCCCGCCCGCCCGCCCGCGGGTCCCTCCTGCCCCTGCCTGCCGGGCAGGGCCGCCCGCGCCATGGAGTCCTACGACATCATCGCCAACCAGCCCGTGGTCATCGACAACGTGAGACCCGGCAGCTGGGGGGAAGGCGGGCGCCCCGCCCCCGGGTCGCACGCGGCGCCGGGAGGGACCCCGCCCGTCTGGGCTCGTCCTCTGCGCGTTGCCCGCCGGGGTCCGCGCGCTGCTTGGCCCTGGACCCGGGGCCTTGGGGCCGCCCGTGCCCGAGCCCGGCCCCAGCCACGCGATGAGCACCTGGGGAGGGCAGGAGTGACAGCGGCGGCCCCGCGGGGCCCCCCCAGCCCCCTGACCCCTCCGCCGCCCCCGGGTAGAGAAGGGTGCTTTGCTCCTTTGCACACTGATGGCCCCTTTGGGAGGGTGGGTCCGGGGACCTGACCACAGCGCTTCCCAAGGGGCTGCGCCCAGGCAGGACCCTCCGAGCGCACAGGCCCTCCTGCCCTCCCCCGGGTCTGGGAGACACGCAGGTTGGGTCCGCCACCCACAGTCCGCCGCCTGGGTGGCTGCCGCCTGCTTCGATCCCCGAAGTGCGGAGCAGACCTGCGGCGGCCGGCGGCGCGGGGAGAGCTCAGGCCCCGCCCCCAGGACCGTGCACAGTCGGGATCCTTGTTCCCGAGCTCAGGAGAGGTGCCTGGCTTCCTGCGGCTTGTCCCGCCGCTCTGGCGCTCAGCGTGCCAGCTGCCCTCGGAGGACTCTGGCCTCCAATTTCTGGTCCATAGTAAGAAAACGAGTGGCCCTGGTGTCTGCCGCTGGTGCGTGAGCCGGGGAGGTTTTGATGGTGATTCCTTCTCTTTCTCCCTCCCACCTGACCCCATGTCATCCCGGAGCCGCTCTTTTTGGAGTTCCCATGTGGGCTCCCTGAGCCACAGCACAGGATGTGTAATAAGAAGCTAGGACGCGGCGTAGGGGTGCCCTCAGCAGGCTCCAGGAAGGACCAGGCCATGTCCCTTCTTGGGGTGAAGTAGTTCACTCAGGCCAATCAACATGCTTCTGAGTTTAGGGAGCGGCCTGCACGGTGCTCTGGGCTTCCAGCTGCTCTGTAACTTGGGCTGTTGCTTCCTGCATCGCAGACCCGGAGTGTGATGAAGACCTGTGTGAAGAGGGCCTGGGGAGGGTTCCAGATGCCCGGTCCAGGCTGCAGCAGGGCAGCGCAGTTCTTGTCTGCAGTCTCTAGGAAAACCACCGGAGCTGCAGCTTCCTAGGCTCCCAGTGGTCTTTCCCGGGGCCTGTCCACTGGGAGCGGAGGGGCCAGGGGCTGTTGGGAAAAACGATGCTGGCTTTCAGGATAGCTTTGCCCTGGATCCCTCTTGCCGGAGCTGGCCTGGAGCGTGCGGAGGTGGATGGACTTTGTGATGGGCTCTCAGTCCCCTGTTGGCACTCTGGGCTGGATAGTTCTTGGTTGTAAGGGGCTGGCTTGTGCACCACAGGGTCCCTGACCTCTACCCACTAGATACCAGTAGCATCCCCTACAGACATTGTCAAATGTGGGAGGAAGGGATGTAGAAGTGCCCCTCACACTGTTTTGAGCCACTGGTGTACTTGTAAATGACCTTGCCCTCTCGGCAGGATCTCGGCAGCCTGCTCCCCACTGTAGGGCACTGCCTTAATTTGGAGGCGAATGCAGACAGCTAAACAGTGTTTTTCCTTGCAGGGCTCTGGGGTGATCAAGGCTGGCTTTGCAGGAGATCAGATTCCCAAATACTGTTTCCCAAACTAGTAAGTGTCCAGGCAGCAGCCCTAACCTTTTCGTTTGCTTCCCAAGAGAACGGTGATCCTGAGTCTTTGTGGCCAACCTTGAGGCTGACACTGTTGCGGGCTTTGCAAGGAGCAGACAGCTGCTCTGGGCTTCCCCCTCCCCTTTGGAGTCTGATTTTGGTCCCTCACTGAGCGAGGGAGAAGCGCCAGCATTCCCCTGGGGCCAGAGCGTGGCTGCAGCAGCCACAATAAAAGGGAGAAGATTCCCAGAGAAAGGGGAAGAGTGGGCGATTACTGCACAGCCACCTCTTCCTCCCAGGAGAGGTTTTCTTTGGGGCTTATTTATTTTCAGACTCTAGAAAATACTTTCTCAGAGGAGGTGAAACCTGAGAAAGCCTGGGGCCTTCGGCTACTCCAGTCCCTTGGGAAGTTTTCCCTCAGCAGCGCACCTCGCAAATCCTAGAGGCTTTAGAGCAGCGGTTCTCAAGTGGGTCGCGACCCCTTTGGGGATCGAACGACCCTCTCACAGGGGTCGCCTAAGACCATCGGAAAACACATACATAATTACATATTGTTTTTGTGATTAATCACTGTGCTTTAATTATGTTCAATTTGTAACAATGAAATTGGGGGTCACCACAACATGAGGAACTGTATTAAAGGGTCGCGGCATTAGGAAGGTTGAGAACCACTGCTTTAGAGTGATTAGCCTAAGCCTGGCGGGGGAGGGGGGTCCTTTCTGAAACCCACTTGGGTGTCATTAAGGGTCCTGTTGTGCAGGGAACTTGGGTCAGATTTTAGACTCTCTGTTCTGGAAGCCCCTGCAGTGGGAAAGGGGCAGAATCGACTGAACGGGAAGGGGATACACGGAGCCACCACCCAGCTCCCCGGGGCATCCTGACCCCGAGAGCATGGGCTGAGTCACTGGCTGCGGAAGCCAACTCCTGCCAGAATAGGCCATGGAGGGCTGATGCTCCAGAGCTCAGCCCTCTGGGGGGGTGGGGGGACCTTTTCTTCTGACCCTGAGCTTCCTGTCCTGCTGAGGCCTGCTCTGTAGTCCCTGCTCAGTAGTCCGGCATCCCAGATCCCTGGCTTCTGACCTTTGCCCCATGGCCACATTCTGGTGCTTTGGAGTAAGTTAGTCTTGACCACCGGAGTTGGCTTTCCAGCTGTGCCCCTGCCTGCCTCACTGACTGCCTGTCCCCGCAGTGTCGGGCGCCCAAAGCACATGCGGGTGATGGCTGGAGCCCTGGAAGGGGACCTCTTCATTGGACCAAAAGCAGAGGTAACGTGGAACCTGCACTTCCCTGGGTTTGGGGTCTTCATGGTCCCAGGAGCCTGTCTGGGGGCAGAGCTGTCCTGCAGAGGCCCCCGAGACTGCTCTCTGGGCCACATGCCAGATGCCCCCTGGGCTCTCCAGGCTTTAGCTCTGAAGTCTACCCTGTAATGAGGCGGTGGCTCCTGGGGTGGGGTACAGTTAGGCACTCATGCCCTGTCTTTTGGAAGCTGCAGAAGAAAGAACTGATTAAAAAGTGACTTCAGAGTCTGAATTACCCAGACTTGATAACTGATCCCAACAAGAGCTGTGGAGCCACCTCTTGCACCCCAACTGGGGTGACTTGCAGGGGCCACATGGCCAGAGAGGCCCTCAGGAGGAGTGAATGTGGGGGGGGGGGGGCGTTATAAGCAAGTGCAAATTAGGCACCTGGGCAACAGTGTGGGGTGCCAGGATCTGGGAGCACAATAGGGGCTCTCAGGAGATGGGTCAATAGGAAAGAGGCAAAGTGGTGCTTGGCAAGAAGGGACATAGGGACATTGAAGGACAGTTCATGCAGGAGATGTGAGCACTGGGAGAAGGGGCAGGGGGGTGACAGGTGACCACAGAGGACAGTACAGGCGCCGATGGGAGCGTAGCCATGTGTGGGGAAAAGGGGAGATGCGCTGGCCGTGAGTATAGAGAAGTGTGCCAGGGGAGGAGGCCAAGGGCCTGGGGGGGTGGGAGGAAGCAAGTCACCACCCTCCCTGTCCCTGGCCAGGTGAGGCTGGCTAGATTCTGAGAGGCTGCCAGACAATCGAGCCAAGCGCATGGGGACACCCAGGAAGCAGCGGTGGTTCTACTCGGGGCAGGTGAAGGCAGAAAGCAGTGGCTGGGTCTGGGGCCTGGGGCCTGGGGCCTGGAGCCACACTGCCTTCCCACCCCTCCTGCGCAGGAGCACCGCGGGCTGCTGGCTCTGCGCTACCCCATGGAGCACGGCGTGGTGCGGGACTGGAATGACATGGAGCGCATCTGGCAGTACGTCTACTCCAAGGACCAGCTGCAGACCTTCTCCGAGGAGGTGTGGCAGCCAGGCCTCCCCAGGCTCCGAATCCCCTCGCTGTGCCCTCCCTGCTGTGCTCCCTCGGGGCCAGGCTCCCACATTTCCTGCGTTTTGCTGGGGCCTGCTGCCTCTTCACTGTGTGGGGTGCACAACAGTCGGGGCGGCCAAGCAGAACCTTCCCGGGAGAGCGGGCTGTGGGAGAGTAACTTCCAGCAGGTGACAGGACAGTGTCCTTGAGAAGGACACGCGCTCACTGCTGGTGCACGGGAGGAGGGCTCCTCTGGAAGATCCTTTCAGGGCCTCGCGGGTCTGTGCACACGCCCACAGCTCTGCTGTCTCTTGTAGCATCCTGTTCTCCTAACGGAAGCCCCGCTCAACCCGAGTAAGAACCGGGAGAAGGCGGCAGAGGTGTTCTTCGAGACCTTCAATGTGCCGGCCCTGTTCATCTCCATGCAGGCCGTGCTCAGCCTGTGAGTGGTCCCTGGGTCCCATCCTCCCTGGGGCCATCCTGCTCGAGGTGACCAGATGGGGTTCCTTCCGGGGGTGGGAGGCCCATGCCTTACCGGCTGAGGCGAGGGGATGCTGACCTGCTGACAGGTACGCAACAGGACGCACGACAGGAGTGGTGTTAGACTCGGGGGACGGGGTCACCCATGCTGTCCCTATCTACGAGGGCTTTGCCATGCCGCATTCCATCATGCGGGTGGACATTGCTGGCCGCGACGTCTCCCGCTATCTCCGGCTGCTGCTGCGCAAGGAAGGCTTCGACTTTCACACCTCAGCGGAGTTTGAGGTTGTTCGGACCATCAAAGAGGTGACAAAGGGCAGGAGGTTGTGGAGTGACGGGAGGAGGGCGAATGGCAGGGGAGGAGGGCAGGACCAAGGCTTGAAGTCGAGCCTGGGTGTGGGTGTCCCAGTCACAGCCTTTGAAGGTGTGTCCCTGCTCCCCACGCCTCGCAGAGAGCCTGCTACCTGTCCATCAACCCGCAGAAGGATGAGGCTCTGGAGACAGAGAAGGTGCAGTACACCTTGCCGGATGGCAGCATGCTTGACGTAAGTCACCAGGCCTGGTCCTGGGTGGCGGTGGTGCTGCTGGGCCCGGAGGAAGAGGCCTATACCTCAATCTTATGTTCCAAAGGTGGGGCCGGCGCGATTCCGGGCCCCCGAACTGCTGTTCCAGCCAGACCTGGTAGGGGACGAGAGCGAGGGGCTCCACGAGGTGCTGGCCTTCGCCATCCACAAGTCGGACCTGGACCTCCGCCGGACGCTGTTCGCCAACATCGTGCTTTCAGGAGGCTCCACGCTGTTCAAAGGTGCCTGACCTGGGAGGTGGTGGTGGGGCCACGGGCGGCTGGGCCTTCTGCATCCCGCTCCCAGCAGCCTGGGACAGGGCCCCTTTCTATTGGCTTTTCGGTGCTCAGTGAGCAATGCTTTTTAAGAGTAAGATTTAAAATGACATTTACTCACTTCCTAAGTAGGTGATTGGTTCATATGAGATCTAAAGTGTGTTAGATGAAGTGTCCTTTCCCATTGTCTTGGTCACCCCTTCCCTCCGCACAGGACTTGCTGGTTTCTCAGGAAACTGTCGGCTGCCTTCCTGCACATAGAAACACATGTGCATCAACCCCACATACACGCAAACTGCATGTTCTGCACGTCCCAACCATGTATGGCTTACTTAGCACATTATCTGGAAGGTCTTTCCCTGCCATGTAAGTTCTTCGATATGTCCGTGTGGTATTTCACTGCACGGATGTGCCACATGGCCGTTGTCCTGCTGATGG
This sequence comes from Myotis nattereri, assembly GCF_964212035.1. Classification (NCBI taxonomy): domain Eukaryota; kingdom Metazoa; phylum Chordata; class Mammalia; order Chiroptera; family Vespertilionidae; genus Myotis; species Myotis nattereri. The sequence goes on from NC_138085.1 coordinate 22,732,273, forward strand.
CCTTTTGCAGTCCCTTCTAGTCTCAGATGTGCACTGTCATTTCCCGTGGTGAGAACAGACCGACAATAAATCCCAGAGAACAGCCGGGTCAGGGCGGGGGTGCCTTTATTATTGGGTAGGTGCTGCCCGTTCCCTCCTGGGAGCTTGTGCCCATGGCCTGCCCGACACTGTGTGATCTCTGCCCACCTGATGGGCAGAATGGTAGATGTTTTCTCCTGATTTGTCATTTGCCTTTGACTTTGCTTCTGGCGGGTTTTGACTGCTGGAGCATCGGGTGAGGAAGAACGTGGGGGGCCAGCAGAGCCAGGTGACTTGGGGTTCTAGCTCATGTCACCTCTCTTTGTTAGCGGGGTCACTTGCAGGCGTGGGGCTGGGTCTTTTCTGCCCTTGGAGTGGCTCACGCCTACCCTTAATGCTGGAAAGAGCTGCTGAAGGAAGGTGGCGGCTGGGGGGCACCAGGCTGGATGAGGGGAGCTAGTGGTGAGAGGGCCAGAAGGGGACCCCAGGCTAGCCAGCCTTGTGTTCACAGGCTTTGGCGACCGATTACTAAGTGAAGTGAAGAAGCTTGCCCCAAAGGACGTCAAAATCAAGGTGAGGTTGTGGAGCGTGCCCGTGGCGCATGGGGTGCTGGGCAGCCCTGACTGGGAGGAGAGGGCACCGGTCGCCTCCGGGGGCCTCTCATTTCCAGCCCAGCCCAGCCGCTGCTCCCGGCTCATGTACTTGCTGTCTGGCCTTGGGCGTGGGAATCACCCCCGCGGGGACGGGGCTGCTGCGTGCGGACGGGCAGTTACGTGTTCTTGCTCCCTCTAGATCTCGGCCCCTCAGGAGCGGCTATACTCCACGTGGATCGGGTGAGGCAGGCTCCCAGGGAGGGCTCGGGAGGAAACCATTTTGCCCTGGGCACTTCTCAGGGTTAGCCAGGCCGGGAGGAGGTGGGTGGATTTCCTCCCAGGTGAAGGAAACAGCTCTGAGTGCCCAGGGAGGGCGGCTCTCCCCAAGAACACCACCCTCCCTCCTCACAGCGGCTCCATCCTGGCCTCGCTGGACACTTTTAAGAAGATGTGGGTCTCCAAGAAAGAGTACGAAGAGGATGGCGCTCGTGCTATTCATCGTAAAACCTTCTAGTGCCCAAGGAGGAGGGGCAGCGTGGGGAGAATGGGAGGAAAGGGAAGCCAAAGTCTTTGGCCCTTTCTGTCTGGGCCCCTGCATGCCCCGACCCCGGGCAGGGTGCAGCAGCGCCTCCCTGCAGCCCTCCCACATGCACGTACACACACAGGAACGTTTAGCTGCATGGGTGGGAGTCTGGAATATAGGAATTGGGGAGCCCAGCCTTCGGTGGTTCTAGGGGTCCCTCTTGGCAGGACCAATTAAGCCTATGGTTCCTGCCTCTAACCCTTGGGGCTGCTTCCCTGAGCTCCAAGGCCAGACACCCAAACGCCCCCATTTCCTCTGACAGTCCCTCCCAGAGCCGGGGTGCCTGTGTAAGTAGCCTTGGGGAGTGGAGTAGAGGAGGGGCAGCCAGCAGCTCCCACTGGTGTATCGCTGTTTTTCATGCCTCCTCCTCTTCCTGACCCGACAGGGTGGCGAGAAGGCCAGCTACTCCTAGGCATCCCTGACCTTCTGCACTGTACCCCCGTCTTCCTGAGTGGATGCCTGGGTGCACGCTGAGTCCTGGTAGCCTGCCCTCCCCAGTGAGGGGTTCTGGCCACGGTTGGACCCTATAGAGCCAGGGCAGAGTACGCTGGGGGCTTGGGCAGCCAGTCTGTTACGCTCTCCCCTTCAAAGCACTTCACTGACTTGCTGCTCCTCCTCCTCTACCCCAGTACTGGATGGGGAAGGGTTAATGGTCTTTGCTGGTTGAGGGGGAGTCACTTAATCAGGAATCGGACCCAGAGGGGTGAGGGGGCACAATCCTCTCCCATGAAGGTCTTCATTACCCTGGGGCCAGAGCCCCACCGCCCCCTCCCAGATATGTATAATAATTTAACACAGTTGCCTGAAAAAAAACATTTTTGTAAAGCATTATAGTAATAATTATGGACAAGGCCCAGTGTGTGGCCATTTTCTTGTGGTTCTTGTGCTGTTGTTTGCTCACCCAGCCCTGGGGACTCAGAGAAAGGACAGGCAGGGAGCAGTATGGCACTGCCTCTAGTTCAGAAGCCTAAGGGTTTTAGTGGTTGGTGGGCCAACGTGGCACGGGAGGCCCCAGGAGGCTGGGCTCTCAGCCTGGAGGCAGAATTCCCAGCCTCATTACCCATCCTCCGGACCAGCAGGACCAGGCTGCCTTCCTCTGCCTGGTCCTGGACAGGGCCTCCTGGCAGGTGGGGCTCAGGCTTTGTGACTTTGCGTCCTACCTGCTGGAACACCTCTGCTGCCCCCTCACGTGTGGCTGTGGCTGGCAGACCAGCATTGATGTAGGCAGAGTTCAGACAAGTCAGGAAGGAGAGTGATGGGAGATGGCAGAGGTGATGTCGATGAGCTGGGCTCTCAAGGTAGAAGCTGAGGCCAGGAAGGCAGTGGAAGGAGCAGTGAAAAACAAGTCCAGAGAGAGTCTGCCCTTCACCAAGTCTTTGAACACCTGGAGTAGGTCCCGGAGGGTGCCGTTTGGGGTCAATGGTAAACATCTTTGCCCCAAAAAACACAGGTTGGGAGGAAGAACAGGCTATCTCAGTACAGAGTTGTAGGGCCAAACAGAGGGGCATCTAGCCCAGCAGTGGGGAAGGTTGGCTTGTGTGGGTCCAGGAGTTAACCAGGTGTGGGAGGGTGTTCCAGGCAGAGGTAAGAGCTCAAGAGGATGCCTGGGACTGGAGGGGCTGGACAGAAGGGCACAGACCTGAGTGATGCCAAGTCAGCAGAAAAGGGGAAGTGGTCTCTGGCTAGAATGCAAGGTAGACCAAAGAGGGAGGCGGGACCAGCGTATGGAGGCCTCGGGTGGAGGGGGAGTTACTGTGTCCTGGCTGACGGGCGGCCTGCCACAGGAGCATGGTTGTCATTGCTGTGTGTGGCAGGCAGTGGAGTTAGAAGAGCTGAGGGAGGGCCCAGGACTGAGATCATGTGTAAGGGGAGAGATTACTCTGTCTGGCCTGTCTTCACGGGGCATTTTGTGAGGCTCTGTGGTCAGTGAGCAGGTAAGCCCATACCTGCCTTCAAGGGGGAAACAGAATTTACAGAGAACCTTTTGTTTGGGGTTCTGTTCATGTGTTCTCCCAGCCACACAAGTTGCAGCCCTATTACATTGAGTCCTGCCTCCTCCCTACCTCCTCCACATTCTGTCAGTCACCAGTTCTGTTGGTTCTGTGGTATCTTCCCCCCCCATCACTTCTTTCCCATGATGGCCGCACCCCTCTGGCTCAAGACCACAGCTCCACTTTCCCCAGCACTCTACTTGCTCTTGGAGCTAAAGCCCAGAGAGCCTTGGTTCTGCCACTTCCTAATCCACAGTGTAAGCAGTTCTCCGCTGCCTGGTGAAATCACCTTCATGAACTACCCATTGCTGATTTAGTTCAGGCCCTTTGGGATCTGTCTCCTCCCCGTCTTAGGCCTCCACATCATCACGCCCTGCTTTGCCTGCCAGCCAGCCTCTGCTCATGCTGTTCTCTGCTAGGAGTGACTTTCCCATCTGTCTGTGAAAATCCCGTCCTTTAAGCCAAGCACTATGCAGCATGCCCCTCCCTCTTTCGGCAGGGATGGCAGCTCTGGCCCTGCTCAAGCAAAATGACAGACGAGAAGGTGGTAAGGTTAGAATGAACCTTATGGGGGTATATGGATTCCTAGATATATCCAGGTAGATATTGAAATAAATATGCCTCTGGGTATGACCACTAGGGTTAGAAATATTTGTATATTTCCTAGCCCTGACTGCTCAGAGGGCCTAGAGGCAGTGATACCCCAGTAGCAATGAGCACATATAGTGTCCAAATCTTGGTTTCTAAATACTATTCTTCAATAAAAGGAACCAGAGCTCCTTGGGGAAATTCTGATCTGAAGCAGAGAGAATATAAAATGAGTCTGGAATATCTTATACCATCAAGTAAGAATGTGCTCAAAAAAGGAAGGAGGCTTGTCCCGACACAGGAACCAACCTGAAGGAGCACCCAGGTTGCAATGAATTATAAGCCATAGACTAAAATAGAATACAATCGTGATGAGTCCACTCTGACATAGATTTATACATGGGAGAGAAGGGACAGTTCTTCCTTACAGTAAAATTGCAATTAATAAATGTTTACTGATCTATTAGTGCCATAAAGAAATCAGCGCACAATAGTTTAAAGCAACATAAATACAGTTCTATAGAAGTCTGACATAGCCCTGAGTGGGTAGCTTGGTTAGAGCATTGTCCCAATACACCAAAGTTGCAGGTTGATCCCCAGTCAGGGCACATACAAGGATCAAACAATGAATGCATAAGTAAGTGGAACAACAAATCATTGTTTCTCATGCAAATCAATTTAAAAAAAGTCTGACATGGGTCTCACTTGTGCTGAAATCAAGGTGTCAGAATCCTTCCCCAGCTGCGGGAAGCAACCTGCATTTCTTGGCCTGTGGTCCCCTCCGTCTTCAAACCAGCAACACTGCATCTCTCTACTCTTCCAGTTACATCCTTCTCTGACTTCTGCCACCCTTGTAATTACTGGCCCCCAGACAACCAGGGTAATCTCCATTTTAAGGTCAGGTGATTAAGCAACCTTCACTCCATCTGCTGCCTTAACCTTTCGCTACAGGACCTAATATTCTGTTTCTGGCATGAGGACATGCACATCTTGGGTGAAGAGAGGCTGTTACTCTGCCTACCACCACCTGGATATGTACTGGAGACTTTACATAGAGAGGATAAAGAAACAAAGTGGGCTTTGAGATGAGGGAGGGAGAAGGCAGATCGATTAATGATATAGAAAGTCACTGAAGGTGGGAATGGTAGGAGAAGATTTAATAGATGGCTACCTAGGTGTGCCCTTTCCCACAGGGAAGGGTCTTCAATGGCAGAGAAATGCTTGTGCATTTCCTGGAAATGAGACGATAACTGATGACAAGGAATGGAAGCAATAGTTGTGACCATACCTTGAAAAGGAGACAATACAAGATTGGGGAAAGGGGGCTTTTCTCTTCAATTCTCATTAATTCAAGTGAAATATCTAGTTTGAATCAATTTTGTGAGACTGCAACTAAAGTTCCTCTGTGGTTAATCCCAACACAAAGTGGAAAGGTACTTATTTCCATTTTATAGGTAAACAGTTTTTGAAAATTATTGTCACAAATATAATATGGCTAAATTGGGCTGTTTCTCTGCTCAACTATTTTTGGTGCTGTTTTATTATTATGGCAAAGTTCGAACATACACAAAAGCAGAAAGAACAATGATCTCATACCTACCTAGCTACAAGGGATCAATCACACCCCAAATCACTTCTCTTTTAAAGCTAATCAGGCATATTTTACCCCTAAGTATCGGTATGTACCTCAAAAGCATAAAAAACTAACTCCATTAACACCTAAAAATGTAATAAATCCTTAAACATCAAATATACAATTTAAAATATTCTAATTTCTTTTTTATAGTTGGTGTGTGTGTGTGTTTTGGTTAATCCTCACCCAAGGATATTCTGGATTTTTAGGGAGAGTGGAAGAGAGAGGGAACGAGAGAGAAACATCAATGAGAGAAACACATTGACTGGTTGCCTCCTGCATGAACCTGATGACCAAGGCCTGGGCCGGGGAGAAGCCTGCAACCAAGGCACATGCCCTTGACTAGAATCAAACCTGGGACCCTTTGGTCCGCAGGCCGACGCTCTATCACTGAACCAAACCTGCTAGGGCTATAGTTGGTTTTTTAGATCAAGATCCAAACAAGGTTCACCACTGTTCTTGCTCCCACATCCATTTTACTCCGTAGGGTCTCCTTTTTCCCCTCTCCTTGCAATGTGTTTGCTGACAAAACCTGGTCATTGGTTTCTAGAATTGTCCCGTATTCTGGATTTTACTGATTGTACCCCCCAATAACTGGGCTTTGAACCTGGGTCCCTCAAAACCTCGAAGCCCCCCAAAATCTCAAGTCACCCTTTCTAACAATACTGTGAGGACTTACCATCTGCCAGACTCTTAATAAATGTTACTTCTGACACCTGGCAAGGTATTTATCTTTTTTGTGGATATAACGTACCTTGAAGAGCATGTCCCCAGTGACAAAGTTAAGTGATGCAGGTAATATTACAAGTCCAGTCAGCCCGACTCCACAGCACATGCTTTCCCCCGTACAAGGTAGTCCCAATCATGGCATTATGGCATTGTCAGTCTCAGTGTACATGAGTGGATGGCAAGCTAATAGTAACAGATAGCTATTCCTGATAAAAGAATTAACCATATCCCACCAAAAACAGAAAAGAAAGAAGACCAGCCAACTGTGGGAGGAGCCAAAGCAATGGCTAGTCTTTATCGGAAACAAACTTTACAGCACATTTTGAGTGAGTCAGTGCAGGGGCTCAGTGGGACAACTGGTGGGGCACCAGCTTATAATGGGTTCCACAGCTAGGGCATCGCTGGGTCTCGCCTTTGTGCACCCAGAACCAGATGACAGCACTGTTGTCCTCTTCACCTAAAAGGAAAAAGTGGTTGAAGGGCATCTAGTCTAGAAGAGAGGAGACTGGCAATATGAATCTCTTATCCTGAGACACAAAGTTATGGTTGACACCTTGAGAGATCAGTTCAAGGTATCCTCCCATTTTCCAGATGAGGAAATAGAGGCCCAGAGTTTACCTGTGAGTAAACTGACCATATATCAGAGTCAGTATAGGTTCTAACAGTTCCCCTGCCTGTGGAGCATCCCAAAGGAGGGTCATTCTGATATGCAACCCTACTGCCTAAAATGGTATCTAGCAAAGAGCAAGTACAATTAGTATCTTCTGGATGAATACACCTTCATGTTGCATCTCCAGTGAGGCAGCATTAGATATTCTATGCCGTTGATAGCAAGGATGACCTACTCAGGTATAAGGAGGATTGAGAGGGCCAGGACCCTTAGGACAACTTTTTTACAAACATATCCTCTTTACACACATACAGTCCCACAAAAGATGTAAAGCAGTTTACGGACATCCTGTAGAATAGGGCATATTAAAGAAAAATAAGGAAATAGTGATGAGGTACTTACAAATGCAGCCCACTATTCGCTTGTTAGTGATGGAAGGGACTAAATTAGGGTCTTCCTTGGTTCCTGAAGCTGGCTTTGGGGCTAGCATATTGTATGGGTCCTGAAAAAAACAAGAATTGAGCCATTATACAGAGAACCCCTACTCTAGCGCTCCCGTTACCACAGGCAGGTTTCCTGGACCAGATGCTCCCAGAGAGGAGAATGCTCTGGTCCCATCCAAGGTCATGAGCTCCAAAGACAAGGAAGTTTCTGCTCACCAGTCCCTTCCGTGCAGCCAACATGACCTCCCGCTCCAGCCCAGTCGCCTGTTCGTCGTCAGTAGGAATACCGCCTAAAGGAAGATACGTGAATTTTGGCGTCGGCTAAAATGACCGAGACAGAAAACGCACGCCGTTTAATGAGCTCACAAGCTCTAAAGGCTACCCCAACCCTCTGTCTCCTAAGGACCAGAGTCACGGCTCCCCACAGAGACAGCACCAGGGAAATTCTTCCTCCTCCAACCACCGAGGCCAATTTTCGACACACTTTTTTTCTAAAAGCAGGTAAATCAGTCCTGGTGGAGTTCATCCAATTTACAGTGCGGGCGGGTCTGAAGGCGGCTCGGCCCCCACCCATCGCGCCGGCAGCTCCTAACCCCCCAAGGTCACCGGCACCTCCATTTAGGGTTCTTTCCAGCAGGGTCAGCTAGGCGGGCTGTTCGGCGGGGGCCGGGAGGCACAGGGAAAGTCGGGCGGAGCCTGAGGCCCGCAGGGCTGGGGGCGGTCACGGGCCCCGAGGAGCGGAATGGCCAGCCCCGGGGCTGTGCGAGCACCCCCACCCCCGGGAGGGCCGCGGACCCGTCCCCGCGCGTCCGGCGGGACGAGTACCTGCAGACGCCATGGAGCGCACCGCGGCCGCCGCATGGGGACCGCGGGCCCTCAGGGCCTGCGCCACCAGCGCCCCAGTTCCGCGGAGTAACCTTGACGCCATCACGCCCGCTCCAACAGCAGCACTTCCGGGACAGGCTCTGAAGACAGGCGGGACTTCCTGGGAGGGCTGCTTCCGCCCTGGCGTCAGTCTTCCGCTTCCGCCCTGCCCCGCTCACGTGACTGCCCGGGGACTGAAAGGAACGTGTGTGCCCAGTGTTGTCTCGCATTTACCCCCTCGCGCCCCGTGGAGGCGTGGGCGTCCTCGCTCTGGATGGCGGGCTTCGCTTTCACCAACGCCGGGATTTGGGGCAGCCCTTTTTGCGCCGTGGGACCCCGTGTCCTCGTGGGTGGCATGCGGCAGCCACACTGGCATTCTTGTGCCTGTTGCCTGGCAGTTGTGCTCCCTAAACGTGGAGGTTGCTATGGGAAGTCATTAGGCCTGCCTCTATCAAGGTGCTTGCTGGATCCCAAATGATTTATTTTTTCTCTTTTTATTTTTAATATATTTTTATTGATTTCAGAGAGGAAGAGAGAGGGAGAGATAGAAACATCAATGATGAGAGAGAATCGTGGATGGGCTGCCTCCTGCACGCCACCTACTGGGGATCCAGTTCATAACCCCATCATGTGTCCTTGACCATAATCAACCCGGGTCCCTGCAGTCCACAGGCTGAAGCTCTATCCACTGAGCCAAATTGTTGAGAGTGTTATAAATGTCCCCCTTCTCTCTCCCCCGCTGTGCCCCTCTATCCAGTTCCCGCCCCTGGCCTTCACCACCCTACTGTTGGACCCCAAATTAGGAGTGGGCTCCTAGGCCTGTGTTCACTGTCATGCTTGTTCATTGTGATGCTGGTTCTGGTAGCGTGGGAGCCAACGCCAACTCGCTGCTTTGGCCTACCCCACAAGAACTCGGGCAGAAAGAACCTACCCGCAGTGCTGGCATCAGTCTGCTGTTACAGGGGTGTTGAGGTGGCAAAGTCATACAAGTGATGAGGGGCAGGAGAGTAGGGCCAGATTTTGGATTTCTTGATGATGGGTGAGAGGGTGGCCACATCCGGAGGTTATCAGCCAAGGAAGAGGTTAAGGGAGGGGCGGCAGGAAGGGAGGTGATATCAGGAAGTGGGATCACAGAACAGTCTGTGCCCAGAGTTCTGTTTTAAGACGAGCACATCTATAGCTCTGATGGCCTACAAATAAGGTGTGCTAGCTTCTTAGCAGGGTGGGCATTCAAAGACTTTGCAAACACTGCCCTCCACTGGCTCCTAGGACATTGTTCAGATTATAACTGTAGCCCTGTCACAGTCTGGCTCCATGCGTTATCAGCGTTTCCCTACCAGACAGACTATCCCTTCCGAGCAAGAATTATGCCTTGCACAGGCCTCACATATAATAGGGTCAAATAAACTTTAGTGTATTTACTGCTTGGACAGAATAAGCAACCTGCTTTGTAGGGCTTTTCGAGTCGGGTGGTCAATTTGAGGCAAATTGGGAAATGGTGAAGTCCCAGGTGTTCCCACCTGTCTCCTGCAGGTTATGGTATTTTCAAAAGGACTTAGTGCAGCACATCTGGTCTTTGTTAGTATACCCTCCATCAAGAAAAAAACAAACTCTTCTGACACCGAAAATTTTTTGCAGCTCATCTAAAGCTGGGTTTTGCTTTAAATCACCTCCACTGTTACTCCCTCACTTCTACTGTAACCCCTCAAAAATTGAAACTTTTTTCCTTAAATCCTAGGAATGCTCCCCAAGATTGTACCTGTAGTTAAATGTTTAGTGAGGGAAAAAAGCCTTGGTCTGGAAGACAGGTGCCCTGGCATGGAACCCCACCAGCCAGCTCAGCCAGTCACTTTTTCTTTTGGCCGCCATTTCCTCCTCACGGAAACTATGACTAGACTAGGTTAGTATTTCCCAAAGCATAGTCCATGGAATCCTAGTCTTGAGAGATGCTCTCAGTACAAAGGACTTGTTCAGGACACCATCAATATGTTTTTAATGATTTCAGAGAGAGGAAGGGAGAAGGGGAGAGAGATGGAAACATCAATAAGAGAGAAACATCGATCAGCTGCTTCCTGGCCACCCCTACTGGGGATCTAGCCTACTGGACCCCAAAAGATTTAAATTTAGGATCAAACCGGCGACCTTCTGTTACATGGGACAATGCTCAACCAACTGAGCAACACCAGTCCAGCCAGATTTACTTAACAATTTTTCTGTATATCATACAACAGTATTAGCTACAATCATCACTTCCCTGGTACATATTTATCTTATAACTGGAACTTTGCAACTGGAACACCTTCTTCTAATTCCCAGGACCACCCCCCTGATCATTAATGATGTTGTACCTGATGGCCTTTTGTAAGTCTTCTTGGAGAAATATCTATTCAGATCCTTTGCCCATTTTTTTTTTCAATTGTGTTATTTGGGGTTTTTCCATGGAGTTGTAGAGTTCTTTATATGTTTTGGATATGAACTCCTTATCTGATATAGTTTGCAAATATTTGTCCCATTCCATAGGTTGTCTTTTCACTTTATTGACGGTTTCTTTTTCTGTGCAGAAGTCTTTTAGTTTGATGTAGTCCCACTTGTTTATTTTTTATTTTGTTGCTTGTGCTTTAAGTGCCATATTTTAAAAATCATTACCAAGACCCATGTTAAGGAGCTTTGTTTCTATGTTTTCTTGGAGATTCATGGTTTTAAGTCTCACATATAAGTCTTTAATCCATTTTGAGTTAATTTTTGTGAGTGGTATAAGATATAGGTCCAGTTTCATTTTTTTTTTTTAAAAAATCCTCACCCCAGGATATGTTTTTATTGCTTTAAAGTGAGAGGAAAGGGGAGGGAGGAAGGGATCAATCGGTTGCCTCCTGTACACGTCCCGACCAGGGACAAGCCCACAATCTTTCTGGTGTATGTGACAACACTCCAATCACCTGAGCTACCCAGCCAGGGCAGTTCAGTTTCATTTTTTAAAAATATATGTTCTTTATGATTTCAGAGAGGAAGGAAGAGGGATAGAGAAATAGAAACATCAATGATGAGAGAGAAGCATTTATCAACTGCCTCCTGCATGCCCCCTACAGGGGATTGAGCCTGAAACCCTGGCATGTGACATGACCAGGAATTGAACTGTGACCTTCTGATTCATAGGTTGATGCTCAACCACTGAGCTACACCAGCTGGGCTGGGATTGATTTATTTCATTTTCAAAAATTACATTATTATATAATTAACTAGAGGCCCGGTACACAAAATTTGTTCACATTAAAAGGGAATTAATTAGAGGAAATATTTTAATATTGCTATTTGCCCTTTTTCTATAATAGAAGTGTCAGAGATGGAAGAAAATTAGTAAAATGTATATGAAAATCTTCCTCCTGTCAGAGTCTGGGGTGCACCACAGGAACCAGAGTCAAATCCCTGCCCACCCACGTGCATCTCGAAATCGTACGAGACCCAGACCCAGCCGGCCCCACGTCCATTGGGCTAGATCCAGACCCGGCCAGCCGGACTCCCGTCAAGCCCTGCCGGGTGGGGGGTGTGGCCTCAGGTCTCGTGGCCTGGTGCCAGGGTGGGGGGCGCAGCCTGAGGTCCCCCAGCCCGGGGCGGGGTGCACGGCTTGAGGTCCCCCAGCCAAGCACCAGGGCAGGGGGTGTGGCCTCAGGTCCCCTGTCAAGCCCCACCAGAGGGGGAGGCAGCCTCAGGTCCCCTGCCCTGGCCCAGCGCCACACAGCCTCAGGTCCCTGCTGATTGCTCGTTAAGACTTGTTATGGGAACTCAGCCTCCGCTGTGGGCACAGCCATCTTGTGTTACGGAATCCCTGCCTCCACTGTGGGCGCAGCCATCTTGACTGCTCTGGTGTGATGGTCAATTTGCATATTCCCTCTTTATTAGATAAGATGATTTTTGTATCTTATTTTGTATCCTGCAACTTTACTCAATTTGTTGATTAGATCTAATAGTTTTTTGGTTAAGTCTTTAGGATTTTCTATATATACAATCATGTCATCTGGAAATAGAAATAATTTACTTATTCCTTTCCAATTCTGGTGCCTTTTATTTCTTTTTCTTGCCTGATTATTTTAGTAAGGACTTCTAGTATATGTTAAATAGAAATGTGGACAGTGGGCACCTTTATCTTGTTCTGGAATCTAAAAGAGAAGCTTTCAACCTTTCACCATTGATACGATGTTAATTGTGGGTTTGTCTTATATGACCTTTAGTATGCTGAGATATATTCTTTCTACCTGATTTGTTAAAAGAGTTTTTATCATGAATAGATGTTGAATTTTGCCAAATGCTTATGTATCTATTGAGATGATTATATGACCCTTTTCTTTTATTCTATTAACTAGAGGCCTGGTGCATGAAATTCAAGCACTCAGGGGGGAAGGGTAGTCCCTCAGCCCGGCCTGTGCCTCTTGCAGTCCAGGAGACCTCGGGGGATGTCCAACTGACAGCCAGCAGTCAGACATTCTTAGCTCTGCCGTCAGCCCAGGCTGACTGAGTGGTGCTCCCCCTGTGGGAGTGCACTGACCACCAGGGGGCAGCTCCTGCATTGAGCATATGCCCCCCTGGTGGTCAGTGCATGTCATAGCGACTGGTCGTTCTGCTGTTTGGTCGATTTGCATATTAGTCTTTTATTACATAGGATGTGATGCATCACATTGATTGATTTGTGTATGTTGAACTATCCATGTATCCTGGAGGTAAATCCCATTTGATCATGGTGTATGATCCTTCTAGTGTGTTGCTGAATTCAGTTTACTAGTATTTTATTGTGAATTTTTGCATCTATATTCATTAGGGACATTGGCCTCTAATTTTCTTTTTTAGTAGTGCCCTTTTCTGGTTTTGGTATCATAAAATGAGTTTGGGAGTGTTGGCCTTGAAAATGAGTTTGGGAGTATTCCCTTCTCTGGTTTTTTTTTTTTAGGGGGAGAGTTTAAGGATTTTTGTTAATTTTTCTTTAAATGTTTGGTAAACTTCACCAGTAAAGCCATCTTGTACTCGGCTTTTTTTTTGTTGTTGGAAAATTTTTGAATAGTGATTTAAATCTCCTTACTAGTAACTAGAGGCCTGATGCAAAAAATTCGTGCAAAAGTAGGCCTTCCTTCCCCTGGCTGCCAGCACTGGCTTCCCTCTGGCACTTGGGACCCGGGCTTCCCTCGCAGCCCCGGCTTCATCTGGAAAGTTGTCCAGTCTAATTAGCATATTATGCTTTTATTATTATAGATTAGTCTGTTCGGATTTTCTATTTCTTACTGATTTAGCCTTAATAAGTGGTATGTTTCTAACAGTTTTTCCATTTCTTACAGGTTGTCCAGTTTGTTGGCACATAGTTAGTTGTTCATAGTGGCCTCTTATGATCCTTTGAATTCCTCTGGTATCAGTTGTAATGTCTCCTTTTTCATTTATAATTTTGTTGAATCCGGTCCTTTTTCTTTCTTCTTTGGTTACTCTACTAAGGATTTCTCCATGTGGTTCATCTTTTCAAAGAACCAACTCTTAGTTTCGTTAATCTTTTCTATTGCTTTTCTGTTCTCTATTTTATTTATTTCTGCTCTAATCTTTATTATTTCCTTCTTTCTGCTAACTCTGGGCTTAGTTTGTTTTTCTCTTTTCTAGTTCCTTAAGGCATAAAGATGGGTTGTTTATTTGGGGTCTTTCTTGCTTCTGAATGAATAGCCCTCTTAATGCGCAAAAGCTCTGATATAAGTATAGCTGCCCCTGCTTGAAATGTCTTTTTCCATCCCTTCACTCACAGTGTACATGTGTCTTTTAAGGCTAAAGTGAGTCTCTTGTAGGCAGCATATTGTTGGATTTTGTGGTGTGTTTTTTCAATCCATGCAGTTCTTCTGTATCTTTTGATTGGAGAATTTGATCTGTTCAAGTAATTTTTTTTTATAGCAAAGAACAAGTACAGACTCCCACGTGGGGAGGGGAAAAGGGTCCCACAGAATGGACTCCCACATGGGGAGGGAGAAAGGGTCCCACCGACTTCCTGTTTCCACCCTTTATAAAGGCGGTAGTTTCTGTGTCCTGATATCCCCTCCGATTGGTCAATTTTCCCTTTTGAATTGGTTACTATAGTGACTCCTGGGCCCTCCTCCCTCATTGTCCTCTTATTCCTTCTGGGCTTTTTTCCTTCTTTATTTTGTAAATATAGACCTTTTTTTTTTTTTTTTTGGCTGCTTCCAGTTCCCTTGTCTTATGGAAATATATCTGTTGCTGCTTCCTTGTTTTATGTAAATGTAACTGTTGTTGCTCCCGTGTCTTATGGAAATATCACTGCATCTGGCTTCCTTGTGTTATGGAAATGTACCTTCTCCTATCTGTAGCTCTATGTTTTTTTTCCATGGACCCCAATTCTAAAAATTCCCTAAACCTGCCTATGTTCCCTTAAAATTCCTATTTCAGTCCCCCGTCCAATTAGGAAACCATTGGGGACTAGGGACGCCGCATCTTTCTGGCTGCTTCCTGCTGGCAAAGGGGTCATAGTTTGGGGCAGCAGTCAGGGTCCCATCAGAAGTGGGTGGTCTAAGGGTCCATGGAAGATGGATGTAGCGGCTTCCATTTGCTGTTCCATGCGGAGGATCAGTTGTAACTTTAGAGCTTCTAAATGGGAGGATATGAAACATAGCAAAAGTTAAACAGGCAATGGTTAAAGATGAGTAATAAAAAACAGTATTGCCGAAACCGGTTTGGCTCAGTGGATAGAGCGTCTGCCTGCGAACTGAAAGGTCCCAGGTTCGATTCCGGTCAAGGGCATGTACCTGGGTTGCGGGCACATCCCCAGTAGGAGATGTGCAGGAGGCAGCTAATCGATGTTTCTCTCGCATCGATGTTTCTAACTCTCTATCTCTCTCCCTTCCTCTCTGTAAAAAAAATCAATAAAATATTAAAAAAAAAAATAAAACAGTATAAACCAAGGTCTGAGAAAGGGAGTTACCTAATAGGGATGGCATTATATCTTTAATTAGTGGCCAGACTTCTGGGGCAAGAGGCTATGAAGCCTTCCTTTTGGCTAAGCTGCCTGCAGCAAGAAGTGTTATTCATGGCACAGACTTTGCCCTGCTCAATGGAGGGCTTCTCTATGAATAAAAATCTGTAGAAGCTTGAGAAGTGGTTCTGGTCTGGTTGTTGGTAGTGGTAGCATAACTTGTCCTATAGATGTGGGAGATATATATTTAATTGAGATTATTTGACCCTGAATTGGGCTGCTTATAATATACTTAGTAGCTAGGGATTTGGGGAGCCAGTATGGCTGAAAAATTTGCTACAATAAGGGATACAAAAAAAGGAGTTATAAGTGGGAGCATCTCATGGGGTTTCTGGGTCCCAGTATGGGCAGAGAACGTCTCCTCCAGGTACCAGCCTAGGGTTTAGATGACACTTATAAAAAAAACAGAATAAGAATTATTAAAAAAATGAAAACATTGTGTAGCTAGAAATACCAGAGTATGTTCCTTATGTTAACGTAAAAAGCATTGCAGACCTGTAAAGAATTTTGTGCGTTTATTTGAGCCAAACTGTTGTCATATTCCAGGAAGCAGAACCTCAAGAAATTGAGATAATGCTCCGGAGAATGGCAGGTTACATCTGTATTTATACATTGCAATCAAAGGAAAGGGACAGAGGTAGGTTACATGAAATTCCTTGGTGATAGATTAAGGAGGTGGGATAAAGCAAAGCAGGGAAACCTCTGGGAGAGGGTAAAAGTGAAATGATGGACATGTTCTTCTTTTACACAGATGGATACGGGATAGTTTAACATAATTAACAGTTGAGGATTAACTTGATAACAATAACAATGAGGGAATGTCCTGGTGCCATTTGTTGTGTCCTTAGGGGTGGGGAAGGTGGGGAGGGGGGGGGGGGGCGGTGAAAGGAAGTTACAAGTTACCCAGGCATCTCACAGATATGTTATCTTAGAGGCAAAAAGACAAATGGGCTCAGTAAAGATCTAAGTTGATCTTTGTCAGGGAAAAATGCCGGCCTAGGACATCACTACCCACTATAACCTGTTTGTAGTTAAATATTTAATTTTCAGACCATCTTTTGTGGTTATTTTAGGTCTCTGAGTTTGCAAGACTGCCATGCAGGCCTCCCCTGAGTTTGTCAGGTTAGCATGTGGCTCCTTGCGTCCACACTTATCAGGCACTCATTGACTTGCCAGGATCCGTTCGAAAGAGAAGTTTCAGGTCCTTTAGAGCAGTGGTTCTCAACCTTCCTAATGCCGAAAACCTTTAATACAGTTCCTCATATTGTGGTGACCCCCAACCATAAAATTATTTTCGTTGCTACTTCATAACTGTAATTTTGCTACTGTTATGAATCGTAATGTAAATATCTGATATGCAGGATGTATTTTCATTGTTACAAATTGAACATAATTAAAGCACAGTGATTCATCACAAAAACAATATGTAATTATATATGTGTTTTCCGATGGTCTTAGGCGACCCCTGCGAAAGGGTAGTTCGACCCGCAATGGGGTCCTGACCCACAGGTTGAGAACCGCTGCTTTAGAGGCTCACATGAGTAGAAGTTTGGTGATCTAGTTGATGGCAATGCAGCTTTGTCCTCCTCCTGTGCTGGCATTCAAGGCTCACTGGACACAGACGGATCTAGGAGTCAATGCTGCTGACCTGTGGGGAGACTTAAAGCCGGTGCCTGTAAAAGGGCTTTTTGAGTTGTTGAAAGGCCTGCCCAGATAAATGAGAGCTATTCCCAAAAGCTCTGGGGCAGTACTGTCCATGTGAGCGGACGGCTTTGATTATTGGGATCTTTTAAAGGCAAACAGGGACTGTGAGTTAGGAGGCAGGAGTAGACAGAAAAGGCAGCCTTGAGATTCAGTACTATAAACCACTTTGTGTTTTCTGGAATTTGGGCAAGTAAAGCATAAGGGTTGGGGACAATTGGCTGGAGAGGAATCACTGCCTTATTCACTGGTTATAAGTCCTGAACTAGTCCTCTAGCTCTATTAGGCTCTTGTACCCCTAAAATGGGGTATTTGTAAGGGCTATGACAAGGTTTCAGTAAACCGTGGGCTTCTAAAACAGATGATTTACTAGAATAGTGAGTCCTTCGAGCCTCACGGTTGAGAGGACATTGTTTCTGATGTGAATATGAGGCTTTTTGCAGGATCAGGAAGGCATGGGAAAGGAACAACATACCCCAGCTATGCCCTAAAGACTGAGAAAAGGATCTCTTTCTTGGCTTCCCAGACATGCCTGTAACGGCTACAGCCCCTGCGGATGATTTACCAGGGTTTGGGAGGAGCACAGAGGAGGTGGCTCCAGCATCGGGGAGGAAATTAATTTCCTTGCCCTCCACTGTCCGGCTTACCCGGGGCTCCTGGGTGGAAATGGCAGTCCTTTGAGGAGCCAGGTTGGGAGACCCTGAGCCCCATCAGTCCTGTTGGGCCAACTGGTCGTCAGCCCCACCCCAAGGGACCTCAGTCTCCAGGGGCAGTCCGACTTCCAGTGGTTTCCTTGACAGGCAGGACAGGGCTTTGGTAGTCCACCACGCCCCTTGGGCATAAGTCCAACCTGTCTACAGTTGTAGCAGGTGATCGGGACTGACCGTTCGCCTCCGGGCTCTGACTGGGGCCCATCCTTGCCAAAGCGCAGCACTAAGAGCCTTGGTTCTGGCCTGGCTTCCCCTGCTTCTCCTTTTCCCCCATTCTGGTCTTTATTATAAAACATAGAGGTGGTAGCTTTCAGGAGATTTTAAAAAGTACTCTTGGGACCAGTAGCCAATTCTTGCAACCTCCTGATGTCTGGGATAGCCTGAGTGATAAATGTGTCCTTTAAAATGAGTTGTCCCAATCTGAATCTGGGGTAATGTTGGTATGCCTAACCAAAAGCCTCCTGGGGCCTTTCTAGAAAAGCCGAGGGGTTTTTGTCAGCCCCTGGATTAATGGTGGTTAATTTAGAGTAGTTGATAGGCTTTGTTTTACTATCTCTGAGGCCTTCTATAATACAAAACTGGCAGTGCTTTATTTTCCACCTCTCACTCTCAGGATTCCATTGAGGGTCCACAGGGGAAACTACTTCTTGTCCTGTTAAGAAATCCCTGTTTTGCCCTGGCTGGTTTGGCTTAGTGGATGGAGCGTAGGCCTGTGAACTGAAGAGTCCCGGGTTCAATTCCAGTCAGGGGCATGTGCTGGGGTTGCGGGCTCGATCCCCAGGGGAGGGGGGGGGGGCATGCAGGAGGCGGCCAATCAATGATTCTTTCTCATCATTGATGTTTCTATCTCTCCTTCTCCCTTCCTCTCTGAAATTGATAAAAATATATTAAAAAAGAAATCCCTGTTTCTTTCCTCAGAGTCCTCTATTCCCCCAGCATAAGTAAGAAAATGGTCATTCCCAAATTCTTTTGCTTTTTCTAGTATATTTTGCTTTTCAGTAGCTGAGAGGATTAGGTTTAATATGAGCATGATGTCTCTATATGCGAGATCAAATACTTGAATGAGGTTTTGGAAGATCTCAATATATTTGTCAGGGTCTTCTGAGAACTTTCCTAGATCACTTTCAATTTGTCTCATGTCCCAGGGTAAGAAGGGGATCTGGGCTAAAGTATGGCCAGATCCTTCATCTGTCTGGGGGCAAGCTGAGGTTGGCTCAGCCCTGGGTGGGGTCGCGGCCTCCGCCTTCTCCCTCGATGGACTTTGGGTTCTTATTGCCAGGAGCGAGGGATTTACTTTACATTTTAAAAATATAAATCTGGCTTGTCCCTTAGGGTAAAAACAGTTTGGACATATGGGTCTTCTGACCATTTCCTATTTTTCCTACAAAAAAGATCTAACTGTGGGATGGCGTTATACTTGAGGCTTCCCTCTGAGGGCCAGCTCTCCCCATCTGCTAGTTGGTCCTTTATCACAACCTCAAGGGTCTCATTAGATTTCTTGTAGATCTCATTAAGTTTATCGGCAGTTTCTAGAAAATTCTTGAAAAACCTTAAAAGTGTGGTTTTGAAATCTATATCCAGTAGTTTGCTTTCCTCCATTTCTGTCATTTGTGTCCTATGCTGCTATCTTGGTTTCTCCTTATCCCAATTCTTGAGGATACATCCTAATGGACTGTCTTTTTGTAGTGTAGAGAACACACTTCCCATGGGGAAATTCCCAGCCAACGCACCATTTTGATACAGAATTTTCGGGCTGGAACCCAGATTCTTTGTCTGCCAGAGTCGAAAAATGAGTCCACAGACAGAGGGTAGTATAGCAAACGTGGGGATTTATTGAAGAACAAGTAGACTCCCACATGGGGAGGGGGAAAGGATCCCAAAGAATGGACTTGCAAGTGGGGAGGGGGAAAGGGTCTTCAAAGTAATTTTTGATAGGAAAGAATTTGTTATTGATTTCTGTAATTGTTTTCTGGTTATTTTGTAGGTTCATTGTTTCTTGTTGTTTTATCCTGCTGTCCTTTTTTTGTGTTATGGTGTCTTTTGGTATCAGTATGCTTTATATTCTTTATGTAATTGCTACATGATTTTCTCTAGTGGCTACTAGGAGGCTTACATAAAATATCTTAAACTGTTAATATCCTATTTTAAACAGATAACAACTTCAATAGAATCAGGCCTGAGTGTGCACTGAATTCCCTGAACAGATGAGGCCACTAGTTTTTCTCTGCAGATCAGAGAAGCCATGGGCTGTGCTGTCTGTTCAAGTGCCACTGTACGTAGGGCTGTTGAGTGGGTTACGCAGGCTCCCATATATTTTAGTTAGGCTCCTTGGTATGACAGCTTGGTATATTACGTGCCTACAAGCAGCAGGAAAAACAGCTCTAAAATCAGTGAAACTGTTTGTTATCTTAACTCAAGCTGACCTGCACTCCAAGTTCTCTAGCCAAGTAGGTCTACTGGCTTTGCTATGCCAACTGTCGTCTCTGCCCTTCTCTCAGCTTGAGTGCTACTGGTCCACACAGCTTCTAGTTGTTGTCACCAGCCCTTCGGGTCAGATGTGGCCCCTAAGACACTCTTTATGGAGGTGGACTATGTCTCAGCCCCCTTGCCTGAGCAGGAGGCGGGAGGGCCATCCAGGGTACTCTTAGTTTCCAAACAGGCTCTCCTGCTGTGGGGCCTGGGAGCAACCCTCAGCCTTGGCTATAAATTAATCCTCTGCTTGTGCGTAGCCTGGGAGCCCTCCATACCCAGTACTGGTTTTACTCTAGGGGCAGTCAGCTCTGCCCATTGCTTCTTGGCTCAAGCATCACTGGGCTGCAGAGCTTCCAGGAATTGCAACAAGCCCTTCTGGTCAGATGGGGCTAGAAGGCCCTCTCCACAGCAGGTGGGGCTGTGACTCAGCCCCTTGCCTGAGCGGGAGCACACTGGATTCTAGGGCTGGCAAAACTCCTCTTTGAGGATTTGAACAGGCGAGAGTGTGTTCCCGAGTTGGTTCTGCAGATGAGCAAAGCCACTGGTTGGGATTACCACTTGGGCACTGCAAGTATGAACTCAGTCTGCCAAGGTCTGTGTGCTGGTTGTTGCAAATTCCTCCCCTCTCCCCTGTGGCAGTCAGATTCCCAGTGACTGAGTCTCACACACTCCCCTGCATCTCTGTGGTACGGTATCAGAGTAGGGGCTCCCACAAAGCAACCCACAACGCTGGGGAGGCTGGTTGTCCTCCCTGGGTCCTCTTTTCCCACTGGAGGAACTGGAGACTCAGGAGATCTCTATGTGGTGCTGCCCTGACCTAGGGGAGGAGTAATGTAACTAACGTGTAGCAACTTCTTTTACCTTTCGAATGCAGTCTGGCTTGGTGTCTGAGGGGCAGAGGCGGGGGTGGGGGGAGGGCCTTCAGCCTCACCCCTGTGTTCTGGGACTCTCTCAGTGGTGTTTTATTATTGACAACTAAATATTAGTTGTTCTTGTCAGAGGAGCAAAACCAGGAATGACATATGTCACCATCCTGGTGATGTCACCCTCAGAAAAACTGCTTTTTAACTGGCTAAGACATCAAGTCCACTAGGAGTGGGCACAAAGCACATGGAGCAGAGCCCAAGAGAAGAGAATTTTAAGACTAGGAGGAGGAGGAAGGGAGGGAGGGGAGACTGGACTGGCCCTCGACTGGGCATGGCTTGGCCATGCAAGGACCGGCTCTTGGGGCCCTCCACCCGAAGCAGCCCCGTTAGCCACCCTCCTTTTCTGCTCCTTCCAGGGTCGTCTGGAAGGAATGTGGAGGCCTCGGGGACACAGAGTCCGACCACAGTGTTCCAAAGAAATGAGGACAACCAGTCCCTAAAGTGAGGGCACAATGCTGGATGATGTGGCGCTAAAAAGCTAGGCCGGCAGCAACAAGGGCCCTGAGCTCACATGCTGGTTCTCCTAACCCAGCACAGGGCTCTGGACCAGGTAGGTGGCCTCCAAGCCTGTTTCTTTCTCTGAAAAATGATGGTATTAATCATGCCCTCCAACCTACTGTGAAGACCAAATGTGGTAATGTTGGTGGAAGCAATTTTTATTCTGAAAATTTATTTTCCTTGTGTAGGTTATTTTCAATTTTGCCTGGGGCCAGTGCTGCCTCTTCATATGAAACTTTCAAATGTTCATTAAAATGGATTTACCTGTGTATATTTAAAACATTTAAGTGGCAGTTCTCCAAAGAACAGGAAGGAGTTGGATAGGACTCTTGAACCTCTCAAGTGTCCTTCTGGACAACCAGAAGTCAGATGAACTGATAGGCCCAAGCTCCTAGAGGAGCTGATTGTTATAATACTGTCATGGTCATAAGGAAACACCTCTAATGTGTGGAAATAATTAATAAGTTAAATGTTTGCTCTGTGAAAACCTCAATACTCAGTAACTTCCAAAATGTGTTGAACGCCCCACTATCTTGATGTGAATGCCCAAAGCCAGTGGTCGGCAAACCACGGCTCGTGAGCCACATGTGGCTCTTTGGCCCCTTGAGTGTGGCTCTTCCACAAAATACCACGTGTGGGCGCGCACGTACAGTGCGATTGAAACTTCGTGGCCCATGCGTAGAAGTCGGTTTTCGGCCTGGGCGAGTCTATTTTGAAGAAATGGTGTTAGAAGAAGTGGGGGGTGTTGGTCGGGCGGGCGTCGGAAGACGCAGCGCAAGCAGGCACGGGATACCCAGCACGGGGGAGGCGCGTGCGTGATTCATGCAGGAGTTGAGTGAGACTGGCTACAAGACGAGTATGGATGGGAGAGTTAAAGGGGTCGACCTCAGCGAACGTACCTTTCAGATTGAGGACAATTTTTGCAAAAGCCAGCTTAGGAGTACCTAATTAAGTTAATAACAATGTACCTACCTATATAGTTTAAGTTTAAAAAATTTGGCTCTCAAAAGAAATTTCAATCGTTGTACTGTTGATATTTGGCTCTGTTGACTAATGAGTTTGCCGACCACTGCCCTAAGTCCTTAAAGCGTAAACACCCTGCTCCTAGCAAAAGGCACACTGTCTGGCCCACACTGATAAGACACAAGTTGTTTACCACGGGCTACATAAGCATCAGATTTTTCTTCTCTGAGCGTCTTCTGCCTGAAGAGTGGAGGACTCCACATCACTCTGTGAGACAAGCCCCTGACTGACTGCTCTGCTGTGCGAGCCTGAACCAACTGTGGCCACCTGTCTGTCTCCATCTTCGTCGTCCGTCTTTCAGTGTGCATCGCGGGGTGGCCTTTGCTGGAGCCTAGGACCCACTAGGAATAGGTAAATAAACCTTTGGTGACTGCATACTAATTCTGTATGTGTGTTCATGTGTTCCAGTTCGGCTCAGCTGCCTAGACATTGAAGTACCAGGGGACAGGCCATTATTGCTGACTCCTGGTCACCTGCGTTTGTCCCACTAAGTCTAAACAGATAAATACTTAATTAATTGGGGCATAAATGGGACACTGATCAATGGAAGGAAAAGGTCAAAGAGCAATGCTGCTGGGAAGGCCCTCAGCACTCTCACCTGGGACGGGCTCTGCAGCAGCAGCCCTGGCTACACACACACACACACACACACACACTTCTAGGCGCTCCTCCTGCTGCTCAACCAGGCGGGATCGTAGTGGGTCATTCATGACGCCAATTCCCAGTATAAACCAGTTACCCCGAAGGGTAGGAGTGGGTTTTAACCTATGACAGGGCTAGTATAGAATAAAGAGATGATGTGGCTCTTTATAGCCCAGGCCCAGGCCCAGGCCCAGGCCCAGGTCGGGCTCACCCAGCATTTCAGTTTGAATTTGGAGGCCGACGTCCTCCAAACACACACACACACACACACACACACACACACACACGCACACTCAGCTACACACCGAAGGCAGATGTGTTCTCAAAGCAAAACGAGACGAAGAATAACGTGGATGGTAGTTGTGAGCAGGGTGCTCTCAGCACACTTCCCTGTGGTGCTGAGATGACCCTGGAGTGGCCAGATGGCTAAGCGGTCACGATCTGTTCTGGGTTCAAATCTTGGTGCCACCACCTTCTGTCCAGGTGCCCTCGACAGGTGGATCCTTCCCTCTGGGGCTCAGCGCCCTCTTTTGTAAAGTAGACGTCCTCGTTCAGGTGCGGATTCGGTGACTTCGTGCATGAGAAGCCACCAGCACGGTCCCGCGGCTCGGGAAAACCGCGGCTGCCTCACCAGGCTGCCAGGCCAACATGGCGGCACGCAGCGTGCACGCCGCAGGGCTACACGCAGGGTGGTAGGGACGCAGGGACGCACGCAGCGGGGCTACGCACGCAGCGTGCAGGGCCTAGCTGGGGGGAGGGAGGGGTGATGTGTCTGAGTTACCGCGCATGCGTCAGGCGTGGAGCTGGCGCTGGCAGTCAGTTTCCTGTCGAAGTCAACGCTGAGGCGCCGGGAGACACTAACAGCCGTGGAGGTAGGACCCGTACCTCTGCCTTGCTGGTCTGGCCCCACCCCGCCCTCCCTGCACCCACCCCCACTACCTTCCACCCGTGGTCAAGCCTGCACCCCCTTCCTTGACCGCTGGCTGGCCCGGCCGTCTGTGCTGGCGCTTCCGGGTGCGCTCCCTGCCCTTGGATCCCAGCCCTTCCGCCCTTCGCGCTGAAGGCCACCTACCCGGTTCGGGCCAGCCGTGCAACTCACGTGGCCGACGCCAGTCCCGTGTGGCGGTAAGTGAGGTACAGGAGCCTCGGTCCTGTGGTTACACGGTAAACGGCCCGACTAGAGTTCTGCCTGCCCCGGGCCGGTGCCTGTTGGGCCTTTTCAGGAATCGCTTCGTTCGGCGCCTGCGTGTTTGCCGGCTCCTTGTGACCCGCCTAACCCAGACCGAGACGGGCCGCCCTGCTCTCCTGGGCAGCACATCCCCACGCGCGCTTTACTTGGTTGGGGTAGAATAGTTTCCAAACTAACCTGAGCGTTGCTTTACATTTTGGTTGGTTTGGTGATTTTTTTTGTTTGTTTGTTTGTTTTCTAATGTTCTTTAGGCACAAAGAGTAGCTGTTGTTTTTCTTTCCAGAAAGACTTTCTGTTCCTAACTCCTGCCCAGTTTGGTGAATGTGCTGTTTATGATACTGGAGACTGTTTGACTTTTTTTGGGGGGGGGGGGCGGGTGTAGGGGGGAGAACTCATCCCGTTTCATCTTTCAGATTGTGAGCTGAGTCCTTGCTGACCGGAGCGGCTGTCCTCAGTAAAATTCCTAAGTTATTAGATATTTGTTTAAAAGAACAGACATACAGCATGGCGTTAAAAATAAGGCATCTTGCCCAGCTGGTGTGGCTGAGTCGTTGAGTGTTGATCACCGGTTGGACTCCCTGTCAGGGTTCAATTCCTGGTTCCGGCATGTACCTGGGTTTCAGGCTCCATCCCCAGTAGGGCGCTGCAGGAGGTAGCCGATCCATGATTCTCTCTCAACATTGATGTTTCTACCCCCCCCCCCAACCCCCTGAAATCAACAAAACCACATCTTTTTTAAAAAAGAATAAGGCGTCTTGAGAAAGCAGTATTCATAAAAAACGAGACAGTTGTAATATTCTGAGTTAATCATGCATCTTTTTTCATCAAGGCTCAAAGCCCTTTGGATCCCATAATTATTTGGCCTCGTGGCCACAGTTTAAGACAGGTTACTTTATTTTTCTGGTAGCCAGCAAAGTAAAAGAAGGAAAAAGTGAGGTGCTGTGGTAAAGTCACACTGTGAAACCATACTGGAGGGCGGAAGAGTTGAGGAGGGAGGCTAAGGTGAAAGGCTTTAGTCCTGGGCTTGCTGTTTTGGGGAGGTACGGGCCCTGCAGTGGGATGAGTTAGGCATATGAAGCCACTGCACCACCCCCTCCTCCACCTCCCACTGGCTGGATTGAAGAGCAGCAGGTGTGGCTGAGCCAGGAGGCCAAGTTCTTACAAGTTCTGAGGTGGTTTCAGTCCTTAGCCTCAAAGAATGAGTGAGCTGGAGGAGGTATGGTCCTGGCTGGTTGGATATTATTGGGAGGGAGAGGGTGGGGAGAGAAATGAAATTTAGATGCTGAGTGTGTCTCCCTATTTGACTGGGGGAAGAGGCTCGATATCATCACTTTTGTCCCCTCCCATATTCTCTTCTTGACACATAATACAATGCTTAGAGTATGTCAGACTAACCAGAATTTATTTTAAATTGGTTCTAGGATGTATCTTTGTTCACATTTGAACAGCAATGAGTTGGATCCCACAGTGGATGGTATCTTCCTTGGTATTTTATTAAGCTGTCAGTTTGTTTTTCTTAGTGGCACAGAGCATCTTGGTGCTATTAATATTAGCGGCATCTTAATTCTGATAAAGTACTGTACTTAACTGTAGTCTTGGTCCAATAATGAGAGATTTCGGGGTTGGAGACTCAGGCAAAAAAGTTGGCCTGTTATCAGACTGTACCCTTCCACTGTTGTTCATTTCTTTTCCTTTGAAAGTGCTAATGTTTTTAAGAAATGTGAGAGAGGGGGTTGGTAAAAGTCCAGAACAGTATGAAGAGTGTATTACTTTGTGGGTTGGAGAGGGAAGGAACAGCCGGTGGGTGTGTCTCCTTTCTAGGTGAAATTGGACTCCATAGCCACAGAAATCAGACAAGAAAAAGAAATAAAAGACATTCAAACTATAGAGGAAGAAGTAAATTTGTCATTATTTATTGATGAAATGATACTATATAGAGAGAACCCTAAAGAGTTCACCAAAAAACTACTAGAGCTAATAAATGAATTCAGTAAAGCAATAGGATACAAAAATAATATTCAGAAATTGACTGCATTTTATACACCAATGACAAACTATCAGAAAGAGAAATTAAGAGAATAATTCCATTTATAAACACATAAAAAAATACCTAGGAATAAATTTAACCAGAGAGATAAAAGACCTGTACTTGGAAATTAAAAGGACCCTGAAGAAAGAAATAGAAGCTGCACATAAATGGAAGCATTTATCATGCTCATAGATGGGAAGAATTAACATAATTAAAATGTCCTTTCTAGCCCCAGCTGGTTTAGTTCAGTGGATAGAGCGTCAGCCTGCAGACTAACTGGTTCCAGGTTCGATTCCGGTCAAGGGCATATGCCCGGGTTGGGGGTTTGATCTGCAGTGCAGGTCTTGCAGGAGGCAGCCGATCAATGATTCTCTCTCATTATTGATGTTTCTATCTTTCTTTCTCCCTCTCCCTTCCTCTCTGAAATCAATAAAAAAATATGTTTTAAAAATGTTTATTCTGTCCAACGCAATCTACAGTTTCTATTCAATCGCAGCAAATGCAAATGGCATTTTTCATAGAACTAGAACAAATAATCCTAAAACTTATGTTGAACTACAAAAGTCCCCAAATAGCCAAAGCATTCTTGAGAAAAAAAGAACAAAGTTGAAGGTATCACACTACCTGATGTCAAACTATAAGGTTATAGTAATCAAAACGGCATGGTGCTGGCATAAAAAGAGACACATAGATCAATGGAACAGAACAGAGTCACTTTCTTACACCATATACAAGAAGAAACTAAAAGTGAACTAAAGACTTATATGTGAGTCTGAACTCCTGAAAGAAAACATAGGCAGTAAACTCTCTGACATTGCTCTTGGTAATTTTTTTTTTTGACGTTTCCTCATGCAAGAAAAACAAAAAATAAACAAATGGGGCTACATCAGACTGAAAAATTTTTACACAGCGAAGGAACCATCAACAAAAAGAAGAGACAACCTGCTGAATGGGAGAAGATATTTGCCAATGGTATATCTGATAATGGGTTAATATCCAAAATATATAAAGAAGTCATACAACTTAACAGCAAAAAGACAAACAATCTGATTTAAAAATGGGCAGAGAACCTGAGTAGACATTTCTCCAAAGAGGACACACAGATGGCCAATAGACAGATAAAAAGATGCTCAATGTCACTAATCATCAGGGAAATGCAAATTGAAAGGGCATGCACTATCACCTCACACCTATCACAATGGCTATCAACATCAATAAACCAACAAAGAATGTATTGGTGAGGATGTGAAGAAAAGAGAACCCTTGTGCACTGTCGATGGGATTGCAAACTGGTGCAGCCTCTACAGAAACAGTGTGGAGGTTCCTCAAAAGAATTAAAAATAGAACTACCATATGACCCAACAATCCCACTTCTGGGTATTTACCTGAAAAATCCAAAACATCAATTTGAAAAGATACATGCATCCCTATGTTCACTGCAGCATTATTTCCAATAGCCAAAATATGGAAGCAACCCAAGTGTCTATCAATAAATGATTGGATAAAGAAGATGTGATATATACATACAATGGAATATTACTTGGCCATTAAAAAGAATGAAATCTTACCATTTGCAACAACATGGATGGACCTAGAAGGTATGCTAAGTGAAATGAGAGAAAAACAAAACTACTTATATGTGCAATCTAATAACAAAATGAATAAAACAGAAACAAACTCATAGATGCCAGATGGGAGGTTGGTTGGAAGGCTGGATGGAAAAGGGAAGGGAGTAAGAAGTATAAAGATGATATTCCAAATTTCATTTTGATTTGTGAGAACTGCCATTGTAAGATTTTTGAAAAATTTGAAGCTATTAAAAACAAGCAAAAATTTGTTGCAACCACTACCATAAAAAGTAATCAGGAGGATGTGTAAAGTACAGCATAAGGAATGTAGTCAATAATGTATGGTATCAGGTGGGTACTAGACTTATCAGGAAAAGCACTTCATAAGTTACGTAAATGTCTACTCACTATGCTATACACCTGAAACAAATATAAAATTAAATTTCAACAGTAATTGGAAAAAAATTTTAAATTCAAAACAAGAAACATTGAATTATAAAAGAAATTAGACTATCATATAACCACTGGTAGATTAGTACCTCTGAGTGAAACATGCTTGGCAGCAGCCAGGCTTAACTACCCACTGGGCAGGCCTGCTCATAACCTGCCAATCTGATTACATCTGTTGGGACACTGGATTCCAGGTTCCACCATCCCCTGAAGTCTTGATGTCCCTGGTTCTACCCCATGGCAGAAACCTCTCACCACTGTAAGCTTCTCAAGGGTAGAAACCTGACTTTCCCCATCCTTGGTTTCCCAGTGCCTGGCACATCAGGGATGCTAAAGTGGGGTTTGCTGAGAACTGTACTGGACAAGGTGAAATTGTCTGCCTGGCACCTTGGTCAAAGGCTTTAGCTTGTAAGAATTGTGTTCTGAGTGCAGTTTACATTCATAGTCCTCAGTTGTCCATGCATCTGCTTTGTGAGTTATTGGTTTTGTAAGCTAACCTGGAGACCTTATTTCTCTCCACACCCTACTCCTATTTAACCCTTGGCTTGCAGAATGAGCTACGGGGACTCAGTCCAGTTATAAATTTGAATCTGCCTGTATATCAACCCACTTGGTGACTTTGCTCCCAGAGAGCCTCACTAGATAAGCCCAGTTGGCACAGCAGGTTTCTGTTCTGCGTTTGGTGTTTAAACAGGTGAGCAGGTCCCAGCCTCGGGAGAGCTAGAAAGGTGAGTGAGGATCTCCTAGAAACACAAGGCTACATTTGACCTTTTGTCTCCAGAGAAGACATGGGCTGGACTCTGGGGCTCCTCTGGATTGCCAGACTTGACCCCTGCTCCCCATCCTCATCCTGGCTGACAGTGTTCCTCCTAGAATGAAATGCTTTGAGCATACAAATCATCCTTTCTCAGCCGTACCAGCATTGTCGGGGGTGGTTTATATAGAAGTGTGACTTTGGCTCACTCTCTGGCTTTCAGGGGAGGGTTATACTTTGAGAAGGGATTAAGAAGTACAAAGTGGTCATTACAAAATAATCAGAAAGATGTGTAAAGTACTGCATAGGGAATGTACTCAATAATGTATGGTATCAGGTGGGTACTAGACTTATCAGGGTAAAAACTTTGTAAGTTATATAAATGTCTACTCACTGTGCTGTATACCTGAAACTAATATAATATTAAATGTCAGTTGTAATTGAAAATTGTTTTTAATTCAAACAAAGAAACATTGAACTAGAAAAAAAATTGGACTATCATATAACCACTGGTAGATTAGTACCTATGAGTGAAACATGCTTGGCAGCAGCCAGGCTTAACTACCCACTGGGCAGGCAGCTCTGGCCCATGCGCCTGCTCATGACCTGCCAATCTGAATACACCATTGGGACAGTGGGGTCCAGGTTCCACCATTCACTGGAGTCCCACTACCAGTTTGCCAGATATATATATATATATATATATATATATATATATATATATGTATGTGTATACATATATATATGTATATATATGTTGATTTCAGAGAGGAAGGAAGAAAGAGAGATAGAAACATCAATGATGAGAGTGAATCATTGGTTGGCTGCCTCCTGCACGCCCCCCACTGGGGATCGAGCCTGAAATCCAGGCATATGCCCTTGACCGGAATTGAACCCAGGACCCTTCAGTCCACAGGATGATTCTCTATCCACTGAGACACACCAGCCAGGACCAGTTTTATTTTATTTTTTTTATCTTTGAGGTGACTTGGGGGAAGTTTTCTTAGTGAATAAGGATGATTTGATTTGTGAGAACTACTGTCATTGTAAGATTTTTGAAAAATTTGAAGCTATTAAAAAGCAAAAATTAGTTTCAACTACTATCATAAAAATTGTTTCAGGCAAGCATCATCAGTGGATGCTAAAACTAGGAAATGAAAGTAAGATGAGAAACAGAGCATTTACATAATCTCAAGGGCTCTCTCTGTAAGATACTGATTAATTACAAAGAGAAAAATAATGTAGTGGAGAAGTCTGGCAGATACCATGTTAGCCAAGTTATTAAAGGTAGGAACACCAATAGTAGGATAAATCAAACATCATGTGCATTCTAATATGATGCACCGCGAAGGACACATCATCACATCTGTGTATCCTGCATAAAACATATGCCCTGAACCTAATCATTGGGAAACATCCACAAACCCAACTTGATAGGATCTGTAAAGTAACTGGCCAATAGTCTTCAACAGTGTCAAGAGCATATACTTGCACATACATAGACGAGAGAGATAATGATAAAGAAAATACAGGGAGCCCTGGCCGGTTTGGCTCAGTGGATAGAGCATCGGTCCACGGACTGAAAGTTTCCTGGTTCGATTCTGATCAAGGGCATGTACCTTGGTTGCAGGTTCCCTGGCCCTGGTTGGGGTGTGTGTAGGAGGCAACCAATCGATGTGTTTCTCTCAATCGATATTTCTCTCTGTCTCTCCTCTCTTCCACTCTCTCTAATAATCAATGGAAAAATATCCTCGGAGGAGGATTAATAACAAAAAAGAAAATACAGGGAAATGTTAACATTTGAGGAATTTGGACATATGGGAATTATTTGTTCTATTTTTACAACTTTTAGTCTGAAATTATTTCAAAATGAAACTAGAAAATACTGGTTTTAACATTTTTTAAAGTAAGAATTATAGATGTGGGAACAAATAAAATATGCTATATGTATGTAGCAGGGAGATCTTGATAAATCTAAACATTTTTATAATATGGTAACATCTAAATTTTGTGTGTCCTGGCTCATATCCAACAGCAATCAGTGCTTATGTTCTTTGAAAGAGATGTACAAGAATATAGCACATTTATTATAAAACCCTAAAATAAGAAACAACCCAAATGCCTTTCAAAGGAAGAGTGCATAAATAATTTGTGATGCCTGCATACTCTGGAATCTATACAATAATGAAAGTGGATGAAGTGTTGACTACAACATGCAACAGCATGGATGAATCTCACTTCCATAATGTTGAGCAAAATATCAGACAAGAGTACAAAATGTATGGTTTCATGTATATAAAGTTCAAACACAGGCTTTTTGGGAACAGTTTGAAAAAATAATAGTGATAGATGCAGAGTAATGTTACTTTTAGGAGTTACTGGCTGGAGGAGGTATGAGAGATCGTTCTAGAGCAGTGGTTCTCACCCTTGGCTGCACATTAGAATCACCTGGGAATCTTTTTAAAATCCTGATTTCTGGGCCTCATCCTCTGGAAATTCTGTTTCTTTGTTACTAATGTTGTAGCCCCACCCCATAACAAAGAAACAGAATTTCTGGAGGATGAGGCCCAAAAATCAGGATTTTAAAAAGATTCCCAGGTGATTCTAATGTGCAGCCAAGGTTGAGAACCACTGTTCTAGAGTGTGAGGAATGTTTAACATCTCGATCTGTGTAATTGTTACATATATACACATACACACATATACATATATACACACATGTAAAAATTCATCAAGCTGAGCACTTAAGATTTGTGTACCATATCTAAGTTGCACATAAATAAAATCAAAAATGTATATTGTGTAGATTATAAATCCAAATGTAATTGTAAAATAATAAAAATCCTAAAAGATGAAACGAGAATATGTTCATGGCTTTGGTATAGGGGAAGATTTCTTAAACAGGACCCAGAAAGCACTAATCATAGAAGAAAATGCTGATAAATTGGGCTATATTAGACTTACA
The DNA here is from genome assembly GCF_964212035.1 of Myotis nattereri. Taxonomy (NCBI): domain Eukaryota; kingdom Metazoa; phylum Chordata; class Mammalia; order Chiroptera; family Vespertilionidae; genus Myotis; species Myotis nattereri. The sequence continues at coordinate 22,764,258 of NC_138085.1, forward strand.
AACTTTTCTTTATCAAAACACACCATTAAGAGAGTGAAAAGACAAGCCATACAGTGAGAGAAAATACTTCCAGCACATGTAACTGACGGAGGGCTCATTTTGAGAATATATAAAGAATGCCCACAGATCCAGATCTTTTAAAAAGGACAACTCATTAGAAAAATGGGCAACAGACTTGCACAGGCACTTTATAAAAGGAGATATCCAGGTGAACAATACAGTATGAAAAGGCACTCAATCTCATTAGAATCAGGGAAATGCAAATGTAAAAATATACACCCACCAAAATGGTAGACATTTAAATGACTGACAATCTCAAGTGTTGCCAAGAGTGGAACAAGGTGAACTGATAAGTGGCTGGCAGGAGGGTAAATTCATCCTACTGCTTTGAAAGTGTTTAGCCTGTCTACCATAGTGGGCACATCTATTCCCGTGACCCGTTAATTTGACATCTAGGTGCATTCCCAACAGAAATGTGTGTGATTGTGTGGTGTGGGGGTGGGATAGTCATAGAAGCATTATTCATAATAAAAACTGGAAATGAGAGAACCAAGATGGCGGCATAGGTAAACACTGGAGAATGCTTTCTCGCACAACCACTTCAAAAATACAACTAAAAGACGGAACGGACATCACCCAGAACCACAGGAAAGCTGGCTGAGGGGAAATTCTTCAACTAGAAGGAAAGAGAACAGCATACCAAGACTCAGAGGAGGCGCAGTGCGGAAAATACAAAGGTGCGGAGTTGCGCGCGGAGCGGGCTGGTGGCTGAGGGCGCGGTTGTCGTTTTCAATCGGGAGGGAGGCTCAGGCCCTGAGCTCCAGTTCTGGGCGAGTCTCTAGGGACCCAGACTCAAACGGGAGAAGCGGGACTGTCTGGCATCAGTCAGAACGTGAGGGCAGCTTTCTCTCCAAGGTTTGCAGCGGTTGCTGGGACTCTGAGAGGCAGAGCCTCTGGGGACGGGACTGAGAGCAGCCATAACTGCTCCCTCCGCCCGCCCTGTTGATCCCCTGGGACCCGCCCCACCCAAGCCCTGCACAGAGCCATTTGCCGGATAGCCTCAGGCAAAGGTTAGATTAGTACCTCCCCAGAGGACAGAAGTTTTCCCACTGCAGACACAGCTAACTCTCACAGCCAGTTGGCCTGGAGGTCAAATCCCCCCAGTATTAACTACAACAATCAAGGCTTAACTACAACAAGACTGCGCACAAAGACCACTAGGGGGTGCACCAAGAAAGCATAAAAATGCAGAGACAAAGAAACAGGACAAAATTGTCAATGGAAGATATAGAGTTCAGAACCACACTTTTAAGGTCTCTCAAGAACTGTCTAGAAGCCGCCGATAAACTTAATGAGATCTACAAGAAATCTAATGAGACCCTCGATGTTATGATAAAGAACCAACTAGAAATTAAGCATACACTGACTGAAATAAATAATACTATACAGACTCCCAACAGCAGACCAGAGGAGCAAGAATCAAGTCAAAGATTTGAAATGCGAAGAAGCAAAAAACACCCAACTGGAAAAGCAAAATGAAAAAAGAATCCGAAAATATGAAGATAGTGTAAGGAGCCTCTGGGACAGCTTCAAGCGTACCAAGATCAGAATTATAGGGGTGCCAGAAGAAGAGAGAGAGCAAGATATTGAAAACCTATTTGAAGAAATCATGACAGAAAACTTCCCCTACCTGGTGAAAGAAATAGACTTACAAGTTCAGGAAGCGCAGAGATCCCCAAACAAAAGGAATCCAAAGAGGACCACACCAAGACACATCATAATTAAAATGCCAAGAGCAAAAGACAAAGAGAGAATCTTAAAAGCAGCAAGAGAAAGAAACTCAGTTACCTAAAGGGAATACCCATACGACTGTCAGCTGATTTCTCAACAGAAACTTTGCAGGCCAGAAGGGAGTGGCAAGAAATATTCAAAGTGATGAATGCCAAGAACCTACAACCAAGATTACTTTATCCAGCAAAGCTATCATTCAGAATTGAAGGTCAGATAAAGAGCTTCACAGATAAGGAAAAGCTAAAGGAGCTCATCACCACCAAACCAGTATTATATGAAATGCTTATAGGTATCCTTTAAGAAGAGGAAGAAGAAGAAAAAGGTAAAGATACAAATTATGAACAACAAATACACATCTATCAACAAGTGAATCTAAGAATCAAGTGAATAAATAATCTGATGAACAGAATGAACTGTTGATTATAATAGAATCAGGGACATAGAAATGGAATTAACTGACTATTCTTGGGGGGTAAAGGGGTGTGGGAGATGTGGGAAGAGACTGGACAAAAATCATGCACCTATGGATGAGGACAGTGGGAGGGGAGTGAGGGCGGAGGGTGGGGTGAGAACTGGAAGGAGGGGAGTTATGGGGGGAAAAAAGAGGAACAAATGTAATAATCTGAACAATAAAGATTTAATAAAAACAAAACAAAACTGGAAACGGAGATGTCCATTAACAGTAGAACAATTATTCATACAGTGAGATACTATACAGCAATGAAAATGAACACACACAAGTGTAATACTGTATAAAAGAAGCCAGACACAAAAGAATCCATACTGTGTAGCAAAATGAGTCAGTGGTGCTTGTCTTAGTTATGAGGCAGAGGGTAAGAATAATGACAGAGGGAGCAGGAGGAGGACCCTAGGATGCTGGAATATGCTTTTTTCTTTCTTTCTTTCTTTTAACTTGGATAATGGTTACCTCGGTTTGTTCACTCTGTGAAAATTCATCAGTTTGTAGTTTCACCCTTATATACTTTTCTGTATGTATATTGTACTTTCATTTAAAGTTGATTAATTTGATCTGTACCTGGCATAGTGATGTTCAGTATATTGCATGTTGTTACGGACTGAATTGTTCCACTCTCCAATTCCTGTGTTGAAGGCCTAACGCCAACGTGATGGAGTTTGGAGAAAGGGTCTTTGTATATATATTTTATTGATTTCAGAAAGGAAGGGAGAAGGAAAGAGAGAGAAACATTAATGATAAGAGAGAATCATTGATTTGCTGCCTCCTGCACATCCCCTATTGGGGATCAAGCCTGCAACCGGGAATGTACCCTGACTGGGAATCGAACCATGACCTCCTGGTTCATAGGTCGACACTCAACCACTGAGCGTCACTGGCCGGGTGAGGAAGGATCTTTGGAAGTTAGAGTTAGATGAGGCCAAGAGAGCAGAACCCCATGATAGGATTAGCATCTTTATGAGAAGAAGAGACCAGAGCTCACCATTGCTCTCCCTCCTTCCCTTTCCCTCAAATAAGAGGTCATGTGCACACATGGAGAGATGGTGGCCTCCCACAATACAAGAGAAAAGGAGAAACAAAGATGGCGGCATAGGTAAACACCGGAAATTGCTGCCTCACACAACCATTTCAAAAATACAACTAAAAGACAAAACGGACATCATCCAGAATCACAGGAAGGCTGGCTGAGTGCAAATTCTACAACTAGAAGGAAAGAGAAAAGCACTGAGACTCAGAGGAGGTGCAGAAGTAAAGTGCAGAGGTACGGAGGTGTGGAAAGGGCTGGCGGCTGAGGATGTGGCGCCCGTGGAGAGGGCTGGCAGCTGAGGACACGGTTGTCTTTTTCAAATCGGGAGGGAGTCTCAAGCTCCCAACTACTCTGAACTCCAGTTCTGGGTGAGTCTCTGGGGACCAAGACTCATACGGGGAGAAACTGGACTGCCTGGCAGCAGGCAGAACTTGAGGGCAGCTTTCTCTCAGACATGATTGCAGCGATTACTGGGACACTGAGACACGGGGCCTCTTAGGGTAGGACTGGGGAGCAGCCATAGCTGCTTGCTCCGCCCTGTTGATCCCCTGAGACCCCACCCCACCCAAGCTGTGCCCAGAGGCTTTTGCATATGAAAGGCCTGACCCTTTGCAACCTGAAAATTACCTAACAAACTGCAGCTGAATCAGAGAGACCCAGAACTTCCAAAAGAAGGTCCAAGGCCCCACACTAGCTTGCATTGTTTCACAGATGGGCCTCATCTGGGCACCTCCAAACCCCAAACAAAGAAGAGGAATCTCTCCATAGCTCCTGCTGGGTAGCCTCAGGAAGAGGCTAAATTAGCACCTCCTTAGAGATCCAAGAGCCAGTGTACCCAGTGGTCACAGTGGGACCATCCTGATTACAACTCCTCAGATTCATAAGGGACACACTCAGGGGGTAGACTCAGTGAGCACCAAAGCCCCACTGAAGCAAGTCTTGTCCCAGAAGGGTGTCTCCAGCACAGAAGTTCTCCCACTGCAGACACAGCTGATTCTCATAGCCAGTTGGCCTGGAGGTCAATTCCTCCCTGTGATACCTACAACAATCAAGGCTTAACTACAACAAGACTGTGCACAAAGCCCACAAAGGGGTGCACCAAGAGTGTCCACCTCAGGTAATTGGGGAGGCTGAGCCACTGGGCCCCATAGGACACCTAACACACAAAGCCACTCTATCAACACAGGGAAGCATAAAAAATGAGGAGACAAAGAAACAGGTCACAAATGACAGAAATGGAGGAAAGCAAACTACTGGATATAGAGTTCAAAACCACACTTTTAAGGTTTTTAAAGAATTTTCTAGAAACCGCCGATAAATTTAGTGAGACCCTCAAGAAATCTAGTGAGACTGCTGATAAATTTAGTGAGACCCTCAAGAAATCTAGTGAGACCCTCAAGGTTATGAAAAAGGACCAACTAGAAATTAAGCATACACTGACTGAAATAAAGGATATTATGGAGAGTTCCAACAGCAGACTAGAGGATTGCAAGGATCAAGTGAAAGATTTGAAATACGAAGAAGCAAAAAACACCCAACTGGAAAAACCAAAAGAAAAAAGAATCAAAAAATATGAAGATAGTGTAAGGAGCCTCTGGGACAACTTCAAACATACCAACATCCGAATTATGGGGGTGCCAGAAGAAGAGAGAGAGCAAGATATTGAAAACCTATTTGAAGAAATCATGACAGAAAACTTCCCCTACCTGGTGAAAGAAATAGACTTTCAAGTCCAGGAAGCACAGAGAACCCCAAATAAAAGGAATCCAAAGAGGACCACACCAAGACACATCATAATTAAAATGCCAAGAGCAAAAGACAAAGAGAGAATCTTAAAAGCAGCAAGAGAAAAACAATCAGTTACCTACAAGGGCGTACCCATATGACTGTCAGCTGATTTCTCAACAGAAACTATACAGGCAAGAAATATTCAAAGTGGTGAATAGCAAGAACCTACAGCCTAGATTACTTTATCCAGCAAAGCTATCATTCAGAATTGAAGGTCAGATAAAGAGCGTCACAGATAAGAAAAAGCTAAAGGAGTTCATCACCACCAAATCAGTATTATATGAAATGCTGAAAGGTATCCTTTAAGAAGAGGAAGAAGAAGAAAAAGGTAAAGATACAAATTATGAACAACAAATACACATCTATCAACAAGTGAATCTAAAAATCAAGTGAATAAATAATCTGATGAATAGAATAAACTGGTGAATATAATAGAATCAGGGGCATAGAAAGGGAGTTAACTGATTATTCTCGGGAGGGGGAAAGGGGTGTGGTGGTGTGAGAAGAGACTGGACAAAAATTGTACACCTATGGATGAGAACAGTGGGTGGCGGGGGTAAGGGCAGATGGTGGGGTGGTAACCGGGTGGAGGGGAGCTATGGGGGAAAAAATTAGGAACAACTGTAATAATCTGAACAACAAAGACTTAATTAAAAAAAAAAAAAAAAAAAAAAGACGAGAAAAGGCCTCAGGATGAAATCTATGTTGCCAGCACCTTGACCTGGGGCTTCCAGCCTGTAGAACTATGAGAACTCCGTTGTTGAAGCCCCAGTCTGTGGTGTCTTGTTATGGCAGCCAGAGCAGATAAGGCACATGCAAATGAACCCCAGCCTCAGCCACCTAATTTTCTGGGGATCCATTCTGAGCTGGGCCTCAGGCTGAGTGCTGGGATGCAGAACAAGGCTTCATCTGAGCACTCGCATGATTCCCAAGGAAAACTGACTCATCAGTGTGGTGAAGATGTGTGAGTGCCCTGAGGGGGCTGAGAAACTACAGTATCCTCAGTAAGCAGTGACACATCAACTCCTCAGACTTGAAAGTGCTCCCCCCTGTGTTCCATCTGGAGCCATGAACTGCTGACCTTTCTGAAACCAGGGCATGCTACTTTTCATGACTGAGGAACAGCCAAAATGGGAAGAGCAAAACCATCGCGCTGCAGTGGAACAAAGGCTGGTGTGTTTCCTGAGCGAGTAGGTTCTGCATTGTTGGGAAGACACAGAAAGCACTTGTGCTCAGAAAAGAAACGAGTTCAGAAGAACATAGCCTCCTCCCCCGCCTCCTTGCACACAACTTTTGCTGCACGGAATTGGTCTCAGCAGTGGATCAGCAGTTTCCGATTCTTTTTGTTTTATTCTATCATCTTTACTACAGACTTCTGAACACTAAACATTTGCTTGGTTTAGGGCAGTCTTCTTGCCTTTGGCAAATGTTCCCAGACTCAACTTGGTACTTTAAGAATCCCAAAGACAAGGGATTAAAGGGCAGTTTTCATCCTCCCCATCCCTTCTGAAAAAGCACTATCATCACATAGACTATTTGTGGAAGATTTTAATATTTTTTTTTATTGATTTTTTACAGAGAGGAAGGGAGAGAGATAGTTAGAAACATCGATGAGAGAGAAACACCGATCAGCCGCCTCCTGCACATCTCCCACTGGGGATATGCCGGCAACCCAGGCACATGCCCCTGACCGGAATCGAACCCGGGACCCTTCAGTCCGCAGGCCGACGCTCTATCCACTGAGCCAAACCGGTTTCGGCTATTTGTGGAAGATTTTATTAATACTTTTTAGTCTTTGTTTTTCTTTTTCTCCTTGATTAGCATCTACCATGTGAACACCCTTAAACTTGCTTCCATGCTTCCTGACTTGCGCTTCTTTGTCCTCTCAGAAGGTTCAACTTCATCATCAGCCGTGACCTTTGGTTTTACTCTCCCTGTGCTTACTTTCTTTCTTTTTTTTTTTTTTTAAATATATTTTATTGATTTCTTACAGAGAGGAAGGGAGAAGGATAGAGAGTTAGAAATATTGATGGGAGAGAAACATCGATCAGCTGCCTCCTGCACACCTCCTACTGGGGCTGTGCCCACAACCAAGGTACATACCCTTGACTGGAATCGAACCTGGGACCTCTCGGTCCGCAGGCCGATGCTCTATCCATTGAGCCAAACCAGTTAGGGCTGAACTTACTTTTTTTTTTTTTTGAATCGAAGTGTCGTTGACTTACAATATTATATTAATTTTAGATGTACAGCATAGTGATTCTATATTTGTATACCTTACAGTGTGATCACTTTGTTAGTCTAGTAACCATCTGTCACTGTACATAGTTATTATGATACTATTGACTATATACCCTGTGCTATACTTTACATCCATGTGACTTATTTCTTTGATATCTGAAAGTCTATACCTCTTAGTCCCCTTCACCTTTTTCACTTACTTTCTTTGTTTAAAAATAGTTATATTGAGATATAATTCATGTGCCATGTAATTTACCCATTAAACGTGTACAATTCATAGTTACGCAGCCATCACCACAGTTAATTTTAGAACATTTACATCGCTCCATAAAGAATCCCTGCATCCCTTAGCTATCACCAACCCCTCCCCAATCTTCTCTCCTCTCTCCCATCCCTAAGCAACCACCAATCTGCTTTCTGTCTCTCATAAGAAGAGATTAGGGCATAGAAACAGAGGCGAAACCAGGTGACGACACAGGGAGAAGACAGCCATTGCTAGCCACAAAGAGAGGTTCAGAAGAAACCAACCCTATTGACACCTTAATCTTGGACTTTTAGCCTCCAGAATTGTGAGAAAGTACATTTCCATAGTATAAACTACCTTGTCTATGATATTTGTTATGGCATCCCAACATGACTAATACATGCACCCCGATACCTCTGTGCCTGACACCTGCCTGCCCTCCTGCCCTGTGGGCATGATGGATAAACCACAACCCAAATCCCAAGACCATATCCTCCTCTTGGATCACCTTGAAGCACTCGTTCTGGTCCCCTTTATCCTGGGCCTACGCTGGTCTGTCTGTTTCTCTACGGCCAGAGGTGCCTCCCACGTAGAAGGCATACCCTGGCTCAAGAACCTCAAACTATGAACCAGGAGGTCATGGGTCAATTCCCTGTCAGGCACATGCCAGGGTTGCGGGCTCAATCCCCGATTGTGCAGGAGAGCTCATCAATGATTCTCTTCTTTGATATTTCTATCTTTCTCCTTGTCCCTTCCTCTCTGAAATCAAATATATTTTTTAAAAACACAGAGAATATACTGTATATTCTTGTCACCCCCTGAAGAGTCCTCTTGCACCTGTGCCCAAAGGTGGCTTGTGAGCAGAGGAAGTTACAGTTGATGTAACTTCCCAAGTTGAAGATTGAGTTGATGCTCTAGGAAGACCTAATCAGAAGCTCTTTTCAGAAAGGACAAGAAGAAAAAAGGAGTGTAGAGGAAAACAAGTTGGTTAGATTTTAGGGCAGGAAAACTGGAAAACATTCTACTGGCGAATGGAAGGATGGGCGATCCTGGGCAATAGCTCCCTGAAGGCCCAAAGGAGGAGAGAGGGTGATTTTCAGAGCCATCCCTACCTCTTGGTGCCCTAGGAGTGTCTGATCCTGCCCTCCGCTGTATGTAGATAGGTACAAATCTAGAACATTTTATTATTTAACAGTTGTACAAAAACTTCAGTCATACATCATTCATTTAATATGTTTACTTTATATTTCTCTAATATTTTCCTCTCTTTAATCAATGATTTCTACCAAGTTGTGTTGACCTCTACTTACTTGACATTATTTTTTTTAAAATATATTTTATTGATTTTTTACAGAGAGGAAGGGAGAGAGATAGAGAGCTAGAAACATCGATGAGAGAGAAACATCGATCAGCTGCCTCCTGCACATCCCCTACTGGGGATGTGCCCGCAACCCAGGTACATGCCCTTGACCGGAATCGAACCTGGGACCTCTCAGTCCGCAGGCCGACGCTCTATCCACTGAGCCAAACCGGTTTCGGCTACTTGACATTATTTTACATGTATTTTTTCCCATGTATAATTTATATATTTATCTTTTATGTGGTTAAAAAACACACATAATACTTAAAATTTTAATCATTTTAAAGTGTATCATTCAGAGGTACTTAGTACATTCATGATGTTGAGCAACCATTAGTACTGTCTAGTTCCAGAACATTTTCATTATCCAAAAAGGAAGCCTCATACCCATTAAGCAGTCACTCCTCCATTCCTCTTTCTCCCCCTCCCTCCCAGCACATGACAGCCACTAAACTTTCTGTCTCTGTGGATTTGCCTATATCATATATAGAGAACCATACAATATGTGGTCTTTTGTGTCTGTCTTCTTTCACAGAGCATAGTGTTTTTGAAATTTATCCATGGTTATAGCATCTACCAGTGCTTCATTCATTTTTATGGCTCAATAATATTCCATTGTATGGATATACCACATTTCATTTATCCATTTAATCATTAATGGACATTTGCACTGTTTTCACCTTTCAGCTATGTGACTAATGCTACTAAAAACATTCATGTACAAGGATTTATTTGAATACCTATTTCATTTATCTTGGGTATATACCTAGGAGTGGAATTGTTGGGTCATACGGTAATTCTATTATTTTTTTTAATTAAATCTTTATTGTTCAGATTATTACAGTTGTTCCTCTTTTTTTCCCCAAAGCTCCCCTCCACCCGGTTCCCACCCCACCCTCTGCCCTTATCCTTCCCCACTGTCCTCATCCATAGGTGTACGATTTTTGTCCAGTCTCTTCCCACACCCCCCACACCCATTTCCCCCCGAGAATTGTCAGTCCACTCCCTTTCTATGCCCCTGATTCTATTATATTCACCAGTTTATTCTGTTCAACAGATTTTTTAGTCACTTGATTTTTAGATTCACTTGTTGATAGATGTGTATTTGTTGTTCATGATTTGTATCTTGACCTTCTTCTTCTTCTTCCTCTTCTTAAAGGATACCTTTTAGCATTTCATATAATACTGGTTTGGTGGTGATGAACTCCTTTAGTTTTTTCTTATCTGTGAAGCTCTTTATCTGACCTTCATTCTGAATGATAGCTTTGCTGTGTAGAGTGATCTTGTTGTACGGTCTTGCTATTCATCACTTTGTATATTTCTTGCCACTCCCTTCTGACCTGCATAGTTTCTGTTGAGAAATCAGCTGGCAGTCATATGGGTACTCCCTTGTATGTAACTGACTGTTTTTCTCTTGCTGCTTTTAAGGTTCTCTCTTTGTCTTTTACTCTTGGCATTTTAATTATGATGTGTCTTGGTGTGGTCCTCTTTGGATTCCTTTTGTTTGGAGATCTCTGCGCTTCCTGAACTTGTAAGTCTATTTCTTTCACCAGATAGGGGAAGTTTTCTGTCATGATTTCTTCAAATAGGTTTTCAATATCTTGCTTTCTTTCTTCTTCTGGCACCCCCATAATTCGGATGTTTGTACGCTTGACATTGTCCCAGAGGCTCCTTATACTATCTTCATATTTTTGGATTCTTTTTTCTTTTGGTTTTTCCAGTTGGGTGTTTTTTGCTTCTTTGTATTTCAGATCTTTGACTTGACTCTTACGATCCTCTAGTCTGCTGTTGGTTCCTGTATATTATTCTTTATTTCAGTCAATGTATGCTTAATTTCTAGTTGGTCCTTTTTCATATCTTCGAGGGTCTCACTAGATTTATCGAGGGTCTCACTAAATTTATTGGCGGTTTCTAGAAAATTCTTTAAAAACCTTAAAAGTGTGGTTTTGAACTCTATATCCAGTAGTTTGCTTTCCTCCATTTCTGTCATTTGTGACCTGTTTCTTTGTCTCCTCATTTTTTATGCTCCCCTGTGTTGATAGAGTGGCTTTCTGTGTTAGGTGTCCTATGGGGCCCAGTGGCTCAGCCTCCCCAATTACCTGAGGTGGACACTCTTGGTACACCCCTTTGTGGGCTTTGTGCACAGTCTTGTTGCAGTTAAGCCTTGATTGTTGTAGGTATCACTGGGATATCTGCATTCTGTCAGATATTATTATTATTATTATAGCTACTACAGCTCTTTTACAGTTTTTATTTCAACGGAGTCTCTTTTCTATTCTTTAACTTTCAACCTATTTACATTATAAAGCGAGTCTCTTGGAGAGAGCATATACATGGTTGAATCATGTTTTTGTTTTGTTTTGCATTGATTTTCAGAGAGAGTGGAAGGGAGGGAGGGAGGGAGAGAGAGAGAGAGACAAAGGGAAACCAGGATGTAAGATTGGTTGCCTCCTGCACACACCCTGACCGAGGCTGGGGATCAAACCTGCAACCCAGGTATGTGTCCTTGACCGGAAATTGAACCTACAGCCCTTGAGGGTGCAGGTTGTTGCTATAACCACTGATCGACACCAGCCAGCTCTGGATAGTGTTTCTTTTTTTTTTAATGTTTTTAGTTAAATTGTTCAGATTATTACATTTGTTCCTCTTTTCTCCCCCCCCCATAACTCCCCTCCACCCAGTTCCCACCCCACCCTCCTCCCTCACTCTCCATCTACTGTCCTCATCCATAGGTGCACGATTTTTGTCCAGTCTCTTCCCGCATCCCCCACACCCCTTTCCCCCCCTAAGAATAGTCAGTCCACTCACTTTCTATGCCCATGATTCTATTATAATCACCAGTTCATTCTGTTCATCAGATTATTCACTTGATTTTCAGATTCACTTGTTGATAGATATGTATTTGTTGTTCATAATTTGTATCTTTACCTTTTTCTTCTTCTTCCTCTTCTTAAAGGATACCTTTCAGCATTTCATATAATACTGGTTTGGTGGTGAGCTCCTTTAGCTTTTTCATATCTGTGAAGCTCTTTATCTGACCTTCAATTCTGAATGATAGCTTTGCTGGATAAAGTAATCTTGGTTGTAGGTTCTTGGCATTCATCACTTTGAATATTTCTTGCCACTCCCTTCTGGCCTGCAAAGTTTCTGTTGAAAAATCAGCTGACAGTCGTATGGGTACTCCCTTGTAGGTAACTGACTTTCTTTCTCTTGCTGCTTTTAAGATTCTCTCTTTGTCTTTTGCTCTTGGCATTTTAATTATGATGTGTCTTGGTGTGGTCCTCTTTGGATTCCTTTTGTTTGGAGATCTCTGCGCTTCCTGAACTTGTAAGTCTATTTCTTTCACCAGGTAGGGGAAGTTTTCTGTCATGATTTCTTCAAATAGGTTTTCAATATCTTGCTCTCTCTCTTCTTCTGGCACCCCTGTAATTTGGATGTTGATATGCTTGAAGCTGTCCCAGAGGCTCCTTACACTATCTTCATATTTTTGGATTCTTTTTTCATTTTGCTTTTTTGGTTGGGTGTTTTTGGTTTCTTCGTATTTCAAATCATTGACTTGATTCTTGCGATCCTCTAGTCTGCTGTTGGGAGTCTGTATAATATTCTTTATATCAGTCAGTGTATGCTTAATTTCTAGTTGGTCCTTTATCACCACCTCGAGGGTCTCATTAGATTTCTTGTAGGTCTCATTAAGTTTATTGGCAGTTTCTAGAAAATTCTTGAAAAGTGTGGTTTTGAACTCTATATCCAGTAGTTTGCTTTCCTCCATTTCTGTCATTTATGTCCTTTTTTCTTTGTCTCCTCATTTTTTATGCTTCTCTGTGTTGTTAAAGTGGTTTTCTGTGCTAAGTGTCCACTAGGGTCCCGTGGTTCAGCCTCCCCAATTACCTGAGGTAGACACTCTTGGTGAACCCCCTTGTGGTCTTTGTGCACAATCTTGTTGTAGTTAAGCCTTGATTGTTGTAGGTATCACTGGGAGGAATTGACCTCCAGGCCAATTGGCTGTGAGAATCAGCTGTGTCTGCAGTGGGAGAACTTCTGTGCTGGAGACACCCCTCCGGGGCAAGACTTGCTTCAATGGGGCTTTGGTGCTCACTGAGTTTGCCCCCTGAGTGTGTCCTTTATGGTTCCATGGAGCTGCAGACTGGATGGTCCCACTCTGACCTCTGGGTACATTGGCTCCTGGATCTCTAGGGAGGTACTAATCTAGCCTCTGTCTTAGGCTATCCAGCAAAAGCCTCCCTGCAGGGCTTGGGGGGTGGGCAGGTCAACAGGGCGGGGCAAGCAGTTATGGCTGCTCTCAGTCTTGCCCTCAGAGGCTCTGCTTCTCATTGTCCCGGTAATCGCTGCAAGACCCTCGGAGAGAAAGCTGCCCTCAAGTTCCGACTGATGCCAGACAGTTCCGCTTCTCCCATATGAGTCTGGGTCCCCAGAGACTCGCCCAGAACTGGAGCTCAGAGCCTGAGACTCCCTCCTGATTGAAAATGACAACCGCGCCCCTAGCCGCCAGCCTGCTCTGTGTGTGCTTCTGTACCTTAGTATTTTACTTTTGCACTGCGCCTCCTCTGAGTCTCGGTAAACTTTTCTCTTTCCTTCTAGTTGTAGAATTTCCATTCAGCCAGCCTTCCTGTGGTTCTGGATGATGTCCGTTCCGTCTTTTAGTTGTAGTTTTGAAGTGGTTGTTCGATACAGCAAACTCTGGTGTTTACCTATGTCGCTATCTTGGTTTCTGGATGGTGTTTCTTTAATCCATTTTGCCAGTATCTGCCTTTGGATTTGAGAGTTTAATCGTTTTACATTTAAATGAATTACTGATAAGGAAGGATTTCTGCCATTTTCCCATTTGTTTCCAGTGTATATTAGGGTTTTTTTGTTCCTCAGTTACTCTATTATTGCCTTTTTTTGTGTTTAATTAATATTTTGTACTACATCATTTTTATTCCCTTCTCATATCCTTTTCTCTATATTTTTAGTTATTTTACTAATGGCTACCCTGGAGATTATAATTTATGTTTTAAATTTATCATAAACTAGTTTGAATTAATATCAACTTAGCTTCAGTACATAAAAACTTTGCTCCTATCCAGCTCCATCCCTCCCTTCATGTTTTTGTCACAAATCACATCTTTAAACATTGTGTTTATTAACATAGATATATAATTATTGTTTTACCCATTTGTCTTTTAAATTACATAGGGAAAAGTTACAAACCAAAATACAGTAATACTTCCATTGTTATTTATCTATAAATATCACATAATTCACGGTCTAGTTCAGAATAATACCAACTTAATGTCAATAGGATACAAAAACTTTGCATTTGTATAGCTCTGTTCCCTCCCTTTCTTTTGTAGTGTTATTGTCAGATAAATGATATCTTTATCCATTGTGCACCATGAAGACAAGATTTATAATTATTGTTCTATGCAGTTAATATGTAAATTAGATAGGAGAAATATAGTTACAAAGAAAAAGTACATTTATACTGTCTTTTACATATGCCCATGTAGTTATCTTTATCAGTGTTCTTTTTTCTTTATGTGGATTCAAGTTACTCTCTAATACCCTTTCACTCAGCCTGAAGGACTTACTTTAGTATTTCTGGTAGGACAGGTTTATTAGCAATGAATTTTCTCAGTTTTTGTATATCTGGGAATATTTTAATTTCTTCTTTCTTGGAGTATACTTTTGTTAAATGTAACGTTCTTGGTCAGTAGTCTTTTCTTTCAGCACTTTGAATATTTTATCTAGTACCTAATAATCTCCATGGTGTCTGATGAGAAATCAGCTGTTAATCTTAATGAGAATCCCTTGTAGGCAAATAATTATTTCTCTTCCTGCTTTTAAGATTCTCTTATTGATTTACAGGAAAGTTTTAATTGATTTTAGAGAAAGGAAATGGAGAGAGAGAGAGAGAGAGAGAGAGAGAGAGAGAGAGAGAGAGAAACAGACAGACATCGACTGCCTCCTGCACGCACCCTGACCGGGGATTGAACCTGCAACCTGGGTATGTGCTCTGGCTGGGAATGGAATCCACCACCCTTTGGTGTATGGGACAATACTCCAACCAACTGAGCTATACCAGCCAGGGCTCTCTTTAGCTTTTTAAGTTTGATTATGATGTACTCCAGGGGTGGGCAAACTTTTTGACTTGAGGGCCACAATGGGTTCTTAAACTGGACCGGAGGGCCGGAACAAAAGCATGGATGGAGTGTTTGTGTGAACTAATATAAATTCAAAGTAAATATCATTACATAAAAGGGTACGGTCTTTTTTTTTTTTTTTTTTTTTTTTTTTAGTTTTATTCATTTCAAACGGGCCGTAGTTTGCCCATGGCTGATCTAAGTGTGTATCTCCTTGTATCTCTTTTGAGTTTATCCTACTTGGAATTTGTTGAGCTTCTTGTAAGTGTAATGTTCTCTCTCTTTCTGTCTCTCCCTCTCCACCCCCCATCTCTCTATTCCTCTCTTTCTCAACTCCTTCTGGGACTCCTGTTTTACTTATGTTGATATGTTTGAATGGTGTCCCACGGGTCTCTGAGGCTCTGTTTGTTTTCTTTGTCTAACTATTTTTCTCTTGCTGCTTTTAAGATTCTCTCTTTGTCTTTTGCCCTTGGCATTTTAATTATGATGTGTCTTGGTGTGGTCCTCTTTGGATTCCTCTTATTTGGGGTTCTCTTCGCTTCCTGGACTTGTAAGTCTATTTCTTTCATCAGGTAGGGGAAGTTTTCTGTCATGATTTCTTCTAATAGGCTTTCAGTATCTTGCTCTCTCTCTTCTTCTGGCACCCCGATAATTCGGATGTTGGTACGTTTGAAGTTGTCCCAGAGGCTCCTTACACTATCTTCATATTTTTGGATTCTTTTTTCATTTTGCTTTTCTGGTTGGGTGTTTTTTGCTTCTTCGTATTTGAAATCTTTGACTTGATTCTTGGGATCCTCTAGTCTGCTGTTGGATCTCTGTATATTATTTTTAATTTCAGTCAGTGTATATTTAATTTCTGACTGGTCCTTTCCCATTTTTTTGGCATTCTCATTAAGATCCTTGAAGGTCTCACTAAGTTCCTCGGAGATTCGTAGAAGGTTCTTGAGTAACCTTGTAACTGTGGTTTTGAACTCTATGTCCTCCATTAGTTTGCTTTCCTCCATTTCTTTCATTTGTGATAAGTTTCTTTGTCTCTGCATTTTTGGCTGTCTGCGAGGACCCACTGTGTCTACAGTGGAAGAACAGCTGTGCTGAGACACCCTTATGGGGTAGGACTTGCTTCAGTGGGGCTTTGGTGCTCACTGATTCTGCTTCTTGAGTGTGCCCCTTATGGATGTGAGGAGTTGAAATCTGGTATCTGGCCAGGTGTACCCTGGCTCCTGGATCTCCAAGTCAACCACTGTGTGAGTCCACCCAGCAGGAGCTACAGCGATACCAGCAGATTTCTCCTCTTTGTTTGGGGTTTGGAAGTTTTGGAGCTCTCTGACCCAGCTGCAGTTTGTTAGGTTATGCTGTAAAAGCGCAGGTGGTTCCTTTGTGCCACTGCGCACAGCTTGGCTGGGTATGTAAATTGAGTGGGGTGGGGTCTCAGAGAATCACCAGGACGGAGCAAACAGCAATGGCTGTTGTCAGCCGACTCCGCGCCTCTGCGTCCCCCAGTCCCTCTGCGTCCACGAGTCCCGTGCCCCCACAGCAACAATGATCCGTGCAAGCAGCTCTGCAAGAAAGCCACCCTCGCTTTCTGACCCGCTGCAAGACTGTTCAGTTTCTCCCCGTAGGAGTCTGGGACCCCAGAGTCTCGCTGTAAATGAGTTCAGTGTATTCGAGAGCTTGTATCCCCTTCTGATTGAAAAAAACCGCACACCCAGGTGCAGCCGCCTCGCGCACGCCTCTGTACCTCTGTTCTTGGTGCCTCTGCACCTCCTACCCGGTCTCAATGCGCTTTTTTCTTTCCTTCTAGTTGTAGAACTTCCACTCAGCCAGCTTTCCCGTGGTTCTGGAATGATAGCTGCTTTGTCTTATGGTTGTAGTTTTAATGTTGTTGTTGGGGGGGACAGCATGTACAGGCTTATACCTTATGCCACCATCTTGGTTCTCCCACTTCTTCGTCCCTTTTTTAATTTTGTTCCTCAGACTTGATCATCTCAACTGATCTATCTAAAATTTCATTGACTAGGACAAGGGGGGAAATAGGGGGGAACAGGGGATAGCTGTAATATTATCAACAACAAAAAATACATTAAAAACAAAGTTCACTGATTCTTTCTTCTGCCTGTTCACGTGTGGTGTTGACACCTTCTATTTAGAGTTCATTCCAGTTTTTGTACTTTTTAACTCCAGAATTTCTGTTTGGTTCCTTTTTTTTTTTAAATCCTCACCAGAGGGTATTTTTGCCTTGATTTTTTTTTTTTGTGACAGAGTAGAAGGGAGGGAAGGAGAGAGGGAGAGAGAAACATCAATGCGAGAGAAATACATCAATTGGTTGCCACCCACTTGAGCCCCAACCAGTGCTGGGGATTGAACCTGCCACCAAGGCATATGCCCTTGACTGGAATTGAACCCTCTACCCTTCCATCTGCAGGCCGATGCTCTAACCCAAGGGTGGGCAACCTTTTTGTGAGTGCGTGCCAAAACCAGCAAAATCTCTGACTCAAAATTCTTCTGCGTGCCAACCCTAATTTTTTGAGAACATGTTACGCCTACTTGATATCTCTTATGGTGTACATATGTGAAGAAACTTGAAGAAATAATAAAATTCGTTCGAGTGACAAAAACACAGTATATGATGATGAAAAATACATTTATTTTTTAATGTATACATGTACGCTGATAGTCCGACAGAAAACTTTATGACTCCGTTTGATATTATCAGTGGGACTTTTGCTGCTGCATCACTGATGACAGAGATTTTACATCAGGTTTATATTTTGTGACCTTCAGAGATATGCACGAGCTACTACTTTCATCCGTCAGGCTACTCCAATTATGAGACTTAACAAAATTCATCACTGAGAACAAAGATTCACAAGTGTATGTGGATGAAACCAAAACACTGGTCGGATCTAGGAAGGCAGGGAGAGTTAAGGCAGACGCATAGAAATTGTTCTTACCCTCTCTCGCCAATCCATGTCTATGGTCTTTAAGATAACTTGTTATGTAAAATTATTTATTTATCTAAGATGCACCTACACTGAATTTATCTGAAAAATTAAAAAGTTGATATTAAGAAAAAAATTGTAAATGGAAGATTATAAGAGAGGGTTTCGCGTGCCAGCAAAAGTTACTGGTGTGCCATGTTTGGCACGTGTGCCAGGGGTTGCCCATTCCTGCTCTAACCACTTAGCAAACCCAGCCAGGGCTGTTTGGTTCCTTTTTATAATTTCTCTATCTACCTGGTTTCTTTTATTTTTTATTTTTTTTAAATAAATCTTTATTGTTCAGATTATTACAGTTGGTCCCCCTTTTTCCCCCCATAGCTCCCCTCCACCCAGTTCCCACCGAACCCTCTGCCCTTACCCCCCCCCCCACTGTCCTTATCCATAGGTGCACGCTTTTTGTCACCGGGTCAAAGGTCATACACATGGAAAATGTAGCTATTTCCATCCACAACGTGTCCCTGTGTTTGGAAAGATCTCCACGATTTGTTCAGAAAGGGTACGGAGCCACGTAATGGCTTTTTAAAATAATGTATCTTCTTATGTTTAAAATGAGGATTTCGCTACCAGAAGTGAGGAGAAAGCAACACTACAGCTGCTCTTGCCCCTCTCGCCCTTCGGGTGGTAGTTGTGCGTGGGGCTGGGAGCTGGTTCGCGGGCCGTCAACGAAGGCCCACGTGGTTCCGTCAGCTTCCCAGGGGCCATCACAGCCTTGCAGGGGCTGTCGGAGCCTCGCAGGGGCCGTTGCAGCCTCACACAGCCTCACAGGGGCCGTCGCAACCTCGCAGGGGCCGTTGCAGCTTCACGCAGCCTCACAGGGGCCGCCACAGCCTCGCAGGGGCCGTTGCAGCCTCGCAGGGGCCGTTGCAGCCTCACAGGGGCCGTCACAGCCTCGCAGGGGCCATCGCAGCCTTGCAGGGGCTGTTGCAGCCTCACGCAGTCTCTCAGGGGGTGTCGGAACCTTGCAGGGGCCGTCGCAGCCTCACGCAGCCTCGCAGGGGCCATCACAGCCTCGCAGGGGTCGTCGCAGCCTCACGGGGCGTCGCAGCTTTGCAGGGGTCGTCGCAGCCTCACAGGGGTCGTCGCAGCTTTGCAGGGGTCGTCGCAGCCTCACAGGGGGCGTCGCAGCCTCACAGGGGCCGTTACAGTCTCGCAGGGGCTGTCACAGCCTCACAGGGGCCGTCACAGCCTCATGCAGCCTCACAGGGGGCGCTGCAACCTGCATTGCGGGTGAAGGTGTGAGACAGAAGCTCCTCTCGCTGTCTCCTGCTGCTCCCTTGTGTATCGCTAATGCTGTAAGTTTCTGAGAGCAGTCTGCAGGTGCTGGACATCATACTTTGACTGGTCAACATGAAGTTTGGCTTTCTGTCTTTTGTTGGGAGGCTCCTTGCTGGACAAAATCTCCAGGCATTCTTGCTGGCTGAGTGTCTGGTATGCTTGCTTGGATTTCATTTTCTACCAAGTGCACAGACTGCTTGTCTGCCGTCTCCCGGCATCCCGTGTGAGACTGGATCTAGTGGACCTGTGCATTTGCTGGTCCAGTGGTTCCATGTTGCCGGCTCAGCCGGTTCCGGCTCCAGCTTCCTCTGAACCTGATTCTGCTTCTTGAGTGTGTCCCTTATGGATGTGAGGAGTTGAAATCTGCAGTTTGTTGGGTTAAGCTGCAAAAGCGCAGGTGGTTCCTTTTGTGCCACTGGCACAGCTTGGGTGGAGATGTAAATTGAGTAGGGCGGGGTCTCAGAGAGTCACCAGGGTGGAACAAACAGCAATGGTTGTCGTCAGCGTCTCCGCGACTCCTCACCTCTCCGCGACTCGGCGTCTCCGTGTCCCCAAGTGCCGGTGAACAGCTCCCCGAGATAGCCACCCTCACTCTCCAACCCACTGAAAGGCAGTCCCGCCTCTCCCCTTAGGGGTCTGGGACCTCATAATTCCGCCCCAAACAAGTTCAGTGGATTTGAGAGCTTGTATCCCCTTCTGATTGGAAAAAAACCGCGCATCCAGTTGCAGCCCGCCTGACATGCGACTCCATACCTCTGTTCTTGGCGTCTCTGCACCTCCTACACAGTCTCAATGTGCTTCTTTTCCTTTCAGTTGTAGAACTTCCACTGGGCCAGCTTTCCCATGGTTCTGGATGATAGCTGTTTTGTCTTATAGTTGGTAGTTTCAATGTTGTTGTGGGAGGCAGCACGCACAGGTCTATACCTTATGCCGCCATCTCGGTTTCTCTTTTATTTTTTTATACCATTAACTAGAGGCCTGTTGCATGAAAAGATTCGTGCAATAGGCCTTCCCTTCCCCTGGCTGCTGGCACCAGTTTTCCTCCAGCACCCGGGACCCAGGCCTTCGCTCCGGCCAGAGCCGCCTTTAGTCTTCGCTGCTCCGGCTGGAGCCGCCTCCAAGCCTTCGCTGCTCCAGCCGGAGCCGCCTTCAAGCCTTCACTGCTCCGGCCAGAACCGCCTTCAGTCTTCGTTCTGCTGCTTTGCACCTATGTTGCAAATTAACCGCCATCTTTGTTGGCGGTTAATTTGCATATCTCGCTGATTAGCCCATGGAAGGCGTAGCAAAGGTATGGTCAATTACCATGTTTGTCTATTATTAGATAGGATTATATTAATATATTAATACAATTTTTCTTTTAGTTTTTCGAACATCATTTCCTTTAGCTTTTAGAGCAGTGGTTCTCAACCTCCCTAATGCCGCAACCCTTTAATACAGTTCCTCATGTTGTGGTGACCCCCAATTTCATTGTTACAAATTGAACATAATTAAAGCATAGTGATTAATTACAAAAACAATATGTAATTATGTATGTGTTTTCCGATGGTCTTAGGTGACCCCTGTGAAAGGGTCATTCGACCCCCAAAGGGGTCGCAACCCACAGGTTTAGAACCACTGTTTTAGAGCATATTTAAGACAGTTGATTTAAAGTTTTTGTCTGAAATTCCTCAGAAACATTTTTCTTCATTAATTTTTCCTACTAGAGGCCCAGCACACAATTTTCCCCCTAGGCCTAACCTGCCATCAGGGCCATGTCCGCCGCCCCACGAAGCCTCACACGCTCCGTGGACGCTGCCGGTGACCCTCGACACTCTGCCGACGCTGCCAGCACCTTGGGGGTGGGCCCAAGAGGTGCTCCATCCACCTCCTGGTGACCGGTCGTTTGGTCGTTACAGCATTACTGCCACTGGCCTTTTATAATACAGATGATCGAACCATACTTTATTTCTTTGAATGCCTTGTAATTTTTGTTGAAAATTGGACATTTTGAATATTATAATGCAGTAACTCTGGAAATAACGTTCTCCCTCTCCCCAGGGTTTGTTGTTGCTGCTTGTTGTGCATTATAGTTGTTTGTTTAATGACTTTTCTAAACTATTTTTTGTAAAGACTTTTATTTTGTTGTGTGGGCTTACTGAAGTCACTGTTCCTTTAGCATAGAGGTCAACTGGTGATTTTATTTTTTTTTTCATTTTTTTTCTTTTTTATTGCTTAAAGTATTACAAAGAGTATTACATATGTCTCCTTTTTTTTTCCCCCGCCCTTGACATTCCCCTGGCCTCCCCTACCCCCCAGTGTCTTATGTCCATTGGTTATGCTTATATGCATGCATACAAGTCCTTTGGTTGATCTCTTACCCACCCCCCTCTTGCCCTCCCACCCTCCCCGGCCTTCCTGCTGTAGTTTGACAGTCTGTTCGAGGCAGCTCTGCCTCTGTATCTATTTTTGTTCATAAGTTTATAATGGTCTTTATTATCCAGAAATGAGTGAGATCATGTGGTATTTTTCCTTCATTGACTGGCTTATTTCACTTAGCATAATGCTCTCCAGTTCCATCCATGCTGTTGCAAATGGTAAGAATTCCTTCTTTTTTACAGCAGCATAGTATTCCATCGTGTAGATGTACCACAGTTTTCTAATCCATTCATCTACAGATGGGCACTTAGGCTGTTTCCAGATCTTAGCTATGGTGAATTGTGCTGCTATCAACATAGGGGTGCATATATCCCTTCTGATTGGTTTTCTGGTTTCCTGGGATATATTCCTAGAAGTGGGATCACAGGGTCAAATGGGAGTTCCATTTGTAGTTTTTTGAGGAAACTCCATACTGTCTTCCTTAGTGGCTGCACCAGTCTGCATTCCCACCAGCAGTGCACAAGTGTTCCTTTTTCTCCACATCCTCTCCAGCACTTGTCGTTTGTTGATTTGTTGACGATAGCCAGTCTGACAGGTGTGAGATGGTACCTCATTGTTGTTTTGATTTGCATCTCTCGGATGATTAGTGACTTGGAGCATGTTTTCATATGTCTCTTCGCTTTCTGAATGTCCTCTTTTGAAAGGTGTCTATTTAGATCCTTTGCCCATTTTTTGATTGGATTGTTTATCTTCCTTTTGTTAAGTTGTATGAGTTCCCTATAAATTTTGGAGATTAGGCCCTTATCAGATATGACATTGGCAAATATGTTTTCCCACGCAGTGGGTTTTCTTGTTGTTTTGTTGATGGTTTCTTTTGCTGTGCAGAAGCTTTTTATTTTGATGTAGTCCCATTTGTTTATTTTCTCTTTAGTTTCCAATGCCCTAGGAGCTGTATCGGTGAAGAAATTGCTTCGGCATATGTCTGAGATTTTGTTGCCTTTGGATTTTTCTAGTATTCGTATGGTTTCCCGTCGTACATTTAAGTCCTTTATCCATTTTGAGTTTATTTTTGTGTATGGTGTAAGTTGGTGGTCTAGTTTCATTTTCTTGCATGTATCTGTCCAATTTTCCCAACACCATTTATTGAAGAGACTATCTTGACTCCATTGTATGTTCTTGCCTCCTTTGTCAAATATTAATTGAGCGTATTGGTTGGGGCTGATTTTGGGGCTCTCTATTCTATTCCATTGATCTATATGTCTGTTCTTGTGCCAGTACCAGGCAGTTTTGAGAACAGTGGCTTTGTAATACAGCTTGATATCTGGTATTAAGATCCCACCTACTTTGTTCTTTCTCAGGATCGCTGCAGCTATTCGGGGTTGTTTTTTATTCCAGATGAATTTTTGGAGAGTACGTTCTAGGTCTGTGAAATATGCCATTGATATTTTAATGGGAAGTGCATTGAATTTATAGATTGCTTTGGGCAGTATGGACATTTTAATGATGTTGATTCTACCAATCCAAGAACATGGTATGTTCTTCCATCTCTTTATGTCTTTCTCTATCTCTTTTTTCAACGTCCTGTAGTTTTCTGAGAAGAGGTCTTTTACCTCTTTAGTTAAGTTTATTCCTAGGTAGCTTAATTTTTTTGGTGCAATGGTAAATGGGATTGCTTTTTTAGTCTCTCTTTCTGCACATTCACTATTGGTGTGTAGAAATGCCATAGATTTCTTGGCGTTAATTTTGTATCCTGCTACATTGCCGAATTCTTTTATTAAATCTAATAGTTTATTCATGGAGTCTTTAGGGTTTTTTAAGTATAATATCATGTCATCTGCAAATAAGGACAGTTTTACTTCTTTTCCAATTTGGATGCCTTTTATTTCTTCTTCTTGTCTAATTGCAATGGCTAATACTTCCAGTACTATGTCGAACAGGAGTGGTGAGAGTGGGCATCCCTGTCTTGTTCCTGTTCTTAGGGCAAATGGTGTTAGTTTTTGTCCATTGAGTATGATGTTGGCTGTGGGTTTGTCATATATGGCTTTTATTATGTTGAGGTATGATCCTTCAATTCCCACCTTGCTGAGAGTTTTTATCAAAAATGGGTGTTGAATTTTGTCAAATGCTTTTTCTGCATCAATTGATAAGACTATGTGGTTTTTTTCTTTCACTTTGTGTATGTGATGTATCACGTTTATTGATTTGCAGATATTGTACCATCCTTGCATCCCTGGGATAAATCCTACTTGGTCGTGGTGTATGATCTTTCTGATGTACTGCTGGATCTGATTTGCTAAGATTTTGTTGAGGATTTTGGCATCTATGTTCATGAGGGATATTGGCCTGTAATTCTCTTTCATTGTGTTGTCTTTACCTGGTTTTGGTATTAGGGTGATGCTGGCTTCATAGAATGAGCTTGGAAGTGTTCCTTCCTCTTGGATTTTTTGTAGTAGTCTGAGGAGGATAGGCTTTAGTTCTTCCTTGAATGTTTGGTAAAACTTCCCTATGAAGCCATCTGGTCCTGGGCTTTTGTTTGCTGGAAGCTTTTTCATGACTGCTTCAATTTCTTCCATAGTTATTGGCCTATTGAGATTTTTAGATTCTTCCTGATCAAGTTTTGGAATGTTGTATTTTTCTAGGAATATGTCCATTTCCTCCAGGTTGTCTAGTTTGTTGGAGTAGAGTTGTCCATAGTATTTTTTAACAATCATTTGTATTTCAGTGGGATCTGTTGTTATTTCGCCTCTATCATTTCTGATTTTGTTGATTTGGGTCCTTTCCCTTTGCTTCTTGGTGAGCCTGGCTAGAGGTTTGTCAATCTTGTTTATCCTTTCAAAGAACCAGCTCTTTGATTCATTGATTTTCTGTATTGTTTTTTTGGTCTCTATGTCATTTATTTCTGCTCTAATCTTTATTATCTCCTTCCTTCTGCTCACTCTGGGCATTTCTTGTTGCTCTCTTTCTAATTCTTTGAACTGTAGAGTTAGATGATTTACTACCATTTTTTCTTGTTTGTTGAGATAGGCCTGTAGAGCTATAAACTTCCCTCTCAGGACTGCTTTCATTGCGTCCCAAAGGTTTTGGATTGTTGTGTTTTCATTGTCATTAGTTTCCAGAATGTTTTTAATTTCTTCTTTGATCTCATTGGTAACCCAATCAGTATTTAATAACGTGCTATTCAGCTTCCAAGTGTTTGAGTATTTTGAATTGTTTTTATTGTAGTTTATTTCTAATATTATGGCCTTGTGGTCTGAGAAGATGCTTGGTATGATTTCAATCTTCTTGAATTTGGGGAGACTTTGTTTGTGACCCAATATGTGGTCTATTTTTGAAGATGTCCCATGAGCACTTGAGAAGCACATATATTTTGTGGCTTTGGGGTGAAGTGTTCTGAAGATGTCAATTAAGTCCATCTGATCTAGTGAGTCATTTAGGATTGCTCTTTCTTTGCTGAGTTTTTGTCTAGCGGATTTATCCAGTGATGTCAGTGGTGTATTAAAGTCCCCTACTATGATTGTATTGTTGTCAATCTCTCCCCTGATATCTTCCAGGAGTTTTCTTATGTATGTGGGTGCTCCTGCATTGGGTGCATATATGTTTATCAGGGTTATATCTTCTTGTTGTATTGATCCCTTTAGTATTATTAAGTGGCCTTCCTTATCTCTTATTATGGCCTTCACTTTGAGGTCTATTTTGTCTGATATAAGTATTGCTACCCCAGCTTTTTTTTTCATTTCCATTTGCCTGAAAGATATTTTTCCATCCCTTCACTTTCAGTCTGTGTGAGTCCCTTCTAATGAGGTGGGTCTCTTGTAGACAGCAAATATATGGGTCATGTTTTTTTATCCATTCAGCCACTCGATGTCTTTTGATTGGACCATTTAGTCCATTTACGTTTAAAGTTATTATTGAAAGGTACTTGTTTGTAGCCATTTCTATTTTTTTGTGTGGCTGTTTTCTTTCTGGGCTTTTTAGTTCTTCTTTTTACACCAGTCCCTTTAGCATTTCTTGCATTGCTGGCTTGGTGGTGATAAACTCCCTTAGCCTTTTTTTTGTCTGTGAAGCTTCTTATTTCCCCTTCAATTTTGAATGATAGCCTTGCTGGATAGAGTATTCTTGGATTCATCCTTTGCTTTGCATCACTTTGTAAATTTCTGTCCATTCTTTTCTGGCCTGATGTGTTTCTGTTGAGAAATCATTTGATAATCTGATGGGGGATCCTTTGTAGGTAACTCTCTGTTTCTCTCTTGCAGCCTTTAAGATTCTGTCTTTGTCTTGTACATTTGCCATCGTTATTATGATGTGTCTTGGTGTGGGTCTTTTGGAGTTCATCTTGCCTGGGACTCTCTGTACTTGTGTAACTTTTTTCTTCCCCATATCTGGGAAGTTTCCTGGCATTACTTCTTCAAATAGATTTTCTAATCCTTGCTGCTCTTCTTGTCCTTCTTGCAGCCCTATTATGCGTATGTTACTTCGTTTCATGTTGTCCCGAAGCTCCCTTAGGCTCTCCTCCTGCTTTTTAATTTTTTTCTCCAGTTGCTGTTCAGATTGAGCTTGTTTCTCTGCCTTATCTTCTAATTCACTAATTCGGTCCTCTGCTTCTTCTAGTCTGCTGTTGAAACTTTCCATGGTGTTTTTGATTGTAGCTATATCACTTTTCATTTCTTCCTGATTCTTGCATAGGTTGTTGATTTTCTCATCCATCCGGTGAATGAATTGTACAACCATTATTCTGAATTCTTTTTCTGTCATGTTGCATGCTTCAACTTCATTAATGTCCTTTCTTGGTGACTCGTCATTGTCTTTCCTCTGGGTGTTGTTTCGTCTCTCCATTCTGATTATCTCCCGATGGTTCAAACGTCGAGTTGCGTGGGCCTGGGCCGTGTGCAGTGGGAGCCTCCCGCCACCCTAGTGTCACTAAAGAGCTCTGATACTAAGATGTGTGGTTGTTGTGGGTTGGTGGGAACCAGGCTCGCTCAGAGTCAGTGTTGTCAGCGCTCAATGTGGCCTCGTACGCGCCCTTAGAACCAGGGACCCTGCCTGCACCGTCCTGAAACAGAGACCCCCCTGAAGCATGTTGAAAACCAGAGCCCCCTAGCGTGCGCCAGGAGTCAGAGTTCCCCAGAATCCAGTATCAGAGTCTCTGTTGCTTCGTGCGACCTTGCCTTGAGAATCAGGGTCCCTGTGTACCCTTGCACCAGGAATTGGAGTCACTGGCTCTTAGTATGAATGCACAGGAAATCAGGATCTCAGGCGCAGGTGAAAAGAAACACAGTCAAGTCACTGGTGCTTGGTGCTACCTCCTGCCCAGAGAATCGGCT
The DNA here is from genome assembly GCF_964212035.1 of Myotis nattereri. Classification (NCBI taxonomy): domain Eukaryota; kingdom Metazoa; phylum Chordata; class Mammalia; order Chiroptera; family Vespertilionidae; genus Myotis; species Myotis nattereri. The sequence goes on from NC_138085.1 coordinate 22,791,277, forward strand.
TCCCTGGGCCTGTGCTACGCGGGACAAATTCCCGGTGTTCGCGCGATTGCTCCCAGCCCAGGGCTCCGAAGCCGGCAGTGCACGCAGTCTCAATACCTGGGGTTCGTGCGTTTGCTCCCAGACCAGGGCTCAGAAGCCAGCCCTACGCGGGATCAGTTCCAAGGTGCTCGCGCACTTCCAGGCTAAAGTTCCTGGAGCGCTGAGGCCCCGGCAAGGGGTGGGTCTATCAGTTAGTTACTCTGGCGCTGCCCGAGAGCCTGCGGGAAGGGGGGATGGGCTCTGTTACTCACGGATCTGCCGCGGGGATTTCTGAACTTTCGGTGTCCGCAGGTCTGTAGCTGTGGTCACAGGTCTCTGTCCCCAGTGGCTGCAGGGTCCTGGTATGCGTCCGAGATCAGACTGGGTGGTGCTGAGGCCAGGATCCCAGTCTCAAGCAGCTCTGTTTCCCAAGATGGCCGAGGTCGCCGTGCCTGTGCTGGCCGCCCAGGAGTGTCCGCGCAGGGAGCGGGACTCTGCCGCCTAAGACTGCGCGGTTTAGCAGCCCCTTAGAAGACCTGCAGAATCTAACTGTCCCTAGCTCATACACACACACCACACGCGTCCACACACTCCTCTATCACTTCCTTGCGCTCTCACACTCTCTCCCTCCCTACCTTCCTGCTGGTCGCCATTTTGGAATCCCAACTGGTGATTTTATTGCAGTCTCTTCATAGAGCCCAAACAACAATGGCAACTAAAAAACCCCATACAACTCTCCCGGTGTTTGCAGACTGACTCTCTGCTGGAGTTCTCCTTCAACATCAGCTAGGCTTCTTGCAACTCTGCCTTAGCCTTCACTTCTTGATTATGTGGAGCCTGACCATCAGCCAGAGGGAAGCTGGTGGTCTTCTCAGGTCTTTCCTGAGCATGTGTCAGCCTGGGCACACATGTGGCCTTCTAGTCTCTGGCTTTTGTGGGAGCCTTTCAAAATCTTTATTCCTCCTTCCTCTTAGCCTCTTCCTTTTCAGATTGTTCAGTCTCTCTGATGATTGCCCCGTCTATTATCTCTTGCCCCAGCTGGCTGTAGCTAGTAGATCTGTCTTTAAACACTTTTGACAACTGCTGGCCAGGAGGCCACTCCACTCCTGAGAAAGTTCTGAGGGGGGTAAAAAAAAAGTCAAGGCCATGAACTGATCCATCAGGGAGCCACTAGACAGGCCAAAACACACACCAACAATTCCGCACCTGCCGCCCTCCCCAGCACCAGAAAACCATACCAGGAACACAGTCCCAGGTCTGCTGGGATGATTAGCGGGTACCTTCAAAAACCAGATTGTAATCTTTCTGAAATTTAGCAGCTCCTTTTTTCATTAAGCATTCCCCTGGTTGCAGTTAGTTTTTTATTAGATTCTGAAGTTGTGTATATGTTGGTTCTGACAGTTATTGCCAGCTTACTTGCTTTTGTGAAGGGACAGATTTGGGGGGATTCCCTACTCTCAGATATGGACATTTTTACAGTTATTTTTATATTGATAGATTGTCCTCTAAAAAGAATAATCCATCTTATAGTGCTAACTAACAGTCATGCATGACAACATTTGTTATAAATTTTTAATTTTCTGATTAATTATTATTGAATAATACTTCGTAGTCACATTGATTTCAATTTAGTGCAGTATTGTTGAGTTTGAACCCTTATTGATTTAGTGTTTGTTTTTCTGTGAACTGTTGATTCCTTTGACCATTAGACTCTTAAGCTTGTTCAGGTATTAGCCTTTCACCTGCATTTTTGTTTACTGAGCCTAGGCTTGATGTGATGAGAGATGCCTGTGTAAATGGCATGCTCCATCTTAGCTGGGAACAGGCAGCCCTAATACTGGAGGAGTCTTGTTGGACCAGACCCGGGGTCTGTTTAAATCATTCACTCATTCATTCATTCGTTCATTCAATCCATTAAATCATTCATGCACTGAGCCCTACTGAGTACTAGGCCCGTGCTGGTGCTGGGACAGCCATGCCCCCACCCCTTGTGGGTAAAGAGCTGGACAGGGGTGACATCAAAGCAAGGTGCTCAGGATGTCATCTCAGGACACGATTTTCCTGCTGAGCAATACTAGTTTTAATTTTTTGCAGGTATTTAAAAAGTTGATGTCCTTAGACTTGCCCATCACATCCTTGAAAAGAGAGGTCAGATTGAGCCCCCATCAACTCAGCAACTTGATCTTTGTGGTGCATGTGCTTAGTCCCTGGGTGAGCTGGAGGGGGATGCTCTCCTGGGTACCAATAGGCTGGGCCCTCCTTTCTGGGAACCTAGGGTCCCAGAACATCAGCTTTCTTCTGGAAGTTCTCCTCACCTCCCCTGACTAGCGGTTCCTTCCAGGACAGAACTCCCAGAAGCTTTCAGATGGCCAGGTCCCAGAAGACTATGCTAGTCCTTCCTCAGACTGAAGGTAGGTGTCTCTCACCTGTAGAGGTAGAGCTTTCCTGAGGTTAGGGGCCACAAGGGAGTAGAAAACCCATGGCTGAGGTTTCTCCTTGCATCATTTTTTAAAATACATTTTTACTGATTTTAGAGTGAGAGGAAGAGAGAGAGAGAGAAAGAGAGAGAGAGAGAGAGAGAGAGAGAGAGAGAGAGAGAGAGAGAGAAACATCTATTGGCTGCCTCCTGCACACCAGATCAAGCCCACAACCCCAGCATATGGCCCAACCAGGAATCAAATTGGCGACCTGGTGTACAGTATAATGCTCAACAAACTGAACCACACTGGCCAGGGCCCCCCTTGCATCTTGCAATCCAGAGTTGCCTCCTCTCCTCACCCAGCATGGCGGGATGGTGGCAGTCAGGTGGGATACTGAGTACTCATCCTGTCCACAGGGGTCCAGGCAGCTGCTGCAATCCCCATGGTTCTGCCCAACCTGAAGCACAGTGGCTTCGACCATCCCCTACACCAGGGGATCTGCCGGCCGACCCAACGCTTCTGCAGCCCCAACTCAGCTCCAACTCCCAAGTTGTCGAAGAAGCCCAAGATGCAGGCCACAGGAGACACTTTCCCCACCGACTGGAGCCCACCACAGGTCACGTTCCTGACCCCGAGGGCCACGGGGGACGTGGTCCCCACCGACTGGAGCCCACCACATGTCACATTCCTGACCCCAAGGACCATAGGGGACGTGGTCTCCACCCACTGGAGCCCACCGCATGTCACGTTTCTGACCCCAAGGGCCACGGGGGACATGGTCCCCACCCACTGGAGCCCACAGCATGTTACATTTCTGACCCCGAGGGCCACGGGGGACGTGGTCCCCACTGACTGGAGCCCACCGCATGTCACGTTCCTGACTCCTTGGGCACCGAAAGCCGGCAGGGGGGCCCTAGCCGGCAGGGGGGCCCTAGCCCGCAGGTGGGTGGGCGCGGTGGAGCCTGAGGGCCCGAGGAGACGGGCCTGCTCGGTGCCCGTGGAGCCAGAGCAAGAGCCCCAGGACTCGGGCCCCATGGAGGAGCAGCTCTGGAGGGCGGCAGGTCCCAGCCAGCAGGCTGTGGCGGGAACCAGCACCAGGGTAAGCAGTGGCCTCCTCTCCTCACTGCCCCTCTCTGGTCACCCTGCCTCTGTCACCCCCAGGCGACTTCTTTTGGCCGTTCCTTGGCCATACCCCAGCTGTCCTTTGACCACCTCCTTTGCACCACCCCTCCTCAGCCCTACTCCCCCTCATCCTTGGGTTCCAAAGGCTAGGGTGACCTCCCTTTATTCCCACTCCTAGCTCTTGCTGAGGGTGGCTTGGCGGTGGGGTCTTTGAGGGTGTGGTTGGGATGTGGCTGCAGAGGAAGGACCTTGGAGCCGGGGCAGGGCTAGTCAGGCGCAGAGGCTGGGCTGGCTGTGGTCCCGTGGATCTGGAGTCCTGAATGGACACTTCTGTGATGAACTTCACCAGGGGAGCAAACTCCTGTTGCTAGGTAGACTGAGAGGACACGTAAGGAAATGTGTTCTAAGAACAGAGATTCAGTTGTCTGTGATAGTCCAAGATTGCCAGTCACTGAAATGCCCACCACGGGAGAACTGATGAATTAGGTTCCAGCCACACATCGGGGTCCCCTGAGGGTATTTCTTAAGTTATCTCTGTAGTATTGATGTGGAATGACCCTCAAGACATACTGTTAAGTGCACAGGGTGAGTGCAGGGGGCCTCGGTGTGCTTCCCTCCATGCTGAGAGGGCTCTGTGACGGTCTGTTTGCTTACCTGTGCACAGAATTGCTCTGCTAGCATGCCTGTAGGTAGGGCATTTTACTGTACACCCTCATGTTTTTTATTTTTTAGTCAGGTGAATGGATTGCCTGTTCAGAAAAGTAAACAAGATAAAGGGTGTACTTTAGATTAAATTTTATTGTGTTTCCCTCTACTTTGTCTTTCTCTCTCTTCCCCATTCCCATGTCCCGTTCTCCAGCTCACCTCTGAGGGCTCAGGAAGCTATGTCAACAGCTTAGGTTACTTGCTGCAGGAGAAGAGGTGAGTGCAAGAAGGGGTCCATCACGGGCTGTTCATTTCCGTGGGTTTGACAGTACCTTCACGGGCTCATCCTCTGACTCAGATCAAATGCCTCCGAGGCTAAAGCAGCCCACCTCCTGCACAGTGAGCCCCCCGAGCGCCCTGTGTGCTGAATTAATAATGAACATGGAGAACAGCCAGATCAGAGGAGGGCATGGCCAAGCAGAGAGCCCCAGAACGCCCCACTCCCTGCCCATTACAGAGCCCACGTCCGGCTCCTCTTCCCATCCTGACTCTTGGGCCCAGTTCCTGCCAGTGTGGAGAAGTGGGGGAGCTGGTCTCTCAGTTCCCTCTCATGTGTTAGATGCAGAGAAGGTGCTGGTTCTGACGGGTGTGCAGCCTGCCTCCCAGAGAGGCATCACTTCCTACTGCCTGCTCTGCGCCAACCCTGACGCATGCTTTGCTCATTTTCCCATAGCACGTCATCTGGTTCACGTGTGCTGTCTCCCTGGGTTACAGTGAGTCTTATCTCACAAAAACTTACTTCTAAAGGCCCAACTGATGTCCCTCAGGGAGGCGGGGGTGGTGGTGGAGACACTGACTCCTTTGCACTGGGAGGTTCTTGCTCTGCACTGGGCCCTGACTAGGTGCCAGCCAGGTATATAGAGACAAGGCAGCCCCTGCACACCTGGGTATTAACACCATGATTCTGTGTTCCCTGTGCCATCAGCTGCTGTGGAGGGGCCTGGAAGAGTGGCACCTGGAGATCAGGAATGGCTCCTCAGAGGTGTCCTTGTCCTTGAACCTCAGAGGGTTAGAAGACCTGGGAGGGCAGCGGAGGTGACCACACATATAGGTGGCCAGGACTGGGATTCTTGGTGCCAAGTGGAGATGCAGCCACACTGTGAGCGGCAGCTGGGTCATGAGGGGCCTCACGAACACCAGACAGTCAGCGGGGAGGCCTAGGCAGGTAGTGATGCGGTTGCCCACATGTTTGAGAAAGAGCACTCCGAATGCATCATGGAGGATGGATGGGAAGGGTGAGAGGAAGTAGGGTGACTGGTGATGAGATGGGTGCCTTTGTGGGAAAGAGGGATTCAGAACTGGACCTGTGGCATCCAACGGGCATGAGTACATTCAACCAGACATCATCCAGTGAGTGGCTAGCCAGGGGGATCTGCACTCAAGACAGAGGCCAGGCCTGAGGTACAAATCTCAGAACTAGAACCTATGGGCAGAGCCAGGGCAAGCCCTGGGAGGGGCAGGACAAGGGCTGGGGAGACAGGACTCCCTCAACAGCCCTAGGGACAAGGACAGCGCGAGGACAGAGAAGGCTGGAGCAGGTGAGGGAGTAGGGGCTCAGGCAAGATAATGGTTGGCAGCAGGGCCTGTGGTAGGGGTCGGTTGAAAAGGGAAGTACAGGGGAACCTCAGTTCTCTAACTTAATTTGTTCTGGCAGGCTGTTCGAGAAGTGATTTGTTCAAAAACCGAATCAGCCGAAACCGGTTTGGCTCAGTGGATGGAGCGTCGGCCTGCGGACTGAGGGGTCCCAGGTTCGATTCCGGTCAAGGGCATGTGCCTGCGTTGCGGGCACATCCCCAGTGGGAGATGTGCAGGAGGCAGCTGATTGATGTTTCTCTCTCATCGATGTTTCTAACTTTCTGTCTCTCTCCCTTCCTCTCTGTGAAAAATCAATAAAATATATATTAAAACAAACAAACAAACAAAAAAAACCCGAATCATTTTCCCCATTAGGAATATGTAAATTGAGCCCTGACTGATGTTGATCGGTGGTTAGAGCCCAGCCCAAGCACCTAAGGAAATTGGGTTCGATTCCTGATCCAGGGCACGTACTTGGGTTGTAGGTTTGATCCCTGGCCTCCGTCAGGGCTCGTGTGGGAGACAAGCAACCGATGTTCTCTCTCATATTGATGTTTCTCTTGTTCACTCGCTCTCTCTTTCTCTCTCTACCTTTCCCCCCCTCCCTCCCTCTCTTCCACTCTCTCTTAAAAAAAAAAAAAAGGAAAAATATCTTCAGGGTGAGGATTAACAAAACAAAAAATACTGTAAATTGAATTAATCCATCCCAGACCTCAAATGATTCCCTGTTTTAACCTTTCTTATATACAGTGCACATCCAATATACTGTTTAATCTACAAATAACACTTCTTTTCTTAAATTTATTGAGCCACCCCCTACTAGCCTTAAATGAATTTTTCATATATCATTGCCTCGGAAATGGTACCACAGGCAAACTGCTTTTTGTTTATCTAAATCAACAAGATTTTCTACCTTTTCAATTGCCTGTGATTGTTTTGTGAGCACTTTTTTTTATTTTATTAATTAAATCTTTATTCAGATTATTACATTTGTTCCTCATTTTCCCCCCATAACTCCCCTCCACCCAGTTCCCACTCCACCCTCCTCCCTCACTCCCCACCCACTGTCCTCATCCATAGGTGAACGATTTTTGTCCAGTCTCTTCCCGCATCCCCCTCACCCTTCCCCCCCACCCCCCAAGAATAGTCAGTCCACTCCCTTTCTATGCCCATGATTCTATTATAATCACTAGTTCATTCTGTTCATCAGATTATTCACTTGATTTTCAGATTCACTTGTTGATAGATGTGTATTTGTTGTTTATAATTTGTATCTTTACCTTTTTCTTCTTCCTCTTCTTAAAGGATACCTTTCAGCATTTCATATAATACTGGTTTGGTGGTGATGAACTCCTTTAGCTTTTTCTTATCTGTGAAGCTCTTTATCTGACCTTCAATTCTGAATGATAGCTTTGCTGGATAAAGTAATCTTGGTTGTAGGTTCTTGGCATTCATCACTTTGAATATTTCTTGCCACTCCCTTCTGGCCTGCATGGTTTCTGTTGAGAAATCAGCTGACAGTCGTATGGGTACTCCCTTGTAGGTAACTGACTTTCTTTCTCTTGCTGCTTTTAAGATTCTCTCTTTGTCTTTTGCTCTTGTCATTTTAATGATGATGTGTCTTGGTGTGGTCCTCTTTGGATTCCTTTTGTTTGGGGATCTCTGCGCTTCCTGGACTTGTAAGTCTATTTCTTTCACCAGGTAGGGGAAGTTTTCTGTCATGATTTCTTCAAATAGGTTTTCAATATCTTGCTCTCTCTCTTCTTCTGGCACCCCTATAATTTGGATGTTGATATGCTTGAAGCTGTCCCAGAGGCTCCTTACACTATCTTCATATTTTTGGATTCTTTTTTCATTTTGCTTTTCCGGTTGGGTGATTTTTGCTTCTTCGTATTTCAAATCATTGCCTTGATTCTTGCGTTCCGCTGGTCTGCTGTTGGGAGTCTGTATAATATTCTTTATTTCAGTCAGTGTATGCTTAATTTCTAGTTGGTCCTTTATCACCACCTCGAGGGTCTCATTAGATTTCTTGTAGATCTCATTAAGTTTATCGGCAGTTTCTAGAAAATTCTTGAAAAACCTTAAAAGTGTGGTTTTGAACTCTATATCCAGTAGTTTGCTTTCCTCCATTTCTGTCATTTGTGTCCTTTTTCTTTGTCTCCACATTTTTTATGCTTCCCTGTGTTGATAAAGTGGTTTTCTGTGCTGAGTTTCCTCTAGGGCCCAGTGGTTCAGCCTCCCCAATTATCTGAGGAGGACACTCTTGGTGCACCCCCTTGTGGGCTTTGTGCACAGTCTTGTTGTAGTTAAGCCTTGATTGTTGTAGTTATCACTGGGAGGAATTGACCTCCAGACCAATTGGCTGTGAGAATCAGCTGTGTCTGCAGTGGGAGAACTTCTGTGCTGGAGACACCCCTCCGGGGCAAGACTTGCTTCAGTGAGGCTTGGTGCTCACTGAGTCTGCCCTCTGTGTGTGTCCTTTATGGTTCCACGGAGCTGCAAACTGGATGGTCCCGCTCTTACCTCTGGGTTTCCTGGCTCCTGGATCTCTAGGGAGGAGCTAATCTAGCCTTTGCCTGAGGCTATCCAGCAGAAGCCTCCCTGCAGGGCTTGGGCGGGGCAGGTCCCTCAGGATCAACAGGGCGGGGCTAGCAGTTATGGCTGCCCTCAGTCCAGCCCTCAGAGGCTCTGCTTCTCAGTGTCCCGGTAATCGCTACAAGCCCTGTGAGTTCTGACCAATGCCAGACAGTCCCGCTTCTCCCGTATGAGTCTGGGTCTGGGTCTGGGTCCCTAGAGACTCGCTGGGAACTGGAGCTCAGAGCCTGAGACTCCCTCCCAATTGAAAAAGACAACTGCGCCCTCAGTCGCCAGCCCGCTCTGCATGCACCTCCGCACCTTAGTAGTATTTTACTTCCGCACTGCACCTCCTCTGAGTCTCGGTATGCTTTTCTCTTTCCTTCTAGTTGTAGAATTTCCACTCAGCCAGCCTTCCTGTGGTTCTGGATAATGTCCGTTCCGTCTTTTAGTTGTATTTTTGAAGTGGTTGTTCGAGGCAGCAAACTCCGGTGTTTACCTATGCCGCCCTCTTGGTTTCTCTTTGTGAGCACTTTTACACCCTTGATGGCCTCTATGTTTTAAAACTGTGCTAATCTCCATTTTGCCAGCAACAAAAGCATTCTCTTCTTTGTTTGTGGCCTGAGAGATGCTTTTTGTCAGACTGAGGCATGAGCTTGAAAGGGTTGTTAGGTTGAAAACTGAAGTTTGGGTCAACAACCAAGACATTTTTTTCTGTGAACAACTTGGTTGGGAACCTTTGAGAATTGAGGTTTGACTATAAAGCGCTCAGGGGCCGGTGGGAGAAACGTGGGCTCCAGGCCTCTGCGGCTGAGGCACAGGGTGGGGGAGTAAGGGCTGAGCAGGATCTGGAGGCTGCCCTTTGAGGTGGAGAGATGGCGAAGCGGCAGCTGTGAGCACGGGGCTTCTCCTGGCCAGTGTGGCTGGGCCCCAGCAGGAGCAAAAGGGCTGGGCACAGGCGTGGTGTGCTAAAAAGTGAGCAGATGCCAAAATAAGGTCCACTAATAAGAGCACACTTTAACCCAGCTGGCATGGCTCCGTGGTTGAGCATCAGCCTAGGAACCAGGAGGTCGAGGTTCCATTCCTGGTCAGGGCACATGCCTGGGTTGTGGGCTTGATCTCCATTGGGGGGCTTGCAGGAGGCAGCCCATCAATGATTCTGTCTCCCTCTTCCTTCCTCTCTGAAATCAATAAAAATATATTAAAAATAAAAAATAAAAATAAGTAAAAGCATACTTTAAGTGGGTAGTGCCACACGTCTTCTTTTATAATTGTTTTTAACCGTCACTGGAGGACATGCTTTTATTGATTTTAGAGAGAGAGGAAGGTTGCCCGACTGTTTCCTGCATACCCCTTGACTGGCGATTGAACCCACAACCTGAGTATGTGCCCAGAATGGGAATCAAACCTGTGACACTTCAGTCTATGGGACAGTGCTCCGGCTAACTAAGCCACACAGGCCAGCGCAGAAATCATCTCCTTTCAGGCCTGTCTGCTCCTCTCTGCACATCAGGGACGATTCAGTCAGTGCAACGCAGCTCCGCCCCCCATAAAGAGAGAAGTTTTGGGGGGTTATGGTGTGTTTTTGTTGTTTTTTGTTTGGGGGTTGGGTTTTTTTTGGTGTTTTTTTTTTTTGCAGAAAAGCAAGCAAGAATGCATTGACTGCAGCAAAAATATACTTAGGAGAGTGAAACAAAGAAGGGCATAGAAGAAGCCACAGGGGAGCCTAGCCTGGGCTGCCGGGCTCACTGGGAAGTCAGAGAAGAGGGGGCCTTGGAGGCAGTTCCAGGGGGTGAGCCCGGGAAGAGCTGCCCACTGCTCCCCTGGTTGCAAGTCGCATGAGGTCCCTTAGAGATTAGGGGGTACATGCCTGTGGGGGAAGGAGAGGGGAAAGCAGATGGCACATGCTCCCTGGAGGGAGAGCATCAAGATAAAAGTGTTTTGTTTTTAATTTTTTTATTGATTAAGTTATTACATATGTGTCCTTATATCACCAAGATAGAAGTTTTTGAGTCAGGCATTTCGGCTGCCCGGCCCCTCCTTCTAGGGGTCCCTGCAGCCCAGTGACGGCTGGATGACCCTCAGGAGCAGCACTGAGCTGTTGGCTCTCATCTCCCTGCAGGGAACAGGCCCTGGCGCAGGAGCGGGGGGAGCTGCTCCTGCAACACCCCGCTGATCATGACTCCTTGGATCTCCATGAGGAGGCCGTGCCGCTCACACCCGAGCACAGGTGGCGGTGGGCACCCAGGGGCACAGGGGGGCACTGGGGAGGGTATGAGGGGGAGCAGGCAGAGGTGGGGAGGATATGGGGGGAAGGACCCCTTCACCCACCTCTTCACGCAAAGGACTTAGTCCGCCACACTGGATTTTGAACTTTCAGCCAGTGATCTCAGGTTGAGATCTCAGGCTATGAGTTCTCAGGTTGCCTCCTTCCCTTAAACCACATTCATTGAGAAATATTTATTCACCAGCTGTGTGTCAGGGTCTAATGTGGGCCTTTGAGGACACAGATCCAAAACATGGCCTGCTCGGCCCCACTTGTCTGCCCACATGTATGGAGCCTATTCTTGGAACAATAACTACACAAAACTGCAGCCTGAATGGGAACTGCCTTTGAAGGGGAGCATGCAGCCACATGACACTGTCCCCGGTCCCCACTGGGAAGAGAAGATGGCTTCTCTCCATGCTGTCATGCCAGGGACTCATCTGTGCCAGTCTCAGAGATGCCCAAGGACCACAGCTGAACCCACCTTCAGGGTACCTGCTATGTGTTCATCATGTGTCTGTCCATCCTTCCATGCATTCATCCATCCAACATAAAAAATAAACCGCGCACCTGACCGGCGCCAGGCTCTGTAACAGACTCGGGATGCTGTGGGAACGAAGCCAGGCAGACATCTCTGCCCTCATATCACTTGCTTTTAGGACAGGGAGACAGTGAACCAGCTGGGTGAAGCCATGTGACAAGCGCTAATGAGAAAGGATAAACTGGGGAGGAGCATTGGGAGGGTTGGGAGGTTTGGGATGAGGGGTCAGGAAAGCACGCCCCCCCCCCCCCAGCAGATGACTTTTATGCAGAGCCCTGGAAGAGGTGAGTGGTGTCAAGGGGAGACGGGGGGAGGGGGGGTATTAATCAAAGGGGCCAGAAGGGTTTGGCCTGAGCGAGCAGAAGGGAGTTGTCTGGGGTAAGACTAGGGGTTATAGGGTGGGGTGGGGTGGGATGGAGAGTTCATTTGGGGGATCCAGAGGCAGGATCAAGGAGGCGGCTAGAATGCCATGTCTGGAAAGGCAAATTTGGGAGTTTCTATATACAAATGACATTTAAAGCCATAAAACTGGGTGAGATGACTTGGGAGCCAGTATATAGAGAGAAGAGACAGGGGCCCAAGGCCCAACATAGAGGCCACGCTGATCTTGACAAGAACAACTCTGGTGGGTGGCTTTGGGCAAACCTGACTGGAATAGGTTCCTAGGAGAACAGGAGCAGAACCAAGAGAAAAATGGGCAGTGGCTGAAGGGGGGAGGGCAGTCAGGATAGATCTATCTGTCTTTCTCTCCCTCCCTCCCTCCCTCCCTCCCTCCCGCTGCCCGAGGGGAGCCACTTCAGCCATGTGACAGCACAAGTTGGTCAACACGCCCTGACTGTGGCTGTCCAAGCTTTGCCTTTTCTTTTTTGTCAGTCCTCACCTGAGGATATTTTTTCCACGGATTTTTAAGAGAGTGGGGAAGGTAGGGGAAAAGAAAGACACATTGAAGGGGGGATACAATCCAACTATGTCGGGAGGGTACACACTGTCAGTACCATCACTGCATGAAGAGGGAATGGGGAAAGGCAGGCAGTGGGATGATTCCTGGGAATGAGGTGGCTGAGGCACCCCAACCGGGCCTATGGATCGAACCTGCAACCCAGGTACAGGTTCCTGACTGGTGCACAGGCCAGCACTCTAACCATGGAGCCACACCGGCCAGAGCAGGCTTTGCTCTTTCCTAGGTCTGAGTGCTGTTATCCGGTGGTGGTTTGCAGTGATAGGCTGAGTTGCGTTCGGCACCCACTTGCTGAGGATGTTGAGTGAAAGCACACGGACTTCCTCAGGGCCTCCATGTTTGTGACCCCAAATATGATTGTTGACCAGAGATTATTATGAACGACACCTTGGTGGACTGTTTGCTTTTTTCTGCAATTTTCTTGGTAACCAGTCGCCTCAGGACTAGATCAGAGCTCAGCACACTTACTGGGAAGTTTGTAAACGGTAAATATCTCAGGCTCTGCGGGCCATGCAGTCTGTTTAAAGACTCAGCTCTTGTGTGGCTGAAGGCCCTGCAGACAACATGTGAGTGGCTGTGCTGCCTTCAAGTCTCACTACGGAACTGGGCAGGCGGCACCCCCTGCCCGGTGCCAGTCCTCACTGCAGAGCCAAGTGCCAGATGGGCTGAGCACTGCTCACGCGCTGCCCATGGACCCTGAGGGGAGAGGCTGTGCGGGCACGTGTGCTGAGCGTGGAAACGGTGGAACGTTGGGGGTGGAGGCCTTGATGGCGGCACAGGTGATGAGAGCATTGCTCCTCTATGTTGGGGCCTCTGGATTTGGTTTCCAGTTCCCCACTCGCTGGACAGATAGCCTTGAAATTGAGCCTTTTAAATATCTCTGCAGCAGGAATAATTACTCTAGCTCTGCCTTCCTGCCACGTGCACTCAGGATTACAGAAGCCACGCTTGGATATTTTTAAATCCTAGCAGGAAGGGAGTTATCTGGGCAACCGGTTTAAGACAGGAGGGGTTTCAGGCTTGGAAATCGCTGATACTTTTCTGGGCACGTGACATTTTCAAGCTGGACTTTGAGAAAGCCCGTTGACAATAGCCACTTTGAGGTGGTGGTTTTGATGTGGGATCATGTTGATGGGACAATTCAACTCTTTGCCTCAAAGAAAATGACTCCCTGATACACAAAGCCAGCAGCCTCTTCCCTCCCTGAGTCGGGTATGGCGCATGGAGGAGCGTAGGTCTGGTGGGGTGAGCTGAGGCGGGGGCCCAGTCTCGTCTGGCAGACAAGTCGCCTGTGACTCATATAACCACAGTTGCCCTCAGAAGGGACCCTGAGCATCCTGAGCAGATCATCTGCTCGCACGCAAAGGACTGGCTAGTGTTTGAATGGACAACATCCACATTCTCTATTTCTTCAAGTTGAAAGACCTTGTGTGTGTGCTGGGGTGGGGGAGGGAGGACATTTAAACCACAACAGCATCCTTTATCCTCAGTTCTGGGCTGCACAGGAAGCCCTCGATTAGATGTGTGAGGGTCATCTCGGAACCCTGAATGACAGGCAGACGTTATAGTTAATATCACAGAAATCCCTTTGAACAGTGGTTTGGGGACAGGGTAAGACCTTTTTGTAGGTAAGCCTACTTCTTGCAGACTTTGAATAATTTGTACATTTTTAAATTACAAAAGCAACTTCGGATATTCAAACAGCGAAGAAATTAATCTCAAATGGCAAAGAAATGAGTAAAACAGAAAATTGTTTTACCATCTGTGTGGCGGTGTTCCCAGCCTGCTTCCAGAGGCCACAGGGTCAGAATCTCCTAGCGTAAGGTCAACCCTTTGTGCTGCTTCACCCTCAGGGCAACCTGCAATTCTGGTCATCCCCTGACAGTGGGGCACTTGGCATGAAGTGAGAGAGTTCACCTGGCCAGCAGCGGGCAACCACCTCGCTCTCCACCTCCAGTGCCCGCTGCTACATACCACATCCTAATGGGACCCCAAGTGCTACCCTCTCCGAGTTCACAGTCTCAGCCCAGCTGGGATCCTGGGTAGGGGTAGTCCTCTGGTGAGGGAGGGCATGCAGTACCGTAGCTGCTTTAATTTGTTGCTGTTAACTGTTGTATGAAGTAAACAGGAAATGCCTTCTTTTCCCCAAATCCTGCTGCCCAGGGCTGACCCTAGCTCATAGTTGCATGTGCCAGATATTGGAGTGTGGGGGGGTGCTGTGTGCATTCATGAGTGTGTGTATACCTACACATGCACACACGTGCACACACACACTTCCCGTTCTGCAGCTTGCTCTTCCACCTGCATTGTGGTGCAGCCACCTCATTCCCAGGAATCATTCCACTGCCTCCCTTTCCCCATTCCCTCTTCATGCAGTGACGGTACTGACAGTGTGTACCCTCCCCACATAGTTGGATTGTATCCCCCCTTCTTCTCCCTACTCTCTGATCTACTCAGTCAGACTCACAGGGAAGGTGGGGCCTGGGCATCTGCATTTTATCAGCTTCCCGGGGAGTCCTCCTGATCATGGAGCTTGAGGACCGCTGCCCTGAGGAAGAGCCTGGGGTCCTTCATGGCGAGAATGCCCTCCCTGACCCTGGCTGACCCAGGTCTGGGCTCTGGCCTGTCCACCTGCTGGAGGGCACTGGGAAGTGCAAGGGCACTGATCCATCCTCCAGCACCTAGCACTGCACATGGTGGGCACTCTGGGGTTGTCACCATAGCCCCTAGCTCCTGGACTGAGGCTCACGGAGGGGTCAGGTGTATGACAGAGTGAAAGGAGAGGGCCCCTTAGTCCAGCGGTCGCCAACCAGTGGTCCGCGAGGTCCAAAAGGTTGGCGACTGCTGCCTTAGTCTACATCTCAGGGGTTCTCCATCAGCAGGTGGCGCTGTCCCCCTGGTTCAGTTTACCCTCCCCCCCCCACCCCCCCCTACCCGCCCCAGTTCCCCAGGCCCCAGCTGCAGACCAGGTGTGCCTGCTGACCGGCTCTCTCTCCCTTGCTTTGCCAGGATGCTGGTGGAGAGGTTCTCCATGTCCCTGCAGGTCATCCCCTCAGTCCATCCAGGAGAGGCCGTCTTTCTACCCAGGCATCACCCCCTGCCTTGCAACCTAGACTGTTCACACCTGGAGCCCCGTAACCACCTGGAAAGACAGTTCCTCAGGTAAGTGTCTGTGCGGCATGACCAGGCCCCTCCCCATGGAGCCCCCTGATGAGGACCACCCCAAAGGAGGAAATCCAAAGCTGTGTTTTGGCCCATTTGGATGTGTCGACTTTTAGAGATGTAGACGAAATAGCCACAGTGTCTAACAATATTTAATTTTTTTAAAATCTTACATTTCAGTAAATATTAGCCTGTGTATTTATGTACTCATATTGCCTTTTCCTTCACACCTGAGCTTCATCAGACGACTTTAATCACAGTCATCCTACATGCCTTCGGAGTTATGTCTCCAACAACACTGGAGCCGCTTTCTGGGCCAGCTAGCAGTTTCCAGAGCATGCGCCGCACTGCCAGCCACTCCCTGGGGCCCTGCGTCAGTCTGTGTGCTCTGACGCTGGGAGTGTGTCCGGGCCGAGCACACTGTGTGTAATGTCAGGACAGCTTGTTCCTCTTCCCTGGGAAGGAAGTTCATGATCGTTATCACATAAGCACTGACTATGTTGCTTTTTAAGGCTTAAAAAAAAACTTCATGACAGTAACATGCAACACTTGCAGTTGTGAGTTCATACACGGAAGAAAAAGAGCCGCAGGACTCAGTGCGCAGCATCCCTGCGTGCAGTGCAGGCCGCCAGGAGCTGGCACGGAGGCAGCTGGCCCACCAGTTCACAAGGTCAGGCTGCCTCTGTGGCCCCTTCGGCCACATTAGGACTTGAACCCAGGAATCTTGTTCTCTTTTCCAGCTGTTTGGGGCTTCCTCGTGTCTGTTTCATTAATTCTAAATCTACTTTTTTTAATAATAGATAACATTTTGATGTGTTTCTTTTAAAACTGAGTCGCATGGAAAGTTTCAAACATACCTAACAGTAAAGAGAGCAGTATAATATGCCTCATGTGCCGGCATCAACTTCAACAATTATCAGCTCAAAGCCCGTCTTGTTCCATTTCTACTCCTGCCCCCTAACTAGCATTGTCCCCTCGGGTTGTCTTTAGGCAAATCCCAGACACACATAATTTACTCCGTATGTACTTCAATTTGTGTCTCTAAAAGCAGGATTCTATCTTTAGACATTACATCAATGCCATTATTGCACCTAAGAAACACGGTAGCTTCCTATTATCAGTCAATGTTGAGCTTTCCTTGATTGTCTTATAGATGTCTTCTACATGTTGTTCACATCAGGACGCAGACACTGCACGCGGCAGACAGCGAGCGCTGCTCGGGAAGGAGGCTGCACTGCACTGGTGCCGTCCTCGTTGCGTGGCGTGCAGGCTGTGTTCTCCTTCCCTGTCATAACAGCGTGTGGAGAATGTGCTTACACACACAGTGTCTGTCTGGAGGTCTGGAGTATACCCCTGGCTGTGATGTGAGGTGGTTTGGCCTGAGCATATGAATATTGATGAAGGTTCACTTTACCAAATTAAAAATGTATCTAATAAAGAGATGATGAAAAGGGGGGAAAGGAATGAAGGGAGAAGAGGAAAGGTAGTAGAGCTGGAGAAAGGAGGGGATAGCAAACAGGCCGGGCAGGAGTGGGGTGGGGAGGACACAGGAGAGGAAGGCAGCTTCCTGAACAGCCTCACGGTTTGTGCCAACAGCAGGACGTCTGCCCCGGGCTCAACGGCCCGCAGGAAGTATTGGACAGATGAGCTGGCCCATGGAGCAGTGACCTGGATCTGAGCAGCCCTGCCAAATGGGGCCAGGTGGCTGGCCGGCTCCCTTGGAGGGAGGAATGCAGGCCCTCCTGCCTGAGGCGAGCTAACGACAGTGCGGCCTTGCCAGCCGGCAAATCCCAAAGTGAGGGCGTTCTGGTCCGGGCCCTGCTCCGCATGGGTAAGCGCTGCTTCCTGAAGGTCACCATTTAGCCTCGGGGCCATCTTTTAGTTCCTGTTTCTGCCAAGGACTTCAAGTTCAGACACAAGAGTGGGGAATACTGGTCCTTTAATAATTATCCCGTTGTGTTCAGCCGGAAACACGAAAATGGAGGAAGAATAAAAGATCACTTGATCTCAAAAAAGCAGTGTTTCCATTTCCTGCCGTACAGACAGCTAACACTGTGATTACAGGTCATTGTAACTGTCCTCCTTATACTCCTGTGTTTTCCAGACTTTCTGTAGTGAACATTTTTATCATTGAGGGGAGAAAAAGTGAATGCCTCCATAAAAATCACTTCCTGAAATAGAGTTGCTTCTTGCCCGTCTGTGAAGAGGATTATCTTTCTCCCCACTGTTCACCATGGGAAACCTTGGCACCGAGGAAGCAAGCTGTTGGTCTCAGACGGCAGAGCAAATGGGTAGCCGAGCGCCGCAGCCGGCGTGTCCCGGGACTGGGCCTGCACAGGGGTCCGAGCCCGCAGCTGTGGCACCGGAGGCGGCCCGGCCGTCCCTCTGCTCATCACCCGCTGGATGTGTGGCCTCGGTGCAGTTCCCTGGGACCAAGGGCGCAGGCCTTCATGGCAGAGCTGGTGCCAGGCTGAACTTTTTCCTCCTCCCTGGACAGCAGTTCAACAGGAAATCCGACGCCCTGAGTGGACGCTTTAGGACGTGCCCACTCCCGGCCAGGAGGCAGCTCCAGGGAAGGTGGGGGCTGCCCGCTGAATTATTCAGGGTGCTCCCCTGGCCCCTCAGTGTGCGTGGGGGTGTCCTGCAGGTGGGGCGCCTGGTGCACAGGCCAGGGCTTCGCTCCGTGAATACTTTAACAGGAGAACGTGGGCGGGTCCGAGCTGCGAGGGCTCTGCTGCGTGGGCACCGGATCTCTGAGGCCAGCCCGCGCTTTGCCAGGCCCTCCTCTTCCCGGCATGCGGGGGGGGGGGGGGGGGTGAAGCCTGTGAAATAAACCCAGTGGTTAGAGAGTGGGCAGGACTGAGCCACCCACGGGCTGCGACTGTCCCTGAAAATACAGCGCCCACAGGCAGGGCTGTCGCTGGGGTCCCTCCTCTGACCTGGTGATGCTGCTCAGCTTTGACAGAGGGAAAGCCAGAAAGAGAAGAGCAGCAGGGATGAAGGCTCTGAGCACTATTCCTTTCTGTTCTCCGAGGAGGCCGTTAAACTTTCATTTGAGTAACTTGGCAAGGGCACAGAAACTGATACTGTATAAATAGCTACACTGTGTTTATGCCTCCACCAGCGTGGGACTCCCGAGGCGCGGAGAGACTGCCCTCTGGGACTGCTGCCGGGAGGTGGGGGGAGGGAAGGCTGGAGGACTGTTGGCAAGGCGCTACCAGGCATGGACGTCCACGCAGAGGCCGGAGCTCTGCCCAGCACCCGCGTGGGTCCACGCCGGCCCTTTGGTGCTGTCCCCTTGTTTTGTGCAGTTCTCCTTTGGGGCTGATTCCCCTCTCCTTCCCTCAGCTCCCGGGCCCTCCGTCCTCGCCACGGGGTAGGGGATCAGCAGTTTTCTGACTGGCTGCTCCTTGTCCTGGCGAGAACCTCCCTACTGGGACCCCAGGGTGGACAGTGTGGCTTTGTGTTCAGCCAGGCCGTGCGGCATCTGCTGTGACCAAGGCTCCCTCCTCCCGGCTCATTGTCAGCATAACTGCTGACTGTCGCGTTGGCTTAGCCACCCCGCGTCCGAGTTCTTGATTTGTAGACGTGGCAAGGGTTTTGGTAAATCTAACAACCACTGAGTCTGTGACCCACATGTTTGAGTGCTCAGCACACCCCCCTGCCCCTCCCCTTTCCTCCCAGGTACTGCTGCAGGCTCTCCTGCTCCCATCAGGGCCCTGTGCAGTGAGGCCCTCCTGCCCTTCCACTAAGCTGGAGGTCACTCATGTCTCACCTGTCCCTTCTGCTGCAGGGGCAGCCCGTGAATTCGTGGGGTGAAGCAGCACTTGTGGCCTAGCCCTGGGCACAGCGTTCCTAAAGCCACTCGCTCCGGGCGCCCTGGGCCACTTTTTCTGCCATCTCTTGCTGGTCTTACAGACTAACCCTAACCCGGCAGCCGTGAGCCCAGAGGCAGCCTGATCATTCCTGTGGCAGCAGCTGCGCTGCAAAGCGGGCGAGGCAGAAGTGAGACGTTGCCACCTGAGGGGTGTCACTCACTTGGAGCAGCGGTTGGAAATGCATTGATTGAGCCAACGGGGGCTTGTACAGTCAGTCCCCCCAACACCATGGTCGGCAAACCACGGCTCGCGAGCTACATGCGGCTCTTTGGCCTCTTGAGCGTGGCTCTTCCACAAAATACCATGTGCGGGCGCGTGCATACGGTGCGATTGAAACGTTGTGGCCAATGCTCAGAAGTCGGTTTTTTTGTGGAAGAACCGGTATTTTGTGGAAGAGCCACACTCAAGGGGCCAAAGAGCCACATGTGGCTCACAAGCCGTGGTTTGCCAAGCCACAGTTTGCCGACCACTGCCCCAACAGAATGACACAGTCTCCTAAGAGTCCCTGGAGCACCAGCCTCCTTGCCACGTGGCCCCTGATCAAGTCCTGCTGGTCTGTGAGGTCCTCCAGACATCGTTTGCCTGGGTATTGTCTGCATCCGGGGTTCTGTGCTTGAACCACGCGGGCATCATGGGGTCAGTCCATGAAAGTGTCCATGTGACCAAGCGCATGGAGCCGAGCGGTGCACCAGCAGCCCCGGGGCACACACATGTTTCACGAACAAATAAAGGTCTATTTTAGAGCCGTCAGCTTCACAAACACAGGGGGAAAGCTGCTTTCTCCTCTGAACTTAAATGACTTGGAAAATATAAACAATTTGTAAATTGCCTGGACATACTCAAGGAGACAGCATCTTGGCTTGGAGGAGAACTTTTGTTGTGGAGCATTCCATGCCTCACAGAATAAAATATGTCCTTTGTAAAAAGGAGAGGGTGGGCTGGCCGAGGACTCTATCTGGAGTCAGGATTTTAAATGCTGTCCAAAATCTTGGCGTGGGCCTGGCCATCAAAGCAAGAACAAACGGGAAGTTACATTCCCATCTCCTGGAATCCATATTAACTGCCTTTAGGACTGTCCCGAGAGAAAAGGGTGCTCACCAATGCAGCGGCAGGACAGGCTCCCCCACTCCAGCCCCCCAGGGATGAAGCCAGCAACCCTACAAAGTGGCTTCCGGAGCTCCTTCTCCAAGGCCCTAGAGCAGGGGTCCTCAAACTTTTTAAACAGGGCCAGTTCACTGTCCCTCAGACCGTTGGAGGGCCGGACTATAGTTTAAAAAAAAACTATGAACAAATTCCTATGCACACTGTACATATCTTATTTTGAAGTGAAAAAACAAAACGGGAACAAATACAATATTTGTATTTGCATGTGGCCCGCGCGCCATAGTTTGAGGACCCCTGCCCTAGAGCCACCTGGAGCGTCACAGGGTGGCCAGCAGGCCGGTGGGCTCGGGCTTCTCTCCATGTGGCAGTGGGATTTGAAGGCTCCTGTTAGGACGCTGTCCTGAGTGGGGCTCTGGTTCGGGCCACAGGCAGGTGGTGCCTGGGTGCCAGACCCCTGGACTTGGGTTGCT
Source organism: Myotis nattereri (assembly GCF_964212035.1). NCBI lineage: Eukaryota > Metazoa > Chordata > Mammalia > Chiroptera > Vespertilionidae > Myotis > Myotis nattereri. The sequence goes on from NC_138085.1 coordinate 22,812,070, forward strand.
GCTGCTTACATGGTTTCTGGAGTCCTCGGCGGCACCCTTGTTTGTGATTTGCTTCCCAGAATTTCCCTGCCTCCAGCCCCTTTCTATTATTTCCCCATCTTCTCAGGTGTCCCCTTTGTTTCGGAAAAACAGCCCAGGCAGAAAAGCGCCGTGTAATCGGAGTCCGGACGCTGGCCCATGTGGGCCCTGTGGTAACTCTGCCCCCAACGGTGGAGCTCTAGGCTGCGGCTGTGACTCCCGATTCTCCCCTGAGCTGCCTCGGATCCCCGTCAACCTTGTGAACCCCTCAGTCCCACTCTGTCCAGTGGGAAGGACAGCGTGTTTAAAGCACTGTGAGATGTGCTCACGGGGAGCAAGTGATTCTGATGAGAGCAGTTTTGCCCTCCCAGCTGCTTGCATCCTGGGCTCTACAAACGTGTTTGTCCAAAGCGATGACTGACATGATTCTAGCACCCTGGTGAGGCTGAAACTCTGGAATCCCCCACCCCGTTTTACTGAGACGGGTGTGAAGGAAGGCTGCCAGGCCGCCGGCCGGAGCCCCCTAACCTGGCTCTGCTCCTCTGCCCCGCAGCTCCCCGCTGGCCCAGCAACTCTCCTTCCTGCGCAGTGGCCTCCTGAGCAACCTCTACCTGCACCAGCCCGGCTGCCCTGTGCCCCTGCTCCGGTGGCTGTTCCAGGTGAGGACCCAGGCCTGCCACCAGGTGGCGGGAGCATTCCGGCCTGCAGCCTGGCATAGCCACGGCGAAGGGGCGGGGGGGGAAGGAGGGTGGGAGGGGAAAGGGCGGGAGCATGCCTTTTCCTCCTCTGGTCTGGGCCACTTCTGGGTTTGTTCCAGCTGAGGCAAGAGGAGGAAGGTCTGTGATGGCATCATTGGGAAGATGCTGGGACCGGCCTGCAGTCTGTCGCCCAGAGCATGTGCCTCGCAGGGTGCTGTCTGTGACCCCGAAGTCCTCTCTGTGGTCCTGTCCCTGCTACTCCACAGGTGCCTCCCGCGTCCCAGCTCATCTCTACTCCAAGTCTCAGGGCCTGGCTCAGGGCCTGCCACGGCCTGGAGCACCCTGCAAATGTGGGGGCCCCGTGAATTTCAAGCTGGGGCTGCTCAGGTGTTGAGCGTCTGCCTCTTCTGTGGGTTGTAGTCAGCTGGGGAAGCCCAGAGCAGCTGCGCCTGCCCCTTTCTGCCCTGCTGGTTGCCCCTGGGCCTGAGGAAGAAGGTGAGGGCCAGCAGGGACAGCTCAGCACCAGCTGCTGAGATCTGAACGCGGCCAGCCTTGGCACCTACCCAGGACAGAACCGTCCCTGTCCGGGAGGGCAGGTCAGAAGTTCCACCTGGTCTCATTCCTGCGCGTTGGAGCCTGGATCCCAGCTGTACCTGAGAGCAGCATGCAGGGTGATTGGTCAAGGAAGTCGCCTTGCTGCCTGGCTGCCTTCCAGAAAGAGCCCTCCAGCTATCTCCTCCCAGTGCCCCTCCTTGCCCCCGAGGGAAGAGGCACCCTTGGTGCCTGGGGCTATTGTGTGTGGCTGTTGCCCTTGTCCCTCCCCCAGGCCCAGTGGGAATGGTGGGCCAGTGACAGGGAACAGTGTGGCCATTCTTCTCTGCTCCCAGTCAGTGCAGTGTCTGTGTGCTCCGTCCACAGTATATGACAAAACACACAATCGGGCATTGGGAGGCACAAAGGGCCCGTCTGAGACGTCGCCCACAGAGGGTCCTTGTGTGACCCTGGCACGGTGTAGACGGCCTTCCCTGTCCGTAAGGCCTGGGAGGAGTGAGCTACCCCTGCCCAGTCTCTTCTCCCACCTCTGTCACCCCAGGGGAGCCATAGAGCAGAGGTGCCAGCCCTGAGGCCAGACAGACTGCTGCAGTGCCTCCTCTGCCGCTTCCTGCTGTGTGACCTTGGGCAGGTTAGCTAGTGTCAGCTGAGGCCTCAGTTTTGTAGTCTGTGAACAGGGGCTGAGAGTCCCAGGTGGAGGTTAAATGAAGTCCTGTGACCTGCCTTGTTTGGATGGTCCCCCATGGCTCTGCCAGGGCCTGGCACCTTCTGGAAGGAGTGTTAGCAAGAGGCTCCAGTTCTCCATCTTCAGGAAGGAGACAAGTGGCCATGTGGCTGTCATGTGGTCACACTGCAGGCCTTCACGGGGACCCTGCCGTTTCACTTCTGAGGTTTGGGCTTTCTTGCAACTTCCCCACAGTAGCACCATCCATTCATTCATAGACATCGGCCAAGGACCTGCTGTACTGAGCTCTAGGGATGGAGGGGTTTGGGGACTGGTGTCACGGGTGCCTGCCCAGAACGTGGCCCTGTGCTCAGCATACGTCTGAGCCTTCCTATTATGGGGACTCTGACTGCAAGAGGCAGAAATCCCTGGGGCTCCCTGAAGCTGCTGAGGAGAGTCTTAGAAAGGTGCAGGGGTCATTTGTGGTGGTGTCAGGAGGAGCAGGAACGAGGATGGAGAAGGTTTGGGATCCTAGGAAAGATCTTGGCTTTTCTCTACTCTGCAGACTCCATGGCCAAGTATATTCTCAGGAAGGAGAGTCTGATTGGACTAAGAAGGGTTAAGTGACACCCTCAACCCCACTCCATCCTATCAAAGGCAGCTGGGTGAGCAGGGTCTTGGCGCTGCCCAAGGCTCCTGGGCACACCTGCAGCTGACTCAGTCGTGTGGGTGAGCAGGGCAGACCTCCCCAACCTGCTCATTCAACTGTTTATTTGGAAAGGATAGCCTCAGGTCCCATGGGACAAGGTCCTGCTGCCACCCCCGGATCCCTCCCAGGGGCTTCAGGTGGGTATGCAGTGGTCACTGGGTGAATAGACTTTGGCCTTGGTGCTCATGAATTACGTGAACTCGTTACTAGAGCCCTAACGTATACCTGCCAAGTGAGCCTTGCTGGGGACGTGGACAAAAGCAGGTATCATTGCTCTGAATTTATATTCTTGTTGGGAAACAATCAGATGTCCAGCTATGAAAAAAGAAGTTATGAGAAATTATGAGAGGAGGAGGAGGCAGAGTTCTGGTTTCTTAGGTCAGATCCCAGGAAGCTGGCTCTGAGACGTGATTTCCCAGCATATTTCTGGGAAGAGGGTGGGGGTGTGCGTCACTCTCAGCAGCTACCCTGGAAGGGAGAGAAGAGAAGGCCTGGGCGGAGTCAAAGCAAATGCAAGAGAGGTCACAGCCAGTCCTGCAAGGGCTTCTGGGACTGGGGGGACCTTTAGAGTTGTCCCAATGGAGGCAAGGGGCATAGGCCTTTGGACCCCAGCCTAGGCCAGTTAGCAGACAAAGGCTGCACTTGGAGAGGGGTGTGACCTTGGGTGAGGCACTCCCTTTAGCCAAGGTTAATGTCCAGAGGGACTGGCTCAGGGCCCTCAGGCAGCAACGACACTGAGCCCTGGGGGTGGGACCTTGTCCTGAAAGGGGCTGTGCCCAGGGAGCCCACCATAGCGTCCTTTTCTCAGCCCTCGGGAGGACGGTGCATGGGCAGCATGGCTGGCTCTGTGTGTCCTCAGGCCAGATGGCACTGTCGGGAGGGTGCTGTCCATGCCACTCAGCCCAGATGCCCAACTGTGAGCCTGCGGGGCTAAAAAATATTAATACTTTTCCTCCTACCTTCCAAGTTCTTCTGGCTGGGCTAATAAATGAACAGAGACAGGTTAACAGAGAAAGACAAAGTTTAATGCATGTGTCTGGCATGGAATTCACATAGGCATGGCATTCCAAAGACAGTGAGGCGGCATTGGGTATAGAAGACATTTTTGGGCAAAGGAGACAAGAGGGAATGGGAATTAGATTCCAGAAGTGAGAATGGCTGACTCACAGGTAGTCGAGGAAGAGCAGATCGCACCTGGCAGGACAGCTCTTGCTGGACCACCCAGAGACCGTGGTTCATAGACAGTGTGTAGCTTGCAGGCCCTGCTGGGCCTCTTGTTCACCACACGTCATTCACTTCAGGCTGAGGTGACATCCTAAGGCAGGGGCCCTCAAACTTTTTAAACGGGGCCAGTTCACTGTCTCTCAGACGGTTGGAGGGCCGGACTATAGTTTAGAAAAAACTAGTCAGCTGCTAAGCAACAGGCAGCAGCGGCAAAAACACCCGGCGGGCCAGATAAATGTTTTCGGCGGGCCGCACGTGGCCCGCGGGCCGCAGTTTGAGGACCCCTGTCCTAAGGTCTCCTTCCTGGAGCAGCTTTCTCTGTCTGAGTCTCTTGGGCAGGAAAGGGAAGGGGGGTCAGAGGTTCTTTCTGAGTCTTTTGCCCAGAAAGGGCAGCTTCAGGGTAGCAGAATTTTGGTCCCTTCAACCCTCAGAGTCCAGGAGCCTTCACGTAAGGATCCCAGGGAGTTTGAGTCAAGTGGGTGACCTGCCGCCCCTCCCCAGCCCAGGTTGTTGGAGGATCTGCACTGAGTGCCGGGGCCTCCCAGAGCCGCCATCTCAGATGAGGGAAGTTAAGGCACCGCCCTGGAAGTGGTGGGGGATCAAAAAGAGGGGCCGGCCTGTCATTGTCCAGCTGACTTTCAAGCTCTTTCTCTTTCCTGCACTGGCTCCTGCCTGGAGGGGCCCAGCCGTGACCACGGGGAGTGAGGGGCAGGACAAGACTCCCGCACAGGGAGGTGGATGGAGTAGGAGGTTTCAAGTCACATAGACCAGGTTGCATCCTGGCTTTGCCCTTACTAGCTGGGTGACCCTGGGAAGCTGCTTGAGCGTCTGAGCGTGATTTCCTCCTCTGTAAAATGGCAATAATGATGGTATTCGTGTCCTGCATGGGCTCATGAGGATTGAATGGACTAACTTGACGGAGCAGTAAAGGTGCGTGCTGTGCTGTAACTCATAGGAGTGACCGGCAACCTGTGGTTTCTCCTCCCAGCTGCTGACATGGCCTCCAGAAATTTCTTCGGGCGCCTTTGTTCTCCTGTGGGACCTCAGCGTGGATGGTCTCTGTCGTCAGTCTGGTCAGTACCAGGGTGTGGGGTGGAGGCTTCTGCCCTGAGCTGGCGGTCACCTTTCACAGCTCCCAGTCTCCTGGCACCGGCATGGGGGGAGGTGCCGGGGGAAGGGGATGCTGGGGGGACGCTGCGTCACCAGGCTGTGGAGACATGGGGCCATCTTTGGCTCTGGCGTCAACAGTTGTAGAAAGCTGAGCTGACAGGCTCCGTGGCACCTGGATCTGGCCTCAGGGGAATGTCACTGTGGCCAAGTCCAGGCTGACCTCACAGACTCGGGATCCCAGAACAGTCTAGAAGGCCAGTTCTCTGGATTTAAGGGGACAGTTCTTTCTGAACTATATCAGGTCAGGGAAGCTCCTGGGCCAGAGCCAATGAAGGGATGCACGTAAGTCACTCTTACACTTCAGAAGTTCTGAGTTCACAGACGCACGCTTCCTGGGCTGTCACTGTTTCTACCTGAACCCAGACACTTTGGCACCAAAAAAAAAAAAAAAAAAAAAAAATCATGTACCAGTTGAAAGTTGCTTACAGCAGGCAGACAGTGAGAGGGACAAACAGGAGTCCAGACCCCGCCTTTGCTCCCTGCCGGAGTCTGCCCACCTCCCGCTGAAACACTGACGGCATAGCTCAGAAGGCCAAGGTCAGAGACCACGATGCACCATTCACACCCACCAGCACTTTGACCCTCGGCTTTTGTGCCTTCCTGTTTCAGGACTTGGCTGAGCTGGGGGCCAGCTGTCAAATTAGAGCATCCAGACCCCTGCCCCCGCCTAGGGCCCCTCTGAGGGTTTCTGAATAGCGCCAGTCTCCGCATCCTCTCCCTTTTCATAACCTCTGCCCCTGCGCCCGGCTGCCCTTTCTGGAGCCCCTGGGGCCACCTCTGCGGCATGCCTGCCCTTTGGGGAACAGAGGCCTCCCTTGTCTGCTCCTCTCCTCCAGGCAGTGGTATGTCTCCTCCCAGAGAGGGAGAGGCCGAGGCCGTCCCACTCTTCTCTGCTTCTTGCCACATTGTCCTTGATTCGCCCTCCATCAGGAGGGCCAGGGTCTTCTCCTGAGCTCCCAGGTGGCTTAGCTCTGCTCCCTCCACTCCAGAACATTTCTCATGCACCACGTGCGAGCCCATCTGGGGCCGTTGTCCTCCCCCGCCCCCCACTCCCACCATCACCATTGGAATAGACTGGCCTAGAATTCCAGGCCCCAGGTGCAGTTTTCACGGATTCAGAGCAAGTCAAAGGCCAGGTCCACACAAGAACTGTCCGCAGGGACTTGAGCAGATGTCCTCACACACAGCCTCACAGCAGCATCACTCACAACAGCCTAAAGGTGGGAGCAACCCAAGAACCCACTGGTGGGTGTCTGGATAATAGTGTGTAGACACATGAGATGGAGCGTTATTCAGCCTTGAAAAGGGAAGAAACAGACAGGCTACAGCACAGAGGAGCCTGGAGGACATCATGCTGAGTGAAATAAGCCAGAATCAAAAGGACAACTGCTAGCTGACTCCTTTTATATGAGGTCCCTAAAGTCATCAAAATTATAGGGACAGAAAGTAGAAGGTGGTTGCCAGGGAACGGGAGGAGGGATGGGGAGTTCGTGTTTGATAGTCACAGTGTCTGAGAAGACAAGAAGTTCGGGAGAAGCATAGATTTTGCACTCCTAACCCCCTCACTGCTGTGCAGTCACCATTCCCATCCCATGTTCTGTGCTTTGTACCATAACAAAGAGACAAAACAAAACAGCCAAGTCCGGAGCCTAGAGCCAGTGCCGGGAGAGACTCTCCCAAAAGCTGGAGCTGAAAGTCGGCTGCCAGTTCAGGAAGCATTTTCGAGATCCATCAGACCCAGGGTCGCTGCAAACAGAATCACGCGCCTTGGATTTGTCTACAAGTTGAGGTGCTCTGAGTGTCCTTTCATCCGTGGGTCACAGCCTTCAGGGACGAACCAGGGGCCCCCTCCCATCGGGATCTGTGATTGGTTCGTGAGTCTTCAAGCTGCCTGATCTTTCTCTTTGTAAACTAGGGATATCTCTCCCCTTTCCTCGAGCTCGTAGTTACGGGCAGCCCTTCCCAGACCCGCTGGGGAGTCTTACTCCACCATGCTCCCCCTGCCAGGGGAGGGCAAGGCGGCCTGGCCTCTGGCGGAGCTGACAGTGTGCAGGTGTCCTCCAGGTGAGCGGCTGAGGACTGGCAGCGGGGTCCTTGGAGCATTGTACTGAGTATGGTGGGAAGGATTGTCCTGACTGAGAAGCACACATAACCGCTTAGAGCTCCTGGCTGAGCTTGGAGGACGGGACACCCTGCACGCTGACGTTCTTCATGCAGGGGGTGTGTATTCTTTCATTCAGCAGACATGCGCTGAGGCGTCCTGTATTCTAGCAGCTCGCTCGATGGTAGGGCAGAGGGAGAGTTGGGAATGAGGAGGCAGATTCCTGCCCTCAGGAGGCCGCTGGCCCATGGGCGGGATGGCTGCGCAGCTGCAGTAAGAGATGGAAGAGAGGGCAGAGCAACCCGGTGGACTTGCAGTGGTGGAGTTGGTGGGGGCAGGAGTTGGGGCGTGATTTGTAGACTAGGGGCTGGTGATCCATCTCAAAAGGTGGTAGGGCCGGGCTTGCAAGCTCAGTTGCCTCTGGGGACCGAGCTCTCTCTAAAGGGCTGGCAGGTCCAGTGCTTCCAGGTCTCTCTCCATGTTCAAGACAAGCTGTGTGTTGGTTAGGATGGACTTTGCCTATAACAAATACCCACGTCAGAGAGGTTTATCATCTCACGTAACAGACATTCCAGAGGCGGGGTTGCGGGCTCTGTCCAGCACGTCTGAGTGTCAGAGCTCTGGCTCAGCCCCGGTGCCTCACGGCTCCTGCGGGGTGGCAGAGTGGCTGTCATAGCTCCAGCGTCACCATGTTTTGTGAGGCAGCAGTGTGCAAGGCAGGGCATTCTTTGCATTTTGTTTCACTGAACAGAACTGTGTCACGGGTTTCCTGGCTGTCAGTGCCCTTTGAATCCCTGGCTATGTCTGAAAAATTTCAGCTCCATGAATCCTACTCCTTCAAGGTAGAACTTCAGACACTCACGTTTCTAGCCTCCTTCCAAATATTTGAATTTTTAGTTTTGGAATTTCCATTTAGTTCTTATTCTTGTTGTTGTTGCTGTTGTTGTTGTTCTTCTTCTTCTTCTTCTTCCTTCTTCCTTCTTCCTTCTTCCTTCTTCTTCCTTCTTCCTTCTTCCTTCTTCCTTCTTCTTCCTTCTTCCTTCTTCCTTCTTCTTCTTCCTTCTTCTTCTTCTTCCTTCTTCCTTTTTCCTTCTTCCTTCTTCCTTCTTCCTTCTTCCTTCTTCCTCTTCTTCTCCTCTTCTTCCTCTTCACTGGGATTTCTTATTTGTTCATTCAACATGAGCATATTTCATTGACCTCCTTGAGCATAGTTATGATAGCTGCTTTAAAATTCTTATCTGTGATTCAAACATCCGGATTATCTAATTCATTACATGGAAAATTAAGTATGAAAGTGAACTTTTACTTAGAATGAGTAATGAAATCATGGACCAAAGTGCTGGACCTTGGGAGGTTTTTTCTCCTCCATCTTTTTAGGGTGTTTTCCAGAACATTCCTTACCTAACCTAGAGCGTTCGGGGCATGCAGGGGAGGGCCCGGGCCTTAAGCTGCATCAGCTTTGTGGTCAGTTGGCTCTGGCATATGATCAAACGGTTTTCTGCTCAAGCAGCCAGTCCCGGTCTAAGAGTTCTGACTGCTCCAGGAGCCACCCTAGGCCAGTCCCTGCAAAGGTCAGGGGGATGTCACGGTTATTCCACTGGATGGACCAGCTTTTCCTAGCGGAAGCCCGAACAGAACCCGGCTTCTACCAGGGAAGAAGAGGAGCGTGGCTCTTGGATCCGCAGCCAGCGGCCATGGCCAGACTGGATGTTTATGTGAAATCTCAGGGTAACTAATTCAGTTAGAAAACAAAAGTAAAACTGCCCTGGCCAGGTTGGCTGCACAGTTAGAGCGTCAGCCTGGGGACTGAAGGCTCACGAGTTCGATTGTTGGTGAAGGGCACGTACCTCTATCTCAGTTGCAGTTCCAATCCCTGGCCCCTGCTGGAGGCAACCAGTTGATGTGTCTCTCTCACATTGATGTTTCTGTCTCTCCTCCCTCCTCCTCCGCCCCCCTCCAATCTCCCTCCCTCTCCCTTCTTCTCTCTCTCTCTCTCTCTCTCTCTCTCCAAAGATCAATGGAAAAAATATCCTCGGGTGAGGATTGAAAAAAAGGAAAGCAAAAACTCCCGCTGCGAATCCATCTGCAGACTCTTTTCAACTGCAGATGGAATATAGCTCCCCTGGAGGTACAGGGAAGCAGGGAGCCGCAGAACAAAGAACGGGGGGTACAGGAGATGAGCCTGAACATGGGGTAGGGGGGGCCAGGTCTCGGAGGACAGTGGGGTCGTTACAGACAGGGTGAAGCTTACTCTTTGGTAAGACCAAGACAGAACTATTGCTATTTAGATATAATCCACATACCATATAGTTCACCCTATTAAAGCGTGTGATTCCGTGTGATTCACAGAGTTGTTCAACCGTCACCACTGTCTAATCCCAGAGCATTTTCCTCACCCTCACAAGAAGCTTCATGCCCATCAGCGGTCACTCACTCTCAGTCCCCACTCTCCCAGGTCCTGGCAATCCCTGGTCTGCGTCTGTCTCGGTGATTTGCTTATTCTGGACATTTCACATAAATGGAATCACACAGTAGGTGACCTTCTTTTTTATTTTTATGGTTGAAAATATTACATATGTCCCCCTTCCCCCTCTATTGACCTCTTCTAGCCCCCCTTCCCTCCCCCCCAGGCCTTCACCACCCTATCGTCTGTGTCCATGGGTTATGCTTATATGCATACAACATCTTTGGTTGATCTCTTCCCACCCACCCACCCTCCCTTGCCTTCCCTCTGGGATTGCACAGTCTGTTCCATGCTTCTATATCTCTGAATCTATTTTGTTCATCAATACTTTTATACATAGAGTACTATGCAGCAGTAAAAAGAAAAAAAAAAGGATCTCTTACCCTTTGAGACAGCATGGAGGGACCTGGAGAGTATTATGCTAAGTAAAATAAGCCAGTCAGAGAAAGACAAGTATCACATAATCTCGCTCATATGTGACATCTAATCAACAACAACAAAAAAGTAGGTAATCTTTTGTCTGGCTTACTTTACTCAGCATAATGTTTTCAAGGTCCATACGTGTTGTAGTGTTTGTCAGTATTTCATTCCTTTTTATAGCCAAATAGTATTCACTGTATGGATGTACCACATTTTATCCATTAGTTGATGGACACTTGGGTTGTTTCTACTTTTTGGCTATTGCGAATAATGCTACTATAAACATCTGCACACAAGTGTTTATGGGGAGATATATATACTTAAGAGTAGAATTTCTAGGTCATAATGGTAATTCTATGTTTAACTTTTTTGAAGGACTGCCAAACTATTTCAGAAGTGGTGACATCATCTTACATTCCCACTGACAGTGTTTGAAGGTTCGGCTTTCTTTACATCCCCACCAGCGTTTGTTATTGTCCACCTCAGGATAGTAGCCTGACTAGTGGGTGTGAAGTGGTCTTTCATCGTGGTTTAGATTTGCATTTCTGTAATGGCTAAGGATGTCGAGCATCTGTTCATGTATTTAGTGGCCGTCTTTGGGGAAACATCTATTCAAATGTTTGGCCCATTTTTTGGTTGGGGTTTTTTGTCTCTTTTTGTTGACTTGTGGGAGTTCTCTATATACTCTGGATACTAGATTCTCACCAGATATGTAATTTGCAAATATTTTCTTCTATTCTGTGGGTTATCTTCTCACTCTCTTGATAGTGTCCTTGATGCACAAAAGTTTTTAATTATGATAAAATCTAATTTATCTGTTTTTTTTTTCTATTGTTGCCTGTGCTTTTGGTGTGAAACAAGATACCATTGCCTAGTCCAAGGTCATAAAGATTTTCCCTTAGGTTTTCTTCACAGGTTTTTTTATTTTGAAATTGATTTTGGAGAGAGAGAGGAAGGGACGGAGGGGAAGAGAGAAAAAGAGAAACGTCGATTTGTTGTTCCATTTTTCTATGCATTAATTGGTTGATTCTTGTGTGTCCCTGACTGGGGATCAAACCTGGGGTATTGGGATGACACTCTGACCAACTGTGCTCTTCTAAGAGTTTTATAGTTTTAGCTTTTACATTTAGGGCTTTGATCCATTTCGAGTTGATTTTTATATATGGGGTGAGATAGGGAGTCCAGCTTTATTGCTTTGCATGTGGAAATCCATTTGTCCCAGCACCATTTGTTGAAAAGACTGTTCATTGCCCATTGAGTTGTCTTGGCACCTTGTTAAAAATCAATTGACCATAGATGTATGAGTTTATGTCTGGACTCTCCACTCTGTTACATTGATTTATACATCTGTTCTTATGCCAATACCCCCAAATTCTTGATTACTGTAGCTTGTATTAAATTTTGAAATTGGGGAGAACCAAGATGGTGGCATAGGTAAACATTGGAGATTGCTGCCTTGCACAACCACTTCAAAAATACAACTAAAAGACGGAACGGACATCATCCAGAACCACAGGAAGGCTGGCTGAGTGGAAATTCTACAACTAGAAGGAAAGAGAAAAGCATACCGAGATTCAGAGGAGGTGCAGTGCGGAAGTAAAATACTACTAAGGTGCGGAGGTGCATGCGGAGCGGGCTGGCGGCTGAGGTCACAATTGTCTTTTTCAATCGGGAGGGAGTCTCAGGCTCTGAGCTCCAGTTCCGGGTGAGTCTCTGGGGACCCAGACTCATAAGGGAGAAACGGGACTGTCTGGCATCGGTCGGAACTCGAGGGCAGCTTTCTCTCGGAGGCACACACAGCGATTGCCGGGGCCTCTGAGTACAGGACTGAGAGCAGCCATACTGCTCGCTCCGCCCACCCTGTTGATCCCCTGGGGCTCCGCCCCACCCAAGCTGTGCAAGGGAGACTTTTGCATATGAAAGGCCCAGCCCTTTGTAATCTGAAAATTACTTAACAAACTGCAGCTGCCCAAGGCCCCAGGGCAACTTGCATTGCTTTACAGCTGGCTTCTGCAGGGTAGCCTCAGGCAGAGGCTAGATTAGCACCTCCTTAGATCCAAGAGCCAGTGTACCCAGTGGTCAGAGTGGGACCATCCAATTATAACTCCGCAGATCCATAAGGGACACACTCAGGGGGCAGACTCAGTGAGCACCAAAGCCCCACTGAAGCAAGTCTTGGCCCATAAGGGTGTCTTCAGCACAGAAGTTCTCCCACCGTAGACGCAGCTGATTCTCCCAGCCAATTGGCCTGGAGGTCAAATCCTCCCAGTGTTACCTACAACAGTCAAGGCTTAACTACAACAAGACTGTGCACAAAACCCACAAGGGGGTGCACCAAGAGTATCTACCTCGGGTAATTGGGGAGGCTGAGCCACCGGGCCCTAGAGGACACTTAGTACAGAAAATCACTTTATCAACACAGGTAAGCATAAAAAATGCCGAGACAAAGAAACAGGACACAAATGACAAAAATGGAGGAAAGCAAACTACTGGATATAGAGTTCAAAACCACACTTTTAAGGTTTTTCAAGAACTTTCTAGAAACCGCCAATAAATGTAGTGAGATCCTCAAGAAATCTAGTGAGACCCTCGATGTCGTGATAAAGGACCAACTAGAAATTAAGCATACACTGACTGAAATAAAGACTATTATACAGACTCCCGACAGCAGACCAGAGGAGCGCAAGAATCAAGTCAAAGATTTGAAATGCAAAGAAGCAAAAAACACCCAACCAGAAAAGCAAAATGAAAAAAGAATCCAAAAATACGAAGATAGTGTAAGGAGCCTCTGGGACAGCTTCAAGCGTACCAACATCAGAATTATAGGGGTGCCAGAAGAAGAGAGAGAGCACGATATTGAAAACCTATTTGAAGAAATCATGACAGAAAACTTCCCCTACCTGGTGAAAGAAATAGACTTACAAGTCCAGGAAGTGAAGAGAACCCCAAACAAAAGGAATCCAAAGAGGACCACACCAAGACACATCATAATTAAAATGCCAAGAGCAAAAGACAAAGAGAGAATCTTAAAAGCAGCAAGAGAAAGAAACTCAGTTACCTAAAAGGGAATACCCATACGACTGTCAGCTGATTTCTCAACAGAAACTTTGCAGGCCAGAAGGGAGTGGCAAGAAATATTCAAAGTGATGAATGCCAAGAACCTACAACCAAGATTACTTTATCCAGCAAAGCTATCATTCAGGATTGAAGGTCAGATAAAGAGCTTTACAGATAAGGAAAAGCTAAAGGAGTTCATCACCACCAAACCAGTATTATATGAAATGCTGAAAGGTATCCTTTAAGAAGAGGAAGAAGAAGAAAAAGGTAAAGATACAAATTATGAACAACAAATACACATCTATGAACAAGTGAATCTAAGAATCAAATGAATAAATAATCGGATGAACAGAATGAACTGGTGATTATAATAAAATCAGGGACATAGAAAGGGAATGGACTGACTATTCTTGGAGGAGAAAGGGGTGTGGGGGATGCGGGAAGAGACTGGACAAAAATCATGCACCTATGGATGAGGACAGTCGATGGGGAGTGAGGGAGGAGGGTGGGGTGGGAACTGGGAGGAGGGGAGTTATGAAGGGAAAAAGGGGGAACAAATGTAATAATCTGAACAATAAAGATTTAATTAAAAAAAAATAAATTTTGGAGAAACTAAGATGGCGGCATAGATAAACACCGGGAAATAGTCGCCTCCCACAGCAATTGAAAATTATCCCAAAGGACGGAGCAAACATCGTCCAGAAAAACAGGAAGGCTGGCTGAGTGTAATTTCTACAACTAGAAGAAAAGAAAAGCACGCTGAGAGCCAGAGGAGCTGCGGAGGCTGAGTGCAGAGGTACGGCAGCGGCTCGCGCGCGGGGAAAGGGGGTGGCACCTGAGGACGCGGCTGTCTTTTTGAATCACAAGCTCCCGACTGCTCTGATCTCCGGTTCTGGGAAGTCTCTGGGGACCCAGGACACATACGGGGAGAGGCTGCTCTCTCAGGCGGCAGCGGGCGAACTTGAGGGCGGATTTCCCTCAGAGGTGCTTGCAGCCATTACCGGGACACTGAGACGCGCAACTCCGGGCGCGGAGAATCAGCCATTGCTTCTTTCTGCGCCCTTTGACTCCCTGAGACCCCGCCCCACCCAGGCTGCGGCAGAGGCTTTTGCATGTGAATGCCCCGGCCCTTTGCAACCTGATAATTACCTAACTGCAGCCGGGCCAGCCAGACCCGGAACTTCCAAGAGAAGGCCCAAGGCCCCGCAGCGGCTTGCATTGCTTCACAGCTGAGCCTCTTTGTGGCCCAGCTGTGAGGCCTCAGGCAGGGGCTGAATTAGCACCTCCTTAGATCCAGGAGCCACTGTACCCAGTGGTCAGAGGGGGACCATTCTCCCACTTCAGACACAGCTGCTTCCCACAGCCAATTGGCCTGGAGGTCAATTCCTCCCAGTGATCCTACATCAACCAAGGCACCAAGAGTGCACCAAGAGTGTCCACCCCAGGTAACTGGGGAGGCTGAGCCACTGGGCCCTACAGGACACCTGGCGCGCAGGGCCACTCTATCAACACAGGGAAGCAGCCAAAATGCGGAGACAGAGAAACAGGTCACAATTGTCAGAAACGGAGGAGGACAGACGACTGGATATAGAGTTCAAGGCCACGTTTATAAGGTTTTTCAAGAATTTTATGGAAACCGCCGATAAATTTAATGAATCCCTCAAGGAGTATAGTGAGACCATGGAGGACATGAAAAAGGGCCAACTAGAAATTAAGCATACACTGACTGAAATAAAGAATATTTTACAGAGATCCAACAGCAGACAAGAGGATCCCAAGAATCAAGTCAAAGATTTGAAATACAAAGAAACAAAAAATACCCAACCGAAAAAGAAAAAAGAAAAGAGATTCAAAAAGTATGAAGATAGTGTAAGGAACCTCTGGGTCAACTTCAAGCGTACCAACATCAGAATTATAGGGGTACCAGAAGGAGAGAGAGGGCAAGATATTGAAAACCTTTTTGAAGAAATAATGACAGAAAACTTCCCCCACCTGGTGAAAGAAATGGACCTACAAGTCCAAGAAGCGCAGAGAACCCCAAACAAAAGGAATCCAAAGAGGACCACACCAAGACACATCATCATTAAAATGCCAAGAGCAAAAGATAAGGAGAGAATCTTAAAAGCAGCAAGAGAAAGACAGTCAGTTACCTACAAGGGAGTACCCATCCGACTGTCAGCTGATTTCTCAACAGAAACCATGCAGACCAGAAGAGAGTGGCAAGAAATATTCAAAGTGATGAATACCAAGAACCTACAACCAAGATTACTTTATCCAGCAAAGTTATCATTCAGAATTGAAGGTCAGATAAAGAGCTTCACAGATAAGGAAAAGCTAAAGGAGTTCATCACCACCAAACCAGCATTATATGAAATGCTGAAAGGTATTCTTTAAGAAGAGGAAGAAGAAAAAGGAACTCTTACCATTTGCCACAGCATCGATGGAACTGGAGAGCGGATAAATACCACAAGATCTCACTTATTTGTGGAATATAATGAACAACATAAACTGATGAACAAGGACTGATCCAGAGACGGAGAGGCTTTGATTGGACTGGCGGGCCTTGGAGGGAAGGTAGGGGAGGGTGGGGCCAAAGGGGAAGGATTAACCAAAGGACTTATATGCAAGCATATAGGACTAACCAATGGACACGGACAACGGGGGGGTGAGGGGATGAGCGGGGGGGGGGGGGGGGGTAGAGGGTACACATATGTAATATCTTAATCAATAAAAAAAATAAACAAATAAAATAAATTTTGAAATTGGGAAGTGTGAGTCCTCCAACTTTCCCTTTTCAAAAGTGTTTTGTCTAATCTGGACCCCTTGTATTTCTGTATGAATTTGATTGGCTTGTCAACTTCTACAAAAATAAAAGCTGGGATTTTGATAGTGATTGTGTTGAATCTGTAAATAACTTTGGGTGTTATTGACAATCTTAATAATATTCACTCTTGCCCTAGCCAGTTTGCCTCAGTAGGGGGTCCCGTGTTCGTGTCCTGTCAAGGGCACGCACGCTCGATCCCGGCCCCAGTCAATGTCTCTCTCTCACATCGATGTTTCCCTCTCTCTGTCTCTCCCCCTCCCTTCCACTCTTTCTAAAAATAAAAATAAATCATTGGAAAAATATCCTCGGGTAAGGATTAACAACAAAATATTGAGTCTTCCAATCCATGAACATGGGATATTGGGATATCTTTCATTTCTTTCTACATTTTGTAGTTTTCAGTGTACAAGTCTTATACTTCTCTTGTTAAATCTATTCCTAAGTATTGTAAAGCCTTTTTGAGGCTATTATAAATGGAATTGTTTTCTTCTTTTTCTTTTCAGATTGTTCCTTGCTAGAGTGTAGAAATACACCACATTTTTGTATCTTGACCTTATATCCTGCAGCCTTGCTGAACTCATTTATTAGTTCTAGTAGTTTCTTTTTTTATGGCAGAATTTGGTTTTGAAAACAAACATATTCTTGTGCAATTAATTGCTTGAAAGACATGACCTGGTGTTTCTTTAACAATGTAGGACTGACCAGTAAACCTGCCCATCATCCTGAGTAGGCAGCAATGCCTGGAGAAGGGAGCTCCGTCAGCAAGGTCAGAACACATCAGAAGAGGCATAAAACGTGTAGGCTCTCTCCTGTTAGTGTCCAGGACAATGTTGCTCATTCTTACCTACCCTCCTGCAGTATTTGTGTGGGAGGGGAGAGTATAATAAAATACAATGATCCTGGCCAGTACATTCTTGGATATTTTTTAAGTGGGCGAGAAATTCAGCTCTCAAAACAGATTAGTTTTATTTTCACCAATAGTGTCTTTGGGCACTTTGTTCTTCCTCATTTGGTCACCATGCTTTTCCCTTTATTCCCAGAGCTCCCTGGGGCTTTGGGAGTGTCTTTGACATGCCCCTGTTTTGTGGGTAATTTTCTTTTCTGTCGTTGCCTGCTTTCATTCTCCTTCCTCCTCCTCTCCCTTCCTCCTTACCCCCTCCCAGATAATATTTATAAGGCTGCTTCATGGAAAAAGAATAAAACAAACAAAAAATGACCATAATCACACTGGCCAGGTAACCTTTGTTATTTTTTAAATATGTGTTTTATTGATTTTAGAAAGAGAGGAAGGAAGAGGGAAAGAGAGGTAGAGACATTGATGAGAGAGAAACATCAACATCTGTCAGCTGCCTCCTGCACACCCCCCTCTAGGGATCGAGCCCACAACCTGGGCATGTGCTCTGACCAGGAATCAAATTGGCAACCTCTTGGTGCCTGGGTTGATGCTCATACGCAGAGCCACATCAGCTGGGCTGTTGTTATTTTTAAAGTATTCCATGTACCAAGTGCAGGAAATTTAAATACTAGAGAAAGGTGCAAAGTGAAACTCCCTCTGGACTTGCTCCCAATAGCTACTTCCTCTCCCCAATACTCATTATTAGCAATCCCTTGTGATTAGTTCCAGGAACAAAGTGAATGCACAAGCCACATAATGTAAGTATTCATGCTTACAGATTTACTTACACCATACATCGTTTGCCACTTGAGCAGTCATCTGAAATTACCTCCAGAGCCCAGCCAGCATGGCTCAGTGGTTGAGCATCCACCTGTGAATCTGGAGGTCATGGTTCGATTCTCAGTCAGGGCTTATGCCCGGGTTGTGGGCTCGATCCCCAGTGTGGGGCGTGCAGGAACATCATCATTGATGTTTCTCTTTCTCCCTCTCCCTTCCTCTCTGAAATCAATAAAAATATATATTTTCAAAACGAAATGACCTCCAGTGGAGAGTTACTCTTATAGGAGTTTCCACTTCTCTCCTTGGATGTCCAGGAGCCTGCAGAGTGAGGAGTCCTGGAGGTGGCATGAGCCACCAGGCTGCAAAAAGAAAACATTAATGTATATATGTACATTTTAGCCCATTTAAAAAAAAGTTTTATTGAGTTTTAATTGACATATGTTAACCTGTACACAATAAAACTCACCACAGTCATGATAATAAACATGTCCATCACTCCCAAAGTGTTCTTGTGCCTTTTGTAATTCCTCCCCTTTTGTCTGTAGGAAACCACTTACCTGTTTTCTGTCACTACAGATTAGTTTGCATTTTCTAGAATTTTACATAAATGGAATCAGGCAGTAGGTTCTCTTTTTCTTGTCTGGCTTTTTACCTCAGCATCATTATTTTGAAATTCATCCATGTTGTTGTGCACCGATAGTTTATTCCTTCTTGTAGCTGAGTGGTATTCCAGTGTGGAGATTTACCACACAGGTTTGTTTATCCAGTCACCTGTTCATAGGCATTTTGGTTGTTTCTGTTTGGAACCTATTGAAATAACACTGTTGTGAACATGCTTATGCACTGACACCTGTTTCTTTCCCCTTGGGGTACCTGTCTAAGAGTGGACAGGCTGGGCCATGTGGGAGATGTATGTTTGCGTTTTTAAGACATTTCCAAACTTTTTTCCAAAGTGGTCATACCACTTCCCACCAGCAGTGGAGGGGTGTTTCAGCGCCCCACGTCCTTCCCACCACTCTCTTAATAGGCATGTGGTGGTAGCCCACTGGCATTTTACTTCACATTTCCCTAAAGAAGGATAATGTTTGTGTGACCTCATTTGCCATCTTTGGTGAAGTGTCCATTTTCTTACTGGGTTGGGTTATCTTCTTATTGAGTTGTGAGGGTTCTTTATATATTCTAGTTACAGTTCTTGGCAAGATACAAGTTTTGCAAGTATTCTCTCCCAATCTGTGGCTTTCCTTTTCATTTAGATGATAGTGTCTTTTGGAGAACATATTTTTTTATTTTAATGAAGTACAATTTATTCATGTTGTTTAATTTCTGTTTTTATTGTCATATTTGTGAAATCCGGGTCACTGAGATTTTTTTTCCTGTTTTCTTCTACAATTTTTCTAAGTTATAATTTTTATAATTAAAATAAATTTATAGCTTATAATTAGCCTTACATTTAGGTCAGTGATCCATTTGGAGTTAATTTTTATTTATGGTATAAAGTAAGATTAATTGCTTTACAGATGGCTGTCCTGTTGGTCCAGCACCACTTGTTGAAAGGTTATCCTTTCTGCATTGAACTACCTTGGCACCTTTGTCAGAAATTAATTGATCAAATATGTGTGGGTCTATTTTTGGACTCTATTCTGTTTCATTGATTTATATGTCTAAGTTTACCTACACTATCTTCATTACTGTAGCTTTATACGTGTGGAAATCCGGTAGTTTAAGTACTTCAACTTTGTTTTTCTTTTTGAAAGTTGTTTTAGCTCTTCTAGTTACTTTATAAATTTTAGAATGAACTTGTCATTTTCTACCAAAAAAAAAATCCTCCTTGAGTTTTTATTGGGATTGTACTGAACCAATAGATCAATTTGGGACTAATTGACATCTTAGCAATATTGTCTTTCAGTTCATGAACACAGGATATCTTTCCATTTCCTTAGATTTCTTTAGTTTCTTTCAGCACTTCAGTGTACAAGCCTTGAATTTCTTTTGCTGAATTTATTCCTAAGCATTTTATTCCTTTAGAAGGTCTTGTAAATGGAATTTTTTTAAATTTTATTTTTGGTTCCTTGCCAGTGTACTGATATACAATTGATTTCTGTATATTGACCTTCTGAACTACAATCTTAATAAACTCCTACTTTGCTGAGAATTTTTGCCAGGAATTAGCTTCCAGGACAATGTTGTTCATTCTCACCTACCCATTCCATTCTCTAGCAGCTTCTGTAGTATTTGTGTAGGAGGGGAGAGTATAATAAAATAAAATGACCCTGGCCAGTACATTCTTTGGATATTTTTCAAGACGTTGGATTTTAAGATGTTTATATGGTTTTTCTTATTTAGTCTCTCAATGTGGTGAATTACATTGATTTTTGAATGTTGATTCATTCACCCTTGCATTCTGGAGTCAGTCCTACTTGGTCGTGATGTAATAACTTTCTATGTATTGTTGGATTCAATTTGCTAAATTTTTGTTAAGATCCCTTCCATTATGTTCATGAGGATATTAGTCTGTAGTTTTCTCCTTCTGGTGTTAGCATCAGGGAATGCAGACTTCATAGAATGTGTTGAGAAGTATTCCCTTTTTCAATTTTCTGGAAAAGTTTGTGCAGAACTGGTATTATTTCTTCCTTAAATGTTTAGTAAAAATAGCCAGTGAGGCCATCTGGGCTTTAAGTTTCCTTTGTGGGAAGATTTTTAACTACAAATCTGATTTTTATAATGGCTATGTGGCTGTTTATGTTACCTACATCTAGTTTGTGTTCCTCGCATCTAAGTTGTCGAGTTTGTTGGTATAGATTTTTCATAATATTCCCTTATTATCCTTTTAACATCTGTTGGGCCAGTGATGGTGGTCATTTTCTCATTCCGATTTGGGAATTTCTCTTTCTGATCAGTCACATTACAGGTTTATCAACTTTGTCGATCTTCTGAAAGAACCAGCTTTGGGCTTCATTAATTTCCCTTACAGTGTTTCTGTTTTCTGACTTCTGCTCTTACCTTTATTATTTCCTTCCTTCTGCTTGTTTAGAGTTTGATTTGCTCCCCTCCCCCCCCCCCCCCCCCCCAGTTTCTTGAGGTGGAAACTTAGCTTATAGTAACTAATCTTTTTCAAGTTTTCCAAGTTATATAATGGACATAGGTAAGCATCATGGTACATTTACGTAATTTACAAATGTGTAATTGTTGGAGATATAAATTGAGATTTTTAATGGTGGACCTACACATCAGAAAGTTTGGAGACCAGCACCAGCATTCTTTGGAACTTAGGCTGACTCGTTGGAAATTTCGAGCAGAGACGGATCTTGGGGACACGGGATGCATGAATGGTGATAGAGCATAGGATGGGGTGGGTGGAGTAGAGACAGCAGTCACCCCCTTGGGGAACCCCGTGGCATACGAGGTAGCGTCGGACAAGGTGGTGCTCAGCAGTCAGACTGGGTGTAGTCACCAGGTGGCCAGCTCCAAGCCCTCGGGACTGTCCCAGTGTCGGCAGCAATGACAGATGGGAAGCACCTGGTGCACAGTGGACACTCAAAACATGACAGCTGTTTTCAGAACAAACGTGTTTTTTTATGAATGAGATGTCACTAAATAAACCAAAGGAACTCTAGGTACTGTCTGTCCCTTTTCTTAATGTCTATAGGTCTGCTTTTGCCATTTCTGTCCCAGATAGTTGGGTTGGGTTTTTCTTTTTGTTTTCTCAGAGGGCTTTTAAACATCAGAAATCCTTTTGTCTACACATCTGGTGGACACTTTCTGCCCTTCGCTGTCTCGTTAGGAGCTCCACACCTCGCTTGGTTCGCCTCTCACAGGCAGGACAGCCTCCGCGGGTGCTGTGTGGCAGGACGCAGTCCATCCAGGGCCTCCTGGAGCTCCCAGCGGACACAGCTCCCCCAGCCCCACGCTTTGTTAGTGAGCCACATCTCCCGTGGCAGTGGCAGTAGCAGTAGCAGCGGACACGTGTGGGTCCCCTTCACTCACTAACTTCCCTGGGCCCAGAGAGGAGGCTGGGACCCAGGTCTGCCAGCTGCACTGTTTACCCCACACTGGTACTGCGAGCAGGTTGTATAGATCCAGCCGGGCAGGAAAGTACGGGGGACCACCCATCCCGCAGCTCTCCTGCAGCCATCCTTTGCTTGGCTCGATCCCTTTAAAGTCTCCAGTTGCAAAGCAAAGATAACAGTAATTCGACTTCATAATTAATCCTCATTTTTTAAATGTAACTTTGTCAGTTGTGATAATAAAGGTTGTTTCATTAAAAATAATAGCTAACGTTTCTAGAGAGCTGTGGCAGGCACTAAGCCCAGGGTTTTGCCTATCTCATTTAGTCGCCAGGATAGTCCAACAGTAGATGGAACTATTTTCCCATTTTGCAGATAATCAGGGCTGGGAAGCCCGAGCTGCACACTTTTTGGGTGACGCTTTTTTTCAGAAAAATGAATGAGAAAGTACATAGTCTCCTGCGTGCCTGACCCAACCCTGGTCTGGCTCACTTTTTCATATTCTCTCTTGGTCTTAGTGCTCCAGCCTTGCAGGCCTTCTTTTCCTCCCATCTTCCTTCCTGCCACAGGGCCTTTGCACGTGCCAGTCCCCTGCCTGGCTGCACACCTGCTTCTCCCCACAGCTGCCTGCATTTGCCTTCTCAAAGCCATCTCCTCCTCTGGCTCACCTCTGTGGCACTCTGCCCTGTACCCCATGTCTTGTCCCCCTTCTCTCTACTCTCACACTCTTTTTCCACCCTTTGTGACTCTGGTCACAGTTCATGGTGAATTCTTTGATTCATGTTCTCTCCCAGGCTATGAGCTCCTGAGCACAGGGGCCACTCTTTGCTTGTTTTTGTTTAACCTTCTTTGAAGTTCGTGCAGCTGCGTGAGCCGGGTACACAGGAGGATCAGGTAGTGCCCGTGGAAAGAGAGGACGAGTCTCAGGCAGCAGGTGCATTGCCCACAGTGGACCTCACCATCCTTTCCCATCAGCTCCTCTGAGCCCCATCGGTCAGTGGGCTATGGAGCTGTCTGTGCAGCCAAGCCCCTGCAGCATTTGGCTGTTGCTGAGCCTCACAAAGGAGGAGGCCCAAGCCCTGCCCGTGAGGTGGCTCTGGAGGGCAACCTGGCCTGGGCATTCTGAGACCTCCTGGGCGATTCCAGAAAACAGCAGGGGCTGAGAACCCCTGGGCCACTGCCTTCCCTTCATTCCCCCACCTCACCCCACCCACCCGTTTCCACCGCAGGAGCAGGAGCAGGACAGGAGGGCGGGAGGGAGCCCGGGGGGGGGGGGGGGGGCGCTTTCCTTAGCTCAGCATTCCCAGCTTGGCTGTGCATCAGAACCACTTGGGAATTTTCAAAAATTCCAAAGCCCCAGCCACACCCCAGACTACTTAACGGCAGTCACTGGTGGGACACAGATGGAGCCATTTCTGAAGCTGCACCCAAAGTGACTCCAAATGTGCAGATAGTCCGGGACCCACCGCGTGCTCCCGCTGTGTCCTTGTCCAGAGCAGAGCACACGCGGTCCCCACACGCGCCCGCCTGAGAGGCCGGGCCGTTGCCCGGTGCTGGGTGTGCAGATTCTGTTTCTTTTCTTTTTTAAAAAATTCTTTGTTGTTGTTATTGTTACATTTCAGAGCAGTTTTAGTGTTTCAGAAAAATGAGTGGGAAAGTACAGAGAGTTCCCATTTTCTCTCCCTCTCCCCCACTCCTCTCTCTCTCTCTCTCTCTCACACACACACACACACACACACACACACACACACACACACACAGTTTCTCCTGTTAGTCACATCTCGAATGAGTGTGGTGTCTCTATTAGGACTGATGAGACATACATAAAGGTTACTAACTGAAGCTCGTTCTTTAGCTTAGAGTTCACTCTTTGTGTTGTATGTTCTGTGGGTTTTAGTAAATGCGATGACATCTCTCGCCATTGGCGTCTCACACAGAACAGTTTCACTGCCCGAAGAACCCCGTGCCCCACCTGCCACTCCTCCTCCTGCGCCCCGGCCCCTGCAACCACTGCTCTGTCCTGTCTCTGTGGTTGCCTTTTCCAGGTGTCATGCAGTTGGACTCATACTCTTAGCCTTTCAGAGGCTTTTTCACTCATAATATGTGCCAGAGGCTTCCCGTGTCTGTTAATGGCCTGATAGCTTGTTTCTTTGTTTCATCGGCCACGAATGCTCCACTGTCTGTGTGAACCACTGTTCATCCGTCACCTACTGAGGACATCTTGGTTGCTCCCAAGTTTTGACAGTTACGAATAAAGTTGCTGTAAACATTCATGTGCAGCTTTTTGTGTGGGCCGGCGTTTTCTCATTTGGGGAAAATACCAAGGAGCACAATTGTTGGATCATATGGTTGGTTTTGTAAGAAACTGCCAGACTGTGTTCGAAAGTGGCTGTACCGTTTGGCATTCCCCCCGGCAATGAATGAAATGCCTGTTGCACCAAGTCCTTGCCTGTGTTCGGTGTCTTCTGTCTCCTTTTATTCCAGAGATCTGGAATATTCCAATGTCTCAGGTTCAGAAATCAAAATGAGAGAGAACATGGTGGCCCAGGCATTCAGGGACTCACTGGGAAGCCCTTTGCTTGTGTGTAAATTCCTCTCAAACTCTTGCTTTCTAAACTTGGGATGGTGATCTGCCACCGCCTTCCCAGGTCACCCTGAGGGGCCCTGCATCCTTAACAACAACCCAAGCATGCACACTGAGGTGGCAAAGTGAGGAAGTGGTTGCCTGGGCCTGGGACCTGATAGCCGGGCCTCTCGCAGCCATCTTGGACCTGAGGCGGCCCTGAGAAGGAGAGGCACATGCTGAGAATGGCACAGCAGGAGGTGGGCACCCAGAGCCCTACAGGTCAGTCAGGTCCCTGCAGCCCACTTGCCTCCAGGCTTCCTTTTTATCAAAGAGAATTAAAATCTAGCTTATTTAAAACCAGGCAGGTTCTTTGTTTTGTCTGTGGTCTCTGTTATTTGCACCTGAACCTAATTCTAGCTGATACGAGTGGTTCAGTGGTTTGGCACAATGCAGGTCTGTCCCACACAGCAGGGCCTGGAGTGCTCCACTGTGTTAGGTGACACCGGGCGGTAGTGTGAGTTACAGAGGCAGAAGAGAGGTGGCGTGAGGACGGCATCACCTACCCTGTGCACACCCTCGGCCCCACGAATAAACAGGCCAGGGCTGACAGAGGCTGTGTGTGGTGGGTGGGTGGAGGGCTGTAGATGGGGCTGCGTGCAGGCTGGGCTACACAAGGCAGGCAGAGAGGCTGTGGTGGCACCAAAGGGGGGCCTGGTCTCAGGGAGTGGGGAGAAAAGGAGAGTGAAGAGGCCCATGGGCGGTTGCACAGCGTCAAGAAAAAGAAGGTTCTGGAAGAAGGTGGGTAGAGCAGGTCTGGAGAAGGAGCCAGTGGGGGTGAGAGGCC